>NC_088918.1:58853000-60091500 GCF_963576675.1 Euphorbia lathyris
TTCCCCTTGACTCTTCTCAGCTTCGCCTATGATAGGTTGCACCAACTCCTCCACGTCCTTCCTCCTCTTAGGACAACCCTCAAGGGTATGGCCAAACATACCACATTCATAGCAGATGTTGTGTATACCTTCATATTCAATATGATAGACCTTGTTTTGAGTACAGAACTGAGAAAGAAGAGGCTTAGCGAGATCAATATCGATACAGACCCTAGCAAACTTGCCTCTCACTGCCCCAATGGTAGTCTTATCAACATGGTGGACTTTCCCAACAAGGCTACCAATCTTGTTCAGGAACCTATCACTGTAGTATTCAAGAGGTAGGCCCGGGAACCTAACCCAAGTAAGGATCCTGTTAACAGAGCAATCATGGGGATCAAAATTTGGGACCCAAGGTCTTAGAGCCAACACATGATTGGAGATAATATACGGACCACCATTCACAACAGCATTGAAATCCTCAGCCCTTGTGAATTTAATGACATAATAGTCATTTTCAAGGTCTGTGATAGTAACCTTTCCTTTCTTTGCCCATTGAGCCTGGATCCTCTGGGCAAAATAATTGAAACTGATCCTTTTCCCCAACACAGTGACGATTAACGCCAATTTCCACTTCGATCTCATGACCCGCTTATCATCTGAGGACAGCCGGATCCTAGGACACAGCGGGTTATCAGGCTCTCCATCCTCAGAATCGGAATCAGAGAGAAAATCCCCGGAATCATTCTCAAAAGCATCCACCTCCATCATGGGATCCTCCTCTGACACCCCTTGCAACTTATCCCTCCAAGAGGGGCCTCCCAAATCCACGGAAACTTCCGCTTGAGCGGCTTGCTTAGTCTGTGCGGCTTGCGCGGCCAGCACGGCCTGCGCGGCCTGCGTGGCCAACGAAAGTCGCACGGCATGCTCATCCTGCTGGGGAGAGACGGCCGGTACTCCCTGTGGCCCAAGCACCGGAAGCGGCCCTCTAACTCCGGAATCATACGCGCGTCCCTCCGCGAAAAACGAGTCCAAGGCCGCGGCCGCGGCACCAACACCTTCCAGCCCCCGATCGGCCGCCGCATCCCTAGAAGCCCCCAACGGCACCGACGCACCCCTAGCACCCCCTGTCGAAACCGTCGAATCTGCCTCCCCACCATCCACCCACTCTGATCTACTCCTATCCCTCGACCGATCCCTCCGAATCCCGCTGCTCCGCCTCCTCCCCCGAGGAGATCCCTCGGATCTCCCATCATCCGCCGCTGCCCACGCCTCATCGATCCCGGAGCCATTGCCCCGCCCGCGCCCCACCACCACCAGATCCGACACAGGCCAGCCGCCTGCCTTCACCGACCCATCCCCCTTAACCTTCACGATCGCCTTGGTCATCGCCGAGAGAGAGAGAGAGATTTACTTTTCTTAAATTCTACTATTAGTTATAGTTAATTTAGTTATAACTAATTGAGAGAGAGAGAGAGAGAGAGAGAGAAAATTGAGTTATAAAATTGATCCTGTGTTTTAGAGAGAGAAGAGAGATCTGAAAGAGAGGAGATAGATCTAAAAGAGAGAAATAGATCTGAGAGAGAGAAGATAGATCTCAAAATTCTCCATCTTCATAAAAATTCTTCACCATGACAACAGATCTGAGAGAGAGAAGCCAGATCTGAAAAAGAGAAGATAGATCTAAAAGAGAGAGAAAGATCTAAAAGAGAAGAGATAGATCTCAAAACTCTCAATCTTCATAAAAATTCTTCACCATGACAACAGATCTGAGAGAGAGAAGACAGATCTGAAAAAGAGAAGATAGATATAAAAGAGAGGGAAAGATATACAATATTATTATTATTAATATTATTATAATAGTATTTTTTTATTAGGGTAGAGATGAGAAATTTGAACTCTCAGTACACAACTCATTACACCTCTCTGCAACTTACGATTTCTTTTTGGCTATTACCATAATTTCCTTTGTAACTCTTTATCCCGGCCACCTCTTGAAGCAAAAATCATACCATTAAATTCCTTATTTCGTAAGGAAGATTTTGAGACCACTATTCATATTTTTCTGACCAAAAAGTGTGATGGCCGGAGCGGACATTTTTCACCGGAAAAGTGTCAGATCTCGACCTTCTAAACGATTTTGGTAGTAAAAGGAGTGTACTTTCGGACTCTCCTGAACGTTGGCTATCTCGTGGTAGTCTCAGTTCGCACTTCCGACAACTTCGACGGAATTCCGGCAACCGACCACCGCATTCCAACAAGACTCCGGTAAGCGTTTTCCAAACATAATTTTACCCTTTATATAGGTTTCAATATATAGGATGATTTTTCTAAATTATTAGTCTATTATGATAATGAACTTTTAAAGGGTTAGAATTTTAGATTTAAGTAGAGAGTTATTGATTAGACTGATCGGTAACCTTAATTATATCGTGGGGAGAGGTTAGGAACATTCCGAACATACATTACATATCTATCATTTTTCTCAAACACGAATTAATTATAGGAATGCATTGTTATATTTATAGGCGAGGAAGAAACGGGTGAACAAGAACCCGAACAATTTGATTAGCTTTTGGAACGAGAGGTAATCATAATTATAAATATTATATATATATATATATATATATATATATATATATATATAAATTGTTCTAGAATATTTATGAAATTATGTGAAACCATGCTATTTTTGGAATTGATAATAAATGAGTTAGTTTGTTTTTGTGCCCGTCTTTGCTGCTCAAGGTGTTGGAAATAATTACTGTTGCTAAGGCGTTTTGAATAATTGTTGGGCTGCTCAATGTGTTATAAATAATTGTTGTGTAATGGTATTGAATCTCATATTGAGCTCAAGTGTAAATTTGGGCGTGGTTTTGCTGCTCAAATCTATAGATGATATCTATTATTTAATGGAAAAAGTACAAAAAAAAAAATGCTTGTGGTTTGCCTTATTTGCAAACACAAGCTTGTGGTTTAAAATTTTACAAATAAAGGTATGTGGTATTAATTGTTAACAAATCACAATTTTATTCCTTTCACCGTTAAGTCTGACTAACAAAGACAAGGGCATTTTTGTATTATAATAAAATCAACTTTAGAGATGGAAAAAACACGGCATCCTCCAAATATTTTTTGCGACTTCTCAGTTTTCCGATACTTTCTCTTTCAAACCTTGCCTTCCATCCATCTAAATACTCCATTGAAGAATCTAAAGCGTGAACCGGTGAAAAGGAAGGATAAATTCGCAATCTCAAACAATTCATTGATACCAATATCTCAGAAAGTATCATCAAGAAGGGAGAAGAAGGAATTCTTACAACCAGTTTTCATTGTCGACTATTTTAAGCTCAAGGCATGTACAGTAATTTGAGTCTGTCATTTAAAGGAAAAACCTAATTATATAGAGCTCTAATATGAAAGTTTTTTCTTATTAGATCAAATACTCTTTTTCCATCAGATAAAGCTCTAATATGAAAATTTTTTCTGCATATATATTCTAATAAATGTTGCACATTAATTTTCAAGGTTGGGTGTAGTAGCTAATAAATGTTATGCCACTAGTACTTGATTACATGTTTCAATAGTTCATTTGAGATACAAATTGTATCTCTTCTCTGTTATTTTTCATTTTTTTTTTGTTTCTACTTGTTAATGCTTTATTACGTGTTCTCTGTCAAATATAATGATCTATTTAGTTGTTTTATAATAATTGGCTCAATTTTTTTTTTTTTTTGTTTCTAGCTGGTTATGCTTGATTACATGTTTTATACCATTTTGAAATATACTTATGGTTTTGTCTTGATGGCAGATTTGTCAAAATGGCTGAATATGTTAAATTGTCTCTTCATCATGGGGGATAATGGGAAGATATGGATAAACAATTGTACATAGGGGGAGAAGTTTATATTATTGAAAAGGTGGATATAGATTTTCTGTCATTTTTTGAATTAAAGGGTTATGTGAATGACTTAGGCTACCAGAACCCTTGCCAAATGTGGTTCCGAATTTCTGGGTTGGGTGGAATTGAAGGTCTTGAGGAGATAGAGAAAGACCAAAACGTTTCTAACATATTACAGTATAATAAGGGAGAGGATCATATAGATATATATTTTGTTGAGATCATCCCATTAAATGCCATAGCTATGAGTGGTCCAAGTCATATGGAAAATAATAAAGGTGAAGAAGTGAATAATGTTCAAACAAACAAAGGATGGGGTGAGGTTACTAATGATCATGATTCTGATTTTGGAGATATAAGTTATGAACCAAGTGGTGCAATTAGTGTTGAGGATATTGATGGTGTATCATTATCGAGTGAAGTAGAAAGTGAGGGGAACGAGAATGGTCTAACTAAAGATTCTGCACAGGATGCTGCTAATGATATAAATGAGAAGGATGTTTCAGAATTTGATGAGATGGGTAGTGACAGTGATGAGTTGCATAGTTTGAGAGGATCAGATGATGACAGACCAGAATATCCTGACTTTAATGAAAAGACTGGGTTAGGCAATCCTGAACTGTGTTCGGGGATGAAATTTTCAAGTGTGATTGTGTTTAGGAAGGCACTAAAGGAATGGGCAATTAGGAGAGGATTTGATTATGACTTCATCAACAATAATCGTCAAAAGGTCACTGTCATATGCAAAGTTAAGTGTGGCTTTCGAATTCATGCATCTAAACTGCGTGGCTTTGACACTTTTCAGATAAAGACTTTTAAACCAAATCATAGTTGCCCGAGGGATAACAAGAATAAATTGGTAGGTTCAAGTTACATTGCAGAAAAATACATTGAAGACTTAAGAGATAATCCAAATTATGCAGTGGATGCTTTGAGCAACAAGATACAAAGGGAATTAGGTACTGAGGTATCTGCTGCAAAGTGCTATAGGGCAAGAAACGTTGCTAAGAAAATATTTGAAGGAGATGTGAGGGAGCAGTATAGACGACTATATGATTATGCTGAGACCATCAAGAAAAGAAATCCAGGAAGCATGATAAAAATTAAAACTGAGTTGCAGTTTGACGAACAACATGTAGAAAACGGTCAAATATCAAGGATTCCTAAGGATATAGTCGTTTTTCAGTACATGTATGTAAGGTTAACAACTCAAAAACAAGGGTACTTTTCTGGTTTAAGGCCAATCATTGGGTTGGACGGTTGCTTTCTAAAATCACCAATGGGAGGGCAACTTTTAAGTGCTGTGGCAAGAGATGGAAATGAAAACATGTTTCCATTAGCACTGGGTTGTGTAGATATTGAGTGCAAAGCTTCATGGGAATGGTTCTTGGAAATGCTATTTGAAGATTTTGGAAGTCCATCTGACACGAAATGGGTATTTATGTCTGACCAACAAAATGTAACCTTAAGTACACTTTTTATTTTTATTTTTTTGATTAGCTCATGTAATTATGGGAAAGAATGATTATAATTTTTTTTTATTTGCAGGGTTTAGTTGAAGCAATGAATACCTTAATGCCGGGAGTTGAGCATCGATTTTGTGTGAAGCATATGTATGAAAATATGAAGCTCCATTTTAAAGGACTTGAGTACAAAAAACTATTATGGGTGGCTGCTAAAGCTGGAATAATTAAATTATGGGAACACCATATGGAAAAGCTAAAGCAGTTCGATGAGGGAGCATGGAAATGGGTGATGGATCATGATCCAATGACCTGGGCCAGGTGCAATTTCTCCACTCACACTAAAAGTGATGCAGTTCAGAATAATATGAGTGAGTCTTTCAATTCTTGCATCAATAAAGCTAGAGATAAGCCTGTTTTGAGTATGTTTGAGTACGTTAGGAAAAAAATGATGAAAAGGAATCATGTGAACTATGAGGGAATGAAAAAGTATAAGGGTGATATTTGTCCGGCATATCAAGAAAAACTTGAGAAACTTAAGTTATATGCTAGGAATTGTTTTTGTACTACTGCTGGTGATTTACAATACTCAGTTGATTGTGGTGACACAACAAGTGTAGTTGATCTAAAGGAGAGGTCATGTAGTTGTAGGATGTGGGATATAAGTGGTGTCCCTTGTAAGCATGCAATAGCTGCTATTTACACAAACAGAGAAAAACCAGAACAATATGTGCATGAATATTTCTTTAAGTCTGTGTACTTAAGAGTATACAAGCACATTATGCATCCTATATCAAGTAAAGAAGAGTGGGAGAAAACAGAACTACCTGATATACACCCATGGATAGTGAAAAAGCCAGCTGGCAGACCAAAGAAGAAAAGAACTAGAAGAGCGGATAAGCCCAGAAATCCATTTAAAGTGACACGAGCTGGAGGAACTGTTATGTGTGGAAACTGCAAGAGAGAAGGCCATAATTCAAGAGGATGCACTGCAAGTGTAACTGGTGAAACAACTTGGCAAAGGAGAATTAGGAAAGAAAAGAACAAGTTATTAGGGAATGTTGGCCAGGTATTTATTTTGATTTTTTTACTGTAATTAATTATTTAAAACCTACTATGTTACACGTTAAATTATCTAAACATTATTATTTATAGTCATCTCCACCTAAGAGAAGTGGTAGGCCTAGAAACATTGCTATTGCACAACCACCACAACTAGCATCACAACCATCTGCAACATTAAATGTTGAGCAGGTATTTACTCCAGTCTTTTAGTACAATTGATTATTGATTATTTCAAAATTACTTGTCTACTTATCTAAACATTGGTATAACTAGCCATCTCTATCTAAGAGACGTGGTAGACCAAGAAGAGTGCCAAATAACTCTTTTTCACAGCCACCACCAACATCAAGACCAATAATATTGTCTGAGGCTTCATCGTCACAACCAAATACTTCATAACCAACTGATAAGGTGAAGTTGTATGTTAAAGTTTAATTTTAATACTAAGAGCATAGTACTGATTAGATTTTTCTTTTCCTGTTTTCAGAATGCATATGCAAAAGGGTTGTTGAATTAATTCGAATTATTAAAGATGAACAACAAGGAAAGACGAAGACGATGAAGGGCTTGAACCACTAAAGAGTTGCTGAAATAATGTGAAAATCTGCATTTTGTGATCATCTATTTTGGCAAACACATTATAGAACTTGTGTAATAATTTTGGGTTAAAGAGTGGTGTTGTCCTATTTTGTGCATTGAACAAGAGAATGATGTGCTTTGTACTCATTTTGGTTTTTGTATCCAAAAGATCTTTCAATTTTCTGCTTTTGTGCCTTGATTTTCCCTTATACGATTGATTGGAGAAAATAAGAATGAGATTTATCATTCTGACACTTGTGAATACTTTCGAATTCAATATGGTGATGTTGCAGGTGAACATGTTTTAGAATATTTGAGTACTGGTGAAATAAGTTTTAGAGCACTTCAATAAAAAAAAAAGTCACCTAAGATATGAAGTTGTGCTCAACTTTTTAGTTTTTGAGGACTCCATTTTAATTCCTCCGGACAATGTCAATGATTGAGCAGTTTTAGTTTAGGCAAGACAAGGCAGCAACACACCTATTTTGCTACACATATGGCAACACACATTATTTTGCACAGTAACATAAACTAAGAGATGGCTAAGATAAGCTTATGAAACTAGATATTAGCTTCTCTTTTGAGATTAATTAAGCAGATAAATGAACAATTTTTCCTGTGTCTGCATTAAATTGTCACTGATATGCTTTGTATTGTCTATGAAATGGTTTTTAAAACATTTTTCTTACATTTTGTTTCTCACTGATTTACTATGCCTCAACTGTAGAAAGAATAATGAAAAATTTACGACTTAAAATCATTCAACTGAGGAGATCTGTTGAATTTTATAAATCGGACCTCTGCAATTTTTGCTTGCTACTCTGTTTCTCTGATATGAGTTCAAATGGATTAGTTCCTGCATAATTTGGATCCATTTTTTTGATCTATTGACTTTGTTCCAAAATGGTGCTTTTTAGTTATCATCTATTCCCAAATTTATGCTAAACCATTAGTGAGAACAAATTTATAGGCACCAATTAGAAATTTATATAAACCATCAGTGACAAGTAGCAAACAAGTAGGTTGCAATAGAGAAGAATTCAGTTTGACAAAAAAGAAGCAGCAGTAGCAATTGAATTTTCTCAACATTAAGAATATTCTCTTCTCAAATAAGTTAGCATTAGTCCACCAACAAGCATCTTTTCTCAACAACAAATAATTCTTAGCATTTGTCCAACAATAAGCATATTTTCTCAACAATCTCTTCTTAATATCTCAAATTATAGCCTCCTGGAAATGAAAGAATTGGACAAAGTACAATAATTTATGAAACAAACAACAAATCTAATGCAAACTTGCATTGTTAAAGCAAAAAAAAAAGACAATGATAAATTATAAGTTGGTAAATTTCTTAACATTCAACTATTTGTTGCAAACAAGTAAAACTCCATTTCCAACACTTTCTAGCAAACTTCAAAACAACAAAATTTCAGTTCTTCATTTTCTTCAATTTGTCTCTGAAACCCGATTTCAGTTCTTTCCAAAGACAATTTTGATTTTTTCCAGCTCCATGTCCATGTCCATTTCCATCTTGCTTTCTCCACGACTTCCTTTTTTCCACCTAATTGAAATCGATTTAGAGATATCGTTGGGAAGAAACTGAGATAGATGGATTTAGGAAATAGATTGGGAAGAAACGGTAATTGAAATGGGGATGGGGGTTGGGAAAAAACTGAAATCGGTGTGAAGATGGAGGTTGGGGCAAAACTGAAATTGATTTTGAAATACGTTGGAACGAAATAGGAATCGATCTCGAAAATAGGTTGGAAGAAAAACTGCATGAAATCGATTTGGGGAATAGGGTTCTAACAAATTGAATTCTTTTACATTAAACATAGGAATAAGAATGCCGTGTAAAATAATTTTTTTAATAATACAAAAATACCCCTTGTCTTTCACCGTGAGATGTAACAGGAAAGAGGAAAAACATTTTCTTGTTAACAGCTAATACCATGTACCTTTATTTGTAAAGTTTTAAACCACAAGCCTGTGTTTGCAAATAGTTCAAACCACAAGCATTTTTTTTGTACTTTTCCCTTATTTAATTATATGTTGAACCATTTATTTTGGTTACGAAATCGTTAATGGTAGAATGAGAATGTCTTATATTAGAATATTTTTACTTAGCTAGCTCAAGTGGAAATGTACAATGGTCTGGAGGTTTGTGGATACTGTGATCACAGGCACCTGTCTTTGTAGGGAGGCGATAGGGTGTTATTTTACTATAGTGGGAATTGTACTGTGTCCTAAAAACTGGAGGCGATAGCAGTACCATGTTATTGAGATAATTATTACGAGATTTAAGGACATGTGTCCTGAAACTGAGGTTTATGATTTAATATTGTTAACCATGAGACCATTGGACATATTTCACTTAGGTTTAGCCAGGGCCCTTAAAATAAATATAATAACTTTAGGATATTATGTACATTAAAGAGTCTGGATTGTGATGTTATTTATTTAACTTAAGTGCTTGCATGATTGATCAAATATAATATGTATGAACGGTTGTGTATATATATATATTTGTAATTATGCTTATTGAGTAGGCAGCTCACCCCTTGCCACATTTTTCAGGCTAGGTTCAGAGGTCCTCCTATTTGCTAGATTTTCAGGTGTACCCTGCATTCAGGCTGGAAAGCACAAACGTCTCATTCCCATTAGTAATTTTGTAGACTTTCATTAGGATTTATTATACTATTGGTTGGATTATTTGCTTAGATTTAAGTGAATATTTTTTTTATAGATTAAATTATTTGGTTGGTTGTTTAACCTTTTGGTTATGAGATCTTGATAGACAATAATAAATGGAGAGCCTAATGTAGTTATATCGGCGTTTATGCTTAATTATGATAATTGTTTGGTTTCCTGTATGTTTTCAATGTGACCCGGGATGGGGGTTACATTTAATGGTATCAGAGCCGACTCTCCACGTACGATGTGTGGTTCGGGGACGAACCAGGCGGAAGCTGGTGGGCCTGTAACGACCCGGTCCGGAGTGGGTGGCGCCGAGGTAAGAAGGCCTGAGCAAGGAGCGGCCCTAAGGGATGGCGATGGGGGCAGGAATGAACTGAATCCCACATCGGAAATGGAGAGCGAGTGATTGAGGCTTATTAGTAAGATGTGAATCCAATACATGAAGACGCGTTTTAAAGCCGTGAGGCCCAATGAGTTGGATTTGGGCCAGAGCGGACAATATCTACGTGGTATTGGACCAGGATGTTACATTACACCTGCTGTCTTCTAGCCTGCCAACACGTTCAAAGCAAAATTCTACAGGAAACTCAAAGCCAAATACCAAATTGACCCTTTTCCTTAGCCTAAAACTTCTTTAATTTCGCCTGAAAACCTCAAATTCCAATCCTAGAACATCAATTTCACCTCTCCTAAACCTAATTTCTATCCATTGTTCACCATTTACAAGCTCCATCACAATAAATCATACCAATTTCAATCCTAACCTTCACCAAATATGATTTTAAGCATGCCCTAACTCCTAATTAGGCAAGAAAAACAAAATTAAATCAAAATTCAATCATGCCTAAATCTGTAAAATCATATAAATTTATGCAAATCAAGGAAGGAGATGAAATTGGAAAGGAAGAAAACTTACACGTGGAAGAGGAGGTTGACAATATTCACGGCAGCAACCGAGAAGGAGGAAGAAACCGAATATGGAGGTGGCGACGGCGATAGGAAATGAACGCCGCGGAAGAGGGAGGAGACGGCAAAGGTCGCTGATGTAGAATGAGTCGAAATGCGTAGGAGAAGAAGGGGGAAAAATAAATTGGGTTTAAGTTTTAATTTGGCTTTTAATTTAGTTAAAATTGGGTTTAAGTTGTATATTGGGTTTAATTCAAGCCTTTGTGATTTTCATTAGGTTCAAAAAGCCCAACTTTTAATTCTTTAATGGACCGAATTAGTTTAGGGAAGTTCGGAACAATTTCATTTTCTTTTTAGACAAATTAGGATTTATTATTCTCACAAATAGGCCTTTTATTTTATAAAATTTATTCAATTAAAATTTTATGGGATAAGAGTTAGAATTAGGAAAGTTAGGGGGTAAAATAAAAAACTTTCTCTTATTACGTAATTCCATTACATAAAAGAGAATGGGAGTAATTGTTGGGGGTAAATGTAATTTTTTCATTTATTTACATTTTTACCATAGGTTATAATTATAACCTAAGTTTACTAATTTTTACATTTATTCGTATTAACCATATGTTATAATTATAATCTATAGCTTGTCATTTTTATCATTTTTGATGTAAAAAATAAAAGAAATAAGAGAAAAATTAAAGAAATACAAAATAAAGAAAATATAAAATATAAAATAAAAAAGAAATGTCAAAAGAAGAGAAGAAAGTGGATTAGTGGGTGACAAAGTAGTGGGTTAGTGGATGACAAAGTGGAAAATGCCACTAAACTAACTTTCTTAATGCAGGGAATCCGAAATAGGCCACTGAGCACTTTTGATTAATTTTTTCGACAAGCTAAACGTTCAAGAACTTCAGAAGTAAGTTTGGATCCAGAAAATAGACGTCCCCAGCTTTCTGGATCCATCTTCAGCAGCACCATAGGATGAACACAGAGAGAGCAGGAATTTTACGAAGTCAGCTGTAGAAATACAAGCAATTTTGGGTCAACTTACACAAGCCAAGTTGAGGCCTAAAAATAAGAAAGCACTACTCCATTTTGTGCTTTTTAGTGGGTGCAAATTCATCCTATAAATAACCTTTCTTCTTCTTCCTTCAAACCCCCCCCCCCCCCCCCCCCCCCCGTCCCCCCATAATCAATACAAAAACCAATATCAATACTAAAATAATCAATCCAATACAACACATATCAATACAATTCTCAAATATATTCAGCATATTCATATATTTCTAGCCAAATTCAGTCCCAATTCGGTCCATATTCATCACTAAACACAATTCTCAAGCTTCCGAGCCAATTTCAATCATTAATCCTTGATTCTTATCATCAATTTTAGTACAATCGCTATAATCTCAAGCTTTCATTCATCAAACTGAAAATCAATTTACATTAGCCCCCTTTTATCGGATTTTAGCCACTAAAATCGTCCTTCTCGATCCCTGATTTGGTATAATTTGCTCTTTTCCGACCAAACACAAATCCGATTCGTTTTTCCTACTCAAATTCACATCCAAATACTCAATTTCCTAGCCAAAATATCAATCTTATCACAGCAATTCCAATTTCTAGATACTCAAGTCCAATCAATTAAGCTCACTAAACACGCATCTTACTTAAGCCAAACATTGGTCTCGGGATAACGACCTCAGGCAGACACAACATTTCAATGCGACGCTTCGACGCAACGACTCACCGCTTCGGTTAATTTATTTCAATTGTTCATTTCAATCTCAATTACAATTATTATTATTGCTTTTGACATTGTGGATATTAAATTTGCTATTTGTCTTGGCTGTAATCATTCCTATTCGGTTTATTGTAACCCAAAACTCTTATTTTAAAGTAAATGTAAAAGAAAAATTTCAAAACTCTGGTGTTTGCTTTATTATATTTACATTACTGAAAACTATTGGTCCAATTCTAGTTAAAGTTGTACTGACGGCAACTAGGAACCCAAGAAAATATTTTCACAATCCTTGTTTTTCCCATACAATTGTTTGATTATTAGTCAGTTATCCATTAGACACAGGCGCATATCTATAAAAACCGTTTTCTTAAATGTAGGTTGAGAACCTAATTCTCTGGCGCGCCCGCATTTTCCCACACAAGTCAAGGTTGTAAAGGGAATATTTTTGTTACTCAAAAATATCGCCAACAGTAAGTAAAGCAATAATAACCTTTTGTGTAATTTTACAACATGTGTTTTTTTTCCTTCAATCACATGTTTTAATTGAGTTATCAATAAATGGGTGTACTATATAAACGTGAAATTTGAAGTAGCATAACATGTATTCCAATCTCACTACACCATAAATGGCCTAATGAAACACAAAATGAATGTGTTGCCTTGATTGTGTTATGATTGTTTACATGAGTTTTGGTATATTATAACACTGTTTATGAAGTGTTACAGTAGATATATTAAAATAATCTAATTTTAATTTATTGTAACATGTTTTGTGAGTGTTGCAGTAAATATGTGAAAATCGTAACATTTTGTGACTAATATGATTGTTTTAATTTTTACAAATATTAAAAAAAATAGAAAAGTATAGTATAAAGGAGGGAATACTAGAGTGTGAATTTTCTATTTTGGAGGGAAAGACTTAGTTTTTTTTTTTTTTTTTTGATAAAACTGAAAATTAAGTGTTGAAAAGTAAAGTGTTGTTTGATAAAACTGAAAATTAAGCGCTGAAAAATTAAGTACTAAATTTTAAGTGCAAAATATTATAAATGCTGAAAGTATTAATATAAAACTGTTTGGTTTGTATTGAAAATTAAGTGTTGAATATAATTAATCTGTTTGATAACTATAATATGAGAAAATATAAAATAATAAACTGGAGAATTTTATCTTTTTATAATTTTTTAATAAATTTTTATCGTTTTATATTAATTAAAATAATCTAAAGAAAAAAATACAATAAACTGGATATACAAATTATAAATTTAATGAATATTAAAAAATTTCAAAGAGGACTAAAATTTGTTTAAAAAAAAGAAGATTAAAATTTGTAAAAAAAAAAATTATTCATTAAAGAAGAGAAAAATGATGGTCATAGGTTTAAAAAGGATGAAGAGAAAAAATCACATGATGTAAGGAACAATTTGTTAATAAGAATGTGGGAAGAAATCGTGGAGCTAGGAATAAGAGTAATATGTTTAAAAATAATTAAATTTCTATAACTTAGCAATTTAAGTGAAGTTTTTAAGTCAAAAAATTTTACTTATCTTTTTAAGCGCATTTTAACTTAATTGAGTAATTTAAATGGTTAATAAAAAAATGTTATCAAACACACTCATTTATTTTAAGTGTTGAATATATTAATTTAAGTGTTTTTTTAGTTATCAAATCTCCAACCATCTACTCTATTTTTCTTACTTCAACTTTATTTTTTCCTACTCCATCTTCAATTATAGAGTTACTATAGTAATACTTCTCCAACCATCTACTCTATTTATAACTCTAAAAGGATTATTTCTATCAATAAATAATGTTTTATTATTATTATCTTAATTTTATGTACCATTTATTATATTAAATGATATTTTTATTCTTAAGCAATCATTAAACCTTACTCTACTTTCCGCACGTCATGGCGAAAGAGAGAAAAGGAGAAAGGCGGATCGAGCGGTTGGTTATGGAGGGGGGCGGTGATGGGGGTAGATCGGTGCTAGAGGAGGCGGATCAGGCGGCTAGTGAGACACGGACTGCGGATCTGGCGTCGGAAGGGGCATCGGCTGGGGGTGACGCGATCTCGGTAGGGGTTTCTAGGGAAAGGAGGGTGAGTGGTGAGCGGGTGAGGGAGCGCTCCCGGGAGAGGGGTCGGGCGGCTCGGCAAGGGAACGACGGGTTGGATCCTAGAGGCTGCGGCGCCGAGATAGGGGATCGGGGGGCAGGAGGTTCGTGGGATCGTGAGGCCCTGCGCGAGGCGATTGGGCCTGTTGGGGGCAATGCGATGCTCGCTGTCCCGCCTGGTGTGCTTGCATCGGCCAAGGCTTCGGCGGTACCGGCTGGGGTGTCTGGCGATGGGTGCTTGGGCATGCGATAACCTGGCGCTGAGGACGCTACTGCCGTGAGTTTGGGCGTGCGGCGCCCTAGTGCTGGTTGGGGGGCATCGGGTGCTGCGGAAGGTAAGTCTTCGGAGGGGGTCGCCGATGTTGCCTCGGGTGTTCCGGCAACGATTTGGAAGGCCAAGCGATGGTCCAGGCTGGGTCACCTGAGGTTTGTGCTATTCCGGGTCTGAATCAATTTGTGGCTACTAGAGATAATCTTATTTTTAAGAAAGATTTGGGAAATTCCTCCTGGAGAGATAAGGTTTTGGGGGTGGTGGAGGAGGAACCCATGATGGAGGAGGACACTTTCGAGGATGAGTCTGAGGACATCTATTCCGACTCTGATGTCGAGGATGGAGAGCAAGAGGACCCGTTGTGTCCGGTGATCCGTCTGACCTCTGAAGATAAGCGGATCCTTAGATCCAAGTGGAAACTTGACTTAATTGTTACTGTCCTAGGGAAAAGGATTAGCTTTAATTACTTTGCCCAGAGGATCCAGGCTCAATGGGCTAAGAAAGGTAAGGTTACCATTATGGACCTTGAAAATGACTATTATGTCATCAAATTCACAAGGGCAGAGGATTTTGATGCCGTTGTTAACGGAGGTCCTTATATAATTTCCAATCATGTGTTGGCTTTAAGGCCCTGGGTTCCAAACTTTAATCCTCATGACTGCTCTGTCAATAGGATCATCACTTGGGTTAAATTCCCAGGATTGCCTATTGAGTATTATAGCGAGAGATTTCTTAATAAAATTGGTGGACTTGTTGGGAAAGTTCACCATGTAGACAAAACTACCGTTGGGGCAGTGAGAGGCAAGTTTGCCAGGGTTTGTATTGACATCGATCTTGCTAAGCCTCTTCTGTCTAAGTTCTGCGTTCAGAATAAGGTCTTTCATATTGAATATGAAGGTATTCACAATATATGTTATGAGTGTGGCATGTTTGGCCATACTTACGATGGCTGTCCTAGAAGAAGGAAGGTGGTTGAGGAGGTGGTGACGAACACTGTTAGACCTGAGGAGAGTCAAGGTGAAGGGAGGAATTTTGGGCCATGGATGCTGGCCAAAAGGTCGGTCAGAAGGAAGCCACGTGCTAATGTTGTTCGGAATCATCCTCCCGATATCAGTAAGGAGATGCAATCTCTCCAAATTGCTCCTGAGATCAAGGTCAGGCCCCCGGATATCAGGTTTGGTGCTAATGCTGAATCAGCATCCGCATCTGGGTCTAGGTTTGGTGTCCTGGTTGAAGAGGATGGACAAGACTCTGACTTATCTAATGATCATATGGAGTTAAGTATGCCAAGCCTTGAATCCGCTGAGCCAGCCACCATCCTAGGGGATTCTGTCATTCCTCCCGTCGTCTCCAATGCTGTTGGGAGCTCCCTTATCATTGGCACAACAGGAAATGGGATGACTAATGAGGTTAGTAATTCGAAAACTTTGGTTGATATCCCAATTGGAAAATCTATGGGTGTTAATAAGTTGAATATGAAGAAGCCCAAGGCTAACCCTAAAAAGAACCAAAAGTCTTTGGATTCTTGGGATAAAAGGGGGCCTGCTAGTACCTCTTCAAGGCTCTCAGGAGCCCCGAATAAATACCTAGTCTAGGGTGTGTGCCTGGGATCAGTAGTCTTCAGATCTGATGGACTTTTTTGTTTGGAATGTTAGGGGTGCGGCTAGCAAGGCTACCCGTATCCATGTTAATGATCTTATTAAACAGTTTAACCCCTATTGCTTTGCTCTTCTTGAAACCAAGGTTAGTGGTGCTAAAGCAGATGAGGTGGTTAAAAAAATTAAGAGTTGGAGTTGTGTTAGATCTGAAGCTATTGGTCGGGCAGGGGGGATCTGGCTTTTTTGGAAGCCAGGTCGTGTTAAAATTGATATTATCAGTATGGATAAACAATTCATTCATAGTAAGGTTTGCTACCCTGGTAATAAACCTGTCTTTGTCACCTTTGTTTATGTCGATCCTTTTTTGGCTAACCGTAAGAGGCCGTGGGAGATTTTGTTTTCTATAAGTACTAGCATGGTGGATGCTTGGATGGTGGCGGGGGACTTCAACGATATTGCCCTTATGAGTGATTAGAAAGGGGGGGGGGGGGGTAATCATTATATCAACAGGTGCCTCAATCACAAGCAGGATATGGATTTATACGGGCTGTCTGACCTGGGAGCCGCTGGTCATAAGTTTACTTGGAAAAGGAATAGCGTGTTTGTTAGGTTGGACAAAGTTTACGCGAATGTGGCTGCGATTTATAGTTTCCCCGAGGTTAACGTTCTGAATCTCTCGTTCCGTCATTCTGACCATTGTCCTATCCTCGTTAAGCTGGTGAAATGTCATCGGTCTAAAGGGAATAGACTTTTTAGGTATCTGGTTGCCTGGGAGTCCCATCCTGAGTTCAAAAATTTTGTTAAAGACAATTGGCAGCCTCATTCTAATGTTCTCCTTGCCGCTGAGGGGTTTAGAAGGAATGTGGTGGGATGGAATAAAAACATCTTTGGTCACATTGTCAGAAGGAAAGATAAACTTTTGAGAAGAATTGAAGGCATTCAACGCAGTTTGGAGACCCGCTTTGACCACAGTCTGAACTGTCATCTTAGATCTCTCCAGAACGAGTTAGAAGCTGTGCTTAGACAGGAAGAGCTCCTCTGGTTCCAGAAATCTAGAAACGCTTGGATTAAGGATGGGGACTAGAATACCAGGTTTTTCCATCTTTCTACTATTACTAGAAGGCAGAGGAATCGTATCGACGCTATTAAGGATTCCAATGGTAATTGGATCTATGAGGATGAAGATATTCATCGCCTGGCCCTTGACTTCTATAAAGACCTTTTTAAAGAAGATGTGGTGGATCTGGATAAAGCTCTTTCTAGTACGTCCTTTCCTAGGTTGGAGGAGGATACTATTAAGGACGCTTTCCACCCGATTGACCAGAAAGAAATTGATTTGGCCTTCTCCAGCATTGGAGCGACCAAGGCCCCGGGGATCGATGGTATTCCTGCCTGCTTTTACCATAAACATTGGGAAACTGTGAAAGAAGGCATTTACAGTTTTGTTAAAGGTGTTTTTGGCGGGTCCAACGATATTAGGCTGGTTAATAAAACCCTCATGGTTCTTATCCCTAAAGTGGATAAACCTTCCTCCTTTTTACAAATGAGGCCGGTTAGTCTTTGCAATGTGTTGTATAAAGCTATCACTAAAATTGTGGCTAATAGACTCCGATGAATTCTTCCTGAGATTATCAGCCAGAATCAAGGCAGTTTTGTTCCTGGCAGGCAAATGATGGATAATGTGGTCATTGCTCAGGAGATGGTTCACTCCATGAAGATGAAGAAGGGTAAGAACGGGATTGTGGCTCTAAAGCTGGATCTGGAGAAAGCTTATGACCGTTTAAACTGGAGTTTTCTTCTAGATAGTTTGAAGAAAGTTGGTATCCCGGATAGCTGGAGGAGTTTGATCGAGGACTGTATCTCTTCTCTTGTTTTTCAGGTCTTGATCAATGGTGATATGTCTGATGAGTTCTCTCCCTCCAGGGGAATCCGTCAAGGGGATCCTATGAGCCCCTTCCTTTTTGTCATTGCTATGGAGAGGTTGTCTCACCTGATCCAAGAAGCTGTGAGTAAGGGGAGCCTCCACCCTGTGTCCATCAACAAGTTTTGCCCCCCATTACCCATTTGTTCTTCGCTGACGATGTGATGATTTTTGTGGAAGGGAATGAGGAACAAGTTGGTGTGGTTATGGATATCCTTAATTACTTCTGTGCTGCTTCTGGCCAAAAGATTAACATCCAAAAGTCTCGGATGCTTTGCTCTAAAAATATGGATAGAGGTGTTTGTAAAAAGCTTAGTGATCTCTCTGGTATTCCCCTTACCCACTCTTTGGGTAAGTACCTGGGGATCCCTCTGCATAGTGACAGAGTCTCCAAAGCCTCGTTTAGGGAGACTCTGGATAAAGCTAATGGGATGTGTGCTAGTTGGAAAGCCAATTCCCTTTCCCTGGCTGGCCGTCTTACCCTTATTCAGTCGGTCAACTGCGCTGCTCCTAATCATATCATGCAAGCCTGTAGATTGCCGGAACCAGTTCTTGATGAGCTTGACAAGATTAACTGGCGGTTCCTTTGGGGAGAGTCTGGGGAGGGGAAAAAGATTCACCTTGTCCCTTGGAAGGAGGTCTGCCAGCCGAAAAAGTTGGGGGTCTTGGTATAAGACAAGCAAAGGATAATAACAAAGTCTTATTAATGAAGCTCCTCTAGAGAATGTGGCAATGCCCTTCCTCTCTTTGGGTTTGTCTTCTCTATGGTAAGTATCGAAAAGACAAAATCTTTGGGGGCCCTAAGGAGAGAATTGTAAATTGTTCTTTCCTCTAGAAAGGGCTTAGCGATGTGTTTGCTGAATTCTGCTTGGGGGTTGGCCTGGAGGTGGGTAATGGCAATTCAATCAGTTTCTGGAATGATACCTGGTTAGGAGACAAACCGTTATTAGATGTGTGTAGACCCCCTCCTCCTATTAATGTCCGTAATTGGAAAATTGCCGATGTGGTGGACTCTGAGGGGGACTGGATTTGGTCCAAGTTTGACACTTTCTTTAACCTGGATGCTCTCCTTAGGATTAGGGGGGTGAAGATTAGTAATCAAGAGGAGGATAAGGATAGGCACTACTGGGCCCTTACTAACAATGGTGTTTATTCCTGCAAATCGGCCTTTGAAGCCTTCTCTCCCAACAGGTCTGACCCTCTCTCTGATACTTGGAAATCCATTTGGACCCTTAGAGTCCCCTACCGCATTAGAAGCTTCATGTGGCTTGGGGTTAAGGACAGGTTGCTTACTAACTCAGATAGGCACAGAAGGCATTTAGTGGCTTCAGGTGCTTGCAGTAGATGCAGAGGTCATGTGGAAACCTTGTGCCATGCTCTTAGGGACTGTCCTAAGAGTAAAGAGGTGTGGAAAAAAGTCCTCCCACATCATATTCTTCCCTCCTTCCTTGCCCAATCAGAGCATGACTGGTTCTCTGAGGGTGTTAGTGGGAATTTGCTGGCTAACATGGAACATGATGACATTTTCTTTGCTATCATCAGTCACCAAATTTGGAAATAGAGGAATGAGGAGATTTTTGGTAATAAAACGGTTTTTATTCCTAACTTGGTGGAGTTCTTCTTGAAAAAACTCTCTGTTATTACTGAGAGCTTCAAAGGTGACTCCCTTGCTTGTTCAACCCAGAAAAAAGATGTCCACCTCCTTGGTTGGAGCAGGCCTAGAGAAGGGGTGGTTAAGTTGAATACAGATGGCTCCTGCCTTAATGATGGGAAGATTGCTGCCGGAGGTGTTCTTAGAGATGCGGGGGGTGCCTGGCTGTCTGGGTTTACCCAGAATCTTGGGTTGGGCTCTTCCTTTTCTGCGGAGCTTTGGGGCATTCTCTCTGACATCAAGCTTGCCAAGAATCTGGGTTTAAAGATGTTATCTGTTGAATCTGATAACATGGAGGCCATCAATATGATTTCTGACAATCATGCTATTTGTCGGAATAGCTGTAACCTTATCAGAGCAATTAAAAGACTTTGCTCCTCCTTTGAGTTCATTAAGTTCAGCCACATCTTCAGAGAGCAAAACCGAATTGCTGATCGCTTGGCGGCGGCTGGTCATTCAGGGTTGTTAGGAGTCACTACCCTTACTGAGCCTCCTTCCTTTATCTCGTCTCTTCTTTTAGAAGATAGGATCAAAGTCAGCTTTCCCAGAATGATCCCAGGTTAAGTTTTCTTTGCTTATTTTTCCCTTTCCTGTTTCCACCAAAAAAAAAAAAAATTAAACCTTACTCTAAAAATAGAGTAAAACATTTTGATTCTTTATATATAGAGTATCAAAAGCCTTGCTCTAAAAATAGAGTAAGGTTTTAGAGTACCATTGAAGTGCAATTCTACTCTAAAAATAGATTATGGAGAATGGTTGGAGATGGCCTAAGTATTCAATTTTAAGTGTTGAATATTATAAGTGCTAAAAGTATTAAATGATGCAAATTAGACTTTTCTAAATTCTAGATTAATCTATTTGAAATATCTAGGATTAGTCATAAAAAAATATAATGTGGTCTTAATTTATACAAGTTTGTGGTTGTATTTTGTACAAGTCTGTGGCTCAAATTTGTACAAGTTTGTGATTCAAAACACTTCCATACTAGTATAAATAGGTGTTGAGGTATTGTGAGAGTGTGCAAGTAAGTAGTAAATTGAAAGAAGAAATTAAAGAGAGAGTAGGCTACTTAAAATAATCAAGCGAGGTTGTGAGTTTTTGTGTAGTGATTAAAAGTGTGAGTTCTTGTGTCATATGTTATTGATAATAAAGATTTCTCTATTAAATTAAGTCCTCTATATTTAACAAGTAGTATCAGAGCAGACGGTCCAGGACCGGTACGTGGTCGAGTGTAAGTTAGCGGTCAGGGACCGAGAGTCGAGTGCTTAAAAAGTTCACAATCGGGGATCGTGGTGGTACGAGATATTTTTAGCGCGCAGTCCAGGACTGTGGAAATTATTGGTTGGCGACCAAATTTACTTGGTTGATTAAAGGAGATAACCAAGACGTCATGACAGACATGTCTACCCCGGTAAGCACTCTGGAAAAACTCAATAATAATAATTATAGTACTTGGAGTACTCGTCTGCAATTTTATCTGCTCGGCTAAGATTTATGGAAGACTGTTGGAGGTAATGAAATAACACATTCGACGGAACAAAATGACCTTAAAAAGTGGAAGGTCAAGTGCGGTAAAGCTATGTATGCTTTATTAATTTCAGTGGAGGAGGATTTGCTGCAACGCATCAAGAATGCCAAAACCCCAAAGGAATCATAAGACACTCTAGCAGAATTTTTTTGCGAAGAAAAATGATGCCAAACTCCAACAACTCGAGAACGAGTTACTGTCGGTCTCGCAACAAGATATGATGGTGAATGAATATTTTACTAAAGTTAAAACTTTATGTAAAGAAATTTCAAAATTGGATCCTGAAAATAAAATCACCGAAACAAGGATTAGAAGAATTATAGTCCATGGGCTGCGTCCAGAATTTTACGCACTTGTCGCAACAACCCGTGGATGGGCTAAAGAGACAAATTTAAATGAATTGGAAAATATTTTGGCTAATCGAGAGGCCCTGGACAAACAAATATCTAAAGTCTCAGTTAATGATGGAGATAAAGCTCTTTTTAGTAATAAAGATAGAAATGATCCAAAAACCATGAGATCGAGATTCGGAGAAAGATCTAAAGAAGACAGATGGCAGAAAAGTCCACAAAGAAGGAGTTGGCAACAAGGGGGAGCTCACCACACTCACAACCATAATGAAAAGGACGAGAAGGCATATCGATGAAAGAACATCCATTGCTATGTTTATGGCAAAAGATGTCATTATGCACGAGATTGTTGGTACAAAAAAGCAGAAGGAAATGTTGTTACATCCGCACACCCTCAAGAAGGAAGCGAAGAAGAATGGGATTTCCAGGCTTCAAGTGCTATGGTAGAGTCGGTGATATGTGATCTAGTTAGATCATCTATAGAAGATGAAAAGAAAGGGCAAGTGTTTGCTACTGGGCAGCAAAAAGATGAACTAACAAGGCAGCTGAGTTGCCTTCAACTCTTGATCAACTCTGTACAAAAGATTGAAGATTATGGTGGTGATGAGGAACCACTCAAGGAGCCTTCCAATGAAGAAAGGAATAAGAGAGATTCCCGACATGAGTCACCAACTTCATATGAGATGCCATTAGTCAAGAAAGAGGTGGAGCGTAAACAACAAGCAATAACTGAGATGTTGTCACTAAGGAGGAAAGTCGAGTGTGAAAAGTCAGTATTGTCTGAGACATTGCCACCAAAGATGAAGGTGGAGCATAAATCAATAGGTCCGTCAAAAGGGTCCTCACCCAATGAGAGGGTGAAGCCTACGCCAATGCAGATTTCCAAGGTGCAGATTCCACAGAAAAAAGTGGAGCACAAGATGAACATATCCAAAGGTGGAGTTGTTACGTCAAGGAAATATAAGCAAGATGCTTATAATCAACAAAGGTTCATTAAGAAGGCAATCATCAAGGAGAGAGTATTGTTGGAAGCTCTAGTCAAGAGTTTGGGTGAATTAGCTAAGTTAGGGAGAGCTTGGCAATATTGGCTAGAAAGTCGACGACAACAATCGAAGACAGATTACAAGTATGTGTCGAGACGACGTAAGTTGAGGGAGACCAACAATAAAGAGTGAGGCAATCCCAACAGAGTGGGAAAATCCAATTGTATCATAAACGACAAAGAGGAGCGTGAACAAGTCGTGTTTGGTAAAGAAATACAAGTGATCGAAGAAGTTACGATAAAACAGCCTACAACACATAGAGAAACGTCTTTAAGCAAGAAATGGAAAAATGCTATGAAAGAAGATTTCAGAAAACAACTTGGAATCATAAGCAAGCACGAAGTATTAAAAATCAACGCTGAAGGGGGAGGGTATTGAAATATCAAGGATTAGTCATAAAGAAATCTTTAAAATGTGGTCTTAATCTATACAAGTTTGTGGTTGTATTTTGTATAAGTCTGTGACTCAAATTTGTACAAGTTTGTGATTCAAAACACTTCCATACTAGTATAAATAGGTGTTGAGGTATTGTGAGAGTGTGCAAGTAAGTAGCAAATTGAAAGAAGAAATTAAAGAGAGAGTAGGCTACTTAAAATAATCAATTGAGGTTGTGAGTTTTGTGTAGTGATTAAAAGTGTGAGTTCTTGTGGGGTAAATTACACCCATGGCCACTGAACTATATTCATTTTCACATTGTGGCCACTGAACTTTAATTCTTTCCGGTATGGCAATCGAATTTGACACTTTATTACACCGGTGGCCACTGTCACTATTGACTATCAATTTTCCACCGTTGACCCCCATTATGAATGGATGTCTCTCTCCCTACCCATTTCTCAATAATTTTCTACCCATTTTACCCTTATTAATGAGAAACAAAAAGCTCCATTGATGAAATTATTGAGAAACAGAAAGCTCCATTGATGAAAGCTGAATAAACCAAACCAAAAATGCTTTCACCAAAGTAAAGACAGAAAAACACAAATTCCAAAACCCCAAAATCAAATTATAAATTGAAAAGTTCATCTTGTGCTTTTCCAAAAGCAATTTTATTTATTAGTTAAATTCAGATGTTCACAAAGGAAGAAGACGAAAAAGACGATGGAGTGATGTTATTTGAGATTAGAAAGGGAAGAAATTGTGTCACTTGATCAACTCTCCTTCAGTTCTCCAATGCAGAAGCAAATCTCCACCTCGATAACCACCGCCATCATCTGCCACTGGGTTTACCATCGCCACCTCCATTACCACCACACTGCCGCTTCCACCTCCACCGATGAGTCCAAGCTCCGACACATGGTCGACATCGATAACCGCCTCTCCAGCTCTCCTCTGCCACCACCTCATCCTCCGCCTCCTCAATCATCTAGTTGGGATTTTTGGGATTCTTTTGTGCCGCCGCCTCCTTCAGCTTCAAGGTCTGGGGAAGAATGGGAGGACGTGACTACGACTACGGTGTCTGAGGAAGACGATGACTGGTAAATATATATATATATATATATATATATATATATATATATATATTAGTAAGGTAAAATGGGTAGAAAATTATTGAGAAAGGGGAAGGGAGAGAGATATCCAGTCCTAATAGGGTCAACGGTGTAAATTTGATGGTCAACGGTGAGAGTGACCACCGATGTAACAAAATGTAAAGTTCGATGGCCATATCGGAAAAAATTGAAGTTCAGTGGCCACAACGTGAAAATGGGTATAGTTCAGTGGCCATGGGTGTAATTTACCCAGTTCTTGTATCGTATGTTATTGATAATAAAGTTTTCTTTATTAAATTAAGTCATCCACATTTAACAAATATAACAATTAATTAATATCCACATAATAATAATTAATACACACTATCACATTTTTCTATTTTGTTATTAATTCTAGGGAAAAGTAAAAAAAATAAACATTGTAGTTACATCTGTTTTCGATTGCAGCTTCGTGATTTAAAAATTTACAAAATGATACATTGAGGTTTATTCTGTTAGCAAACACATACCAGATTGACCAACGGTGTTAAAAATCAAAGGGAAAAGAGTTAATTTGGTTTTTATATTTATTTATTTTATAAATTAATTCCCTTTATTATCTAATCATCACAAACAAACCATAAAATAAAAATTAAAAATCAATTATATCATCTTCTTCATCTCTTTAATTTTTTTTTTGTTATTTCTAGAGGATTGATTTTTGTTGTTGTTTGAGCGGATAATAGAGAAGTGAGAACAACTTCAAATTTTTTTTGGCTGCTAATAAAAATCGTTTTTTTACCTTTATGGATTTTGTAATAGGCATAGTCTGTATTTATGTAAGGTTTTATTCCTTACTTTTCTTGTTGTACTTGATGTTTTCGTATCTATAAAATTGATGTATGCATTTTTATAAAAAAAAAAAAATCTCATATCAATTTTATACAAATGATTTTTTTTTGTCATGGACACTTAACTTCAGGTTCGCCGATGGGAGCAGAAGGTTTCGGATCGTCACCGGAATGATCACCGGCGCTACCAGTTCCTGCAGCGGCGGTAAATCCATTCGTGAAAATGTTGGAAACGTGTTAGAGGAATGAAATTAGAGTTCATGCAGGGGGCAAATCCATTTAGTGGCCGCTGAAACTTTTCACACCATTTCCGATTTCAGTTTTTGCTTTCTCATTGAGAGAGATAATCGCCTTAGCATCGAAAACGAATATTCTAGTGGTCCGTTTTCGTTCGTTGAAGAAGAGTTTCTCCATTATCCATATTTGATGAGATGGGTTTGATTTGAATGGAAGAAAACGCAGTGACAACTCCTCAAAACTAGGAGTAATTATGCTCGAACCAGTTCCGGGATTCTTATTCTTATCCGTCCAATTTCTCAGGAATTTAGTAATGCTATCAGCGTCTGCAATTTTATGCAATTTTATGCAAAATGCATATAGCTATGGCGATTCTGCTGCATCTGAAAACGTTAAATTGAACATATAAAAGGGGTAATGTTTCATTTGGGTAAATGGTTTGGTAGGGAGAAACTGATTCAGAATCTCTAGTTGAGGATTATAAAGAAATTCAGACAATTCGGAACTGACTTGTATTTGTGAAAATGAGATTCTTGTTATTTCTATTTGAGTAATGAGTGAATGAGAAGATATTGGGATTGCAGGAAATGAAAGGCCGCAAGGAAATGGAAGAATCAGTGAGTGCGGAAAGTCCATGTATGAGTTCGTGTTCGAGTTCAAAGTCCATCAAAATTTAATTGATTTTAGAAGGGAAATTAATTTTAGTAAGAAAAATGAATAAAGAGGAGACAAATGGAGAAGATGGTGTATTTGATTTTTATTTTTTATTTTGGGATTTGTTTATGATAATTAGATAATAAATGAGGTTAATTTATAAAATAAATAAATATAAGGATCAAATTAATTTATTTCCCTTTGACTTTTAACACCGTTAGTCAATTTGGTATGTGTTTGCTAACGGAATGAACCTCAATGTACCATTTTGTAAACTTTTAAACCACAAGGGTGCTGATTGAAAACATGTGTAACCACCAGGTTTATTTTTGTATTTTTCCCTTAATTCTATTATTTTATTTATTTAAATAATCTTTTTAATTTTGATTTTTAACTATTTGACAAGTCATAAAAAAAAAGATCTAGAACACTTCTCCTAATTTCTCCTTCCTGCTTATTTATTTATTTAAACCATAATACATCACGTTTTATAATGTTAATTTTTCATTCAAAAAAAAGTTATAATGTTAATTAATATCACATTAATACCACACCATAACATTTTATAATTATAATGTTAATTAATACCGCACTATAACTATCACGTTTTATAATGTTAATTGATACTCATTTTAACTATTTCATTTCATATAACGATAATATAATATTAATTAATACACCTATAATGATAATAAATATACATAATCACGTTTTTCAATTTTGTTATTAATTCTATTATTTTATTTATTTAAATAATCTTTTTGATTATGATTTTTAACTATTTCACAACCCATCAAAAAAACCCCACAACACTTTTCCTCGTTTGTATCTGATTTCAATATTATTTATAGCTATTAACAACTTCTCAAATATTTCATCCATTTCAAAATAATTTACACGTATTAAATTACCTTAAGTTTACATAGATTTTGTTGAATGGAATGAGATATTCTTAAAGAAACCATAGAATAATTATTACCTACCCAATTGTAGTCGTGTTTAATACTGCACTTGCATAAGGAAAATTTGTATGCAATTTTTGTTACCGTGTGAGAAATCCTGTAAGAAAACAATAATCAAAGCTTGAATTGTTATCCATTTTTTTTTTTTTGGGTTTTGTTATACATCGCCCCTATTTTACTTATCGTCGCCTCCTGTTTGATATTTTTGCCCTTTTCATTTAAAAAAGTGAAATTCTCTCAACCCGAAGAACAAAACGAAGAAAAATCATGCCTCCAAAACAAGAAAAAATACTTGAACATCTAAGTTTCGTATTTACCAATAATCTGAAATTTAACGAATTTAACTTGAAACGATTTTTTTTTTTTTGTTGAATTTGCACTAAACGGGTAGTCCATGCGATCCGGTCCATGGACCGGTAGTATGAACTACCCATTTTTCCTAGATAGAAACGGGTAGGCTACCCGTTTTTCCTAGGGAAAAACGAGTCCTGAACCCGTTTTCCTTTAAGGAAAACGGGTTTATTTATTTAATTATAATAAATATTAATTATAGATAAATTATGTATTGATTGGATAGAAAAAACGTATAGATAAATTATTGATTGGAAATAAAAAATACGTATTGAAGTGTCCAATTAATTTTTATTTGGTAAATTATATTTATTTACCTTTTAGAACGTAAATTTAATTATACGTAAATTATGTATTGACTGGATAGAAAAAACGTATATATAAATTATTGATTGGAAATAAAAAAATACGTATTAATGCGTGGAATTAATTTTTATTTGTTAATTTATATTTATTTATCTTTTAGAACGTAAATTTAATTATTGATAAATTATGTATTGATTGGATAGAAAAAAACGTATAGATAAATTGGAAATAAAAAATACGTGTTGAAGCGTCCAATCAATTTTTAATATTTATTATAATTAAAAAAATAAATAAATAAACCCGTTTTCCCTAAAGGAAAACGGGTAGGCTACCCGTTTTTACCTGGAAAAAACGGATAGTTCATACTACCGGTCCATGGACCGGACCGTATGGGCTACCCGTTTAGAGCAAATTCAACGGAAAAAAAAAATTTCGTTTCAAGTTAAATTCGTTAAATTTCAGATTATTGGTAAATACGAAACTTAGATGTTCAAGTATTTTTCCTTGTTTTGGAGGCACGATTTTTTTTCGTTTTGTTCTTCAGGGTTGAGAGAATTTCACTTTTTTGAATGAAAAATGAAAAGGGCAAAAATGTCAAACAGGAGGCGACAGTAAGTAAAATAGGAGCGACGTATAGCAATCCACTAGACACATGCAAAATATCTTCTACATTTAATTTATGTTTTTTCAACTGAGTAATTAATTGATTAAATTTTATGTAAGTTCGGAAGACCAACTGAACATTCTATACAAATTGAAGAAGCTATTAAAACACTTTGAAAATTCAAAAAGTCAAATGAACTTTTTAAATAAGTTTAAAGGCAAATGATATATTAAACCATTCTTATAAGACAAACATAAATTTGGCATCCGCATCAACTATAGCGTGCCAATTAACGGCCAACAAATAACAGGGCGACTTTAGAATCGTTTTAAAAACATTGAACATGTGAATATCGTTAGTTTAGTATGTGTCACACACAAGTAAAATAAATGCTTAATGCATATTTACACCTTCAAACTTGACACATTTTGACAGATTTTTATAGTCGGCCTTAAAAACCTATAACATAATTATAGTTGACTCATTCGGACCTCCTGCACAGAAAATCATTGACCAGTCATCATTGACAAATGAGATGACATACAGAATGAACTCACACGTTTTTTTATAGCATGCACATGCCACTTCATCTGTCAAATAAGCCAACTACAAATGTGCGATAGGTTTTTAAAGCCAATTATAAATGCGTGATGAGTTGTTAAAGCTAACTATAAATATATAATAGTTTATAGGTTATTTTAAAAGTTTAGGGTGTCAATAGGTAAAAATCTACTAAACACGTATTAAGCCTTAAATAAAATTCACGTTCCTCATCAATCACGCCTTGAAGTATAAAAGCACGGTTCAGATTTTAATGAACTTTTAAACTGCATTACACACTGAAACCCCCAAATGCTTAAATTTTAAAGGGGAAATTTCAAATAAAACCCCAGTGGTTTTACTAATTTTCAGATAAAGGACTGTGGTTTACTTTTTGTCAAAACGAGGATGGAGGTTTTTAACTTTAACAAAATAAGGACTTTTTCGATTGATACTATTAAAATCACATTTGACGACTTCAAAAATGATATATTTTAAGAACTACTAATATTCTAAGCAACTTTAATTCTTCAACTTTTTTATTTTGAGATTGTTTAGATGATGTTTCGTAAAGAGAGAAAGTTAATGTTTAGAGAGAGAAAGTTCCAAAAAAGATGATTTTCGAAAATTGAAAATGTAGTTCCATAGAAAATATGACATTGAACAACTTTAATTCTAGAAAATTTTTATTTTTAGGTCGTTAAAGATGGTTTTAATAGCATTAATCCAAGTTTGAAACCTCAATCCGACAAAAAGTAAACCATAATCTTTTATCTGAAAATTAGTGAAACCACGTGAGTTTTATTTAAACTTTACCCAATTTTAAATTAGGAAAGCAAGAGTGTCCATTCAATTTATCTTACTTAAACTCATTTAAAATCGGACGGCTGTTAAATCAAATCTCGAGTAGGGATTTAAAAATAAAGAAAAGAAAAGAAAAGTGGGAGTGTGGGGTCCTTTCTCCTCTGAAAGCTGGCTAGTGTAAATAAATGTGGACACTACAACTACACGCATAATGCGGAAACAAGCTGGAAACCGTCGGATCATATATTTATGTATCCAACGTCTCAAACCTCCAAAATTTCGAAGATTCTCGAAACCTAACCCTAATATTATATAAACCACACTCGAATCTGTAATTTCCTACTTGAAACCCTAGCTCTGTTGGCCGCCTTGTTCAAATTTTCTTTTTTTTCTGCATTAAGTTATCTCTGTTCAGAAAACAGAGCTAGGCTTGAACAATGGCCGGTAAAGGAGAGGGTCCTGCGATCGGTATCGATCTTGGTACAACTTACTCATGTGTTGGTGTGTGGCAACATGATCGTGTTGAGATCATTGCTAATGATCAAGGAAACAGGACGACTCCATCTTATGTTGCGTTTACTGATACAGAACGTTTGATTGGAGATGCAGCGAAGAATCAGGTCGCCATGAACCCCATTAACACCGTTTTCGGTAAGATTTTTGTTTCCTTTTATTTTTGCTTGTAGATCTGATTTTTATGTTAGATCTTGTAGCTTAGTTTGAAGATTTTGAATGCAATTTTAAGTGCACTTGATTTGGAGAGACTCTAGGATCTGGTTAATGAATTTGAGCGTTTGTTCTTTTCAATTTTATTCAACCTTAGATCTGCTAGGACTTTATAGGTGATAATTGCTATGGAGTTAATTTTTAGTCTACTTCTAATGCTGTTGTTATGATGACAAATCTTATTTCCTTGGCTTTGCAACTTTTGTTGGTTGAACGTTTTCCTCTCTTGTGGAGTTAGTATGTGTTATTGATATGTTAAAATTAGGAGATACTAGTACACTGTCTACTGTTTATGCGCCTGCATTAGTTGAAACAGATTTAAGATTCTTGTACTTTAATATTTCCTATGTATATTATACTGTGTCGGTAAAAATAGGCATTAGAATTTGTTGATGGTGTGGTGATGCGATTTAATGAGAGCAAGTTGCAGTTATTCCGAAAGCATATGTAAATGGATTCATAGTAGCATGAGAAGGATTTCATAGTTTAATTATTAATTTCTTTTACGAGCTATTGTGCAGTTTAATACGTTGATGGAGCTGATTTACTTATAATTTTATATGATAAAAAGTTAGGTTCTATGTTCGATATTTAATTCTGTTTATTGAATGTTCTTCTCTGGTTACGTTTAACATATTTTAAAAGCAATTTATTTCCGGGTCTTTTTGAGTATCTATCTTCTTGTTGCTGATGTTTAATTGACACTAATTTTTCAGATGCAAAGAGGTTGATTGGGAGGAGAGTTACCGATGCCTCCGTTCAAAGTGATATGAAGTTGTGGCCCTTCAAGGTCGTTGCTGGACCCGGTGACAAGCCCATGATTATCGTGTCCTACAAGGGTGAGGATAAGCAATTTGCCGCAGAAGAAATCTCTTCTATGGTCCTCATTAAAATGAGAGAAATCGCTGAGGCCTATCTTGGATCCACTATTAAGAACGCTGTGGTTACCGTCCCTGCATACTTCAATGACTCACAACGTCAGGCCACCAAGGATGCTGGTGTCATTGCTGGTATTAATGTCTTGCGTATCATTAATGAGCCCACAGCCGCTGCAATTGCTTATGGTCTTGACAAGAAGGCAACCAGTGTTGGAGAGAAGAATGTATTGATTTTTGATCTTGGTGGTGGTACCTTTGATGTGTCTCTTCTCACTATTGAAGAGGGTATATTTGAGGTGAAGGCCACTGCTGGAGACACTCACCTTGGTGGTGAAGATTTTGACAACAGAATGGTCAACCACTTCGTTCAGGAGTTTAAGAGAAAGAACAAGAAGGATATCAGTGGAAACCCCAGAGCTCTTAGGAGGTTGAGGACATCATGTGAAAGGGCTAAGAGAACTCTCTCATCAACTGCCCAGACCACAATTGAAATTGACTCCTTGTACGAGGGTATTGACTTCTACTCCACCATCACCCGTGCCAGATTTGAGGAGCTTAACATGGACTTGTTCAGAAAATGTATGGAACCTGTTGAGAAGTGTTTAAGGGATGCCAAGATGGACAAGAGCACCGTACATGATGTTGTGCTTGTTGGTGGTTCTACTAGAATCCCCAAGGTCCAACAGCTTCTTCAGGACTTCTTTAATGGCAAGGAGCTTTGCAAGAGCATCAACCCCGATGAGGCTGTTGCTTACGGTGCCGCTGTCCAAGCTGCAATTTTGAGCGGAGAGGGTAATGAGAAGGTGCAAGATCTTCTTCTGTTGGATGTCACTCCCCTATCTCTTGGTTTAGAAACTGCCGGAGGTGTGATGACTGTCTTGATTCCAAGGAACACGACCATTCCAACCAAGAAGGAGCAAGTCTTCTCTACATACTCAGACAATCAGCCCGGAGTGTTGATTCAGGTATACGAAGGTGAAAGGACAAGAACCAGGGATAACAACTTGCTCGGTAAATTCGAGCTCTCCGGAATTCCTCCAGCACCCAGGGGTGTTCCACAAATCACAGTGTGTTTTGACATTGATGCCAATGGTATCTTGAATGTCTCTGCTGAAGACAAGACCACCGGACAGAAGAACAAGATCACCATCACAAATGACAAGGGAAGACTATCGAAGGAGGAAATTGAGAAGATGGTTCAAGAGGCTGAGAAATACAAGTCTGAGGATGAAGAGCACAAGAAGAAGGTTGAAGCCAAGAATGCATTGGAGAACTATTCCTACAACATGAGGAATACAGTGAAGGATGAAAAGATCGGCGAAAAGCTTGCTGCAGCCGATAAGAAGAAGATTGAGGACGCCATTGAGGCTGCCATTCAGTGGTTGGACAGCAACCAACTCGCAGAAGCTGATGAGTTTGAAGACAAGATGAAGGAGTTGGAGGCCCTCTGCAATCCTATCATTGCCAAGATGTACCAGGGTGCTGGCGGTGACGTGGGACCTGGAATGGAGGATGATGCTCCTGCTGGAGGCAGCGGTGCTGGTCCCAAGATTGAGGAAGTCGACTAAATTTAATCTGTATCTTTTTTATTATGTTAGGTTTTATATTTTTTTACCCCACAGAATTCATGCACTTTATATTGAACTTGTTATGATTTTTGGGCTTTGAATTAATTACAAGGTATATTCAAAGCCGAGTATCCATATTTGTGTTGGTTATTTATGCGTAATAGGGAATGATTGGAGTACTGATTTTGGTAAAGTATTCCAGTAAAATTTTATCCAAATTTTTTATCGTGATTATTTTTCAGGCATTTAAAATGGGATTTGATTTGTTTTCTTAAATTATACCTCATTTTCCTCAATGTAGACTGAGCTGGGAGGAATACCCTCACCTCTCTTCCATGTTATCACAGACTAATGTGTGTTGAGTTTGTTTCGGTGGCATTTCTTTACGTCCATATAAGCTCGATTCTTTTTAATTTTGAATAATTCTAGATTCTTTTTAATTTTGAATAATTCTAGATTAATGCTACTCCAATCTCCTTGACTTGTTCAAATTGATTATTTTACTCCCTTAACTCATCGAATGTTCTATTTACTCCCTCAACTTATCCAATGTTCTATTTACCCCCTTAACTCCATAAATGTGGTATTTATCATCCTCTCAACTTATCCATTTATCCCCCCAACTCATAGAATGACCTATTTATCCCCTTAACTTCATAAAAGTGGTACTTTTCACTCCTTAATTTGTTCTCGAGGCCTAAATTGATAACCCTTTTTAAACGTTAAACCTATATTTATGTTATCTTGTACGTGTAACCTAAATTGATACTTCCCCAAAAATCATAGGCCTATTTTGGTACCTTATCTCTATATATAATGTCTTTAACTTGTTTATATTAATGTTCTTGTTATTTGTATTTTTTATTTATTCTTTCTCTTTCAATTTTTTTTAGCTAGCTAGTTAAATTTTGATTATCTAATTATACAATATTAGTGTAATAAACACATGAAGGATCAATATAATTATAAAATTAAAACAAAATAAAAAGTTAGTATTAAAAAAAATATATTTTCAAACTCATTTGAATAAGTTCTATTAATTTTACACTTTATAGGGTAAGAAATATCATTTTTATAGAGTTAAATAGGTTCATAAGGGGTGAGAAATACCACTTTTATGAAGTTAAGTGGGTAAATAGGGCATTTGATGAGTTAGGAAGGGGTAAAATAACCAATTTGGACAATTTAAGGGGGTGAGAAATACCATTTTTATGGAGTTAAAGGGTAAATAGGACATTTGATGAGTTGGAGGGGTAAAATGATCAATTTGGATAAGTTAAGGGGCTGGAACGCCATAATTCTATATGCATTTACAAATTTGTAAATTTTTTAATAATTTAAGATAATTATTTTTATCTGTTTATTAATGCGGAAATTGAAGTTAAAGATTTGAATTATACGAGGAAAACGACGGTAATTTACACTTCCAACCGTTGGTTTAAACACCACAGACCGCTATCTATAATCCTACGGCAGTTGGCTTTGAACAATTGAAACAAAACAAGATTTGTTTGTTGGACCTTGTTTGGATGGAGTGTAACTAAAGTAAGGTAATGTGAGATAGTGAAATAAGTGAGGTGTGTAAAATAAGTAAGTGATGATTTAATAATGTATTATATACGTTTAAAAAAAATGTAATTATATATAAAATTACTTTTGTATTCCAATAAAATAAAAAACAAAAAGTAATTTTGGAAGAAAAAGATATGTACCATAATTCCCTTTTAATTTGGGTGTAAAGAAAATTATCCAAAATTCACTTACTATGTTCTTCAATTACACCTCAAAAAAACAAAAAAAACAAAATTATCTAATTAAACTTACCCTTATCATTCTTCAAATATTATCATCCAAACAATACTTAACAAACACCTCAAAAACTTCCATCCGTTGTGAGTATTTAGGGGTACTTAACATTATCCAACTCTAATGAGTATTACTATTCTTCAAGTATTGTTCATTAGAAATTTAGTACCGATGCTTTTGATAAATTGATATATTGATATATTCTTGTAGATTTGTATAAGGTATAATGCTCATTTCACCTCTTATACTATAACTTTAAAATAAATTAGGATCTTAAACTATTTAAATTATCAATTAGGTTTTTGAACTAAGAAAAAATCATCAATTTGGTCCCCATCCTATCTTAAAATTAGAAACGATAACTATTTGACATGGGCTGTACTGATCTTTATGTTGGCTAAAATGAGTTTGGGGAAGAGGGTCTGAAACTGTTCAATCGAATGATTTTCGATGATAGCTAAATTGATGGCTTTTGTTTAGGATGAAGACTTAATTGATGAATTTTGCTTAGTTTAAGGATCGAATTGATGATTTTGATAATTTAAAGTTCTAATTGATTTTAAAGTTTTAGTTTGAGGAGCCAAATAGGTGTCATCCCTTTATATAACTCAAAATTTATATCTAGTCCAAATATAGGGAAAAAAAAAAAATCCAAATGCCTTTTAATTTGGTGTGTACTTTTTAAACATTATTGTGCCATTTCCTAACGGAAAATTTGAAGTTAATTTTTAAAAAAAGTGATTGAATTTCATTTTATTTTAATAAAATCATTAAATTTTAGTTCTTAATTTAATAAAATTAGATAGAAAAGATCCTTATGAATAGTGATATGATAGTACATATGTAATGAAAAAAAATATATTTGTTATTTAATTTAACCACTTGAAACTATTATGTGATAACTAAAAAATTTGTATTTTTGAGTTGTCATTTCGCATACATATGGTTGTCATGTTATGCGGAACAGAGTTTTTTCCATCACACCATGATGTCATTATTTCAGTATTTTTTTCTACTTGAATTGAAATGGTTGGAATGTTATTGAAATAAAAACAAAGTTCAATGACTTTTTTCTGAAACAAAATAAAATTTAATGTTTTTTTTTTAAAAACCGACTCAAAAGTCCAATAACCATTTAAATGCGATTTTTCTTTCATAATAATAATAATTAAAAGGTAAGTTCCAAGCCACTTTTTAATCCGTCATGAAAAAGTTTTTCTTAAACTTAATTGCGATTGTTCTTTTCACGCATCTGATTGTATTGTTAGTTGTTTTGAGATTTTGTATTTTTCTGGGATCTAAATGTTTAGTATTTACAAAAACTAAAAGTGATAATATTTCACTAAAAATGCGAAGTTTCTATAAAATATTGTTAGTGATAATATTTCAGTAAAACTCTTGCGTTATATGGGCAAAATCCTATAAAATCGTGGTGATATCTCGACAAAACTGTAATAGAACTTTTATGTAATTCAATAACTTTTAGCGTAATTACGTTAAACTGCAGAGTTTTACCAATGATTCATTTTCCTCTTTGCATGTTATTATGAATCCATCACTCAAATCCTTTTCATGAACGATAGCTCCTCCACTACTCAAATCATCCTCGTTCACGAGGAAGAAGAAGATATCATATGGAGCTCTTGCTAAACCCTATATACTTTTCTTGAGAATCTCAAACCTTAGCTCTCTATTTATCATTATGCAGAAATATTAAGAAGCTTTTTAAAAGTGAAACATTTCTCACTTCCGAGTGGAGGTCCGAACACTTTTGAAGTCCATCGTTGTTTTTGAGACTTGAGCATTGTTTTTGGGTAAGTCACCTCGCTAAGTGCAAAACTAAGGATTCATCGACCTTAAAAGTTCAGGTGTCTACTCTTTTATGATAATGGGGTTTAATGCAATGTTTGTGCTACATGCGTGTTATAACTATGTTAATCACCTAAAACATGTCATGTATCCGGTCCGGTTGTATATATTTTGGGTCAATGTTATTGATCTGTTAAGAATCATGCTCAACTGGTGAACCAGGATAACTCACGTTATTTGAGAAATTAAATGAAAACAAATAAAATTAAAAAGTAATAAGTAAAACTATATTCACCTCTTCACAGTCGATGATGAAAAATTTGGTTAACTATGGAAAAAATATGTGATATGTATTGTATTAATTTTAATCTTGAATATTGTATCAAATCAATTTCTTATTTTTAGATGTATACATTTTATATTTAATTGAAGAATTTTGTATTATTTATATATATAATGTCATCATTCGGTTCAACCAATTCGAGTTAACCGGTTAAATCCATTGACCCCTGACTTGCTGTCAATTGATTGGAATTCTGGTCTAGTTTTTAAAACATTGCAAAAGAGAGAAGTAAAGATGGAAAGATTAGACACTCGATAGGTTCTTGGTAGTGGAAACACTTTGATGAGACGTTTCCTAAGTTTGGTAGAGAGGCTAGGAATTTACAACTTGCACTAAGTACAAATAGGATGAACCTTCTAAGGCACTCTTAGTGGGTAAATTTCATACATGCTGTATAACGTTTGTCCCGTTTCACACTTTGGTGTATAACATTCATTTTGTCTCACTAATATATGCGACCTTATAGGTAAAAATGATCTATCAACGTGAAGTCAATGCGCCACGTCAGCAGTTCAACAAGCACCGAAATTTTCAATTCACTTCCTAAAGTTGAACAACCCTAACCGGAATTGATTATTAGAGTTAATCAAACAATATGTTGAGTTAATCAGTGGAAGCTTTCGCCGAATGACGAGGAAAGTTGTGTTGGAAGAGCAATTCTTTCTCTTCCAAACCCAATCATTCCATTAGAACTAGTAGCTAGAGTCTTCAAATCCCAAGCATTTGCACAGGCGAAGATAAAACCAGGAGGCTTAGCCTTTGCACTGTTGGTAGATTGGAGGGAAATTACATCTCTGGAAATTTCTTCGATTTCAAGAGCATCATTAATTATATTTTCCGATACGACATAACATGTTTCGCTGTTGCAGCCTAATAAAAAATGACCAAGTAAGCAAACTTTTTCTGAATAAGCTGTAAACCAATGGATTATGGAAAAACAAAAATGGAGAACAGGCTGAATAAACTGAAGAGCTTGACATTCATTACAAGGAACAAAAAATATATAAAGCTTACAAAAGATTGCTGTCACAGCAATAGCCAAAAAAGACAAAAAAAAAAAAAAAAAACAGGTCACAGCTACAATTAAGGTCCCCATACCTCAAGTCCCTATAAAACTGATTAACTACAAAAAATAAGAAATCACATGAAGAATAAAGACAAAAGCTCACATGCTAAACATTAAAAGTAATAACTTAAATATTAGACATAGCCAGAGTGTCAACTCTTAACACTCCTCCTTGACACTTTGGCTGCAAACTCCAAGCTCCTTCCTAAGGAACTCAAACCTCTCAGTTGGTAAAGCTTTAGTAAATATGTCTACAATCTGAAATTCTGAGTTGCAATGCACCAATTTGACTATCCCATCACTCTCAGCTTCTTTCACGAAGTGAAATTTGATCTTTATGTGCTTTGTCATATCATGAAAAACTGGATCTTTTGCAATTGCCACTGCAGATTGGTTATCACAGAAAATTGTTGTAGCTTCATTTTGTTTCATCTGCAAATCCTCCAATAACTTTTGGAGCCAAATTGCTTGATTTACAGCAGCTGAAGCAACAATGTATTCGGCTTCAGCTGTTGATTGAGCAACTGTACACTGCTTTTTTGATCTCCAACTGAAAAATCCACTTCCAAGTGTGAAAGCATAACCTGATGTGGACTTTGAATCATCGCTGGAACCTGCCCAATCGCTATCGGTGAACCCAATTAATTTAACAGCAGCTCCTTTCTTGAATTGAACTCCAAAATTTGCAGTTCCTTTGACATACCTAAGTAGTCTTTTAGCAGCCCTTAGGTGAATTTCACTTGGAGTTTGCATAAATCTGGACAATAAACTTGAAGCATACATAATATCTGGTATAGAAGCTGTAAGATATAAAAGACACCCAACCATACTTCTGTATAGGGTGGAATTAACCTTATCAGCCCCATCATCTAGACATAATTTTTCACCTTTAACTAGAGGATTGCTCACTGGTTTGCACTCATCTAGTCCAAACTTCTTTAGGATTTCACCAACATACTTCTTTTGGCATATAAATATCCCTTGTTGTGTTTGAGATATTTCCATGCCAAGAAAGTAAGACATTAATCCCAAATCTGTCATCTCAAAAGCATTTTGCATTTCATTTTTGAATTGCTCAATCTGATTGCTACTATTTCCTGTCACCAAAATATCATCCACATAGAGAGAAACTATAAGTATCTCCTCTGCAACTTGCTTCACATACAAAGTTGATTCACTGAGACTTTTCTTGAACCCCAACTTCAGCAGATATTCATTGATTCTGGTGTACCAGGCTCGAGGAGCCTGCTTCAAGCCATACAGAGCTTTCTTCAGCAAGCACACTTTATCTTCACTCCCTTCAACAACGAAGCCTTCGGGTTGCTCGATAAAAATCTCTTCTTGTAGATAGCCATTGAGAAAAGCTGACTTCACATCCATTTGGTGCATTTTCCAGCCAAGTTGAGCTGCAACTGAAGTCAATAATTTGATTGTGTCGAACCTTGCAACCGGTGCAAATGTGTCTAAGAAATCAACACCAAACTCTTGTGCGTACCCTTTGACTACCAATCTAGCCTTGAATTTGTTTATAGAACCATTTGCATTTAATTTGGTTCTATAAACCCATCGAACTCCAATCACTTTTCGATTTTTGGGCCTATCAACAAGCTGCCATGTCTCATTTTTCTCTATGACTTTCATCTCTTCCTTCATTGCTTCCATCCAACCAGGTGCACTTTTTGCTTCTTCAAAGCTAACAGGCTCCACAATTACTAAGTTACAGCTGCTGTAAATTTCACTTAGTGATCTGGTACCTCTTACACCAATTTCATTTTCATCATCATCATCATCATCTTCCACTGCTGCAATTGGTTCTTCTTTTTTAACATCTATTGTACTTGAACTTGATTCAGGAACTTCAATGGCTCCTTTCTCCCAATTCCAAGCTGCATTCTCAGAAAATCTCACATCTCTACTTAGAACCACCTTCTTGCTATTGACATCAAAAATTCTGTATGCTTTTGAATTACTGTTGTAGCCAACAAACACGCCTACAGATGCCTTTGGATCCAACTTGTCTCTTTGGATTTTAGGAATATTGACATAGCATATGGAACCAAATATCTTGAGATGTTCAACAGTATGATCATCTCCATTCCACACTTGAAATGGTGACTTTCCTTGAAGAGAACTTGTTGGAAGTCTGTTCTGTAAATACGCAGCCGTGTGAACTGCTTCAGCCCAAAAACTTTTAGGCAAACCCTTCTCGATCATCATGCATCTTCCCATTTCCACCAAAGTTCTATTTTTTCTTTCGCTTACTCCATTTTGTTGTGGAGTATAGGGTGTAGTAAGCTGGTGATGAATGCCACTTGCTTTTAGGACAGCTTCAAAATCTTTGGAAGTGAATTCACCTCCATTATCAGATCTCAACATCCTAATTTGATGCCCAGATTGCTTTTCAACCCACAACTTGAACTCCTTAAACACATGGAGAGCTTCAGATTTCAGCTTCAAGAAATAAACCCAACACCATCTACTATAGTCATCAATGAACGTTATAAAATACTTGCTTCCATTTAAAGATGGAGTGCTCATTGGACCACATAGATCTGTGTGTACCAGCTGAAGTTTTTCTACAGCTCTCCAAGCTTTATTTTTTGGAAAAGGTAATTTGGTTTGCTTTCCCATCTGACAGACCCCACAAAGTTCCTCTATCAAACTGGTATTATCAAATCCAATTGCTCCTCCAAGCTTTAACTTCCTAAGGCTTTCACAATTAACATGACCCAACCTCTTGTGCCAAACATGTAGATTGTTTGAAGCAGTAATTGACACATGACACTGCACCAGATTCCAATTTATAGGAAAATTTCTATTTCTCATTTTCACAGTGAGAAACTCACCACCGGAAGGATCAAGTATGACACAAGTTTTATCTTTGAAATGCAAAGAGTAATTTTTCTCAAGCATTTGCCCAACACTAAGCAAGTTGTGACTGATCTCAGGAACTAAAAGTACATCTGAAATTATTTTTGTACCTTCAGATGTATGCACAGCAACACCTCCTTGCCCCTTTACTTTCAACATCTTTCCATCTCCAATTTGCACATTCCTGACGCTTGAACTTTCCAAATCAAGAAAGTTTTCTGCATTTGAAGACATATGATGTGAACAACCACTATCCACTAGCCATTCATCTTTGCAATTTGCTGCAACATAACAAGTAGCCACAAACAACTTCCCTTCTTGAACTGCCTCCACTTGCTCCTCTGCTACCTGAGCTTGTAAAATTGCTTGATTAGATTTGTTTTTGCAGATCCTCTCCACATGTCCATATTGTTTGCAGGCCCTACATTGAACTCCTGGCCTGACCCAACAATATTTCTCTAGGTGGTCAGTCCTCTTGCAATGAGAACATGGAGGAAAAACTCGTTTTTTGCTGGTGGATGCTGTCTTCTCCTTATCCTTCTTATCATTAGAAAATTTCTTCTTGAAGTTTCCTTGAGCTTTGCCCTTTTGCTTAGCAAAGAAAGCTGCCTCTGTACTTTCTTCTTCACGAATCATTCTTCTTTGCTCTTGAGCTTGCAACGAACTCACAAGCTCAGCTAAGGAAATTTTGCTGAGATCCTTGGAGTCTTCAAGAGAAGAAATCTTAGATTCAAATTTCTCTGGAAGACTTACAAGAACTTTCTCAACAACTCTTGTATCAGGTAAGTCTTCTCCTAGTAACCTGATCTGATTGACAGTGTTGGATATCCTATCAGCATAGTCTTTGATAGTTTCCACTTCTTTCATTTTCAGATTCTCAAACTCCCTTCTTAAGTTGAGAACATGAATTTGCTTAGTTTTCTCACTCCCTTGAAACTCATCTCTCAATCTATCCCAAGCTTCCTTTGCTGTTTCACAAGCCATAATTCTTGTGAAAACAACGTCTGCTACATCAGAGTGAATAGCAGACAAGGCTTTGAACTTTTTTGCAACCTCCTCTTTATGAAGTTTTATTTGAGCTATGGTAGGATCCCTACCCAAAGGAGTAGGATCACTTCCTGTTTCCACAGCTTCCCAAATATCGAAAGCCCTTAAATAAGCTTTCATTTTCACTGCCCAGATCTGATAGTTTTCACCAGAAAATGGTGGAGGAGAAGGAGCTGAATAGCTATTTGAAGCCATACAGAGAACAAAAGAACTCACACAAATTTGGTTTAGTGAAGGGATTCCTTTCTTGTTTTCTCTCACCAAACTCACATTCACTCACAGTCCCATTAAATCAGCAGCTCTGATACCATTTGTAAACCAATGGATTATGGAAAAACAAAAATGGAGAACATGCTGAATAAGCTGAAGAGCTTGACATTCATTACAAGGAACAAAAAATATATAAAGCTTACAAAAGATTGCTGTCACAGCAATAGCCAAAAAAGACAAAAAAAAAAAAAAACAGGTCACAGCTACAATTAAGGTCCCCATACCTCAAGTCCCTATAAAACTGATTAACTACAGAAAATAAGAAATCACATGAAGAATAAAGACAAAAGCTCACATGCTAAACATTAAAAGTAATAACTTAAATATTAGACACAGCCAAAGTGTCAACTCTTAACATAAGCAAGAGCAATCCATCCATAAATTCTTGGCTCCGAGATCAATGACAAATCGTTTTAGGGGAAAAGGGGTTCAGAAATAGGAATGTCTTATTAATTAATCATTATAAAATAGGAATTTTAGAAATTGGATTCTCTGCTCTACAAATCATTCTTCACACTTCAAATACCCAACTGAAATTTTTAGGCAATAGCCAACCAGATAAAAGCAAGTTGCTTTACAGGTGTTATAGAGATTATACATTTCCGTTCTTGAAGATGAAGCCATAGAGAAATAGAGAAGAAACGAGAGAGATATGGGTCGTTACAGGCCCACCAGCTTCCGCCTGGAACCACACATCGTACGTGGAAAGTCGGCTCTGATACCAATTGTAACATCCTGGTCCAATACCATGTAGATATTGTCCGCTCTGGCCCAAATCCAATATATTGAGCCTCACGGTTTTAAAACGCGTCTGCATGTATTGGATTCTCATCTTACTAATAAGCCTCAATTATTTCCTCTACATTTCCGATGTGGGATTCATTTCATTCCTGTCCCCATTGTCGTCCCTTAGGGCCGCTCCTTACTTAGGCCTTCTACCCCGACGCCATCCACTCCGGACCGGGTCGTTACAGTTGACACAACAGAAAATAGTTGGAAATAAGGAAAGGGGAAAGGAGGAAGGAAGATATAAAAGTATTTTTATATTAGGTGGGTCAATTTTTAACTTTTAGGGAGGTTAGATTGATGATGTGACGCGTTGACTGATTTTTTTACCTGCTGTACACCATAGTGTGAGATTAGCTATAAGATCGTACATATTAGTGAGACAAAACGAAAATTGTGCACTAAAGTGTGAAATGAGATAAACGGTTGTACACCGCGTATGAAATTTACCTCATTCTTAGTTATCAACATAGTACTTGACCCGTTCTTTTATCCATATATAACTTGTCCAATTGGTTGTGCATGATGTTGAAACACAATTTCCATAGAGTTTTTGATTATGACAAAAATAATTATTAAGGAATTAGATCTCCAAGATTATTTAATTTCAGAATTGAATGCGTTTGTTAAATGACTATTCTAACTTAAGCATAAAATGAAAGACAATTTAAAAGGCCTTAACTGAATTAAAGGTCCAAGTTTTAAGTTTGGCCGAGAACCCAAAACCAGAACCAGAACCGAAACTAAAAGCCCGTTGAAAACCAATCAACTCAAAGCGTTCCAAAAGAAGCAAAAACACTCCCTATCATACAAACATCTCTCTTTATCAATTAGGGATATGTATTGGTTCGGTTTAAACCGTATACCGAACAGACCGATGCACTCAATTACATTGGCGGGCAAATAAAAATAAAAATAAAAATAATAATAATTTCTACTTATTTTAAGTGATGGGCAAATATCCGTAACTTGTAATAACACCTTGCTTATATTGGTGGGATGGGAATTGAATGGCAATTTGGAATTTGGTGATCTGTTGCCTAATAAGTCTTTTTTTTCCACCTCTGTTTTGTCTTTAATTAAAATATCAATTCCCATTGATTAAATTGTTGAATTTATCTTATCTTATTCATTTCTTAATGTAATTCTTTGAATCTTCATTTTCATATTGCCACGTAATACACACAATCAACAACTATAATTAGAAAACACAAAACTAAACAAATTAACCAAAACGGCCATCTACAAATAATAATAGAAAGACCATTCTTTTGTTGCAAAAAAAAACATACACCTTTATAACTCGTTATCTCATACTTCTTCTCAATATACATGGATTCTTTTAAAAAATTCATGGATAGAGATGATAACCACCACCATGATTTCCAATTAAACCCAACCGCGATCGCTCTATTAGGCGTCTTCTTCGGTGCTGTAATGGTCGCAACCCTCCATTGTATTTTCAACGGCTGTGGCTCCTCATCGTCCACCACCAGCCACCAAAATCGTACCCAACCAAACGTGAGGGAATCCACTACCGTGGTTGCGGTTACAGTTCCAGTCTCTAGATATAGTAAGGAACACAATGAGGAAATGTGCTCGGTTTGCTTGTCTGAATTTAAAGACGGGGATCAAATTCGAGTATTGCCGGATTGCTTGCACGTTTTTCATGTTACTTGTATTGATACGTGGCTGATTTCACACTCGAATTGCCCGCTTTGTCGGGCTAATATTGCTCCTCCTTCTCGGAATGATAGTGATATAGTTGTAAGGATATCGTTGGATTCCGAAACAAGTGTGAATCCATCTTGGAATCCCATCTAAGAATTTGTAACGGTTGATGGGTTTTGAAGTTTGATATATACATTGAACATAATGATGTTACTTGTATCTTAAGTTTTCATCATTTTACTTAGAGAACACTTATGCTAGCTAATAGCTTATTGAGGGTTTAAATCATTGACTTAATTACCACTTTTTACTGTATTAATGATTAGTATTTAAATCAATAACTTGTTAATTGAAGTTAGTGGAACAATTTTGTCTTTAAGCAAGGTTTCAGATTCGAGTATTATTTATAGATTTTTTTTTTACCCCTTTATAGATTCATGGCTCGAATCCACTAAATAAATAATGAAGTAATAAAAAAAAATGATACAATGTTTGTATATATGCATAATAACTTGATCTCTCATGTTCACATATAAATTTAAAAAGAATTCATATCCATATTTGAATATGAATTTTTTTACCAAACGCGGCGGTTGCATATAGATGAACGAATAATTTAGTGACACATCATATATTTTAGAGTTTAGAGTTTATAATTTAGAGTTAATGGTTTCTATTTTACAATCGAAAAATTTCATATAAGTAATTAACTAAAATTATCTTCTTTAAAAAATCTAACTAATTTTTTTTAATTAATTAATTACATATATTAATATTTTATTGGTTCATATACGACGTGTAATTCAATTCTTAGTGATAACGTGTAGGGATGGCAACGGGTAGGGTACCCGCGGGTAGTACCAATCCCATCCCAATCCCAAACCCTTATCCTTTTATTTTTTAATTATCCGTACCCGTCCCATTACCCTAATGAGTATACTTTTGGGTCAATTACATGAATATCATAATTATCTATAAAATTACAACTAAGTCATATCACCAAACTTAATTCTTAATATGTCATTATTTTCTATCTATTATGACTTTATACCATAATTTAAAAAATTCTAGACTCCAATTCATAAATTATAAACCCTAAAAAATATATTCTAAACTTCTAATTTATAAATTCTAATCCTTAAAATATATTAAAAGTACTGATTTTATTGGTTTGACATAATCCAAAATTATGACTTGACATGGTTGTAAATTGTTTCTAAAAGATGAATTTCTGTGTAATTTTCCCTATACTTTTTGTATCCATACCTTTCCCATTTAATTCACGGGTACCCGCGGGTACCCTTACCCGTTAAGAATTAATAAATAAAATAAAAAATATTACGAATTTAACAAAGTATAAATTTAATAGATCATTCATCTAAAAATTAAACAAATTGAACCTTAATCAATAAGAATAAAATAATTTAGTGGTATCACTCAATGGTTGAATAACAAAAGGTTGGAGTTCAAATCCCACATCTTACGTCTAAAAAATAATAATCTTCTTTAATATATAGAAGAATTATAGCGGGTACCGGGTACCGAGTACCCTAGGGGATATTACCATACCCGTCCCATTACCCTAACGGGTAATGGTTTTGATCTCATACCCGTCTCATACCCTTTTATACATGGTACGTGTAGTCCCATTAGGATCGGGTAGTACCGGGTACCCGCGGGTAGGGTACCCGTTGCCATCCCTAATAACGTGTTGTGATTAACATATATAAAATCATAGATGTTTTCTTTTTCTTTTTCACCTTTTTCACTTTTTCTCCTCTATATTTTTTTTCTCAAATGTTTAGTAGAAGCTCCATATCATCCAATCTATTTTAGATAAGGGTAATTAATTTGTTAGTCCCTATATTTTGACAAAACACACTGTTTAGTCCCTGTATTTTCAAAAACACATGGTAAGGTCCCTAACCTTTTTCTCAGTGAACTGTTTAGTCATTCCGTCTGTTTGTTAGATATTTTACCGTTTATGACTTCGGAAATGACTAAATTACCTTTTACTATTTACCTTCAAACTTCAGAAGAGGAAATCCAATTTAGAAGAAGAAGCTATTTGTATGGAAAACAAAAAAAAGAACAGACCCAATGCTTACGAATTTGAACGATTAAGAAGAAAATCAAGAAAAAGAACACCCAAAGTTGATTTCAGATGCATTAGAGTTTAAAGGAAAGGAAAATAAAGGAAAAGAAGAACGCAAATCCAAATTGACTAACAGAATCTTCATGAGAGTCTAATGACAGAGACTAAACAGTTCATCGAGAAAAACGTTAGAGACTTTACCGTGTGTTTTTAAAAATACAAGGACTAAACAGTGTGTTTTGTCAAAATATAAGTACTAATAAATTAATTACCCTTTAGATAATGACAAATTACTTTTCAAAAAAATACAGGGGGAGTTTATTTTATTCTATTAATATTGATAGTAATTTACTAAAAAATTATATTTATAATGTAAATTATTCGGGTTAGTGATAAATAATATTGAACTCTATCATTACGAAGAATACTAATTTGTAATCTCTAAACCATTAAAATAGCAAAAGTCTTAGATGATCTTAGGAGAGTCATCACTCGTTGCTTTTTTTTTGAAAGAATGATGTGTATTAAATTAAATCAAATGAAAGAACTTCGGTAAGGAATAGTGGTGGACATGTCCACTCACTCCAGTCAGATCTAGAACTAACACCTTTTGCTAAAAAATGAGCTGGTATGTTTACTGACCGTTTGACAAAAAAAGATCAAAACAAAGTTTAGAAGTTATAAAATAATGCAACAATCTTGAATTACATCACTTGTTGCTTGAATAACAACTAATCTTATATGAAGATATCTCTCGATTTGGCTCGTTAACATGACTAAGAAAAAATGTTTGGTTGTATTGCTCTTACATTTTAAGGATGGGCCAACATATATTTTGTAAGTTTTTAGGCCCAATAGATTGTAACAGAGAAAGAAAGATAACAGAAAGCCAACCTCACCGACCATAATTTCCAATTTCTTCACCTCTTCCATTATCACCGCCATTGTCCTCTTCTCCAATTTTCTTCCTCCTCCTTCAATTATTGCTCTTAAAGAAAAAAAAGGTTAAAAATTAAAATAAAATTATTTCCAACTCCGTTTTTATTTTTAATTTTTTTTAGAAAAAACCCCATCTATCTCTCTTCTACAAAGCTCATGTAATAATTAAAGAAAAATAAAAAAAAGGGGGGTTCATTCGCTGTCATGGAGCAACATCCACCCACCATTTTCATAGCTCCTGATCCCCCACCTTTCCCTGCTCCTCCTAGAACCGTTGATCTATCTCCTCTTGAATTTATCCTCGCTATTCTCGCTGTTATTGCTATCCCTGCTTTGATCTACACTTTCTTCTTCTCTATCAAGTGTCCTCCCTCCCCCTTCCGCCGCCGCCGCAGCAGCAATTCCTCTCGTTTTTCCGATGATCAAATCGCCGAAATCCACCCAACTCCGACTAATAAAGAGATAGTTTCCGATCTTAAGTATCAAAAGGAAACGCACGTGAAGGATTTAGGAATTGAGTGCCCTGTTTGTTTGTCTGTTTTTGCAGATGGAGAAGAAGTGAAGCAATTGGGGATTTGTAAGCATTCTTTTCACGCTTCTTGTATTGATATGTGGTTGAATTCTCATTCTAATTGCCCTGTTTGCCGTGCTTCTGTTGCTCCTCCTCCGGCCAAACGCGCCTCTTCTTCTTCGTCGAATAGAAATAATGATGTTCATCAGGGTTTGCCTGATGCATCCAATTTGGTTTGATAAGATCTAAATTTTTATTTATTTATTTCTCAGTTTTTAATTAATTATGTTCTTGTTTTTATTTTCTAGAAAAAAAGAAGAAATTTTGAGGTGTTATAATTAGATTCAGTTGAATTAGATAGAAAGTTTGTTTTTCTTTTGGATATTTGTGTGGCTAAAATACATTTGGTATATACATTTGTATAAAGAAAAAGAAAGAAAAAAAGAGAAAGATGGAAGGAAAATTCCACATTTACATTGAAACTGGTCCCTATTATTTACTTTAATATTTTTAGTTTATATAGAAATATATTAATTGAATAATTGAGAAATAAAGTAAGTTTAAGTAAGAGTTTTGAGTATGATTTGTGTTAGTTAGCTTATGATTAAATTAATATGTTCATAATGATGTTAGTTAAGTGATGCATGCTTGACAAATGACAGCTCACCTATTCCACAATCAACGCCATATCACTTCAACAAATTGGGGTCGGCTCTATTATTATTATTATATAATAAAGTTTTTATCCGAAATTCATATAAATACGATTGCTTCCAACAGCCTCTTAAATTGGCTCTTAAGTTAAAATTTGAGGGAGGAGAATAAAAAATCAGCTCCAACAGTCTCTTAGTGGCTCCTTAAATCACTAAAAGCATCTCCATCCTCTCTATTAATAGAGAGCATTCTCTTCACCTTTTAGTGTCTCCTAACTTCATTTTTTATTAATAATTTATTATTAATGAGTTACTCTCCTCACACTATTGGTAATGTAACAATAAATAATAATTTTAATAATAAAATAATAAATAAGGAGTGAATATAAAGAACATTGTTGGAGATGATATATCTTAACCATTCTTAAATCACTAAGAGTCAATTGCTTATATTATTTTTAAAGAGTTCACTAAGAGTCTCTTGGAGATGCTCTTATTTCTTATAACATAAAATCCGCTGAGATTGATTGAGTGGAAGAACGAACCAATATTGAATATTATCTATTACAAATCAACTACATTAAAATACATCGAGAGGAGAGAGTAGGGAGCGGACTGCTGACTTTGAGAGAGAAAGAGTATACATTCTAACATTAGTTCATTAGGTTAGGGTTCTGATTATAACTATTAGGGAAATTTATAAAATAAGGTCAAATAGGAGGCATATTTAGATATTTAGATCAATTATACAATCCACTGTATATCTAAATTATTTAGATATGAGTTTACTTTGTCAAAGTTCATCACCATCCAATAGTAAAAAAAACAAAGTAAAACTTACTTTGTCAAAAACAAAGTAAGCATAGCCTATATTTATATATATATATATATATTACTCTTTCTTCTTTCTCTCTTCCGTTTCTCTCTTTGATTCTTTCTTAGTTTGCGAATTTGACAATCCGTTTTTTTATTATCGATTCATATATACGTAAAATCTTTCTTCTTACGAACTTGACACTATGTTTGTTATTATTTTGTATGTTTTTCCTAGAATAATACTTTCAAGACATGATTTTTCTTCACGTTTTTCGCAAACTGCGAAGCAAAAAGCCATGTACTTAAATAGTATTATCTTCACATGCTTCACAGTTTACGAAAAATGCGAAGTGGTATATAATATTAAAATCATAACAAGATTGCAAAAATAATTATAACATTAAAATTATAACATTAAAATCATAACATTATCTAAATTTACAATAAGATTGCAACAATAATTATAACATTAAAATAATAACATTATCAAAATTTACAATAAAATTGCAACAATAATTCAAATCCTAAACTCCAGGAATGTGCTTCCAGAACAGAATGATTAGCAAAATGTTCTGGAAGCACACTCTTTCCCTAGTGTGCTTTCCAGGAAATTTGGGTGAGAGTGTGTTTCCAGAACATTTTGCTAAGAAGTTCAGAAGCAAAAGGAAGTTCAGAAGCAGAAGGAACTAGAATATTGAAGTGCTTTCAGGCTTTATAGAAGCAAGAAAAACCGGCAGCGTCATACAAAATTAATGCATTTGGGATGATAATGGTGATTTGTCTTTTCTTTTCAGAAGTAAGAAAAATCGGTAGGTTCACCATCTTCATCACATCCCAATCAACCCTCACTCCGATTGATGCCTTTGTATTCAAGATAAACAGATCACTATGATTGATGCTTTTGTATTCAACCTTCACAAAAATTAAGTCATTTTAGAAAAATAATGAAAGAAAAACTTCACAGAGAGAGAATTTGCGAAGTCTGTAAAGAAAAAGACACTTGAAAAATGATGATTTTTACTTCGCATAATGAGTTTGTGTCATATTTTGTGAAGTCTCCGAAGAGAAATTCACTTGAAAAATAATGATTTTGCTTCGCAGAAAGCGAATATGCGAAGAGAAAAAATAAGCTGAAAAATGATGATTTTGCTTCGCATGCTTCACAGATTCACTTTTTGCGAAGCAAAATAATCATTTTCTAAGTGAATTTCTCTTCACAGACTACGCAAAACGTGACACAAACTCATTTTGCGAAGCCATTTTCTAGAGAAAAATGAAGATGAAACAGTAGATACTTACCTTATTTCCGCCTTTTACCATTGAAATCGACAATAAACATATGATAAATGTAGAAGAACGTCGAATAACGATGCATTCGATTCTCACAAGAAAAAGAAACCAAGAGACGAATATGAAATAGGAAGATGAAGAACCATACCTTCACAAAAACAAAGAGACAAAGAGAGGAAGAAGAGACATGTTGATGAAGAATTTCTTGGTGATTTGCACAATATAAACGAAGGGGAAGATGAAACGATAGACAGGAAGGGGAGATGAAACCAATAGACAGGAAGGGGGGAAGATGAAAGGTTTGAGGTATTTTGGGAAAGTCGCAAATAAATAGTCTAGATATGTAATGGGTTAGGTAATTGGTCTAAATATATAAATGGCCATTCCATTTGACCCAATTTTGTAATTTTCCCTATTTATTTATGCACAATTGGTAATTGTGTTTTAACTTTAACTACCCATATAATCCTTAGTTGGCCGGCTTCCTAGCGTGCCATAGGGTACTTGTTGGTCCCGTGTAACGTGATAATATTAGTTCCAAGGGGGGGGGGGGTTAGGAACTATTTAAAAATTTTCACGTGAGGCTGACGAATATTCTGGAACTTGGACTTTCCAAAGTCCTTTAGCACAGCAGAACTGAGTAAGTCTTAGACGCAAGCTTAGTCAACAGGTGACTAAGTCTGAATCTAATCTTGAGTCAGAAGATAACACTTTAAGTCTATCCCTGAACTCAGCTTCTCAGTTCACTCAACTCAGCTTATGTTCTTTTCGGTGTTCAACTTAGGGAGTGTTATAGCAAGCAATAATTTAAGGAGATAAGGGTTAGAAAGATATTACTCAGCAGACGTATCCTGGTTCGGCCTCTCTGCCTACGTCTAGTCCCCGGAATTCCTTCCGAGCTTTTTTGAATTCTCTACTGAGCTCTTTAAAGGTAGAGCACAAACCTTTTACAATAGCAAGCTGAGTATACAAGAGTACCTTCCTATATTCCTCTACTCACTCTTATTACTAACGCTGATTACTATAACCGAGTACTCAGCTTCTCCTTTCTATACTTCTAGAAATGATGGGTGTTTGTTTGTCCTAAACAACAATTGCTAAGACACTTTAGATGATTCAGATCACTCTAGACTTTTACACAGAATTGGAATTGGTGTAAGATTTGCTTTGCTTTTCTCACAGAACTTCTAATATCAAATTGGTCAGCGTTTCGACTTAATTGAAGATCTGCATCGAATGAAGCATTTGAGAGGCCTTTTTATAGTGACACTTGATGCACCGATGATTTCGAATTTCGAAATAACCGTTAGAGGGAAACGGCTTCCTGTCGCTTTCACTCAGTACGTGCTCATCGTCCTCGGCCAATAACATTCTTGTATCTTCTGTCTTCGGAAGTGCTCAGCAGCTTTTCGTCAGACAAAACAGAATGTTTCCACATTTATAGTAAAGTCTTCCAGACAACTTTCCGCGTCTTCTGAGCTTTACCCAAAGTAGAAATACTTTGTCTCTAAGTTTGTTCAGGTCAACTGCTGACCTGACTTTTTTTTCGCTCAACTCAGCAGCTTCATCTTGAAGCTATTTAGACGAAGGCTTCTCGATGCTTCTCAAAGCTGGGCTTGCGTTTTACTCAGTATGACTGCGTTTTGGTCTTCTTGGGCCGTGAGGCTTTGATCCGTTGACTTGGGCTTGACTCTCTTTCATGGGCCTTGGGGCCATTTAACTTAATGTCTTATAAATCAAATAACTCAACATTGAACAAACACATTAGTGTGAATAAATCAAAGCATTTAAATTTTAATGTTGTTAGAATATTTTTATCATTAATAATTTTGTCAAATCAAAATCATGTGGAAAGGTGTTTCAACAAACTCCCCCATTTTGATGTTGGAAAAAATATTCAGTAAGGAACTCAGTGTTGAGCTCCCCCATGATAGTTGACCTTGATTTCTTAAGATACCCCCCGTAAGGGTTGAGCCGCTGACTTAGTTTTACTTTAAACATTTCAAGGTTTAATCAAGTAAGTCTAAAGTCAGTTTTCAGAGTTAAGTCAGCTCTTGGAACATTTTCTCTTTACTCAGTTAAGTTACGCGGAAGGTTGAGTTCAGATATCAGAATAGGCTGAGTAGGTCATTGTTCAATGAGTTTTAGTTAAAAATACAAATGAGAGAGGTCATATATTTAGAACAACACAGCAGATAAGCATAGAGCGATATGAACAGATATCATAGATGATTTAATAAAGATACGATAATATTTAGCACAAAACATGTCATCAGCAAATATACAAGTTTACAAATATCTATCGCTTAATGTTGACAGACACTTGGTTTGATTTGGGCTTGGTTTGCTGACTAGACTTGTTTGTTTCTTGTTGCTGGGGTTGAGTGCTAGGAGGGATAGCAGAAGTCGAACCAAGATGTTGTTTCTTCGGTTGAGTTCCAGCAGGGTGTTTGTCTTTCTCCCCTTTTTTGCCAGCATCAATTGGCTGAGGGACAGCAGCATAAAATTTCCCTTGATTAACAGCATGAGTTAGGGTAGCCGAATAGTGTTTGAGTTGAGCCGTACTATTCTTAAGGCCGTCAAAGACTTTGATCCCACCAGCCATTTCTGTCGACGGAATTTCCATATGTGAGCTGATGACGCTGAGGATAAACTCAAGTGACTTGCCCATCCAGGTGATGGAGTCCGTCATCTTTTGCGTAGGATTGATGGTACATCCTGAGCAAGCCAGCATCATAATGGTGGCGCTAATGAGATTGGTGTGTGACATGGTCATAAGTGGCCTTGGCAAGTTGAAAGATCTCAGATGACTTTGCCTGGTCAGTTTGCATCTCTTCTCTTGATAAGTTGAGCATGCGAATGGCTTCAACGATTTGTTCTATTGTGCATTGGGAGGAAGAGGCAACCAGTTCTCGAGTGGCAGTCAGCTCAGTGAAGACTTGAGTGACTTGAGCTGACTGAGCCACACCGGAGTTTACGGTAGATAGATCATTCAGCTTCCCTTCAATAGTGTCCATGTGATGCACCATGTGCAGATGAAGGTTTGCCATTTTTGTAGCGAACTCCTGCTTTGGCTGCTGAGCAACCATATCAGTTAGCACACACAAAAGCTCCTTAAGACTTTTGAGCTTAGTCAGAAGTTGTGTGATGGTGCTCAGTTGAGTCGGCTCAGTAGAAAGATACTCACCATCAGAGGCACGAGTTCGTTGTATGTCTGCGATCAGTTCTTGAGCAGCTTGGAGAATTCTTTTTCCAAGGGCGGAAGTAGTAAGGAAGTTCAGTGGATCAGCTGATGGAATCTCCGGAACTGAGTTCTGGTTAGCAGCAGGTGTTTGAGTATTGGGTAGCTCACCAGAAATGGAGGTGCCCTCTTGATTATGTGAAGGTTGAGGAATTGGAGTGGCAGACTTAGTGTTGAGGCCAGTAGCAGGCACTGACTGGTTTGCTGACTGTTTAGTAAGAGGAGTGGTTTGTGCAATAGCAATATCTGCCTGCTCAGTATCATTCTGGAGCTGAGTATTTACTTGTGGATGAGTCAGCTCGAGATTTTCCTGAGTAGGAGATTTCTTAGGTACTTGTTCATTTTCTTGAACAGTAGGTTCTTCGATCACATGCTCAGTTGAGGCATGAGCAGCAGTGTCGGCAGACTTCTGACCTTGAGGAGCGTCAGTTTTGGCATGTTCCTGATCATGAGAAACAAATGCTTAATTTTCCTTGACTGGCGTGGATTTGGCAATTGGTTTGGAGAAGAAGTTGAAATCCAAATCAGTTAGGTCAACAATTGGTTCGTGAAGGGGGGAATCATCCAGAATGTCAAACACGGGTGGTTTGCGTGACTTCTTCTTGAATCGTTTGTCACTGCCTTCTTTAGATAGTTTTGGAGAAGGGATTTGGTCAGTGGAAGTGGTGTTGGATGATTCAAGATGAACATGCTCAGGCTCAGCAGTGGTGGTATCAACATGTGACTTAAGCTCAGTAGCCGGTTCTTTGGTGGTCGAGTTACTTGGTTCATTCTTCTTAGTCTGCTCAGCAGAGACAGACTTTTTCTGTTGACTGCTTGGCGGTTGAGTGCTTTTATCAGGTTCCCGAGCTCGCAGAAAGAAGGAGTCCTTAGGAATAGCGAAACCCAGAGGAGTTGCATTCAAGGGAGTAACACCGGAGACCTTCTTTCTCTTTACGGGTGGCTCAGTATCTTCCGGTTCATCCTCAATTTCCTGGTCAGTTGCAGGTCGTTTTTGGCCAGCTTTGGTAGGCTCTGCTTTCTTTTTAGTTGACTCAGCTGGAGAGGGATTTGTCATTAGTACTTTTAACCTCTTGACAGTTTGGAGTGTAGGCTTAGCTTTTTATGTAGCTGATGTGTTTGTCTTTCTCTTTTTCCCTTTACAAGTAGGCTCAGCTTCCTCTTCATCTTCGATCACCGTATCCTTTCCTTTCTTTGATTTGAAAGGGAGGCTGTGTGTGAGGCCAGCAAGATTTTCAACGGTGATTTCTATTCCTAGTATGCTTTCTTCATTCTTAAAGCTGATCTGGTGATCCTTGAGAATATCGGTGATGAGAGATCCCATTCGTAGTGCTCCAATGCTTCGTTGAATAGCCCCGATCAAGAACACAAGCATATTTAGAGGTTGGTAGTTCAGCATGTGCCATAGGAAACACTGCTCGAAGTTTGATGCAGAGGATGTGGCATTGACCTTTGGGAATAAATAGTTGGTCAGTAAGTAGTGGGCGTGTCTTGGATGCTGAGTAAGCGAGGTGCATAAGACTTCACCGACATGCCCTTCAGGCTTACAGAATGTAGCAGTGTACTTGACCCACTTATAATCACTGGTTTTTCTAAGCTCAGCTCCTTCGTCCTTCAAGTCTAAAAGGATGGCCAGATAGGAGCGGTTGATGATGATTTGCTTTTTGTTGATATATGTGACCATAAAATCAACATCGTCTGTAGCAACCAGTAGATTTGAGTAGAACTCAGTCACAAGCCTTGGGTAGGTTAGCCCGTTTAAGGAAAAAAGTTTGGTCCATCCGTTTTTGGATATCCAGTCACTGTAGGGTTTCTCAACTTCGAGGAAGCTCTTTGAGAACCATCGTGAAGCCACGACATCAAGTCCTTCAACGTTCGAGAACATAGATTGAAAAGTTCTCTCCTCAGGCTCCTTTGATTTCTTGCCCTTGTCCTTCTTCTTCTTCTTTGAAAGAGTCGAGTGTTCAGTGTTGGGATCAATACCGAGGATGCTGACTTCATCCATAGGTTTGTCATGCTGACCATGACCAGTGTGAGCCTCATCTTCCGGGGTCTCAACATACTCTTGCTCAAGTGGAGAGTCAGGATTGATTTATGAGCGATTATCTTCATATTGGTCACCAAAGAGATTCTGGGAATCAGACATGGTGTTCTTGAGAACTTCTTTGCAAAAACTTAGAGATTAGGGATTCAGAGAGAGAGAGAGAGAGAGAAGGTTCGAGTGCGAAATTCAAGCGTAGAAAGTAAATAGTGAGAAATCGTTCACTATTTATAGACGATAGGTGGTGACTTGAAAGGTCGGAAAGAAAGGTGGGAATTTGAACCATCGATAGTCAGTTTAATACTGTCATTAATTGCGAGAGGCGGCGCGTGTTTTTACTAATGATGATGCTTACGTCATCCTAGAGGCTACTTAGCTACGTGTGCAAACCCTAATTGTGCAAGTTGCTTTACTCAGCAACGTAGTTACTCAGCAGTTCAGGTGCTGAGTGTATCAGTCAGTTTTATAAGTTTGCATGGTAAAATCACTCAGCATGCATAGCCACACAACATGTAATCAAAACACTCAGCATGAATTATACTTAGAATTTATTGAAGTGGATTGAACATACCGATAGCTTCTCTAAGTATGTTGAATTGCTCACGAGCCAGTGGCTTGGTGAAGATATCAGCAAGCTGCTCATCCGTTGGGACATAGGTCAGCTTGATCTCTCCCTTGAGTACATGGTCTCTGATGAAGTGGTGCCTTATACTGACATGCTTTATCCTGCTGTGCTGAATTGGGTTCTTTGATAGGTCAATGGAACTTTTGTTGTCACATTTGACTTCAATCATTTTGGTCTGAACACCATAATCTTCTAGCTGTTGCTTGATCCAAAGGACTTGAGCAACACAGCTTCCAGCAGCAATGTACTCAACTTTAGTGGTTGACAGGGCTACTGATGACTACTTCTTACTGAACCAAGACACAAGACAGCTTCCAAGGAAATGACATCCTCCTGAAGTGCTTTTTCGTTCTAGCTTATCTCGTCCATAGTCAGCGTCAGTGTATCCGAGAAGTGTAAAGTTATGAGTGTTGGGATACCATAAGCCTGCATTCACTGAGCCTTGCAAATATCTAAGGATTCTTTTTACAGCTATGTAGTGAGATTCCTTAGGGTTAGATTGATATCTAGCGCAATAACATACTGAGAACTGAATGTCCGGTCTACTCGCTGTTAAGTAAAGTAAAGAGCCAATCATACCTCAATATAATTTGCTATCTAGTGACTTACCACTTTCATCAGCACAGAGGACAGTCTCAGTGCCCATTGGGGTCGATATTGGCTTACAGTTGTCAAGTTCATATTTCTTCAATATCTCCTTAGCATACTTCGTTTGACTTATGAAGATGCCATTCTTTCCTTGTTTGATTTGGAGTCCAAGGAAGAAGTTAAGTTCTCCCATCATTGACATTTCAAACTCAGTCTGCATTTGCTTACTAAATTCCTTGCACATAGACTCATTAGTAGCACTGAAAATGATGTCATCAACGTATATTTGAGCCAGCATGGTGTCTTTACCTTTTCTCTTAATGAATAAGGTTGTATCAGCTTTTCCTCTGACATAATTTCTAGTCAGCAGGAAACTGGTCAGCCTCTCATACCAAGCACGTGGTGCCTGTTAGGCATGAAATTGACTAAGTTTAACATAGTATTTATAAGGGAATTTGGGTGTTTTTTTATGTCATTTGGAAAGAAATAAGGACTAATTACTGTCCTTGTGCAGATAAGCAAAGAGAAATGCTAAACTCGCTAGAAACAGCTTATTTCGCTAACGCCAAAGAGGAGTAGACCCTTACTTGTATCCAGCGGTCAAACGCCGGATTATCCAATGACGGACAGCGACAGATCAGGTGGCAGAGGCAGAGGCAGAGCGACAGGTGAAAGTGTGTTGCGATGGGATTTCTAAAAGTAGCAAGATGACATGAAGTATCACCCCCTTGAGTGTTCAAGGGTTAATGGATTTGTAATCATTTCTTTTTATTTTAGTTGTAATATTTTAGTTGACTTTTCTGTTGGAAGGGTACGAAAGTTGTACCGATTTGGCCCCTGTCTTCCCCTTCAAGTAGGTGAAGCAGAGGAAAGAAAAGTAGTTCGGATTTTTAGTAGTTTTCGTAGACAAGTAGAATAGTAGAAGAAAAAGAAGGAGAGCTCCGATGGAGTCTCAATCTTTATCAAGAACTACCGACTGCTCACTACCAGATATGAGTGAGTAGTCCATTTTGAATGGGCACGGCCAGGCCGGCCTGGTTATGTAAGTTTTACAATCGTTTTTAATGAATAGTTAGTATTTCGCCAATGTTGTGATTAATGAGGATTTAACTTTCATGCCTAGGCATTTATTTATGTGTTAGATGGATGATAGGACACTGCTTTTATCTTCACTGATATCTCTATTAATCACACAATGTTGAAGCTGACCAGTTAGATGGCTGTGTCAAGGGTTTTCTTAAATAGAAATACAGTTTTGTTCTTAATGCTAGAAAGAACGTATCTTTAGGACGCTAGAGGTGCTAGTAAGTCTTAGGAGTTTGAGAATACACGAAAGTTGACTCAAGCTCACTTCAAAACTGATACTTTGGCTTCATTGGCATTATCTTCTATTTCATGCGAATGTTGTAAGACGAAGCACTACCTGTTCGGCCGTGTCGAGCCTGTTCTTTTATCTAAATCATTACAAAGCTATCTTATTTCTTATTTCATAAGAGTTTTTACAACTCATTAAACCAACATCACACAATCAACTTTAAGGAACAATGCTTGTTACATACACACACGCTGTTTAGCAACAATTTCTGACGTGCATTTGAATCTCAATCCCTGTGGAGACGATACTCAACTTATCACTTTATTACTTGTATCTAGTGCACTTGCTAGAGTCTAATCTGAGGACAACAGTGCCTGTTTGAGACCGTACAGAGCCTTTTTGAGCTTATAAACATGGTTTGGGAATTTAGAATCCTCAAACCCTGGAGGCTGATTAACATAGACTTCCTCGTTTATAACTCCATTAAGAAATGCACTCTTAACATCCATTTGAAACAATTTAAAATTCATGAAACTTGCATATGCACACAATATTCTTATTGCTTCAAGCCTTGCCACTGGGGCGAAGGTCTCACCGTAGTCAATACCTTCCTGCTGACTGTAGCCCTGAGCTACAAGTCTTGCTTTGTTTCTGACTACATTTCCTTTCTCGTCTAGTTTGTTTCGGAAGACCCATCTCGTTCCTATGGTCTTCTGACTTCTTGGGTTTGGTACCAAGTCCTAAACTTCATTTGTTTTAAATTGATCAAGCTCTTCTTGCATTGCTCCCATCCAGAATTCATCATTCTCAGCTTCTGAGAAGTTCTTTGGTTCTAGGACTGAGACGAAAGCTACGTTGCTGAGGTATCTCCTGAGTTGATTTCTTGTCATCAGGGTATTCTCAGCAGCATCAAGAATGGCGCTTTCAGAGTGTCCTTTTGGGATTCTGATTTCTTTCGGTAATGTCATGTCTTAAGCTGGCTGTGTTTCAACAATCTCTGCAGGTTTGGATTGGTCAGTGAAAACAATTTGAGTGTCTTTCTTACCTTTAGTCAGCCCTTGAAGTGGTAACTCAGTTGCTTTACTTTGGTCAGCTTCTGCTGAGTATGGATCATCCTCAGTCGTTTGACTGACTTTTCCTGCAGGGTTAGTTTCATCGAACTCAATGTGTACTGACTCTTCTAAGACCTGAGTTCGTTTATTGAAAACTCTATATGCTTTGCTGTTTGTTGAGTAACCTAAAAAGATAGCTTCATCAGCTTTTGAATCAAACTTAGCTAGGTTGTCCTTAGTATTTAAGATAAAACATTTACAACCAAAGGCACGAAAGTATCCAATGTTGGGTTTTCGTCCTTTCCAAAGTTCGTAGGGAGTTTTCTTCAATATGGGTCTGACTAGAGCCCTATTGAGTATATAACAGGATATGTTGACAGCTTCACCCCAAAAGTACTTTGGAAGCCTATTCTCACTCAGCATTGTCCTAGCTATTTCAACCAGGGTTCTGTTTTTCCTTTCAACTACCCCATTCTGTTGAGGAGTTCTAGGAGCAGAAAAGTTATGGTTAATGCCGCTGGTTTCACAGAACTCAACAAACTATTGGTTTTTGAATTCTCCACCATTATCACTTCGAATGTGAGCTAGTTTTAGGTCTTTATCATTTTCAAGTTTTCTAACTAATGTTGAAAATGTCTCAAAGGTTTCATCCTTGCTACTCAGCAAGATAATCCAGGTGTACCGTGAGAAGTCATCTACAATGACCAAGGAAAATCTCCTACCACCCAAGCTCAGCGGCTGGACTAGTCCGAAGAGATCCAAGTGTAGTAACTCAAGTGGACGCTTGGTTGAGATGATGTTTTTACTATGAAAAGATTTCTTGGTTTGTTTTCCCTGGTGACAAGCATTGCATAATTGATCCTTTTTGAACTTAAGTTCGGGCAGTCCCTCAACTAATTGCTTTCTTGCTAATTTGGCCAGGAGGTCCATGCTTACATGACCAAGTCTCCTGTGCCATAGCCAGGAATTTTCTTCCTTTGACACTAAGCATATATTTTTTGAAAATTTCTTTTCTAGACTCAGCATAAAGACATTGTCAACACGAGGGGCAGTTAAAATCAATTCATTTGTTTTCCCTTCGAGTATTTTACATCCAGTGGCATCGAATATAACTTTCTTACCGCTATCACAGAGCTGAGCTACGCTCAGTAGGTTATATTCAAGTCCGTTGACTAGGGAGACTGACTCAATAGTAGGATTACCACCAATGGTTCCTGACCCTACTATCTTACCCTTTTTGTTGTCTCCAAAACTCACACTTCCTCCTTGTTTAAGCTTAAGTGTGATGAACTGAGTTTCATCACCCGTCATATGCCTCGAGCATGCGCTGTCAACGTACCACAACTTTGACTTTTCTCCACGCCTCAGGCCGACCTGCAATATAACTAGTTATCTTTAGGTACCTAAGTCTTTTTGGGTCCTCGTTTGTTAGGAACAACAGGTGATACATCATATTTCATTTTATGACGGCACACATTAGTGGTGTGGCCAGTCTTGCCTCAAAAATCACAATGGACCTTTCTCTGTGGACGCCTTATTAGCGGGTCAGCACCATTGTGCTGAGCATGCCAACATACCTTAGTAGTGTGGCCTTTCTTCCCACAAAAGTCACATTGGACATTTCATTGGGGAGTCCATTTCTGCTGACTAGTACCTGAGTACTCAGCGTAATGATGGAAACTCTTCTTAGTTGGAACCTTTAGTTGGTTCTGAATGGATGTGATGTCCTTCTTCAGTTTCTTAGAATTTGATTGGACCTCAGTGACATACTTATGCATGATTTGTAAGTTCTCATCTTGCCTAGTATTGTCCTGGAGACGATGACGGAGATCACTGAGTTTGATCTCTTCAATCTCATCACATCACCGACTGAGTGCTCGTACTTTCTTGTTACACTTTTTGATAAGTGTATACAGGTCACTCAGGGCATTAATCATTTCGTTTCTGAGCAAGGGTAGAGTTGTTACCTCAGTTGGTTTCTTCTTATTGTCGGATGCACACAATGAGTCAGCTTGCTCAGACGGACAGAAGTCAGCAACATCATCTGCCATGAAACAGATGTTTGCTGACTCAGTTGCTTCAGCTTCTGATGAAGATGATTCATCACTATCACTCCAAGTAGCCACCATTGCTTTCCTTCCACTTTTCTTGTCCTTCTTCAAAGTAGGACAGCTTGACTTGATATGGCCAGTTTGATGACATTCAAAGCATGTGATAGGTTTTGAGCTTTCTTTCCTGTATTTGCTGTCGCTTGACTCAGATTTATTGTTGTCATATTTCTTGAATGGCTTTCTACTGTACTTGTCATTCTTCCGAAACAGCCTTTTCATCTTTCTAGTGAACATGTCCATTTCTTCATCATCAGATGAGTCGCCATCAGTGGAGTTAGCTTTCATGACAAGAGACTTTTGCTTCTTGTCCTCAGCTTTTTCTTTCACCTCAAAGTTCTTCATTGATATCTCATGGGTCAGCAAGGATCCGATGAGTTCATCATACTTGTAGGTGGTTAGATCTTGGGCTTCCTCAACGACTGTCTTCTTTGCTTGCCAGCTTTGTGGAAGGCTCCTCAGTATTTTCTTCACCTGCTCTTCCTCAGTGAAGATCTTGCCGAGTCTCTTGAGTTCGTTAATAATGTTGGTGAACCTTGAGTTCATGTCAGAGATTCCTTCACCATCATTCATCTCGAACAGCTCGTACAGCCTAATATGTTGGTCCACCTTGGATTCTTTGACCTTACTGGTTCCCTCATAGGTGACCTCCAGCTTCTTCCATATCTCCTGTGCTGACTCGCAACCTGAGATTTTATTGTACTCTGCAGCATCTAACGCACAGTGAAGCATATTTATGGCAGCGACATGATTTTGCAGTTTCTTGAGGTCATCCTGTTGTCCTCAGATTAGACTCTAGCAAGTGCACTAGATATAAGTAATAAAGTGATAAGTTGAGTATCGTCTCCACAGGGATTGAGATTCAAATGCACGTCAGAAATTGTTGCTAAACAGCGTGTGTGTATGTAACAAGCATTGTTCCTTAAAGTTGATTGTGTGATGTTGGTTTAATGAGTTGTAAAAACGCTTATGCAATAAGAAATAAGATAGCTTTGTAATGATTTAGATAAAAGAACAGGCTCGACACGGCCGAACAGGTAGTGCTTCGTCTTACAACATTCGCATGAAATAGAAGATAATGCCAATGAAGCTAAAGTATCAGTTTTGAAGTGAGCTTGAGTCAACTTTCGTGTGTTCTCAAACTCCTAAGACTTACTAGCACCTCTAGCGTCCTAAAGATACATTCTTTCTAGCATTAAGAACAAAACTGCATTTCTATTTAAGAAAACCCTTGACACAACCATCTAACTGGCCAGCTTCAACGTTGTGTGATTAATAGAGATATCAGTGAAGATAAAAGCAGTGTCCTATCATCCATCTAACACATAAATAAATGCCTAGGCATGAAAGTTAAATCCTCATTAATCACAACATTGGCGAAATACTAACTATTCATTAAGAACGATTGTAAAACTTACATAACCAGGCCGGCCTGGCCGTGCCCATTCAAAATGGACTACTCACTCATATCTGGTAGTGAGTAGTCGGTAGTTCTTGATACATCTTGAGACTCCATGGGAGCTCTCCTTCTTTTTCTTCTACTATTCTACTTGTCTACGAAAACTACTAAAAATCCGAACTACTTTTCTTTCCTCTGCTTCACCTACTTAAAAGGGAAGATATGGGCCAAAATCGGTACAACTTTCGTACCCTTCCAACAGAAAAGTCAACTAAAATATTACAACTAAAATAAAAAGAAATGATTACAAATCCATTAACCCTTGAACACTCAAGGGGGTGATACTTCATGTCATCTTGCTACTTTTAGAAATCCCATCGCAACACACTTTCACCTGCCGCTCTGCCTCTGCCTCTACCACCTGATCTGTCGTTGTCCGTCATTGGATAATCCGGCGTTTGACCGCTGGATACAAGTAAGGGTCTACTCCTCTTTGACGTTAGCGAAACAAGCTATTTCCAGCGAGTTTAGCATTTCTCTTTGCTTATCTGCACAAGGACAGTAATTAGTCCTTATTTCTTTCCAAATGACATAAAAAAAACACCCAAATTCCCTTATAAATACTATGTTAAACTTAGTCAATTTCATGCCTAACAAATACCCCCAAATTGAACCTTTGCTTGTCCTCAAGCAACAAATTGTAAGAAGGAATCAGAAAAAAAAGTTAGGAATGAAATTAGTTTCAGGGAATGAGAAAGAGGAATACAGAAACACAGAACGCTTGGCATAAAGAGGAAATGAACAGATGCATGCTAAGGTTTCATCGAAGAGCTAAAGCTTGTTTTAGAAATTGTGTCCTTTTTGCTCAAGAAATTCCTTAAATCTTAAAATTTAGATGTCCTCTTTCACCAGGAGTCACCGACTGCCAGACATGCCTCACTAAGGAATGAAATAATTCACTCACTCTCGTATGGCATCTACTTGCCATAGGTACAAGAATGCGATTTCACTCCTCAGCTCAGACACCACACCCTTAGGGTGCGAGTTTGCCTATTGGTCCCGAATCTATGGGTCAAAGTTCCTCCTGACATAGTCCAAAGGACTTATATAGGTTGTAATGTTCGGTTTAGGCTCTGGTTTGACAGTGAAAGGCTATTTCAGTGTATGAATTCTGTCTTTCTGCAATTTATTTAACATACGCAACCTATAATGATTTCTGTTTACACACTCTCTATCTACACAACCTGTTTACACATAACCCAGTACTCTTTTGAACATTCATTAAGGTTCCTTCCTCCCCACATTATTTTCCCCAGTTCTTTCAATCTTTTCCTTAAGCATTGTTTGCTCAATTGCTTATTTTCGCATAATTTAAGCACATGATTTTTATTTTAAACAATTGGCTTTTCGAAGCATAAGACAGAACTCAGGGTATTTTTGATTTATAAGTGAAGGGAGAGGGCTATCATTCGCGGTTTTTCAGAAAGAGCAGGTCATGGCTCGACTTGGTATCCTAATCATTGGGGTGCAAAGCACAGGTGCCTTTTGTGTAGCGGAGAGGGTAACTAAATGCCTCTTTCCTCCTATGAAAGTCAGAACCAATCACCATTTCAACAGGGCACCAAGGCAAATTCTCCCTAAAGATAGTGAGCGTTGGCCCTCTCATAAAGAATTAATGCTTACCATAGATGCATTTTAAGGCTCAAGTTCTCACTATTTTTGGGGAAATGCAGTAAGGCAATGGTTACTAATTTTGAAAGAGGAGTTAAAAATTAAAAAATTCTTGGAACTTCCTGAACTAGGGACACGAAGTGCAAACAAGCAAGTAACACTACCATTACATCTAAGCATGCACAGTCTGTTCTGTGATTCCTACTGAACACCAAACAATTTACTAGACGGTGCAAACACAGGTGGAAAAGAAATATGGAAACAAACAATAGTTACCAAGGACCTGTGCACAGAGATTCTTAAGGGATATTTGTTCTACATCAAATTACTAATTTAAACAAACAGATTGACAGCATTTATCATGTTATTTACGCATAAATTGTGATACACACAATCCCCACCCCCAAATGAGAACAAAACATTGTCCTCAATGTTATTAATCACGGCAGCAGATGGAAGATAATTGACAATAAAATAGGCAGACCATAACATGATAGAGTGAGGGTGTTAGAGGTTACCAGATGCTAGGACAGCGACTATCGGTACAGATCAGGCGTGATGGGAGAGAGAGGAGTTAACCTCTCTATCCACAGGGGCAGGAATGCTCTCCTTTTTCGAGGAGGCAGCAGCATTAGCCTTAACATTAGCACTGGCAGGTGTTTCGGGCATTTGTCTTACCAGACTTTTTACAGAGAAACCAGAAGGACTTTCCTTGGCATGCTCCTCAATGCAAAGGCTCTTGAGCATATCGATCTCGCCTTGTTGCGACGCGTATTTTTGCTCCATGGCGAATATCATCTCGCGGTTTGCCAGATTCTGGGCAAACAGGGCATTGAATCGATCCATTATATCCTCGCTGGACAGCTTTGCACACTTCTTATAAAAATCTAAGCCCTTTGGCTTCTCGACTTGCTCGGAATATGACGACACTGACACTGTTGGCTTGCTTTTCCTTTTTCGGCTCTCAGTCTGCCTAGATGTAACAAAGTCAAACATCCAGACCCACTTTCCGTTCACTATTTTTCCGAACAACATTTTTTGGAGGCTCTTGAGGTCAATCGGGTCTGGATGATTCACAATTGTGAGACAAGAGTGGTCTTCTAGCTTAAAGACCCCGATTGATTCCGCGATCCTGGTGACGATGCTTCCACAACAGATGATCAACGAGTTTTTCTTGCAAAAAGCGCTGATGTATTCTCCGAACTAGAACCCCAAATTCATTCTCGGTCCAACTGCCATACTCCACAACGCGGTGAGATCTGCATGTGGCATGGTGGCTTGGTTTTCCGGGGCAAAGATTGTGCCAGAGATCAACTTGTGCAAATACCGAACATCGTAATCATCGATATTGGAAGCCTTGGATGAACTGCCATCATAATGTTTCTGTCCCGAAAGTGATTCCCAAAAGGCCACAGGGTCGAAAACATCAGGTGTTGTGGTGAATGCCTCTTTATAGCTCTCGGATTCTAGATCGTCATCATTTGTAGCACCCAACATTTGATTGAATAGGTTGAGCGACGGCCGCTGGGAGTGACCCATGAGTTGAAAACTGAACTTTCCCTCTTCCTCAGGATCGGTGATTTCCACGTTGTGCTTAAAAATGGCCAAGAACTCGAGTGTCAGTTCCCGATAGGCAGGTTCCGTCATTTCAAAGAAACATTCAAAGCGCCCTGCCTTCATGAGAGTGCGCACATGATCCTCTAGCTTGAGCCGCTTTAGGGTTTCCCAACAAACTGTTCGGATGGGTCCGAACTGAAGTTTTGCTAACTCATCATAGTAAGCCTGTACAGATGCGTCTTTAAACTGGGAGAGTTTCTTGACCAGTTTTTCGTCCGGGACAAAAGCTACAGTGCTTGGCTCAGTCATCTTTGCTTTCGCTCTTTCTTTCTTGGAGGATCCCTCAATTTTCACGTGTTTGCCCGAGCCACGGGTTCTCATGTCGTTCTTTTTTTTAAGTAAGGTTTCCTAGTGGTACAGGGCACAAAGCATGAACTGCCTTGGTGATAAGAAATATTAAAGAAAAGAAAGAAGTGTGGTGAATGCCGGATCGTCCCGAGATAGAGCTTCTTTAAGTAGGGGAGAAGATACGTCTTTTCGCCAATCTGTCATTATTAGGTCGAATCAACGTTTGCCACCTGGACAGATTGGCAGAAAGGCGCGTATTTTCGAATTAGAACGAGGGGCGATGAACGGTCGTGATTTGAATTTAGCACTTATTGCCCCCTAACCGTTCAATCTTATCGAGGAGAAAACAGGCGGTATGAGTGCCTATGGGTATAGGAGTGGACGTTTCCACTTTCTACCCTCAGTTAATTCTCTTTTTTTTTCTACCGCCCATGTCTCTAAGATAAAATTCTTCCTTACTAAACAGGTACAATTGTACTACCATACCCATTGAAATGAGTTTTAGGTCTTACAATTGTGCCTGGCCAGAAGATATTCATCAAGAAGCAAAATTCAACACATTTGACACAAGAATAAAAAAAAAAAAAAATGCAAAGTTATTTGTGCTACAATTGGTGTTTGTAGCGGACACCTTGTTCTCGTGCTTTTACTTACTTGGGGGGTCCTGGAAATGAACGGTATCAATCTTCCTCGTGTGATCGTTTTCTAAATATGGCTTTAATCTCTGCCCGTTCACTTTGAAAGGTTCCTGACCTTCCCTGCCAATCTCAACTGCTCCATGACTAAACACCTTGTGCACCGTATAAGGTCCCGTCCATCTTGACTTTAGCTTCCCAGGAAACAACCTGAGTCTTGAGTTGTATAGGAGGACTCTCTGACCTTCTTGGAATGTTTTGGTCTGGAGTTTTCTATCATGCCACAGCTTAGTCTTGTTCTTGTAATTCACAACATTCTCATATGAGAACAGTATAAATTCCTCCATTTCGTTCAGTTGCAAACTTCTCTGTTCACCAATAGCCTGCGTCTCAAAATTTAAAAATGTTAACGCCCAAAATGCTCGGTGTTCCATTTCCACCGGTAGGTGACAAGATTTCCCGTACAACAAACGAAATGGAGACATTCCAATTGGTGTTTTATAAGCTGTGCGATATGCCCATAGAGCATTATCGAGCTTGTTTGCCCAATCCCTCCGAGAGTTGCCTATAGTTTTCTCCAAAATTCGTTTTATTTCCCTATTGGAGATCTCCACCTGTCCACTGGTTTGTGGATGGTATGGTGTGGCTACCCTGTGGGAGACTCCAAGTTTCCCCATTAATTTTTCAAATTTCGCATTATAGAAGTGGGTCCCTTGATCACTGATGATCGCTCGCGGGACACCGAATCTGGCAAACAGCCTTTTTAAAAATTTTACTACCACTCGGGCGTCATTGGTGGGGCTAACCATTTCTTCGACCCATTTGCTCACATAATCTACAGCCACTAAGATGTATTTATTTCCTAAAGACGTAGGGAATGGTCCCATAAAATCTATGCCCCAGATGTCAAAAATCTCGCACACAACTATATTGTTGAGGGGCATAGCATTTCGAGCCGAGATGTTTCCTGTTCGCTGGCACTCATTACAAGTGCTAACGAACAGATGGGCATTTTTAAAGAGTGTTGGTCAGAAAAAACCTGATTGAAGAACCTTAGCCGCAGTTCTGCTAGCGCTATGGTGTCCTCCAGCTTCACGGTCATGACAATGGCTTAGAACATCGTGTCCTTCTTCGTGCGATATACATCTTCGAATGATTTGGTCCGCGCACAACCTGAAAAGATAAGGGTCATCCCAAAAGTAATATTTGATTTCAGAGAAAAACTTCCTTCTTTGATTTGTGGACAGGTTGTGTGGCTTGAGCGAAGATGCAAGGTAATTAGCTATATCTACGAACCATGGCGCAGACTGTGCAGCATACAGATGCTCATCAGGAAACCTCTCAACAATCTCTGGTTGTTCCTGACTGCCTTGGTGATCAATTCTTGATAAATGATTAGCTGCGACATTTTCCGTTCCCTTTTTATCCTTTATTTCCAAATCAAACTCTTGAAGCAATAATAACCATCGGATCAGCCTCGGCTTAGCATCCTTTTTAGCGAACAAGTATCGCAACGCAGCGTGGTTTGTGTGAACAACGACCTTGGAAAGCACTAAGTAAGGTCTGAATTTGTCGAAGGCGTACACAACTGCAAGAAGTTCTTTCTCGGTAGTTGTGTAGTTCTACTGGGCCTCATTTAATGTTTTGCTTGCATAGTAAATGGGTCGGAACTTCTTCTCAATCCTTTGTCCAAGGACAGCTCCCACACAAGTATCGCTTGTGTCGCACATCATTTCAAAAGGGTGCTCCCAGTCTGGTCCCGCTAATATTGGCGAGTTGATCAGCTTGCTCTTCAAGAGTTAAAATGCCTACGCACAGCTTGCGGTGAATGAGAATTCAGCTTCCTTATGAAGTAGGGCAGACAAGGGTAGTGCAATCTTTGAAAAATCTTTGATAAACCGGCGATAGAACCCTGCATGCCCCAGAAAACTTCGCACATCCTTTATATTGGTGGGCACAACAAGCTTTTCTATCACCTCTACTTTAGCTTTGTCCACTTCCATCCCTTTTTTTGAAATTTTATGCCCAAGGACAATTCCTCCCGTGACCATGAAGTGGCATTTCTCCCAATTTAAGACCAAGTTAGTTTCCTTGCATCGCACAAGCACAGCTTCGAGGTTGTTTAGACAAATATCAAAAGAGTTTCCATAAACCGAGAAGTCATCCATGAATATTTCAACGGTTTGCTCCACCATGTCATGAAAAATGGACATCATGCATCGCTGAAAAGTGGCAGGAGCATTGTACAGCCCGAACGACATTCTTCTATAAGCATAAGTCCTATATGGACATGTGAATGTTGTTTTCTCCTGGTCCTCGCAATGAATTGCGATCTGATTGTATCCTGAGTAACCATCGAGAAAACAGTAGAAAGCATATCCTGCTAAACGCTCTAGCATCTGATCAATGAAGGGCAAAGGGAAATGATCCTCCCTCGTGGCTTCATTTAGCTTTCTGTAATCAACACAAACTCTCCACCCTGTAATCGTTCTTGTGGGCACCAACTCATCTTTCTCGTTGAGTACTACTGTCGTTCCTCCCTTCTTTGGCACAACGTGAATAGGGCTTGTCCACACACTATCAGAGATTGGGTAAATAATTCCAGCATCGAGAAGCTTGAGCACTTCTTTTCTCACAACCTCCTTCATGTGGGGATTTAGCCTTCGTTGCGGTTGAACAGTCGGTTTGTGGTCCTTTTCCATCAAGATTCTGTGAACACAGACTGCTGGGCTGATTCCTTTGATGTCATCAATTTTCCATGCGATTGCATTCTTGTTTCTTCGTAAGACCGCCATGAGTTGCGCCTTTTGATCAGGAGTTAATTTTGATGATATGATGACCGGACTTCCGCTGGGTGGTTCGAGGAATGCATACTCGAGGTGTGCAGGAAATGGTTTCAATTCCGGTTTAATCACCGGCACAGTTGGTATCTCTGGTGGTTCTTGATGAGTAGGAATAGTAGGATCGAAAGGAGGTGCCGGTAAGCTGGATTCAATGGAACAGCCTGTTTCCTCGCATATGTTCACCTCTTCTCCCAATAAAGTTTCTAACGTGTTCTGTTCCTGCAAAGTAGAAAGACTTTGAAAATCATCCAAGAAACAACATGTGTCATCATTATTATTTGCACGTCTCATTACCTCGTTCATCTTAAAGATGACTTCTTCCCCATTAATTCTTAAAAATAATTGTCCCTCACCTACGTCTATCAATGCCTTTCCCGTGGCTAAGAATGGTCTACCTAGGATGATAGGAACATGCAAGTCTTCATCTATGTCCATTATAATGAAATCAATGGGCAAAATGAATTTCCCTACTTTGACTAGCACATCTTCCACAACCCCCCTAGGATAGCATACTGAACGATCAGCTACTTGAATAGACATTCGAGTAGGTTGGGGTTCTCCTAGTCCAAGTTTTGCATATACAGAATATGGCATGAGATTTATGCTAGCCCCTAAATCACACAGTGCATTTTCAATATTTAGTTTTCCAATGGAACAAGGAATCGACAAAACTCCCTGGATCCTTTAGCTTCTTGGGCAGCTGTTGCTTGTTTTGGAGTATTGACGAACAGTCTCTGTTGAGTTGAATCATGGAAATGTTCTCCAGTTTATTTTTGTTCGATAGGATGTCTTTGAGGAATTTGGCGTATGTCGGCATCTGTGCCAGTGCTTTCACAAAAGGAATGTTGATGTGTAACTTCCTTAAGGTATCCAACACCTTCGAACTCTGCTCTTCCAACTTCTTGTTGATTAGACGCGTCGGATACGGCACAGGTGGAATATACGGTGGTGGTTTATACGCTCTTTCCTCCTCCTCTTGACCTGGCTTACTTGTTTGGTTAGCCTTCCTCGTTTCTTCATTACTAGGTTTGGTGGAACTGGCAGTTCTGGGCCTTCCCTTCCAGCCATTCTTCTCTCTCTTTGCCTTTCTCTCTGTCTAGCACGTCGAGCTCCTGCTCTGTTTCATCTACACGTCCTCTCTAATTCGAGATCGATAGGAAAAACAGGAGGTCCAACTCTGCGCATAAACATGTTAATAGCTTATTTGTTTCCTGCACGCCTAAGCAAACGGATTAAAAACACCCTGTTTCACAGAAATTTCAGATTGATTTGTTGCTTTCAATCCCCGGCAACGGCGCCAAAAACTTGTTGTCCTCAGATTAGACTCTAGCAAGTGCACTAGATACAAGTAATAAAGTGATAAGTTGAGTATCGTCTCCACAGGGATTGAGATTCAAATGCACGTCAGAAATTGTTGCTAAACAACGTGTGTGTATGTAACAAGCATTGTTCCTTAAAGTTGATTGTGTGATGTTGGTTTAATGAGTTGTAAAAACGCTTATGCAATAAGAAATAAGATAGCTTTGTAATGATTTAGATAAAAGAACAGGCTCGACACAGCCGAAAAGGTAGTGCTTCGTCTTACAACATTCGCATGAAATAGAAGATAATGCCAATGAAGCCAAAGTATCAGTTTTGAAGTGAGCTTGAGTCAACTTTCGTGTGTTCTCAAACTCCTAAGACTTACTAGCACCTCTAGCGTCCTAAAGATACGTTCTTCCTAGCATTAAGAACAAAACTGCATTTCTATTTAAGAAAACCCTTGACACAACCATCTAACTGGTCAGCTTCAATGTTGTGTGATTAATAGAGATATCAGTGAAGATAAAAGCAGTGTCCTATCATCCATCTAACACATAAATAAATGCCTAGGCATGAAAGTTAAATCCTCATTAATCACAACATTGGCGAAATACTAACTATTCATTAAGAACGATTGTAAAACTTACATAACTAGGCCGGCCTGGCCGTGCCCATTCAAAATGGACTACTCACTCATATCTGGTAGTGAGCAGTCGGTAGTTCTTGATACAGCTTGAGACTCCATGGGAGCTCTCCTTCTTTTTCTTCTACTATTCTACTTGTCTACGAAAACTACTAAAAATCCGAACTACTTTTCTTTCCTCTGCTTCACCTACTTAAAGGGGAAGACAAGGGCCAAAATCGGTACAACTTTCATACCCTTCCAACAGAAAAGTCAACTAAAATATTACAACTAAAATAAAAAGAAATGATTACAAATCCATTAACCCTTGAACACTCAAGGGGGTGATACTTCATGTCATCTTGCTACTTTTAGAAATCCCATCGCAACACACTTTCACCTGCCGCTCTGCCTCTGCCTCTGCCACCTGATCTGTCGCTGTCCGTCATTGGATAATCCGGCGTTTGACCGCTGGATACAAGTAAGGGTCTACTCCTCTTTGGCGTTAGCGAAACAAGCTGTTTCCAGCGAGTTTAGCATTTCTCTTTGCTTATCTGCACAAGGACAGTAATTAGTCCTTATTTCTTTCCAAATGACATAAAAAAACACCCAAATTCCCTTATAAATACTGTGTTAAACTTAGTCAATTTCATGCCTAACACATCCTCTGACCACTTAGCCTCAGCTTTGACAGACGTTTGTCCGTCAACAGTTTCAACAGGAACAAACGGGCCTTGGAATATTGAGAGCCATGCACTCATGTTTGTTGCCTGAATGAAGTTTTTCATTCTATTCTTCCAAAAGGTATAGTTAGACCCGAAGAATAGAGGAGGCCTAGTACTAGACAGTCCCTCAGGAAGAATCTGAGTTGTCTGATTTCCTAGGAGGAAACGAGTGTTGTTCTCATCCATTGTGGGGATTAGCTCAAGATAGTTATATCTTGTTTAGCGAGCTATCTCAGCTCTGATACCACTTGTTGGTCCCGTGTAACGTGATAATATTAGTTCCAAGGGGGGGGGTTAGGAACTATTTAAATTTTTTCACGTGAGGCTGACTAATATTCTGGAACTTGGACTTTCCAAAGTCCTTTAGCACAGCAGAACTGAGTAAGCCTTAGACGCAAGCTTAATCAACAGGTGACTAAGTCTGAATCAAACCTTGAGTCAGAAGATAGCACTTTAAGTCTATCCCTGAACTCAGCTTCTCAGTTCACTCAACTCAGCTTATGTTCTTTTCGGTGTTCAACTTAGGCAGTGCTATAGCAAGCAATAATTTAAGGAGATAAGGGTTAGAAAGATATTACTCAGCAGACGTATCCTGGTTCGGCCTCTCCGCCTACGTCCAGTCCCCGGAATTCCTTCCGAGCTTTTTTGAATTCTCTACTGAGCTCTTTAAAGGTAGAGCACAAACCTTTTACAATAGCAAGCTGAGTATACAAGAGTACCTTCCTATATTCCTCTACTCACTCTTATTACTAACGCTGATTACTATAACCGAGTACTCAGCTTCTCCTTTCTATACTTCTAGAAATGATGGGTGTTTGTTTGTCCTAAACAACAATTGCTAAGACACTTTAGATGATTCAGATCACTCTAGACTTTTACACAGAATTGGAATTGGTGTAAGATTTGCTTTGCTTTTCTCACAGAACTTCTAATATCAAATTGGTCAGCGTTTCGACTTAATTGAAGATCTGCATCGAATGAAGCATTTGAGAGGCCTTTTTATAGTGACACTTGATGCACCGGTGATTTCGAATTTCGAAATAACCGTTGGAAGGAAACGGCTTCCTGTCGCTTTCACTCAGTACGTGCTCATCGTCCTCGGCCAATAACATTCTTGTATCTTCTGTCTTCGGAAGTGCTCAGCAGCTTTTCGTCAGACAAAACAGAATGTTTCCACATTTATAGTAAAGTCTGTTGAAACACCTTTCCACAAGATTTTGATTTGACAAAATCATCCATGATTAAAAAGCAATTAAATTTAGATGCTTTGATTTAATTGTACTAATATGTTTGTTAAATCTTGAGTGCAAAAATATATAAAGTAAAAGACAGGACAAAAGTCAGCACAAACGAAGCTGAGTAGAAAAGAACTCAGCATGACAGAATAGAAGCTGAGTGGAGTTAAAGTTCAGAAACAAAACGAAGCTGACTAAAGTTGAAGACCTCTTCAGGAGCGGTTAAACAAAACGGAGCTGACCTTGAAGGAACTCAGCATGAACCAACGAAGCTGAGTATTCATCAGGACAGCATGAAGGATCCGTTTTACTAAAAGACAAAGTCTGCCAATCTTCTGCACCAATAATTGGAACCTCGAAGATACCTAAGAAGACTGATTCCGAGAGTCATGGGACGTTGGATTATTGGAAACAGACAACTGGCACAAACAAACAAAACAGACGCTAGAAGACAACCTGACGTCTGAAGAAAAACAGAAGCAGGGAATGGTGTGCAGTCTGAAGATTTCCAGAAAATGTTCCCCAAAAGAGCCGTTTTGGTAGCAACGGTCAAGACATTTTAAACGATCAAATCCACAGGATTTAGTCTATAAAAGGACAATCGAAGAACCTAAATAATGGCAAGCACTGAAGCATCAAAAGAAAAATACAAGAGAGAAAGTTTCAAAAGCACTCAAATACAAAAAGAATCTTACACCCACGTTTCTATTCTATGTGTAAATGCTAGATTGAGTTGTAATCATCTAAAGTGTTCTTTAGTTCACAAAGGAACAAGTCTGTGATCAATAGAAATATCGAGAGAGTAAAACTGAGTGCTTGGTTGTAAGCATTTCAGCAGTAGAGAAATCTAGGTGCTGGGTTGTAGCACTTAGTAGGAGTTGAGTAGACGAATAGAGGAAGGTACTCTTGCATATTCAACTGCCTTGTAATTGGTTTGTGCTCTACCGTTAAAGAGCTCAGTATTGGATTCAAAAAGCCCGGAAGACTCTGGGGACTGGACGTAGGCAGAGAGGCCGAACCAGGATAAGTGGTACTGAGTAATCTCTAAACTCTCTCTTATATTGTATGTGTTGTTTGCTAAATTTACTCAGCATATAAATTGCCTAAGCTGACCTTGAGTAAATAAGTGGTGCTGAGTCTGAAGCTGACCTCCAAGAGTGTCAATTCTTAACTCACAAGAAAACAACTTTAGTCAACATCTGACTAAAGCTGTCTTCAAACATTTCTCACCAAGCTGACCAAAAGCAGAGTTATTAAACTTTCAAAATTACTTCCAGTCAGCTTAATTAAAACGAGAAAAAGTTATATTAGTTCCTAACCCCCCCTTGGAACTAATTATCAGGGACCAACAAGTGGTATCAGAGCCTAAAAGCTCACTACTCAGAGATCTAACAATCTTGAGCTGATCCCTAAAAATGGGTGAGAATAGCACTCGTTTCCTTCCTGGAAAACAAACAACACAGATACTCCCTGAGGGATTATCAATCACTAGACCACCCCTATTCTTTGGATCAAACTATACATTCTGGAAGAATAGGATGAAGAACTTTATTCAAGCCACAAACATGAGTGCATGGCTTGCAATTGTTCAAGGTCCACATGTGCCATACAAAACTATTAACAATGAGAAAATTGTTAAGAGTGAGGCTGAGTGGACAGAGGATAACATCAGAAAACTACAAAATAATGCTTCGGCTATAAATATGCTTCACTGTGCGTTAGATGCCGCAGAATACAATAAGATTTCAGGTTGTGAGTCAGCACAGGAGATTTGGAAGAAGCTTGAAGTAACCTATGAAGGCACGAGCAAAGTTAAGGAGTCTAAAGTCAATCAACATATGAGACTCTACGAGTTGTTTGAAATGAAGGAGAATGAAGACATCTCAGAAATGAATGCAAGGTTCACTAACATTATAAATGAGCTAAAAAGGCTTGGAAAGAACTTCATTGAAGAAGAACAAGTGAAGAAGATTCTGAGAAGTCTGCCCAAGAGCTGGCAAGCAAAGAAAACAGCCGTAGAGGAAGCTCAAGACTTGACTACCTACAAATATGATGAGCTGATAGGATCCTTGCTAACCCATGAAATCTCTATGAAAAACTTTGAAGCCAAAGAAAAAGAAAAATCAGAGGATAAGAAACAAAAATCCATTGTCATGAAAGCAGACTCAACTGAAGCAGAGTCAACCGATGATGAGGAATTAGCCATGTTCACCAGAAAGATGAAAAAGCTGTTCAGAAGAAATGAGAGAAATGGCAAAAGATCATTTAGAAGGAATGATAAGTACAAAGCTGAGTCAAGCGACAAATACAAGAAGGACAGCTCGAAATCTGTCACATGTTTTGAGTGTCATCAAACCGGGCACATCAAGTCAAGCTGTCCAAATCTCAAGAAAGAGAAGAAGGGAAGCAAAAAGGCTATGGTAGCCATATGGAGTGACAGTGATGAGTCAACATCATCTGAAGCTGAGCAAAATGAAACAGCCAACATATGTTTTATGGCAGATGATGGAGTTGACCAATCCCAGTCTGAGCATGCTGACCTTTCTGATGGAACTGACAAAGAGAACCACAATAATGAGGTAACATCTTTACTTTTGCTTAGAAATGAAATGGTGAATGCCCTGAGTGACTTATATACACTTACTAAGAAGTGTAACAAAAAGATTAAGGCACTCAGCAGGCGCTGTGATGAGATTGAAGAGGTCAAGCTGAGTGATCTCCGATATCTTCTCCAGGACAACTCTGACTTGCATACCAACATGCAAATCTTACATAAGTTTGTCACGGATGTCCAATCTGAGTCAAAGAAACTTAGGAAGAACATCACACACTTACAAAGTCACGAGAAAGGCTTAAACAAAGCCCATGCTGAGTACGCAAATAATAGTCAGCATAAGCAAGTCACTCAATGTGAATGTTGTGGAAAACGGGGACACACAAAGGATGTGTGTTGGCATAACAAGCGGACTGTCCAATGTGACTTCTACGGAAGAAAAGGGCATACCACAAAAGTATGTTGGCATGCCCAACACAATAATGCTGACTATACTCAGTTCAACCCACAAAGGGTACCTTTTTGTGACTTCTGTGGTAAACCAGGCCACACCATAAAAGTATGCCGTCATAAGTTGAAACATGACTTTGCACCTGCCTATACTAACAAGAAAGGACCCAAAAGAAATTGGGTACCTAAAAATGAATAGTTTGAACTGCAGGTCAGCTTGACATGCGTGGAGAAGTCAAAACTATGGTATATAGACAGCGCATGCTCAAGACATATGACAGGTGATGAAACTCAGTTCATCACACTAGAGCTTAAACGAGGTGGAAGTGTAAGCTTTGGAGACAACAAGAAGGGTAAGATAGTCGGCTCAGGTACTATCGGAGGTAACCCAACCATTGAGTTTGTCTCCTTAGTTAAAGGTCTCAAATATAACCTGTTGAGTGTAGCTCAACTTTGCAAGAGCGGCAGAAGGGTTGTATTTGATGATACTAAATGTCAAATACTCGAGGGAAATACAAATGAATTGATTTTAACTGCCCCTCGTGTAGAAAATGTATATATGTTGAATTTGGAAAAACAGTTTTCTAAAAATATATGCTTAGTATCTAAAGAGGACAACTCCTGGCTATGGCATAGAAGACTTGGGCATGTCAGCATGGATCTTCTTGCCAAATTAGCTAGAAAGCAATTAGTTGAGGGATTACCCAAATTAAAGTTTGAAAAAGATCAACTATGTAAAGCCTGTCAGCAAGGCAAACAAACTAAAAAGTCATTTCATAGTAAAAATATCGTCTCAACCAAAAGGCCATTGGAATTACTACACTTAGATCTTTTCGGACCTATCCAGCCACTCAACTTGGGAGGTAAGAAATTTTCTTTAGTTATTGTAGATGATTTCTCTCGGTATACTTGGATCATCTTGCTTAGTAACAAGGATGAAACCTTTGAGATGTTCACCACATTGATCAGAAAGCTTGAAAATGACAAAGACCTAAAATTAGCTCACATTAGAAGCGACAATGGTGGAGAATTAAAAAACCAGCAGTTTGATGAATTCTGTGAATCCTGTGGTATTGATCACAACTTCTCTGCTCCAAGAACACCTCAACAAAATGGGGTTGTTGAAAGGAAAAATAGAACCATTGTTGAAATAGCTAGGACGATGCTGAGTGAAAATAGGCTTCCAAAGTACTTCTGGGGTGAAGCTGTTCACACAGCATGTTATATACTGAATAGGGCTCTAGTCAGACCTATACTTAAGAAAACCCCATATGAACTTTGGAAAGGTCGAAAGCCCAACATTGGATACTTTCGGGCCTTTGGGTGTAAGTGTTTTATACTCAATACAAAAGACAACCTTGCTAAATTTGATGCTAAAGCTGATGAGGCGATCTTTTTAGGGTACTCAACAAACAGTAAAGCATATAGAGTATTTAATAAAAGGACTCAAGTTGTAGAAGAGTCTGTACATGTTGAGTTCGATGAAACTGACCCTACAGGTAAGTCAGCTCAGCCTGAAGAAGAAGAACCAGGCTCAGCTTCCGCTGATCAACCAAAAGCCACAATGCCTAACATACAGGAGCTGACTCAAGGTAAGCAAGAAATTGAAATATCATTTGCTGACCAATCTATTCCTGTAGAGATTGTAGAAACACCTCTTCCAAACGACTCAGCACTGCCAAAGGAAATAAAGATCCCAAGAGGCCATACAGAACAAGCCATTCTTGATGCTGCCAACAACAAACTGATGACCAGGGATCAACTTAGAAAATACCTCAGCAATGTTGCATTCGTATCAATACATGAGCCAAAGAATTTTGCTGATTCTGAGCAAGATGAGTATTGGATCAATGCTATGCAAGAAGAGCTTGATCAATTTACCAAAAATGAGGTATGGGATTTAGTACCTAAACCTAGGAATCAAAAGCCCATAGGAACTAAGTGGGTTTTTAGAAATAAGCTAGATGAACATGGGAATGTGATTAGAAACAAAGCCCGACTTGTAGCTCAAGGCTATAGTCAGCAAGAGGGTATAGACTATGGAGAAACATTTGCTCCTGTTGCTAGATTAGAAGCTATACGTATACTGTGTGCCTATGCCAGTTACATGAATTTTAAATTATACCAAATGGATGTAAAAAGTGCATTTCTTAATGACTTTATAAACGAAGAGGTATACGTCAATCAACCTCCTGGATTTGAAGACTCAAAATTTCCAAATCACGTTTATAAACTAAAAAAGGCTCTGTACGGCCTAAAGCAAGCTCCAAGAGCTTGGTATGAGAGGTTGACCAACTTCCTGCTGACGAGGAACTATGTCAGGGGAAAAGCTGACACAACCTTGTTCATTAAGAAAAAGGGAAAACATACCCTACTTGCACAAATATATGTTGATGATATAATTTTTGGTGCTACTGACGAATCCTTGTGCAAAGAATTTAGCCAACAGATGCAAACAGAGTTCGAAATGTCCATGATGGGTGAACTCAACTTCTTTCTTGGACTCCAAATCAAGCAAGGTAAGAATGGCATATTTATAAGTCAGTCTAAGTACACCAAGGAAATGTTAAAGAAATTCAGCATGGAAGAGTGCAAACCAATATCAACCCCCATGGGTACTGATACTGTCCTATGCAAGGATGAAAAGAGTAAGTCAGTTGATAGTAAACTCTATCGAGGTATGATAGGTTCATTACTCTATCTCACTGCTAGTAGACCAGATATTCAATACTCAGTATGCTATTGTGCTAGATATCAAGCTGACCCCAGGGAATCTCATCTAACTGTTGTAAAAAGAATTTTTAGATACTTGCAAAGCTCAGTTGATGCAGGTCTATGGTATCCAACCTCAAATGACTTTACACTCATTGGATATACTGATGCTGACTACGGACGAGATAAGCTAGAACGAAAAAGCACTTCAGGAGGATGTCATTTCCTCGGAAGCTGTCTAGTATCTTGGTTTAGCAAGAAGCAATCATCCGTAGCTCTGTCTACAACTGAAGCTGAGTATGTAGCTGCTGGAAGCTGTGTTGCTCAAGTCCTATGGATAAAGCAACAGCTTGAGGATTACAGAGTCAAAACAAAGACTATAGAAATCAAATGTGACAACAAAAGTGCCATTGATCTATCAAAAAATCCAGTCCAACATAGCAGGATGAAGCATGTTAGCATAAGACATCACTTCATCAGAGATCATGTACTAAAAGATGAGATCAAGCTGACCTACGTACCAACAAACGATCAGCTTGCAGATATTTTCACAAAGCCCTTGGCACGAGAGCAATTCAACATACTAAGGGAAGCAATTGGTATGTGAAATCCACTCTAACTAAATCTGTATTGAATAATTATGAGTGGAACTTTAAATGATTGTACAAATGCCATGTTGAGTGAAATATTTGTTCCCTACTAAGCTTAAAATGAAAAAGCCACCCTGTGTAGTAAGTAATGATACTAAGTAGGCTTAAAAGTTAAGTAAACATTCCATGCTGAGTAGATAAACAAATCACTCCATGCTGAGTAAAAACATACGCTGAGTATGTAATCTATGCTGAGTTAATAGGAGATAGAAAAAATTGTCTTAACAAACGCTAGGCACTCAATATTGTTGACGATTCGAATTTCAGCAATAAAGTAAATCTACACGTGTAAATTCTGACACATTGGGAAGACGCACATTAATGGCAAAAACTCATGCGCCGAAGATATCATAATGAACAGAGTATCTGACGATTGAACGTCCCTAGGAGAAAAACGACAAGATAATGATTTAGGATCCTCATTAACTTATATAAAATAGTAGAACCCCCACTCGTCCTTCCTCATTCTTGCAATCCCTAAAACTCAAACTTCTTCCTTTCCAAAAATCTCAAAATCGTCAAAAATGTCTCCCAGCAAAAAGAAAACCCCAGAAGAGCAAAACACACCCACTGACCACGCTGGTCCTTCAATAGAAAAGGAGAGGATAATGCTGAAAGTTCACTCGAAGGTTAACAATATGGAGGTGTTAAAATGCCGGTGGTTCTCTCCGAGCTTCGTATCGACTGAAACACCATTCTGTGAATGGATTGCGAAAAACAACTGGACAAGTCTATTTTCTCTTCCAGGAAAAGCTTACCCAAGGTTGGTACGAGAGTTCTACTCAAATTTACGAGTTGATGCAGACGACTCAGATTACTTGGAGACCACTGTGAAAGGTCAGAAAATCGTTATAACCCCTGCCTATCTAGCCACACTATTAGAGATACCGAACGAAGGAATCCAATTTCGAACAACAAAAGAGAAGATACCTAAAGCCACTTCTGAGAAGCTAAAGGGGTTCTGTAAACCCAAAGATCATAAAGGAGAAATACCCAGTACCTGTATGGGTAAAGATCAAAAGATGGTTCATTTCATGCTGATTAACTTTATCTTTCCCAAACTCAGCTCAGCCTCCTCCGCATCTAACTTCGAACAGTGCTTTATATGGCACATGTTGACTTCCACTCCATTCAATCTCCCTGTGTTTCTAGTTGGAGCCCTTCAACGAAGTGGTAGGAAACTACGTTTGGGTTCACTTATTACGAAAATTATACAGCACAAGCAAATAGAGACTGTGAATGAGACAAGTTCGTTGGGAAATGAAATCACTGCTGTCCTCCTGAATGGACTATTGTATAATCAACCTTTGAAGGGGTATGAAGGAACTGGGGATGCTGAGGAGGATGAGGAAGAAGAGCAAGCATAAATGGAATCTGAAGCTGAGCCTGCACAAGAAGTTGAAGCTCATACTGAGTCACCTAAGTCAGTTCAGCCTGAAAAAGGGAAGAAGAGGAAGGGTGTAGAAGTTAGCTCCAAGGATATCCACTCTGTTCCAAAGAAAATAAGGCTTTCATCAAGGTAGAAAGCCAAAGCTGACAAAGTTGATGAGCAAGTTGAGAAAAGAAAGAGGCCAAAAGTGCCTGAGGATGAGAACGAAGAGACTCCTGAAACCCCGCTAAAGAAAAGGAAAAGAGGTCACTCTTTAAAGATAGTGGAAGCCGTACCACTAACCTCTCCTCAAACTGAAGGTCATGAGATTGACCAAGAAAAGGAAGATGTGGAACAAGTTGAGCACCAAAAAGGTAATACTGAAGAGGAAGAATACCCTCATGATGATGCTGAGCAGACAAGGAAAGAAGGTAATGTTGAGCAACCTGTAGATGAAGGAACAGTTGTTGCTGAGTCAAGTGAAGGTCTTCAAATTGACCATTCTCCGCCAAAAACTGAGACCCGACGAAGATTAAAGAAGAAAGCGCAAAGCACCTTGATCTCATGAACGACTTTCCCCTTGACGAGCCAGAAACTGACTTATCTACAATTCAGTTCAAGTATTTCTCAACTACCACTGAATCTCCACCAGAAGATCTAGCGGAAAAGCAAGCCACTGTTACTCAAGATGAGGAACATGCCAAGAACCCTACAAATCCAAGTCAAGCTGCACCATTTGAGCCAACTCATACCTCAACTCCACCTCCATCACAAAAAGTTGACAACTCAGCTCAACAACTTCCTCAAAATCCAGGTCCTCAATCTGGCAAGGAACCAACACCTCCACCATCGGAAAATCCTGCACCAGCCTCTGAGTCTGATGCTGCTAAGTTTGCCTACTTGAATGCAACTGAGTCTGGCCGTAGGGTCATTGCTTCAGCTCAGTCTCTACTTCAAGACTTTCATTCTACTCAAGCTGAAGGTTGCCAATCCACTCAAGATCCCTCTCACCTAACAGGTATCACTCAACTTCTACAAGAACTCCGGAGCCTGAAAGATTTGATCAGTATTATCACTGCAGTGCAAACTCAGCAACCAAACCAAGAGCAAATGGCCAAACTGACTGAATTAGTGCTTACTATGGCCACTCATCTGAACTCTCTTGAAGGAAAAATTCAACAACTATCTGAAGTCAATCCAGGATACGTCACTTCCTCTGAGCTTCAAAACTATTTTGTCAAGCTAGCAGCGGAACTGACCCCCTCCAGAGCAACTGCCCACACTGAGTCTGTAACATCTGCTGAGTTGCAAGATTGCTTCACCAAGCTATATGCTGAGCTAACTAAATCCAGTCCACCAAGCAATACAGAATTTGTCACCACCACCGAGCTCCAATAATGTTTCACTAAGATTCAAGCAGAGCTGACAAGTACCCGTGACCTTGTATCCTCTTCCTCTCAATGTACGATTGATCAACTGAGTGAGGCAGTGAGACTCTTGAACATTGATCGAGCCCAGATGGATGTTGATCTAGTATCCAACACAGAGCTCATGAGCTTCTCGCAAGCTATCATGAAAGCCATGAGGATCAACAATGCACAACGCATGTTCTATGACTCTGCTTTGCTAAAACTATTCCATCAATCCTACAGTCAGGTCACCAGCTCCATTTCCTGTCTGAGCAAGGCACATGAATGTCTCCTTAGCATGATAAGCAGTTCTCTTAGGGTCCCCAGACACGTCCAGGACGATAGCGTTCCTATAATTGACTATTTGGGAGAAAGCACCAAAAGGCTTCAGCGCTATTCCAACTACCTCTCCTCTGCCGCCAGGAATAAAACCTTCCTTTATCAACCCGATGATGGCAAAATGGGGGAGACTAGTAAAAGAGGAACTCAGAGAGAAACTCAGCCTCTGACTTTAGGAACTGCGTCTGCCTCTGGGAGCAAAGGAAAAGGCATTGCTCATGTTGACCCCTCAGCTCAAAGAACGAAGAAGTGAATCTAGCCAGTTTGTGTCTAGAGTTTGTGTCTAGAAATTTGGCACCATATCAAACCATATCCTGTTATCTGTTGTTATCTGTGTGTTTTTGTTATCCACTGTTTAGGATACTATGCTTTGTTTTGTTGTTTTTAAATCCAAATCAATATCAGTTTTTCTCTTCCTATATCTGACTAATCAAGTTTGAACAAACAACTCAAAAAGACACTAAAACTAAACTAAGAGACAACATCTCTCCAAAATTAAGCCAGTATACTCAAAAGCAACAAATCTAATGAAATTAGATCTTGAAAGGCTTAGAATAAAATTAAAATAAATGCAACCCTTACGGGGAGTCACGTCAAAAAATTTCAATCATGGGGCAACTTAAAACTGAGTTCCGTAATTATGTATTTTACCAACATCAAAATGGGGGAGTTTGTTGAAACACCTTTCCACAAGATTTTGATTTGACAAAATCATCCATGATTAAAAGGCAATTAAATTTAGATGCTTTGATTTAATTGTACTAATATGTTTGTTAAATCTTGAGTGCAAAAATATATAAAGTAAAAGACAGGACAAAAGTCAGCACAAACGAAGCTGAGTAGAAAAGAACTCAGCATGACAGAATAGAAGCTGAGTGGAGTTAAAGTTCAGAAACAAAACGAAGCTGACTAAAGCTGAAGACCTCTTCAGGAGCGGTTAAACAAAATGGAGCTGACCTTGAAGGAACTCAGCATGAACCAACGAAGCTGAGTATTCATCAGGACAGCATGAAGGATCCGTTTTACTAAAAGACAAAGTCTGCCAATCTTCTACACCAATAATTGGAACTTCGAAGATACCTAAGAAGACTGATTCCGAGAGTCATGGGACGTTGGATTATTGGAAACAGACAACTGGCACAAACAAACAAAACAGACGCTAGAAGACAACCTGACGTCTGAAGAAAAACAGAAGCAGGGAATGGTGTGCAGTCTGAAGATTTCCAGAAAATGTTCCCCAAAAGAGCCGTTTTGGTAGCAACGGTCAAGACATTTTAAACGATCAAATCCACAGGATTTAGTCTATAAAAGGACAATCAAAGAACCTAAATAATGGCAAGCACTGAAGCATCAAAAGAAAAATACAAGAGAGAAAGTTTCAAAAGCACTCAAATACAAAAAGAATCTTACACCCACGTTTCTATTCTATGTGTAAATGCTAGATTGAGTTGTAATCATCTAAAGTGTTCTTTAGTTCACAAAGGAACAAGTCTGTGATCAATAGAAATATCGAGAGAGTAAAACTGAGTGCTTGGTTGTAAGCATTTCAACAGTAGAGAAATCTAGGTGCTGGGTTGTAGCACTTAGTAGGAGTTGAGTAGACGAATAGAGGAAGGCACTCTTGCATATTCAACTACCTTGTAATTGGTTTGTGCTCTACCGTTAAAGAGCTCAGTATTGGATTCAAAAAGCCCGGAAGACTCTGGGGACTGGACGTAGGCAGAGAGGCCGAACCAGGATAAGTGGTACTGAGTAATCTCTAAACTCTCTCTTATATTGTATATGTTGTTTGCTAAATTTACTCAGCATATAAATTGCCTAAACTGACCTTGAGTAAATAAGTGGTGCTGAGTCTGAAGCTGACCTCCAAGAGTGTCAATTCTTAACTCACAAGAAAACAACTTTAGTCAACATCTGACTAAAGCTGTCTTCAAACATTTCTCACCAAGCTGACCAAAAGCAGAGTTATTAAACTTTCAAAATTACTTCCAGTCAGCTTAATTAAAACGAGAAAAAGTTATATTAGTTCCTAACCCCCCCTTGGAACTAATTATCAGGGACCAACAAAGTCTTCCAGACAACTTTCCGCGTCTTCTGAGCTTTACCCAAAGTAGAAATACTTTGTCTCTAAGTTTGTTCAGATCAATTGCTGACCTGACTTTCTTGTCGCTCAACTCAGCAGCTTCATCTTGAAGCTATTTAGACGAAGGCTTCTCGATCCTTCTCAAAGCTGGGCTTGTGTTTTACTCAGTACGACTGCGTTTTGGTCTTCTTGGGCCGTAAGGCTTTGATCCGTTGACTTGGGCTTGACTCTCTTTCATGGGCCTTGGGGCCATTTAACTTAATGTCTTATAAATCAAATAACTCAACATTGAACAAACACATTAGTGTGAATAAATCAAAGCATTTAAATTTTAATGTTCTTAGAATATTTTTATCATTAATAATTTTTTCAAATCAAAATCATGTGGAAAGGTGTTTCAACAGTAATTATTTCCTATTGGGTTCATTTTCCCATACATATCCATAGCTGCCACGTCGGTTGAGGTGCCTTGATTTTGGGGTTTTGGGGGCGTCGATTCCTTTATAAGGGGTCTTCTTCTTCATGTTTTTACTCTCCGTTTTGCTCATTTCTTGCCCCTTTGCTCTCTCGTTCTTCTTCAGGCTGCCGTCGATAAACTCCATGTAAGTTTCTCCATTTCTCCATTCTTTTACCTTTTTTAGCACACTTTATTTTTAGGGTTAATTACAAAAAACTACCCTGTGGTTTGGCCGATTTGCGATGTGGTACCTGTGGTATTTTTTGTTACAAACAGGACCTCGTGGTTGTCACCGTTACACAAATAAAGGAGACGGTCAAAATTCTGTTAAAAAGCTGACGTGGCACAGGGGTAATTTAGGAAATTTGATTTTTTAATTTTTTATTTCTCTCTCTCACCCCTTCTCTCTTCTTCATCTTCTCCATTGATCTCTTCTTCTCCTTTCTTCTTCTTCTTCTCCTTTCTTTTCTTTTTTTCTTCTTCTCCTTTCTTTTCTTTTCTTCTTTTTCCTCCTCTCTTCTTCTTCTTCTCCTCTTTTTTTTAAAATTTCTGGTAAATTCCAGAATTTTGGAATTTCCAGAATTCTGGAATTTGCAGAATAAAAACAAAAAAGAAGAAGATGGGGAAGAAGAGAAGAAAGGAAGAAGAAGAAATGGGGAAGAAGAAGAAGAAAAAGAAAAAGAAATGGGGAAGAAGAGAAGAAAGGAAGAAGAAGAAATGGGGAAGAAGAAGAAGAAAAAGAAAAAGAAATGGGAAAGAAGAGAAGAAAGGAAGAAGAAGATGAAGGAGATGTCCAATGGTGGAATGAATACTGAAGAGAGAAGAAGAAATGAAGAGAGAGAGAGAGAGAAAATCGATATTGAGGAAGAAGAAGGGAGGAGGAGGAGAGAGAAAAGTCAACAAAAAAGTGAAAAAAAGTCAAAAAAAATTGTTTCCGAAAATACCCATGCGATTTAACAGTCAAACTACCATTTTCTTGATTTTGCTAACGGTGACAACCACGAGGTCCTGTTTGTAACAAAAAATACCACAGGTACCACATCGCAAATCGGCCAAACTACATGGTAGTTTTTTGTAATTAACCCTTATTTTTATTAACAATTGCGTTTTGGGTTTTCCCTTTTTCTTTTTGGTTTTATTCCTTTCTAGAATGAGCAACGAACTTACCCACGAACTAGAACATATTCCTTCTGGCCCCATTCCTACTGAACCTAGGAATTCCCTCATTTCTGGGGAAGGGGAAAAGGCCAGTTCTTTTGTCCCTAGGAAGCAAAGTGTGAAAATTCCTAAAATGGAGATCACACCTTCCACTGTTACTCCGGCCTTTATTGACATCTGATAGGGGTCAAAAACCCCTATCTTTGGGTACAGTTTTAGGACGGGTTTTAGCGTTATTTAGTTAATAAGCGAGTAATTCTCGCATTTAAATGCTTTTGTGTGAGTTAGTTAGAAATTGGAAATGTTTTATTTACTTTTCGTTGTTTAGGCTCGTTTTATGATCAATTTAGGCAAATACGGCCAAAATGGCATGCATATTATAATTCCGTTATCTTTTGAAGCTAATTGATCCGTCAAAAGTCACACCAAACGAAGCGTTTGCTCAAAATAAGAGATTGGCGGGTCAATTTAGCCTTTGGACTAATGTTATCTGGAGTTTTTGTGCATTCACAGGGATAAGTTCGGGCGAAAAACACATTATTGGCGTTCGGCAACCGCGCGGGGGCGTATCGGGCAAGACTGCTCGACGAACTGGCCTATTTTAGGCCAGCTCGCGGCAAGCTGGCCTTCGTAGGCCAGCTCGCCGAGCAGGCCCTTAGAGGCCTGCTCGGGCGAGTAGGGAGCCTGCTCACCGAGCAGCTCGCCCTGCTTGGCGAGCAGACTTGCGGGAATTGGTCAAAAAGACCAATTCCGCCCCCACGACTCCACGATCGGCTCCACGACTTCCTACCTGCATAAGGACACGAAATAGGTCATCAAAAGGGTCCGAGCCACGCCTATAAATAGGATTTTTCCAATGTAATTAGGCATCTTTCATTATTTGTAAAGTACTTTAGCGTTCCCCTTGAATTTCCTCTCCATCTCCTCCATCTTCTTTGACCTCTATTGAAGCTCCTTCAAAGCTGTTCTCGAGGAATATTCAAGGTCCGTCCTTAAGACCTAGGAAGCCGATTGCAGAGTAGACAGGTTCCTTGAAAGGGATTTTCGTATCTCCTTTTACCTTTCCTTGTTTGTACTCTTTGATACAGTCTATGAATCCTAGGCTAATTGTATCCTGTGACATTATTCTTCATCTTTAATAATATTTTAGCTCTTATTTTGTTCTATGCTTATTTGTTTAATCTTTGTCTTACGCTTTATTCAATTGGTTTAACTCATTCAAAAGCCCCAAAATCTAGTAGGCACATATTGTGAGCTGAATCTGACCTAGTCAGAGCCTAGGAGATTGACGACCTCTTAGTTGATTAAGGCCAAATTGCTGAGCCTTAGACCTAGTTTCGGCCTTACAAGGGAATCACACACTAGGAACTTCAGGAGGGTAAGTAGGGTTAATCGCCTTGAATACAAGTGACTTAGATTAGGTTTTTAATCAATAGACCTAATAACCTAACTTCATTATTATCGTTCATACCATGTTCCTTCGGGTAATTGCATTAGTGAAAGATCACCTAGGAGTAGTATAACTTAATTAGGAGTAGTTTAACTTAATTAGGCATAGAATAACTTAGTTAGAACTAGTATAACTTAGCTAGGAGTAGCATAATTCAACCTAGGAGTAGATTAACTTAAGCAAACAAATTCAAAACCCACAAAGCCTAGATAACACCTGAGACCAAGTAATTCGATACTTGTGGTAAATAAGTCCTGTGGATTCGATACCTGGACTTTCCAGATTTATTACTTGATAACGACGGGGTACACTTATCCCTTAGTGAGTCTTCTTTACGGAAGGCGCATCAAGTTTTTGGCGCCGTTACCGGGGATTTATTTCTTCTGCAATATCGAACCAAAGGTCGATTTGTTAGTTTAGGCATTCATTGTAAATATCCTTTGTTTATATCATCTATACTTATTTATATACTTGTTTATATTCATACTTACGTATACAAATACTTGTTTGTTCGTTTATACCTAAAAGTACATATGACCTTTCTATACTTGTTTACATCTACCGTGTTCTCTCATAACATGCGTAGTTGTTCATACCTATTCTTATTTATACTTGTTCATACAAACATGTATCTATACTTGTTAAATTCATCTATACTTTTCTGTCTGTGCTTGTTTATACATTTTTATACTTGTTCATTCTTATATTTATATTTGTTCATATTCTGAGTTATACTTATACATATTTGTTTATCTCTACTAGTTTGTACCATGTACATCAATCTATATCTGTCAATAATAAGAATACTTGTATAAAACTGTGCAACCTTGTATGATGTGTATAATTTTCTTTCATAAGAAAAATTTCCGCTTTCATTTATTTCTTGTATTTATTTCTTCTCAGCATATGCCTATAAGATCAGCAAGAATACCGTGTGTCCCTCTTAACCCTGAACTTGAACGTACTCTTCGCAGGAGCAAACAGATTGGAAAGCTGAAGCAAGACGAGATCATCGAGCCTATCAAGATGACTGACAATGAACGGAACAATGAACGGAACACTGAGAACACCGGGCCAGAAAATGACACTCGTCTGATGAGTGAGATCCTGGCACCACACCGACACCGGCATTTGTCCGGCATTACCGCTCCGAATATTCCGGCCAATACATATGAAATTAAGTCCGGTATAATTCACTTGATCCAACAGACCAGATTGTTTGGAGGGGAAGCACATGAGAGCCCGAATGATCACCTGGACCGCTTCCTAATGTGCGCAGACACTGCAAGAACAAATGGGGTTCCCCAAGATGCTGCTAGGCTGAAGTTGTTCCCATTTTCTCTAACTGGGTAAGCTTTGGAATGGCTGAGAACACTGGAGCCTGGATCAATCACGACTTGGGCATGATTGGAGAAGGAATTCTTGTCCTACTACTTTCCTCCTTCGAAGACAGCAATGCTCAGGGGTGAGATCACATCCTTCCACCAACCCGAGCACTAAGCGCTCCACAACTGGAGGAGCAAGCTCAAGTGGGAGGGCAAGAAAATGGGCAAGAAACCTACCACGACTAAGAGAGGGAGAGCACGACGAACCTGAGGAAGAAGAAGCTGCAGCAGCAGATGACCAAACGGAACACCAAGGGCCAGGGACGGAGGCCCAATTCCACGCCATTAACACCATGATGGTAGAAATGAGAGACCTTAACCTTCGGACCTTCAATACTGTTCAACTAATGGACCAACGGTTCACTACCTTCAAACAGAACATGGACCGGAGGCTCACGGGCCTTGAATATGTAGCGGCAGACTACTGTGAGCGCTACAACATGAAGTGGCCACCTCCCCCGGCCGATCAGTAAGTTGTCTTCTCCACCCTAACTTTTTACACTTGTTCTTTATGGTTTGTGATGCAATGTTGGAACTTATTGCATATTTTTAGTGTGAGGAGGAGGGGTAGACAAACTTACAAAAATTGTATAATTTTTAAATTTTTGTTGCGTCGTGTCTAGTTTAGTTTTGCGTTTTTCGGGTTTTATTTATGTTTTGCATGTTTAGGACCTAAAACCGTGAACCTCCTTCGAATCTAAACTTCGTTATTTGTCCTTGAGGGCTGAGAACCGAATCTAAGATTGCATGACAACTAGTTTAGGTGTAGGACACAATCCTTGTATCTGTAAAAGCATGAGCTAAAGTTTGCATTTAGACCCTACTTTTGAAGAAATTGCTAAAATCATTACTTAGGTAGATAACTTAAGAATTGAAGGCATGTGATGTTAAACTTGAGTTTGGGGAGAACTAGTAAACACAAAATTGAAACCCAAAGAATTGTGAGTTGAATTTGAGCCTAAGAGCGAACATCAAAAAGCTCTTTTTCTTGACATTTTTGTGTGAATGCTTTGACTTGTGGAAAGATTGCAGATTTTGCACCTAATACTGTGTTGAACCTACATGCAATTATTTGAGATGATAAACGATGAATCGGCCTCATTAGAATTAACCCTTTTCTTTACCTTATTTTCTCTTTTTCAACCACTCTAGGAAGCCCCTTTGAGCCTGTATTTTTGTAGTTGGTAGAATTTTTCTTTCGTTCTAACCCTTATTTTTGCAAACTATCACTTAGTTTGTTACCTAACCTAAGTTTTTGCAAAGCTCAAATTGAGCCTTTGTTTTCTTCTAGCGCTTTTTCTTTGTTTATGGCATTATAGTAGTAAGCCAAAAGGCTAAGAAGTGATTGAACAATGCTATCCAAAAAAAAAAAAACAGAAAAAAAAAGAGAAAAGAAAAGAGACGAACAAAAGAAGGAGAACTCTATCTCCCAGTTCTTAAAATCAAAACGTCTCAAGAAGAAAATAATAATGAATAAAAAGCTTAGTCACTTCATATTTGCTAGAGCCATTTTAACTTTGTTTTTCTAGCGCTAGAACTATTAACCCTTGTTGTACCTTTTGTAGGAAATTAGGCTAAGGTATAGCAGCGGAAATATAAAAATTTTAGCCTACTTCCTTTTAACCATAGGATCCGTTAATCGTTATTTCATATAAAGAGGGATAAGAAGGAATACCTTTTGAAGAACAATCTACCGTTGTTAAAGAAGCGCCCACAATTCTTCTCCGAGATCCCAAGCACGAAGTATAACACGGTGAGGTTAAGATAGAATCAACCCTTATGAGATGCAACCAAAATAGATTGCCTCTAATTAACCAACACAAGATCAAAGAGAAAAGGAGATGAATGTAATTAATCAATCGACGGAAGCCGTATGAATTCTTGTCCACGAAAACGGGAAGTCGAATTCTCTTTCTCTCACTAGCTAGGGATTTCGAAAATCACAAAAGGGGAGGGGATAGGCTTAGTCGAAATTCACACATTAGGGGGGTATATGTAATAACTTGTATCTAAACCCTAGTTAGATAGGAATATGTTACTTAATAGGAATTCAATTCGGAATAGGATTCCTAATTATTATCTTATAATATATCTAATATATTTAGGATAATAATAAATAACCTAATTGGATAATAATAGGAGTATATTAATCTAATTAAAACTCCTAATTTAATTATCTCTCTTAATTAATTTAATTCACAAACCTAATCAAATTAGGATTAAGGGAATTAAAATAATTCCTAACTTATTATATACAAATTTCGGCCTCCCCTAATTAAATGGGCCTTACTGGGCTCATTTGGGCTTCCATCTATTAATGACATCCATCTCTCTTTTGGTTCCAAGTCTTATGTGTGATCCATTAGGTTCTTACTACTTCTGGCCGTATGCAACTATTAAATTAATTTCTTCAAGAATTATATTTAATCCTTGCATAACGGAATGATGTACTGAGTATGTTATTGGCAAGTCTGTAATCATTCCCCCAGAGTCCGTTAAGAAGACATGTTGATTCTGTCGTTAACCCTTCCGTATTAGTTACAGTATAATTCGATCCTTTACCAACTATATCCTTGAACTGAATCTTATGACTATGGATGATGTCAAGTCACATATAGCGAGACGTTCGTTTTACTTGTACAGGCCGAGTCAACTCAAATAGATAGGTTAAGTGAAATCTGTATTTCAAGTCTTAAGCTATCACCTTGCAAGGATTTAGAGTCGAGTCTTCCACAAGCGATCCTTGGATATATCTCCCATTAATCAGGAGTGATAAATGCTCAATCCAATGTATAACTACCCTGACATTACTTCCTGTGACACCCAACCTTTGCAGTTCACACCCCAGAGTCATCTCTGTTAAGGATCGTGGGACCGCAGGATCAAAGTCTCACATTCAGTAATTCAGGATGACCAATTAACATTCCTTTGAGTCTGAGGATTACTTATACCTATTAATACCAATGAGATGAACAGGTGACAAGGATGAATCTATCCATCCTGTTATCTCAAATCAGATCCCCAATCCTAATGAACGACGTTTCATCGGATCCATGTAACTGTCCAGATATCTATATATATGAAGCTTGTGAGATCAGCTTTCTGTCGGACAGAAGACATTGTTACATACAAGTCTCAACAATGATATATCAATCCTAAACATATCACTTGACTTGGGGTGGTTTTAAGTTTATTAGTTTATTATAAAGTTTTGTCTCACTTCATGCTTGTATGAACACTTTATAATCACTTTAAACAAACTTACAGATTTCCTTTTATTAGACTTTATTTAGTGCTTAAAAGGGATTGCCTTTATATAGTTATAAAACATATATCTCATTAAAACAAATGATATAAAGAACAATTCATTTACATTAAGTTTGTATCCTGCAACAATTGTCTATAGGACACTAAACCCCAACACCTTTAACCCTCTAACCACATTACAACCCCAATTCGAGGCTGTTTTTGATATCATCGGAGTCATATAGCATAGTAGAGGAACTCGGATGAACGTGCAAAATCAACGTAATCCTAAACAAGAACATAAGCCGAGAGTAAACACTTTAGCCACCAAAATTGTGTGAAATGAGTGAACTACCTATGGTGAGATGTTTTACTTAGCGATCCCCTCAAGCTTGTTTATTTGAACATGTGTCCTTTTTCTTAAAACATATGACCTACGATAATTGAAATGCGGCTTTTGGATATCGTGTCTCTACTTTGTATTTCCGAATGCATGTAATTACAGATGCTCAAAATTGTGTCAAGCACCTAGTCAAATCGGGAGGTTTTCTAGCTTGCTTGTGATTGCGGGTTTAGTTTTTAGTTTACTTGGGGACAAGTAAAGTTTTAAGTGCGAGGAGGTTTGATAGGGGTCAAAACCCCCTATCTTTGGGTACGGTTTTAGGACGGGTTTTAGCATTATTTAGTTAATAAGCGAGCAATTCTCGCATTTAAATGCTTTTGTGTGAGTTAGTTAGAAATTGGAAATGTTTTATTTACTTTTCGTTGTTTAGGCTCGTTTTATGATCAATTTAGGCAAATACAGCCAAAATGGCATGCATATTATAATTCTGTTATCTTTTGAAGCTAATTGATCCATCAAAAGTCACACCAAACGAAGCGTTTGCTCAAAATAAGCGATTGGCGGGTCAATTTAGCCTTTGGACTAATGTTATCTGGAGTTTTTGTGCATGCGCAGGGATAAGTTCGGGCGAAAAACACATTGTTGGCATTCGGCAACCGCGCGGGGGCGTATCGGGCAAAACTGCTCGACGAACTGGCCCTCAGAGGCCTGCTCGGGCGAGCAAGGAGCCTGCTCGCGACGAGCAGTGCCTGCTCGGCGAGCAGACCTGCAGGAATTGGTCAAAAAGACCAATTCCACCCCCACGACTCCACGATCGGCCCCACGACTTCCTACCTGCATAAGGACACGAAATAGGTCATCAAAAGGGCCCGAGCCACGCTTATAAATAGGATTTTTCCAATGTAATTAGGCATCTTTCATTATTTGTAAATTACTTTAGCTTTCCCCTTGAATTTCCTCTCCATCTCCATCTTCTTCGACCTCCATTGAAGCTCCTTTAAAGCTGTTCTCGAGGAATATTCAAGGTCCGTCCTTAAGACCTAGGAAGCCGATTGCAGAGTAGACAGGTTCCTTGAAAGGGATTTTCGTATCTCCTTTTACCTTTCCTTGTTTGTACTCTTTGATACAGTCTATGAATCCTAGGCTAATTGTATCCTGTGACATTATTCTTCATCTTTAATAATATTTTAGCTCTTATTTTGTTCTATGCTTATTTGTTTAATCTTTGTCTTACGCTTTATTCAATTGGTTTAACTCATTCAAAAGCCCCAAAATCTAGTAGGCACATATTGTGCACTGAATCTGACCTAGTCAGAGCCTAGGAGATTGACGACCTCTTAGTTGATTAAGGCCAAATTGCTGAGCCTTAGACCTAGTTTCGGCCTTACAAGGGAATCACGCACTAGGAACTTCAGGAGGGTAAGTAGGGTTAATCGCCTTGAATACAAGTGACTTAGATTAGGTTTTTAATCAATAGACCTAATAACCTAACTTCATTATTATCGTTCATACTATGTTCCTTCGGGTAATTGCATTAGTGAAAGATCACCTAGGAGTAGTATAACTTAATTAGGAGTAGTTTAACTTAATTAAGCATAGAATAACTTAGTTAGAACTAGTATAACTTAGCTAGGAGTAGCGTAATTCAACCTAGGAGTAGATTAACTTAAGCAAACAAATTCAAAACCCACAAAGCCTAGATAACACCTGAGACCAAGTAATTCGATACTTGTGGTAAATAAGTCCTGTGGATTCGATACCTGGACTTTCCAGATTTATTACTTGATAACGACGGGGTACACTTATCCCTTAGTGAGTCTTCTTTACGGAAGGCGCATCAACATCCTAAAAGGACTTTATCCCTGGCTAAGGAGTTTAGAATGTATGGTCCCTAGTCCAGAACATTGCGCGACACATCCGCCAAGGGGTTATTTCACAGTATATGTCAGCGACATAGATATGGGCTTCGAGTACCCACTACCAGAAGTAATTGGGGATCTCTTGAGGTTATTAAATATTCCCTTGGTCCAACTTTATCCTAACAGATGGATGGATCTTCTCTGCGATGCCTATTTGGTGGATGGTCTTGGCGTATCACTCACGCCATAGGTCTTTCGAGACCTTCATTCACTGACAATCCACAAGTCTGAAGATTGCATTACCTTCATGCTAAAGAGCGGATACGCCCCCTACCACTCCAAGATCTCTAATGTGTACAACTAGGGGAGCGTCTTCTTTTTCATAAAGGAGTTGGAGGGTGTTTCTTTAGGGTTTGTTAATTCATGAAACTATAACCCCAAACCCAAGGGTCATGATTTGAACTACACCCAGAATCTTGATGAGGCGGAAGTGGTGAACCTTCTTCGATCCGTAAAGAGCAGATCATGAGCGTATTGTAAAGTGCTTGAGTTCGTAGCTTCTAACGTCCCTCTGGCTGTGATGGAGGAAATTTTATCCACTATAATACCTACAAGCAACTTTTGAAAGGTAACATAAATTTCCTTACTTTTGACGAGCCTTCCATTTGTCCCTTTATAGGGGGAAGTCTAATTCGGCCCCTATCTATGCAGAGAGGCGTAAGGTTATGAGAGCCACCAAGGCTGTTGACAAACACCTGGTGTCCGAGGTTAATGAAGATACGCTTCTTTCAAAGAAGCAAGAATTGGGTTACTTGACAATTACTAAAGGTGGGGCTGGTGGTTCTACACGGACTGTTGGTCCCGTGTAATGTAATAGGATTAGTTCCAAGAGGGGGGGGGGGGGGTTAGGAACTATTATACTTTTTCGCTTAATAAGGCTGACTTAATTTAATGTTTGATAATTTAACTCAGCTTTAGGTCAGCAGGCTGAGTGAAGTGTGAGACAGCTTTAATCAGACACTGACTAGAGCTGTTTCGATTGTGAGTTGGGAGATAACACTTTAGGTCAGCTTCCAACTCAGCACTCTGATTACTCAGCGTCAGCTTATACAAGTTATATACTGAGCAATTTAAGCAAGCAACACATACATACATATACATATATATATATATATATATATATATATATATATATATATATATATATATATTAAGAGAAAGGATTAGAGATTACTCAGCAGACTTATCCTGGTTCGGCCTCACCGCCTACGTCCAATCCCTAGAATCCTTCCGGGCTTTTTCAATCCACTACTAAACTCTTTAAAGGTAGAGCACAAACTGTTTACAAAGCAATTGAGTATGTAAGAGTACCGTTCTCTATTTGTCTACTCAATCCTACTGAGCGCTATAACCGAACACTCAGATTTTCTCTACCGCTGAGTACTAAAACCGAGTACTCAGCTCCACTCTTCTAACCTTTACAGTTGATACAAGATTGTTCTCTCTAAATGAAGAACACTTTAGATGAATACAAATTCACTCTAGACTTTTACACAATGATTGGAAATTGGGTGTAAGAACTTGCTTTTTCTAATCAGATAGCTTCTCTTTTGGATCTTTTAACTTAGTGAAGATATTGCTTGTCTTTTCTCTTTTTGTAATTTAGGAAAGGATCCAAGTGATGAACTTGTCATTTTATAGCAAAATCTGAAGCTTCAATGATTTGAATTCGGACATATCCATTGAATTCAAACGGTCTTCTTGCATCATTCATTGGTCATCATTCAGAATTGTAGGCCAATCCTGTCGTCTAAATTTAGCAGGCGTCAGGCTTGCCAGTTTCGTCTTCTTGCGCCAGGTTTGTCTTCTAGCACCCGGTTTGTCTTCTTGCCAATTGACAGGCGATCCATGCGTCTCGAAAAGGCCTATTGGTGTAATTCCGAGGCTTCTGAATTGGTGCAGACCTTTGTCGGACTTTGTCTTCTAGTCAACGGATCATTGGCGCTGTCCTGACAAATACTCAGCTTGATTGTTCAGCTTTACCTTGGAGATTTCCTTTGTCGGAGCTGAGTTACATTCTACTCAGCTTCTTCGGTCGGCTTCTCCTTCAAGCGTTATTCTGTCGAAGACTTTTCTTTTATAATGCTGAGTTTGTATTTCACTCAGCTTCTGTGACTTATGCTGACTTCGTTATGTCTTACTTTTGGTTCCTGTTCTCGTTAATTAATATACTCAACATTGAACAAACACATTAGTACAATTAAACCAAAGCACTTAAATTTAATTGTATTAATCATGGGATTAACTTAAATAATTTTGTCAAATCAAAATCTTGTGGAAAGGTGTTTCAACAAACTCCCCCATTTTGATGTTGGCAAAAATATTTAATTAAGGAACTTAGTGTTGAGCATCCCTCATGGTTGTTTTACCTTTTATTCTTCTAAAATTACTTCCCCGTAAGGGTTGCATATATTGACTTAATTCAACTCTAAACCTTCTAAGATTTAATCGAGTGAAACTAAGACATGCCTTTACTGACTTAGTTCAATTCTAGACCTTCCAAGATCTAATTCAGATGAGCCTAAGGTCAGTTTTCAGAAGTAGGTCAATGCTTGGAACATTTAGTTATTACTCAGCTTCAAATATAGGTATCAGATTTTATGCTGAGTATGTTTTACTTGTATATTCCTTATGTTCATAAGTTTTAATTTGTTGTTCAATGAATAGTTAAGTATGACAGATCAGCATATAAGCACAAGTAAGCATCACATAAACATAGTCAGTGTTGGATAAAAGGATGCATATATATTAGATAGTCAGCTTAACAAAAAATTAGAACACGCCAGATATAAAGTTACAAGTCATAAACTAAGACTATTTCTAATCTATCTTTTTATGTTGACTTGAACTTGGTTAGATTTGCCCTTTTCCTTGGTTGTTCTTTGTTGCTGACTTTGATTGCCCGGGACAGTAGAATTTGAACAAGGCTTATGCTGAGTTCCAACAGCTGGCTGCTTGGCTGTCTCCCTCGTTCTCTACTGAGTTCCAGCTTGCTTTGTTTGTTCTTTGTCCCCCGTTTTGCCAGAATCATGAGATGGAGGAGGAGGAGAGAAGGTCCCTTGTAGAACAGCACGAGTCAGTATCGATGAGTACTGCTGGATTTGACTCGTACTTTCCCTTAGACACTTAAAGACATGCACGCCATCGGCCATACTTGAGGCGGGAATTTTGATGTTGGCACTGAGCATACTGAGCAAATACTCCAAAGATTTCCCGATCCAAGTTATTGATTTAGTCATCCATGCATAGGATTGATAGTACATCCTAAGCAGCGAAGTGTCATATGACTGACGTTGAGCATTTGTGTGCTGGACATGTGCAAGTGTGGATTGAGTGCATTGCAGAATCTCATTGGTCTTGACCTGGTCAGTGTCCATTTCCTCTTTGCTTAGGTTGAGTAGGCGAATTGCTTCACCAATCTGTTCGATGGAGCATTGAGAAGAGGAGGAGATAAGGTCACGAGCTCCGGTCAGCTAGGAGAAAAGATGATTGACCTCAGCAGAGGTTGCAGATTTTGAGTTCGCAGCTGATAAGGCATTAAGTTGACCTTGGATGGAGTTTATGTGATTCACCATCATCAGTTGGAGTTTAGCCAGCTTCACTATTGACTCTTGCTTGGGCTGTTGAGAGACGAAAGATGTCATGACACTCATTAATTCTTTGAGACCCTTAAGTTCGGTCAGGAGTTGAGTGACAGAGGATATTTGGGCTGGCTCAGCAGGAACAGACCCAGCATCATCGGCGTGAGTCTGATGAATATCGTGAAGTAGAGCTTGAGCTGAGTCAATGATTTTCCTTCTAGACTCAGAGGAATTCAGATAAATGTAGGATTCATCAGTGTGTTGCTCAGCGGCCGTAATGTTGTCAGCATCGGATGGAGGAGGTGTTTGGTGCTATCCGGAAGTGGAGGTGCCAGATTGGTCAGCAGCTGCACTTTTATTCAGGTCAGCAACTGGTGCTGACTGGTTTTCATTTTGCTTGGTAGGAGTGGAAAGAGGTTGATCAGCAGAGTTATTAACCTGCTCAGTGTCAGTCTGAGGCTGAGTAGAATTTGGAGGTTGAGGCAACTCAGAGCTGGCTTGAGCAGGAGGAGTTTCCTTTGCTAACTCGTTGGGTTGAGTAGCATGGACTTCGAGCACTTGCTCAGTGGAAGGATGAGCAGAAGTGTCGGCAGAAATTGGACCCTTAGAAGCTTTCGGGTCGGCTTGTTCCTCAGCTCGAGAAACAGAGGCTTGCTTTTCCTTCACTTGGTCGGGAGACGGTTCAATGATGTCTGTGAAGAACTGGAATTGAAGCCCAGTGAGATCAGTGATAGGATCCCTTAGCGGAGATTCATCTAATAAGTCTATGACTGGGGGTTTCAGAGCTTTGTGTTTGAACCGCTTTTCTGTGCTGACCTTGTGAGTGTGGGTTTGAGGAGATGGATCAGCAGTAATAGAGTCAAGGGACTCAAAGGAAGAGTTGAGTCCAAGGTCAGCATTAAGGCCTTCCACAACCTTGTCCTTCACTGGTGACTTAGCTTGGTTCTCAGCAGGTTGCTCAACAGCACTTGTGTTACTTGGCTCAGCAGAGCCCATCTTGTCAGCTTGAGGCTGACCCTCAGTATCACCCAGTTCTTCCTCCTGATCACAGGGAGTCTTCTCCAGATCAATTTCTTGACTCCGCATGAAGTGTGATTCCTTTGTAATCACAAAGTCAAGGGGGTTAGCGTCGATCGGCTTCAACCCATAGGTTTTCTTCCTCTTCAAAGGCTGATCAGGTGTTTCCTCACTTTCTTCCACAAGCTCAACTTGCCTTTTCTGTTTCTCAGCTGACTTAGGTTCCCTTTGAGCTTGCTCAACAAGATCAGCTTTCTTCGCACTGGATATTATCCTAAGCTTCTTTGGAGCTTTGTTAATGTCTTTGGTAGAGGCTTGGTCAGCTTTCCTCTTTTTGTCCTGCCTAGTGCGCTCAGCGGGTTCTTTGTCACCCATAACTTTCTTCCCTTTCTTGGTCAGCTCATCCTGTGCTTCTTCAACCATATTATCCCCTTCCATATCTTCCTCAACGGGTTCTTCTTCAACCATAGCCCCCTTTCCTTTCTTAGGGTTTATAGGTTGGTTGTAGGCTAAGCCGAACAGCACTGCTGCGGTGATTTTCGTACCCGAAATCTCAATTTCTTCTATTAGGCTCACCTGGTGATCCTGAAGTATCTTTGTGATGAGAGAACCCATCCTGAGGGTCCCAGTACTGCGTTGGAAAGCGTCGATAAGAAAGATGGGCATGTTGAGCGGCTTGTAGGTCAGCATGTGCCAGATAAAACACTGCTCAAAATTGGAAGCCGAGGAGGAGGCGTTGATCTTGGGGAACAGGAAGTTAGTCAGGATATAGTGGGCCATTTTCTAAGCCTGACCCATGCAAGTGCTGGCAATTTCTCCTTTGTGGTCTTTGGTTTACAGAACTCAACAGGGTAATCAATGCGCATGTAGTCGTTCGTGCACCTGAGTTCTGATCCTTCTGCCTTCAATTTTAGCAATTTTGCAAGATAGGACGGAGTGGTGGTGATGTCCTTGTTTTTGACCTTGGTGACTAAATGGTCAACATCATCGTCGGTAACCCTTAGATTTGCGTAAAATTCTCTGACCAGTTGTGGGTAAGTGGTTCCAGGGAGAGAAAAGAGTTTGGTCCAACCATTTTTTGAAATCCACTCACAAAAGGGTTTCTCAGCTTAGACGAAACCTTTGGAGAACCAGCGGGAGTGGAAAACCTTAAGATTTTTGACATTTTTGTAGACTGGGGAGAACGTCCTTTCCTTAGGTTTTTCATTCTTTTTCTCCTTCTTCTTTCTTGACGGAGTTGCTTGGTCAGCTTGAGGGTTTTTACGAGGTATGCTGACCTCGGGAGTAGATTGGCCATGCTGACCGTGGGTTTGTTCTTGAGACTCTGTGGAAGTCTCTGGATATTCCTGCTCAGCAGGAGACGGAGGATTCAGATCGGAGCGATTGTCGTCGTATTCTTGGCCGGAGTTGTTCTGGGAATCGCTAGACATGGTGTTTTTAGGATTTGAGAAATGCAGAAGATTTGGGATTTTAGAGAGAGAGAGAGAGAGAGAGAGAAATTGAATGCCAAAGATTTCAAGTATAAAGAGAAGTTAGTGGGAAATCATCCACTATTTATAGTCGTTTCGAGTTGATCTGATAGGTCGGAATGGCGGTTTCACCTCGAGTTGATCAATCGACAGTTATCTCTAGCATTAATGACACATTCGGCGCATGGTTTTCTAAATATTACGCTTACGTCATCCTAGGTGGCTACTTAAATGCGTGTGCTAGCATTAATTGTGCAAGTGGCTTTACTCAGTATCTAGAATACTAAACGTTTGAAGTTCCGAGTGCTCAGTTTTACGTAGAAGAGATTTTAGCATGCTTAGTAACTCAGCACATAGTAATCACTTAATATATATGTCTATTCAACATAAGGTGATTTTATGTCATTCATATTAGCTCAGCATACGATAGTTACTCATTAAGCAATAATCACTCAGCATATTATAATCACTCAACATTCATTTAGCGCAGAAAATTTATTGAAGAGGATTAGACATACCGATGCCTTCCCTTAGTATGTTAAATTGCTCATGAGCCAAAGGCTTCGTAAAGATATCCGCAAGCTGTTCATCTGTTGGAACATAGGTCAGCTTGATCTCACCCTTGAGTACATGGTCTCTGATGAAGTGATGTTTAATGCTGACATGCTTCATCCTGCTGTGTTGGATTGGATTTTTGGATAAGTCAATGGTGTTGAAACATTGTTCCACAAGATTTTGATTTGACAAAATCATCCATGATTAAGGAACAATTAAATTTAAGTGCTTTGATTTAATTGTACTAATCTGTTTGTTAAATGTTGAGTATAAAACAAAAAGATATAAAAAGAAAGACAGGACAAAGTCAGCATGCGATCAAAGGACAAGGTGCGTAGAATTGAACTCAGTACCAAAGAATAGAAGCCTGAAGTTTAACAAAGCTAAGTGGAATGGAACTCAGCATCAAAAGCTCCCTTACTAGTTATCGTGCAAAACAAAACTGACCAAAAAGGGAACTCAGCATAAGAGTTAACAACAAACGAAGACAACGTATAAAGAAGAGGATGAGTAAATCCTCAGGACAGCATGAGAGATCCGTTCACTAGAAGACAAGTTTTGCAAACCGTCTGCACCGATAATTGAATCCTCGAAAATACGTAATAGACACATTCCGAGATGTATGGGTCAATGGATTATTGCTAAAAGACAACTGGCGCAAAAAGACGAAGTCTGCAGGAACAAGACAAGCCTGACGTCTGAATAGTTCAGAGGATAGGATTGACCTGCAATATCTGAAGCTGACCAGAATCTGTCCCCCAAAAGAGCCATTTTGGAATCAACGTCTAAATCATTTCTTATGATCCTCCTACAGGTCTTCATCTATATAAAGACAATCAAACCTCTTGGATCATTGCCGAAGTACAAAAAGAAAAATACAAGAGAGAAAAATACAAGTTCAAAGCACTTCAAAACAAGAAAAAGATCTTACACTCATTTTCCATTCCTGTGTAAATGCTAGTTTGATTCTCTGTAATCATCTAAAGTGTTCTCCCTCTGAAAGAGAACAAATTGTATCAATTGAAATATTGAGAGTGTTGTGCTGAGTGTTTGGTTGTAAACATTCAGTAGTAGAGAAATCTAAGTACCGGGCTGTGGTGCTTAGTAGGTGTTGAGTAGAAGAATAGAGGACGGTACTCTTGCATATTCAACTGCCTGTAATCGGTTTGTGCTCTACCTTTAAAGAGCTCAGTATTGGATTCTAAAATCCCGGAGGATTCTGGGGACTGGACGTAGGCAGAGAGGCCGAACCAGGATAAGTAATACTGAGTAATTTCTAACTCTCTCAAATATATATATACATCTGTGCTTGTGTTGTTTGTTGCATTTGCTCAGCATATAAACTGTCAGAAACAAACACGGAGAAAATCGGAGTGCTGAGTTGGAAACTGACTACAAGAGAGTCAATCCCCATCTCTCAAGCAAAACAGTCTTAGTCAGCATCTGACTAAAGCTGTCTTACGCTAAGCTCACCCAAGCTGACCAAAGCTGAGCTGTTCAAATTACTAAAACAACTAAGTCAGCAAGATTAATTAGCGAAAAAGTTATATTAGTTCCTAACCCCCCCCCTCCTTGGAACTAATCACACGGGACCAACAAGTGGTATCAGAGCCTAAGCTCACTACTCAAAGATCTAACAATCTTGAGCTGATCCCGAAAAATGGGTGAGAACAGCACTCGTTTCCTTCTAGGGAACCAAACAACACAGATACTCCCCGAGGGATTATCAATCAGTCGGCCTCCCCTATTCTTTGGATCAAACTATACATTCTGGAAGAATAGGATGAAGAACTTTATCCAAGCCACAAACATGAGTGCATGGCTTGCAATTGTTCAAGGGCCATTCGTGCCATATAAAACTGTTAACAATGAAAAAGTTGTTAAGAGTGAATCTGAGTGGTCAGAAGATGACCTTAGAAAACTCCAAAATAATGCTTCGGCTATAAATATGCTTCACTGTGCTTTAAATGCTGCAGAATACAATAAGATTTCAGGTTGTGAGTCAGCACAGGAGATTTGGAAGAAGCTCGAGGTAACCTATGAAGGCACAAGCAAAGTCAAGGAGTCAAAGGTGAATCAACACATGAGATTGTATGAGCTGTTCGAAATGAACGACAACGAAGACATCTCCAGCATGAATGCCAGATTCACCAATATTATAAATGAGCTTAAAAGACTCGGCAAGAACTTCACCGAAGAAGAACAAGTGAAGAAAATCCTGAGAAGCCTACCAAAGAGCTGGCAAGCAAAGAAAACTGCAGTAGAAGAAGCTCAGGACCTGACTACATACAAGTATGATGAGCTAATCAGATCTCTGCTGACTCATGAAATCTCAATGCAAAACTTTGAAGCTAAAGAGAAAGAAAAGTCAGAAGACAAGAAACAAAAGTCACTAGTCATGAAAGCTGACTCGACCGAAGCTGACTCAACTGATGATGAGGAAATGGCTATGTTCACTAGAAAGATGAAGAAGCTGTTCAGAAGAAATGACAGAAACAGCAAACGACCATACAAAAGAGGTGACAGATATAAAGCTGAGTCAAGTGACAAATACAAGAAGGACAACTCCAAGTCCGTCACATGCTTTGAGTGCCACCAAACTGGACATATCAAGTCAAGTTGTCCGAATCTCAAAAAGGATAAGAAAGGAAACAAGAAACCAATGGTAGCAACATGGAGCGACAGTGATGAGTCAACCTCATCTGAAGCTGAGCAAAATGAAACTGCCAATATATGTTTCATGGCAGATGATGGAGCTGACCATTCTCAATCTGAGCAAGCTGACCTCTCTGATGAAACTGACCGGGAGGTACACAACAATGAGGTAACACCCTTACTCTTGTTTAGAAATGAGATGGTAAATGCCCTGAGTGATTTATACAAGCTAACTAAGAAATGCAATAAGAAAATAAAATCACTCAGCAGGCGATGTGACGAGATTGAAGAGGTCAAGCTGAGTGACCTCCGATATCTCCTCCAAGATAATTCAGACTTACATAGGAACATTCAAATAATGCATAAGTTTGTCACGGAGGTCCAATCTGAGTCAAAGAAACTTAGAAAGGACGTTACATTCCTACAGAGTCAAGTAAAAGGCTCAAATAAAAATAAATCCCATGCTGAGTACATAAGTACTAGTCAGCATAAACAGTTCACCCAGTGTGACTGTTGCGGGAAAAGGGGACACATAAAAGATGTGTGTTGGTTCAACAAACGGATTGTCCAATGTGACTTCTACGGAAGAAAAGGACATACCACTAAGGTATGTTGGCATGCTCAGCATAACAATGCTGACCACACTCAACATTACCCTCAAAGAGTAAGTTATTGTGACTTCTGTGGTAAAAATGGCCACACTATAAAAGTATGTCGTCACAAACTGAAATATGACTTTGCACCTGTTTATACTAACAAGAAAGGACCCAAAAAGAATTGGGTACCTAAAGATGAATAGTTTAAAATGCAGGTTAGCTTGACATGCGTGGAGAAGTCAAAACTTTGGTACATAGACAGCGCATGCTCAAGACACATGACAGGTGATGAAACACAATTCATCACACTAGAGCTTAAACGAGGTGGAAGTGTAAGCTTTAGAGATAATAAAAAGGGTAAGATAGTCGGCTCAGGAACTATCGGAGGTAACCCAACTATTGAATCTGTCTCCCTAGTTAAAGGTCTTAAGTACAATCTGCTGAGTGTAGCTCAGCTTTGCAAGATTGGCAGAAAGGTTGTATTTGATGATACCAAGTGTCAAATACTCAAGGGAAATACAAATGAATTAATTTTAACTGCCCCTCGTGTAGAAAATGTGTACATGCTAAATTTAGAAAAACAGTTTTCTAAAAACATATGCTTGGTGTCTAAAGAGGATAACTCCTGGCTATGGCATAGAAGACTTGGGCATGTCAGCATAGATCTTCTTGCCAAAATAGCTAGAAAACAATTAGTTGAGGGATTACCCAAATTAAAATTTGAAAAAGATCAATTGTGTAAAGCTTGTCAGCAAGGCAAACAAACTAAAAAGTCGTTTCATAGTAAAAATATTGTCTCAACCAAGAGACCATTGGAATTACTACACTTGGATCTTTTCGGACCTATCCAGCCACTCAGCTTGGGAGGTAAGAAATTTTCCTTGGTCATTATAGACGATTTCTCTCGGTACACTTGGATCATCTTGCTGAGCAGCAAGGATGAAACATTTGAGGTGTTTACTACATTGATTAAAAAGCTTGAAATTGACAAAGACCTAAAAGTAGCTCATATTAGAAGTGACAATGGTGGAGAATTCAAAAACCAACAGTTTGACGAATTCTGTGAAACTAGTGGTATTGACCACAATTTCTCTGCTCCTAGAACACCTCAACAGAATGGGGTTGTTGAAAGGAAGAACAGAACTATTGTCGAAATTGCTAGAACCATGCTGAGTGAAAATAGGCTTCCAAAATACTTCTGGGGTGAGGCTGTCCACACAGCATGCTACATACTGAATAGGGCTCTAGTTAGACCTATACTTAAGAAAACCCATATGAACTCTGGAAAGGACGAAAGCCCAACATTGGCTACTTTCGTGCCTTTTGGTGTAAGTGTTTTATACTCAATACAAAGGATAACCTTGGAAAATTTGATGCTAAAGCTGACGAAGCGATCTTTTTAGGGTACTCAACAAACAGTAAAGCATATAGAGTATATAATAAAAGAACTCAGGTTGTAGAAGAGTCTGTACATATTGAGTTTGATGAAGCTAACCCTACAGGAAAGTTAGCTCAGCTCGAAGAAGATGAACCAAGTTCAGCTTCCGCTGATCATCCAGGAGCCTCTGAGTCATCAATACAAGGGCTGACCAAAGGTAAGCAAGAAACTGAAATTACATTTGCTGACCAATCTATTCCTATAGAAATTGCAGAAACACCTGTTCCAAATGACTCAACATTACCCAAGGAAATAAAGATTCTAAGAGGACACTCAGAGAAATCCATTCTTGATGCTGCTGACAACAAGGTAATGATAAGAGATCAGCTTCGAAAGTATCTAGGCAACGTGGCTTTTGTATCAGTACATGAACCAAAGAACTTTGCGGATGCTGAGCACGATGAATATTGGATCAACGCTATGCAAGAAGAGCTAGACCAATTCACAAGAAATGAGGTTTGGGATTTAGTACCTAAACCTAGAAATCAAAAGTCCATAGGAACTAAGTGGGTCTTTAGAAACAAACTAGATGAGCATGGAAACGTAGTCAGAAACAAAGCTCGACTTGTAGCCCAAGGTTATAGTCAGCAAGAGGGTATTGACTATGGAGAAACGTTTGCACCAGTTGCGAGGCTAGGAGCTATACGTATATCGTGTGCTTATGCTAGCTTTATGAACTTTAAATTATACCAAATGGATGTTAAAAGTGCATTTCTTAATGGCTTTATAAACGAGGAGGTATATGTTAATCAGCCTCCTGGGTTTGAAGATCCAAAGTTTCCAAACCACGTTTATAAACTCAAGAAGGCCCTGTAAGGCCTGAAGCAAGCTCCAAAAGCTTGGTATGAGAGATTGACCAACTTCCTGCTGACCAGGAACTATGTCAGAGGAAAAGCTGACACAACCTTGTTCATTAATAAAAAGGGTAAACATACCCTACTTGCTCAAATCTATGTAGATGACATAATATTTGGTGCTACTGATGAATCTTTGTGTAAAGAATTTAGCAGACAGATGCAAAATGAGTTCGAGATGTCCATGATTGGTGAACTCAACTTCTTCCTTAGACTTCAAATTAAGCAAGGTAAGAATGACATCTTCATAAGTCAGTCCAAGTATACCAAAGAAATGTTAAAGAAGTTCGATATGGAAGACTGCAAACCCATATCAACCCCTATGGGTACTGATACTGTCCTATGCAAAGATGAGAAGAGTAAGTCAATAGATAGTAAACTTTATCGAGGTATGATAGGCTCCTTACTTTATCTCACAGCTAGTAGACCTGATATACAGTACTCAGTATGTTACTGTGCAAGATATCAAGCTGACCCCAGGGAATCTCACTTAATTGCTGTTAAAAGAATTTTTAGATACTTGCAAAGCTCATTTGATGCAGGTTTATAGTATCCAACCTCAAACGACTTCACGCTCATTGGATATACTGATGCTGACTATGGACGGGATAAGCTAGAATGTAAAAGTACTTCAGGAGGATGTCATTTCCTTGGAAGCTGTCTAGTATCTTGGTTCAGCAAGAAGCAATCATCCGTAGCCTTGTCTACAACTGAAGCTGAGTACGTAGCTACTGGAAGCTGTGTTGCTCAGGTCCTATGGATAAAGCAGCAGCTTGAAGATTATGGAGTAAAAACAGAAACAATAGAGATCAAATGTGACAACAAAAGTGCCATTGATCTATCCAAGAATCCAATCCAACACAGCAGGATGAAGCATGTCAGCATAAGGCACCACTTCATTAGAGATCACGTACTAACGGGTGAGATCAAGCTGACCTACGTGCCAACAGACGAACAGTTTGCAGATATCTTCACCAAGCCATTGGCTCATGAACAATTCAACATACTAAGGGAAGCTATCGGTATGTCTAATCCTCTTCGATAATTCTATGTGTAAAATGGAATGTCATGCTGAGTAAATTCAAAATTAGTAACTTCTACTTACTTGGCCTAAAATTTAGAAGACCACTCTATGCTCAATAGATATACATGTTGAGTGACTGTTCTACGCTAAGTTACTAAGAGACAAGAAATTTATCCACTAGGTACTTAGAATCACAAACGTTCCAGATTCTAGTAAAACTTAGTGAAATCCACATGCACCATTTAATGCAAACACGTGTAATAAAAAGGGCTTCTGGGATAATGCAAGCAATAAAGGCAAAGCCCACGCGCCGAACATGTCATAAGTGACAGAATGTCTGTCGATTGAATATCCCAATGGAAAAACGGCTAGGATCGATTTAAAATCTCTATAAAAAGTGAAAGATTTCTCACTTAACCATCTTTACGCCTGAATCCTTTGGTATCCCAATTTCTCTCTCTGAATTTCAAAAACCCTCGAAAATCTCTGAGAAAAAGGATGTCGAACCCTCAGAATGTCTCCGGTGGTGATTCCGGCAAACATCACACCGATGAAAATCCAAAATCTCCTTAGCCTAACCAAATTCCAGACAAAAACCCTCAAGCTGACCCAACAAGCTCTTCAAAGAAGCCCAAGGAAAGAAACATGGTCAAGGTCCACAAGAAAGTCAACAATCTGGAAGTTCTGAAATGCAAGTGGTTCTCTTCCAACTTCGTCACGGCTGAAAAACCCTTCTGTAAATGGTTTGAGAAGAACAAATGGGTAGGTCTCTTCTCTCTCCCTGGAAAAACCTATCCTAGGTTAGTTAGGGAATTTTATTCCAATCTTCGTGTTGACAAGGAAGATGCTGACTACTTGGAGACTTCCGTCAATGGCCACAAGATTACAATCACCCCATCTTACCTAGCAACCTTACTCAACCTGCCGGAAGAAGGAAAAGAGTTTAGAACAACCAAAGAAGCGCTTGACCATGTCAAAGGATTCTGCAAACCAGAGAATCACAAAGGAGAGATACCCAGCACCTGTATGGGGCAAAATCAGAAGATGGCTCACTACCTGTTGACCAACTTCATCTTCCCCAAACTCAGCTCATTATCGTCTGCCTCCAATTTCGAGCAGTGCTTTATATGGCACATGCTAACTTACAACCTACTCAACATGCCGGTATTTCTGGTCGGAGCATTTCAACGAGGAGGCAAGAAACTCAGATTGGGCTCCCTAATCACCAAAATCCTTGAAGATCAGAAAATAGAAACCATCAATGAGACTCAGAGTTTGGGAAGTGAAATTACAGCGACTCTGCTGTTAGGGTTAAAATTCGATCAGCCGTTGAAGGGATCCGAAGATGTTGAGGAAGTTGAAGAAGAACGTGATACTGAACAAGAAGAGGAACCAAGGAAAGGAAAGCAAGTTGCTGACAAATCTGCTGAGTCAGTAAAAGCAAAGAAAAAGAGAAAGGCACTCGAAACATGCTCAAAAGATATTGATGTTGTCCCAAGGAAGACACGAGCTGTCTCTAAAGGGAAGAAAGTCGATGCTGACCAAACACATCGGTAAGGAAACGAAAAGGGAAAGATGAGCCCGAAGAAGAAAGTGAATGGACTACAGAACAACCTCTGCAGAGGAAAAGAAGAAGCTCTGCATTACAAATTGTTGAAGCCAACCCCCTCGACTGGGTTGTCCCCCCAAAGTCACACTTTGTCCAAAGTCGCGGGATTGATCTTGAGCAAACCCCCGTGGAGGGAGAAGAGGAAGAACAGATACATGACAACGCTCAACCTGATATTGAGGAAGAAACACATACTGAGCAAGCATAGACTAGAGATAATGTTGAGCAAGAGGAGAATCCACCTATGGCACTTCAAATAGTGGAGGTTGAGCTCACTGAACGTGACATTGCCGAAGATGAGGATAATGCTGAGCTCAGAGACAATTCCTCCTCTGATTCCAGTAAAGATATTCAAGCTGATCCTTCACCGCCTCGAGCTAAGTCTTTCAAAAGGCTAAAGAAGAAAGCCTACAAAGCACCTGTCATTGATTTACTAGAAGATTCTCCGCTTCGAGACCCAATCACCGATCTGTCTGATATCCAGTTCACGTATTTTTCCAAGAATGCTGAGTCTCCTCCTATAGACCCTGCAGAAAATCAAGCCTCTGTTACTCACATTGAGGAACAAGCCAAGACTCTAGATAATCCAAATCCTACCGAGCAAGAGCTCGAAGTCCCAGATAGTCAAGCTGCGGAGCAATCCATGGAACAACCTGCTCAACTCCTCCATCATGCTAAGCAAGTACATGACTCCGTAAGTCCTTTGCCACCAACTCCAAATACTCAAGCTGTTGAGCACTCAGCTCCTTTTACTGAGCTTCCGCAAGGTCCACCTATTCATCCATCTGATAAGCAGCCAACTCCACCACCATCAAGCTCCACTTCAATTCCTGCTTCTGTGACAAATCCTGCTGGCACAATGGCCTATTTGAGTGCTACTGAGTCTGGATGCAAAATCATTGCCTCTGCTCAGTCTCTCCTTCAGGATTTAAATCCTATGTCTATGGATGCCGCTGAAACTGCAAATCTTGAGTACCCCCAGATCACATCCCTCTCTCCACTTCTGCATGAGATTCGGAGCCTCAAAGATATTATCAGTGTTATGAGCAAAATTTAGACACAACAACCTAAGCAAGACCAAATTGCAAAGATCATTGAACTACTGCTCATGATGGTCAACCACATGAATGCACTTGAGGGCAAAGTCTAGAGACACCCTGATGTAAATCCAGGATATGCTACTTCTACTGAGCTCAAAGATTATTTTGCTAAGCTAACCATAGACATGGCTACCAGTGGATCTATGGGTCATCCTGAGTATGCTACCTCTGCTGAGCTGAATCAATACTTCTCAAAGCTGAGTTCTGATCTGAACTGCACTCGTGAACTAATTTCCTCCACTTCTCAGTGCACCATTGATCAACTAAGTGAAGCTGTGCACCTCCTCAATGTCAATAAAGACCAGATGGATATTGACCCCATCAACACTGATGCTTTTCTAAACTTTGTGCAAGACATCCATGATCAACGAAAATTCTTTGACTCAGCCGTACTCAAAATGTACCACCAATCCAATGCTCAGCTCACTGATACCGTCTCCTGGCTCAGCAAATCACATGAATATCTCATTAGCATCCTGAGAAGCTCCCTGCGAGTTCCTAGAACCATTGAGGATGATGGTGTTCCAGTCATCGATGGCCTGAGAGAAAGTACTAAGCGGTTGATTCGATATTCCAAAGCCTTGTCCACTGTGGCTAGGAATGATACTTTCACTTCTCCTCCTCCCGATCTTGGCAAAACGGGGGAGAAAAGACATGGAACTCAGCGCACTCAGTACGCAGGTGGCACATCTGGGAGCAAAGACAAGGGAAAAGGCAAGTTGCAAGATGGAGAGCCTACCTCCAGGAAGAAAAAGTAGTTTAATCATCCTTCAGGAATAAGCATGTAGTCTGTGCTTAATATCTTTTTGTTTTTTGATTGTGTATCTTTTATTGTGCACTTTGATGTTTGTTTAAGCTATGGTAAGAACTATTCTATCCAAACTCTCAAAATACCATGTGTGCTAAAAACTGATAAATCAAAATTGAACAAACAAGCAAAAGAAATGTCTTAAGCCTATTCGATTAAATCTTGGGAAGGTTTAAAATTAAGCTAGAACAATCGATGCAACCCTTACGGGGGAGTAATTTCAGAAATATGAAAAACAACTCAATCATGGGGAATTTCAAAACTGAGTTTCATAATTATGTATTTTGCCAACATCAAAATGGGGGAGTTTGTTGAAACACTGTTCCACAAGATTTTGATTTGACAAAATCATTCATGATTAAGGAACAATTAAATTTAAGTGCTTTGATTTAATTGTACTAATCTGTTTGTTAAATGTTGAGTATAAAACAAAAAGATATAAAAAGAAAGACAGGACAAAGTCAGCATGAGATCAAAGGACAAGGTGCGTAGAATTGAACTCAGTACCAAAGAATAGAAGCCTGAAGTTCAACAAAGCTAAGTGGAATGGAACTCAGCATCAAAAGCTCCCTTACTAGTTGTCGTGCAAAACAAAACTGACCAAAAAGGAAACTCAGCATAAGAGTTAACGACAAACGAAGACAACGTATAAAGAAGAGGATGAGTAAATCCTCAGGATAGCATGAGAGATCCGTTCACTAGAAGACAAGTTTTGCAAACCGTCTGCACCAATAATTGAATCCTCGGAAATACGTAATAGACACATTCCGAGATGTATGGGTCAATGGATTATTGCTAAAAGACAACTGGCGCAAAAAGACAAAGTCTGCAGGAACAAGACAAGCCTGACGTCTGAATAATTCAGAGGATAGGATTGGCCTGCAATATCTGAAGCTGACCAGAATCTGTCCCCCAAAAGAGCCGTTTTGGAATCAACGTCTAAATCATTTCTTATGATCCTCCTACAGGTCTTCATCTATATAAAGACAATCAAACCTCTTGGATAATTGCCGAAGTATAAAAAGAAAAATACAAGAGAGAAAAATACAAGTTCAAAGCACTTCAAAACAAGAAAAAGATCTTACACTCATTTTCCATTCCTGTGTAAATGCTAGTTTGGTTCTCTGTAATCATCTAAAGTGTTCTCCCTCTGAAAGAGAACAAATTGTATCAATTGAAATATTGAGAGTGTTGTGCTGAGTGTTTGGTTGTAAACATTCAGTAGTAGAGAAATCTAAGTACCGGGCTGTGGTGCTTAGTAGGTGTTGAGTAGAAGAATAGAGGACGGTACTCTTGCATATTCAACTGCCTGTAATCGGTTTGTGCTCTACCTTTAAAGAGCTCAGTATTGGATTCTAAAAGCCCAGAGGATTCTGGGGACTGGACGTAGGCAGAGAGGCCGAACCAGGATAAGTAATACTGAGTAATTTCTAACTCTCTCAAATATGTATATACATCTGTGCTTGTGTTGTTTGTTGCATTTTCTCAGCATATAAACTGTCAGAAACAAACACGGAGAAAATCGGAGTGCTGAGTTGGAAACTGACTACAAGAGAGTCAATCCCCATCTCTCAAGCAAAACAGTCTTAGTCAGCATCTGACTAAAGCTGTCTTACGCTAAGCTCACCCAAGCTGACCAAAGCTGAGCTGTTCAAATTACTAAAACAACTAAGTCAGCAAGATTAATTAGCGAAAAAGTTATATTAGTTCCTAACCCCCCCTTGGAACTAATCACACGGGACCAACAAATGGCACTCTTGTTGTCGCATTTGACTTCGATTGTTTTTGTTTGTACTCCATAATCCTCCAATGTTGCTTAATCCATAGGACTTGTGCCACACAGCGTCCAGCAGCAATGTACTCAGCTTCAGTGGTTGACAGGGCAACTGGCGACTGCTTCTTACTGAACCAAGACACTAGACAGCTTCCAAGGAAGTGACATCCTCCTGAAGTGCTTTTACGCTCCAGCTTGTCTCGTCCATAGTTAGCGTCAGTGTATCCAATGAGTGTGAAGTCATTTGTGTTTGGATACCATAAACCTGCATTTACTGAGCTCTGCAAATATCTAAAAATTCTTTTCACAGCTATATAGTGAGATTCCATGGGGTCAGCTTAATATCTCGCACAGTAACATACTAAGTACTAAATGTCTGGCCTACTAGCAGTTAGATAAAGTAGAGAGCCGATCATACCTCGATATAACTTGCTGTCTACTGACTTACCTTTCTCATCAGCACAAAGCACAGTGTTAGTACCCATTGGGGTAGATATGGGCTTACATTCTTCCATATCAAATTTCTTCAATATTTCTTTGGCATACTTGGTCTGACTAATGAAGATGCAATTCTTTCCTTGTTTAATTTGAAGTCCGAGGAAGAAGTTGAGTTCGCCCATCATTGACATCTCAAACTTAGTTTGCATCTGTTTGCTAAATTCCTTGCACATAGATTCATTAGTAGCACCAAAGATAATATCATCTACGTATATTTGTGCCAGCAGGGTAGCTTTACCCTTTTTCTTAATGAATAAGGTTGTGTCAGCTTTACCTCTGACATAGTTCCTAGTCAGCAGAAAACTAGTCAACCTTTCATACCAAGCACGTGGTGCTTGTTTCAGGCCGTACAAGGCCTTTTTGAGTTTATAAACATGGCTTGGAAATTTTGGATCTTCAAACCCTGGAGGCTGACTAACATAAACTCTTCGTTTATAACTCCATTAATAAATGCACTTTTAACATCCATTTGGAACAACTTAAAGTTTATAAAGCTAGCATATGCACATAATATTCTTATTGCCTCTAATCTAGCTACGGGTGCAAAGGTCTCTCCATAGTCAATATCTTCCTGCTGACTGTAACCTTGAGCTACAAGTCTGGCTTTGTTCCTCACTACGTTTCCTTGTTCATCTAGCTTATTTCGGAATACCCACTTTGTTCCTATGGTCTTTTGATTCCTAGGTTTTGGCACTAAATCCCATACCTCATTTCTCTTGAATTGATCATGCTCTTCCTGCATCTCATTGATCCAGAATTCATCATGCTCGGCTTCGGTGAAGTTCTTTGGTTCATGGACTGAAACGAACGCAACATTACTAAGATATCTCCTAAGTTGATTTCTGGTCATCAGGGTGTTCTCAGCAGCTTCAAGAATGGACTTTTCTGATTGTCCTTTTGGAATCTTGATCTCTTTGGGCAGTGTTTAGTTTTCAGGAGAAGGTGTTTCAACAATCTCTACAGTTTTAGATTGGTCAGCAAAGGTAATTTCAGGTTCGTTTTTACCTTTGTTCAGCCCTTGTGGTAATGGCTCAGCGGCTCCATTTTGGTCAGCGGAAGCTGAGCATGGGTCATCTTCGGTAGGCTGACTTATCTTCCCTGCAGGGTCAGTTTCATCGAACTCAATATGTACAGACTCTTCTACGACCTGAGTTCGTTTATTGAACACCCTATATGCTTTGTTGTTTGTTGAGTACCCTAAGAAGATAGCTTCATCAGCTTTGGAATCAAATTTAGCAAGGTTGTCTTTCATATTAAGAATAAAGCATTTACAACCAAAGGCACGAAAACGGCTCTTTTAGGGGACAGCTTCTGGTCAGCTTCAGACTGTTCCGGCCATTCCCTTCCTATGTTTTCCTTCAGATGTCAGGCTTGTCTTCTTGCATCAGGCTTGTCTTTTTGTGCCAATTGTCTTTTACCAATAATCCATCGACCCATACATCTCGGAGTGTGTCTTTTGTGTAATTCCAAGGTTTCAATTATTGGTGCAGAGGGGTGACAATCTTTGTCTTGTAGCAAACGACTCTTTCATGCTATCTTAAGGAATCACTCAGCTTCTACTGCGTAAGTCTTTGTCTTCGGCAATTTATAAGCTGAGTATATTTTTAGTCAGCTCAACTTCGTAAGACAATTGTTGTTGCGGCTTCTTATGCTGAGCTTTATTTCACTTCTCTTTGTTGGGCGTTTATGTCTTAGTCTTTTGATGCTAAGTTTGATTCCACTCAGTTTGATACTATGCTGACCTTCATTCCACTTAGCTTGTTTTGTTCATCTCATGCTGACTTCGTCCTGTCTTGCTTTTTATATTTATCTTTATTTATATTTATACTCAACATTGAACAAACAGATTAGTACAATTAAAATAAAGCACTTAAATTTAATTGTCTCTTAATCATGGATGATTTTGTCAAATCAAAATCTTGTGGAAAGGTGTTTCAACAAACTCCCCCATTTTGATGTTGGCAAAATGCATAATTATGGAACTCAGTTTTGAAATTCCCCATGATTGATTTATTTTTCATATTTCTGAAATTGCTCCCCCGTAAGGGTTGCATCTGTTAATTTACTTCTAAACCTTCCAAGATTTATTTGAGACAAACTAAGAATGTGTGTACTGACTAGATTCAGTTCTAATTTATTTTGAGTCTAGGTCCGCTTTCAGAAATGCTTGAATACTCAGTTTGATTTATTCATTATTATGTATACTGAGTATTTGTTTGTTCAATTTGCTTATGTTAATGTGCATTGATAAGCATGGCATTTGGACAGAATGAAAGACAAAGTTCATTGGATAGATAATGAGACATACAAAATATTTGTGCCTACAGAATAGAAAATCTTAAGTTTCACTAGTCTCTCTTCTTTAGATTCACTTGTGCTTCATGCACAGCCTTACCCTTTCCTTTCTCTTTGCTCCCTGATGTACCTGCCCTTTGTTGAGTTCCATCTTGAGTTCTCTCCCCCGTTTTGCCAGCATCGGGGGTATAGACAAAGGTGTTATTTCTCGCAGCAGAGGATAGAACATTTGAATAGCGTTGTAATCTCTTTGTGCTTTCACTCAAGCCATCCATCACTGGAACACAATCATCTCGAACGTGTCGAGGAACTGGTATTGACCCAGTGATCAGGCTGATAATGCACTCATGGGACTTACTAAGCCAAGTAAGAGAGCTGGTAATCTGAGCAAAGGATTGATGATACATCTTTAGTAGGGCAGAGTCATAGAAGATGCATTGAGCATTGTTGATGCGCATGGCCTGTAGAATACCTTGTGAAAGTTTCGACAGATTATCATTGGTGATGGGGTCAACATCCATCTAAGCTTTGTTGACATTGAGAAGACTCACGGCTTCACTCAGTTGATCAATTGTACATTGAGAAGTGGAGGAAACGAGTTAACGTGTACAAGTGAGATCAGCAGTCAGCTTGGCAAAGCATTCGTGCAACTCAGCAGATGTGGCATACTCAGGAGTGACCGTTGTCCCAAGGTTGGGCAGTTCTGTTCTCAGTTTGGCAAAGTGTTGATCTAACTCAGCCAAAGTTGCATATCCTGGATTTGGTGCAGAGAGATTGTTGATTTTACCTTCAAGGGAGTTCATGTGGTTTATCATCAGAAGTAACAGCTCAGTCAGTTTGGCAATGTGATCTTGCTTAGGTTGTTGTGTTTGGACGGAGGTCATAACACTGATAAGATCCTTGAGTCCCTTAATTTCAGTAAGAAGTTGAGTGATGGCAGAGACATTTGGTGACTCAGGATGAGCAGACCCAGCAGCATCAGAAGTGGTGAACTCCTGGAGAAGAGATTGAGCAGTTTCTATGATTCGACGACCAGACTGAGTTGCACTAAGATATGCAAATTGACCAGTGGAATTTGGCTCAGACGCAGGAATGGAGGTGGAGTTGGATGGTGGTGGAGTTGGCTGCTTATTAGCTTGAGTAATTGGTTCTTGATGTGGTTCAGTACCAGGAGCTGAGTGTTCTTCATGAGGTTGAAATTGAGTAGGTGGATCCATAGTTTTCTCCCCATGTTGAGTGGCTGGATCTTCGAGCTCTTGCTTGGCAGGATTTGGATTCTGTGGAGTCTTGGCATGTTCCTCAGTGCGAGTAACAGAGGCTTGATTTTGCTCCGGTTCCTTAGGAAGAGACTCAACATGGTGGGAAAAATACTCGAACTGGATATCGGATAGATTCGTAAGTTGCTCCAGAGGTGGAGAATCTGCCAAGAGATCAATAAGAGGAGCTTTAAAAGCTTTCTTTTTCAGTCTTTTGAGGGACTTAGTTTTTGGAGGTGAAAGGTCAGTTTGAACATTTATATCCTCAACCTCGGCTTCAACATCCAGATCCTCACTTTGCTTATCTTCTTCTTCTTGGTCAACATGTACCTCCTGATGTTGCTCAACATCATCCGACTCAGCATGATCTTTTTCTTCAACATTAGGCTGAGTATTATCCTGTCTTTGTTCTTCCCCTTCATCAGCTTACTCAACTGGAGTTTTCTCAAGATCAATCCCAATGTTCTGAGTGCAGTGAGATTTGGGTGTCACAACCCAATCAATGGGATCAGCTTCAACAATTTTCAACCCAGAACTTCGACTTTTCTTCTTTAGAGGTTGTTCTGGGGATTCTTCACTTTCTTCTTCGGGCTCAGCTTGCCCTTTCCTTTTCTCTGCTGACTTAAGTGTAACCTGAGGTTGGTCAGCATCAACGTTCTTTCCTCTGGTCATAGCCCGCTTCTTCCTGGGTACAGTTTCAATATCCTTTGCACATGTTGCAAGTGCTTTTCTCTTCTTCTTTGCCTTAGGGGACTCAGCAGGAACCTCCTTCCCTTTCTCAGGCTCATCTTCAGGCTCAGCTTCCTGCTCAGCATCATCAGCTTCTTCTTCTTCCTCAAGTTCTTCAACCCCTTTCAATGGCTGGTTGAAGATTAACCCAAACAGCAGAGCTGCGGTTATTTCTATTCCCAGACTCTTAGTCTCATTGATTATCTCTATTTTGTGATCTTCAAGAATTTTGGTGATTAGAGAACCCAATCTGAGTTTCTTACCTCCTCGTTGAAGTGCACCAACCAGAAATACAGGTAGATTGAGTGGGTTGTAGGTCAGCATGTGCCATATGAAGCACTGTTCGAAGTTGGATGCCGACGAGGCTGAGATGAGTTTGGGGAAGATGAAGTTGGTCAATATGTAGTGCGCCATCTTCTGGTTTTGCCCCATACTAGTGCTGGGTATTTCTCCTTTGTGATTTTTGGGTTTGCAGAATCCCTTCATCTGGTCAAGCTGTTCCGTTGATACCTTTTCCTTTGTTGTTCTAAACTCGGTTCCTTTGTTAGGCAAGTTGAGTAAGGTTGCCAAGTAGGATGGAGTGATTACAATCTTGTGACCCTTAACGTGCGTCTCCAGATAGTCAGCATCGTCCTTATCAACATGGAGACCAGAGTAGAATTCCCTAACCATCTGAGGGTATGTGGTTCCAGGGAGAGAGAAGAGGCCTGTCCACTCGTTCTTCTCAATCCATTCACAGAATGGCTTTTCAGCGGTGATGAAGCTGGGAGAGAACCAGCGGCATTTTAGGACTTCCAGGTTGTTGACTTTCATGTGAACCTTTACCATGGTTCTAGCCTTGGGTTTCTTTTGTTTTGAGGAGCTTGCTGGGTCAGCTTGACGGCGTTTGCTCGGAGTTAGGTTAGATTGAGGAACAGATTTGGGGCTTTCATCGGTGATCAATTTGCCGGAATTTTCACCGGAGATGTTCTGAGTGTTGGACATTCTCAGAGATTTTTGTGGAAGTTTTGAGAGAGAGAGAGATTCTGAATACCAAAGGATTTACGCGTGAGGAGATTTGAGGAGTAATTCTTCCATTATTTATATAGATCTAAAACGGCCCTATTTATTGGACTAGCCGTTTTTCCTTGGGGCGTTCAACCGACAGAGATTCTTTCATTTATGACATTTTCGGCGCATGGGTTATCTCATAATTGTTTGCCTTTTCCAGGTGCTATTTATTACACGTGTTGGCATTTAATGTTGCAAGTGGGTTTTAGCGCAGTTTTCCTAGAAAGTGAACCGTTTGTGATACTGAGAACCTAGTTCTATCAATGTGAATTTCCTATCTCTAAGCAACTTAGTATATGATAATTGCTCAGTATATGTACCTACTCATGATAATCACTCAATATGTATGTCAACTCAGTATAGGGTGATTTTTCTACATTTCAAGCTCAGTAAGTAGTAGTTACTTAATTTACTCAGTATGGCATTTGCACAACGTTCAAATTTTCACTCAACATGGCAATCACTCAACATTCACTAGAGAATTATTGAAGGGGATTAGACATACCGATAGCTTCCCTTAGTATGTTGAATTGTTCACGTGCCAAGGGCTTGGTGAAGATATCTGCAAGCTGTTCATTTGTTGGCACATAGGTCAGCTTGATCTCATCTTTTAGTACGTGATCTTTGATGAAGTGATGCCTTATGCTGACATGTTTCATCCTGCTATGTTGGATTGGATTTTTGGACAGATCAATGGCACTCTTGCTGTCACATTTGATCTCTATTGTTTCAGTCTTCACTCCATAATCCTCAAGCTGTTGCTTTATCCATAGAACTTGAGCAACACAGCTTCCAGCAGCCACATACTCAGCTTCAGTTGTAGACAAGGCTACAGATGATTGCTTCTTGCTAAACTAAGGTACTAGACAGCTTCCAAGGAAATGACATCCCCCCGAAGTTCTCTTATGTTCTAGCTTATCTCGTCCATAGTCAGCATCAGTATATCCAATGAGGGTGAAGTCATTTGAAGTTGGATACCATAGACCTGCATCAATTGAGCTCTGCAAATATCTAAAAATTCTTTTTACAGCCGTTAGATGAGATTCTTTGGGGTCAGCTTGATATCTCGCACAATAACATACTGAGTACTGTATATCAGGTCTACTAGCTGTGAGATAAAGTAGGGAACCTATCATACCTCGATAGAGTTTACTATCTATTGACTTACTTTTCTCATCTTTGCATAGGACAGTATCAGTACCCATAGGGGTTGATATGGGTTTGCAATCTACCATGCTGAATTTCTTTAACATCTCTTTGGTGTACTTGGACTGACTTATGAAGATGCCATTCTTACCTTGCTTAATTTGAAGTCCAAGGAAGAAGTTGAGTTCACCCATCATGGACATCTCAAACTCAGTTTGCATCTGTTTGCTAAATTCTTTACACAAAGATTCGTCAGTAGCACCAAATATTATATCATCTACATATATTTGTGCAAGTAGGGTATGTTTACCCTTTTTCTTAATAAACAAGGTTGTATCAGCTTTTCCTCTGACATAGTTCCTGGTTAGCAGGAAGTTGGTCAACCTCTCATACCAAGCTCTTGGAGCTTGCTTCAGGCCATACAAGGCCTTCTTGAGTTTATAAACGTGGTTCGGATATTTTGGATTTTCGAACCCAGGAGGTTGATTAACATATACCTCTTTGTTTATAACACCATTAAGAAATGCACTTTTGACATCCATTTGGTATAATTTAAAATTCATAAAACTAGCATAGGCACATAGTATACGTATAGCTTCTAGCCTAGCAACTGGTGCAAACGTTTCTCCATAGTCAATACCCTCTTGCTGACTATAGCCTTGGGCTACAAGTCGAGCTTTGTTTCTAAGTACGTTTCCATGCTCATCTAGTTTGTTTCTAAAGACCCACTTAGTTCCTATAGGCTTTTGATTCCTAGGTTTAGGCACTAAATCCCATACCTCATTTCTGGTGAATTGGTCAAGCTCTTCTTGCATGGCATTGATCCAATATTCATCGTGCTCAGCATCAGTAAAGTTCTTTGGTTCATGCATTGAGACGAATGCAACATTGCTGAGGTATTTCCTAAGCTGATCTCTGGTCATCAGCTTATTGTCAGCAGCATCAAGAATGGACTTTTCTGAATGTCCTCTTGGGATTTTTATTTCTTTGGGCAATGTTGAGTCCTTTGGAATAGGTGTTTTTACATTCTCTACAGGAATAGATTGGTCAGTAAATGTTATTTCAACTTCTTGCTTACCTTTGGTCAGCCCTTGTATAGATGACACAGAGGCTCTATTTTGATCAGCGGAAGCTGAGCTTGGTTCATCTTCAGTGAGCTGAGTTGTCTTTCCTACAGGGTCAGCTTCATCGAACTCAATATGAACAGACTCTTCTACAACATGAGTTCGTTTATTATAGAATCTATATGCTTTATTGTTTGTTGAGTACCCTAAGAAGATTGCTTCGTCAGCTTTAGCATCAAATTTTGCAAGATTGTCCTTTGTATTGAGTATGAAACATTTACACCCAAAGGTACGAAAGTAACCAATGTTGGGCTTTCGTCCTTTCCAAAGTTCATATGAGGTTTTCTTAAGTATAGGTCTTACTAGAGCCTTATTCAGTATATAGCATGCGGTGTGGACAGCTTCACCCTAGAAGTACTTTGGAAGCCTATTTTCACTCAGCATGGTTCTAGCAATTTGGACAATTGTTCTGTTCTTCCTTTCAACAACCCCATTCTGTTGAGGCGTTCTAGGAGCAGAGAAATTGTGGTCAATACCACTGGTTTCACAGAATTCATCAAACTGTTGGTTTTTGAATTCTCCACCGTTGTCGCTTCTAATATGAGCTACTTTTAGGTCTTTGTCAATTTCAAGCTTTCTAATAAGTGTAGTAAACATCTCAAAAGTTTCATCCTTGCTACTCAGCAAGATGATCCAAGTGTACCGAGAGAAATCATCTACAATGACCAAGGAAAATTTCTTACCTCCCAAGCTGAATGGCTGGATAGGTCCGAAAAGATCCAAGTGTAGTAATTCCAATGGTCTCTTGGTTGAGACAATATTTTTACTTTGAAATGACTTTTTGGTTTGTTTCCCTTGCTGACAAGCGTTACATAATTGATCTTTCTCAAATTTTAATTTGGGTAATCCCTCAACTAATTGCTTTCTAGCTAATTTGGCAAGAAGGTCCATGCTAACATGACCAAGTCTTTTATGCCATAGCCAGAAGTTATCCTCTTTAGACACCAAGCATATATTTTTAGAAAACTGTTTTTCCAGACTCAGCATGTATACATTTTCTACACGAGGAGCAGTTAATATCAATTCGTTTGTATTTCCCTCGAGTATTTGACACTTAGTATCATCAAATATAACCTTTCTGCCGCTCTTGCAAAGCTGAGCTACACTCAGTAGATTGTATTTGAGACCTTTGACTAAGGAGACAGACTCAATGGTTGGGTTACCTCCGATAGTACCTGAGCCAACTATCTTACCCTTCTTATTGTCTCCGAAGCTTACACTTCCACCTCGTTTAAGTTCTAGAGCGATGAATTGAGTTTCATCACCTGTCATGTGTCTTGAGCATGCGCTGTCTATATACCACAGCTTTGACTTCTCTACGCATGTCAAGCTGACCTGCATTTTAAACTCATTGTTGTGTACCTCTTGGTCAGTTTCATCAGAGAGGTCAGCTTGCTCAGATTGAGATTGGTCAGCTCCATCATCTGCCATGAAACATATATTGGCAGTTTCATTTTGGTCAGCTTCTTATGAGGTTGACTCATCACTATCACTCCATGTTGCCACCATTGCCTTTTTGCTTCCTTTCTTTTCTTTCTTTAAATTTGGACAGCTTGACTTGATATGCCAAGTTTGGTGACACTCGAAGCAAGTGACAGACTTGGAGCTATCTTTCTTATATCTGTTGTCACTTGGCTCAGCTTTATACCTATCACCTCTTTTGTATGGCCTTTTGCTGTTCCTGTCATTTCTTCTGAACAGCTTCTTCATCTTTCTAGTGAACATAGCTATTTCCTCATCATCAGTTGACTCAGCTTCTGTGGAGTCAGCTTTCATCACTAGAGATTTCTGTTTCTTATCTTCAGATTTTTCTTTTGCCTCAAAATTTTTCATAGAGATCTCGTGGGTCAGCAGGGATCCGATCAGCTCATCATATTTGTAAGTAGTCAAGTCCCGAGCTTCTTCTACAGCTGTTTTCTTTGCTTGCCAACTCTTAGGTAAACTTCTCAAGATCTTCTTCACTTGTTCTTCTTCAGTGAAGTTCTTTCCAAGCCTTTTAAGCTCATTTATAATATTTGCGAATCTTGAGTTCATTTCAGAGATGTCTTCGTTCTCGTTCATCTCGAACAGCTCGTAGAGTCTCATATGCTGATTGACTTTGGACTCTTTAACTTTACTAGTGCCTTCATAGGTCACTTCAAGCTTTTTCCAAATCTCCTGTGCTGACTCACAACCTGAAATCTTATTTTATTCTGCAGCATCTAACGCACAGTGAAGCATATTTATAGCCGAAGCGTTATTTTGTAATTTTTTAAGATCATCCTCTGTCCACTCAGCTTCACTCTTAATAACTTTCTCATTGTTAACAGTTTTGTATGGCACATGTGGACCTTGAACACTTGCAAGCCATGCACTCATATTTGTGGCTTGAATAAAGTTCTTCATTCTATTCTTCCAGAATGTATAATTAGACCCAAAGAATAAAGGAGGTCTAGTGATTGATAATCCCTCAGGGAGTATCTGTGTTGTTTGGTTTCCTGGAAGGAAACGAGTGCTATTCTCACCCATTTTTCGGGATCAGCTCAAGATTGTTAGATCTTTGAGTAGTGAGCTTGGGCTCTGATACCACTTGTTGGTCCCATGTAATTAGTTCCAAGGGGGGGGGGGGGGTGTTAGGAACTAATATAACTTTTTCGTTAATTATTTATGCTGACTTATATGTTTTAGATGAATTGGTCAACTCAGCTTTTGGTCAGCTTGGGCGAGCTTAGTGCGAAACAGCTTTAGTCAGATGTTGACTAAGGCTATCAAGCTTGTGAGTTAAGAATTGACGCTTTAAGGGGTCAACTTCTAACTCAGCACCTTAATTTACTCAGGGTCAGTTTAGGCAATTTATATGCTGAGTAAATATGTCAAACAACACATGCAATATATATATATATATATATATATATATATATATATATATATATATATATATATATATATTGAGAGAGAGTTTAGAGATTACTCAGTATCACTTATCCTGGTTCGGCCTCTCTGCCTACGTCCAGTCCCCAGAGTCCTCCAGGCTTTTTGAATCCAATACTAAGCTCTTTCACGGTAGAGCACAAACCGATTACAAGGCAGTTGAATATGCAAGAGTACCATCCTCTATTCGTCTACTCAACTCCTACTAAGCACTACAGCCCAGTACTTAGATTTCTCTACCACAGAATGTTTATAACTAAACACTCTGCATAACTCTCTCAATTTTTACAATTGATAAACACTTGTTCCTTTTAAAATAAAGAACACTTTAGAAGATTGCAAGTAATCACTCTAGCATTTACACAGGAATAGAAGATGGGTGTAAGATCTCTTTTTGTATCTAAGTGCTTTTGTATCTTTTCTCTCTTGTACTTTCCTTTTTTTTTCAATCGGCAATGATCCAAGGAGTTTGATTGTCCTTATATAGGGGAAAATCTGTGTTGGATCATTTTGAAATGATTTAGCCGTTGATGTCAAAACGGCTCTTTTAGGGGACAGCTTCTGGTCAGCTTCAGACTGTTCCGGCCATTCCCTTCCTCTGTTTTCCTTCAGACGTCAGGCTTGTCTTCTTGCGTCAGGCTTGTCTTTTTGTGCCAGTTGTCTTTTACCAATAATCCATTGACCCATACATCTCGGATTGTGTCTTTTGTGTAATTCCAAGGTTTCAATTATTGGTGCAGAGGGGTGACAATCTTTGTCTTGTAGCAAACGACTCTTTCATGCTATCTTGAGGAATCACTCAGCTTCTACTGCGTAAGTCTTTGTCTTCGGCAATTTCTAAGCTGAGTATATTTTTAGTCAGCTCAACTTCGTAAGACAATTGTTGTTGCGACTTCTTATGCTGAGCTTTATTTCACTTCTCTTTGTTGGGCGTTTATGTCTTAGTCTTTTGATGCTAAGTTTGATTCCACTCAGCTTGATACTATGCTGACCTTCATTCCACTTAGCTTGTTTTGTTCATCTCATGCTGACTTCGTCCTGTCTTGCTTTTTATATTTATCTTTATTTATATTTATACTCAACATTGAACAAACGGATTAGTACAATTAAAATAAAGCACTTAAATTTAATTGTCTCTTAATCATGGATGATTTTGTCAAATCAAAATCTTGTGGAAAGGTGTTTCAACAATTTCCACTTTTGGTCAGCACGATGGTACTGAGCATACAACAACACATTTATAGTGTGTCCTCTTTTTCCATAATAGTCACACTGACTGTTCTGCTGAGTGTACCGTCTGTGCTGACTAGTACCTTGATACTCAGCATTTGGATAGAACCTTTTCTTAGCCGATGTACTCAGCTGGTTCTGTATTGAAGTGATCCTTTCTTAGTTTCTTAGAATCTGATTGGACTTCCGAGACAAACTGATGCATGATTTTTAGATTTTCATCTTGCCTAGTGTTGTCTTGGAGAAGATGTCAGAGGTCACTGAGTTTGACCTCTTCAATCTCATCACATCACCTGCTGAGTGCTCGTATTTTCTTATTACACTTTTTAGTCAGTGTATAGAGATCACTCAGGGCATTACCCATTTCATTTCTGAGCAAAAGAAGAGATGTTACCTCATTGGAGTGTTCCTCTTGGTCAGATCCATCCGAGAGGTCAGCTTGCTCAGATCGGCAGTGGTCAGCAGATTCGTCAGCCATGAAACATATGTTTGCTGACTCAGTGGCATCAGCTTTTGATGAGGTTGACTCATCACTATCACTCCATGTTGCCACCATTGCTTTTCTGCTACCTTTCTTTTCTTTCTTCAGAGTGGGACAACTTGATTTAATGTGCCCAGTTTGATGGCATTCAAAGCAAGTGACAGGCTTCGAGCTGTCCTTCTTGTATCTGCTGTCACTAGACTCAGCTTTGTATTTATCACTTCTTTTGAATAGCCTTTTGCTGTTCTTGTCATTCTTTCTAAACAGCTTCTTCATCTTTCTGGTGAACATGGCCATCTCCTCATCATCTGATGAGTTAGCTTTCGTTGAGTCAGCTTTCATGACAAGAGATTTTTGCTTCTTATCCTCAGACTTTTCTTTAGCCTCAAAATTCTTCATGGAGATCTCGTGGGTTAGCAGAGATCCAATTAGCTCATCATATTTGTACATGGTCAGGTCCTGAGCTTCTTCCACAGCTGTCTTCTTAGCTTGCCAGCTCTTGGGAGACTTCTTAAGATTTTCTTCACTTGTTCTTCTTCTGTGACGTTCTTGCCGAGTCTCTTAAGCTCATTTATGGTATTGGTGAACCTTGAGTTCATCTTAGAGATGTCTTCATTCTCGTTCATCTCAAACAGCTCGTATAGTCTCATGTGTTGATTCACCTTGGACTCCTTGACCTTGCTTGTTCCTTCATAGGTCACCTCCAGCTTCTTCTAGATTTCCTGTGCTGACTCACAACCTGAAATTTTGTTGTACTCTGCAGCATCTAACGCACAGTGAAGCATATTGATAGCCGAAACATTATTTTGCAATTTTTTAAGGTCATCCTCTGACCACTTAGACTCACTCTTGACAGATTTTACTCCCTCAATAATTTCATAGGGAACAAACGAGCCTTGGACTATTGCCAACCATGCACTCATGTTTGTTGCCTGAATGAATTTTTTCATCATGTTCTTCCAAAATGTATAATTTGACCCGAAGAACAAGGGAGACCGACTAATAGATAATCCCTCATGGAGTATCTGTGTTGTTTGATTTCCTGGAAGGAAACGAGTACTGTTCTCAGCCATTTACAAGGATCAACTCAAGATAGTTTTATCTTGAATAGTGAGCTACTGAGCTCTGATACCACTTGTTGGTCCCGTGTAATGTAATAGGATTAGTTCCAAGGGGGGGGGGGGGGGCTTAGGAACTAATATACTTTTTCGCTTAATAAGGCTGACTTAATTTAATGTTTGATAATTTAACTCAGCTTTAGGTCAGCAGGCTGAGTGAAGTGTGAGACAGCTTTAATCAGACACTGACTAGAGCTGTTTCGATTGTGAGTTGGGAGATAACACTTTAGGTCAGCTTCCAACTCAACACTCTGATTACTCAGCGTCAGCTTATACAAGTCATATACTGAGCAATTTAAGCAAGCAACACATACATACATATATATATATATATATATATCAAGAGAAAGGATTAGAGATTACTCAGCAGACTTATCCTGGTTCGGCCTCACCGCCTACGTCCAATCCCCAGAATCCTTCCGGGCTTTTTCAATCCACTACTAAGCTCTTTAAAGGTAGAGCACAAACTGTTTACAAAGCAATTGAGTATGCAAGAGTACCGTTCTCTATTCGTCTACTCAATCCTACTGAGCGCTATAACCGAACACTCAGATTTTCTCTACCGCTGAGTACTAAAACCGAGTACTCAGCTCCACTCTTCTAACCTTTACAGTTGATACAAGATTGTTCTCTCTAAATGAAGAACACTTTAGATGAATACAAATTCACTCTAGACTTTTACACAATGATTGGAAATTGGGTGTAAGAACTTGCTTTTTATAATCAGATAGCTTCTCTTTTGGATCTTTTAACTTAGTGAAGATCTTGTTTGTCTTTTCTCTTTTTGTAATTCAGGAAAGGATCCAAGTGATGAACTTGTCATTTTATAGCAAAATCTGAAGCTTCAATGATTTGAATTCGGACATATCCGTTGAATTCAAACGGTCTTCTTGTGTCATTCATTGGTCAGCATTCAGAATTGCAGGCCAATCCTGTCGTCTGAATTTAGTAGGCATCAGGCTTGCCAGTTTCATCTTCTAGCGCCAGGTTCGTCTTCTAGCGCCAGGTTTGTCTTCTTGCCAATTGACAGGCGATCCATGCATCTTGAAAAGGCCTCTTGGTGTAATTCTGAGGCTTCTGAATTGGTGCAGACCTTTGTCGGACTTTGTCTTCTAGTCAACGGATCATTGGCGCTGTCCTGACAAATACTCAGCTTGATTGTTCGGCTTTGCCTTGGAGATTTCCTTTGTCGGGGTTGAGTTACGTTCTACTCAGCTTCTTCGGTTGGCTTCGCCTTCAAGTGTTATTCTGTAGAAGGCTTTTCTTTTATAATGCTGAGTTTGTATTTCACTCAGCTTCTGTGACTTATGCGGACTTCGTTCTGTCTTACTTTTGGTTCCTGTTCTCGTTAATTAATATACTCAACATTGAACAAACACATTAGTACAATTAAACCAAAGCACTTAAATTTAATTGTCTTAATCATGGGATTAACTTAAATAATTTTGTCAAATCAAAATCTTGTGGAAAGGTGTTTCAACACGGACATCTTCGGATGTTCAGGTGATCTCTGGCGTCCCACCTAAGATGCCGCATATCCTTCAACCTATTCCCGTAAGTAATGCATCTCTTTTTATTCTTTTTAGAATTTTGACTTCACATAACTTTACCTCTCTCCTTTGTTGGATAGCAAGAAAAGCCCCATCCAGGACATTATTGGGTTGGTGCATATGGCGTCGAGACTTTCCCGCTGGACCATCGAGTGATCGATGATGTTCATGAGGCATCTGGGGATCTTCCTCGGGTGACGGAAGACATGAGGAAGTCTATGCCAATAAACCATCTTAACTACGCCACTAAGAATATTTTTAGGGTACTTCACTCACCTGCTTTGAGATTTCCTAATTTGATATGTGTTTATTCTAACACTTTTATCGTCACAAGCTTTTAACCATCTTCATGAAGTAAATGTGTCTCTCTTAGAGGTTGTAGTCAATAAGGCATATCTAGTGGCCCTGAAGGATAAACTAGCCAGGGAGCAAACAAGTCGTCAAGCCACCGCTATCCTCGTGCAAGCTCATGAGGATAAAATCAAAGAGTTGATAGCCGAAGTGGCAGCTTTAAAGGAGAAGGAGGTTCTTCTTTCTCAACAGTTGGAGGTTCAAGAAGAAGCTTGTGCCCTTTGCATAACTTATTTTACAGAGAGACTCAATGCCGCATACAAGATGGATCACCCAGGGGTGGATCTTTAAGAGCCTGAAGTGGAAACCCCTTCAGAAGAGGAAGCACAAAGATATGACATGATGTCAAATCTGGCATCCGTCATTAAGACTGAAATTTTCAATACCCCCCTCTCTGCTGCGGATGCACAAGTGGATGATTCTTTGGAGGTTAAGGAAGAGATCCAGCCTGCAAATGTCAATTCCAGTGCCGTTGAAAATGTTGCCCTAGTTCTTCGTGTTGAATAGGATTTATTTTAAATATTTGTAATGTGTATTTAAAACATTTCCCCTTTGAATGAGTAATTTTTTGTGAATGATTTAATTCCTTTCAATTATAAATATTTTGTTCTTCATCTTTGATTTTTGCAAACTTTTTATTTTGTTCTTGAGAAAAAGATTTGCTAATTTAGGCGATCATCCTATCTTTGAAGGAAGAGGTACACCAACTAAGGCTTCTTCCTATCTCTAAAGGATTTTATGCCTTTTATGGCGTTTCTCCTTGCCCTTTGTAGTAGATTCGTCTGCCCATTTTATATCCTAAATTTTGAATATAACATAGACTGAGACACAAGGAGATACGATTGTTTACGAGCTTTGTTAAAACCTTAGTGAGGACAAAGAGTGCTTCTGAGTGATTTTTGTTTTACTTCTATGTGTGTACTTTCAGACTCTATTTGTTTTTGCATACATTTTTGCAAGTCTTAGAATCGGACTTTAGGACAGGTGGCCAGTCGTGTTGTTTTTTAGTTTTCCTATCATTGAGGAGAACTTTTAGCCTTAAAGGCTTTTAGAGAGTTTATCTTCATATCTTTGAGGAAGATGACCCGCCCTAAATGGCAATCAATTTTCCTATCTTTGAGGAAAGATTTCGGTCTTAGAGGCCTTTAGAGGGTTTATCTACTTATCTTTGAGAAAGATGACTCGCCCTAAATGATAATCAATTTTCCTATCTTTGAGTAAGATGATTCGTCGTGGGGACTTTCGTTGTATGGGGTTTTTGCTTGTTTCCCCTCCTTTTTGTGAGAAGGAAACATTCATGTTTTCTACCAAATTCAAGAAGAGATCACTAGAATAAGAAAGGACTTTTATTAATATAACTTGTCTCATTACAATGGATAGCTAGTTGTCTCTTTGTGAGCCTCATTAAAACCTTTAATGGGAAAACCTCATTCAAGGAAAACGAGTGCTCGAGACTTCATTACATTCACTTTTTGAAATATTTGCGGAGATTATGGATGTTCCAAGTCTGCGGTACTTTCTTTCCTTCCATATCTTCTAGGTTGAATATGGCGGGTCCTATTTTGGAGATGATACGATAAGGCCCAGTCCAAGTTATTCCTAATTTTCCTTTTCCATCTGTGGATTGGATTTTGTTTGCCTTTCGTAATACCATATCTCCCTCATTCAGCTCCACCAGCTTGGCATTTCTATTGTGGTAGGCTGCTACTCGTTTCTTATAGGCGGCTATACAAGATTTGTTTCATTTTGATCTTCATAGTAGTAGGAGACTCGATCACTGGGGGTTTGGATTTCTATTGGAATAACAGCCTCCATCCCATAAGTGAGGGAAAAAGGAGTCTCCCATGTGGCGGTTCTTGGAGTAGTTCGATACGCCCCATAGCACACTCATCAGCTCATCCGCCCAACTTTTCTTATGTTCGCCTAGCTTTTTCTTGATACCCTTAACGATGGTTCGATTTATAACTTTTGTCATGTCATTGGATTGAGGATAATACACCGATGAAAATCTATTTTTAATACCCCAATCATGACAAAGGGACTTAAATTCTTCACCAATTAAATTGTGTCCCATTGTCAGTAACCCAGCTTTTCTTATGTTCGCATAGCCTTTTGTTGATACCCTTGACGATGGTTCAATTTGTAACTTCTGTCATGCCATTGGATTGAGGATAATACACCGATAAAAATCTGTTTTTAATACCCCAATCATGACAAAAGGACTTAAATTCGTCACCAATTAAATTGTGTCCCATTGTCAGTAATAATGGTATGGGGGATTCCAAATCTCCTAATAATGTTGGCTCTGACAAAGTTAACCATTCGTCCAGCTGTGATGGTGGAGACTACCTCGGCTTCCACCCACTTTGTGAAGTGATCAATTGCCATAACCATGAACGTGCGTTGCTTGGTGGTCACTAGAAACGGCCCAACTATGTCTATGCCCCATGTGGTGAATGATCAACCTTCAATGATCGGTGTTTAGAGGGCTCTAGATAAATGGATGTCATTAGTATGGATATGGCAATTGTGGAAGGCTTCCACCAATTTCTGAGCGTCTTGTTCGGCATTTGGCTAGAAGAATCCCATCAATCTTGCCTTTTAAAATAATGGCAGATGCTTCATGAGCTGCACGTACGCCTTCATGCAACTCTTATAGGATTTCTAGGCCTTCTTCTATCGTGACACACTTCATCCAAGGCTAACTGAATGCTTTGCAGTACAACTACTCATTCATAATCGCATGATTGGCACCTTGCTTCATCCTTATCTTCTGGTAAGACTCCCTCTGTTAGGTACTGAAAAAAGGGGGTCCACCAATCTCCTTGTGCTGGTGTTATTACTGCAACCCATTCTTTGGCGAAGGCTGGCTTCGTTTATTTTGATTATAAAAAAGCTGTCGAAGAATCCGTTTCCAATGCATAACGGTAAGAAGCTGGAACCATCCCTAAAAAGGATAGATCATGGTGTCCAAGGATATAAGAGCACTTCCACTATCATTGACTCCCTCTCTGATTATGATGATGATACTTAAAAAACAACAAAATAATTAAGTAATGTAATTGCCATTTGCATAATTAAGCATAAGTTGGTTCCTTGATCTTGACGCACTCCCCAACATTCAATATTTTTATCTTGTTGGAATCCAGCTTAATTGAAAAGTGTATACCAAGTCCTTCTTGTAATTGAGCATCTGTCCATAGAAGGCGTCTTCCTAAGGTTTACAAGAGAACTGAAATGAGGTGTGTGGACCATAACGTCTAATCCATTTGTAGAGATAATGACGTTAAACAATGAGCCATGAAGTTCATCCATGAAGTTATTTGCATACATGAGCATATTAAATGCTTGAACTGTATCAATTCCTGACAAGGTTTTAATAAATAAAAGTGTGTAATCCCCTTGGGGAACGTTTCGAATTCGATAGAAGTTAGGAATTCGGTCTGCCAACTTATTTGATTTTTTTCTCTACTCTATGGATAATTAATTTAATGAAATATGCATATACGCGCGCGCGCGCGCATACATATATATATATATATATAGTGCATTATCATATAACTTTTGTGACTATTCATTCATATGCATATGAATAATTGAATTAGATAATATTATGATTCATCTTCGTTCATGTGATACATGTGACTACAAGAAAAGCCCATTATGTGGCATGTATCTTTGGCCCAAGAATGTCCAGTTTAGTCCTCCCTACTAAGGCTGGACACATATCCTAGAGATAATATATTGGAGCAAATACTTGAGGAAAAAGATTCAGAATTCGAATGAAATTTTAACTAATTTTGACCAAATTCGGCCCGTTCGAAGTCAGCAGTTTCATTCGATTTTGATTTGTTTTCTTCGAATATTCAATCTAATATAATATTTTTAAGACCCGTGCCTAGCCTTACTCCCTACTCACAAACAGAGGGGGGTAAATTAAACAATAGTTATGATTGGTCTAAAAATTTACAAATGTCTCATATTCTGAATTGGTTTTAAAAAATGTCAAATTCTTATAATTTAAAATTGGAAGCATCAAATCTGGTTGGTTATGAAAAAACTGTGTTTTGTTTAAATAATAAAAAATTATTTTCTTAATAACCGACTCATCTCTTTGTAAAATAAACTTGTCATTCTAATTTTTCTTTTAGCAGAAATTCAGTGTAAAAGAACTAGAAAAAACTGTCATTATCAATTTAATTACGTTCGAAATATCCCCATTTTTTTTATGCAAGGACAATGAAGAACTGAACCAGAAAAAAAATCAAGAAATAACCATAACATCTTTTTTTTCTCTTTTCCTACTTAATCATTGGAAGCTTCTGTCGATTGAATGAATAGAAAAATTGTTGATGCTGATGATGGCCGTGAGGCAGTAGAAACTCTCTCTTATAGCAGAGTTTTCTATTACAATGTCAAAAAAGAGAATAATAATAATTACCATTAAAAAAGAAGAATTTTAATAATAAATTAATAAATAAAAAGATAGATAAATTGAAAAGTGACAACCCAAAAAATAAAAGTGTGAAATCATGAGATATTTGGATTAAACATCATTGTGATAATAAAATATAAAAATAACATTTTGTTATCTGTAAAATAAAGTTAAAAAATTCTGTTTTTTTATGTAATTTATCCATAGGGGAATCTAAATGAAATCTCTCACCTCTTATCATTACCTCAACGACGACAACTTTCTTCTGACTTTTTACCTTAGTCTGACGCCTCTACTTCAAAGAGCAACTTTCTATCTGCTGTCCAGATTGAATCCACCTTTGCAGAACAAATCTGCTTTGAAGTAACTTATGCCTTTGAACATCGAATCCATCAAAGACTTAGTGTCGGAAGGTAATCGATTTGATTGTTGAGTCGCTGAGTTCATCGACATGTCACTGTTAAAGTGTATTCAGTAATCTAATTATTTCTCTGAAATGAATCGATTGCATCTGACTTGTTTAAAATGTGGTATTCATTTTTGTTTGAGCTGCATTCTTCTTCTTCTTACTTTGTTAAATCGATTCTGTTGATGGACAACGGAAGCCCCATGATATTAAAGTTAAAGATGATAAGACTTCTCTTTGGCGTTGGGTAGAAGGATTTCTTCACTCCTCTTAATTTTAGATGGTGAATATCGGTATACATGTGCTCATTTATGGTGTTTTTTTTAATCTTTGAATTTTATTATTTTCTTTTTCATTTCCAAACTGACAGTAACTTTATAAATTCTTGCATTAACATCAAAAGTCATTGACTTTTTCATTTCCATGAATTATATATCGGACACGTCAGTTTTGAATATGTTTCTTTATTATTCTGTCCCTTATCCTCAACCTATTTAAAAATATAAACAAACAAGATATAAGATATGTATAATGTATGTAAACAATTAGTTGATTGAATCAAATCTGAAAAACAAATGATAAAACAAATAAAATAAAATTTCACTTTATTTCGATTATAAAAAAACAACTGTGGAATCAATTTCTAATGCATAATGGTAAGAAGCTCGAACTAGGGGTGAGCATGGTCCGATTCGGTTAAAAAACCGAACTGAACCAAATAAGCGCAATTTTTGTGAATCGAACCAAATTAAAATTCGGTTCGGTTCAAAACTGAACCAAACTATTTCGGTTTGGTTCTATTCCAAACCAAATTAGAGATAATTAAATAATATTCCTGGAATTTTTTTCATGCTTATATATTTCTATCTATTTATTTTGGTTTTTAAATTATACAAAATCTAAAACAATAATAATCCTGGAACTTTTTCTATCTATTTATCTTTGTTTATAAATTGTGCCAAATCTGGAACATTTTCTTTTTGTTTATAATGTTCCTCTAACTTTTTTTTTAATAAATTATACAAAATGTCGAACAATAATTCTAAATTAATTTATTTAACGTAATTAAGCTCTCACAATAACATTATCATTCCAAATTCAAAATAACCCATTATAAATTATTCCTAAATAAATCAAAATAACAACCAAATAATATTCTAATTCGGTTTTTCTGTTTATACTTGAACCAAACCAAACCAAGAACCGAAATTGTAAAAAAGTGAGAATCAAATCAAACCGAATTACAATTTGGTTCAGTTTGGTTCAGTTTTTTCAGTTTTTGGTTTTTGGTTCGGTTTTGCTCACCCCTAGCTGGAACCATCCCTAAAAAGGGTAGTTCATGGTGTTTATTGGTGTAAGAGCACATCCGCTCTCCTTGACTCCCACTCTGATTATGCATACAATAATTAAAAAACAATTTAATTAAGTAATGTAATTACCGTTTGCATAATTAAGCATAAGTTGGTTCCTTGATCTTGAACCACTGCCCAACATTCAACATCTTCATATTGTTGGAATCCAATTTCATTGAAAAACGTATACCAAGTCCTTCTTCTAATTGAGAATCTGTTTATAGAAGACGTCTTCCTAACATTTACAAGATAACTGAAACAAGGTGTGTGGACCATAACGTTTAATCCATTTGTAGAGATAATGGCGTTAAACAATAATGAGCCATGAAGTTCATCCATGAAGTTATTTGCATATATGGGCATATTAAATGTTTGAACCGTATCAATTCTTGACAAGGTTTTAATAAATAAAAGTATGTATTCCCCTTGGGGAACGTTTCGAATTCGGTAGAAGTTGGGAATTTGGCCTGCCAACTTATTTGATATTTTTTCTCTACTCTATGATAATTAATTTAATGAAATATGCATATATACATATATTTAATGCATTATGATATAACTTTTGTGACTACTCATTCATATGCATATGAATAATTGAACTAGACAATATTATTATGATTCATCTTCATTCATGTGATACATCTGACTACAAGAAAAAAGGCTTTGGAAGAGCTTCTGTAGCAACACTTTAATAAAGCGTCCCATAGGCTTTGTTCATAAAAAAGCCCATTATGTGGACTATATCTTTACCCCTAAGAATGGCAGTTTAGCCCTCCTAACTAAGGCTGGGCATAGATGGTAGAGATAATATATTGGAGCAAATACCTGAAGAAAAAGATTTAAAATTCGAATGAAATTTTAACTAATTTTGGTCAAATTCGACCCGTTCGATAAAAAAAAGTTAGTAGTTTCATTCAATTTGGAATTGTCTTCATCGAATATTTGATCTAATATAATATTTTAAAGATTCGCGCCTAGCCCTACTCCCTACTCACAAATAGAGGGGGTAAGTTACACAATGATCATGATTGGTCTAAATATTTACAAATGTCTCATATTCTGAATTGGTTTTTAAAAATGTCAAATTCTTATAATTTAAAATTGGAAGCATCAAATCTGGTTGGTTATGAAAAAACTATGTTTTGTTTAAATAATAAAAAATTATTTTCTTCTTAATAACCGACTCATCTCTCTGTAAAATAAACTTGTCATTCTAATTTTTTTTAGCAGAAATTCAGTGTCAAAGAACGGAAAAAAACTGGCAGTATCATTTTAGTTAGGTTCAAAATATCCCCATTTTTATGCAAGAATAATGAAGAACCGAACCATAAACAATTCAAAAAATAACCATTACATATTTTTTTTCTTTTCTTACTTCATCAGTGGAAGCATTTGCCGATTGAATGAATAGAAAATTGTTGATGTTGATGATGACCATGAAGGAAGTAGAAACTCTCTCTTATAGCAGAGTTTTCTATTACAATGTCAAAAAAGAGAATAATAACAATTACCATTAAAAAAAGAAGAATTTTAATATTAAATTAATAAATAAAAAGATAGATAAACTAAAAAATGACAACTCTAAAAATAAAAGCGTGAAATTCTGAGATATTTGGATTAAAAATCATTGTAATGATAAAATATAGAAATAAGATTTTGTTATATATAAAATAAAGTTAAAAAATTATGTTTTTTACATAATTTATTCATATGGAAATCTAAACGAAGTCCCTCACCTCTCATCATTACCTCAACGGCGGCAACATTCTTCTGGCTTTCTACATTATTCCGACGCCTCTACTTCGAAGAGCAACTTTCTATCTGCTGCCCAGATTGAATCCACTTTTGAAGATCAAATACGCTTTGAAGTAACCTATGCCTTTGAAGATTGAATCCAGCAAAGACTTAGTGTCGGAAGGTAATCAATTTGATTGTTGAGTCGCTGAGTTCATCAGGCTGTCATTGTTAAAGTGTATTCAGTAATCCAATTTTTTCTCTAAAATGAATCGATTGTATCTGACTTATTTAAAATGTGGTAATTATTTTTGTTTGAGCTTCAATCTTCTTCTTCTTAATTCGTTAAATCGATTTTGTTCATGGACAAAGAAGCACCACGATATTAAGGTTAAAGATGATAAGACTTCTCTTTGGCGTCGGATAGAAGGATTTCTACACTCATCTTAATTCTAGAGCTTGAATATCGGTATATATGTGCTTATTCATGGTTTTTTTAATCTTCTGAATTTTATTGTTTGCTCTTTCATTTCTAAACTGACAGTAACTTCAGAAATTCTTCCAATAATAGCAAAAGTCATTGACTTTTTGATTTCCATGAATTATATATCGTACTCTTCAGTTTTGAATATGTTTTTTTATTATTATGTCTCTCATCCTCAACCTATTTATTAAAAGTAAACAAACAAGATATAAGATATGTATAATGTATGTAAACAAATAGTTGGCTGAATCAAATCACAAAAAAATGATGAAACAAATAAAAAAAACATTCACTTTATTTCGATTATAAAAAATAGTCGTAGAATCAGTTTCTAATGCATAACAGTAAGAAGCTGGAACCATCCTTAACAGTGGCGGAACCAGGATTCGGGATGATCCGGGGCTTAAATATTCAATAATAAAATTGTAATATAAAATATGATAAAAAAGATTAATAATGTTGAGTTTTTTTTGGCAACTTAGAGTTGTAAACAGTCAATTAGAGTTGTAAAAAATGGTGGAAGAAAAAAAAAATTGAAGGCCAATTGGAATTGATTGAAAATTAAAAAAGATATATTTGCAAACTGAAAGTATAAAGAATTTAACTGATTTAAAACTTTATAGGCTGGTGTGGTTTTTGAAAAAATGGGGTAGGAAAATAGGATGGAAAATGTTACAGTAAAATAGGACCAGAGTTGGGATTAGTTTTAATTTTATTCTAGTTCATTAATCCAAAACAGCAGCGTTTTAGTTTCATTATTTCACTAAACCAAAACGTCACCGTTTCGTCTTAGCTGTTAGAAAACAAAATTATGAAATGACCTTCTTCAACCTTGACCTAATAATATATGTGCAAAGCAGATTCTTTGCTCACCCAGGCCGCTAGAACAAATATTGGGGGGCTCTGAAATTTTTTACCACCATTTTTCGGCAGCCACCCGGGGCTCCAGCCCCGGCAAGCCCCGGCCTGGTTCCGCCATTGATCCCTAAAAAGGATTGTTCATGGTGTCTAGGGATGTAAGAGCACCTCCACTCTCCTTGACTCCCTCTCTGATTATGAATATAATAATTAAAAAAATAATTAAATAATTAAATAATGTAATTACTATTTGCATAATTAAACATAAGTTGGTGCCTTGATCTTGAAGCACTACCCAACATTCAATATCTTCATCTTGTTGGAATCCAGCTTTATTGAAAACATATACCAAAATTTCTTGTAATTGAGAATCTGTCTATAGAAGGCGTCTTCCTAAGGTTTACAAGAGAACTGAAATGAGATGTGTGGACCATAACGTCTAATCCATTTGTAGAGATAATGGCGTTAAGCAATGAGCCATGAAGTTATTTTCATACATGGACATGTTAAATGCTTGAATTGTATCAGTTCTTGATAAGGTTTTCATAAATAAAAGTGTTATTCCCCTTGGGGAACGTTTTGAATTCGGTAGAAGTTAGGAATTCGGTCTGCCAACTTATTTGATTTTTTTATCTACTTTATGGATAATTAATTTACTGAAATATGCATATATATATAGTGCATTATCATATAACTTTTGTGACTACTCATTCATATGCATATGAATAATTGAACTAGATAATAGTATTATGATACATCTTCATTCATGTGATACATTTTGACTACAAGAAAAACGCTTTGGAAGCCCTTCTATAGCAACACTTAATAAAGCGTCCCATAGGCTTTGTTCATAAAAAAGCCCATTATGTGGCCTCTATCTTTGCCCCAAGAATGCCTAGTTTAGTCCACCCTACTGAAGCTGGGCACAGATCCTAGAGATAATATATTAGAGTGAATACCCGAGGAAAAAGATTCAGAATTCGAATGAAATCTTAACTTATTTTGACCAGATTCGACCAGTTCGATAAAAAAAAGTCAACAGTTTCATTCGATTTTGAATTGTTTTCATCAAATATTCGATTTAATATAATATTTTTAAGATACTCGCCTAGCCCTACTCCCTACTCACAAATAGAGTGGGGTAAATTACACAATGGTCATTATTGGTCTAAATACACTATGCCATTTTCCCTTTCACATGATAGACATTTGTTTTCGTGTCATCTGAATTTTTTTCGTGACAATATTTTAACATTGTGTCATCTGAAGGTGTAATTAAAAACGCGCTCGATTCTTAGATGACATTACGATTACAATCTTCTGTCATCTCAAAAAAATGCGATTTTGATGGAAAAGTCACTTCACCATTAGACGACACTCCATATAAATGACTGTCATTGTTAACTGAAAACCAAAAAAGCGGCAACCAAATATTAGAAAGTGGGGGAGCAAAAAGTTCCTAAAATTTTAACACGCCCAATCTTTTAGACGGGATATAAAAGGCAAAATGAAAACCTAATTTCTCATTTTGTCTGTCCATTTCTCTAGAATCCATCTCACCTTGCTCCCTCCATCTCCATCTCTGAAATCTAGAATCCTATCTATCTCCCCAGCATCTCTAGATGTCTTCTTCTCCGGCCATTCTCAAATCCATCTGGTAAGTATTGTTGGGCTTTATCTTTTTTTATATTACTAATTCCTCTTTTCTCTTTCTTTCTCTCACTCTCTCAAATTTTTTGGAGAACTGTTGTTACTGCAACTCTATAGACAGGTGCCACGAGGAATCGCCGGAGCCATCAGATATAGATCGGAGTCACCTGACCTCATTGAAGACATCATGTTGCTGTTGATTCTCCATTTTAAGTATGTTTCCCCCAATTTTTCGATGGATTTAGGTTTTTTTTTGTTCACTTTGTAAAACTGAGCTTTCTTATCACCTCTTTCATGGATATTGGAAGAAGGCTGTCAATATGTGCAAGCTATGGTATTCCTAAGGGCTTTGAGATTTGGGTGATGAGGGAATATGGAGTGAAGGAGTCTTGGAGTAAACTTGTTTCTGTGAGACCAAACCTTCTCTCATGTAATTTTAAAGGTATGACAACATCACCTTTCTCAAAGAATAGAGATGAATTTCTAATGGGAATGCAGGGAAGAAACCTTGTCTGGTACAATCTAAAAGAGAATACTGTCAAGCTTATGGAGATGCCTGATGTGGGATATCCATTTGGAGGTCATGTTTTTCATGGGAGTCTTGTTCCTCTCAATGCTTCCCTACAACATAATACCAAGAAAGCAAGTTCCAACAAAGCTAGTAGTAGCAATGGAAAGAAAAAGAGGTACTTTTGATTTCTTACAATGTGCATATGCATATATAATTCCATAGTTGATTTTGATTGGTTTCTGTTTCTTAGAGATGATTTCTTGTCGAAGGGCTTCAAGTTGAAAATATGACTTGATTAGCTATGGCTTTAAAGGTAATAGTCTTTCCTGTTTTTAGGCATTGGATGGGTTTTGACATAATCAATGGTAGTGAGTCATATTTAGCTATTTATTCATATTTTGTTCTCTGTTACTCTTAGGCCTGAATCTGGTTGGAGAATCTGTTTTGGATACATGATCATAGAATACATTTGAAATGTAAGTAAAGTAGGGATAGGCTTCAACCAATATTTTGGTTCGTGGAAATCTATTTTCATTCTGTGTAGATATTAGCTAGAAGACCATTTTTACTTCTTTTGGGATGTTTGAAAAGATTATATAGTAGTTCCAAGTTGGGAATTCTTCTTCTATTCTAATCCAGGATTTTTACATATTGTTTCACATGATGATAGTGTGTTTTTTATTGGTTTTTTAAATCACTATAACTTTCTATTTTAGAAGTTGTTTTGATTTATTTCACCAAAAATCAGAGGCAGGAGATAGAGACTAAGGATCCCTTTATTTGTTTGGTTGATTATGGATTTTCACTTGTAATTTAAATGGACCTTAATAGAAACCATATCTCACTTGTATTTTCACTTGTAATTTTCCCTTTATTGAAGGTAATTTCAGTTCACTTGAAACTATTTTATGTTGCTCAAGTGTGGTTAGATGGAGATGAGACTCTTGTGAACACAACTGATAGGGATGGAAATATGCTTCCTATCAACATGCAGAATGGTCATGCTATAACACATGATCCGCTTGTCGTGCTTGTAAGATCCCACTCTTACTTTTTCATTTATGTGGCAAGTTAATTGAGAAGCTCTTGAGGAACTTGAAATGAAATTTCACTTTGGTTTTTGCTTTATTTTATTAAAAACAGATAAATGAGGGGAGTGCAAGCGCAAGTGAGATTTTAGCTGGTGCACTGCATGATAATCGGCGTGCTATCCTTGTGGGGCACAAAACATTTGGTAAAGGGAAAATTTAGGTATACTTTTAAGGAACCTCTTCAAAGACAATAGTAATTAACATAACCATCTTGCTATACAAACATATATGTTTACTGTATCATGTCGGAAAGGAGTCGAATTAACATAACGAACGCAGAGCGTGATAGAGCTAAATGATGGATCTGCAATGTTTGTGACGGTTGTGAAGTATCTATCACCTACACTTCATGACATAGATCAAGTCGGGATAACGCCGGATGTACAATGTATAGCAGACATGCTGCTGAATTCACCTAAGGATTCATTCTTGAAAAATAAAAACTCAGATGCTTCTCTTGAAGCCGATACCTGCATTATGGTTACAGAACATGAATTGGACATTCAAGAGTCTAGAGGTAATGCATCTTAGAATTTGAATGTATATAGTGCATAGTGTACATGACCTGTATATTTACATTTGTTGCTAGTTCATTCAGTTGCATCGGCACTTAGAAAAACTTAAGCAGCATTGGCAAGGGATTTGTGTGCCATGGGTAATTCTTTAACTCTTCATTTAGTTATTAGTGATAGATGAATAGCAAACATTTTAGCTGAAATAAGACATTTATCCTGGATTCAGGTTCCACCATCAGAAATTTCAGCCTCGTTAGCTCCCAAATCAGTAACCACACTGCAAAATGGATGCAAGTACTTTTTTTTTATTCATTATCAATTTACATTTTAGCATTTTTTCTGAGCCTCCTTTTTGCATCTAGTGGACTCGATTTTAGGCGGTAGTAGTAATAGGTTTTCTTTAAGATATTAATTCATTATCAATATTTATGAATTAAAATGATATTGATTTTTTTATTTCATCCACTAGAGATTATAAAGAAACATTTGGCACCAGTCTATATTTATAACATGGTAGTATTACTATAACAAGAAACGGTGGTACGTTCTATGTCTGTCTAAGGAAGGACTTGTGTCTGGTTACCTAGTGGAGGGGCAATAACTTCCTAAGGCATTGGCTAATGGCAAGAAATCATCTGATCATGGTCCGGTCCATAGTAAAACCAAATCTAAGGCAATAACTTCCTAAGACCAACTCTAGTAAGTCTAATATTTAAATGAGCTTGAAGCTTGCTTGAGTTGCAATGTTGTTTTTGTTGTAATTAATATGGCATCATTTGATCATGGTCCGGTCCATGGTAAAAAATGTAAGCCTATTTAACAAGAAATTCAGTGGAAATTGTTGGATTAGTTCAGGTGTTTTAGTTTTAGGCATATCATGATAATCTTCTTTTACTAAACTAAGGGCTTGCTTGTTTTACAACTTGATACGATAAAGACATCAAAATCAGAAAGCATAAGCAAAGACATGGTAAAGAGAGGTTTTATGAGGTTGTCCTACAAGGAAGCATGTGGAGAGGTGCCTGGAAGACCTATCCATTGTTGGAGTTTAGTGTCCTAAAGACAATTGTTTTGGGATATTAATATTAATGAATAAATTGTTTATTTGATCATTTGTTTAATCAGATATATAGCATTAAAATATAACTATATATAACGACAATAATCTTTCATAAAGAAAGTAACCCTAAGTTTATTTAAGTAGTTATAAAGTGTTCATACAAGCATGAAGTGAGACTGTACTTTATAATAGACCAATAAACTTAAAGTAAACCCAAGTCAAGTAATATGTTATAAGGGTTCGCATATTACTGTTGAGACTTCCATGTAACAGTGTTTTCTGTCGAGACAGAAAGCTGATCTCACAAGCTTTAGATATTCAAATATCTAGACAGTTAGAGCAGGGTTAGGTATCACGCAAAGTGATTACAGAATGGTTATGTCAGATTGAGCATTCGTCACTCCCGATAAGTGGGAGATATATCCAAATGGCCGCTTGTGGTGAATTGACTGAAATCCTTGCAAGGTGATACAGTTAAGAGTAGAAATGAACATGTCACTTAACTTATCTTTTCAGAGTAAATTCAACCTGTACAAGTAAAACCGGACTCTTCGTTATATGTAACCTTGACACATTCCATGGTTATAAGGAATTGACCGGCAGGATATAGTTGATGAAGGATCATATTATACTGTACCTAATACAGAAAGGTTAACGTCAGTTATCAACCTGACTTCTTAATTGCTCTGGGGGAATATCATAGGTTCTGCTAGTAACAGCTCGCGACGGTATTCCGTTATATACATGTTGGAATTAATCGTGATGAATAATTTCAAAGGATATATACGGCTAGTGGCAATAAAGAACCTAATGGGTCGCATATGGGACTTGGAATCGGAGGACGAAAATGTAATTAGTAAAGACACACTATATGGGCCGAAATTTATATATATTAGGGGAGAAATTAATGAGGAAATTACATATAAAATCATATTTGAAATTTTTATTATAAATAAAAAAACCTACAAGTTTTCACGGTTTGAAACATGGCAAGCCGTTGATAGCTCCCATTTGTATAGGGTTTTTAGGCCCCTTTTAGCTTCCTTTTGCTTTATTTCCTTTCAGTTTTATTATTGTTTTGTTATCTTTTAGTTAGAATTAGTAATTTCTCTTATTTTTGGCATTTTCTGTGTTTTCAGGTGTTTTTGGGCCTATTTGAGCATTTCCGAACCAGACCCAAGCCTATTGGAGCATTTCCGGATTCTTCAGGGACCATCAGAGCACTTTTGGGATTCATCAGGGACCATTAGAGCACTTTTCGGAAGCCCAGGGACCTAAACAGATAAAAGCCGGAGCCATAGTTCCTTGAATAGGACCTGTCTCGGCGAGACATCACCTATCTCGTCGAGACAGGCCCTCGTCTCGTCGAGGCATGTCTTGTCCCGACGAGACGAGGCGGGGGAAGGCGCACCAGCGCCTTCCCCCTTGCTGGAATGCGCGGATTTGGGCCTGAAGCCCACCAAAAACACTTTGTAATTTTCCTTTTTTACCCTTGAGGCATTAGGGTTTCCTTCCTAACTCTATAAATAGGGAGCTAATCCTAATCTTTCCAGGGGGGATTAGCCATTGAATAAATTGGAGAGCCACTAGGGCTTTCTCTCCTCCACAATGTAGATTTAGCTTTTATTTCAGTTTTATTTTCATGTTTCTAGATTAGGTTTATTTCAGTTTTTATTTTCTTTTGTCAAGAACGATTGATGGGAGAAGCTCCGCATCTTCTATTTTTATAATTGGAATCGGCAAAACGGGTTTTGGATTTCTATCTCTTTCCCTTTCATCTTTTGCGATTATATTCAATTGAAGCTTTTTCCATTGTTCCTATTTTCCTATTGCTATGATTGGTTTGTCTATGAACTGATCTCCATCCAATTTGGGATGGGGATGAAATTGATTATAAGAATATGTATGATTAGGGATCTAGGACCTTTGATTGATCAGTTTATGCATGCTTAATGCCTAGATATTGTTAGGAACAGGATTTATGCTAGAATGAACATTGATAATGATCAACTAGCCTGTTTATGTATATAATGTGCCTAATACCTGTTACCCTGACATTAAATAGGATTATAGATAGATGAGAACCTGACCATGGAATCGTCTATACCGAACTTGTGTAAATCTCACTTCGCTAGAGACCACTAGGAATGAGGCTTTGTGGCTGGGCTACGGCTTTAGCCTTAATTGTCAATAAACCTAATGCTTTGCATGACCTAGGGTATATGCCTAATCAAGCCGTCACCCGAATGCATGTGAATAGGAAGGATAATACTGATCATATTAGTCTTTCACTTAGGGCAATTACCTTCAATCATTGGTAAAACACAAATCTGAACTCCCTAAACCCATACATAGGATTTAATCAAAGGATTCCTCAGCCTAGGTTGTGTCATCCATGAATTCACCTTCTACCCTATCAATTGTTCACTTTATTTTGTTATGTTTATTGCTTTTAATTCAATTAGTTAGTTATTCAAAAACCCAACATTTATCCAACCCTCTAAACAATTAGATCATTCTAGGTAGATTTGCTAGTTATAACGAATAGTCCTTGTGGTTCGATCTCGTGCTTAGCACTTTATTACTTGTTGCGATAGGATACACTTGTCCTATTAACTGCTATATACTTTACGAGCATCAAGTTTTTTGGCGCCGTTGCCGGGGACTATTTTGTTTATAATTAGATTAAATTTGCTTGGAACTATTTTATTTATAATTAGATTATATTTCGAAATACCCGACAACAACACCATCAAGTTTTTGATTAAATGTTGCCGGGACTATTTCGATTATAATCTATGTAAATTGAATAGGTTGAGATAATTGTTTAGATATGTATATATATATATATATATAAAATTTCGGGTTTTTCAAAAAAAAAAAAAAAAATTCTCGTGTCGTCTCGCCGAGACACTGTTCATCTCGGCAAGACACACCAAAAATAAAAATTATTTTTTTTTATTTTTTATTTTCTATTTAAAAAAAAATTTGAATTAACGTTTTTTTTTTCTTTTTCTTTTCTTTTGCTTTTTCTACTCTTATTCTTTGGTTTTTTCTATTCTTATGTTTGTTTTCTTTTTTTTTTCTATTGGCAGAACCCTCTAATCGGAATACTCACCGACGCTGGATTGATTTTCAGGACTGCAGCTTGGAATTGAAAATTTAGCATCGAAAAGTCGGGGTTGGATTGACAAGCCACCCTTGAGGGAGTTTTTCTATCCTATTTCTTTTCTGCACTTTATGTTTTACTTTTATGTAATGATGGAAGTAAATGCATGTTGTAAGTGTGAGGAGGAGATACTAGGATATGATGATTTTTGATTCTGCCATTTGCATGTTTTTAATTTCTTTTTGTTTTTATATTAGGTTGCATGTTTTGGTTTTAATTTTAGGATTTTATGCTTTTTGATTTTGTTTGCTTTTTAATTCTAGGAATAAAAAGAATCCTAGGCAGTTGAAGTTGATACATTTAGCTATCCCGCAATACAGTTGACAATGCGCTTAAAAATTTGCACATTCTAAATGAAATTTATGCATGCGAAAAATCTTGAACAACGTTTGAGTCTCCAAAAATATTATTTGCCTAAAATTGACATGGAACGGAACGTTAGTTGAGGCTAGGATTGATACCAATGACCCTTCAATTGTGAGTTAGAGCCATAAAGATCAATATTTTAGACTCATTATTAGGAACAATTGATCTCTTAGGTGTGGGATTACATTTATTGTCTTTGTGCTCATAGGAATTGCATCCAATACTGGTTGAATTTTGTGTTTTTATTAAACTTGAAATGATTAGGCAACCTAGGTATAGCCCTTTGTGAAATTTAGCCTATTTCTTTGTTTAGCTAAAATCCCTTAACAATTCCACTAGATAAGCCCCTTTGAGCCTTTTACCCCTTTCTTTGATCAACCCTGTTACAAACCTTAGCCTTCTTAAATATCTTTTCTCACCCAAGTTAATTGACTCAATTTAGTTTTGATAAATCCTTAGACACACATATCTTGCAATTTCCCGCTAGCAATCATTAAAAGGTTGTAATTTTAATAGAAGAAGCAACCTTTACCCAATTGAATTTCACTCTTTTCCCCCTCTATTCAAAGAAAAAAAATAAATGGTTAAAAACCAAATCAAAAAAAAAAATAGAGGAAAGGATAAAAGATGTGTTTATATTTTAGTTGCTTCCCGAATTCACAAACACAACCTTGAGCTTAAACCTTCTTATACATAGCGGATAACGTGTCCCTTTTGGATTCTGACTTGCTTGAGGACAATCAAGATTTTAAGTGTGGGGAGGTGGTTTATAGCTCCCTAATGCTGAAAATTTGTCCTTTTTGCAAAAATTTTAACTATTTGAGTCATTTAACTTTTTGCCTATAAATTCCCTTTTTCCTACCCTAACCTTCAGCCAATGTTACAATCCTTAAAGACCTATGATTTTGTTTAATTTTAATGCATTAATTTTGACCGGATGGATGATGCAATCCCAACGTGACCACTTTGTGCAATAACATGTAGAGCGTTTACAAAAAAAAAAAATTTACCCAAACACTTGAGCGTTAGAGTGACCACTTGTGAGCTATCAATTTTAGTTCTTTTCTTTCGTTTTCATGAAGTGTTGATCGATAAAACCAAATTAATCAGTTTTGGAGACTCGTCTGAGGTTCATTATGTTTTTAATTGCAAAATGAGTAGTCTGAACTGTTGTAAATAATAAAGTGTAGTAGATTCTTGTTTTTGTAAGGGAGCTATTTGTTGATTTTTCTCTGCTTTAGATTCTGTCTTGCTTGAGGACAAGCAAGATTCAAGTGTGGGGAGGTTGATAGCTCCCATTTGTATAGGGTTTTTAGGCCCCTTTTAGCTTCCTTTTGCTTTATTTTCTTTCAGTTTTATTATTGTTTTGTTATCTTTTAGTTAGAATTAGTAATTTCTCTTATTTTTGGCATTTTCTGTGTTTTCAGGTGTTTTTGGGCCTATTTGAGCATTTTCGAACCAGACCCAAGCCTATTGGAGCATTTCCGGATTCTTCAAGGACCATCAGAGCACTTTTGGGATTCATCAGGGACCATTAGAGCACTTTTCGGAAGCCCAGGGACCTAAACAGATAAAAGCCAGAGCCACAGTTCCTTGAATAGGACCTGTCTCGGCGAGACATCACCTGTCTCGTCGAGACAGGCCCTCGTCTCGTCGAGGCATGCCTTGTCCCGACGAGACGAGGCGGGGAAAGGCGCACCAGCGCCTTCCCCCTTGCTGGAATGCGCGGATTTGGGCCTGAAGCCCACCAAAAACACTTTGTAATTTTCCTTTTTTACCCTTGAGGCATTAGGGTTTCCTTCCTAACTCTATAAATAGGGAGCTAATCCTAATCTTTCAAGGGGGGATTAGCCATTGAATAAATTGGAGAGCCACTAAGGCTTTCTCTCCTCCACAATGTAGATTTAGCTTTTATTTCAGTTTTATTTTCATGTTTCTAGATTAGGTTTATTTCAGTTTTTATTTTCTTTTGTCAAGAACGATTGATGAGAGAAGCTCCGCATCTTCTATTTTTATAATTGGAATCGGCAAAACGGGTTTTGGATTTCTATCTCTTTCCCTTTCATCTTTTGCGATTATATTCAATTGAAGCTTTTTCCATTGTTCCTATTTTCCTATTGCTATGATTGGTTTGTCTATGAACTGATCTCCATCCAATTTGGGATGGGGATGAAATTGATTATAAGAATATGTATGATTAGGGATCTAGGACCTTTGATTGATCAGTTTATGCATGCTTAATGCCTAGATATTGTTAGGAACATGATTTATGCTAGAATGAACATTGATAATGATCAACTAGCCTGTTTATGTATATAATGTGCCTAATACCTGTTACCCTGACATTAAATAGGATTATAGATAGATGAGAACCTGACCATGGAATCGTCTATACCGAACTTGTGTAAATCTCACTTCGCTAGAGACCACTAGGAATGAGGCTTTGTGGCTGGGCTACGGCTTTAGCCTTAATTGTCAATAAACCTAATGCTTTGCATGACCTAGGGTATATGCCTAATCAAGCCGTCACCCGAATGCATGTGAATAGGAAGGACAATACTGATCATATTAGTCTTTCACTTAGGGCAATTACCTTCAATCATTGGTAAAACACAAATCTGAACTCCCTAAACCCATACATAGGATTTAATCAAAGGATTCCTCAGCCTAGGTTGTGTCATCCATGAATTCACCTTCTACCCTATCAATTGTTCACTTTATTTTGTTATGTTTATTGCTTTTAATTCAATTAGTTAGTTATTCAAAAACCCAGCATTTATCCAACCCTCTAAACAATTAGATCATTCTAGGTAGATTTGCTAGTTATAACGAATAGTTCTTGTGATTCGATCTCGTGCTTAACACTTTATTACTTGTTGCGATAGGATACACTTGTCCTATTAACTGCTATATACTTTACGAGCATCAAGTTTTTTGGCGCCGTTGCCGGGGACTATTTTGTTTATAATTAGATTAAATTTGCTTGGAACTATTTTATTTATAATTAGATTATATTTCGAAATACCCGACAACAACACCATCAAGTTTTTGATTAAATGTTGCCGGGACTATTTCGATTATAATCTATGTAAATTGAATAGGTTGAGATAATTGTTTAGATATGTATATATATATATATATATAAAATTTCGGGTTTTTCAAAAAAAAAAAAAAAATTCTCGTGTCGTCTCGCCGAGACACTGTTCATCTCGGCAAGACACACCAAAAAAAAATTTATTTTTTTTATTTTTTATTTTCTATTTAAAAAAAAAATTTGAATTAACGTTTTTTTTTCTTTTTCTTTTCTTTTGCTTTTTCTACTCTTATTCTTTGGTTTTTTCTATTCTTATGTTTGTTTTCTTTTTTTTTTCTATTGGCAGAACCCTCTAATCGGAATACTCACCGACGCCGGATTGATTTTCAGGAACGCAGCTTGGAATTGAAAATTTAGCATCGGAAAGTCGGGGTTGGATTGACAAGCCACCCTTGAGGGAGTTTTTCTATCCTATTTCTTTTCTGCACTTTATGTTTTACTTTTATGTAATGATGGAAGTATATGCATGTTGTAAGTGTGAGGAGAAGATACTAGGATATGATGATTTTTGATTCTGCCATTTGCATGTTTTTAATTTCTTTTTGTTTTTATATTAGGTTGCATGTTTTGGTTTTAATTTTAGGATTTTATGCTTTTTGATTTTGTTTGCTTTTTAATTCTAGGAATAAAAAGAATCCTAGGCAGTTGAAGTTGATACATTTAGCTATCCCGCAATACAGTTGACAATGCGCTTAAAAATTTGCACATTCTAAATGAAATTTATGCATGCGAAAAATCTTGAACAACGTTTGAGTCTCCAAAAATATTATTTGCCTAAAATTGACATGTAACGGAACGTTAGTTGAGGCTAGGATTGATACCAATGACCCTTCAATTGTGAGTTAGAGCCATAAAGATCAATATTTTAGACTCATGATTAGGAACAATTGATCTCTTAGGTGTGGGATTACATTTATTGTCTTTGTGCTCATAGGAATTGCATCCAATACTGGTTGAATTTTGTGTTTTTATTAAACTTGAAATGATTAGGCAACCTAGGTATAGCCCTTTGTGAAATTTAGCCTATTTCTTTGTTTAGCCAAAATTCCTTAACAATTCCACTAGATAAGCCCCTTTGAGCCTTTTACCCCTTTCTTTGATCAACCCTATTACAAACCTTAGCCTTCTTAAATATCCTTTCTCACCCAAGTTAATTGACTCAATTTAGTTTTGATAAATCCTTAGACACACATATCTTGCAATTTCCCGCTAGCAATCATTAAAAGGTTGTAATTTTAACAGAAGAAGTAACCTTTACCCAATTGAATTTCACTCTTTTCCCCCTCTATTCAAAGAAAAAAAATAAATGGTTAAAAACCAAATCAAAAAAAAAAAAAATAGAGGCAAGGATAAAAGATGTGTTTATATTTTAGTTGCTTCCCGAATTCACAAACACAACCTTGAGCTTAAACCTTCTTATACATAGCGGATAACGTGTCCCTTTTGGATTCTGACTTGCTTGAGGACAATCAAGATTTTAAGTGTGGGGAGGTGGTTTATAGCTCTCTAATGCTGAAAATTTGTCATTTTTGCAAAATTTTTAACTATTTGAGTCATTTAACTTTTTGCCTATAAATTCCGTTTTTCCTACCCTAACCTTCAGCCAATGTTACAACCCTTAAAGACCTATGATTTTGTTTAATTTTAATGCATTAATTTTGACCGGATGGATGATGCAATCCCAACGTGACCACTTTGTGCAATAACATGTAGAGCGTTTACAAAAAAAAAAAAAATTTACCCAAACACTTGAGCGTTAGAGTGACCACTTGTGAGCTATCAATTTTAGTTCTTTTCTTTCGTTTTCATGAAGTGTTGATCGATAAAACCAAATTAATCAGTTTTGGAGACTCGTCTGAGGTTCATTATGTTTTTAATTGCAAAATGAGTAGTCTGAACTGTTGTAAATAATAAAGTGTAGTAGATTCTTGTTTTTGTAAGAGAGCTATTTGTTGATTTTTCTCTGCTTTAGATTCTGTCTTGCTTGAGGACAAGCAAGATTCAAGTGTGGGGAGGTTGATAGCTCCCATTTGTATAGGGTTTTTAGGCCCCTTTTAGCTTCCTTTTGCTTTATTTCCTTTCAGTTTTATTATTGTTTTGTTATCTTTTAGTTAGAATTAGTAATTTCTCTTATTTTTGGCATTTTCTGTGTTTTCAGGTGTTTTTGGGCCTATTTGAGCATTTCCGAACCAGACCCAAGCCTATTGGAGCATTTTCGGATTCTTCAGGGACCATCAGAGCACTTTTGGGATTCATCAGGGACCATTAGAGCACTTTTCGGAAGCCCAGGGACCTAAACAGATAAAAGCCGGAGCCACAGTTCCTTGAATAGGACCTGTCTCGGCGAGACATCACCTGTCTCGTCGAGACAGGCCCTCGTCTCGTCGAGGCATGCCTTGTCCCGACGAGACGAGGCGGGGAAAGGCGCACCAGCGCCTTCCCCCTTGCTAGAATGCGCGGATTTGGGCCTGAAGCCCACCAAAAACACTTTGTAATTTTCCTTTTTTACCCTTGAGGCATTAGGGTTTCCTTCCTAACTCTATAAATAGGGAGCTAATCCTAATCTTTCAAGGGGGGATTAGCCATTGAATAAATTGGAGAGCCACTAGGGCTTTCTCTCCTCCACAATGTAGATTTAGCTTTTATTTCAGTTTTATTTTCATGTTTCTAGATTAGGTTTATTTCAGTTTTTATTTTCTTTTGTCAAGAACGATTGATGGGAGAAGCTCCGCATCTTCTATTTTTATAATTGGAATCGGCAAAACGGGTTTTGGATTTCTATCTCTTTCCCTTTCATCTTTTGCGATTATATTCAATTGAAGCTTTTTCCATTGTTCCTATTTTCCTATTGCTATGATTGGTTTGTCTATGAACTGATCTCCATCCAATTTGGGATGGGGATGAAATTGATTATAAGAATATGTATGATTAGGGATCAAGGACCTTTGATTGATCAGTTTATGCATGCTTAATGCCTAGATATTGTTAGGAACAGGATTTATGCTAGAATGAACATTGATAATGATCAACTAGCCTGTTTATGTATATAATGTGCCTAATACCTGTTACCCTGACATTAAATAGGATTATAGATAGATGAGAACCTGACCACGGATCGTCTATACCGAACTTGTGTAAATCTCACTTCGCTAGAGACCACTAGGAATGAGGCTTTGTGGCTGGGCTACGGCTTTAGCCTTAATTGTCAATAAACCTAATGCTTTGCATGACCTAGGGTATATGCCTAATCAAGCCGTCACCCGAATGCATGTGAATAGGAAGGACAATACTGATCATATTAGTCTTTCACTTAGGGCAATTACCTTCAATCATTGGTAAAACACAAATCTGAACTCCCTAAACCCATACATAGGATTTAATCAAAGGATTCCTCAGCCTAGGTTGTGTCATCCATGAATTCACCTTCTACCCTATCAATTGTTCACTTTATTTTGTTATGTTTATTGCTTTTAATTCAATTAGTTAGTTATTCAAAAACCCAACATTTATCCAACCCTCTAAACAATTAGATCATTCTAGGTAGATTTGCTAGTTATAACGAATAGTCCTTGTGGTTCGATCTCGTGCTTAGCACTTTATTACTTGTTGCGATAGGATACACTTGTCCTATTAACTGCTATATACTTTACGAGCATCAAGTTTTTTGGCGCCGTTGCCGGGGACTATTTTGTTTATAATTAGATTAAATTTGCTTGGAACTATTTTATTTATAATTAGATTATATTTCGAAATACCCGACAACAACACCATCAAGTTTTTGATTAAATGTTGCCGGGACTATTTCGATTATAATCTATGTAAATTGAATAGGTTGAGATAATTGTTTAGATATGTATATATATATATATAAAATTTCGGGTTTTTCAAAAAAAAAAAAAAAAATTCTCGTGTCGTCTCGCCGAGACACTGTTCATCTCGGCAAGACACACCAAAAAAAAAATTATTTTTTATTAAAAAAAAAAAAATTTCACATGTCGTCTCGCCGAGACACTGTTCATCTCGGCGAGACACACAAAAAAAAATTTATTTTTTTTATTTTTTATTTTCTATTTAAAAAAAAATGAATTAACGTTTTTTTTTCTTTCTTTTTCTTTTCTTTTGCTTTTTCTACTCTTATTCTTTGGTTTTTTCTATTCTTATGTTTGTTTTCTTTTTTTTTTCTATTGGCAGAACCCTCTAATCGGAATACTCACCGACGCCGGATTGATTTTCAGGACTGCAGCTTGGAATTGAAAATTTAGCATCGGAAAGTCGGGGTTGGATTGACAAGCCACCCTTGAGGGAGTTTTTCTATCCTATTTCTTTTCTGCACTTTATGTTTTACTTTTATGTAATGATGGAAGTAAATGCATGTTGTAAGTGTGAGGAGGAGATACTAGGATATGATGATTTTTGATTCTGCCATTTGCATGTTTTTAATTTCTTTTTGTTTTTATATTAGGTTGCATGTTTTGGTTTTAATTTTAGGATTTTATGCTTTTTGATTTTGTTTGCTTTTTAATTCTAGGAATAAAAAGAATCCTAGGCAGTTGAAGTTGATACATTTAGCTATCCCGCAATACAGTTGACAATGCGCTTAAAAATTTGCACATTCTAAATGAAATTTATGCATGCGAAAAATCTTGAACAACGTTTGAGTCTCCAAAAATATTATTTGCCTAAAATTGACATGTAACGGAACGTTAGTTGAGGCTAGGATTGATACCAATGACCCTTCAATTGTGAGTTAGAGCCATAAAGATCAATATTTTAGACTCATGATTAGGAACAATTGATCTCTTAGGTGTGGGATTACATTTATTGTCTTTGTGCTCATAGGAATTGCATCCAATACTGGTTGAATTTTGTGTTTTTATTAAACTTGAAATGATTAGGCAACCTAGGTATAGCCCTTTGTGAAATTTAGCTTATTTCTTTGTTTAGCCAAAATCCCTTAACAATTCCACTAGATAAGCCCCTTTGAGCCTTTTACCCCTTTCTTTGATCAACCCTGTTACAAACCTTAGCCTTCTTAAATATCCTTTCTCATCCAAGTTAATTGACTCAATTTAGTTTTGATAAATCCTTAGACACACATATCTTTCAATTTCCCGCTAGCAATCATTAAAAGGTTGTAATTTTAATAGAAGAAGCAACCTTTACCCAATTGAATTTCACTATTTTCCCCCTCTATTCAAAGAAAAAAAATAAATGGTTAAAAACCAAATAAAAAAAAAAATTAGAGGAAAGGATAAAAGATGTGTTTATATTTTAGTTGCTTCCCGAATTCACAAACACAACCTTGAGCTTAAACCTTCTTATACATAGCGGATAACGTGTCCCTTTTGGATTCTGACTTGCTTGAGGACAATCAAGATTTTAAGTGTGGGGAGGTGGTTTATAGCTCCCTAATGCTGAAAATTTGTCCTTTTTGCAAAATTTTTAAATATTTGAGTCATTTAACTTTTTGCCTATAAATTCCCTTTTTCCTACCCTAACCTCCAGCCAATGTTACAACCCTTAAAGACCTATGATTTTGTTTAATTTTAATGCATTAATTTTGACCGGATGGATGATGCAATCCCAACGTGACCACTTTGTGCAATAACATGTAGAGCGTTTACAAAAAAAAAAAAAAATTTACCCAAACACTTGAGCGTTAGAGTGACCACTTGTGAGCTATCAATTTTAGTTCTTTTCTTTCGTTTTCATGAAGTGTTGATCGATAAAACCAAATTAATCAGTTTTGGAGACTCGTCTGAGGTTCATTATGTTTTTAATTGCATAATGAGTAGTCTGAACTGTTGTAAATAATAAAGTGTAGTAGATTCTTGTTTTTGTAAGGGAGCTATTTGTTGATTTTTCTCTGCTTTAGATTCTGTCTTGCTTGAGGACAAGCAAGATTCAAGTGTGGGGAGGTTGATAGCTCCCATTTGTATAGGGTTTTTAGGCCCCTTTTAGCTTCCTTTTGATTTATTTCCTTTCAGTTTTATTATTGTTTTGTTATCTTTTAGTTAGAATTAGTAATTTCTCTTATTTTTGGCATTTTCTGTGTTTTCAGGTGTTTTTGGGCCTATTTGAGCATTTCCGAACCAGACCCAAGCCTATTGGAGCATTTCCGGATTCTTCAGGGACCATCAGAGCACTTTTGGGATTCATCAGGGACCATTAGAGCACTTTTCGGAAGCCCAGGGACCTAAACAGATAAAAGCCGGAGCCACAGTTCCTTGAATAGGACCTGTCTCGGCGAGACATCACCTGTCTCGTCGAGACAGGCCCTCGTCTCGTCGAGGCATGCCTTGCCCCGACGAGACGAGGCGGGGAAAGGCGCACCAGCGCCTTCCCCCTTGCTGGAATACGCGGATTTGGGCCTGAAGCCCACCAAAAACACTTTGTAATTTTCCTTTTTTACCCTTGAGGCATTAGGGTTTCCTTCCTAACTCTATAAATAGGGAGCTAATCCTAATCTTTCAAGGGGGGATTAGCCATTGAATAAATTGGAGAGCCACTAGGGCTTTCTCTCCTCCACAATGTAGATTTAGCTTTTATTTCAGTTTTATTTTCATGTTTCTAGATTAGGTTTATTTCAGTTTTTATTTTCTTTTTTCAAGAACGATTGATGGGAGAAGCTCCGCATCTTCTATTTTTATAATTGGAATCGGCAAAACGGGTTTTGGATTTCTATCTCTTTCCCTTTCATCTTTTGCGATTATATTCAATTGAAGCTTTTTCCATTGTTCCTATTGCTATGATTGGTTTGTCTATGAACTGATCTCCATCCAATTTGGAATGGGAATGAAATTGATTATAAGAATATGTATGATTAGGGATCTATGACCTTTGATTGATCAGTTTATGCATGCTTAATGCCTAGATATTGTTAGGAACATGATTTATGCTAGAATGAACATTGATAATGATCAACTAGCCTGTTTATGTATATAATGTGCCTAATACCTGTTACCCTGACATTAAATAGGATTATAGATAGATGAGAACCTGACCACGGAATCGTCTATACCGAACTTGTGTAAATCTCACTTCGCTAGAGACCACTAGGAATGAGGCTTTGTGGATGGGCTACGGCTTTAGCCTTAATTGTCAATAAACCTAATGCTTTGCATGACCTAGGGTATATGCCTAATCAAGCCGTCACCCGAATGCATGTGAATAGGAAGGACAATACTGATCATATTAGTCTTTCACTTAGGGCAATTACCTTCAATCATTGGTAAAACACAAATCTGAACTCCCTAAACCCATACATAGGATTTAATCAAAGGATTCCTCAACCTAGGTTGTGTCATCCATGAATTCACCTTCTACCCTATCAATTGTTCACTTTATTTTGTTATGTTTATTGCTTTTAATTCAATTAGTTAGTTATTCAAAAACCCAACATTTATTCAACCCTCTAAACAATTAGATCATTCTAGGTAGATTTGCTAGTTATAACGAATAGTCCTTGTGGTTCGATCTCGTGCTTAGCACTTTATTACTTGTTGCGATAGGATACACTTGTCCTATTAACTGCTATATACTTTACGAGCATCAGCCGCTAAAAAATATATGCTAAAACCACTTTTACTATTTAAGTACTTGACATTTTAAGAAATTCTTTATAAAAATGAGATAGTTGTAAATAGTTGGCTAAATAATGACTAATATGTAACTTACCCATATAGGGAAAATTACACAGAAATTCATATTTTAAAAACTATTTACAATTATGAAAATCGCTTTTATGTATTTTATCATCATATGATTTTAAATTTTAAAATATCAGAATATCATAATTTTATTTCTATTTTTGTCAAATTTTCAGTTATTCAGTTGCAGGAAATAAAAACAGTTTTAAAAAAACCACCAAATATGACATTTAAATAAATTTTTTTGACATTTAAATAAATTTGTTTAAGAGTCTGACACAGTTATAAATAATTTGTTTTTTTTTGGTAAGAAGGGAAGAAAAAAAAAACAAACAAAAACCTAACCCGGGATCAGTCTAGGAAGACTGACCCCAATCTTATCCTCAAGAAGAGAAGGTAACAGAAAAGAAGGAGGAACGGAAAGGGTAGAAACACCTAACATCCCCCCCCATGCCCAGCAGCTGCCAAGCGATCCGCCACACGGTTTTGCTCCCTATAAATATGGGAGAAGGTAAGAGAATCGAAGGCAGGACGAAGCCTCAAGATGGCTTTAATGAGATTCTGACTCTTAAGACAAACAGCCTGTCTATCCGAAATCCTGTTGATAGCCTCCAAATTGTCAGACTCCACCGAAAGTCTTTTAACACCCATGCGAATGGCGAGTTTAATGCCAGACAAGATTCCTCCAGAGCTCCGCAGTAAAGGAGGAGCCCGTACCTAAGTTATGGGTAAACCCAGCCAGCCAGGCGCCACCAGCATCCCGAAGAACTCCACCAGCAGCAATTCTGCCATTACTAAGGCAAGAGCCATCCGTATTCAACTTGACAACCCCTTCCCTGGGCTTCCTCCAACCAACTAACTGGACCTCTTTAACCGGGGAGGGGTGAACCAGGGGCTCTCCTTCAAAACTCTTTGTAATAACAGAGAGTTTTTTCGAGAAGTAAAACCGGAGGTCAGGAATAAAGACAGTCTTCTCAGCAAATAACTCTTCATTCCTCCATTTCCACATTTGGTGACAAATAATAGCGAAGAGAATAGCCCCGTGCTCCATACTGGCCAACAAATTCCCATTAACGCCTTCAGAGAACCAGTCAATATCGGAGAACCCCATAAAGGAAGGAAGGATGTGGTGAGGAAGGACCCCTTCCCAAACCTTTCTACTATTCGGGCAATCCCTCAAAGCATGGCACAAGGTTTCCACATGGCCGCTGCATCTGCTACAGGCACCAGATACAGCCAAATGCCTTCTGTGTCTATCTGCATTCGTGAGGAGCCTGTCTTTGACTCCCAGCCATAGGAAACTCCTAATGCGGTAGGGGACTTTGAGGGCCCAAATGGACTTCCAAATTTCCAAGGGAGGATCAGCCCTATTAGGGGTAAAAGCTTCATAGGCCGATTTGCAAGAATAAGAACCATTATTAGTCAAGGCCCAGCAGTGTCTGTCCTTATCCTCCTCCTGATTACTAATCTTCACACCTCTAATATTAAGGAGGGTCTCCAAGCTAAGAAAGGAGTCGAACTTAGACCAGATCCAGTCTCCCTCCGAGTCCACCACATCAGCAATTCTCCAGGAGAGGAGATCATTCGGCGGAGGGGCGATGCACACCTCAATCAACGGTTTGTCACCAATCCAGGTGTCATACCAGAAACTAATGGATCTCCCATTACCCACCTCCAAGCCAATCCGCGTACCGAACTCAGCAAAAACAGCACTAAGCCCTTTCCAGAGGAAGGAACAGCTGACAACCCTCTCCTTCGGGCCACCAAAGATTCTATCTTTCCTATACTTGCCGCACAGAAGACGAACCCAAAGAGAGGAGGGGGATTGCCACATTCTCCAAAGAAGCTTCATTAACAGGACTTTATTATTGTCCTTAGCTTGCCTTATACCAAGACCCCCCCTGCTCTTAGGCTGGCAGGCTTCCTTCCAAGGGACCAGGTGAATCTTCCTCCCATCCCCAGACTCTCCCCACAGAAAACGCCGATTAATTTTATCAAGGTCGTTGAGGACCGGCTCAGGGAGCTTACAGGCTTGCATGATGTGATTTGGAGCAGCGCAGTTGATAGACTGGATTAAAGTAAGGCGACCTGCAAGGGAAAGAGAATTAGCTTTCCAGCTAGCACACAAACCGTTAGATTTGTCCAAAATGTCTTTAAAAGAGGCTTTGGACACCCTGTCACTATGAAGAGGGACCCCAAGGTATTTCCCAAACGATTGAGTCAGGGGAATGCCAGACATCTCACTCAGTCTTCTACACAAGCTATTATCCATATTCTTGGAACAAAGCATACGGGATTTATGGATGTTAATCTTCTGGCCAGAAGCCTCACAAAAGCAGTCGAGGATATCCATCACAGCCTTAATTTGTTCCTTATTACCCTCCACAAAAAGCATGACATCATCAGCAAAGAGTAAATGGGTAACAGGGGGGCAATGTCTGTTGATGGAAACAGGGTGGAGAGTCCCTTTGCTCACCACCTCTTGGATCAGGTGAGACAATCTTTCCATGGCAATAACAAAAAGGAAGGGGCTCATAGGATCCCCTTGACGAATACCCCTGGATGGAGAGAACTCATCCGACATATCCCCATTGATCATAACCTGGAAAACAGGAGAGGAGATATACTTTCCAATCAAATTCCTCCAGTTCTCCGGGATACCAGCTTTGGCTAAACTATCCAGAAGAAAGCTCCAGTTCAACCTATCATAGGCTTTCTCCAGATCCAGCTTGAGAGCCACGATCCCTTTCTTGCCTTTCTTAATCTTCATAGAATGGACAACCTCCTGGGCAATAACAAAGTTATCCATCAATTGTCTTCCAGGAACAAAGCTCCCTTGATTTTGGGCTGATAATATCCGGAAGGATCTTCTGGATTCTATTAGCCACAATCTTAGTAATAGCTTTATACAAGACATTACAAAGACTGATGGGTCTCATCTGGAGAAAGGAAGAAGGCTTGGCAACCTTAGGAATCAAGACAATGAGGGTTTTATTAACCAAACTGATATCGTTCGAACCACCAAAGACACCTAACACAAAGCTGTATATACCCTCTTTAACAGTGTCCCAGTGTTTATGATAGAAACTAGCGGGGATACAATCAATACCAGGAGCCTTAGTGGAACCGATGCTGGAGAAGGCCAGATCAATCTCTTTAAGCTCAATGGGATGGAAAGCATTATTAATACCATCCTCCCCCAAATGAGGAAAGGAAATGCCAGAGTGGGCACTCTCTAGGTCCACAGCTTCCTCTCTGAACAGGTCCTTGTAAAAATCAAGGGCAAGGCGCCGAATGTCCTCCTCCTCAAAAATCCACTCACCACTGGCGTCTTTAATAGCCTCGATCCTATTTCGCTGTCTCCTAATGATCGTTGAGAGGTGGAAAAACCTGGTATTCCGATCCCCGTCTTGAATCCAAGCCTTCCTAGATTTCTGGAACCACAGAAGCTCTTCCTGTCTAAGCACAGCTTCCAACTCGTTCTGAAGAGCTCTTAGGTGACCATTCAGGCTATGATCAAAACGAACCTCCAAGCAACGCTGAACACCTTCCATTCTCCTCAAGAGTTTGCTCTTCCTCCTGATAATATGACCAAAAGTATTTTTATTCCAAACAGCCACATTCCTCCTGAATTCCTCAGTAGCGAGGAGAACATCGGAGTGGGGATGCCAATTGCTTTTAACGAAATCCTTAAACTCGGGGTGAGACTCTCAAGCCACCAGATACCTAAAAGGTCTATTACCTTTCAGCCGATTTCCTTTGACCAAATTAATGAGGATAGGGCAATGGTCTGAGTGACGGAAAGGGAGATTAAGTACCTTGACCTTAGGAAACCTATAAATCGCTGCAACATTAGCGTACACCTTATCCAACCTAACAAACACACTATTCCTTTTCCAGGTAAATTTGTGGCCAGCAGCACCCAGGTCCGAAAGCCCGCACATATCCATACTTTGCTTATGATTAAGACACCGGTTCACATAATGATTACCCCTTCCTCTCTGATCACTCAAGAGGGCAATGTCATTAAAATCCCCGGCAACCAACCACGCCTCCACCATGTTAGAGCTAAAAGAATGAAGGATCTCCCACAGCCTTTTTCGATTAGTCGAAACAGGATCAGCATAGACGAAGGTAATAAAGAATGGTTTATTACCCGGGTAACACACCTTACTATTGATGAATTGACTGTCCATAGTAACAATATCAATATTGACTTGACCTGGCTTCCAAAAGAGCCAAATCCCCCCTGCCCGGCCAGTAGCCTCCGACCTGACGCAATTCCAATTCTTAAACTTTCTAACCACCTCATCTGCTTTGGCTCCACTAACCTTGGTCTCAAGAAGGACAAATCATGAAGGGTTAAACTGTTTAATGAGATCATTGACATGAATGCGGGTAGCTTTGCTCGCCGCACCTCTAACATTCCAAACGAAGAAGTCCATCAGAGGGGGAGACTATAGACGCAGGCCCAAACCCTAGATCAGGTATTTGTTCGGGGCTCCGGAGAGCCTAGAGGCGGTCCCAGAAGGACCCCTTTTATCCAAAGAATTCAAACCATGACGGTTCTTTTTAGGTTTCCCTTTGGGATTCTTCATGTTTAACTTACTCACTCCTATAGTCTTACCAATAGGAGCATCAACAGGAGGATGTAGAGTACTCGCCTCCCTACTCAAACCCTTCCCAGCTGACAGGATAGACTGGGGAATCTCTTTGCCTTTAGCAGAAGCATTAGAGACAAAGAGAGGATTAATAGAATTACCCAGACTAGAGGCATGCTCTACCGACTCCAGACCAGGCATGCTTAAATCAATCTGCTTATCAGAAGGATCCGAGTCATGATCTTCCTCCATAGACAAAACACCGAACCTTGACCCGGAACCCGAAGCTGAGTCCACTCCAGTCTCAATCCCCTTCTTAATATCCGGGGGTCTGACCTTGATTATAAATAATTTGTTAATTATGATCATTGTGTAATTTAACCTAAATTAATTTGATTAATAATTATAATTTGATTATAATTATGGATTAAATTAAAACATTATCTGATAATATTAAATTAGAAGTTTTTATGTGATTGGAACTCTAATTAATTATCCCTAACATTAATTAATTATTAATTTGATTAATAATAATTATCTAAATATAATTAGTTATTGTTTAGATAATATTAAAGTGTTTATTTAATTATCTAATTAGGAATCCTATTTAGAATAAGATTCCAATTAATTAAATTCCTAACACAACTGGGATTAGGGTTTTGAGGAGTCTATAAATAGACACCCTAACCTCAGATTTCGGCCAACCCTATTCAGGAGAGCAAGGAATCGTCCCGTCGTCGTCTCGGCTAATTACTTTAATTTCTTACTCTCTCTTTGATCTCGTATCGATTTCTGTTAGAGGCAGTCATTGCGATTGCTATTCATTGAAGGTTGATTACTGATTATCTTTTGTTTTTGTGTTGAATCAAACGTTCGTGGTTCACGAGTTGATAATAACAAGTTGTGGGCACTTCGTTTGCAATGGTAGATAGTTCATCAGTAAAGGTATTACTTTCTATCCCTCTTTATATGAAATAACAATTAACAGATATTGGAAAAAGGAAATAGATAAAATAGATAAAATTTTATTATTTCGCTATGCCTAAGCTTGTCTATTTTCCTTCATTGGTATCAGAGCCTATGTTAATCTGTTATTTCATATATGTAAATAAAAGAGTTTTTCAATCAGATTGAATAGATTTATTGTTTGGTTAAATTAATTAATCGATTAGTTCAATTAACCTAACGATAAATAAGTTTTGATTACTTGTTAATTAAAACTGATTATACATAGTTCCTGATTATTTCAGTTGATAATCATTTTAAACAAAACCTAAAAGTTTTATAGTTAGAACAATTCTGAAAAGATAAAACGTTTTAACATTCTGAAAATTGTTTTGAAACTGTTTTAGAACAATTATATATATATTTATATTTAAAATAATAAAAAATACGAACAGCCGTTCGGAGTCGCTGCCGCGAGGTAGCAGCCCCAAGCGGCTGTCGGGGTTGGTTGCTGCCTTGCGTAGCAACCAACAGTGGGGGCCCCGCTGCTGTAACAGCAGTGGTTCCCCTGTGACTTGCTGCTGCCGCGATGCAACAGCTGTTACGGAGGGCGGGCCGATTAAATAGGCCCGGCCCGAAGGGTACCGTTTTAAAAAAAAATTATTTTTAAAAGCAGGCCCGAGTTTTAAATATATATATATATATATGTATATGTTTCAGAATATAATAATTTGTTTTGATTATCAAAATCAATTTATTTAAAAGTTTGTTTTACCTAAATATTTGATATAAGTAATTCAAAGTATTAAATGAATTATTCGAATTAATTAGGATATGCATAATTGAAATTGGATGAAAATTAATTTAAGTTGTTAATTTGATTAACTTAAATATTACATAAATAGTTTGTGTAATCAACCAATTAAATTTAATTTAATTGAGTCTATGCATGTTTGGCAGTATGGACATATTAGACCCTCTTTAATAGTTATTTAGTCTTTTGGTATTTAAATTGGACCTGTGTGTCCTGCCTTCTCTTACTCTCTATTGTATTTCTCTTCTCATCCAAATCCCTTCAAGTAAATTGAAGTTTCTTTGAAATTGAATATTGTTGTAATTCAAGGCGCCAAGGAGAAGACGGAGGACCCAAAGAGAAATATGTAATAGTTAGTATTTCCCTAGGGTGATCCTTTATTCCATTTCTGGCTCAACGAAATAAACTTAGAGATATGTCCATAATTGTCAATGTTGAATGTATGAATGTTTGATATGTGCTAAAGCAAATCAAGACTAAGTTAGATTATGAGACTTAAATAAAATCCCTCACTAATCAAAAGTTAAGTAAATAAGCAAGTTATTAAAATCGGTTGCCCCTCCCTAATATTATAATTCAGCCTGCAGTACTGGGGGCCTTTGGGTTGTTGAGTAAACTCAAGCTCGGGGTTTTATGGTAACACCTGAATTATTGAAAAATCGCTTTTCACGAATATGGGGTAATGCTTAAATTAGGATAGAATAATTGGATGGGTAAACTCATGTTGTTCTAACCTAATGGGCAATATGGTTGGGATTGATAGACGACACATATCAGTTACTAATGTAGTTAGTAACCCAACAACCTAGAAATCACATGTTTGATGTGATTGATTACATGAATCTACCTAATGAATGAAACTAGCTTGTTGAGTAAACTCAAGGTGAAATTTCAGGAGTTAGGATTCTAGCTCACTAAAGGAATTGTGAATATCCTTCGAATTAATATAGAGGGTTATTAATTTGGTAAAATAGTGGGAGCAATTTAAAACATAAAAGTCCAGCGTATTTAAATTGTAAATGAATTAAACAAATGAATACCATCCGTCACTTTTCTCACTCTCAGCTTAATTTTACTCTAAAAAAAATCATGTCGAAAACCGATCTAAGAAATATCCTTACCGATAACAAGTTGAATGGTTCAAACTTCACCGACTGGTATCGCAACCTCAAAATCGTTTTGAAGTTCGATAAGGTAGGGTATGTACTTGATACACCGATACCCTCTATCCCGACTTTTAATGCACCCATCGAAAAGATCAAAACTTACTTGAAGCATAAGGCTGATGATAATCACGCAAGAAGCATTGTACTTGCATCTATGCCACTGGAATTGAAAAGGCAACATGAGGAGATGGATGCCTATTCCATGGTCGCGCACCTAAAAGAATTGTTTGGGAATCAAATTCGGTGCGAGCGCTACGAAATAACGAAGCAGCTATATAGATGTAAGATGCAGGAGGGCAAGTTTGTTATGACACATTGTGTCAGGATGATTGGCCTTATTACCAAGTTTTCTAGTATTGGAGATGCAATGGATCATGAACTAAGTGTAGACTTACTTCTTCAATCCCTCCCCGAGAGTTATTCACAGTTCATCATGAACTACCAAGTAAGTGGCTTGCAAACCTCTCTTGAAGAGCTTGCAAATATGCTCGAGACGGTCGAGCCCAATATAAAAGAAAACAAGGAAATACTGGCCCTTGCTACTGAGGGATCAAAGAAGAGGAAAGGGAATCCTCCCAATCCTAAATATCCCAATAATGGCGAGGGGGCCATGCCCACCGAAACAAAGGGGGTGCAAGTCAAGAAGCCCAAAGGGGAATGCTACTTCTGTGGTGAAGATGGGCATTGGAGGAGAAATTGCAAGGAGTACCTAGCTTCTCTCAAGAAGGGAATGGATGGTGCTGTAGCTTCTGGTATGTTCTATATTGAAATTAACTTAATTTCGCAGTCTGAATCTTGGGTATTAGATACCGGATGTGGATCTCATATTTGTATGAATATGTAGGAACTAAAACAGACTAGAGAATTGAAGAAAGGAGACATAAACTTGCGAGTTAGAAATGGTGCAAGGTTGCCGCACTCGCAATTGGAAACTATGATCTACATCTACCATCAAGACTTGTAGTAGTGTTAAGGAACTGTTTGTATGTTCCGGATATGTCCCGTAACATTATTTCTATTAGCTGTCTAGTAGAAGATGGCTTTCATGTTTCAATTAAGAACAATAATTGCGAATTTTATCGAAACAAAGTTTTCTATTTTTCAGGAATATCATTGAATGGGATTTATGTTTTGAATGATAAAGTTTCTGCTTTCACAATTGATACCAAAAGACTTAGATTAGATAACTCAACTTACTTGTGGTATTGTCGTTTAGGCCATATAAACCAGAGACGCATGCTTAAGCTACATCAAGATGGGCTTATAGACTCAATTGATTGTGAATCGATGGGAACATGTGAGTCATGTTTAAAAAGAAAAATGACAAAGACACCCTTTAGCAATAAAGGTCAGCGTGTATCAGACACTCTAGGATTAATACATTCAGATGTATGTGGTCCTATATCAGTCCAAGCCAGAGGAGGATTCAGATACTTTATTAGCTTCATAGATGATCATATAAGATATGGTTACATCTATTTGATGAAGCACAAGTCAGAAGCTTTTGAGAAATTCAAATGCTTCAAGAATGAAGTTGAGAATCAAACAGGAAAGACTATCAAAATACTTCGATCTGATCGAGGTGGAGAATATCTTTCTGAAGAATTTATGAGTTATCTAAATGAATGTGGAATATGCTCACAATGGACACCTCCTTATACACCACAACACAATGGTGTATCAGAAAGGAGAAATCGCACCTTACTAGATATGGTACGATCCATGATGAACACCACTTCTCTTCCAAAATAATTATGGGGCTATGCCTTAGAAACTGCCCTATTTACCTTAAACCGAGTTCCAACCAAATCCGCCAGTTCCACACCATTCGAACTGTTTGTTGGTAGAAAACCCATCTTCTCTTTCATTAGAATATGGGGATGTTCAGCATACATCAAACGTATTGTGTCAGATAAATTAGATCCCAAATCTGACAAGTGTTTCTTCATTGGATACCCAAAGGAAACTATGGGATATTACTTTTATCATCCAGATGAACAAAAGGTAATAGTATCCAAACACGCAGTGTTTCTAGAGAAAGAGTTTCTGGAAGAAACACATAATGGAAGCGTGATTGAACTTGAGGAAGTTCAAGAGGAATCACATGTTGAAAATGCGGAAGAAGTTGAACCCGAACCCGTTTCCCTAGATGAAACACAAGTGTCATATCCCACTCGTAGGCCTCAAAGAATTCGTGAACTCCCAGTTAGATATGGTTTTCTAGTGGGAGATGACGAACTGGTTCCAGAATCTAGTCCAGAATCTAAAGCATGGCTTGAAGCCATGAATTCTGAAATGGACTCCATGTATACTAACCAAGTGTGGACCTTGGTTGATCCACCAGAAGGGATAAAACCCATTGGGTGTAGATGGATCTTCAAGAAGAAGACAGACATGGATGGAAAGGTTAGTACCTACAAAGCTAGGTTAGTAGCGAAAGGATATTGTCAAAGGCAAGGTGTTGACTATGACGAGACTTTCTCTCCAGTAGCCATGTTCAAATCCATCAGAATATTGCTTGCAATTGTCGCTCATTTTGATTATGAGATTTGGCAAATGGATGTGAAAACAGCTTTCCTAAATGGAAACCTACTTGAGGATGTATACATGATGCAACCTGAAGGTTTCACATCGAAGAATGCAACCAAGGTTTGTAAACTTCAAAGGTCCATTTATGGACTCAAGCAAGCATCTAGAAGCTGGAACAAACGTTTTGATGAAACCATAAAACCATTTGGTTTTGAACAAAACTCAGAAGAGGCTTGTGTTTACAAGAAGAGAAGTGGGAGCTCAATCGTTTTCTTAGTACTATATGTTGATGATATACTACTTATGGGAAACGATGTTGCAATGTTGCAAACAGTAAAAGTTTGGTTATCGAGTAATTTCTCCATGAAAGACTTGGGAGAAGCAGCCTACATCTTAGGGATTAAGATCTATCGGGATAGATCAAAGAGACTGCTCGGACTATCCCAGTCTACATATATTGACAAAGTCCTAAAGCGTTTCGACATGCATGAATCGAAAAGAGGTAACTTACCAATGGTCCATGATGTCAAGTTATCTAATGGTCAATGTCCTAAAACGGACAGTGACAAGAATTGCATGGCTGTAATTCCTTACTCCAGTGCGGTTGGTTCGATCATGTATATTATGCTTTGCACTAGACCTGATGTGGCGTTCGCATTGAGTATGACGAGCCGATATCAAGGGAATCCAGGATTCGATCACTGGATTATTGTCAAGAACATTCTTAAGTATCTTAGAAGAACTAAAGACATGTTCCTCATATATGGACAAGGAGAATTGAAAATTGAAGGATATTCAGATGCTAGTCATCTGACTGATGAATGATTATAGATCCCAATCAGGATACCAGTTCATCCTGAATGGAGGTTCAGTTAGTTGGAAGAGTTCCAAGCAAGGAAGCGTTGCTTTCTCGTCAACTGAATCAGAGTACATCGCAGCTGCAGAAGCGGCAAAGGAGGCTGTTTGGATTAGGAAGTTCATAACAAAACTAGGAGTGGTGCCTGACATTGTGAATCCCATTACTCTCTACTGTGATAAAAATGGAGCCATTGCACAAGCAAAGGAACCACAGTCTCATAATGCATCCAAACATTATCTCAAGCGATATCATCTTATTAGGGAGATCATAGCCAGAGGAGATGTGAGAATAGAAAAGGTGCCCACTGAGGACAACGTTGCAAATCCGTTGACCAAGCCATTACCAAAAAGAGCTCATGATAGACATCTTAGTTCTTCTGGTATTAGTTTCAGGAACAATTGGCTTTAGTCCAAGTGGGAGAATGTTGGAGTTTAGTGTCCTAAAGACAATTGTTTTGCGATATTAATATTAATGAATAAATTGTTTATTTGATCATTTGTTTAATCAGATATATAGCATTAAAATGTAACTATATATAACGGCAATAATCTTTCATAAAGAAATTAACCCTAAGTTTATTTAAGTAGTTATAAAGTGTTCATACAAGCATGAAGTGAGACTGTACTTTATAATAGACCAATAAACTTAAAGTAAACCCAAGTCAAGTAATATGTTATAAGGGTTGGCATATTACTATTGAGACTTGCATGTAACAGTGTTTTCTGTCGAGACAGAAAGCTGATCTCACAAGCTTTAGATATTCGGATATCTAGACAGTTACATGGATCCGGTGAAGGAGTTCATTAGGATTGGGACCCGACTTGAGATAACAGAATGGATTGATTTATCTAATGTGTCAACTGTTCATCTCATTGGTGTTAGTAGGTATAACTAATCCTCAGACTCAAACATTCGTTAATTAGTAATTCTGGATTATGGAGTCTGGTACTTTGATTCTGTGCGAGCACGATCCAATAGGTGAGAGCCTAGGGTGTGTGAGAGCAGGGTTGGGTATCACGCAAAGTGATTACAGAATGGTTAATGTCAGATTGAGCATTCGTCACTCCCGATAAGTGGGAGATATATCCAAATGGCCGCTTGTGGTGAATTGACTGAAATCCTTGCAAGGTGATACAGTTAAGAGTAGAAATGAACATTTCACTTAACTTATCTTTTCAGAGTAAATTCAACCTGTACAAGTAAAACCGGACTCTTCGTTATATGTAACCTTGACACATTCCATGGTTATAAGGAATTGACCAACAGGATATAGTTGATGAAGGATCGTATTATACTGTACCTAATACAGAAAGGTTAACGTCAATTATCAACCTGACTTCTTAATTGCTCTGGGGGAATATCATAGGTTCTGCTAGTAACAGCTCGCGACGGTATTCCGTTATATACATGTTGGAGACGAAAATGTAATTAGTAAAGACACACTATATGGGCTGAAATTTATATATATTTGGGGATAAATTAATTTGATTAATAATTATAATTTGATTATAATTATGGATTAAATTAAAACATTATCTGATAATATTAAATTAGAAGTTTTTATGTGATTGGAACTCTAATTAATTATCCCTAACATTAATTGATTATTAATTTGATTAATAATAATTATCTAAATATAATTAATTATTGTTTAGATAATATTAAATTGTTTATTTAATTATCTAATTAGGAATCCTATTTAGAATAAGATTCCAATTAATTAAATTCCTAACACAACTGGGATTAGGGTTTTGAGGAGTCTATAAATAGACCCCCTAACCCCAGATTTCGGCCAACCCTATTCAGGAGAGCAAGGAATCGTTTCGGCGTCGTCTCAGCTAATTACTTTAATTTCTTACTCTCTCTTTGATCTCGTATCGATTTCTGTTAGAGGCAATCAATGCGATTGCTATTCATTGAAGGTTGATTACTGACTATCTTTTGTTTTTGTGTTGAATCAAACGTTCCTGGTTCACGAGTTGATAATAACAAGTTGTGGGAACTTCGTTTGCAAGGGTAGATAGTTCATCAGTAAAGGTATTACTTTCTATCCCTCTTTATATGAAATAACAATTAACAGATCTTGGAAAAAGGAAATAGATAAAATTTTATTATTCCGCTATGCCTAGGCTTGTCTATTTTCCTTCATCCATGCTCATTGTTACTTATGAAGGTGAACATAACCACCCAAGGATACCATCTCAATCTGTAAACACATAATTCTCATTTGTGTAAAAAAGCACAGGTATCCCTTGCTTTCTTAACCAGGCATACACCCTATTCTGTTATGTACTGATTTTTGGATGCATTTGTGATTATGAGATTTATGCAGCCGGGTAAGATGCTTGCATTAAAGTTGGCACAACACTAATGTTTTCATACCTAAAGGACCTGCTTGTTCAGAGCACTGGTTATGTTGCTCCTCTTCTTCTTGTTGCTTCTTTTGCATGAGCACTAGAGGTATTCTTGGTTTCTAATGGGGATAATAGTAATTCATTATTCAACAAAGGAGACAGGAGACAGAAAATGGCTTGCACCACCATGTAGACTTGAATTTTCATGAAACTATCAATCCCTTGAATTGAGTCTGATTTATAATTTGCACAATGCAGAGTGAAATGTGTTAAGTAAATAACTGCTAACAAATGTTGTAGTTGGCTCAGATGAATTAATTGCCTTCAATTTCAACTTTCTTTGTCTATCATTGCCTAGTTTAACCTTTAAAGACATTTGCAGAGCCTGCTTTCGTTCCGAAAGTTCTCAGAATGGATCAATCCAGCGAAGTAATACTTTAGTATCTTAAAAGCTTTAACATTTTTATGCGAGTTACCATGAAGCATTTTATAGCATTTTTTGTTATAATAGGATTTTCAAGCATCTATAGATCACACTTAATTAACTTGTGTATTTTATGTTGCAGGGAGCAAAGTGGTGGAGGAACCTGCTAAGGATGGGCATAACAAGTGACAAGATTCAAGGTTAAGGTGTTTAGGCTTCTTATATAGTTAAATGTTAGTTTTGTAATGAGAAACCTTCGGTTAGGATTGTGATCTTCACATATGTACAAGTTTATTGTTATATATAAAGGCTATTTGCACATTATTTGCAATCTACTTCGGTTATATATACAGGTTCATGGAAGAGGTAAAAACCAAAAAAACAATGACAAAATTCTTATAAGAAAATGTCATCTTACTTTCTATCTAACGATACAGAACTGATAACAAATTGTCATACTAATTATGTTCCAACGACATAATTTAATACAAATTATATCATGTGAATTACGTTATGATGACAGTCGAGAAAACAAAAACTGTCATAACATTAACATAACACCTCCATTTTAACTTAATATTTTGACACATTATTTAAAAATGGTGTCATGAGAACATATATTACGTGACAGTTGTTATTAGATAATTCGTATATAAGTAGTGGTCAGATGACATATCGCTATTTGGTCGTTGTCATGTGAGGCTATTACAGATGACAGACGCTTAGGAAGCGCGCGTCGTCTGTCGCTTTGAAAGATGAAAGAACTCGACCGTCGTCTGATGCCTTATCAGACAGCAGCGAGCCCTGTGACAGATTTATATCATGCGGAACGATGGTTTTTAACCTTCGTCTGAAGAGGGTTTTGGCGTAGTGATATTTACAAATGTCTCATGTTTTGATAATTTAAAATGTCAAATTCTTATAAGTTAAAATTGGAAGCATCATATCTGGTTGATTATAAAAAAAACTGTGTTTTGTTTAAATAATAAAAAATTAATTTCTTCTTAATAACCGACTCATCTCTCTGTAAAACTTGTTATTCTAATTTTTCGTTTAGTAGAAATTCAGTGTCAAAGAACTGGAAAAAACTGACATTATCAATTTAATTAGGTTCGAAATATCCCCATTTTTTTATACAATGACAATGAAGAATTGAACCAGAAACAATTCAAGTAATAACCATAACATCTTTTTTTTTCTCTTTTCCTACTTAATCAGTGGAATCTTTTGTCGATTGAATGAATAGAAAATTGTTGATGCTGATGATGGTCATGAAGGCAGTAGAAACTCTCTCTTATAGTAGAGTTTTCTATTACAATGTCAAAAAAGAGAATAATAACAATTACCGTTAAAAAAATAAGAATTTTAACAATAAATTAATAAATAAAAAGATAGATAAATTGAAAAGTGACAACCCAAAAAATAAAAGTATGAAATTCTGAGATATTTGGATTAAACAAAGTCCCTCACCTCTCATCGTTACCTCAATGACGACAACTTTCTTCTGGCTTTCTACCTTAGTCTGATGCCTCTACTTCGAAGATGCACTTTCTATCTGCAGCCCATATTGAATCCACCTTGAAGATCAAATCCGTTTTGAAGTAACTTATGCCTTTGAAGATCGAATCCATCAAAGACTTAGTGTATTCAGTAATGTAATTATTTCTCTGAAATGAATCAATTGCATCTGACTTGTTTAAAATATGGTTATCATTTTTGTTTGAGCTTCATATGCTTCTTCTTCTTACTTTGTTAAATTGATTCTGTTCATGGACAATGGAAGCACGACGATATTAAGGTTAAAGATGATAAGAATTCTCTTTAGCGTCGGGTAGAAGGATTTCTTCACTTATCTTAATTATAGATTGTGAATATCGGTATACATGATGTGCTCATTTATGGTGTTTTTTTAATCTTCTGAATTTTATTGTTTGCTCTTTCATTTCCAAACTGACAGTAATTTCAGAAATTTTTCCAGTAATAGCAAAAGCCATTGACTTTTTGATTTCCATGAATTATATATCGGACACTTCAAATCATAATGTATGTAAACAATTAGTTGACTGAATCAAATCACAAAAAATGATAAAAACAAATAAAAAAACATTCACTTTATTTCGATAATAAAAAACAGCCGCAGAATCAGATTCTAATGCATAACGGTAAGAAGCTGGAACCATCCCTAAAAAGGATAGTTCATGGTGTCTAGGGATGTAAGAGCACCTCCACTCTCCTTGAATTGCTCTCTGATTATGAATATAATAATTAAAAAACAACAGAATAATTAAGTAATGTAATTACCGTTTGCATAATTAAGCATAAGTTGGTGCATTGATCTTGAAGCACTGCCCAACATTCAATATCTTCATCTTGTTGGAATCTAACTTCATTGAAAACGTATACCAAGTCCTTCTTCTAATTGAGAATCTGTCTGTAGAAGGCGTCTTCCTAAGGTTTACAAGAGAACTGAAATGAAGTGTGTGGATCATAACGTCTAATCCATTTATAGAGATAATGACGTTAAACAATGAGCCATGAAGTTCATCTATGAAGTTATTTGCATATATGGACATATTAAATGTTTGAACTGCATCAGTTCTTGACAAGGTTTTCATAAATAAAAGTGTGTATTCCCATTGGGGAATGTTTCAAATTCGGTAGAAGTTAGGAATTCGTCCTGCCAACTTATTTGATTTTTTTCTCTACTCTGGATAATTAATTTAATGAATTATGCATATATACAGTGCATTATCATATAACTTTTGTGACTACTCATTCATATGCATATGAATAGTTGAACTAGACAATATTTTTATGATTTATCTTCATTCATGTGTTACATCTAACTACAAGAAAAACATGTTTGGAAGCCCTTCTGTAACAACACTTTAATAAAGCGTCCCATGGTTTTGTTCACAAAAAAAAGCACATTATGTGGCTTGTATCTTTGCCCCAAGAATGCCCAGTTTAGTCCTCCCTACTAAGGCTGGACACAGATCTTAGAGATAATATATTGGAGCAAATGTCTGAGGAAAAAGATTTAGAATTCGTATGAATTTTTAACCAATTTTGACCAAATTCGACCCTTTTAATAAAAAAACGCCAGCAGTTTCGTTCGATTTTGAATTGTTTTCATCGAATATTCGATCTAATATAATATTTTTAAGATTCGCGCCCACCCCTACTCACAAATAGAGCCGGGTAAATTACACAATTGTCATGATTGGTCTAAATATTTACAAATCTCTCATATTCTGAATTGATTTTTAAAAATCTCAAATTCTTATAATTTAAAATTGGAAGCATCAAATCTGGTTGGTTATGAAAAAACTGTGTTTTGTTTAAATAATAAAAAATTATTTTCTTCTTAATAACTGACTCATTTCTCTGTAAAATAAACTTATCATTCTAATTTTTCTTTTAGCAGAAATTCAATGTCAAAGAACTAGAAAAACTGTCATTACCAGTTTAATTAGGTTCAAAATATCCCCGCTTTTAATGCAAGGACAATGAAGAATTGAACCATAAAAAATTCAAGAAATAACCATAACATCTATTTTTTCTCTTTTCCTACTTCATGAGTGGAAGCTTTTGCCGGTTGAATGAATAAAAAATTGTTGATGTTGATGATGGCCATGACGGCTGTAGAAACTCTCTCTTATAGCAGAGTTTTCTATTACAATGTCAAAAAAGAGAATAATAACAATTACCATTAAAAAAAAGAATTTCAATAAAATATAATAATAAAAAGACAGAGAAACTGAGTGACAACCCTAAAAGTAAAAGTGTGAAATTCTGAGATATGTGGATTAAAAATCATTATGATGATAAAATATAGAAATAAGATGGCCAGTCTCCCCATTGATCTTTACTGGAAACCAACTTTGCCAGATGATCAGCTTCCATGTTTGAGCCTCGCCGGACATTGATAATATCCCATTTAACTTCTTTACTTTCTAGAATGTTAATGACCCGCTTTGCTTCTTCCACATACTGGAGCATATTTCATCTTTGACATTGTAATTCTTGGTGATCTGGCTCACCATCAACTTAGAATCACTATGTATTACTACATGTTCTCGTGTGATTTCTTTCAGCAAGCGTAGCCCAGTATCAAAGCTTCATATTCTATTGCATTATTGGTTGCTGGGAAATATAGCTTTGCAGCATAATGGATCTTGATGTATTCTGGGCCTTTGATTACTACCCCAATTCCTGCACCTTCGACGAAGGACGCCCCATCGATGTACGTAGTCCATTCTTCTAGTTTGGCTTTGAGCGAATCCATGTACTCTTCTGTGAATTCATTAATGAAATCTTCTAGGACTTGGATCTTGAGGGCGGATCTCCCTTCATATTGGATGTCGAATTCTCCAAACCGTATGGACCACTCTATCAATCTGCATGAGGTTTCTAACATTTTCAACGCTTTCCATATTGGGATACTGGTTTGTACCATAATCATATGTGCCTGGAAATATGACCTAAGATGGATAGATGTTGTCACAACCGCCAAAGCCATTTTATCCAGCCTTGAATATCTTGTTTCCGTATCATTCAACACCTTGCTAACATAATAGATGGGAAACTGTTGACCCTATTCCTCTCGAATAACCAATATGCACATAACTTTTTCCGTGACAGATATATACAAATGCATGCCTTCTCCTTGGACTAGCCTGCTCATTAAGGGCGGTTCCGCCAACAATTATTTTATGCATTGGAAGGCTTGTTGATAATCCTTTGTCCATTCGAATGTCTTTTGCTTTTTGATTGCTTCATAATAGGGTAGACATCTCCTGGCTGAACAGGATATGAATCTTCCTAACGCTATAATCCGCCCATTTAGTCATTGCAGTTCCCTCACGTTTTGTGGGGCCTTCATGTCTAACACAACTTTTACCTTGTCTGGATTGGCACCAACACTTTTTTGGCTAATGACATAGCCAAGGAATTTTCATGAAGTTGCTCTGAACGTACATTTTTCTAGGTTAAGCTTGATATTGTACTTACGAAGCACTTCTAGAACTTCATTGATATCCGTCGTATGTTTCTTCATGATGGTGCTTTCAATGATCATATCATCCACATATACAGAGAAGTTATTCCCATATTTTCCTTCAAATATTTTGTTCATTATTCTCTGATACGTGGCCCCTGCATTTTTTAACCCAAATGGCATCACTTAGAAGCAATATGTTGCTTGATGCGTGACGAATGAAGTTTTGATCTAATCTGAGGGTTCCATTTAGATTTGGTGATAGTTGGACATAACATCCGTGAAGGAATATACCTCGTATCTTGCAGTTCCATCAACCAAAATATTGATGCAAGGTAGCAGATAATTGTCTTTTGGACATGCCTTATTCAGATCTATGAAATCTACATATATCCTGTAAGATCCGCTCGCCTTTTTGACAAGAACTACATTCGCCAGCCACTAGGTGTATATCACCTCTTCAATTGGATCTGCTTTCTTTAGCTTTGTTATTTCTTCTTTTATAGCTTTCTGCCTTTCAAGCTCATTGTTTCGTCTTTTCTGAGCAACTGGTGTTGCATCTTCCGCCATGTTTAGCTTATGTGTGATCACGTCCGGACGTACTCCAGTTAAGACTTTGTTTTCCCATATGAAAACAGTTTCATATTCAATCAAGGCTTTGGTGATGTCTTCTTTTATCTCAGGTTTCAGCCCCTTGGCGATCTTCACCTTCTTCCCTTCAGCAATCATGGACACCTCAATGTCACCTAATGTAGTGGTAATAGGTGTTGGGGTTTAGTGTCCTATAGACAATTGTTCTAGGATACAGACTTAATATAAATGAAGTGTTCTTTATATCATTTGTTTTAATGAGATATATGTTTTATAACTATATAAAGGCAAAACCCTTTTAAGCACTAAATAAAGTCTAATAAAAGGAAATCCGTAAGTTTGTTTAAAGTGATTATAAAGTGTTCATACAAGCATGAAGTGAGACAAAACTTTATAATAAACTAATAAACTTAAAACCACCCCAAGTTAAGCAATATGTTTAGGATTGACATATCACGGTTGAGACTTGCATGTAACAGTGTCTTCTGTCCAACAGAAAGCTGATCTCACAAGCTTCATATATATAGATATCTGGACAGTTACATGGATCCGATGAAAGGTAGTTCATTAGGATTGGGGACCCAACTTGAGATAACAGGATGGGTAGATTCTTCCTTGTCACATGTTCATCTCATTGGTATTAATAGGTATAAATAATCCTCAGACTCAAAGGAATGTTAATTGGTATTCTGGATTACGGAATGTGACGCTTTGACTCTGGTCTAACACGATCCTTAACAGAGATGACTCTGGGGTGTGAACAGCAGACATTGGGTATCACAGGAAGTGATTACGGGATCGTTATACATTGGATTGAGCATTTATCACTCCCGATAAATGGGAGATATGTCCATGGATCGCTTGTGGAAGTCTTGACTCTAAATCCTTGCAAGGTGATAGCTTGAGATTGAAATGAGATTTATCTTAACCTATCTAATTGGAGTTGACTCGGCCAGAACAAGTAAAATGAACGTCTCGCTATATGTGACTTGACATCACCCATAGTCATAAGATTCAGTTCAAGGACGTAGTTGATAAAGGATCGAATTATACCGTAACTAATACGGAAAAGTCAACGACAGAATCAACCTGTCTTCTTATAGCTCTAGGGGAATGATTACGGACTTGTTAATCACATACTCTGTACATCATTCCGTTATGCAAAGATTAAATATAATTCTTTGAAAATTATTTAATAACGTTGCATACGGCGAGAAGCGATAAGAACCTAATGAGTCACACATAAGACTTGGAACCCAAAAGAGAGACAGATGTTAATTAATTGATGGAAGCCCAATTGAGCCCAATAAGGCCCAATTACCATGGGGGCGATTTTTATGTATGGAGATACATAAATAATTAATTTGATTTTATCAAATCCTAATTAGATTAGGATTATGAATTAAATTAATTGAAGGATAAATAAGTTAGGAGTTTTAATTAGATTATATTACTCCTATTATTATCCAATAAGGTTATCATTATTATCTTTTATATTTAGATATATTAATAGATAATAATTAAGAATTATATTCCAAATTGAATTCCTATTAAATAACCTAATTCTATCTAACTAGGGTTAGATACAAGTGATTATAAATACCCCCTACTAGGGATTTTCGAAATCCACTATTGAATTTGAGGAGCGAGAATTCGAACCCCCCTAACCGAGGACGAGTTTTCACCGCTTCCATTCGTTCAATTGATTTTCATCTCTTTCTCTTTATCCTTGATCTTGTGTTGATTAATTAGAGACAATCTACTTTGGTTGTTATAAACGGTTGATTCTAACTTGATCTTCCTTTGTTTTGTTTTGTGCTCGGGAACTCAAAGTAAGAGTTGTGGGCACTTCGTTTGCAACGGTAGATAGAACATCTAAAAGGTATTCCTTCTTATCCCTCTTTGTATGAAATAACGATTAACGGATCTTGGGGTTAATGGAAATAGGTTAAGAATTTTATATTTCCGCTGATATACGTTAGCCTATTTTCCTACATTGGTATCAGAGCCTGCGTTAAATCCGTTATTTCATATATGAAAATTTAGAAGTTTTTCAATCAGATTGAATAAATATTTATAGTTAGGTTAATTAACAAAACTGTTTTGATTAATTAGTTCTAAAAGATAGATAAGTTTTAATTAATTGTTAATTAAAATAGGTTATGCACATGTTCCTAATAATTTTGGTTGATAATCATTATAACAAAATCTATTAGTTTTATGGTTAGATTGATAAAATCAATTTTATTCATTCTAAAAGATAAAACGGAAAATCTATAATAGTTTTTCCTATTTTCTGAAAATCGTTTTAAAACTGATATATATATATATATATATATATATATATATATTTATATATATTTTATAAAAAATATATATATATTACAACAGTTCGGGTCGCGCCATACGGCGCGACCCGACTATTGTCGCGGTTGCTGCCGCGCGGCAGCAACCGCACGCGGCGCCTGGCCGCCGCTGCCGCAAGGCAGCGGCGGGTCAGACGCCCAGGGCTGCTGCCAAACGGCAGCAGCCCACCCTCGGGCCCGGCCCGAGACCCACTTAGTTTTTAAATCGTTTAAAAACTAGTTTTAAATATATATATATATATATATATATGTATATGTTTCAGAAATTAATAGTTTTCTGTTTTGATTATCGAATGAAAAATTTATTTAAAAGTAGTAAATAAAAAATGTTTAAATGAATTAAAATCAAAATAATTGGGACGTGCATAATTAAAAGTTTTGTATAGTTATATTAATCTAAAAGTTTAATATAAAAGGATACGAAACTATTAGAAGTAAAATTGGATGAAAGTTAATTCGTTGAGTTAATGTGATTAACCTAAATATTACATAAAATACTTATGTAATCAACCAATTAAATTTATTTAATTGAGTCTATGCATGTTTGGAGTTATGGACATATTTGGACCCTCTTTTAGTCTTTTGGTATTTTTGAAATAGGGCCTGTGAGTCCTGCCCTTCTACCATCTATTGTAATTTCTCCTCTCATCTAATTCCCTTCAATTCAATTGAAGTTTTCTTTAGTAGTATAGAAATTAATCTGTAATTTCAAGGCGCCATGGAGAAGACGGAGGACCTAAAGAGAAATATGTAATAGTTAGTATTTCCTTAGGTTTGCCCTTTTATTCCGTCTCTGGCTCGACGGAATAATTTAGATGATATGTCCATAACGCCAATGTATGTGTCTGATGTATGCTAAAGCAAATCAAGACTAAATTAGATTATGAGACCTAAAATAAAATCCCTCATTAAAAAGTTAAGTAAATAAGCAAGTTATTAAAATCGGTTGACCCTCCCTAATATTATAATTCAGCCGGCAGTACTGAGGGCATTTGGGTTGTTGAGTAAACTCAAGCTTGGGGTCTTACAGTAATACCTGAATTATCGAAAATCGTTTTTCATGAATATGGGGTAATACTTAAATTAGATTATGATAATTGGATGAGTAAACTCATGTTTTCATAAACTAATGGGCAATACGGTTGGGATTAATATGAATAGCATATTAGTTACTAATTTAGTTAGTAACCCAATAACCTAGGAATCACATTAAATATGTGATTGATTACATGAATCTACCTAACGAATGAGACTCGCTTGTTGAGTAAACTCAAGGCGAAATCTCAGGAGTTAGGATCCTAGCTCACTAAAGGATTTGTGAAATTCTTCGAATTAATATGGAGGGCTATTAATTTGGCAAAATAGTGAGAGCAATCTGAAATAAACTAAAAGGCCTATAATTTTAGATTGATATACTTTAAAGCAAATAAATAACATACGTTTACTCTTTCTCACTCTCAGGTTTAATTAAACACTCTTAAAATCATGACTAAAACCAATCTGCAAAACATTCTTACCGATAACAAGTTGAATGGTTCAAACTTCACCGACTGGTTTTGTAACCTCAAAATTGTTTTGAAGTTCGATAAAATAGGGTATGTACTTGATACAACGATACCCCCTATACCAGCTGATGATGCTCCCATCGAAGAAATTGATGCTTACCAGAAGCACAAAGCTGATGATGATCATGCGGGATGCATCATACTTACATCGATGACTCCGGAATTACAAAGGCAACATGAGGAAATAGATGCCTATTCCATCATCATGCACCTAAAGGAATTGTTTGGGAAACAGACCAGGTGCGAACGCTACGAGATATCAAAATTGATATATCGTTGCAGGATGCAAGAGGGAACATCCGTCATGACACATTGTGTCAAGATGATTGGCTATATTACCAAACTTTCTAGTATTGGATTCGCGATGGATAACGAACTAAGCATAGACTTAATTCTTCAATCCCTCCCGGAGAGTTATTCACAGTTCATTATGAACTATCAGATGAATGACTTGCAAACCTCTCTTGAAGAGCTTGGAAATATGCTTAAGTTAGTTGAGCCCAATATGAAAAAGGACAAGGCAATATCAGCTCTTGTCATAGAGGGATCAAAGAAAAGGAAAGGGAATTTTCCCAATCCTAAATATCCCAAGAAAGGCAAGGGAGCCATGCCCGCTAGAGCTAAGGGGAAGGAAGTGAAGAAGCCCAAAGGAGAGTGCCACTTCTGTGGTAAAGACGGGCATTGGAAGAGGAACTGCAAGGAGTACCTAGCCACCCTCAAGAACGGAAAAGGCAGTGCTTCAACATCTGGTATGTTTTATATTGAAATAAATACAGTTTCACAGTCTGAATCTTGGGTACTTGATACCGGATGCGGATCTCATATTTGTACAAATATGCAGGAACTAAATCGGACTAGGGAACTGAAGAAAGGAAGCATAAACTTGCGAGTAGGAAATGGAGCAAGAGTTACCGCCCTCGCAATTGGAGATTATGTTTTAAATTTGCCCTCTGGGCTTGTAATAGAATTAAGGAACTGTTTATACGTTCCACAAATGTCTCGTAACATTATTTCTATTAGCCGTCTCGTTGACGACGGTTTTCATATTTCAATAAAAGAAAACCATTGCGATTTTTATAGAGATTTGATCTTCTATTTTTCAAGAATATCGCAAAATGGGATTTATGTGTTAGATGACAAAATTTCTGTTTTCGCAATTGATACCAAAAGACATAAGCTAGATAATTCAACTTACTTGTGGCATTGTCGTTTAGGCCATATAAACAAAAGACGCATGCTTAAGCTACATCAAGATGGGCTTATAAATTCAATTGATCCTGAATCATTGGAAGCGTGAGAAGCATGTTTAAAAGCTAAAATGACAAAGACACCCTTTAGCAATAAAGGTGAGCGTGTATCAGACACTCTAGGACTCATTCATTCAGATGTATGCGGTCCTATGTCAGTCAAAGCAAGAAGAGGATTCAGATACTTCATAAGCTTCATAGACGACCATACGAGATATGGTTATATCTACTTAATGAAGCACAAGTCCGAAGCTTTTGAGAAATTCAAATGCTTCAAGAATGAAGTAGAAAATCAATTAGGAAAGAAAATCAAGACACTTCGATCAGATCGAGGTGGCGAATATCTTTCAGATGATTTTCTGAATTATCTAACTGAATGTGGGATATGCTCACAATGGACACCTCCCTATACACCACAACAAAATGGTGTATCTGAGAGGAGGAACCGTACTGATGGCGTGACGCCTAGTGTAGAGCTTTGCTAATGACGACTAAATGTGTATTGCGGTGAATGTGCTATAAATATGGATGTGATCTTTTAAATGTTCTAACTCCACTAGACACTACGACTACTTAGGGGCAAGTGTACCCCGTCGTATCAAGTAATAATCCAGTTAAGACCGGGTATCGAATCCATGGGATTTATAATTACAAGTATTAGACGACTCGGTTTCGTATGTTATTTAAGCGGTGATTACTTTGGGGTAAAGTAAGACGCAACTACACACTATCCCTAACTATTGGCGACACAGATTTATGTAGCTAAAACCCTATGAAATAGGATGAATAACAATAAGTTATAACCACGATAAATAACGACTCTAAATGTATACGGATAATAATTTACTCTTGTAAAGATGACTAAGTGTAGTAGGACCGACCCGTGAAGCACTTAGACTACGTGATTCCTAGTCAACGCGTGTCTAATGCGGGGGAATTAGAAACTAGGGCCCGTAACTTTCGTGGCTTGTCAATTCCTACGGTTTCCGGTTTGTCACTTCCGGTAAGGCAACACCTATATAACTCCCTAAGGATAGCCCGAATGGCGGCGGAAATCGCGTTCTCCTACACAATAATCAGTTACGAATATCAAAAAAAGTAATAAACATCAACACGTAAAGGAAAATAGAGATTATGAATCATAAATTATAAATATGGAAAGTGAATAGATGAAATACAACCAAGCCTAATATATAGGAAGAGTACAAGCTAATTAGCAGGTAAAAAGGGAGAATCCGCCCTTGAAACTAGCTAACCGGACTCAAAGCCGTCTCCTAGGTCGTGGAGGTGGAACTCTCGAGCTTGGTGACGAGTGGTGGAACGGAACTTCGATGGAACGCCGGAACAACCGAACAAGCTCTCGAGGGGGAGAGTTTAACTACAAAATCTGAATCTAAATTACAATAATCAAAAAGAGTATAGTTTTTCTCTCTAGTGTGTAATTGGTATCAAATGGAGTTCAAGAGCTTCCTATTTATAAACATCAAGCAAGGGCAATGTTGTAACTTCACAAAACATAAGTATGGAGCAACATTATTTGGTGCAGAAATCCCATGATACGCCCCGCGTAAGTGCCCATTCCGTCAGAAATCTCCTGCATGCGGACCAATTCCATGCCTTGTTATCTCAAGCACGCCCCACGTGTTTGAGTCTCTGAAGTTTTATTACTTGAATTGGAGCTTTTACGCCGTGCGTAGCTGAAGCACGCCCCGCGTAAATGAGTCTCTGAGCTTTTATCATTGAGGAATTTCCTAGTACGCCTCGCGTGTATGGTGATACGCCTCGCGTACGAAGAGTTGACTCAAGGAGACAGTGCAGTCTGACTTTCAAGATTAGGCCAATCATTTCCGACATGTGTCATACGCCCCGCGTATGCTGAGTCAATTCCACATGGTGTCTGCGGATAAGGCAATTATTGCTGACACCATGTTTCACGCCCTGCGTAAAGGATGAGACGCCCCGCGTATTTGAGTAGATTTTTGCTCCTTGCTCGTACCTGAAATACAAATCTTGCGAGCCGAGTTAGCTTGACGTTTTTATTTCCTAAACTAATCAAAAACACAGAAAATTAACTGAAGGTACGAAATTTATTTTTATTTCTTTATTTTATCAAAACGCTTTATTTTTGTAATTAAACTTATTTATTTTATCCAAAATCAACCCGTAAATCACGCTAAAAGATAGGGGTAAAATACCCCTATCAAACCTCCTCGGACTTTAAAGTTTTACTTGTCCTCAAGTAAAAGAAATCGAAAGACAAGGGATTGAGAAAATTAAGAAACAAACCGAAGGTTGGTTTTGCCAAGTGCGTGATTTCAAAGTTATGGTTTTATGCAAAGGTTTCGGTAAGTACCTACGCAAACAATTGAGTACAAAACTTGTTTGAAACCTCCATGATCAAGATTAATAGGCAATATTAACGGGAGTTGATTATCTTTTGAGAACCCGATAGTACCTCACCAAGGGATTTCGCTCTTACGCTCAATTTTAGGTGGGTCGGTGTTTTAGCACTCTTCTTTGCACTTACTCGAGATCATGTTAAATTTGCATTTTCATCTGGGTTTTTCCTCCTAAAATATGGTTAGGCAATATTAAAAATGAACCCGGAGGGGGGTTGTAATGTGGGTGGCCTCTTTAGTGGTTAGTTTAAAGAAACTCGAGTTCAAAAATACCGTTTTGTGATTGCACCGTGTTTTTGTTTATTTCGGCCTTGGCGAATTTTACAAAACATACTTCAAAATTTCTCGGGTGGAGCTTGAGAATGCCTTTTTTATTTTTATCGTATCCTTTGTTTTGATAGAGGCACAAAAACAATATTTTGAAGGCTTATGGTGCTCGTTTGTTAAGGCCGTGACTTTTTTCGAGTGATTTGGGTGCAAATTGATTTTGTCGGTATTCGAACAAGAGGAAAAAGGGTTAAATGTTAAAAGGCTATTAACAAAAAAGTTGGTTAATAGGCTCGAAGGGGTTTCCTAATGTTTAATGAAAACGAGAAAAAATAAATTAAGAAAAATTAACCTAAGTGGGTTCGGTTTATCATCTATTGCCTTTTTACCAAAAATAAGTGTACTTAACCCGGTATTGGATGCAAATTCTATGAGTCGAGTGAAGTCAAAGCTCTCGAAAAATTGTGAAAGAATTAGAGTTCTCGTACGAACTCCTTTAGGCTCAAAAATACCTCACAAAGATTCGGATTTAAATTGTGTACTATCAAGTCTTCGCTAAATTCTCAACTACCCCGTTTTTATTGCCTTTTCAAAGTTCATTATGGAGATAACATTTGGGTTAAGACTCAATGCCTTAGTTTAGTACTAACCTAAGCTTTGCACAAATTTCCTAATTTCAAAACCTAGACTAAAATTCCTTAATTAGATCATCCCCTTGTGTCGACGTCTTTTATTTTTGATGACAAATAACGGAACTTTAATTAATTTCCGAAGGAGGGATATCGTGTCGGGAAAAATTTAAAAGAGTCAATAAAGTAGACGAATTTAAAAGAGTCAATAAAGTAAGACCGGGTATCGAATCCATGAGATTTATAATTACAAGTATTAGACGACTCGGTTTCGTATGTTATTTAAGCGGTGATTACTTTGGGGTAAAGTAAGACGCAACTACACACTATCCCTAACTATTGGCGACACAGATTTATGTAGCTAAAACCCTATGAAATAGGATGAATAACAATAAGTTATAACCACGATAAATAACGACTCTAAATGTATACGGATAATAATTTACTCTTGTAAAGATGACTAAGTGTAGTAGGACCGACCCGTGAAGCACTTAGACTACGTGATTCCTAGTCAAGGCGTGTCTAATGCGGGGGAATTAGAAACTAGGGCCCGTAAGTTTCGTGGCTTGTCAATTCCTACGGTTTCTGGTTTGTCACTTCCGGTAAGGCAACACCTATATAACTCCCTAAGGATAGCCCGAATGGCGGTGGAAATCGCGTTCTCCTACACAATAATCAGTTACGAATATCAAAACAAGTAATAAACATCAACACGTAAAGGGAAATAGAGATTATGAATCATAAATTATAAATATGGAAAGTGAATAGATGAAATACAACCAAGCCTAATATATAGGAAGAGTACAAGCTAATTAGCAGGTAAAAAGGGAGAATCCGCCCTTGAAACTAGCTAACTGGACTCAAAGCCGTCTCCTAGGTCGTGGAGGTGGAACTCTCGAGCTTGGTGACGAGTGGTGGAACGGAACTTCGATGGAATGCCGGAACAACCGAACAAGCTCTCGAGGGGGAGAGTTTAACTACAAAATCTGAATCTAAATTACAATAATAAAAAAGAGTATAGTTTTGCTCTCTAGTGTGTAATTGGTATCAAATGGAGTTCAAGAGCTTCCTATTTATAAACATCAAGCAAGGGCAATGTTGTAACTTCACAAAGCACAAGTATGGAGCAACATTATTTGGTCCAGAAATCCCATGATACGCCCCGCGTAAGGTGGTCTACGCCCCGCGTAAGTGCCCATTCCGTTAGAAATCTCCTGCATGTGGACCAATTCCATGTCTTGTTGTCTCAAGCACGCCCTGCGTAGCTGAAGTACGCCCCGCGTGTTTGAGTCTCTGAAGTTTTATTACTTGAATTGGAGCTTTTACGCCGTGCGTAGCTGAAGCACGCCCCGCGTAAATGAGTCTCTAAACTTTTATCATTGAGGAATTGCTTGGTACGCCTCGCGTGTATGGTGATACGCCTCGCGTACGAAGAGTTGACTCAAGGAGACAGTGCAGTCTGACTTTCAGGATTAGGCCAATCATTTCCGACATGTGTCATACGCCCCGCGTAGGGTAGCATACGCCCCATGTATGCTGAGTCAATTCCACATGGCGTCTGCGGATAAGGCAATTATTGCTGACACCATGTTTCACGCCCCGCGTAAAGGATGAGACGCCCCGCGTATTTGAGTAGATTTTTGCTCCTTGCTCGTACCTGAAATACAAATCGTGCAAGCCGAGTTAGCTTGACGTTTTTATTTCCTAAACTAATCAAAAACACGGAAAATTAACTGAAGGTACGAAATTTATTTTTATTTCTTTATTTTATCAAAACGCTTTATTTTTGTAATTAAACTTATTTATTTTATCCAAAATCAACCCGTAAATCACGCTAAAATATAGGGGTAAAATACCCATATCACGTACCTTATTAGATATGGTACGATCCATGATGAGCATAGCGTTACTTCCAAAGACATTCTGGGGCTATGCCTTAGAAACCGCCCTCTTCACCCTAAATCGAGTACCAACTAAATCCGCTAGTTCCACACCATATGAATTGTTCGTTGGTAGGAAACCCGTGTTCTCATTCATGAGAGTATGGGGTTGTTCAGCATATGTCAAACGAATAGCATCCGACAAACTAGATTCTAAATCTAACAAATGTTTCTTCGTTGGATACCCTAAGGAAACTATGGGATATTACTTCTACCATCCAGATGATCAGAAAGTAATAGTATCCAAGCACGCAACCTTCTTAGAGAAAGAGTTTCTCGAAGACACAGAAAAGGGAAGCATGATTGAACTTGATGAAGTTCAAGAACAAGAAACACCAACTGAAACAACAGAAGCGGTTAAGGAACCCGAGGAAGTCCCATTAGATGAGACTCAAGTGCCACCCCTTCGTAGATCATAAAGAGTTCGTCAACTCCCTATTAGATATGGTTTTCTAGTGGGAGATGATGATGAGGTTCCCGTGTTAGACGACGAACCCGAAAACTACGAAGAGGCTCTTAACAGTCCAGATTCTAAAGCATGGCTTGAAGCCATGGATTCTGAAATGGATTCCATGTATACCAACCAAGTGTGGACTTTGGTTGATCCACCTGAAGGGATAAAACCCATTGGGTGCAGATGGATCTTCAAAAAGAAGACTGGCATGGATGGAAAGGTTAGCACCTACAAAGCTAGGTTAGTAGCGAAAGGATATCGTCAGAAACAAGGAATTGATTATGACGAAACTTTCTCTCATGTGGCTATGTCCAAATCAATCAGAATAATGCTTGCTATTGCCGCTCACTATGATTACGAGATTTGGCAAATGGATGTGAAAACAGCTTTCCTAAACGGAAACCTGCTTGAGGATGTATACATGATGCAACCTGAAGGTTTCATATCAAAGGATGCAAACAAAGTTTGCAAACTTCAGAGATCCATTTATGGACTCAAGCAAGCATCTAGAAGCTGGAACAAGCGTTTTGACGAAACCATAAAACAATTTGGTTTCGAACAAAATAGCGAAGAGGCTTGCATTTACAAGAAAGCAAGTGGGAGCTCTATTGCATTTCTGATATTATATGTGGACGATATATTATTAATGGGAAATGACGTAGCTCTACTACAGCCGGTAAAAGTTTGGTTATCTGGTAACTTCTCAATGAAAGACCTCGGTGAAGCAGCTTATATACTTGGCATAAAGATCTACAGGGATAGATCAAGAAGACTGTTTGGTCTTTCACAGGCTACATACATTGAAAAGGTGCTAAAGAGGTTTAGCATGCTTGAATCGAAACGAGGTAACTTACCCATGCTACATGGAGTAAAGTTAAACAATCATCAATGTCCTAAAACCGATGATGATAAGAAGCGCATGGCTGTAGTCCCATACGCCAACGCAATCGGTTCGATTATGTATGCTATGATATGCACTAGACCTGACGTAGCGTTCGCGTTATCTGTAACGAGTCGTTACCAAGGAAATCCGGGAGACGAGCACTGGATTTCCGTCAAAAACATTCTTAAGTACTTGAGAAGAACTAAAGATATGTTCCTAGTGTACGGAGAAGGGGATCTGAAAATAGAAGGATTTTCAGATGCAAGTCATCTCACAGATGAGAACGATTTTAAATCCCAATCAGGATACCTGTTTATCCTAAATGGGGGCGCGGTCAACTGGAAGAGTTCCAAGCAAGGAAGCGTAGCTTTCTCTACGACCGAGTCAGAGTATATCGCTGCTGCGGAAGCAGCAAAGGAAGCAGTTTGGATTAGAAAGTTCATTACTAAACTTGGTGTGGTGCCTGACATTGTAAATCCCATTACACTGTACTGTGATAACAATGGAGCCATTGCGCAAGCAAAGGAACCACGGTCTCATAATGCATCCAAGCATTACCTTAAGCGATACCACATTATAAGAGAAATTGTGGCTAGGGGAGATGTGAGAATAGAAAGAGTACCTACAGAGGACAACGTTGCAGATCCGTTGACAAAGCCCTTAACCCAGAAAGTACATGATCGTCATCTAACTTCTACTGGGATAAGTTGTAGAAACAATTGGCTTTAGTCCAAGTGGGAGTATGTTGGGGTTTAGTGTCCTATAGACAATTGTTCTAGGATACAGACTTAATATAAATGAAGTGTTCTTTATATCATTTGTTTTAATGAGATATATGTTTTATAACTATATAAAGGCAAAACCCTTTTAAGCACTAAATAAAGTCTAATAAAAGGAAATCCGTAAGTTTGTTTAAAGTGACTATAAAGTGTTCATACAAGCATGAAGTGAGACAAAACTTTATAATAAACTAATAAACTTAAAACCACCCCAAGTCAAGCAATATGTTTAGGATTGACATATCGCGGTTGAGACTTGCATGTAACAGTGTCTTCTGTCCGACAGAAAGCTGATCTCACAAGCTTCATATATATAGATACCTGGACAGTTACATGAATCCGATGAAAGGTAGTTCATTAGGATTGGGGACCCGACTTGAGATAACAACATGGGTAGATTCTTCCTTATCACCTGTTCATCTCATTGGTATTAATAGGTATAGATAATCCTCAGACTCAAAGGAATGTTAATTGGTATTCTGGATTACGGAATGTGACGCTTTGACTCTGGTGTAACACGATCCTTAACAGAGATGACTCTGGGGTGTGAACAGCAGACGTTGGGTATCACAAGAAGTGATTGCGGGATCGTTATACATTGGATTGAGCATTTATCACTCCCAATAAATGGGAGATATGTCCATGGATCGCTTGTGGAAGTCTTGACTCTAAATCCTTGCAAGGTGATAGCTTGAGATTGAAATGAGATTTCTCTTAACCTATCTAATTGGAGTTGAATCGGCCAGAACAAGTAAAACGAACGTCTCGCTATATGTGACTTGACATCACCCATAGTCATAAGATTCAGTTCAAGGACGTAGTTGATAAAGGATCGAATTATACCGTAACTAATACGGAAAGGTCAACGACAGAATCAACCTGTCTTCTTATAGCTCTAGGGGAATGATTACGGACTTGCTAATCACATACTCTGTACATCATTCCGTTATGCAAAGATTAAATATAATTCTTTGAAAATTATTTAATAACATTGCCTACGGCTAGAAGCGATAAGAACCTAATGGGTCACACATAAGACTTGGAACCCAAAAGAGAGACAGATGTTAATTAATTGATGGAAGCCCAATTGAGCCCAATAAGGCCCAATTACCATGGGGGGCGATTTTTATGTATGGAGATACGTAAATAATTAATTTGATTTTATCAAATCCTAATTAGATTAGGATTATGAATTAAATTAATTGAAGGATAAATAAGTTAGGAGTTTTAATTAGATTATATTACTCCTATTATTATCCAATAAGGTTATCATTATTATCTTTTATATTTAGATATATTAATAGATAATAATTAAGAATTCTATTCCAAATTGAATTCTTATTAAGTAACCTAATTCTATCTAACTAGAGTTTAGATACAAGTGATTATAAATACCCCCCACTAGGGATTTTCGAAATCCACTATTGAATTTGAGGAGAGAGAATTCGAACCCCCCTAACCGAGGACGAGTTTTCATCGCTTCCATCCATTCAATTGATTTTCATCTCTTTCTCTTTATCCTTGATCTTGTGTTGATTAATTAGAGACAATCTACTTTGGTTGTTATAAACGGTTGATTCTAACTTGATTTTCCTTTGTTTTGTTTTGTGTTCGGGAACTCAAAGTAAGAGTTGTGGGCACTTCATTTGCAACGGTAGATAGAACATCTAAAAGGTATTCCTTCTTATCCCTCTTTGTATGAAATAACGATTAACGGATCTTGGGGTTAATGGAAATAGACTAAAATTTTTATATTTCCGCTGCTATACGTTAGCCTATTTTCCTACAATAGGTTCCTCGTCCTCTCCTTCTTCATCTTCATTGGTTTGGGGACTCATGGATAATGATGCTAAATAAGTTTCTTGGGCCATCTTCTGATTTCCTCTTATCATGACTCCTCCCCTGTTTGTGGGAACATACATCGCCAGGTGGCGAATGGAAATCAAGGCTACGACTTTAGAGAGGAATGGTCTTCCCAAGATGACATTGTACGCCAACTGTCCATCCATGATGAATTATTCTAAGTCTTCTGTCCAAACCTGCTCATCATCAGTGATCTCGCACTCCAATGTCACTTGTGTTGAAACACCTTTCCACATGATTTTGATTTGACAAAATTATTTAAGTAATTGATAAAAAAATATTCTAACACATTAAATTTAAATGCTTTGATTTATTTACACTAATGTGTTTGTTCAATGTTGAGTTTATTGATTTATAAGACATTAAGATATAAAGTCTAAAAGCCCATAAGTGGAAGTCAAGCCCAAGTCAACACATCAAGACCTCACGGCCCAAGATTTCAAAACGCGGTCGTTTTGTACAAAGCACAAGCTCAGCTTGAAGAAGGATCGAGAAGCCCTCTCTCAATTGCTTAGAGATGAAGCTGCTGAGTGGAACGACAAGAAGTACAAGACAGCGGCAGACAAGAACCAACTTCTAGACAAAGTATTTCTACTTTGGGTAAAGTTCAGAAGGCGCAGGAAGCTGTCTGGAAGACTTTGTCAAATATGTCGAAACATTCTGTTTATCGGACGAAAAACTGCCGAGCACTGCCGTGTACAGAAGATGCAAGAATCTCATTGGCCAACGACACTGAGCGCGTACTGAGTGACAACGACAGGATGCCATTTTCCTCCAATGGTTATTTCGAAATTCGAAATTACCGGTGCCTCAAGTGTCACTATATAAAGGCCTCTCATTTGCTTCATTCGATGCAGATCTTCAATTAGTCGAAACGCTGACCAAATTTATACTCGAAGTTCTGTGACAAAAGCAAAGCAAAAATCTTACACCAATTTCCAATTATTGTGTAAAAGTCTAGAGTGATTTCAATCATCTAAAGTGTCTTAGCAATTGTTGTTTAGGACAAACACTTTATCATTTCTAGAAGAATAGAAAGGAGAGGCTGAGTACTCGGTTATAGTACTCAGCGGTAGTTATAGGAGTGAGTAGAGGTATAGAGGAATGTACTCTTGTATACTCAGCTTCTATTGTAAAAGGTTTCGTGCTCTACCTTTAAAGAGCTCAGTAGAGAATTCAAAAAGCTCGGAACGAGGATATGTCTGCTGAGTAACATATTTCTAACCCTTAAACTCCTTTATATATTGCTTGCTATAAAACTGACTAAGTAACGAACTCACGCTGAATTGAGTGCACTAAGAAGCTGAGTTCAGGAATAGACTCTAAGTGCTATCTCCTGACTCAAGTAAAGAAACAGACTTAGTCACAAGTTGACTAAGCTTGTGTCTTAGAATTACTTAGCACCGCTGTGTAAACCTTTTCTTAAGAAAAGAAGTCAGCCTTAACGGATAAAATTTTAAATAGTTCCTATCCCCCCCCCTTGGAACTAACCTTGTCACGTTATAAGGGACCAACAAGTGGTATCAGAGCTTAAAAGCTCACTGAGCAAGATATAACTATCTTGAGCTGATCCCCACAATGGCTGAGAACAGCACTCGTTTCCTCCCAGGAAATCAGATAACTCAGATTTTACCTGAGGGACTGTCCATTACTCGGCCTCCTCTGTTCTTCGGGTCTAACTATACCTTTTGGAAGAACAGAATGAAAAATTTCATTCAGGCAACAAATATGAGTGCATGGCTTTCTATAGTCCAAGGCCCATTTGTTCTTGTTGAAACTATTGATGGCCAAACGGTTGTTAAAGCTGAGACTAAATGGACAGAATATGATCTCAAGAAGCTACAAAATCATTCTTTGGCTATAAACATGCTTCACTGTGCGTTAGATGTTGCAGAGTACAATAAAATTTCAGGTTGTGAATCAGCATAGGAGATCTGGAAGAAGCTGGAGGTCACCTACGAAGGAACCAACAAAGTTAAGGAGTCCAGGGTGAACCAGCACATGAGGTTGTACGAGCTCTTTGAAATGAATGATGATGAAGGAATCTCTGACATGAACTCAAGATTCACAAACATAATCAACGAGCTCAAGAGACTTGGCAAGATCTTTACTGAGGAAGAGCAAGTCAAGAAGATACTGAGGAGTCTTCCTAAAAGCTGGCAAGCCAAGAAAACTGATGTTGAGGAAGCTCAAGACTTAACCACCTACAAGTATGATGAACTCATTGGCTCGTTGCTGACCCATGAGATCTCAATGAAGAACTTCGAGGTGAAGGAGAAGTCTGAAGACAAGAAGCAAAAGTCTCTTGTCATGAAAGCTGACTCCACTGATGGGAGCTCAACAGATGTTGAAGAAATGGCAATGTTCACTAGAAAGATGAAAAGGCTGTTCAGAAAGAATGATAAATATTCCAAGAAGCATTACAAGAAGTTTGATAAGTACAAAGCTGAGTCAAGCGACAGCAAGTACAAGAAGGACAAATCAAAGCCCATTACATGCTTTGAATGTCATCAAACTGGCCATATCAAATCAAGTTGTCCTACCTTGAGGTAGGAAAGGAAGAACGGCAAGAAGGCAATGGTGGCAACCTGGAGTGATAGTGATGAGTCATCATCATCAGAAGCTGATGCCACTGAGTCAGCAAAGATCTACTTCATAGCAGATGAGCTTGCTGAGCCTTGTGTTTCTGAGCATGCTGACCCCTCCATTGCATCTGACGATGAGGTACACTCAACTGAGGTAATATCACTACCCTTGCTCAGAAATGAAATGATAAATGCCCTGAGTGACCTCTACACACTTATCAAAAAGTGTAACAAGAAGGTTAGAGCACTCAGCAGGCGATGTGACGAGATTGAGGAGGTCAAACTGAGTGACCTTTGATATCTTCTCTAAGACAACTCAACTTTGCATAGCAATATAGAAATTATGCAAAAGTTTGTCTCTGAGGTCCAATCAGATTCTAAGAAACTGAAAAAGGATGTCACATCTATTCAGAATCAACTAAAGGTTCCGAATAAAAGAAATATTCCTCTGAACACTCAGTACCGAAGCATTAGTCAACAGAGATGGAATCCTCAGCGGAATGTCCAGTGTGACTTCTGTGGGAAGAAAAGACACACCACAAAGGTGTGCTGGCATGCTCAGCACTGGGGTGCTGACCAGTCAATAAAATATCTTAAACGGAAGGTCAGCTGCGACTTCTGTGGGAAGAATGGACACACTGTCCAAGTATGTCGTCATAAAATTAAATATGATGCTTTACCTATTGAACCTAACAAACAAGGACCCAAAAAGAATTGGGTGCCTAAAAGTAACTAGCTATATTGCAGGTAAGCCTGAGGTGTGATGAGAAGTCAAAGATGTGGTACATTGACAGCGCATGCTCGAGGCATATGACTGGTGATGAAACTCAGTTCATCACATTTGTGCGTAAACGAGGAGGAAGCGTAAGTTTTGGAGACAACAAAAAGGGTAAGATAGTAGGGTCAGGAACCGTTGGTGGTAATCCTACTATTGAGTCAGTCTCCCTAGTTAGCGGACTTAAATATAACTTACTCAGTGTAGCTCAGCTATGTGACAATGGGAGAAAAGTTATATTTGATGACACTGGATGTAAAATATTCGAGGGAAAAACAAATGAGTTGATCTTAACTGCCCCTCGTATTGATAATGTCTTCATGCTGAACTTAGAAAAGAAATTTTCAAAAAATGTATGCTTAGTGTCAAAGGAAGAAAATTCCTAGCTATGGCACATGAGACTTGGTCATGTAAGCATGGACCTCCTGGCCAAATTAGCAAGAAAGCAATTAGTTGAGAGACTGCCAGAACTTAAGTTCGAAAAAGATCAATTATGCAACACTTGTCAAGCTGGAAAACAAACCAAACAATCTTTTCATAGTAAAAACATTGTCTCAACTAAGCGTCCATTAGAGTTGCTACACTTGGATCTCTTCGGTCCAGTCCAGCCGCTGAGCTTGGGTGGTAGAAGATTTTCTTGGTCATTGTAGATGACTTTTCTCGGTACACTTGGATCATCTTGCTGAGTAGCAAGGATGAAACCTTTGAGACGTTTTCAACTTTAGTAAGAAAACTTGAAAATGATAAAGACCTTAAGTTAGCTCACATCCGAAGTGATAATGGTGGAGAATTCAAAAACCAACAGTTTGTTGAATTCTGTGAAGCCAACGGCATTGACCATAATTTTTCTGCTCCTAGAACGCCTCAACAAAATGGGGTTGTTGAAAGGAAAAACAGAACCTTGGTTGAAATAGCCAGGACAATGCTGAGTGAGCATAGGCTTCCAAAGTACTTTTGGGGAGAAGCTGTCAACACAGCGTGCTACATACTTAATAGGGCTCTAGTTAGACCCATATTAAAGAAGACTCCCTACGAACTTTGGAAAGGACGAAAGCCCAACATTGGATACTTTCGTGCATTTGGTTGTAAATGCTTTATTCTAAATACCAAAGACAGCCTTGCTAAGTTTGATTCAAAAGCTGATGAAGCTATCTTTTTAGGCTACTCAACAAACAGCAAAGCATATAGAGTTTTCAATAAACGAACTTAGGTCTTAGAAGAGTCAGTACACATTGAGTTCGATGAAACTAACCCTGCAGGAAGAGACATGCAGCTGACTGAGGATGATCCACACTCAGCTCTCACTGACCAAGAAACAGCCGCTGAGTCATTGCCTCAAGGGTTAACCAAAGGTAAAAGCGAAACTCAAATTGTTTTCACTAACCAATCTACACCTGCAGAGATTGTTGAAACACAACCAGCACAAGACATCAATCTACCAAAAGAGATCAGAATACCAAGAGGACACTCAAAGAGTGCCATTCTTGATGCCGCTGAGAACACCCTGATGACAAGAAATCAACTCAGGAGATACCTCAGGAACGTAGCATTCGTCTCAGTCCAGGAACCAAAGAATTTTGCTGAAGCTGAGTACGATGAATTCTGGATGAATGCAATGCAAGAAGAACTTGATCAGTTCAGAAGAAATGAAGTATGGGACTTAGTGCCAAAACCAAGAAGCCAGAAGACCATAGGAACAAGATGGGTCTTCCGCAACAAGCTGGATGAACAAGGGAACATGGTCAGAAACAAAGCAAGACTTGTAGCTCAGGGCTACAGTCAGCAAGAAGGTATCGCCTCAGTGGCAAGGCTAGAGGCTATAAGAATTTTATGTGCATATGCAAGTTATATGAACTTTAAATTGTTTCAAATGGATGTTAAGAGTGCATTCCTTAATGGAGTTATAAACGAGGAAGTCTATGTTAATCAGCCTCTAGGGTTTGAGGATCCTAAGTTCCCTAACCACGTTTATAAGCTCAAAAAGGCTCTGTATGGTCTCAAGAAAGCACCACGTTCTTGGTATGAGAGGCTAACCAGTTTCCTGCAGACTAGAAATTATGTTAGAGGTAAAGCTGATACAACCTTATTCATTAAGAGGAGGGGTAAAGATACCCTACTGGCTCAGATATATGTTGATGACATTATTTTTGGTGCCACTAACGAGTCAATGTGCAAGGAATTTAGTAAGCAGATGCAGACTGAGTTTGAAATGTCAATGATGGGAGAACTCAACTTCTTCCTTAGACTTCAAATCAAATAAGAGAAAAATGACATCTTCATCAGTCAAACTAAGTATGCTAAGGAGATATTGAAGAAGTATGAACTTGAGAATTGCAAGTCAATATCTACCCCTATGGGCACTAACACTGTCCTCTGCGCTGATGAAAATGGTAAGTCAGTAGACACTAGATTGTACCGAGGTATGATTGGTTCTCTACTCTACTTAACTGCTAGTAGGCCAGACATTCAGTTCTCAGTATGTTATTGTGCTAGATATCAATCTAACCCTAAGGAATCTCATTACATAGCTGTAAAAAGAATCCTTAGATATTTGCAAGGCTCAGTGAATGCAGGTTTGTGGTATCCCAATACTCATGATTTCACACTCATTGGATACACTGACGCTGACTACGGACGAAACAAGCTTGAATGAAAAAGCACCTCACGAGGATGCCACTTCCTTGGGAGCTGTCTTGTGTCCTGGTTCAGCAAGAAGCAAGCGTCAGTAGCCCTGTCAACCACTGAAGCTGAGTACATTGCTGCTGGAAGCTGTGTTGCTCAAGTCCTATGGATTAAGCAACAGCTTGAAGATTATAGCGTTCAGACTAAAACGATTGAAGTCAAATGTGACAACAAGAGTACCATTGACCTATCAAAGAACCCAATCCAGCACAGTAGGATGAAGCATGTCAGCATAAGACATCAGTTCATCAGAGATCATGTACTCAAGGGAGAGATCAAGCTGACCTATGTCCCAACGGATGAGCAGCTTGCTGATGTCTTCACAAAGCCACTGGCTCGTGATCAATTTAACATACTTAGAGAAGCCATTGGTATGTTTAATCCTCTTCAATAAATTCCAAGTATAATATGTGATATATGCATGCTGAGTGAATTACCATGCTGAATGATTTATGCTAAATCAATAACTATCACATGCTGAGTAGATATACATGCTGAGTGTTTATCTTGAGCTGAGCCACTAAGCATAAGAATTATTCCTTGCGTAACACTGACTACTCAGAACTTTAAACGTTTAAAATCCTTAACACTGAGTAAAGATTCGTTGTAATATTTAATGCATAACACGCGAATTAAATAGCCACCTAGGATGACGTAAGCGCGATGATTAGAAAACACATGCGCCGAATGTGTCATAAATACCAGAATCCTTGTCGATTGAGTATCTCGAGGTCAAACGGCCACCTCAACGCTTCAAATCAATTCGACACCTCTATAAATAGTGGACGATTTCCCACTTTTACCTCTTTACGCTTAGAAATCTCTGGTATTCAAATACTCTTCTCTAAAAACTCCCAAACTTCTCAAACTTCTCTAAGAATCATGACGAAAGATTCTCAAAATGTCTCCAGTGCCGGTTACACCGATAATCGCTCCGATGAACACCTTCAAATCCCTGCACAGCAGGAACACGGTGAGACTCCTACTAAGTCTCAAGAAACGAGTCAGCGTGACCACTCAAAGGTCACTACACCGAGGAAGCAAACCAAGGCTGACCAAGCCACCTCTTCGAAAGGGAAGCAAAAGCAAGATAAAGCAAAGAAGCCCGTGGAACGCACCTACACTCAGGTTTACGAGAGTGTGAGGGGATATAAGGTCGACCACTCTAGATGGTTTTCAAAGGGTTTTGTGGAAGCTGAGCAACCCTTCTGTGAGTGGATCAAAAACAACGGCTGGACAGAGCTGTTCTCAATCCGCGGCGCTACCTATCCTGAGTTAGTGAAGGAATTCTATGCTAACCTAAGAGCAGCGGATGATAATCGGGACTACATGGTCACCCAGGTTCGAGGGAAGGATGTCTTCATCAACCCCGCTTATCTTGCCTCACTACTCAAGCTAAAAAATGAAGGAGCAATACTTCGTAAATCAGGTGACCAAGATAAAACCAACTACTCCGTTGAATTCTATAAACCTCCTGGTCATGTAGGGGAAATTTCGAGTACCTCCATGGGTCAGCATCAGAAGATGGCCCATTATATACTGACCAATTTCATCTTCCCCAAAATCAACTGCACCAACTCGGCGACAAACTTTGAGCAGTGCTTCATCTGGCACATGCTGACCTATACACCGATAAACATGCCTGTCTTCATAATCGGTGGGTTTCAAAGGAGTACTGGAACCCTTAAGCTAGGCTCCATTATCACCAGAATCCTCAAGGATCACAGGGTGAGCTTAGTTGAGGAAATCCACACTTGGGGCACAGAGATCACTGCAGCTGCACTGTTTGGTCTATTCTACGATCAACCAATTGTGCCCAAGAAAGGGAAAGCAGTCGCTGTCCAGGAAACTGAGGGGATGCAGACTCGTAAAGGAAAGAAGGAAAGAAAGAGGAAAGCTGTTCAAAGCCCCTCTAAAGAAGTTGTTTCTCCACCAAAGAAGCTTAAATTTGTGTCCAGAGGAACTAAGCCTCAAATTCAACAAGGTCAGGATGGACCTAGGTCAGCTGAGAAAAGACCAAGGCAAGTTGAGCCTGAAGAAAGAGAGGACGCTGATGAGCAACCACTAAGGAAGAAGAAGAAACTCTCTTTTGAGTTAAGACCCATCAATGCACCTCCCACTGACTTCGTCATTCCCGCTGATTCACACTATGCACGAAGTCTTGGCGATGACATGGAGCAACCACATGATGAACAAGATGAAGAAGAACTGGGTGGTCAGTTTGATAATGAGGAAACAGTGGATGATGAGCAACATGAGTCATCAGATGTTGAACAGCATGACACAACCTACACTGAGCAGGTTGAAGAAGAAGAAGGTGAGCCAACAGCAAAGGAACACACTGTTCAAAGGGAAACTTCACCTGCTGACTCTATTGAGTCTATTCCTGCTGACCCCTCTCCTCCAAAGACACTGAGAAGACTTAAGAAGAAGGCACACAGATCCCCCGTCATTGATCTAATGAGTGACTCGCCTCTGAGGGATGAAATCACTGACCTATCTGATGTGCATTTCAAGTTTTTCTCTAATCCTATTGAGTCTCCACCAGAGCAACAGGAAAAGCAAGCCTCTGTTTCTCAGCCTAAGGAACATATCGACTTAACTGCTCTCCTAAACCAAGATGATCCCGAGCAAGAGCTCGAAGTTCCTGCTCCTCAACATGTTGAGCAATCTAAGGAAATACCTGCTCAGGTCAATACTGAACTTCCTCAGCTTCCCAAATCCAGTCAGCTTCAGCCTAACTCTAAGAAAGTAACATATTCTACCGATCATCCTCTTCCACAAATCCAAGTGCAGAATCTAATCCAGTCAACTTCCATTGGAAATCTCACATCAAGACCAGCCGCTGATCATGCTGGCACTTCTAATATTGAGCAGAACCAAACACTGCCTCCATTCGGTTCTACTCCTCTTCCGACATCTGGGCCAACAAATGATGGATCCTTCAGTTATCTTACTGTCTCTGAGTCTGGTCGAATAATCATTGACTCAGCTCAAGCCCTTCTCCAGGATCTCCATCAAACAAACGCCGATGCCGCTGGGTCTATTAATGTTGAGCCAACTCAGCTTTCGTCTGTCACTAAGCTTCTTATAGAGATCAAAGGTCTTAAGGATCTTCTGAGCGTCATGACTTCATTTCAGTCTCAACAGCCCAGGCAGGAATCAATAACGAAGCTGGCCGAACTCCAACTGACCATGGTTAATCACATGAACTCTCTACAGGGTCAACTTCATCAACTGTCAGCCGCGAACACAATGTATGCAACTTCTGCCAAATTTCATCAACTCTTCAACCAGCTTCACACTGAGCAAGAGAAAACCAATCACCAACTCTCTTCCTCCTCCCAATGCTCCATTAAGCAAATTAGTGAGGTTGTACGTGTGCTAAACTTAAGCAAGGAAGAGATGGAAACTGACCATCTCAAGATGAACGAAATCCTGAAGTACTCTCAAGTTACTTTCAACCACGTGCGCCACTCAAATGCTCAACGTCAGTATTTTGACACATCCTTGCTGAAGATGTTTCATCAAGCATTTGCCATGCTCACTGACAGTATACACTGGGTTGGAAAGTCTCAAGCATATATCCTGAGTATGCTCAGTGTCGTGGCTATCAGGATTCCACGTTCTATTTTGGATGATGGTGTTCCAGTTTTTAACGGCATAAATGAAAGCACACGAAAGCTTAAGGCATTCTCTAAACGCTTAACTCAAGCTGCCATTGAAGACACCTTCATTCCTCCTCCTCCCGATGGTGGAAAAATGGGGGAGAAAGAACAAGCTCACGCTCAAAGAACTCAACAATCAGAGGAAGCTTCAGGTAGTCAGCAAAAATACAAGGGAAAAGGAAAAGCTAAAGAGCATGAAGCCCAACTCAACTATAAGAAAAAATAGCTTGACTAGGACTGACTAGATTCAATTTTGTTAAAGTTGTAGTCTTTCCCTTATGCATTTTTGTTGTGCTGACCCTGAATACAAAACTATGCATGCATCTATCTTTTTCAAATTTGACTAATCTTATGTGATGCTTACTTATGTTTTGTGCTGAATAGTTAACGCATCTTCATTAAATCAATTGTCTACATTGCTTTATGACTGTATGCTGTGTTGATCAATATGTTGACCTCTTTTATATGTCTTCTTAAACACATTGAACAAAGAAAAACTCAGCGCTCTTTGATATCTAAATCTTCTGCATAAACTGAGTTAAAAAGAATATGTTCCATGAGCTGACCTAATTCTGATAACTGACCTTAGACTTACTTGATTAAACCTTGAAATGTTTAAAGTAAAACTAAGTCAGCAGCTCAACCCTTACGGGGGAGTATACTGAGTAATATAAGGTCAACTATCATGGGGGAGCTCAACACTGAGTTCTTGACTGAATATTTTTGCCAACATCAAAATGGGGGAGTTTGTTGAAACACCTTTCCACATGATTTTTATTTGACAAAATTATTTAAGTAATTGATAAAAAATATTCTAACACATTAAATTTAAATGTTTTGATTTATTTACACTAATGTGTTTGTTCAATGTTGAGTTTATTGATTTATAAGACATTAAGATATAAAGTCTAAAAGCCCATAAGTGGAAGTCAAGCCCAAGTCAACACATCAAGACCTCACGGCCCAAGATTTCAAAACGCGGTCGTTTTGTACAAAGCACAAGCTCAGCTTGAAGAAGGACCGAGAAGCCCTCTCTCAATTGCTTAGAGATGAAGCTGCTGAGTGGAACGACAAGAAGCACAAGACAGCGGCAGATAAGAACCAACTTCTAGACAAAGTATTTCTACTTTGGGTAAAGTTCAGAAGGCGCAGGATGCTGTCTGGAAGACTTTGCCAAATATGTCGAAACATTCTGTTTATCGGATGAAAAGCTGCCGAGCACTGCCGTGTACAGAAGATGCAAGAATCTCATTGGCCAACGACACTGAGCGCTGATGCGTCCTCGGTGAAGACTCACTAAGGGATAAGTGTACCCCGTCGTTATCAAGTAATAAATTTCTGGTTTAAGTCCAGGTTATCGTCCACAGGATTTATTTCTGCAAGTACCGAGCTACTCGATCTCGGATGTTATCTAGGCTTAGGGGGTTTTGAGTTTGTTTGATTAAATTAATCTACTCCTAGGTTGAATTACGCTATTCCTAACTAAGTTATCTAATTCTAACTAAGTTATTCTACGCCTAACTAAGTGATAACAACCCAAATTATTCTTGAATAAGGAATAAGGGAAAATTAATAGAAATAATGGCAAACCATTATTCCTTTTAAAAGAGATATTTAATGACAATTATTGCAGGATTAATACAGGGGTGAATATGCAAATAATGGAGAAAAGGAAGGATTTTCTAGCATTATGCCATACCACGTGGACCATGGCGAGATACGCCATAACGAGATACGCCCGATGAGAACGAGTAGCGGAGACCCGCCATAGCTCTCAAGGAGAGCGTACATACGCCTTGACGGATCTATGAATACCAAAAGGCGCCTTTATTACCATCCATGAATGGGAATAAATACAATTAAATGACAATTAATATCCATTAAAGGGGAATAAAGACTTGACTGTTCGAATACCTCAACTCTGAGGGTTTCAATGCTAAATGCTGGGATTAATGGAGAATTGATAGCAATTAAAGATGAGTAATGACATGACTCTTCACCTGCTTCCCCATTAATGCTGAAGGTTACAGAAACCTATATAAATACCACAGCTTTCTAGGATCAAAGGTACACTTACTGATTCTCTACTTTTGTGCTTACAGTTTATTCTCAGAAATATTACTGACTTTGGCATCGGAGTGTCCCCGGCCGATCCCAACGGCGCCTCACAGGGAAGTGCTCCGATCAAGGGATTTTCCACAAGTTATCAATTGGTGCGGTGAGCGTGGATCTCTAACAAACAGAAGATCACAAAATCTTGATTGTATAGAGTTTCACAAAGAACAAAACAATGGAGTCAACGGAATAGAAATCACAATCTCAAACCTTGGCTCAATCAGTACAACAAATCTATCAAAAGATACAGTTCTCCATATATTGGTGGGAAAGAGTTTTCTACATTAAATCTGGAATTTTATGATGAAAAAGATAAGTTTCCTCCCCTTTCTTATTCCATTTTTAATTAAAGAAAATTGAGATCCTCACTCTTATAAAGTGCTATGAATATCATTACATGTTATTATGATAAATCTAATAAACTGTGAAAGATGAAGTCATAGACACAAATCTTTCATTAAATCTTGCATGCTTACTATGCCCTCATATTTTTATGCATGACAAGTGTAATATGATATTATCATTGAATTAGTACAAACGCATTTATAAGACCCGTAATCTTGGGATTTACAAAAAAAATCATCCATTCAAAGTGATTTTGTCATTTGATATTAAAATATCATAAAAGGGCTCATGTAATTACAATTGATTTAGATCTGGTCGGTCTTTTGGATGAACATGCATATAACTATTAGAAGAAATTACAAAAAAATCATGTTTGGTTTTTCCTTGTACAATTCACCATCTATATATGGATTTTCTCCTATATAGTACTTTTAATAAAAAATTCATATTTTTGAATATTGTTTTGTCAAACAGTTATTTCATTCCCATTTTTACAAGGATGTGTCTATTCATATAAAAACTGTTTATTTACATTGTTAGAATTTCTGTTACCAACACAAGAGACTTGAAAATATTGAGTCTATTTGTAATTATCATGTAACTGTCCCTAACTATTAAGGCCATTATGGGCTGATGAATTACCAAATAGGATAAACAAAACTTTCATGTCCTGAGCTAACTACAAAATAGTGCAAGTGTCGGTTTCGGATCAGAACATTAATTTATGCAAAATTCTTAGGATATACATGAGAATTCCTTAAAGATTGGAGGATTGTATGTGAAGGTAGGTGAGAGTGAATTTTAAGTAATTTTCCTTACACTCCAAATTGGAGGAGAATCATGGTACATGTATTTTTCTTCCAAAATTACCTTTTCTCTTTTATTTTATTCGTACAAATGAAATGATATAAAAGTAGAGTAATTTTATGTATAACTATATTATTAAATCATCACTTACCTTTCTTTAATTACACCTCATTCAAATGAGGCTTTAATGATCTCTGAATGCCATTAATGTATGGATGCACAATATTAATTGCAAGTAAATAGCAACTATGTAAGATATCTTACCCAATATATAATGTCATAACTTTTATGACGTTTAAAATAAATATGCTATCTTGGATATTAATGCGCATTGAAATACAAAAGGACATTATTCTTAAACCATTCTCATTATGTTTATTTATTAAGAATTCATTATGATATTCATGTGCAGTAGCAATCTTTATGGTTATGACCGTTATACGTGATATTATTATTAAAACAAGCACGATTAAAATTCTATTATGAATTTGTTTGACATATAATATTTACTCGGTTTTATCCTTTGACTAAGTTCATTCTAGAGTCAGGGACCAACGCGAAGGAATTATTAAGTTGATTCCAAGATGAATTAAAAATTTCATAAAGAGAATTGCATCATACATGATATTTGCCAACAAGGCAAATGCAAACATTCTTTTGCTATGGAGTATGTTCCATGGATCAAGCCATTGATCCCCAAGGTAAGTGAATATAGCTTTTATGACTTACCACAATCTTTTAATAATGGACAGAGTATGCCCCACTTCTGGAGTTCTTTCAGTGCTAACCCACAGGTACAAGGGAGTTGCTAATACTACAAACAGTGCAAACACTGATATGAAAAATAAAGCTCAATCCAAAGAAGTGTATATGCAGAGTCACTTCAGAAAAATTCCTTGACTATGTCATTGGCCAAAAAGGAGTTAGAGCAAATCTAGATAAAATAAAAGCCTTGCGAGGAAAAAGGTGAAAAGAGCGCCTAAATAAAAGCCATGCGAGGAAAAAGGTGAAAAGAGCGCCTAAATGAAAGCCCCACTATGGGTGAGAAAGATCCAGAGGTTGAACGGGCGGATCATCGTACTAGAAAGATTGTCAACAAGCATATCAAGGTATAAAACAATTCCTAGCAGAATCACCCTTGATGAACAGACCAATCTGAAGGGGAGACCTGCATTTGTATCAATCTGTCATGGATAAAGCTATATGCACCGTGGTTATTCAAGAAGAAGAAGGTCAGCAGTTCTCCATCTATTATGTTAGCAAAATGTTGAAGGATGCGGAGACAAGATATTCGAAGCTAGATAAAATGGCTCCCACGGTTGTGACAACATCCATCCGCGTTAAACCATAGCTCTAAGCATAACCTCAACATGATCGATATCAAGATCAAGAGCCGGATTTACCATCACGATTCAACATTGAACACACGGATGATGAGATTGAAAGACGAGGGCATACGGCTCTATATAGACAAGAGAACAATGCAGAAAGGTACGCCATCAAGTTAACATGAATTCGCCATTCACAGCACGGATCCTGGGGTACGAAGCGGATAGAATGTTTAAAGCTTCCAACTTGCCACAATATAAAAGAAAAGATTCAATATAAGCGGGACATTACATATCCCGAACCCAAAGGAGGGGAGCATGTAACCGTTGGAAGAAACGCCAAAGCGTACTACAGGTTGGCACCACATTGGTTGGCCACCACACTGAAGCTTGCTGGGAGCTGGCAAACTAGATAGCTTTGTCCAGAATAACAAATAACAAGATGACAAGCAGAAGACAGATCCCAAAAATAAATTCAAAAGTGTCATTAATGTCATAACAGATGGACCAGTGTATCAGCCACCCGTGGAAAAAGAAAAAATATCCGCTCTGGATAAAACATCCCTCCATTGCTCCTTTTGCAGAAACAGGTCCAGTAATCTCTCCACATGCAGATGCATTGGTAGTAACAATGGAAATTCAAGGATGGGAGATAAAATAAAGCGAGTAAAGACACAGGCAGTTCTCGCAATGTCATCACCAAAGGTGCATTCGCCAAACTAAAGGTTGATCCGATCCAAATAGAAACAACCATTGTTGACATCATTGGAGTGACGGGTCACACTATCCAGACCAAGGGCCAGAGGTTGCAGCCCTAATTTCCATCCATCGTTTGACAATGTACATTCCCACCAGCAAAGGAGGAGTAATGATTAGCGGGAACCAAAAGGTGGCTAAAGAGACTTATACTCGGCGTCACTATCAATCCGCCCACAATCCAAAGAGGACGAAGGTGGGAAATATTAACTTGTCACTACAGCTTTGGGCGACACAGAAACGCTCCTTATTGCTGATGGAAAGCGGGTGCGGATCGCCAAAAGATTAAAACTTGAGATCAAAGAGGATGTTAAAAAAGTTCTCATTGAATCTGAAAGCATATTTACATAGGAGAATGAGATCCCCACAGGAGTAAACCCAGATGTGATTACTCATAAGTTAAACATCATTGAGGATGCGGTTCTAGTTGCTCAGAAAAGACGGAACCATGGGCCTAAAAATCAGTATTTTTACATATTCTTATATGTGCATTAAACTGTTATAGTATCCTATATTTTATAATTTATTTTTCTCGCCATACTTCTTATATTCATTTGCCTAGCTTTTAGTGCTGATATACGCCCAGTGGCTGGCGAATGAAAAGTTCCACAGGTGGATCAATTACCTCAAAGATAGGACAATTGATCCCATCATGGGCGGATCCCCTTTCCATAAAGATAAGAAGCACAGACCCTCAGGAGCTTTCAAATGAGCTCAACTCTCTCCTCAAAGACAGGAAAAGGATTGACCACCATCAAAAGCGGGTTAAAATCATCTCAAACATGAGATCATTACACCCTCAACTTTCTCCTCAGAGATAGGAGAACACTCTCATGGGCGGATCCATCTTTAGATGATCACCATTCGAGAAAGAGTTAAAACATTCCTTGGACGCAAGGACTTTACACTCTCTCACTCCCTTCCCAAAGAAGGGTTCACAAGTCGTACGGGCGGATCGCTTCACCTCAAAGATAGGTAGCAAGTTGATCCCCTAGGCAGCTTTACTTCCTCTAGAAGGAATAGAACAGCTTCAAACCTTCACAAAGGTTCGCACAACGGAGTATGGCTGGCCACCTACTCCATATTAAATCCTACAAACTTATATATTTACTTACGCAAACGTAAAAGTAAATGGCGACCATAAGGATTAAAACAATTGTACTTAAGTTTTACAAACAATCGGACAATAATCTCAGCGGCGGATCGATCTACCTCAAAGATAGGAAACAATTGATTGCCGTCAGAGATAGAGTTAAAACATTTCTCAGACGTGAGAACTTTACACTCTCAAATACTCTTCCCAAAGAAGAGTCTCAAGACCTGGCGGCGGATCGATTCACCTCAAAGATAGGAAGCAAATCGATCGCCTAAGGCAGCTTAACTTCCTCACCAGGAATAAAAGCTTCTAAACCTTCACAAAGGTTCACACATTGGGGTACGGCTGGCCACCTACCCTAAACAATCAGAGCAATCCTAAACCAGATTCTAGAAAATTACTTGCTAAAAGATATAATGCATTAGTAAAAATAGTTCTGGAAAGCAAAGGGTTCATCCAACTAATGAAGCCTCGTCTTCATCTCCAAATAATGAAGCCTCGTCTTCATCATCTCCAAATAATGAAGCCTCGTCTTCATCATCAAAATAATGAAGCCTCGTCTTCATCTCCAAGTAATGAAGCCTCGTCTTCATCTTTAAGTAATGAAGCCTCGTCTTCATCTCCAAGTAAGGAAGCCTCATCTTCATCTCCAAACAATGAAGCCTCGTCTTCATCCAATCAATGAAGCCTCGTCTTCATCCAATTAATGAAGTCTCGTCTTTATCCAAACAATGAAGTCTCGTTTTCATCAAAGTAATGAATCATCATCTTCATCATAGAAATAACAAAGTCTCGCCTCCACAAAATGCACAAAAGTCCATAAATGGATGATCATTCTTGCTGATCCCTAAGTGCGGGTCATTCTCCTCAATATGGCAGAACTGAACAAAAGAAGTCCCTAAGGCGAATCATAATCCTATGTCGTAGGAACAAATGGTCCCATAAAGGGCGGGTTATTCCCTTTCTAAAGGAAATATAACTCTCAAGAAGCCCCTAGAGGATAACAATGGATACGGTTGGCCACCTATCCACAAGGAAGCAAAAGCCCCTAAAAGTGCATCATATCCATATATGATCCCACATAGGGCGGATCTTGTTCATAAGATCCCGCATAAGGAAGCCCCAAAAGGCGCATCATTTCCATATATGATCCCCCATCTAGGGCGGGTCCACTTTCCTCAAAGATAGGACAAAGTGATCTCCCATCTAGGGCGGGTCCACTTTCCTCCAATATAGAAAAATAAAACACCATTTAGACAGCCCTAAAGAGCTTTTTATACCTTTAGGGGGGGCTTTTGATAACAACCCAAATTATTCTTGAATAAGGAATAAGGGAAAATTAATAGAAATAATGGCAAACCATTATTCCTTCTAAAAGAGATATTTAATGACAATTATTGCAGGATTAATACAGGGGTGAATATGCAAATAATGGAGAAAAGGAAGGAGTTTCTAGCATTATGCCATACCACGTGGACCATGGCGAGATACGCCATAACGAGATACGCCCGATGAGAACGAGTAGCGGAGACCCGCCATAGCTCTCAAGGAGAGCGTACATACGCCTTGACGGATCTATGAATACCAAAAGGCGCCTTTATTACCATCCATGAATGGGAATAAATACAATTAAATGGCAATTAATATCCATTAAAGGGGAATAAAGACTTGACTGTTCGAATACCTCAACTCTGAGGGTTTCAATGCTAAATGCTGGGATTAATGGAGAATTGATAGCAATTAAAGATGAGTAATGACATGACTCTTCACCTGCTTCCCCATTAATGCTGAAGGTTACAGAAACCTATATAAATACCACAGCTTCCTAGGATCAAAGGTACACTTACTGATTCTCTACTTTTGTGCTTACAGTTTATTCTCAGAAATATTACTGACTTTGGCATCGGAGTGTCCCCGACCGATCCCAACGGCGCCTCACAGGGAAGTGCTCCGATCAAGGATTTTTCCACAAGTTATCACTAAGTTACTCTACCCCTAATTGATCTTTCATTAATGAAATTATCCGAAGGAACATGGTATGAACGATAATAATGAAGATAGATTATCAAGTCTATTGAATAAAAGCCTAATCTGAGTCACTTGTATTCAAGGCGACTAACCCTACTTACCCTCCTGAGGTTCCTAGCGCGTGATTCCCTAAGGCCGAAACTAGATCTAAGGCTCAGTAAATTGGCGCTTAATCAACTAAGAGGTCGTCAATCTCCTAGGCTCTGACTAGGTCAGATTCAGCTCGCAATATGTGCCTACTAGATTTTGGGGCTTTTGAATGAGTTAAACCAATTGAATAAAGCGTAAGACAAAGATTAAACAAATAATCATAGAACAAAACAAAAGCTAAATTATTATTAAAGGCGAAGATAATTGTCACAAGATACAATAAGTCAAGTTCGGCAACTGTATCAAAGAGTACAAACAAGGAAAGATAAAAGGAGATACAAAAATCCCTTTCCGGGAACCTGTTTACTCTGCAGCCGGCGACTTAATCTTAAGGACGGACCTTGATAATTCCTCGAGGAAAAGCTTTGAAGGAGCTTCAATGGAGGTTGAAGAAGATATGGAGAAGATGGAGAGGAATTACAAGGGGAAAGCTAAAATAATTTACAAAAACGAAAGATCTATAAATTACAATGGAAAAATCCTATTTATAGACGCGGCTCGGGCCTCGTTTTGACCTATTTTCGTGTCCTTATTGGTGTAGGAAGACGTGGGGCCAATCGTGGCTTCGTGGGGGCGGAATTGGTCTTTTTGACTAATTCCCGCAGGGCTGCTCGTCGAGCAGGGCGAGCTGCTCGGCGAGTAGGGCTGCTCGCGACGAGCAGCCCCCTGCTCGCCGAGCATGCGCCTGGCGGCCTGCTCGCCGAGCATGCGCCTGGCGGCCTGCTCGCCGAGCAGGCCTCCAGGGGCCTGCTCGGCGAGCAGAAATGGCCCACGGGGCCCTGCTCGCCGAGCGTTTTCGCCCGGAATGCGCTCGATTCTTGCCGAGTATCCTTTATGTCCTTTTTTCGCTCGAACTTACACCTGCGCACGTATAGAAACTCCAGATAACATTAGTCCGAAAGCTAAATTGATCCATCAATCGCTTATTTTGAGCAAACGCTTCGTTTGGTGCGACTTTTGACGGACCAATTAGCTTCAAAAGATAACGGATTTATACTATGCATGCTATTTCGGCCGTATTTGCCTAAATTGATCATAAAACGAGCCTAAACGACGAAAAGTAAATAGAACGTTTCCAATTTCTAATTAACTCACACAAAAGCATTTAAATGCGAGAATTGCTCGCTTATTAACTAAATAACGCTAAAACCCATCCTAAAACCGTACCCAAAGATAGGGGTTTTTGACCCCTATCAAACCTCCTCGCACTTAAAACTTTACTTGTCCCCAAGTAAACTAAAAAACTAAACCCGCCATCACAAGCAAGCTAGAAAACCTCCCGGTTTGACTAGGTGCTTGAAACAATTTCGAGCATCTATAATTACATGCATTCGGAAATACAAAGTAGAGACACGATATCCAAAAGCCGCATTTCAATTATCATGGGTCATATGTTTTAAGAAAAAGGACACATGTTTAATTAAACGAGCTTGAGGGGATCGCTAAGTAAAACACCTCACCATAGGTAGTTCACTCATTTCACACAATTTTAGTGGCTAAAGTGTTTACTCTCGGCTTATGTTCTTGCTTAGGATTACGTTGATTTTACACGTTCATCCGAGTTCCTCTACTATGCTATATGACTTCGATGATATCAAAAACAGCATCGAATTGGGGTTGTAATGTGGTTAGAGGGTTAAAGGTACAACAAGGGTTAATAGTTCTAGCGCTAGAAAAACAAAGTTCAAATGGCTTTAGCAAATATGAAGTGACTGAGCTTTTTATTCATTATTTCTTTCTTTCTTTTTTTTTTCTTGAGACATTTTGATTTTAAGAACTGAGGAATGAAGTTCTCCTTTTTGTTCGTCTCTTTTCTTTTCTTTTTCTATTTTTCTCTTTTTTTTTTCTTTTTGGATAGTGATGCTCAATCACTTCTTAGCCTTTTGGCTTGCTACTATGATGCCATAAACAAAGACAAAGCGCTAGAGGAAAACAAAGGCTCGATGTGAGCTTTGCAAAAACTTAGGGTTAAGTAACAAACCAAGTGATGGTTTGAAAAAATTGGGTTAGAACGAAAGAAAAATCTATAAACTACAAAAATATAGGCTCAAAGGGGCTTCCTAGAGTGGATGAAAAAGAGAAAATAAGGTAAAGAAAAGGGTTAATTCTAATGAGGCTGATTTCATCGTCTACCATCTCAAATCATTGCATGTAGGTTCAACACAGTATTAGGTGCAAAATCTGTAATCTTTCCACAAGTCAAAGCATTCACACAAAAATGTCAAGAAAAAGAGCTTCTTGATGTTCGCTCTTGGGCTCAAATTCAACTCACAATTCTTTGGGTTTCAATTTTGTGTTTACTAGTTCTCCCCAAACTCAAGTTTAACATCACATGTCTTCAATTCTTAAGTTATCTACCTAAGTAATGATTTTAGCATTTCTTCAAAAGTAGGGTCTAAATGCAAACTTTAGCTCATGCTTTTACAGATACAAGGATTGTGTCCTACACCTAAACTAGTTGTCATGCAATCTTAGATTCGGTTCTCAGCCCTCAATGACAAATAACGAAATTTAGATTCGAAGGAGGTTCACGGTTTTAGGTCCTAAACATGCAAAACCTAAATAAAACCCGAAAAACGCAAAACTAAACTAGACACGACGCAACAAAAATTAAAAATTATACAATTTTTGTAAGTTTGTCTACCCCTCCTCCTCACACTAAGGCCCTGTTTGGCAAAGAGCGTTTTGGGATAAAAAGAGCGTTTTTTACCAACTTTAGCGGTTTGACCACTGAAACTGCTGATTGAAGTGTTTGGTGGAGAGAGGTTTGGAAGAGCGTTTTGGGATGAAAACGCTAATTTTGAAAAAGCTCATTTTAGGAGCTTTTTCAATTAACGTTTTCGGATATTAAAATTAATGAACTTTTTTGACCCCAATAAATAGACTCTCTCTTCTCCTGCGCCAAAATTAATGCCCTTATTTGTCTTTTTGCACAAACCGCTATTATCAATCAGCTAATTTTTACCAAACAGGTCTAACAAACAGCTAATCAAATCAGCTAGTCAAATCAGCTAATATAATCAGCTAACAGCTAACAGCTAATGTAATCAGCTAACAGCTAACAGCTAACAGCTAATTCCCCAACAGGGCCTAAAAATATGCAATAAGTTCCAACATTGCATCACAAACCATAAAGTACAAGTGCAAAAAGTTAGGGTGGAGAAGAAAACTTACGGATTTTATCGCAATCGCCAAAAATTTGATGATTTGCAGTGCCAATTTTTTTTTTTATTATTATTATGTTTCAGCTCCGTTCGGGATTAAAAAAAAATCACGAACAGTTTTCTTATCGCGGCCGAGCAGCGGGCTGGGCGGCAGTGCCCAGCGGCGGGCTGCGCGCTAGCGCCCAGCGGCGGGCTGGGCGCAGTGCCCAACGGCGTGCTGGGCGCAGTGCCCAGCGGCGGGCTGGGCGCCAGCGCCCAGCTCGCGGCGAGCAGGGCCCTGCTCGCCGAGCTGGGCGGCAGTGCCCAGCTCGGCGAGCTGGGCCTCCTGGGGCCAAAAGAATATATATATTTTTTTTAATTTTATTTTAAACCTGAAAACTTAAAAAAAAAATAAAAAAAAATAAAAATAAAAATAAAAATAAAATAAAATAAAATAAAATAAAATAAAAGAAAACTAAACAACTAAAAAAAATATATTTATTTATATTTTTTTTCTTTATTTTATTTTATTTTTATTTTTTTATATTTTTTTTAAACGAACACTTTAAAAAAAACGTAAAAGAAAACTAAAAAGGCTAAACTAAAAGATCAATGTATAATCTAAATAAAATAAACCTGAAAAGTTTTATTAAAACTTGGGTTGCCTCCCAAGAAGCGCTACGTTATAGTCGGTGAGCTCGACATAGAATTCCCGCCTAGGTGTATGCTGACATTCGCGTCAGGAATTCAAATTTCTGAATAAATAATCCGTACCTGCAAAACGGATTATCAGTTTCAAAGATTTTTAATAAAAACAAAGGATAAAATTTAAATAAGTTATGAAAAAAATTAGTTTGCTCCCTTTTTGATTCCCTTGGTAAATCAAAGAGAATGAAAATTTCTGGACTTGGAGCAAAACCGAACTCTTCTATTTTTGGATTCTTCTCTAGAGGCTCAATTTTAACTGATTCCTCAATTAATATTGAAGCTTTTGGTTTCTCATAATTAGGGATCAGTTCTTCATTGTTAATGGGAAAAGATATTACCTTATCAACCTGACCTACCAAATTGGGTTCTTTAATTGATTCGTCCGCGGTTGAATCAACTAGGATCCCTTTTTGTATGCATAAATTTTTAATTGAGGCATACAAGTCGTCAGTTTGATCTTCGTGAGTAGATAGAAAGTTAAGCAAATGCGTAATAGACTCCTTATTTCCATTGTTTCTAGCCATTTTCTAAAAAAAAGAAGAATCATTAGAAATAACAATAAAAATTAAAAACAAATATTCACAAAAAGAAAAGTATAAAAACAAGTAGAAACGATTATAAACAAAGGGTAATAACAAGGAATGCCTAAACTAACAAATCGACCTTTGGTTCGATATTGCAGAAGAAATAAATCCCCGGCAACGGCGCCAAAAACTTGATGCGTCCTCGGTGAAGACTCACTAAGGGATAAGTGTACCCCGTCGTTATCAAGTAATAAATTTCTGGTTTAAGTCCAGGTTATCGTCCACATGATTTATTTCTGCAAGTACCGAGCTACTCGATCTCGGATGTTATCTAGGCTTAGGGGGTTTTGAGTTTGTTTGATTAAATTAATCTACTCCTAGGTTGAATTACGCTATTCCTAGCTAAGTTATCTAATTCTAACTAAGTTATTCTACGCCTAACTAAGTTACTCTACCCCTAATTGATCTTTCATTAATGAAATTATCCGAAGGAACATGGTATGAACGATAATAATGAAGATAGATTATCAAGTCTATTGAATAAAAGCCTAATCTGAGTCACTTGTATTCAAGGAGATTAACCCTACTTACCCTCCTGAGGTTCCTAGCGCGTGATTCCCTAAGGCCGAAACTAGATCTAAGGCTCAGTAAATTGGCGTTTAATCAACTAAGAGGTCGTCAATCTCCTAGGTTCTGACTAGGTCAGATTCAGCTCGCAATATGTGCCTACTAGATTTTGGGCCTTTTGAATGAGTTAAACCAATTGAATAAAGCGTAAGACAAAGATTAAACAAATAATCATAGAACAAAACAAGAGCTAAATTATTATTAAAGGCGAAGATAATTGTCACAAGATACAATAAGTCAAGTTCGGCAACTGTATCAAAGAGTACAAACAAGGAAAGATAAAAGGAGATACAAAAATCCCTTTCAGGGAACCTGTTTACTCTGCAGCCGGCGACTTAATCTTAAGGACGGACCTTGATAATTCCTCGAGGAAAAGCTTTGAAGGAGCTTCAATGGAGGTTGAAGAAGATATGGAGAAGATGGAGAGGAATTACAATGGGAAAGCTAAAATAATTTACAAAAACGAAAGATCTCTAAATTACAATGGAAAAATCCTATTTATAGACGCGGCTCGGGCCTCGTTTTGACCTATTTTCGTGTCCTTATTGGTGTAGGAAGACGTGGGGCCAATCGTGGCTTCGTGGGGGCAGAATTGGTCTTTTTGACCAATTCCCGCAGGGCTGCTCGCCGAGCAGGGCGAGCTGCTCGCCGAGCATGCGCCTGGCGGCCTGCTCGGCGAGCAGGCCTCCAGGGGCCTGCTCGGCGAGCAGAAATGGCCCACGGGGCCCTGCTCGCCGAGCGTTTTCGCCCGGAACGCGCTCGATTCTTACCGAGTATCCTTTATGTCCTTTTTTCGCCCGAACTTACACCTGCGCACGTATAGAAACTCCAGATAACATTAGTCCGAAAGCTAAATTGATCCGTCAATCGCTTATTTTGAGCAAACGCTTAGTTTGGTGTGACTTTTGACGGACCAATTAGCTTCAAAAGATAACGGATTTATACTATGCATGCTATTTCGGCCGTATTTGCCTAAATTGATCATAAAACGAGCCTAAACGACGAAAAGTAAATAGAATGTTTCCAATTTCTAATTAACTCACACAAAAGCATTTAAATGCGAGAATTTCTCGCTTATTAACTAAATAACACTAAAACCCGTCCTAAAACCGTACCCAAAGATAGGGGTTTTTAACCCCTATCAAGCGCGTACTGAGTGACAACGACAGGAAGTCGTTTGCCTCCAACGGTTATTTCGAAATTCGAAATTACCGGTGCCTCAAGTGTCACTATATAAAGGCCTCTCATTTGCTTCATTCGATGCAGATCTTCAATTAGTCGAAACGTTGGCCAAATTTATACTCGAAGTTCTGTGAGAAAAGCAAAGCAAAAATCTTACACCAATTTTCAATTATTGTGTAAAAGTCTAGAGTGATTTCAATCATCTAAAGTGTCTTAGCAATTGTTGTTTAGGACAAACACTTTATCATTTCTAGAAGAATAGAAAGGAGAGGCTGAGTACTCGGTTATAGTACTCAGCGGTAGTTATAGGAGTGAGTAGAGGTATAGAGGAAGGTAATATTGTATACTCAGCTTCTATTGTAAATGGATTCGTGCTCTACCTTTAAAAAGCTCAGTAGAGAATTCAAAAAGCTCGGAACGCGTTCCGGGGACTAGACGTAGGCGGAGAGGCCGGACCAGGATATGTCTACTGAGTAACATATTTCTAACCCTTAAACTCCTTTATATATTGCTTGCTATAAAACTGACTAAGTAATGAACTCACGCTGAGTTGAGTGCACTAAGAAGCTGAGTTCAGGAATAGACTTTAAGTGCTATCTCCTGACTCAAGTAAAGAAACAGACTTAGTCACAAGTTGACTAAGCTTGTGTCTTAGAATTACTTAGCGCCGCTATGTGAACCTTTTCTTAAGAAAAGAGGTCAGCCTTAACGGAAAAAATTTTAAATAGTTCCTATCCCCCCCCTTTGGAACTAACCTTGTCACGTTATAAGGGACCAACAACTTGGCCCTTGGTTTGTATTGTATGTCCTGTTACTCCTAGGATATCTATAATCGTTGTGCCTACTTGTATCAGATCTCCCTTAAATTTGGCGAACTCTCCTTTGGTGATCAGATTACATGAGCTGTTTGTGTCAACCATGACTCGTTTCATCTCAATCGCCATTGTTATCACCAACGCATCTGCATGTGGAGGGATTACTAGACCTGTTTCTACAAAAGGGCGATTGAAGGATGTTTTATCCAGGGCAGATATTTTTACTTTTTTCGCAGGTGGCTGGTACCCTGGTCCGCATGCTATGACATTAATGACACCTTTGGATTTATTTTTGGGCTCTATCTTCTGCTTTTCACTGTCTTGTTCTTTGTTATTCTAGACAAATCTATCCAGTTTGCCTCTTTCAATCAACTTATCTATCTTCTTTGCCACCCTTAGTAAGCTTCAATCTCATGGTCATTTCTTCTATGGAACCTGCAATACATCTTGGTGTTTCTCCCAATCTTTACATACTCCCCCCTTTTGGTTTGGGATATGTAATATCCCGTTTATACTGATATTTCTCAAGCCACAAGAGAATTTCTTGTTTATGAGTGTTCAGCGCTCTAGACGTTGGTCTTTCTCTTGTATTCCTCTTATTCCTAAACGACGGATCTCTAGTGTTTTCTTTCTTTTTGGATTCGCCTTTCTCTTTCTTCTGTGAGGAACTTGTGTCTCTTTTAATGTCATCTATCTCCATGTACCTTTTGCATATCTCCATTAACTCCACAAGGATTTGAGGTTGGCGTATTACAAGCCTTTCCCGCAATCTCTCACATTTTGTGTTTTTTTTTATCACTGCTTCTATTGCTGTGTTGATGTCAACATGAGTGATTTGTATACACAACTTATTGAACTTCTCAATGTAATCCCTCAGGGGTTCTCCCTATTTTTGTGTGAGATCATACAGCCTTCGACAAGATACGACAGGTGGTATACTTCATGCAAATTTTGCACAAAATTCTCGACTTAGTTATTCCCAGCTATCTATTGATCCCGTCGTAAGGGACTGAAACCAATCATATGCCGGTCCCTTTAGGGTGGTAGAGAATATTCTGCAGACAATTCCTTTGTTGGAACCATAAATATCCATCAGCTTCTTGTATTTCCTTCCATGTGCTTCAGGATTATCTTCTCCTCTGTATTTGGGAAGGTATGGACCTTTGAACCTTCTATCTGCCTCGTATCTCAAGATCCGCTATAGACGGCGAATCCCTATTGACAGGATGAGCGTATCTTACCATATTATTCTCTCGTATGTTTAAGGCAGCTTGTACACATCTTTCAATCTCATCATCCGTGTATTCATTGTCGAGCTGTGGTGGTGAAATGGGTTCTTGATCTCGATTCCACCCATGTTGAGGTTCTGGTAGAGGCCTCGAATGAGAATGGGAACGTTCTCGTTTTCGGGCGTATCTTTGGTCTGTCCCAGGGTCATATTCCTATTCATGTCTTGGAGCTTCATCTAGCAGATCATGGAACATTCTCCTTTGTAGAGGGGCAGATCTAGACACAGTATGGCTGATTGTTGCGTCTACACTATGAGTGCGAGGAGGATTCCTACTTCTTGTTTCCATGAAAGCATAATGTTGTGCATCTAGCCATAACATTATCCTATCTTGGGCCCTTGTGGTGATGGGGGCCACTAGGTCATCCCAAAGCCCTAGATTAGTGCTACCCGATCCAAATTGTCTTCCATGCCTATGGCCCGGGGGTCGGCCTATTGTAGGTCCTTCTACAGGTTGATTTTCCATCATCATTCTTACACGATCCTCACCGGCTTGGCCCAAGTTATTCACTACTAAGGCTTGGACTTTTTCCTGGAAAGAAAGAGGTGAAACTTCATACATTTCTTGAATGATTGGTCCCATTGGAAGAGTAGCGATTCCAATAGAGAGTGGAATGGTGGTTCCAATAGGGGGAGGATTTGGTCCCTCTGACGTCATTGTGATCATGGTGTAAATTCTATAAATTTTAGAGCTCCATGCTCACCGCACCAATTGATAACTTGTGAAAAATTCCTTGACCGGAGCCCTTCCCTATGAGGTACCATTGGGGAAATGCATGAGTGATGAGAACTACAAAAAGTACAAAGAGGCTAAAAGGGAAGCAAAGAAGGTCATACGAGATGCTAGAGTGAATCAGGATCTGTATACAAGATTGGATACGAAGGAAGGGGAAATAGACATATATATAATTGCTCGGATGAGAGATAGGAAGACACGAGTGTAGACACCGAGTCGGAGGACCTATGACGAAAACCTGAAAACAAGACGGTTGAAGCGGTTGATTCCGGAAGTTTTGAAAAAAAAAAAATAATAAGTACATAATAAGGAAGGAAAAGTTACGGCGGGTCGCTGTTGTCGATCGGATGGCTCGCGAATGCTTAGCGGCGTGGTACGAGTGCTTAGCAGCAGCCGACGCGCATTCGACGACAGTCGGACGCCCGCTCGACAGCACGAAGCGCGCGCTCGACGTCCGAGAAATGCACGGGCCCGGCGGCGCGGAGCGCGCGCTCGTCGGCCACGGGGCGTGTGCGCCCGGCAGCGCGGAACGCGCGTTCAGCGGCCACGACGCGTGGGCGCCCGACGGCACGAAACGTGCGCTCGACGGCCACGGGACGTGCGCGCCCCGGCGGCCGTTGGGCGAGCGCCCAACAACGTCGGGCGAACGCCCAACGATCGTTAGGCGAACGCCCAACGGTAGTTGGGCGCTCGCCCAACGCTGTTGGGCGATAGCCCAACGGAAGGTTGGGCGGCCGCCCAACATGCCTTGGGCGGCCGCCCAACCCTCTTGGGCGACGCCCGATTTTGCTCGGGCGTCGCCCATTCTTCCGGAGATCCGATTTCCTATAAAAGGCACGGATCCCCATGCATTTAGGGAGAGGAGCTTTTTTTGGAAGGATTTTCTCACTCTAGACATTTTTAGAGAGAGAAAAATTATTTTTTGGGAAAAAACATTTTTTTTCCTAGAAATTCCAAATCTCCTAAAAGTTAAAATTTTATCAAAAACATCGGGAAGCACGATTCGTGGAATCAATCGACGTCAACCGTCAATACCAAACTTAAGGTATTATCCGAGGACTAGACTCTTTTATTTTATTTAATTTATTTCCTTCCTCTATTTATTTTTATGTTATGTTTTTATTTATTTAATTATTCATTTATTTTATCACTTTTTATTAATTTTGGGTATTTATTTAATTTTCATCTCGTGTTGAATAAAATTGGGTTTTGTTTTAAAATAAAAAACATCGTTTTGATATCCCAATACGAACCGTGATCCGATAAAAAGGTAGTTCGGGTATTGAAAACATTGTAATTATAAGTTTTTAATTTAAAGAAATTTCCAAATAATGTTTTAAAATAAAAACGTCGTTTTAGGAACTTCCGTTATTGACTATGACCCATTTTTGGTAGTTCGGAAATCCAAAATGATTGAATTAGACTTAATTTAAAGCTTTTGAATAAATCTGAAAATAATTGGAGTGCTGCTGTAATTTTCTGTTTCTGTCACTAATTGCTGTTTACCGACGGATTTTCCATCGGTAAATCTGCTGGAATGTAAAAAATGTTGTTTTGGTCCCTGTTTCTTAACTTTTAAGCTTTTGGTCCTTTGTATATATATGTGTATTTATGTAATATATATTTTCAAACTATTTTTAGACATTTGATACATATAGTTATTTAGAATGTTTATATATCATTTTTTATTTTATTTTAAATATAAGTATATGTATATATATATTTTCTTTTCTTTTTCCTTTACTTAAATGGTAATGAATTTTATTTTAAAATAATACTTACTTGGGTGTTTTGGGAGTGATTAATTAGTAGACATTTTGTGGATAAATGGATATTATTTTGACATTTAAATTACATTAGGTATGTATATATATAGTTTTGGGCTATTTGGGCTATATTAGTTATTATTAGATAAAACTATTTTGGGGACAAATAATATTTTCGTATTTAGAGGTTTTATTTATTATTTTCACATATTTAAAGTAAACATGTATTATACTTAGTATTTTCATTATTATTCCTTATATATGTATTATATAGTATCTTTTCACTTATTCTTATTTCATGTTTCTTTTTTTGGCTAAAATGTATATATATACCTATATTATTTTCTTTATTCTTTGGACATTTATGGGTCCATGTTTCAAATGGGCTTTATTTGAGAGTGAATTTTGATTTAATATGTTTATTGTTGTAATTATGACAAGTAAAGAGTCCATTGAGTGAAAAGGGGAAAATAAATCACAAAAAGAGTTTTCAATTTAATTATTTAAACTAATGGATTTTTAGAGGTTCCTAATGTAAATAAATAGTGTTTTTTTGACATTTCAAATCGTTTCTTAAAACACCACGTTTTAAAACCTTAGTCCGTTCCAACGATGGATTAAGCGAACCTTGTAATTAAAATCGTTTTCATTGTGAATAATAGAGTTTTTGAATCGTTTTCTTAAATGATTTATATAAAATAAATTGACTTGTATGCTTAACCACGTTTTCTTATTAAAGGTTTTTACCTTAACGTTTTCAAATGCTTGAGTCGTTCCAACGGCGATTCGGGTGAACTTCATCAAACGGGGTTTTGAAACGTACCTAAATCGTTCCAACGGCGATTAAGGTGCGAACCATGTAAATGAACTCGTTTTGGGAAAGTGAATTAGTATAGAATTAATATGTAACATGGAACATAAATCACGTTGTAAATAAATCAATTCTTCCTTCTCCCCCTCTCTTTCCTATGTATTTTTGAACTGATATAAATGGGTGATTCTCTACCAAAGTGGCTTTTCAATAATATATGCTCAAAACGGTTTTCAAAACGAGAAAGAAAAGGTTTCAAATGAATTTTAAACTTAAAGGAATATACGATTAGTCCGTTATCGCCTAACATGCTGAGTCGGAGGCCGGTGGTTCATAACCGGGCGATGTCGGGGTGCCTAGTAGCCTTTCTCCGGAAAGGAGCTAGCCTTCTCGGCTCGTACCTAAGTTTCCCGAACCCACACCGGTCTCCCGCAAGGGATCGGTGTTCATTTTCCCATTCGTGGGTGGCGACTCTTCCATATCTCCGAGCTCCGGTCCTGCCGAGCAGCTTGATTCCACGATTGGTTGCTTTCGGTGCCAATCACTGCTTACGTCGCCATGATGTGTCCACCCCCCGGTCCGCCCGGGAGATTAGGCCACGGCACCTCATCTAACAAGTGGCGACTCTGCTGGGGAAGCGAGAAATTTGATTCCGGAAGGCATGTATTAAGCCCTTAACGGGGACGGATCGTATTATTTCTTTTCGTATGCATTCATGTGCATTATTGCAAACCTTTTGGGTAATTTCCGCGAAACCTCTAGCGAGAGTCCATTCGTCGCTCGAAAGAGGCTAGTATAAGTTCCCCCTTACAGTAAGGCACCAAAGGGTCCCCATCCATTCGTTAGGGGCGAATTTGTGCGGTCCTGTGAGGTCCCGCGATCAGCCGTGTTAGCATATAGTAGCCTTAGAAGTTGCCATAGGATTACCCGTTACTATTTTTGGTGTGATAAATGAATCAGTTCGTGTTTTCAAATCGCCATGATACGTGTCTAAATCCTAAAGTATGTAAAAAAAATGAAATGATGCGTTAATATATACTCTTGAGTCGACATACTAATTACCCTAAAACATCGAAACGATTTAAACTAAAGACGACTTAGTCATCTCATATGAATGAACATGTGCGGCCTGCCTTGTCCCTTTCTGTGTCCCGACGAAGGCACATGTTCAGGAAATGCGTTACGACGTAAGCACGTATTAGTATGCGTCGGTTTGGTGTTAAGGATAGTTACATTTCGATACAAAAGACTATATTAACAGTAGCCGTTATTCACATTCTTTAAATAAATTGGGATAAAACGAGATCATAACGAAACAAAAACGAAGAACATTTCTGTTTCGAACAACCCTGTCATAACATGAAAAGTTTCGCGCACGTAGCCCGTCCCTTCCGAATAAAAGACGAGCTTTTACGTTATGCCCCGTGTCGTTCTTAAGAGAAATGGACGTGTCCGCAGAAGTGACTAAGAAAAGAAAAGTAAAAAAAATGAACTAAACGACCAAAATCATTCCGAATCTACGATATATGTCAATACCGAGAGTAGTTAAAGAAAATAAACCAATGCCGTTGAATACGTGCCTCGAACGAGTGTATACCCCGTTTAAAATCACAAAGCCGAATTAAGCCAAACCATATAAATGCGCCATATGGACGAGACTGCGGGTTTTGACTAACGACTCGATCATTTCGACCGTTACCAAAACTGCAAGAAATATGGCCCGATGTACGTGTTTGCTTAATTCGTGCCTAAAGGAAAGAGAACGGTGATATCCTCGCTTCGAATAAGCATGCGATTCAACGAAACATTGATTTTCTATAACCACACTAAGATGATATATCCCGTGGATTGGGAAGAACAACGAACTGTTGCTAGCCGAAAGATTACCGTGCGCTCAAAATAAGACTCGCCGTCTTTTCATGTAGCTAAAATGAGCAAACGGATCCTCGACGCTAAGAACGAACGCGTTACGCGGTGAGTCCGTTCCCTAAAATAAAATCCAAAAGTGATTCCATCACTAAATAAACACGTGGTTACGTCTCTCGATAGATCCAAAAGATCCCGTTGTAATCCAAAAATCGAGACACGAACCCGCGCGAACAAAAGGGAACGAGTCATTGACAATAACGAACGATTGGACTAGAAGAATAACTCGTACCACGTCTAAAAACTGAGATGCGCTCAAAGGGAGTCAAAACCCGAACTAATGCGTCTCACGAAAGAACGAAAGACGATTTATTCCGAAAGGACAATCCAACTTGGTCGATTTCTTAGTCACTGAACGCTGATGCGTCAAAAACGAACTGTGTTGTCTGGTGAATGATTTACTTTTTCGCAATAATCGACGGCATCACACGTCCCTCGGACCGCAATGTGAGCCCAAAACCAAAATCCTAGGAAAGAGACCTGGACCAACGAGTGTGTGGAGGAATAAGGGTGGAAGAGAGATATTGTGATACGTGTGATTAGACTAACGTTTGTTCTTCTTATCTTATATATCTGTAAATAAATAAACGCACACACCACGAATCATGCATATAAAATCATGCATACATACTAATGGATACCGTTCGCGCAGACGTCATCATTAAGCGATTGTGGTACCGAGAGAGCAGTCGGCTAGTTAGGCAGTTTGACCAGTTACAGATTGACAGTTCTGAATCGGCAGTTGTGGCTTCGGAATCATCTTCGTCCGAGTATACTCAGTCTTCAGCCAGTATGTCTGCGACCGACGAAAAAGTGGTCGGATTGGAAAACTCTGTGAACAACATTAATGAGCAGTTAGCGGTGATAGCGGCCCAGTTAGCTAAGCTGGTCATGAGGGATGACAAAAGTGGCAGTAAACACGCTGAGAATGAGGTGAACGATGGACCTCGCTTTGGGAATGAGGATGACTATCCGGATTATATCCGGAAGCAGCTTGAGAAAGAGAAAGCTAAGGAAGAGGAGTGGAAGCAACACATCACTCAGGAGGTGCAGGATCTACGTGGGGGAAGTTCCAGGAGTCAGGACTTTTATAACTTGAAGAATTGTTTATCGGCAACGGCTTTGCCTTTGAAATTTCGGCTCCCTGACATGAAAAAGTTCGATGGAACTGGGGATCCCACTGCCCACATAAATCAGTATGTCGTTGTAATGAAGCACACGATCCTGACTGAGGATCAAGTCCTGGGGCTGTTTAACACCTATCTTAAGGGGGCTGCCCTCACATGGTTTCATGCATTACCAATGGTGACGAAGAGGGATTGGAAAGAGCTAGCGAAGTCATTCATCGCTCAGTATAGCTTCAATACCATGCTTGAGGTCACTTTGAAAGAGCTAGAGAGCACTAAGCAGCAGACTGGGGAGTCATTTTCCGATTTTGTAAGGAGATGGAGGGCCAAGGCCGCGGTTATGAAACAAAAGCCGCTTGAGCAGGATCAGATCCGAATGGTAGTCGGTAACACATTGCCGTATATTAAGAATGAGCTGCGGTATATGCCTTTTACCGATTTCAATCAGATGTATAGTTGTGCCTTAACTGTTGAGGGGGATGGAGAACCAAAAAAGGCGTACACTAAATGGACGAAGTCTGGGTATAGTGCCGGAGGGCCAAGTGCGAGTGCGGAATCTGCAGCAGTGAAAGTGCTTGATCTTAATGCTATCGAAAAGAGGCAGTTCGCCAAATTTGATCAGACCTACGCAAAAGTTTTCGAACGATTGCAGAAAAAGGGGCTGCTGAAAGCTCTTACTCATTATAACAAGACACTGCCTCCTCCACAGATACAAGCTAGGGGATATTGCGAGTTCCACAGCAATTATGGGCACACTATTGAGAACTGTGAGAGATTGAAACACGAAATCCAAGATTTAATCGAGGAGAAAAAGATAGTTGATCCTTCGTCAGCGAACCCTTCCACTAGGCATAATCCATTGCCTAATCATAGGGTGAGCATGATCGGAGTTGGTTTGACAGAATGCGTAGTGATGGAATCCTTCGAGGAGAACGTAGAGGAGTTGCTGGATTCCGACGAAAGGAACAATGTAGGAAATGGTCTATATGTGTCCTTCCTTGGCGAGGGACAAGAGGATGAACCGATGGGAGAGGGATTGGATGGTGGAGCACCGTATGATGAAGATAGTGCCGAAGAGACCGGAGAAGGGTCGTCTCGAACTATTGTGCCTAATTTGGGTCTGTTTAGTGGAGGGGGAAATCCCGAGGTGCACTTGCGTGAATATATGCGCGATATGTTTATTGAATCCTTCGGGGTGGATGAGATTGCTCAGTGGTTCCACCATTCGCTGATAGGCGAGCCTTTGGGGTGGTTTCACTCATTACCCGACTCTTGCAAGTATGATTGGGACCAATTGTCAAATCTATTTCTAGAAAAGTATCAAAGAGCTGAGGACATGACTGCAGAGCGCTTTGCGATGCAGATCAGCCCTATCAAGCGTCCGCTACCGAGGGTCAGTAAGTATAATGGCAATAAAGATCCGATGGAACACCTTCATTTCTACTTGTCAGCCATGGCGCCCTTGGGTTTTAAGGAAGAAGAGATCACCAGCTTGTTCTGTAATTCATTGATGGGTGAGCCGTTGATGTGGTATATGTCACTTCCAATGTATGTTAAGACCGATTGGGCGGCAATGACGAAGAGGTTTATCAAAGAGTATACGGTATGGATGTTGGCGGATCAAACCCCGGACTCCCCCTCTTATGAAACGCCCGAGGCAGTTTTGGCAATGCCTAGGTATGGTGGTACCAGGATCCTGTTGAGCATGCGAGGTTATTCCGCAACCATATGTACGACGCCGGATTCCCGCAATGTGAATTACATGAACATTTCCCAGAAACTTTAATGGGAGAAGCCTTGTTGTGGCACCAAGGCCTATCAGAGGAGGAAATGGGTCATTGGATACCGCTTAGGAGTGCTTTTGTGGCGAGATATGAGATGTATGTTCCATGGACGGGATCCCTGGAAGATCTGGATAGGATCAGGCAATTCCCCGAGGAACCATTCGTGGATTATGCTAGGAGGTGGAGGCACCGGTATGAACAGTGTCACGAAACAATGAGTGATAAGGTGCAGCTTATGTGCATACAGAGAGGCGCAATTCCGTTGGCGGCGAGGAGGATGAGTAGGGTGTCCCTCCGGGATTATGATGATCTGATAGGTTGGGCATTGTATGGATCGGCGGATCCTTTTTATTTGAATCCGAACGTTCCTCACGTTATAGATCTAATGATTGTAGACATTTGGGAAAGTTCCTCGGACGAGGAAGATGCTAATCGGCGGATTCCTATCAATATTTGGGATGAATCTGATGAAGAACCGGAAATTGCTGTCATGACAAGATCAGGTCGAGTGGCCGAGGGAAAGGCACCTGTGGTTGAGACTGAGATAGGGGAAGGATCGGCTCCCAAGCCAGATGACCAAGTCCTTGAGCAGTTAAAGAAGACACAAGCTAAGTCCATAGTGTGGGAAGTTTTATGCCATTCCAAGTACCACCGTGAAAACCTGATGAAAGAGCTGCAGAATTTGGTTATTTCTACCGATACCGAACCGGCAGCACTAGTAGGGGCAATCATGGCTCGAAATAAAACTGAAATCACGTTTACCGACGAGGATCTCCCAGAAGAAGGGAAGGCTCACAATAAGCCTTTGTACATCCGAGCGGAAATCAACGGGAAGAAGACTAGCTGTGTGATGGTCGATGATGGATCGGCTATTAATGTCTGCCCGTTGAAACTCTTGTCTAAGTTGGGAGTGGAAAGAGGAGACTTGACAGCCTCGGAAACTGTGATTAGGGCTTATGATGATAGCCGTAGGCATATTGAAGGAGTCTTTAAGGCCAAGTTGAAAGTGGGGCCGCATGAAGAAGAAACTGAGTTCACGGTGCTGGATATCCCGGTAACCTTTACTGTATTGTTGGGACGCCCATGGTTCCACAAGTTGGGAGGTGTGCCCTCCACGCTCCATCAGATGATCAAGTTCCCCTTCGGGGAGGAGATAGTGACGATCAGAGCAGAAAAATTGAGCTCGGTGGCGGCATTGGGAATTGAGCCTCAGCTTTTCTCCGGATTCCAAGTTTTTGGGATTTACGAGTCTAGCATGACCTCCGATGTGGTGAAAATGATGAAGGGGGGTTTCATCCCCGATATGGGCTTGGGAGCACACCATCAAGGGTTACCAGAATTTCCGGATTTCAAGAGTCAGAAAACCGAAAGGGGTTTAGGATATGAACAGGGAGGTCCGTCCAACACAAGTAGTGAAGGAAAGGTGGGCCTAAGGAAGTATTTCGTGAATGAGGGGCATGGAAAGGCTTATTCGGGGACTCCCGAGTCATGGACTAGCACCGAAGGAAAGATTCTGCCAGTTTTTGAGATCTTCAATGATGTTACTGACTGGGGCAAAGGAAAAGCGAGCTGCTTTGTCGAGGAGATTATGATGTTAGACTTGAATGCCGAGGAGCAAGTCATCACTGTAGAAGTAACTGCATGAGCGGGAAATGAGCCCAGTACCTCCAAAGCATATGAGAAGCCCGAGAACCTCGATGATGAAAATTGTATTACTGCTTTGTTTGAATCAGACGATGTAATCGCCAATACTATCAATGAAATGAATTCTGATTTTGCTTACTTGCTTGATGTTGATCGTGATCATACCATGCATTCTCATTCATATAACATGCCTACATTTGAAATCAATACAATAGAAATGTCAACTTTCAATCTTGGCACGGATGAAAATCCTAAACTTATACAAATTGCTCAAGAATTAACTATTGAAGAGAGGAAAGAATTTGAGAGAATAATTAAAAAATACGAAATGGTGTTTGCTTGGACATACGAAGACATGCCAGGAATTGATCAATCAATCGTAACTCACCGTATTCCGACATACCCCGACGCGAAGCCCGTGAAGCAGAAACTCCGACGCATGAGACCGGAATGGGCAGATAAGATCAGAGAGGAAGTGAAGAAGCAGTTAGAAGCAGGGTTCATCGAAGTAATCGACTATCCCCCTTGGGTCGCAAATGTAGTGCCCATCGCAAAGAAGGACGGCAAAGTGAGAATGTGCGTCGATTATAGAGATCTTAACAAAGCGTGCCCAAAAGATGAATTCGCATTGCCTCATATTGACGTGTTGATCGATAGTGCAGCATCGAGCATCTTACACATGAATGTAGACGGTTTCATGGGCTACATGCAAGTCCAGATGGCCGAGAAGCATAAAGCAAAAACCTCGTTCACAATTGAGTGGGGAACATATTGCTACAGGGTGATGCCGTTTGGTTTGAAAAATGCCGGGGCAACTTACCAGCGAATGGCCACAGCACTGTTCCATGATATGATACACAAGGAGGTAGAAGTTTATGTGGATGACATGATGGTCAAATCAGAGACAAGAGAGGGGCATTTTACGGCGCTCGAGAAGTTTTTGGCCCGAATTGCAGAATTCAAGCTAAGGTTAAATCCGAAGAAGTGCTTTTTCGGCATTTCGTCAGGGAAAATCTTAGGCTACGTAATCGGAAATAAAGGAATTGAAGTAGATCCCGATAAAGTGAAGGCTATACAGGAAATGCCGGCACCGAAGAATGAGAAAGAAGTGAGAGGGTTTCTGGGGCAGGTTCAGTATATCAGTCGGTTCATAGCAAGACTCACCGCAATCTGCGAGCCAATCTTTAAGTTGTTAAGGAAAGACCAACCCACAATCTGGAATGATAAGTGTCAGCAAGCTTTGGAGAGCGTCCGGAACTATTTGTCTAATCCGCCAGTGCTGAGACCGCCTAAACTAGGAAAGCCGCTTCTCCTCTACGTAGCGATTGAAGAGCGATCAATTGGGGCAATGCTGGCCTAAGAGGGGGACACCAGTGTGGAGCACGCGGTGTATTATCTGAGTAAGAAGTTCCTGGAGTACGAGCTCAAGTACAACATGATCGAAAAGACGTGTGTGGCAGTAGTATGGCTAACGAAGAAACTACGGCATTATTTTCAATCATATAAAGTGATCATTATTTCCCGGATGGACCCCGTGAAGTATCTGTACCGAACTCCGTCTCTAACAGGGAAGCTAGCCCGATGGTTGTTGCTTTTGTCCGAGTTTGATATTGAATACGTAACGAAGAAGGTTATCAAAGGGAGGGCCGTAGCAGAATTTCTGGCCAACCAACCCCTGAACGCAGAAGAGGAAGAGATAAATTATGATTTCCCCGATGAGCACTTGAACACAATAGAAGTTATACCGTGGAAAATGTTCTTCGATGGAGCAGTTAATTCGAATGGAGCCGGAGTAGGGGTGCTACTCATCTCACCGGAAGGAGAAAGGATCCCGATGGCCAAGAAGTTGTCATTCCCTCTTACCAATAATATGGCCGAATATGAAGCGTGCATTTATGGCTTAGAGTCATTAGTAGCACTGGGAGCATCATATGTCGAAATTTGGGGTGACTCCAAGTTGATCATCGAACAGGCACAAGGAAACTGGGAAGTGAGGGAAGAAAGGCTACATCCATATCTAGATCAGCTAGAAGGGTTGGCACAAAGATTCAAGGAGTATCGTTTCTATAACATTCCTCGAGCGCAGAACCAGGCGGCGGATGCTTTGGCCACTTTGGTGTCAGTTTGGGACAACCACCGGAACCTTGCCTCGAAACCGTTGGTATTGAGGAGATCGCACAAACCATGCTACGAGGACGTAATGCTGTTAGGGGCAGATGAAAAACCGTAGTATTTCGATATCGTGAACTTCATGAAGCATGGAACATATCCAGCAGAGTCAGAACCGAGGGATCAAGCTGTGATTAGAAGGTTAGCTCGGCAGTTCGTCATCCACAACGACTTACTTTACAAAAGGCACATCGATGGGTTACAACTAAGGTGTTTGGATGCGGGAGAAGCCCGCGAGGCAATGGAATCGGTACATTCAGGAATTTGCATGGCCCATATGGGAGGAGCAGTGTTAGCCAAGAAAATCATCAGACAAGGCTTCTATTGGCTCACCATGGAAAGAGATTGTAGCGAGTATGCGAAGAAATGCCACGATTGTCAAATCCACGGCGATTGTAGTCATCTTCCAGCCATGGAATTACATGTGTTAGCACCTATTTGGCCATTCGCTGCTTGGGGCATTGACATCATTGGGGAGGTAAGGCCTAATGCTTCAAATGGGCACAAGTTTATTGCAGTCGCCATCGATTACTTCACCAAATGGGTAGAGGCAGAGTCGTTTAGCAAATTGGGATCCAAGCAGATGAGAAAGTTCATTGAGAAACACTTGATCACCAGGTTCGGAGTGCCTCATCACATGATTACGGATAATGGGGTCCAGTTTCAGGGGGAAGTAAGAAGTCTCTTCCGAGAATATGGCATTGAACATCACAAGTCTTCTCCGTACCGTCCACAAGCTAATGGGGCAGTAGAAGCAGCTAATAAGAACCTTAAGAGAATTCTCATAAAAACGGTGGAATCACATCGGAATTGGCATGAGCAACTCCCACTCGCGTTATGGGCTTATCGCACGACAGTTAGAACCTCAACTGGGGCAACGCCATTCTCATTGGTATACGGAACAGAAGCAGTCCTCCCGATTGAGATCGAAAAGCGATCGTTGAGAATCGCAGTGGAAGCAGAGATTCCCGAGACGGAATGGGTGAAGAAGCGATATGAGCAGTTGGCTTTGGTTGACGAGAAAAGGATGGAAGCCCTTTACCATGTGCAGCTATATCAGAGAAGGATGGCCCGAGCCTTCAATAAAAAGGTCAAGGCCAACCCTATCAAAGAAGGGGATATGGTGCTAAAGCAGATCCGTGTGACGCACACCGACCCGAGGGGCAAGTTTAGGCCAAACTGGGAAGGGCCATTCTTCGTAAAGAAGATACTAAGCAAAAGAGCGGTGAAGTTAACTACTATGGACGGCATGGAATTCTCCGAACCTACCAACCTGGATAGGCTTAAGAAGTACTTTTCGTAAAAAAAAAGAAGAAAGAAAAATTCCCAATAGGTTGAAAACCCGCAAAGGGCGGCCTATGCAACAATAAGGGACATCCCAGTTGGTGAAAACCCGAAAGGGCACTCATTTGAAAATTCCGGGATAGTAAAAGGAGAGGAGAAAAATCACCGGGATCCGAAAACCGAAAGGCGGGTCCTGGTAACAATAGTTATAACTTGAGCAATTACAAAAACAATGTATAAGAGGCTAAGTATTTCTGTTGTTTGTAAATAAATAAAAGCATGAATATATTTGACGAGAATGATTGGAATCATCATAATCTACTGAATGCATGGTAATATGAATCATGAGTTATACATTTCCTACCTTACTTTTCACAATAAAAAAAGCCTACCTGCTATCCACCCCATTCCCTATACATCAGCTATACATCGGGGTAACTCTAATGAAAACTACAAAGCAATACATAATAAGCCTAATATGGAGGGAAGTCCCAGTAGGCCTCAAACCCCCTCAAATGCGATGCCCGCTCCGCAGATAAGGTCTCCTCGGTAACTCGGAGCCTCTCCTCAGCAACTCGTGCTTTCTCCTCGGCAGCGAGGCATCCTGTGGTCTCAACATGCACCCTCTCCTCGGCAGCGAGGCGTCCAATCGTCTCATCACGCGCCCTCTCCTCAACGACAAGACGTCCAGTAGTCTCCCTCCGCATCACCTCCGACCAGTGGTCGTTCCGCTCTTGGTACACCTGGCCAACCCTGGCATCGGCCTCCCGCACCGACTCACTCCGTCTCCGCTCATGGGCGTGAAGATCGCTCTAAAAAAGGAACACAAAAAAGAAGAAAAACAGATGTGAAAAAAGAAGAAGCAACATAGGCAAGAACAGAAATCATACATACATGCATGCATTCCACTACACTAAAATAAAGTAAGGATACATACCAGGTGATCGGCACAGCGCAAGCTGAGGCGGTCTCGGAGGTAACCGGACAGTCCCACCTGAATTTGATCTGAAAACACAAAAGGGGGGTCAGGTCAGATCAAACAAGAATCTAGCGCGACTAGAAGATATCTACCTGTCCCAGGGTCCGCGAGTCAATCCAGTCTAGGAGCCGCGCCACCGTCCGTCTCTTCTCTGCCCCTAGGTCAAACTCTCTCCACCGAGTCATGAGAGGGAGCCTCGGTACTCGTGGTCGAGGCCGAGACTGGCTAGGAAGAATCCGCCTCTCGTACGCCCAAACCTGCGGTAAAAACAAGGGTTATGAACGTAAAAGCGCGAAGAAGATAAAATGGGCGAGTCAAGGATGCGTCACGTACCAGTAGGGCAAATGTGTAACCACCGAAGTCCTTGCGCTTCCGGCAAGTCAAATCCAAAAACTTATTTAAGAAGGCTAGGCCCACTCCCGCCCAATCATAAGACGCTGCCGCATCCAAATCACTGAGAGCCTGAATAAGACCAGCGTGTACCTTTCCGCTCTTGGTGTGGAAAATCGTCTCACTCAGGGTATACACTAGGAAACTACGAACTGCCAAGTCAGCATCGTCCGTCTCGCAAAAATCCCGGCGACTCAAAAGGCTCGCAGTAGAAACAAACTTCGCTGGAGAAGATCTGGCGCTTGGGTAAACTCCCGGCCCAATCAAAGCGGCTAGCCTAGCGCGGTCGACCCGCGGTCGCATCATATCAAAACGAAAGGGAACTGGAGTGCTACTCCCCCGTAGCCCTGTCAGCAAAGAGAAATCTCTGGGCGAGATAGTCATCTCCCCAAAAGAAAGATGGAAGGTGTGGGTCGAGTCAACCCACCGCTCGCATAAGGCACGCAGGCCAAAACGATCGCACACCCCGTTGGTGCGGGGCAACGCTGAAATAAAGGGCTCGAAGCCCAACTCACGCACACGGGCTCTCACCGCGGCGCCTAGCATAGCATACCATGTATGGATCTCGGTCGTAGTCCCGGAAATCTCGACGAACTAGAAAGAACAAGACAGAAAAATTTAAATATGATTCCTAAGCGTACGTTTGATGAAAACACGTTAGGACTAGTTATTCTTTCAGTCGGGGTCTAACCTAGAGACATCTGGTCAATTTGGACCAACTTTCTGTAAAAATCTCTCCTTTAGGGTCGTTTATGTAAGGTTTAGTTAATTCTTTATTCTTTAATCCACTCTCGTCCGCATTGACAATGAGCATTAATTAAGTTTTTACTATTCGCGTGCATTAGTTAAGATCTTACTATTCACGTACACTATTCACGTTTTTACTATTCACGTTTTTACTATTCACATGCACTATTCACGTTTTCACTATTCACGTGCATTATTCACGTTTTTACTATTCACATGCACTATTCACGTTTTTACTATTCACATTGTCTTTACTGTTAGCATGCATAAATTTGTAGTTTTACTATTCACAATGCATATAGCGCACATTCTTACACAAAAGTAAACAAGTGTTACTTGTAAGTAAAGAAATTCACATTTTCTAACTAGAGTCCTCTAAGGCAATCTAAAGGTTAGCATGCAGATCATGTTCGGATAGGAATACTAAAGCCTAGAATTTGAATCAAATAACGAAAAAGTGATAAAGTACTTACCTCGTTGCAGCGTGTCCGGCTCAGATGTGGCTCAGGATCGTGGAAAAGGTCCACTCTATCCAGGTTCACGTAAACCTCCTCCATGCCTCTCGTGCCATCGCATTCATCCAAATCCATCCCAAGAATAATCCAAATCAAAATCTAGAGAGAGAAGGTGTGGGGTTGAAATGGAACCCCACCACCTTATATAGGGAAGAGGAATGACATTCCCGTAAATAGTGAAAAAAGTACGATGTGACATAAAGGTAAAAAGTAAATAATTAATTACCAGGCGCACAGACCTCCGATTTGCAGTCCGTTTCAGCCTGCGTTTCTCCCAGACAGCGACCAACACTGTCAAGATATGAACTCCCGACGACAGCCAATTTTTATAGAACAGTGGCACCAGTCAAAATACAGACGACAGTCAACAAAAAATAATCGACAATGTGAATCATTCCGAACCAAAAAGACATTCCTACCAAACCATTCGAACCTCCAGGACACTAGCTCCAGTGAGAAAATACAGACAACGCTGTTTTAAAAGAATTCAGAATCGTTAGAAAGAACCTTTTTGCCCTTGAGCCACCTTCCCTACGGTTCACGACCGAGGTAGCTTTTTTTACGGTTCACGACCGAGGTAGCTTTTTAGCCATCTTACCTACGATTCATGATCGAGGTAGCCTTTTAGCCATCTTACCTACGGTTCACGACCGAGGTAGCTTTTTAGCCATCTTACCTACGGTTCACGACCGAGGTAGCTTTTTAGCCATCTTACCTACGGTTCACGACCGAGGTAGCTTTTTAGCCATCTTACCTACGGTTCACGACCGAGGTAGCTTTTTAGCCATCTTACCTACGGTTCACGACCGAGGTAGCTTTTTAGCCATCTTACCTACGATTCACGACCGGGGTAGCCTTTTAGCCATCTTACCTACGGTTCACGACCGAGGTAGCTTTTTAGCCATCTTACCTACGGTTCACGACCGAGGTAGCTTTTTAGCCATCTTACCTACGGTTCACGACCGAGGTAGCTTTTTAGCCATCTTACCTACGGTTCACGACCGAGGTAGCTTTTTAGCCATCTTACCTACGGTTCACGACCGAGGTAGCTTTTTAGCCATCTTACCTACGGTCCACGACCGAAGTTGCTTTCGAGCCAATTTTACCCACAGTCAACGTACGCTAGGGTCCGTAAGAAGAACATCCGCCGGCAGCCGATTCAGAGGCAGGGACAGAAAGAATCGAGAACGACGCCCGAACGCACAGCGCGAAGGTCAGGTATTCTTCCTCCTACTCTTTACGTGTCTTTTACTTTTATATGTTTTACATTGCATGTGTTGCGTTAGCAAAAAACGTTTTCAAAACACACACATCACTGTCAAAATAGGAAAGTAGGGGCAACTGTAGACACCGAGTCGGAGGACCTGTGACGAAAACCTGAAAACAAGACGGTTGAAGCGGTTGATTCCGGAAGTTTTGAAAAAAAAAAATAATAATAAGTACATAATAAGGAAGGAAAAGTTACGGCGGGTCGCTGTTGTCGATCGGATGGCTCGCGAATGCTTAGCAGCGTGGTGCGAGTGCTTAGCAGCAGCCGACGCGCGTTCGACGACAGTCGGACGCCCGCTCGACAGCACGAAGGGCGCGCTCGACGTCCGAGCAATGCACGGGCTCGGCGGCGCGGAGCATGCGCTCGTCGACCACGGGGCGTGTGCGCCTGGCAGCGCGGAACGCGCGTTCGGCGGCCACGATGCGCGGGCGCCCGACGGCACGAAACGCGCGCTCGACGGCCACGGGACGTGCGCGCCTGACGGCGCGAGACGCGCCCAATAACGTCGGGCGAACGCCCAACGATCGTCGGGCGAACGCCCAACGATCGTTGGGCGAACGCCCAACCTTTCATTGGGCGATCGCCCAACGCTGTTGGGCGATAGCCCAACGGAAGGTTGGGCGGCCGCCCAACATGCCTTGGGCGGCCGCCCAACCTTCTTGGGCGACGCCCGATTTTGCTGGGGCGTCGCCCATTCTTCCGGGGATCCGATTTCCTATAAAAGGCACGGATCCCCATGCGTTTAGGGAGAGGAGCTTTTTTTGGAAGGATTTTCTCACTCTAGACATTTTTAGAGAGAGAAAATTTATTTTTTGGGAAAAACATTTTTTTTCCTAAAAATTCCAAATCTCCTAAAAGTTAAAATTTTATCAAAAACATCGGGAAGCACGATTCGTGGAATCAATCGACGTCAACCGTCAATACCGAACTTAAGTTATTATCCGAGGACTAGACTCTTTTATTTTATTTAATTTATTTCCTTCCTCTATTTATTTTTATGTTATGTTTTTATTTATTTAATTATTCATTTATTTTATCACTTTTTATTAATTTTGGGTATTTATTTAATTTTCATCTCGTGTTGAATAAAATTGGGTTTTGTTTTAAAATAAAAAACCTCGTTTTGATATCCCAATGCGAACCGTGATCCGATAAAAAGGTAGTTCGGGTATTGAAAACGTTGTAATTATAAGTTTTTAATTTAAATAAATTTCCAAATAATGTTTTAAAATAAAAACGTCGTTTTAGGAACTTCCGTTATTGACTATGACCCATTTTTGGTAGTTCGGAAATCCAAAATGATTGAATTAGACTTAATTTAAAGCTTTTGAATAAATCTGGAAACAATTGGAGTGCTGCTGTAATTTTCTGTTTCTGTCACTAATTGCTGTTTACCGACGGATTTTCCATCGGTAAATCTGCTGGAATGTAAAAAATGCTGTTTTGATCCATGTTTCTTAACTTTTAAGCTTTTGGTCCTTTGTATATATATATGTATTTATGTAATATATATTTTCAAACTATTTTTAGACATTTGATACATATAGTTATTTAGAATGTTTATATATCATTTTTTATTTTATTTTAAATATAAGTATATGTATATATATCTTTTCTTTTCTTTTTCCTTTACTTAAATGGTAATGAATTTTATTTTAAAATGATACTTACTTGGGTGTTTTGGGAGTGATTAATTAGTAGACATTTTGTGGATAAATGGATATTATTTTGACATTTAAATTATATTAGGTATGTATATATATAGTTTTGGGCTATTTGGGCTATATTAGTTATTATTAGATAAAACTATTTTGGGGACAAATAATATTTTCTTATTTAGAGGTTTTATTTATTATTTTCACATATTTAAAGTAAACATGTATTATACTTAGTATTTTCATTATTATTCCTTATATATGTATTATATAGTATCTTTTCACTTATCCTTATTTCATGTTTCCTTTTTTTGCTAAAATGTATATATATACCTATATTATTTTCTTTATTCTTTGGACATTTATGGGTCCATGTTTCAAATGGGCTTTATTTGGGAGTGAATTTTGATTTAATATGTTTATTGTTGTAATTATGACAAGTAAAGAGTCCATTGAGTGAAAAGGGGAAAATAAATCACAAAAAGAGTTTTCAATTTAATTATTTAAACTAATGGATTTATAATGTAAATAAATAGTGTTTTCTTGACATTTCAAATCATTTCTTAAAACACCACGTTTTAAAACCTTAGTCCGTTCCAACGATGGATTAAGCGAACCTTGTAATTAAAATCGTTTTCATTGTGAATAATAGAGTTTTTGAATCGTTTTCTTAAATGATTTATATAAAATAAATTGACTTGTATGCTTAACCACGTTTTCTTATTAAAGGTTTTTACCTTAACGTTTTCAAATGCTTGAGTCGTTCCAACGGCGATTCGGGTGAACTTCATCAAACGGGGTTTTAAAACGTACCTAAATCGTTCCAACGGCGATTAAGGTGCGAACCATGTAAATGAACTCGTTTTGGGAAAGTGAATTAGTATAGAATTAATATGTAACACGGAACATAAATGACGTTGTAAATAAATCAATTCTTCCTTCTCCCCCTCTCTTTCCTATGTATTTTTGAACTGATGTAAATGGGTGATTCTCTACCAAAGTGGCTTTTCAATAATATATGCTCAAAACGGTTTTCAAAACGAGAAAGAAAAGGTTTCAAATGAATTTTAAACTTAAAGGAATATACGATTAGTCCGTTATCGCCTAACATGCTGAGTAGGAGGCCGGTGGTTCATAACCGGGCGATGTCGGGGTGCCTAGTAGCCTTTCTCCGGAAAGGAGCTAGCCTTCTCGGCTCGTACCTAAGTTTCCCGAACCCACACCGGTCTCCCGCAAGGGATCGGTGTTCATTTTCCCATTCGTGGGTGGCGACTCTTCCATATCTCCGAGCTCCGGTCCTACCGAGCAGCTTGATTCCACGATTGGTTGCTTTCGGCGCCAATCACCGCTTACGTCGCCATGAGGTGTCCACCCCCCGGTCCGCCCGGGAGATTAGGCCGCGGCACCTCGTCTAACAGCGAGATCTCAGAAAAAGTTAAATGTGTGAAGGATGTGGACTAAAAAGTCATAGTTGGAGATAAGGATATCAAGGAACTATGGAGGCCATATTTTGATGACTTATTTAATGGAGATCGCGGATAAGATATTGTATAAGTATCCCTCATGATATGATAAATCGTGACTGCATGCGTAAAATTCAAATGAGTGAAGTCAAAATGGCATTAAATAAGATGAGATTGAAGAAAGTAGTAGGACCTGATGGCATCCCTATTGAGATTTGGAGATGTTTGGGAGAGAGAGGAATCGAATGGTTAACGACGTTCTTCAACAAGATTTGGGAAAACAATAAGATGCCATCAGAATGGAGGAAAAGTATCCTAATACCTTTGTATAAGAACAAAGGCGATGTCCAAGATTGTGCCAACTATTGAGGAATCAAATTAATGAGTGACACTATGAAACTTTGGGAGCGAGTGATCGAACAAAGGCTAAGGAGGACGGTGAAAATCTCGGAAAACCAGTTTGGCTTTACGTCGGGAAGATCAACTATGGAGGCCATCCATCTAATGAGACAATTAATGGAGCACTATCGAAATAAGAAGAAAGACTTGCATATGGTTTTCATTGACTTGGAGAAGGCATATGATAAGGTACTAAGAGAAGTACTTTAGTGGGCCTTAATAAGGAAAGTCATTTTGCAGAAATATATTGACATCATAAAGGACATGTATGAAGGAGCGTGCACGAGTGTATGTACTAGTGTTGGGAAGACTGAAGAGTTCCTTATTACGATTGGAGTGCATAAAGGTTCGGCACCTAGCCCACTTCTTTTTTCCATCGTTATATGGATGAATTAACGAGTTCACTTGAAGATGGTATACCATGGGGCATGTTGTTTGCAGATGATATTGTATTGGTTGATGAGACGAAAGAATGCGTGGAGAGGAAGTTGGAACTATGGAGACAAACTTTGGAATCTAGAGGCTTTAAGTTGAGCCGAAGTAAGACAGAATATTTGAAGTGTAAGTTTAGCGGCGATAGGAGTAGGGAGGCAGGGACAATCACCCTGGATGGGAGAGTTGTCCAAGGCTCGGATTGCTTCCGGTATTTAGGGTCTATTATTCAAACGAATGGAGAAGTGAATGAAGATGTTGCTGATAGGATTAAATCTGGTTGGTCGGAGTGGAAGAGTGCTACTAGTTTCCTTTGTGACCCCGACATGCCTAATAGATTGAAGGAAAAATTCTAACGTACGACAATTAGATCTGCATTGTTATATGGTACGAAGTATTAGGCAGTGAAACACTGTCACATTCATAAAATGTTGGTGGCGGAGATGCATATGTTGAGATGAATGTGTGGTCATACGAGAACAGATCGGGTGAGTAATGAGATAATTAAGATAAAAGTAGAGGTTATATCTATTGAGAATAAAATGAGGGAAACCCGACTAAGGTGGTTTGGTCATGTAAGACGAAGAGCGCTTGATACGTCAGCTAAGAGGACTGAAGAGTGATAAAGGGATGCAATGGTGAGGGGTAGAGGAAGACCTAACGGTCGAGAGTGATATGAGTTATGGTAGTGGATAAAACGGAGTGAAGAGAGATAATTGTATGGTGGTTTATGTTAGCCGATTTCGAATCATTTCGGAACAAAAGTTTTGTCGTTGTTACCCATATATTTTGATAAAAACGAAAATAGAAGTATGAAGTTTGAATTTTATTTAAAAAAAACAGTATGAAGTTTGAATTTTATAAAAAAAACAAAAGTATGAAGTTCGAACGACCAGGATCAAAAGTTGATAGGACTGACCTGTAATTATTAAATAATTATGTCCATACCAAACAAACTACTTCTATTTTGGATATGGAAATCTTCATGTCAGATAGCTTGCGTGGCATTGCCTTTACCCAAAAATTCAAATTAAATTGCTACTCTCTTGCTTTCATCCATTTCCCTCTCTCTTCTTACTTCTCACCGGCCGACACATTTTTACCACCTACCGCCACTACTCCAACGGAACCGCCGATGTTTCCGTAATCTTCAAACGAAGTACAAAACAAAAAATGAAAAGAAATCATCACTCTGCATATTCTCTGGATCGGAGAAGATGGATTTTCTCATTGAGCATGTTCGGACTTCTCATCCTCATCCTTATTCTAACACTAGCCTACCGTAAACCAGCTAATGTTTCTTCTGACCAATCGAAATCTAGTGTTTCCAACAATATCTTAGGTCCTCCGAAATTGCCGAGATTCGCCTACTTGATTACTGGTACAAAAGGAGATACTGGTCCTGTGAAGCGACTTCTTCAGGCGATTTATCATCCGCGGAATTACTATCTCCTGCACCTAGATCTAGAAGCGTCCGATGCGGAGAGGCTCGAGATCGCTAAGTATGTGAAATCGGAAGCAGCGATTAGGGAGTTTGAGAATGTAATGGTGATTGGTAAAGCAGATTTAGTCACATATAAAGGACCAACTGTGGTTGCTAGTATGCTTCATGCGATTGCTATTTTGTTGAAGCAGGCCGCCGATTGGGACTGGTTTATTAATTTAAGCGCAACGGATTATCCTCTTATGCCTCAAGATGGTAACAACTAGTTCTCAAATTTCTGCTATCTTTTCTTTTTTGTTGTTGTTAGTTAATGCAGTGTGTTTGGATTTGCTTGTTTAATGCATTCTAACTTTGCGACCTGCTGATATTGAAGACACATGACGCCTTTATTTTTGTGTTCCTGTCTTTCTTAGAACGTCCTGTGTCTAATTTTAGCTACGCAGAGAGTTCATGTATCTGAATATGGAATTTAATAGCTTGTTATAGCTTTATGTGCTGCGATAATTTGGGTTAGCAATTAGGCAATAATTATCATGATAAATTACCCAATCTAGTAACGTGATTAAAAAAAAAAAGCATTTCCTTAGGTATGGAAAAGTAATTTAACGAAATGGAGTAAAAACAATAATATTCTGTCCCCAGCATTTCCCCTTTTTTGAGGGAATTTCCAATTTTAGGTTAGGGGAACTAATATGGATAAAGTAATTTATGTGATGGGAATTTGTATTATGCGTAAGAGCCTAGACACATGGTGTAATATTGTAAAAGTGGGAAATAAGACTTGATGCTAAAGAGAAAGTAGGACCACCCCCATTGGATAAGCCGACGATTAGAAGAAAGAAGACCAAAAGTATGTAATTTGGACTTAGTAAAATCTATTTTTGTGCTTTTGCCATTGAGTGTAACTTTACAATTGAGATTCTTAGAGAATTGATGAACACATAAATATCACAAGTTTCAAACTTTTTTAGCTTGTTAATGGCTTCCTTATTCTGCTGAAAAGGGGCATGAAGAATCTAAATGCTAATACCCTTCTTAATTAGTTGGTAAAGATAGTAGGTGTTTGTGATTTCTAATGATGCTATGCTGTGCTTTTAGGTTCAGGAGTGGCCAATTTATCTGCCTGACCTGCTGTGTTGGTTTTTGTTTCAGATATCTTGCATATTTTCTCATACTTGCCTAGGGATCTAAACTTCCTTGAGCACACAAGTAATATTGGTTGGAAAGAGTGAGGATACAGTCAATTTAGATCTTTAAAGAGTAGTGAGCTATTTACTATGGCATGCATGACTAAATATGTGACCTCAATCTGGCAGGTATCAAAGAGCTAGACCTATTATTATAGATCCAGGATTATATCATGCAAAGAAATCTGGTGTATTTTGGGCAAAGGAGAAACGATCCGTGCCTGCTTCGTTCAAATTATACATGGGTACTGCTTTTATATTAACTTTTTGTTGACTATTCATGCATAACGACTGCTTCATATCCTTTAGAAGCTATTGATTTGAATATATGGAATCATATATAAGATAGTTTCATCATGGCAGTAGCTATTATAGGTGTTGAATCTAGATAGGATGTTAAAGCCTCTAGATTAAGTAGGCTGCTGCTCTTAGTAATTCAAAAATTAATGCATAGAGATAATTAAGCAACTGATTTCTAGTATTTTGAGCATTTAAATGTACTTCCTCTGATGATTTTCTAGAAGACTGATGATATTTGGTCGAAGCCGAGGATCAAATTTGGGTGAGCTAGTGACTAGTTAATAGTTATCTCTTTGTTTCTGTTTCTGTTCCTTTTCTGTTATTTCTTCCCCTCAAGTTGTGTGACCTTTGTTCTGTTTTACAAGCCAAGACCAAAAGTCATTTGCAATGTCTTATAGAAGAAATTTTAGTACAGGGCATAAGCATAAACCAGAACTCATATCTCTATCTGGCTGTTAATCTGTTGATATATCATTTCTTTAGACGATACGTATATCTTATGCTTGCATGATAATAGGCTGTCCTGCTACTACAATAATTTCGAACCATCTGAAAGAGTAAAATTGTCCAAGACTTGATCTTCTTGGCGTTTTCACAATAACTTTGAAACTGAAATCCATTTATGTGATGGCATACATATGAAATTACGCTATGTTTTTACACGCTCGAGTTAAGTTTTACCAATTTTATCTTGAACTTAAAAATTTACTTTCTGCTACCAGGGTCTGAATGGATGGTTCTAACGAGGTCATTTCTCGAATTCTGTGTTTGGGGATGGGACAATCTCCCCCGGACTCTACTCATGTATTACACGAACTTCGTGTCATCTCCAGAAGGGTACTTCCATACAGTCGTCTGCAACCACAAGGATTATCAAAACACAACAGTTAACCATGACTTACATTACATAAAGTGGGATAACCCTCCAAAGCAACGCCCAGTATCTTTAACTTTGGAGCATCTCGAAGACATGGTTAACAGTGGTGTTCCTTTCGCCCGTGAATTTGCGAAGGATGATCCAGTTCTTAACAGAATTGATGAAGAACTATTGAAAAGACCAGCTGGGAGGTTTAGTCCAGGGGGGTGGTGTATAGGCACTACTTTTATAGGCAAAGATCCATGTGCTTATTATGGGAGTCCAAATGCTGTTAAACCAACACTAAGTTCTAAGAGGCTAGAGAAACTAATATTGCAACTTCTTCACTCGGAAAATTTTAGATCTAAACAATGTAAATAGTTCTGTAAATAACGTTATCTCAATCTTATTTACACTTTTTTTTTTTTTTTTTGTCATTTGTCTCAACTAATTAATGAGATCGGTATTTAGTTCTCTTAACCACAAGAAATAAGAGCTCGTGTTATCCAGCATTTGGCAAAAGACATGATGGTGAGCTACACCTGTTGGTGGCTCGGAGGCCTGCCATGTGAAAATTGGGCTGGACACCCTTTTTTAGCACAATAGGTTAGGCCCCCATCCGAGTCATGAGGCCCGATTATGCAATGCGATGGGCATGAGAAGATATTTCCTTTGAGCTTTTTACATAAATATCACAATTGTTACAAAATTATAATTAAATAATATCATTTAAATTAATTTTCAATGTGACTTCTTTTTATATATATAATAAATAAAATATATTTTTATACTCTAATTTAAAAAGTTAGATCCCAATTTATAAATGTTAAACCCTAAAAAATATATACTAGACTCTTAATTTATAAATCAAACACATGTAAAAAAAGGGAAAAGTACAAAAAAAAAATGCTTGTGGTTTGCTCAATCTGCAAACAGAGGTATGTGGTTTAAAAATCTACAAATAAAGGTATGTGGTATGTTTTATTTACAAAACAAGGTATCACAATTACACAATTAAGTTCTGATTACAACCAACTACATTTTTATCTTAAAAAAATTATTCTTACATATCGGCAAAACACAACCACCGAAAAAAACAACTTTCTAAATCGAAATAATAAATAATACGGTGGAATATTACTTTTTTACTAATTTGATAGTTTATGAACTGAATTGATATTAAAGTTTATTTTACACAGTTGTAATTTCATTTTGGAATTCGTGTTTTGTCAATATATAAATGTAATTGAAAAAAAATAAAAAAATGCTCTTATTATCCTCAATTACTTAAAAGTTTAATTTTAAATACTTTGTTTTGTAAAAAAAAACATACCACATACCTATGTTTGTAAACTTTTAAACCACATACCTCTATTTGCAAATAAGACAAACCATGAGCATTTTTTTCGTACTTTGCCCTTAAAAAAATTCGTCCATTACCTATCAAACTAGTCGAAAACTCGTGCGATACAACTTTTATATAATTTAAATAAATTAATTAATTAACATATTTTATTTTTTTAATAGTTTTATATTATGTCTATTTCAAATTAATATATATATATACATATTATTGACAATTCAAATAAAATAAAATTAATTTAAAAAATAAAATAAAATAAATTTATGGTTACCTCTTGTACTGCATATCTGTTGAATATCAGCAGAAGAAATTGACCCTGACACCTATTACCGATCTAGGAGAATGCTACACCAGAGAAGCACTCACCATTGTTCCACGAACTAAGAAAACACAATGAGAACAGAGTGGGAAGCAACTTCAAAGTGTGTAGGGAAATAGGAATTACCTTTTGCAGTATTTGATCTCTGTGTATTATGAATTATGGTAAATTCTTGTGATAAGTTTAGCCTCCATAGTTATCTATTTATAGCCGGGCTAAACCTAAAGCCTAATCCTAACCCTAACTGATTAGGTTACGGGCGGATCATAAATGGATAGGTAAATGCGCCAAGCCCATTTACTCCATTTAATTCTATACCTCACACTCGCGCGTAACAGAAACATACTACATTACTCTGTCTCGTTCATACTCGCAATAGTTCGTGCGACCGACATATAATCGAGAACTCAAACGTTATATACTCGTTGGAGATATACAACCTCTCGAATTACGTGTGTAATTGAGAAAAACTATACTTTATCCTAGACTCCATATCACACCCACTGTAACCATTATCATCTCAATAATTTATCTATTTTCATAAATATGCACATATGCACAACTATCCGGATTCGCGAAACATAGAACTACAAGATGTGAACTTGATAAAGTCTTTCCCTCTTACTACGTTCTTTCAATAATAATTCATTTTACTTGCCTAGTTGTCCCATTTTCAAGTTGAATTAGCACCTAGCTCTTGAGAGCATCCTTTTAAAGTAGCCACAATGAATTATACTTTTTGAACTAGTTAAGGGTATCAAGGATAATGTTTCGAGAAAAACATGATTTTTACGAATAGAGTCTCACACTAGAAAAAAGGTAAGATTGTCTTTTTCCATCTCTTGGTCATTAAGCACACATGGTATGAAAAACATATGCTATGGTGTTCAAATCCTTCCATATGAAGGAAGCGCATGTTTGTGCTCAAAACAACGCCATACGAATGTTTCAGTTTCGATGTGCCATAACATCTAACCTTGGTCTCTCTCATTATAGGACTACCTTCAACTATCTTAGACAGAAGATTTCATCAAAAGACTCTGATTGAAATCTTAGATTATAAATAATCTATTGTCTACATACTTATCCACTTATATGTATATCTCTATCCTGCAAACTAATGAACTCAGATTCATTATTAGTCAAGACACTGTCAATTATTGAGCAAGTTCTTGTTTACTCAAAAATCTGCATCATCCTTATCTTTGTCACCACAATTAACAAAATAAGGGTAAATGCTCGTGTGAGTGAGCTACTTCTTTTTCCGACATGCTCAATTGCAAACATTAACATACGATATTTACATATGTGTATTATAAATAATTCAAAGATACTTTATTGAATACAAAATTACATGTTTAGATTCTAAGCAATCCCTGGGACATAATATGTTTCACAAAAACATCTCTTGTGACAAGTTTTGTTAGAGGATCAATAACCATATCATGAGGCGAAACATATTTCATACAAACTTCTTTGCATGCAACTAAATCTCTAACAAAGTGATACTTTATCTTAATATGCTTTGCTTTGCTATGAAGCCTTTGATCCTTAGAAAAAGCAATATCTGATTTACTATTACTGCTAATTATTATTAGAGAGCTTGCGGTAACAATGTTTAGGTGATCCATAAATCTATTCAACCAAACAGGCTCCTAGGCTACAGATGAGTAAGACACATACTCAGCTTCCATAATGGATAAGGCTATACATGTCTGTTTCTTACTACTTCGGGAAATTGCACCATTTCTGAGTAAAAAGATGTAGTCATACGTGGATTTTCTTTCATCCAAGTCTCCTGCCCAGTCTGCATCTGAGTATCCTCTAAGTGGAAGACTATTTCCTTGGTAACACAGAGAATATCATGTCGTTCCTTTGAGATAGCTCAGTATTCTCTTCACATCAGACCAATGAGCTTGTCATGGGTTTGATTGATATCTTTTTACCATCCTGACAGCATGCCAGATATCAGGCCTAGTGCATAACATTGCATACATAAGGCTGCCAATCGCATTTGCATAAGGAACATTTTCGATTTTCTGGATTTCTTGTTGTGTTTTAGGGCACATCTTTGAGCTTAGAACATGGTATTTGCTTATCGGGCTATCTATGGGTTTCCAGTCTCGTATATTGAATTGCTCAAAAACCTTGTTAATGTAAGTGTCTTAAGACAAAACTAATAATTTCTTAGAACGATCCTTTGTGATCTTAACCCTAAGGATATATGTTGCTTCTCCCACATCTTTTATCTCAAAACTTGAACTAAGCCAAGCTTTGGTTTGATTTATGTAAATCTATCATTTCCTGCAATTAGGATATCATCGACATACAATGATACAATGATAAGCTTATTTCCGGAGCGTTTGATATAGACACAGTGGTCTTTTTCAATTTGATTAAAGCCATTAGATGTCATCTCATTATGAAAATGAAGATACAATTGCCTTAAAGACTTTTTGAGGCCATAAATCGATTTGATCAATTTGCAAACCTTTTGATCAAAACATTCTTGAATGAAACCTACAAGCTGTTGCATGTAAATTTCTTCTTCCAATTCTCCATTGTGAAAGGTAGTTTTAACATTCATTTGATGTAGCTCCAGGTCCAAACTTGCCACAATTGCGAGTATGAGCCTTATGGAAGTAAATCTCATAACAGGGGGAAAAGTCACCTCAAAGTCTATTCTTTCCTGTTGTGTATAGCCCTTGGCGACTAAGCGAGCCTTGTATCTTTTGATACTGCCACAACCTTTCGCTTAATCTTGAGAATCCACTTGTTTACAATTGCCCTTCTACCATTGGCAAAGTCAACCAATTGCCAAACATGATTAACCTGTATGGAAGTCATTTCTTCTTCCATTGCTCATTTGTCCTTTTCAAGACAAGAGAGAGCATGTTAAATATTCTTCAGTTCCGCATCATCGAATGGAGTTACTAAAAGAGTTGAGCCTTCGACACTAAATCTTCAACGATCAACATTTTTTCTTTTAGTACGACGCAGTCCCGATTCCTGATAGATGAATTTTATAACTGAACCTTAGTGCCCAAAACCCCTTCAGCCAAGATCAATGGAACTAGAGGGTGCCCCAAATGTTTCTACCTTGGACAATGACAGTGACCTCTCAAGATCGGGTCCCCTAGAGTAGAATAAGGGATAGTAAACACCACTGATAACTGGTATGGAATTCTTGATCGGATTCCTTCCCTGCGGGGGGCGTCATTGGGTTCGACGGGGGGAAGCTCTGATGCCTAAGTCAGTAATTGTATTTGAGAATAAAACTATAATGACAAAGTAGGGTTAGAATATTGTGTGTACCTCAATAGCTTGTGATGCAAGCTATTTATAGTAGTAAAGTTGTAACTCATTGGTTACTGGAAAGCCTCCATTAATGCTCCATTAATGGTGGTTACGAAGCTCATTGAAGTATCTCATTAATGAGCTATTAATGAGATTTATTGAGAGTTAACCCTGCCGTTTTGGGGGCGGATCGAGGTGTGATGGCGGGTTTCCCCATAGGTTTGACTATGGATAGCTTGTGGCGAAATCCACGGGATTCGCCAAGGGGATGTCGTACTCGATACGCCAATGCTTTCCGATTATCTGGATACGCGGTCGTTTTGGATAATTACCTCTTTAGTCCTCCAAGTTATATTCGGATGTTATCAGAAGCCCCCCTAAAAGGCCGAAAAAGCCCTTTAGGGCGTTTGATCTCCTAGACGTGCTTTCGACTGGCGGCGTATTAATTGTTGCTTTGTTCTAGGCCTTTTATCGATTGACAGGTGTCGACGACGCGCTTCCCCAGGTAAACGGCGGCGTCTTAAGTAAGTTTTCTCTTCTCTTTCTTTTCTATTTCTCTTCTTCTGCTAAGGTTTTCTGTCTTCGTCTTTCCAGAGCATTATACGGTCAAAAGATTTTTCGGAGCTTTCATTTTCACATGTAAGTGATCTTTCTCTGTTCCTGTGCTGGGTTTTTATGAGTTCTTCTTCTACTTCTACTCTTGACCTTCCTAGTTCCGTTCCCATTTCTGAGCCCTCTTTTAGCTGGTCTTCTTTAGAGAGTTCGGAGTCTAGCTCGTCTAGGAGTACACCTGGTTGCAATTTGTTCGAATTGCATCGCAGGAATTCTCGTTTAGTGAACCAAGTCCCTTCTACGACTCCGGTGTTAGTTTGTAGAACGCTTTCTGGGATGGAGACTTCTTCTTCGACCCCTGTAGGGAAAAAGAGGCCTCGTGCGGAGATTACTGCATCTCGTATGAGTGCCGCGGATCTCCATGCCCTGGCGGATCGCTATCCTTGGATCAAGAATTATGAGGTTACGCTGGCGGATGTCCAGCATCGTCTGGCGAATCCCCCTAAGGGGTATCTCTCCGTATATGCTAGTCATGTGGAGAGGGGGTTCTGCCTTCCCTTACCTCAGGCTCTAGGGAATATCCTGGAGTTTTTTGAAATCACTGTTAGCCAGCTGCACCCAAATGGCTGGTTAGACATTGCTTTAGATTGTTTCTTAGCTTCCAACTTAGGGGTGACTTGCACTCCCCGTGTCTTTAGGTCCCTTCACAAACCTTCCAAATGTAAGGTTGAGTCTTTTTACACGTTTGTGAAGTTTGGGGGCTATTCGCCTTTCTGTGATAAGATGTCAAACGTTCATCTTTGGGATGAAAAGTTTTTCTTCGTCAAGGTGAAGGAAAGCGAACCCTTAGGGTTTCCCTTGAACTGGAACTTTAGACCACAGCATATGACTGGGGATTTGCGTATCTTGACTGAAAGTGATGAGAGAGCGGCCAATATTTTGAAGAGCATCAAGTCGAACTCATGGACATATGCTGAAGCTTTAGAGTTCATGATGAACGGTATCCCTTTAGTCCACCATTTAGGGGTTGGGATTACCTATATGGACTACTCTCAACTCGATGAAGGTATTTTGCTTCTTTTTTAGTTTTGATTACTTTGTTGTTCCCTTCTCAGGGGTTTATCTGAAGCGAGTCGCGCCCTTGCAGAGATTTGTAGGAAGCAGAAGGAGATAGAGGCCCAAGGGAATGCACCGGCGATAGAATCCAGCAAAGGAGATGGGAAACGTCCTTTGGCACTGGTGGCGGATCCCCCAAATAAGAATAAGAAGGTCACCAATGTGGGTGGCGAAAAGCTGATGGCGGGTGCCATAAGATCGGGAAGATCTCAGGCAAGTCTGGATCAGGTGTGTTCTCTTAGATCCTTTCTTCTTCGTTGCTTTTTCTTCTCTTAAAAAGTCCTTCTTTTCCTCCATAGGTGGCTAAGCCCGAACTAGGGAGATACTGAAGGAAAATTAGGCTAAGCTATCGCAGCGGAAATATAAAAATTTTAGCCTACTTCCTTTTAACCATAGGATCCGTTAATCGTTATTTCATATAAAGAGGGATAAGAAGAAATACCTTTTGAAGAACAATCTACCGTTGTTAAAGAAGCGCCCACAATTCTTCTCCGAGTTCCCAAGCACGAAGTATAACACGGTGAGGTTAAGTTAGAATCAACCGTATGAGATGCAACCAAAATAGATTGCCTCTAATTAACCAACACAAGATCAAAGAAAAAGGGAGATAGATGAAATTAATCAATCGATGGAAGCCGTATGAATTCTTGTCCACGAACTAGGGGAGTCGAATTCTTTCTTTTTCTCTAAGGTAGGGATTTTGAAAATCACTTGTGCTAGTTAGAGAGGGTTAGCCGAAATTCATGTATAGAGGGGATATATATAATCACTTGTACCTAAACCCTAGTTAGATAGGAATAGGTTACTTAATAGGAATTCAATTTGGAATAGAATTCCCAATTATTATCTCATTATATATCTAATATATCTAGGATAATAATAAATAGGGTAAAGTTCAAATAAAACCTCTGTGGTTTCACTAATTTTCAGATAAAGGACTGTGGTTTACTTTTTATCAAAACGATGATTGAGGTTTTTAACTTTAACAAAATAAAGACTTTTTCGATTGATATTATTAAAATCAGCTTTGACGACTTTGAAAATGACATATTTTAAGAACTACTAATATTCTAAGCAACTTTAATTCTTCAACTTTTTTATTTTGAGATTGTTTAGATGATGTTTGGTAAAGAGAGAGAAAGTTAGTGTTTAGAGAGAGAAAGTTCCAAAAAAGATGATTTTTGAAAATCGAAAATGTAGTTCCATAGAAAATATGATATTGAACAACTTTAATTTTTGAAAATTTTCATTTTCAGGTCGTTAAAGATGATTTTAATAGCTTTAATCCAAGTTTGAAACCTCAATCCTCGTTTTGACAAAAAGTAAACCACAGTCCTTTATTTGAAAATTAGTGAAACCACAGGGGTTTTATTTGAACTTTACCCTAATAAATAACCTAATTGGATAATAATAGGAGTATATTAATCTAATTAAAACTCCTAACTTAATTATCTCTTAATTAATTTAATTCACAAACCTAATCAAATTAGGATTAATGGAATTAAAATAATTCCTTATTTATTACATACAAATTTCGGCCCCCTCTATTTAAATGGGCCTTACTGGGCTCAATTGGGCTTCCATCTATTAATGACATCCATCTCTCTTTTGGTTCCAAGTCTTATGTTTGATCCATTAGGTTCTTACTACTTCTGGCCGTATGCAACTATTAAATTAATTTCTTCAAGAATTATATTTAATCCTTGCATAACGGAATGATGTACTGAGTATGTTATTGGCAAGTCTGTAATCATTCCCCCAGAGTCCGTTAAGAAGACAAGTTGATTCTGTCGTTAACCTTTCCGTATTAGTTACGGTATAATTCGATCCTTTATCAACTACATCCTTGAACTGAATCTTATGACTATGGGTGATGTCAAGTCACATATAGCGAGACGTTCGTTTTACTTGTATAGGCCGAGTCAACTCAAATAGATAGGTTAAGTGAAATCTGTATTTCTTACTCTTAAGCTATCACCTTGCAAGGATTTAGAGTCGAGTCTTCCACAAGCGATCCTTGGATGTATCTCCCATTAATCGGGAGTGATAAATGCTCAATCCAATGTATAACTACCCTGATATTACCTCCTGTGACACCCAACCTTTGCCGTTCACACCCCAGAGTCATCTCTGTTAAGGATCGTGGGACAGCAGGATCAAAGTCTCACATTCAGTAATTCAGGATGACCAATTAACATTCCTTTGAGTCTGAGGATTAGTTATACCAATTAATACCAATGAGATGAACATGTGACAAGGATGAATCTACCCATCCTGTTATCTCAAATCGGATCCCCAATCCTAATGAACGACGTTTCACCGGATTTATGTAACTATCCAGATATCTTTATATATGAAGCTTGTGAGATCAGCTTTCTGTCGGACAGAAGACATTGTTACATACAAGTCTCAACAGTGATATATCAATCCTAAACATATCACTTGACTTGGGGTGGTTTTAAGTTTATTAGTTTATTATAAAGTTTTGTCTCACTTCATGCTTGTATGAACACTTTATAATCACTTTAAACAAACTTACAGATTTCCTTTTATTAGACTTTATTTAGTGCTTAAAAAGGATTGCCTTTATATAATTATAAAACATACATCTCATTAAAACAAATGATATAAAGAACAATTCATTTACATTAAGTTTGTATCCTGCAACAATTGTCTATAGGACACTAAATCCCAACATACTCCCACTTGGACTAAAGCCAATTGTTTCTAAAACTTATCCCAGTAGAAGTTAAATGACGATCATGTACTTTCTGGGTTAAAGGCTTTGTCAATGGATCTGCAACGTTGTCCTCTGTAGGAACTCTTTCTATTCTCACATCTCCTCTAGCCACAATCTCTCTTATGATGTGGTATCGCTTAAGGTAGTGCTTGGATGCATTATGAGACCGTGGTTCCTTTGCTTGCACAATGGCTCCATTGTTATCACAGTACAGAGTAATGGGATTGACAATGTCAGGCACCACACCTAGTTCTGTAATGAACTTTCTAATCCAAACTGCTTCCTTTGCTGCTTCCGCAGCAGCGATGTACTCTGACTCGGTCGTAGAGAAAGCTACGCTTCCCTGCTTGGAACTCTTCCAACTGACCGCGCCCCCATTCAAGATAAACAGGTATCCTGATTGGGATTTAAAATCATTCTCATCTGTGAGATGACTAGCATCTGAAAATCCTTGTATTTTCAGATCTCCTTCTCCGTACACTAGGAACATATCTTTAGTCCTTCTCAAGTACTTAAGAATGTTCTTGACGGCAATCCAATGCTCGTCTCCCGGATTCCCTTGGTAACGACTCGTTACAGATAACGCGAACGCTACGTCAGGTCTAGTGCATAGCATAGCATACATAATCGAACCGATCGCGCTGGCGTACGGGACTACAGCCATGCGTCGTTTGTCATCATCAGTTTTAGGACATGGATGATTGTTTAACTTTACTCCATGTAGCATGGGTAAGTTACCTCATTTCGATTCAAGCATGCTAAACTGATTTAGCACCTTTTCAATGTATGTAGCCTGTGAAAGACCAAGCAGTCTTCTCGATCTATCTCTATAGATCTTTATACCAAGTATATAAGCTGCTTCACCAAGGTCTTTCATTGAGAAGTTACCGGATAACCATACTTTTACCGACTGTAATAGAGCAATGTCATTTCCCATTAACAGTATATCGTCCACATATAGTATGAGAAATGCTATAGAGCTCCCACTTGCTTTCTTGTAAATGCAAGCTTCTTCGCAATTTTGTTCGAAACCAAATTGTTTTATGGTTTCGTCAAAACGCTTATTCCAGCTTCTAGATGCTTGCTTGAGTCCATAAATGGATCTCTGAAGTTTGCAAACTTTATTTGCATCCTTTGATATGAAACCTTCAGGCTGCATCATGTATACATCCTCAAGCAGGTTTCCATTCAGGAAAGCTGTTTTCATATCCATTTGCCAAATCTCATAATCGTAGTGAGCAGCAATAGCAAGCATGATTCTGATTGATTTGGACATAGCAACAGGAGAGAAGGTTTCATCATAATCAACACCTTGTTTCTGACGATATCCTTTCGCTACCAACCTAGCCTTGTAGGTGCTAACCTTTCCATCCATGTCAGTCTTCCTTTTGAAGATCCACCTGCACCCAATGGGAATTATCCCTTCGGGTGGATCAACCAAAGTCCACACTTGGTTAGTATACATGGAATCCATTTCAGAATCCATGGCCTCAAGCCATGCTTTAGAATCTGGACTAGTAAGAGCCTCTTCGTAGTTTTCGGGTTCGTCGTCTAACATGGGAACCTCGTTATCATCTCCCACTAGAAAACCATATCTAACTGGGAGTTCACGAACTCTTCGTGATCTACGAATAGGTTCCACTAGAGTCTCATCTAATGGGACTTCTTCGGGTACCTCAACCGCTTCTGTTGTTTCAGTCGGTGTTTCTTCCTCTTGAACTTCGTCGAGTTCAATCACGCTTCCCTTTTGTGTTTCTTCGAGAAACTCTTTCTCTAAGAAGGTTGCGTGCTTGGATACTATTACTTTCTGATCATCTGGATGATAGAAGTAATACCCTACGGTTTCCCTGGGATATCCAATGAAGAAACATTTATCAGATTTAGAATCTAATTTGTCGGACGCAATGCGTTTGACATATGCTGAACAACCCCATACTCTCATAAACGAGAACATGGGTTTCCTACCAACGAACAATTCATATGGTGTGGAACTAGCGGATTTAGTTGGTACTCGGTTCAGGGTGAAGAGGGCAGTTTCTAAGGCATAGCCCCAGAACGTTTTTGGAAGTAAGGCCATACTCATCATGGATCGTACCATATCTAATAGGGTACGGTTTCTCCTCTCGGATACACCATTGTGTTGTGGTGTATAGGGAGGTGTCCATTGTGAGCATATCCCACATTCAGTTAGATAATTCAGAAAATCATCAGAAAGATATTCGCCACCTCGATCGGATCGAAGTGTCTTTATTTTCTTTCCTAATTGATTTTCTACTTCATTCTTGAAGCATTTGAACTTGTCAAAAGCTTCTGATTTGTGCCTCATCAAGTAGATGTAACCATATCGAGTATGGTCATCTATGAAGCTTATGAAGTATCTGAATCCTCCTCTTGCTTGGACTGACATAGGACCGCATACATCTGAATGAATGAGTCCTAGAGTGTCTGATACACGCTCACCTTTATTGCTAAAGGGTGTCTTTGTCATTTTACCTTTTAAACATGATTCGCATGTTTCCAATGATTCGGAATCGATTGGATCTATAAGCCCATCCGAATGTAGCTTTAGCATGCGTCTCTTGTTTATATGGCCTAAACGACAATGCCACAAGTAAGTTGAATTATCTAGCTTATGTCTTTTGGTATCAATTGCAAAAGCAGGAATTTTGTTATCTAACACATAAATCCCATTTTGTGAAATTCCTGAAAAGTAAAAGATCGAATCTTTATAAAAATTGCAACTCTTGTCTTTTATTGAAATATGAAAACCGTCGTCAACAAGACGGCTAATAGAAATAATGTTACGAGACATCTCAGGAACGTATAAACAATTCCTTAATTCTATTACAAGCCCAGAGGGCAAAGGTAAAGCATAATCTCCAATTGCGAGGGCGGCAACTCTTACTCCATTTCCAACTCGCAAGTTTATGCTTCCTTTCTTTAGTTCCTCAGTCTGTTTTAGCTCCTGCATATTTGTACAAATATGAGATCCACATCCGGTATCAAGTACCCAAGATTCAGACTGTGAAACTGTATTTATTTCAATATAAAACATACCAGATGTAGAAGCACCGCCTTTTCCCTTCTTGAGGGTGGCTAGATACTCCTTGCAGTTTCTCTTCCAATGCTCGTCTTTACCATAGAAGTGGCACTCTCCTTTGGGCTTCTTCACTTCCTTTCCCTTGGACACAGCTTTCTTACCTTTCTTGGGATGTTTAGGATTGGGAAAATTCCCTTTCCTTTTCTTTGATCCCTCAATTACAAGAGCCGGTATGGTCTTGTCTTTCTTCATATTGGGCTCAACTGACTTGAGCATATTCGCAAGCTCTTCAAGAGAGGTTTGCAAGTCATTCATCTGATAGTTCATAATGAACTATGAATAACTTTCTAGGAGGGATTGAAGAATTAAGTCAACACTTAATTCGTTATCCATCGCAAATCCAATACTAGAAAGTTTGGTAATGTAGCCAATCATCTTGACACAATGTGTCATGACTGATGTGCCCTCTTGCATCCTGCAATGATATAATAGCTTGGATATCTTGTAGCGTTCGCACCTGGTTTGTTTCCCAAACAATTCCTTTAGGTGCATGATGATGGAATTGGCATTCATCTCCTCATGTTGCCTTTGTAATTCCGATGTCATCGATGCAAGAATGATGCATCCGGCATGATCGTCATCAGCCTTGTGCTTCTGATAAGCATCAATTTCCTCGATGGGAGCATCATCTTCAGGGACAAGGGGTATCGGTGTATCAAGTACATACTCAATTTTCTCGAACTTCAAAACAATTTTGAGGTTACGAAACCAGTCGGTGAAGTTTGAACCATTCAGTTTGTTATCGGTAAGAATGTTTTGCAGATTGGTTTTAGTCATGATTTTAAGAGTGTGTTTAAACAAAACCTGAGAGTGAGAAAGAGTAAACGTATGTCATTCATTTGCTTTAAAGTATAACAATCTAAAATTATAGGCCTTTTAATTTATTTCAGATTGCTCCCACTATTTTGCCAAATTAATAGCCCTCCATATTAATTCGAAGAATTTCACAAATCCTTTAGTGAGCTAGGATCCTAACTCCTGAGATTTCGCCTTGAGTTTACTCAACAAGCTAGTCTCATTCATTAGGTAGATTCATATAATCAATCACATCTCTAATATGATTCCTAGGTTATTGGGTTACTAACCACATTAGTAACTAATATGTTATTCATATTAATCCCAACCATATTGCCCATTAGTTTATGACAACATGAGTTTACTCATCCAATTATCATAATCTAATTTAAGTATTATTCCATATTCATGAAAGAACGATTTTCGATAATTCAGGTGTTACCATAAGACCCCGAGCTTGAGTTTACTCAACAACCCAAAGGCCCCCAGTACTGCCGGCTGAATTATAATATTAGGGAGGGGCAACCGATTTTAATAACTTGCTTATTTACTTAACTTTTTAACGAGGGATTTTATTTAGGTCTCATAATCTAACTTAGTCTTGATTTGCTTTAGCATACATCAGACATATACATTCACATACATTGGCGTTATGGACATATCATCTAAATTATTCCGTCGAGCCAGAGACGGAATAAAAGGGCAAACCTAAGGAAATACTAACTATTACATATTTCTCTTTAGGTCCTCCGTCTTCTCCATGGCGCCTTGAAATTACATATTAATTTCTATACTACTAAAGAAAACTTCAACTGAATTGAAGGGAATTAGATGAGAGGAGAAATTACAATAGATAGTAGATAGGCAGGACACGCATGCCCTATTTCAAAAATACCAAAAGACTAAAGAGATGGTCCAAATATGTCCATAACTCCAAACATGCATAGACTCAATTAAATAAATTTAATTGGTTGATTACATAACTATCTTATGTAATATTTATGTTAATCACATTAACTTATCAAATTAACTTTCATCCAATTTTACTTCTAATAGTTTCGTATCCTTTTATATTAAACTTTTAGGTTAATATAACTATACAAAACTTTAATTATGCATGTTCCAACTATTTAGATTTTAATTCATTTAACATTTTAATTTACAAATTGGTAAAACAAACTTTTAAACAAATTTTCATTCGATAATCAAAACAGAAAACTATCAATTTCTGAAATATATATATATATATAAATATAAAACGATTTTAAACCATTTAAAATCAAGTGGGCATCGGGCCGGGCCCGAGAGTGGGCCGCTGCCGATTGGCAGCGGCCCTTAGGGCGCGCGGGACGCCGCTGCCTTACGGCAACGGCGCCCCAGCGCCGCACGCAGCTGCTGCCGCGAGGCGCGACTCGGGCTGCTGTCGCGTTATATTTTTTTTTTATTATTTATAAATATATATATATATATCAGATTTTAAAACGGTTTTAAAAACGACTTTCAGAAACACGGAAAAACTACAATAAGTTTCCGTTTTATCTTTAGAATTAATAAAACTGATTTTATTAACCTAAGTATAAAACTAATAGATTTTGTTATAATGATTATCAACCGAAATAATTAGGAACATACGCATAATCAATTTTAATTAACAATTAATTAAAACTTATTTATCATTAGGATTAATTAATCAAAACTATTTGTTAATTAATCCTAACCATAAATATTTATTCAATCCTATTGGAAAACTTCTAAATTTTCATATATGAAATAACGGATTTAACGATGGCTCTGATACCACTGTTGGAAATCAGGCTAAGGTATAGCAGCGGAAATATAAAAATTTTAGCCTACTTCCTTTTAACCATAGAATCCGTTAATCGTTATTTCATATAAAGAGGGATAAGAAGAAATACCTTTTGAAGAACAATCTACCGTTGTTAAAGAAGCGCCCACAATTATGCTCCGAGTTTCCAAGCACGAAGTATAACACGGTGAGGTTAAGTTAGAATCAACCGTATGAGATGCAATCAAAATAGATTGCCTCTAATTAACCAACACAAGATCAAAGAGAAAAGAAGATGAATGAAATTAATCGATCGATGGAAGCCGTATGAATTCTTGTCCACGAACTAAGGGAATCGAATTCTCTTTCTCTCTCTTACTTGCAATTTCGAAAATCACAAAGGGGGTAGTGTATGGCTTAGTCGAAATTCATGTATAGAGGGGTATATATAATCACTTGTATCTAAACCCTAGTTAGATAGGAATAGGTTACTTAATAGGAATTCAATTCGGAAAAGGATTCCCAATTATTATCTCATTATATATCTAATATATCTAGGATAATAATAAATAACCTAATTGGATAATAATAGGAGTATATTAATCTAATTAAAACTCCTAACTTAATTATCTCTTAATTAATTTAATTCACAAACCTAATCAAATTAGGATTAATGGAATTAAAATAAGGGAAAATTACACAGAAATTCAACTTTTAAAAACTATTTACAACTATGTCAAATCATAATTTTGGATTATGTCAAACTAGTAAAATCAGTACTTTTAATATATTTTAACGATTAAAACTTATAAATTAGAAGTCTAGAATATACTTTTTAGGGTTTATGATTTGTGAATTGGAGTCTAGAATTTTTGAATTATAGTGTAAAATCATAATATATAGATAATAATGACATATTAAGAATTAAATTTGATGATATGATTTAGTTGTAATTTTTTACTTAATTATGATATTCATGTAATTGACCCTTAAAATAATTCCTTATTTATTACATACAAATTTCGGCCCCCTCTATTTAAATGGGCCTTACTGGGCTCAATTGGGCTTCCATCTATTAATGACATCCATCTCTCTTTTGGTTCCAAGTCTTATGTGTGATCCATTAGGTTCTTACTACTTCTGGCTGTATGCAACTATTAAATTAATTTCTTCAAGAATTATATTTAATCCTTGCATAACGGAATGATGTACTGAGTATGTTATTGGCAAGTCTGTAATCATTCCCCCAGAGTCTGTTAAGAAGACAGGTTGATTCTGTCGTTAACCTTTCCGTATTAGTTACGGTATAATTCGATCCTTTATCAACTACATCCTTGAACTGAATCTTATGACTATGGGTGATGTCAAGTCACATATAGCGAGACGTTCATTTTACTTGTATAGGCCGAGTCAACTCAAATAGAAAGGTTAAGTGAAATCTGTATTTCTTACTCTTAAGCTATCACCTTGCAAGGATTTAGAGTCGAGTCTTCCACAAGCGATCCTTGGATGAATCTCCCATTAATTGGGAGTGATAAATGCTCAATCCAATGTATAACTACCCTGACATTACCTCCTGTGACACCCAACCTTTGCAATTCACACCCCAGAGTCATCTCTGTTAAGGATCGTGGGACCGCAGGATCAAAGTCTCACATTCAGTAATTCAGGATGACCAATTAACATTCCTTTGAGTCTGAGGATTAGTTATACCTATTAATACCAATGAGATGAACATGTGACAAGGATGAATCTACCCATCCTGTTATCTCAAATCGGATCCCCAATCCTAATGAACGACGTTTCACCGGATCTATGTAACTGTCCAGATATCTTTATATATGAAGCTTGTGAGATCAGCTTTCTGTCGGACAGAAGACATTGTTACATACAAGTCTCAACAGCGATATATCAATCCTAAACATATCACTTGACTTGGGGTGGTTTTAATTTTATTAGTTTATTATAAAGTTTTGTCTCACTTCATGCTTGTATGAACACTTTATAATCACTTTAAACAAACTTACGGATTTCCTTTTATTAGACTTTATTTAGTGCTTAAAAGGGATTGCCTTTATATATAGTTATAAAACATACATCTCATTAAAACAAATGATATAAAGAACAATTCATTTACATTAAGTTTGTATCCTGCAACAATTGTCTATAGGACACTAAAACCCAACACATAGGACATTCATGAGTTGATCCGCCCATTTTTTGTTGTGCTCACCCAGCCGCTTTTTTATGCCTTTGACGATCGTTCGATTTGTCACTTCGGTCATTCCATTGGACTGGGGATAGTAGACTGAGGCGAATCTATTCTGAATGCCTTGTTTTTCGCAGAATGTTCTGAATTCTCCACAATTGAACTGTGTGCCGTTGTCAGTGATGATCGTATGAGGAACTCCGAATCTCCCAACAACGTTGTTTCTAACGAACTCAACCATTCTTTCTGCAGTTATGGAGGAAACAGCTTCGGCTTCTACCCATTTTGTGAAGTGATCCACTGCTACGACAACATATTTCCATTGCCTCCTAGTGGGAGGGAAAGGACCAACGATGTCAATACCCCAGGTGGCGAAAGGCCGTCCCTCAATGATGGGATTCTGGAGATGTTTGGCCACATGGGAGTCATTAGCATGGATCTGGCAATTATGACAAGTTTCCACCAATTTATGTGCATCGAGCTCTGTTGTTGGCCAGTAAAAACCAGATAACCTGGATTTTTTTAGGATTGAGGCGGATGCCTCATGAGCTCCGCAAGCTCCCTCATGTAACTCCTTGAGGATCTCTTGTCCTTCATCCGCCGTAACACATTTCAGCCAAGGATGACCGAAAGATTTTCTGTACAACTGATTATTTATGATAGAAAAGTATGCAGCTTTTCTTACCGTCCTCCCGGCTTCATCTTTGTCTTGAGGCAAAGTACCATTTGCTATATATTGTTGGATCGGGGTCCTCCAATCTTGCTCGACAGATGTAATGAGGGCAACAATTTCTGAGACGAATGCCGGTCTGTCTTTTACTTCGAATGGACATTGTAGGTCCGCCCATTGATCTTTGCTCGAGGCTAGCTTAGCTAGGTGATCCGCTTCAGTGTTGGATCCTCGTAATACATGAACCAGCTCCCATTTGGTTTCTTTGTTTTCCAGATGGCTCAGTAGCTTTTTAACTTCTTCAACATACTTGATTAGATTTTCATCCTTTACGTCGAAGTTTTTGATCACCTGATTGACCATTAATTTGGAATCGCTATAGATCACCACTCGCTCTGGTGTTATCTCTTTCAACAGGCGTAGTCCCAATATTAAAGCCTCATACTCCGCTGCATTGTTTGTTGCTGGAAATGCCAGTTTTTCGGCATAATGGAGCTTAATGTAATGGGGTCCTTTGATCACAACGCCTACTCCTGATCCTTCTGCAGAAGAAGCACCGTCTGTGTACATCGTCCACTCTTCTGCTTTAGGGGTGTTCTGTTCTTCCTCGGTGAATTCGTTCACAAAGTCTGCCAAGACTTGACTTTTCAGGGCGGATCTGCCTTCATAACGAACATCGAATTCGCCTAGGCGGATCGCCCACTCCATCAACCTCCCTGAAGTCTCTGGTTTCTGCAACACTTTTCTCATAGGTATGTTTGTGCGAACGATGACCGTATGCGCTTGAAAATAAGGTCTCAGTCGAATAGAAGTTGTGACCACAGCCAAGGCCATCTTATCTAACTTCGAGTACCGAGTTTCAGCATCTTTCAAGACTTTGCTTACATAGTAGATTGGGTATTGCTGTCCATCTTCCTCTCTTATCATAACTGTACAACCAACTTTATCAGTGATTGAAACATACATGTATAAATCCTCACCTTTTAATGGCCTACTCATTAAGGGCGGTTCTGAGAGGAAGTGTTTGGTTCCTTCGCAGGCCTGTTTGCAATCTTCATTCCATTCGAATGCCTTCTATTTTTTTATTACTTCATAAAAAGGCTGGCATCTACGAGCGGAATATGAAATGAATCTCCCGAGGGCTATGATCCGCCCATTGAGGTGTTGTACTTCCCGAACATTCTGCGGAGCTTTCATGTCCAATACGGCCTTAATTTTGTCCGGGTTGGCACCTACACATTTTTTGCTGATCATGTATCCCAGGAATTTCCCGTAAGTGGCTCCGAAAGTACACTTTTCTGGATTCAGTTTGATATTGTGACGACGGAGGACACCGAGGATCTCTCTGATATCTTCTGCATGTTTCTCCATGGTGGTGCTTTTGATAATCATATCATCCACATAAACTGAGAAGTTATCTCCTTTCGTCCCCTCAAATATTTTGTTCATCATCCGTTGGTAGGTGGCTCCAGCGTTTTTGAGTCCAAAAGGCATAACTTTGAAACAATAGGTGGCCTGGTGAGTCACGAAGGACGTTTTGATCCTATCCGATGGCTCCATGAGGATCTGGTGATAGCTGGATTTCACATCAGTGAAGGATTATACTGCATAACCAGCGGTTCCGTCTACAAGGATGTCAATGCAAGGCAATGGATAGTTGTCTTTGGGACAAGCTTTATTGAGATCCGTGAAGTCGATGCACATGCGGTATGATCCGCCTGCTTTTTTAACTAGAACCACATTCGCCAACCACTGTGTATAAATAACCTCCTCAATGGCATCCGCCTTTTTTAGCTTAGCTATCTCCTCCTCAATAACCCTCTGTCTTTCCGGACCATGATTCCTTCTTTTCTGGGCCACTGGTACAACATCCTCAACAATGTTAAGTTTGTGAGTGATTACTTCTGGACTTACCCCTGTAAGGATCTCATCCTTCCATGCGAAGACATCTTCTGATTCAAGGAGAACTTTGGCGACATCTTCTTTGATCTCATTTCTCAGGCCTTTGGTGATTCGTACTTGCTTACCCTCAGTGATGAGGAACATTTCAGTGTCCCCGAGGGCTGTCGTGACAAGTTCATCTTCCTCATCATCCTTAGATTGGGGACGGATTGACAAGGAAGCAGAATATGTCTCTTGTGCCACCTTCTGGTTACCTCGGATCATCACACCTCCCTTGGTAGTGGGGATGTACATCGTCAAATGGCGTATTGATATGAGAGCTGCTACTTCTGAGATGAAGGGTCGCCCCAGAATGATGTTGTATGCCAACTGACCATCTACGATGGAAAATTCAAGGTCACCTTTCCATGCTTGATCTTCATCCGCCAATTCACACTCTAATGTTACCTGCCCCTTTGTCTGGATCGTATGCCCTGTTACTCCCAAGATGTCTACTATGACAGTTTCAATCTGGCTTGGATCCACTTTAAGCTTGGTGAATGCTCCTCTAGTGATGACATTACATGAACTATCCGTATCAATCATCACTCTTTTCATTTCCCAGCCTTCCACTACCATAGTGATGACGAGAGCATCTGCGTGTGGGGGAATCGCTGGTCCAGTATCTGCAAAGGGACGATTAAGTGATGCCCTATCCAGAGTCGTGGTTTTAGCTTTCTTTACTGTGGGCTGATAGCCAGGTCCGCCTGCGATGACATTGATGACTCCCTTTGTCTTCTTTTTGGAATCATCTTTCGGTTTATCACCTTCCCCTCTTCGATCATTCTGAACGAATATGTCCAGTTTACCTCTCTCAATAAGCCTTTCAATCTCTCTGGCCAATTCCCAGCATGCATCTGTTTCGTGGCCGTTTCTCCTATGGTACTTGCAATAATTTTTGGGGTTTCTCCCTGTATTGGTGTACTCCCCTCCCTTAGGTTCGGGGTATGAAATGCTCCGCTTGTGCTGGCTGTTCTCAAGCCACATTAGTACTTCGCTTTTGGAGGCGTTCAATGGCGTGAACGATGGCGTATATGCTGGTTTGTTCCTGGAGCTCCTTCGCCTATTTCGAGAGGATGAATCAGGAGCCTTATCTTTTTCTTTATCTCTCTTTCGGGATTCGCCCTTTTCTTTCTTCAGAGGAGATGCGGATTCCCTATTGATGTCATCAACTTCCATGAATTCTTTACACCTTTCTATCAACTCAGCTATGCTCCTTGGCTTGTTTCTGACTAGGTCTACCCGCAAGCTCTTACATGTTGTGTTTTTTACTACTGATTCGACGGATATGGCGAGATCCACGTCCACGACGCGAATACATAGCTTGTTGAATTTGTCAACATATTCCCGAAGAGGCTCGTTTGGCTTCTGTTTTAATTCGAACAGCTTTCGAGACTTTACTGCTGGCGGGATGCATCCTATGAATTTGGCACAAAACTCTCTACTCAACTGATCCCAGCTATTTATTGATCCTGGAGAGAGGGTCTGAAACCAATCGTAAGCGGGGCCTTTTAAAGTCGTGATAAACATTCTGCACAGCACTGCCTCGGTAGCCTGATTGAGCCCTAACAACATTTTGTACTTTTTGGCGTGTGCTTCGGGATTGTCCTCTCCTGAGTATAAGGGTATATTGGGAATCTTAAAACGCTTGTTGATCTCGTCTGCCTTAATCCAAGCGGCGAATGGTGAATCTCTATTGGCGTATGCATTATTCCTCGCATTTTCCTCATTCTGCCTTTGCACTATTTCCCTGACTCGATCCTCTAGTGATCCGCGATTTCTCTCCGGCTGCCTCCTTCGGGGTGGTGTTGTGTTTTGGGAAGAAAAGGAGGAGCTGGAACTCGAGGATGGATCAGAGGGTGAACGTCTTCCGCCGCCTCCATATCCCCTAGGGGGTGGTCTTCCGCCTCCGCCAGGAGGATTAGAGGGTCCCCGGCCTCCCCCAGGTGGGTTGGGGGGCCCTCCGCCTCCGCCAGGAGGGTTAGGTGGTGGTTCGCCTCCACCTGGTTGAGTCGGTGGCGGTGGTGGCATGTTGTTATTTGGCGGCTCTGCCTGATCCTGGTTTTCTTCATGCCTGTGGGGTGGTGGCGATCTGCCTCGGCGGGCAGATCTAGTTCGATGTCTATGGTGAGAACGGGATTTGGATCATTCTTTTCGTCTGTGATCCCTTCGCCTCTTCTCTATTTGACCACTACGTTTGCTTTTGGGACGACCAGTCCCTAAGTTCAGTATGGCCGGATCAGTCGATGTCCCTATATGCCCATGAGGTTCGCCAATGGAGATCCCCGGATTAGCGGTATAGCCCGAAGGAATGGGACCTCTTCTTTGACTCCATCCAGGCGGATCCCGAAACAGTTGCCGATTTAAGGGTTCACTACCAGCAAGCCCTGAATGAATTACTATTGAATCCAAAGGTTGAGAGGGAAAGAACGACGAATCCCCCAGTCTGAAATAAACATTATCTAACTGCGAGAGGGTTGGCCTTGGCGGGTGTGTGCGAACCAACTGTGGAATGGTCCCAGTTGTATTTCCTCCTACATTTATGACCAAGTTTGCCACTTGTGCTCTCACCCGGCCTTCCATAACTGGTCCGTACTCTTTTCCTACTGCAGTTGCATAAATATCCCAGAGGGATTCTGGAGACATGCTTCCTTCGCCATGTATTTCTGGTGCATTTAGATAAGGGCGGTTGGAGTCTGCAGCAGGGGCTGCCGAAAGAGGCACTGATGGTGTTACAATACCCGTTGTAGGGTTAGGTTCTCTACTTGCCATTTTAAAACCGTGGACTAAGCCCTTTTTTGATCAGGACTTCCACCTTCACCGCACCAATTGATAACTGGTATGGAATTCTTGATCGGATTCCTTCCCTGCGGGGGGCGTCGTTGGGTTCGACGGGGGGAAGCTCCGATGCCTAAGTCAGTAATTGTATTTGAGAATAAAACTATAATGACAAATTTGGGTTAGAATATTGTGTGTACCTCAATAGCTTGTGATGCAAGCTATTTATAGTAGTAAAGTTGTAACTCCTTGGTTACTGGAAAGCCTCCATTAATGCTCCATTAATGGTGGTTACGAAGCTCATTGAAGTATCTCATTAATGAGCTATTAATGAGATTTATTGAGAGTTAACCCTACCGTTTTGGGGGCGGATCGAGGTGTGATGGCGGGTCTCCCCATAGGTTTGACTATGGATAGCTTGTGGCGGAATCCACGGGATTCGCCAAGGGGATGTCGTACTCGATACGCCAATGCTTTCCGATTATCTGGATACACGGTCGTTTTGGTTAATTACCTCTTTAGTCCTCCAAGTTATATTCGGATGTTATCAACCACGACACCCGAGGTCCCGACCATATCTGAAGCCTTGAGAGCAGCAATGCTTAATTTAACAGCCAAATTAGCCTGCATTTTCCTCATAAGCATGCGAGCATGAGCACCGATGTTAGAAGCCATTCTTGCACCCAAAAAATGAAAAAGAAGGAAAAGTAAAAAATAGATAAATCACCTTCAAAGATTTCTTCATAATGGTCCTCACCATCCAGACGAAAGTCCCCATCTTTGTCCTGCACGATCGAAAGATGACCAATGTGAATCCTTTCTAGCATGTCGACCCAGTGGAAAAAGCTTGGGAAGGCTATGATCTCCATCACAGACCTTTCCTCCTCTGTTAACACTCGTGGCACCACCCAAGTCTCTTTCTTTACAGGTTTCGGGTTCCAGTTTGTCTTAAAAAGGAAGCCTCGTGAATATGGGTATCATATGGGAACCCATCTTTGAACCTAACCAAAACCATGTAGCTTTAAAGCTTTTGGTGCTATCCACATTGCCAGACAGAAAGGTAGGTCGCCGGAGCCCGGAAGGTTGACTTAGGCTCAAATAACAAAAGTCTTCCCCTTTTATTCTTAAGGGCTTCCAAAACTCATTAACAACTTCCCCGTTTAGGATCAGATCTAGATTAGAGACGAGCTTCTTCAATATTAATAACCATGCAGTCAACAACAGTTGGCATAGAAATAGATGAAACTTTTCCAAAAACGGCTATGATGGGCACTAATAGAGGAAACCTCATGCCATAGGTGAAAAAATGGACATAAAATCCTAGGAAATCTTTTCGATCTTTTTCGAGTCCATCATCAACAGGTTGCCCAAAGTTAGGCAGGTGCATCTCCATATTGTTAAGGTCACGAAATTCAACCGATAGATCAATCCACCAACTAGGAAGCCATCAAAATAGAGCCTTGCCCTTAGGCCTTAAGATGCTTCTTCTCAACATCCACTTTCATGCCTTTGTCGATTCCTTTTTAGTCTGTTTCTGTGGATGCATCATTTCAATATCACTAGAAAAAGTTGGGTTAAGGATTACAAGTGTCTAGGATTTAAGAGAATTCTTCTGCTCCAAAACTTCCATACAACAAAAAGAAAAGCTAGAGAAAGGAAACACTTACATATTGCTAAAGAGGAAATGGAAGCTCTAAGCGCATGAAGAAATGCAAAGGTTGGAAAAAAGAAATCCACCCGGTTGTGGGTCGATTTTATAGAGATTTTTCAAAGATCATGTGAGAAGTCACCATCAATATGAGACTGATGTCGTTGTCGCTCCTCGAACATTAAAAACCCTTCTTTCTACTCTCTTAGGTTATAACGCTTAAGACACATGTCGTTCATCTCGTGGAATTATATAGCGATGCGAACGATGGCTCTAGATAGACTGCATGCCTAGTAGGAATGATGTCACTCCTAGGCCACACGACACGACATCTCACCTATCCTGAAAATAAAAGATCGCATGCGACACAACTAACGGCAAAATCAACCCAAGCGTAACGTTCAGACAAAAGAGGAATCAACTGAATGTGGAACCATTCCCCACAGACTGTAGGAGGGCCCCAAGGAAGGTTCGGTAGCCGAATCCCTAAAAAGGGTTGGGAATCAAAGCGGGAGGGGGGGGACATCTGATATCATCCGAAAGATATTAGGATTCATGTGTCACCGTCAAATTAAACTAAACATGAATAAACATCTTTTAAGACAGGTTGACGAAGAATGTTCTCCTAATGCTCTTGGGATCAAGATCCTTCAACCACGTCTAAAATTAAAAAATCTCAATTCAAGTATATTACTAACTACAACTTCCACCATTGAGACGACGACACCTGTCTTTTGTGGAGTCTAATAAGAATGTTCTAACATTGACTCGTGGTTCTACCCCGAGCTCTTTATAAATAGAACACGGCTCCATAGTCAAGGTATGCTACACTTATATCTATTATAATTAATCCCAATTGTTTCATGCTCTAAATCATATTCTCTCCTAATTTAAGCATTATAGTGAGGTCACCGATTAACAGTATCATCTTGATTTTTTTCAAGTCGTAGTTTAGAATTCAGAAAACTTTATAATCAACTTCATGATAAAAAAATAAAGTTTAATGACTAGAATAGTGTGACATAATAGATAAAGTTGAGAACTATATATTTACATTAACCCTCCTTTGCTAGTCGTAATGCAAGTTATGAGTAAAAAAAGAAGTCCAAATACAAGTATTACTATTAGGCATAACATTCAAGAATGAAAAATTACCATACATAACTTGGTCACCATTGTCTTCCTGTCTGTTTCCACACTCTAATTAAGTAACTAATAAGACTGATTATATTAGTGTGTGATCTAGGTGTTTAAGGTACTGATAGGACATGCTTTAGGAAGAGCAGATGTATGCATGTGATAACCATAAAACTAAATTTGTATCATATACTTACTATCATAATATAGTTGCTAACTGTTTCCCTACAAATTATATAAAATATTTTATCTTTATTTGAGTTTTCTTGACCTAGTAAAAAATAATTAAATTTATATTTATTCAAAAACGGTATATGAAAGTCAGGTCCTCTAAAATATTGAAACTGTGCTTAACCATTCAACAGTATTCGAATCTCTGCGATATGAATGTATGTATTTGTAATTAAAGTATGGTAAGTGAATTTTATGAGAGTCGGTCCTCTAAAATATTGGAACCATGCTTACCATTTGACAGTATTCGAATTCCTAAGATATGAATGCATGCATTTGTAATTAAATATGGTAAGTGAGTTTTATGAGAGTCGGTCCTCTAAAATATTGGAACCGTGTGCTTACCATTTAACAATATTCGAATTCCTGAGATATGAATGCATGCAGTTGTAATTAAATATTGAGAGTCGGTCCTTTAAAATATTATAATTTCAGGATAGTGTCTTTACTCTCAGCCATGTTGCTGTGTTGAATAATTCTCCATTGCCTCCATATCCCTTGGGTGGTGATACTGAATTGGAGCCATGTTGTTGTGTTGAATAATTCTCCATTACACTGGATGGAATGACATTGTAGACCGTTTAGAGCTGAGATATGCACGTGTTTGGATAGGGTTGGTATTAGGGTTTTTATTCACTTGACCTGTTAAGAAATTGTCCCTTATGTGAATGTTCTTGAAGGTGTTTTGAACTATTCATCGTCAATTTGTAAATCACTAATCCTTCTGTTGGGCCCCATGTCCATCACTTTATGTGACATGGTTGCTTTGACGAGGCTGCCCATTCTCGGTGAGGAAATCCCGAGCTATATTGAGACAAATGCATTCCCCGAGGTGAAGGCTATTTCATCTAAAAAAACTGGGACATATGTCCAAATGATTAAGAAAAAGCTGGACAAGGATGAACTCGATGATGAGGACCACGTGCATTTTGTGGATGATACTGAGTAATTACATCTATGAACTGTTGGGCCTCAAATCTACTATAAAGATACTTATTATTACCAAAGCCTTAGCCTCAGGGCGTCGTTTGGCTCTCGGCACTATATTGTTAGCCTCTACATTCCATCGTCTGGCTCTTACTATTGGGGATAAGCCTTCATAAAATCTCGGGGTGGTTTGTGGTTGTTGTAACTATGGCTTTTTGTCTACTTCCCACATTTGGCTACTGATTCGCTTAGGGGTACCTTGGGCCATCTTGGCGTTCACCTTTGTTATATTTCTTTGTGGGTCCAGCTCACGGAGCTGGACTTGAAGAGCTGGTGCAAAACCAGCCCTGGTGGCCAGCTCGCCGAGTTGGGCCCCAAGAGTGGAGCCAGCGCCCACTTGATGGCCTACTCACCCAGGGGTCTCGGAGTTCGTCTTTCTTCCCTCTTTTGTGCTTGACGCTTCTATCCTTCCGTCTTTGACCTGTAATAAAACACTAAAACTTCAAAAACATTAGTTCAATGGCTAAATTGATTCACCAAACTTAGGATTTAAGTACCGAATTAATTTGTAGTGGCATTTGGTGAATCAATTAGCTAAAAATATTAAGGAAAAACTTTAGGTGAGTGCTAACTTGACGTTATTTAATTAAAAACGACATAAATAACATAAAAATGGACAAAAGTGCTAAAATATAACTGAAAACTAAATAATTGATAAAAGTGAAATAAAGCACAGGAAATTGATATTAATTTATTAAAATTGGCGTAAAATTACCCTAAAAACCATATAAAAAGATATGTGTTTTTCACCCCTATCAGAAGCCATCAAAATAGAGCCTTGTCCTTAGGCCTTAGGATGCTTCTTCTTCTTCTCAACATCCATTTGCTTGCCTTTGTCAGTTTCTTTTTTGGTATGTTTCCGAGGATGCATGATTTCAGTATCACTAAAGAAGTTGGGTCAAGGATTACAAGTGTCTAGGATTTATGAGAATGCTTCCGCTTCAAAACTTCCATACAACAAAAAAGAAAAGTTATAGAAAGGAAAAACACTTACAAATAGATAGGGAGGAAGTGGAAGCTCTAAGGACAAGAAGAAATGCAAATGTTGGAAAAAAGAAATACACCAGGTTGTGAGTCGATTTTATAGAGATTTTTCAAAGAGTAGGTGAGAAGTCGCCATCAATATGAGACTGGTGTCGTCGTCGCTCCTCGGAAATTACAAACCCTTCTTTCTACTTTCTCCTAGGTTATAACACTTAAGAAACATGTTGTTCATCTTGTGGAATTAAGTAGCACTAGGAACGATGGCTCCAGAAAGACCGCATGCCTACTAGAAATGATGTCACTCCTAGGCCACACGACACGACACGATATCTCACCTACCCTTGATATAAAAGATCGCATGCGATGCAACTAATGGAAAAATCAACCTGAAAGTAACGTTCAGACAAAGGAGGTATCTGCGGAATGTGGAACCATTCCCCACAGACCATAGGAGGGCCCCAAGGAAGGTCTGATAATCGAAGCCCTAAAGAAAGGGACATCTGGTATCATCCGAAAGATATTAGGAATCACGTGTCCTCATCCTAAGCCAACATCTACGTTTGGAATAAAAAAGACCGTCAAATTAAACTAAACATGAATAAACATCTTTGAAGTCAGGTGGACCAAGAATGTTCTTCGAATTCTCTTCGGGTCAGGATCCTTCAATCACGTCTAAAATTAAGAAATCTCAATTCCGGTATATTACTAACTACTACGTCCACCATTGAGATGATGACACATGTCCTCTGTGGAATCTAATGATAATGTTCTGACATTGACTCGCGGTTCTACTCCCGAGCTCTCTATAAATAGAACACGACTTCATAGTCAAGGTACGATACGCTTATATCTATTATAATTACTCCCAATTGTTTCATGCTCTAAATTATATCCTCTCCTAATTTAAGCATTACAGTGAGGTCGCGATTAACAGTATCACCTTGATTTTTTTCATGTCGTATTTATAATCAACTTCATGATAAAAAAAATAAAGTTTAATGACTAGACTAGTGTGACATAATAGATAAAGTTGAGAACTATATATTTACATTTGAACCCTCCTTTGCTAGTCGTAAGTTAAGAGTAAAAAAAAGAAGTCGAAATACAAGTATTACCATTAGGCATAACATTCAAGAATGAAAATTACCATACATAAGAAAAGAGGGACCAATAATCATCACCTTCTGCCATGTTGGAGATTGGATCCACGCGCCGTACAACATTATGTATGACGATGCCCTCCCATCAAATGGTGGAGTTTTCTATACAAGTTATTGAATTCTTCATCATCTCCTTCATCAAGAAACCCTAATTTTGTAAGAGAAATTCAGCTGAAATTTAAAGGAGAAATGAAGAGTGATGATGTGTTTAAATGGGGGAAGAAGAAAGAGACAAAAACATTAATAAAGAGAGAGAGCATGTGATGTGAGGAAATGAACATAATAAGCTAACAATCAGGCGTGGCTTTTTATCAAAGAAGGTGTATTTGTTTATAGAAATATACATATAAAGCATAATTAGTTACGTCTAGGATGGATGGATCTTTTAGGCCCTAGGCGGAATAATAAATAAAGATCTCCTTTAATAAAAAAAATTTTACATAATTGAATTAATTTTTTTTAAATTATGGTATAAAATAATAATATATAGAGAATAATGATATATTAAGAATAAGTTTGGTGATATGACTTAATTGAATTTTTTTACTTAATTATGATATTCATGTATTTAACCCTTAATTATTTGAACGATTTAAAACCTAAATAGTTTTCAGAGCTTTTTACATGAATATCAAATTGGTTACAAAATTAAAATTAAATCATTTCATCAAAATTACTTTTTAATATGCCATTATTTTTATATATACGAAATAAAGTATGGGTTTATACTCTAATTTAAAAACAATTAGACCCCAATTCATAAATTCTAAACTTTAATAAATATATTCATAACTCTTAATTTATAAATTTTAATCCTTAAATTATATTAAAAATAATATTATTATTATTTTACATAATTTAAAGTATCATTTTAACATATTTATAAATATAAATAAATTTTTAAAAGTGAATTTATATTCAGTAATTTAAAAAAAATTGATTTAGTCTAAAAAAAATGCTGCTCTAAAAAAATATGGTAGAATTAGCTTTAAAAAAATGGTAGAATTTATATTCACCAATGTAAAAAAAAATTAATTTCGTCAAAAATTTAAGATATTAAGGTCTAAACAATATTGTCTAAAAAATTATGCTCTAGTCTGGAATCAAACACATGAGCCTTTGCATGGAAGTTATAAGCTTTACTACTAAGAGACTTACTTAGCTTTGATATAAATTTTTGTTTATAAAGTATATATACATATACATCTAATAAAAACTTTAGGCCTCCTTATGGCCTTGGGCCCTAGGCCAGCGCACTTCTGGCCTAGGCCCAGGGCCGGCCCTGGATAAATCTTACACTTTGATTAATTTTAAGGTGTGGATTTATTGTTATTATTTTAGAGAAAGGATCCTTATAGTTAAAAGTTGTATAATCTGTCAATTGAAGCTTGATTAGGTAACAATGATAAATATATAGTACTAATTAAGTGTAGGGAGACATTGATGGCTTAATGTTAACTCTATTACAAAGCCTAAATTATAGTATATTTGTTACAATTTCTACTATAATCAAACACATGTATGAACTGATGCATACGGAGATGTGGGTCCAAGTTCATAATTTGCCGAGTGGTTTTATGTCAGAGAGGGTGGCTGTATTGATTGACAACACTTTAGGGATTTTCGTTGAATCGGATCCGAACAACTTCAATGGCGTCGGCAGATCGTATATGAGGGTTAGGGTTTCTCTTGATGTTCGGAAAAGCTTGTGTGCTTCCATGCCTATCGGCCGAGCGGGTGAGACTCCGCAAACCATTACGTTCAAATATGAACGTCTGCCTATATTCTGTTTCTTCTGTGGTTGTTTAGGGCATGCAGAGAGATTTTGTCTGAAATTGCTTGATGTGCCTGATCCAGCTATTGTCATACGGCCATTCTCGGTCGAATTACGTGCTCTGCCCCGCAGGTTGTAGCCCCCACCTCAGTCGAAGTGGCTCTTGACAAAGCCGCCTGAAACTGCTCGTCCGATGGAAAATATTGCGGCCCCAGAAAGTTCTATTGGAGGTATTATGAAACAAGGAGTTGGAACAAAGACAGTGATGAATACTGTTTCCTTGTTTGAAAATAATAAGGGGACAGCCTCAAAGCAAGGAGATAAGAAGGATAGCCTTGTTGTAATGGAGTCAAAGAGGAGAAGAAAAGAGGAGGTGATTGAGGATAAAACCTCTGATATGGTGGTGGATACAACACCAATAGTGTCTGGATCAAAAAACTTACAGCATGCGGGCTCTAGAGACCAGACCCGCCGAGGAGAATGAGTACGTTAAGCTGGAACTGTCGAGGTATGGGCAACCCTCGAACAGTTCGTATGTTAAAGAACCTAATTGCTAGGTTCAAGCCTGACTTTATTTTTCTGATGGAGGTGAAATGTAACTGCGAGAAAGTTGAGGTAATAAAGCGTAGTCTTTCTTATTCTGGTCTCTTTTTCATTGATCCTATTAACCAAGGTGGAGGTTTGGCTTTACTTTGGAAAATTAATGGATCAGTCAGTTTGTTACGGGCTTCTAGAAATTTTATTGATGTCAAAGTCTCTTTACTGGGTTTGTCGGAGTATCGATTAACCGGTTTTTATGGTTTTCCTGAGCGTTCTAGAAGGTCAGCTTCTTGGGAGATGATCCGGGATCTGTGTAGTAATCATTCTTTGCCTTGAGTAATTATTGGAGATTTTAATGACATGGCTTTACAGAGTGAGAAGAGTGGTGGGCGCAGACATCCACCTTATTTGGTTAATGGTTTTTCTGATGTGATTGAGCAATGTAATCTGTTCGAGGTCCCTATGATTGGGCATGCATTTACTTGGGAAAAGAGCAGAGGCTATCATAATTTTGTTGAAGAGAAGTTGGATCGGGGTTTAGCGTCATCCAGCTGGTTTCAATTGTTTCCTTCGGCCAAAGTTATTAACGAGGAAGCTCCGGTCTCTGACCATTCAGCTCTTGTGCTGTGTCTGACCCCTAGTGAAGGGGTATTTGTTCGTCGGTTCCGTTTCGAAGCTGCCTGGACTCAAGAACCGGATTATCGTGAATGGATTGTAAGCTTCTGGAATGTGAATGCCTCGGCTGACATTTTGGTTCGGCAGGAGCAGTGCGGGCAGGCGCTATATCAGTGGGGAGCCGAGTTACGCAGTCGGTTTTCTTCCAAACTTGTGGAGTGTCGAGCTGAGATTAAAAGACTGCAGAATCGCGTCGATGAGGCAGGTCAGGTGTTACTCTTAGAAGCTCGGGAAAAGCTGGAAAATATCCTGTACCAACAGGAATTGTATTGGAAGCAAAGAGCAAAAAAATTGTGGCTGGCTGGCGGTGATATGAATTCAAAATTTTTTCATGCAGCTGCTAATAATAGGAGGAAAAAGAATAGCTTTGTGAGGCTTCGTGATGCAGATGGCGAATGGCGCAGCTAGGGTGCAGGTTTGGATTCTGTTATTCTTTCTTACTTTACTCAGGTTTTTACCTCGAATGATTGTGTTTTGGGGCCTATTATTGAAAATGTGATGCCGAAGTTGTCTGTGGAAAATTGTGATATGCTTTGTGGTGAGTTTAATGCTGTGGAAATTAAAGAAGCCTTGTTTTCAATGCACCCTGATAAAAGCTCTGGACCTGATGGTTTTAACCCTGGTTTTTATCAGAAATTTTGGGATGTAGTAGGAGGTCATGTTACTGAAGCTTGTTTGTTATGGTTAAAGTCTGGAGTGTTTCCTGATGAGATTCATGAAACCAATATTGTATTAATCCCTAAGAAATCGAATCCTGAGATGGTTTCTGATCTGAGACCGATAGCTCTTTGTAATGTGATCTACAAAATTGTTTCTAAAGTTTTAGCTAATCGGTTAAAGAAAGTCCTTCGTGTTCTTATATCTCCGTCCCAGAGTGCCTTTATCCCTGGCAGACTAATCACTGATAATGTTATGCTGGCATTTGAGGTGAATCACTATCTCCATCAGAGGACTAGAAGGGTTTCAAGTGTTATAGCTGCTCTTAAGCTTGATATGTCTAAAGCATATGACAGGATGGAATGGATATTTCTTCAGGAGATGTTATTGAAACTTGGTTTCCCATCAAGCTTTGTTAATCTATTAATGCAGTGCGTTACAAAGGTTAAATATAGGGTTGTCCATGGGAAGCATATAGTGGGCCCTATTATTCCACAGAGGGGACTCCATCAAGGGGATCCGCTGTCACCATATCTTTTTATTATCTGTGCGGAGGGTCTTTCCCTCTACTTATCTCGGCTGGAGTCAGAGGGTCGGATTCGGGGTTGTGTTGTTGCGGACCAAGCGCCAGCAATCTCTCATCTGTTCTTTGCTGATGATAGTTACTTCTTTTTCGGAGCCAATCGATCAGAAGCTTCAGCAATTAAACAAGCTCTAAATGACTATGAGTGTGCTTCTGGTCAGAAAATAAATTTATCCAAATCATCTATATCTTTCAGTCGAAACTGCCCAGATGGTGTGTGTGCAGAAACTAGTAATATCTTGGGGGTTTCCATTGTAGCCCTCCCGAAAAAGTACCTGGGTCTACCTTCGATGGTGGGAAGGAATAGGTCTCAGGTTTTTAGCTTTGCTGAGGACATGGTGCGGTCTAGATTGAAGAGTTGGAAAGCCAGATTTCTATCAAGAGCAGGAAAGGAGATTATGATCAAATCAGTGGTGCAGGTGCTTCCTACTTATGCTATGAGTCTCTTCCTTTTTCCTATGAATATCTGTGATGATCTAGAGAAGTTGATGAATTCTTTTTGGTGGGGATCAAATGGTTCGGGTAAAGGTAGTTTACATTGGAAATCGTGGGATAAGCTGTGCTGTCCTAAAAAAGTTGGTGGAATGGGCTTCAGAAAATTGCATAATTTCAACTTAGCTTTATTGGCTAAACAAAGTTGGCGACTTAGCTCAAATCCTGAATCTCTTGTGGCTCGTGTTTTTAAGGCTCTTTATTATCCGAATAGTTCTTTTATTGATGCATCGTTATCTGATGGGCCTAGCTTCATCTGGCGTAGTATTATGGATGCTCAAGAGTTGTTAAGGTCAGGTATTCGTAGGTTTGTAGGGGCGGGTGGTGAGGTCCGGATTTGGGATGACCCGTGGCTCCCTGACGATCACTTTCCATATATTGAAAGTGAAAAATTGGATGGTTTAGGGGTGGAAGTGGCGGCTGATCTTATGGAGGAGGGTCGGCGGTCATGGGATGTTGGGTTAGTTTTGGGCATTTTTGCTCCTCGGGATGCAGAACTTATTCTCCGTATCCCCTTATCTAATCGGGTTGATCATGATGTGTGGTATTGGAAGGATGACCGATGGGGCAATTATACAGTTAAAAGTGGGTACCGAAAGCTTATGTCTGGAGCTGGAACAAGTTGGTTTATTGATTTTCCAGTATGGAATAAAATTTGGAATCTTAAAGTGTCCCCTAAAGTTAAGAACCTTCTTTGGCGGGTTCTTGCTAACTGTTTCCCTTCTAAAGTCGCGCTGAAAGCCCGAAGGGTTCCTATCTCAGATTTATGCGAGCTCTGTCATGGGGCGGTGGAAGATTCTTTTCATATTTTTCTCAAATGTACTATGGCTCGAGCTATTTGGACTATTTCGCCTATTGGGGATGTGGGAACCCAATTTCATAACATTTTTTATTATTGGAGCTGGATTTTTTCTAAACCGATGGAGCTTGTTGAGTTTGTAGCGGTTTTATGGTGGATTATTTGGTGCTATAGAAATGACATTGTGTGGAATCGGAAGGATTCACAAGCCTCGATCCTGTACCATTCGGCCGGTTCCTTTCTACAGGCCTGAAAGAAAGCGCAGGCGCCGGTTTCTCCTTCAGGCAGTCCGGTTGTGCCAAGCCCGACGGTGTGGCAGAGTCCTCCAACAGGCTTCCTAAAACTGAATGTGGATGGTGCGTCTTTTGCAGACGAGAATGTGGCTGGATTTGGGTGTATTGTTCGGGACGAGTTAGGCCGGTTTGTTGCAGCTAAAAATGGAACCTTGCAGAATTATCAAGATGCATCGTTCATTGAAGCGCTATCGGTCCGTGAAGCTCTTAGTTGGATCAAAGACCGCGGATGGAAGGATATAATCATTGAATCAGATTCTTTAATTGTGGTACAGTCTATGGCCCGCCCGTTAGAGGTTTCATCTCCTTTTAACGCCTTAGCCAATGATTGTCATTTTTTATTGAACGAGTCATTTAATTGCTCTATTCGTTTTGTCTGTCGTTCTGCAAACTCGGTTGCTCATTTGTTAGCTAGAAGTAGTATTTTACCTTTAAATCGGGGTGAGTGGTTTTCTGTACCCCCTGATTTTATTTGTAATATGCTTCTTCTTGATTCTTAATATATGCTTCATTGGTTATCAAAAAAAAAAAAAAAAAACATGTATCATATTATCCTCCCGGAAATCGAGCCGATGAAAACAAATGCTCAACTTTTTCCCGTAAAATAAGGAAGCGGTGATTGGAAAGTAGCTTCGTGACAAAAACAATAACTTTGACTGCATTTGAGACAAACCAAAGACATGACGTGAGCCCTCAGTCACGTGACCCCATATAAAATAAAAATCAGCCTCCATGTGTGTAACTATGGATTGTAGTACCTATGATGTAAGCAACATACCTTTTATGAAAGAAAAACTGGTCGAGTCTTAAAGAACATGTGATTGATGGAAATACAAGGATCACTAAAAAAATGTAGCCTTAGAAAGTTTGCAATGTCTAGAAAACTCCACTATTTGCAATTCTTTTCTTTTTTTAACTTTAATATTATTCTTAATCACACTTACCAATTATCATTTAATTAAATCCTAAAACAAAAGCTAAAACTTAGCTCTATACCCACCACACTACTCATAACTTGGTCACCACTGTCTTTCTGTCTGTTTCCACACACTAATTAAGTAACTAATAAGACTGATTATATCAGCGCGTGATCTAGGCGTCTAAGGTACTGATAGGACATGTTTTAGGAAGAGCATATATATACGTGTGACAATCATAAAACTAAATTTGTATCGTATACTTACTATCATAATATAATTGCTAATTGCTTCCTTATAAATTATCTAAAATATTTTATCTTTATTTGAGTTTTCTTGACCTAGTAAAAAAATAATTAAATTTATATTTATGCAAAAACGGTATATGAGAGTCAGGTCCTCTAAAATATTGAAAATGTGCTTAACCATTCAACAGTATTCGAATCTCTCTAATATGAGTGCATGTATTTGTAATTAAAATATGGTAAGTGAATTTTATGAGAGTCGGTCCTCTAAAATATTGGAACCGTGTGCTTACCATTTAACAGTATTCGAATTCCTGAGATATGAATGCATGCATTTGTAATTAAATATGGTAAGTGAGTTTTATGAGAGTCGGTCCTTTAAAATATTGGAACCGTGTGCTTACCATTTAACAGTATTCGAATTCCTGGGATATGAATGATGCATTTGTAATTAAATATGGTAAGTGAGTTTTATGAGAGTCAGTCCTTTAAAATATTGGAACCGTGTGCTTACCATTTAACAGTATTCGAATTCCTGAGATATGAATGATGCATTTGTAATTAAATATGGTAAGTGAGTTTTATGAGAGTCAGTCCTTTAAAATATTGGAACTGTGTGCTTACCATTTAACAGTATTCGAATTCCTGAGATATGAATGCATGCATTTGTAATTAAATATGGTAAGTGAGTTTTATGAGAGTCGGTCCTTTAAAATATTGGAACCGTGTGCTTACCATTTAACAGTATTCGAATTCCTGGGATATGAATGATGCATTTGTAATTAAATATGGTAAGTGAGTTTTATGAGAGTCAGTCTTTTAAAATATTAGAACCGTGTGCTTACCATTTAACAGTATTCGAATTCCTAAGATATGAATGCATGCATTTGTAATCTATACAATATATAATTACGGAAGCAGAGAGAAATGTGAAGAAGTGTTTTAGAGGTCTTTTTGATGAGTTGTCAACGTAGTAAAAAATCAGATTAAAAATATTTATTTAATTAAAAATAAATATTTAATTAATTAAAAATAACAAATTTATATTTATAATATATTAAATAATTACTAGCCTATTAATTCTTACCAAAAAAAAATTAAAATAATAAAAGAAAGCAAGAGTTACGGGAAGATGAAAAAACACAAAGCAAAGGAAATCCAAAAGTCACAAATAAACTTCTATATAAAGCACGATAGATAGTATTCCACCATTATATTCATTGGGCACAATAGATAGTATTATATTTCTGAAGGTAAATATTCGATTTTTTTCATATGTTGTAGTTATTTTGTTCTCAATTACGTTGTTGTTTTATTTTTATTAAACAATAGTTGTTATAGTTTCATTTTTCAGATTCATTTCTGTTGTTACCCAGGTTATATACCTCTCGCTATCTTATCCATGTTTTCTTTTTTATTTGTCTTTTTTTTCCAAACTGATAGCTTCAATTGAAGAAATCCGACAGAAATAGAAGATGCATGAACAACTAAAATCAGAAAACACAAAAGTGTCAAAAATTACAAGAAATTCTTATGTTTCTCAAGGTAATTATTCGATTTTTTTTTCATATGTTGTAGTTATTTTTGTTCTCAATTGTGTTGTTGTTTTCTTTTTATTAAACAATGGTTGTTATAGTTTCATTTTTCAGAGATGAAATTCCATTTCAGTCGTTACCCAAGTTTCATACCTCTCGTTACCTTATCCATGTTTTCTTTTTTATTTGTCTTTTTTTTTCAAAATGACTAAAATAAAGATTTTGTAAATTTGTATTCTTTTTTAGTATATGTTGCTAGGTGTTATCGTTTCAATTGCTAACTCTTAACTAAAATTTAGATTTTCGGCTTTATATGAACTCAATTTTTAGCTTTTTCAATTGTGCTGTTGTTTTATTTTTATTAAACAATTCTTGTTATAGTTTCATCTTTGAGAGATGAAATTCCATTTCTGTCGTTATCCAGATTCCATACCTCTCGCTACCTTATCCATGTTTTCTTTTTTATTTATTTATTTTTCAAAATGACTAAAATAAAGATTTTGTATATTTGCATTCTTTTTTAGTATATGTTCTTAGGTGTTATCGTTTTGATTGTTAACTCTAACTAAAATTTAGATTTTCGGCTTTTTATGAACTCAATTTTTAGTTTTAATTGAAGTTAGATTAATTTTTCTAATTCGGAACATGTTGAAATCCACTCATTTTTTTAGTTTGAGTTTAGCTAATTGATATGGATTGTATTTTTTATTTTTATGCATTTTGATACAAATAGATATAAAGTTTCACACGATAGTTGTTCATTGAAGTTTGAGACATATTAAAGAGATATTGGAATATTATACTTATAATGAAGTTTATTTCAATATAAATTATGTTATATTATTATTATTATTATTATCAAGAAGTTATTTTTTCCAATTTTCTAGACAAGGAGATTGTAAGTGTCTAATACGTTTGATAAGATGTTTATTCTTGAAGAGTGTGGATTATGCTATATACGAATTCAAAATCAAGGTAAATAAAAATAAATTTTGATGCTCAAAATCCTAAAAATGTACATTAATTATGGATATTGAGATAATTGCTTTTGCAACATTAGCTTATATAATTTTTAACTATTATGGTTCGTAAAAAATTGTTAGTATTTCAAGAGTTTTTAACAGATGAAAATGAAATATGATCATGGGACAAATTATTGAAAAATATTAATTAAGAAAATATTATTATTTGAATCTCTTTAAATTCTCAAATGTTGAGCATAATGATTCTAATTAATATAATTAATTTCACATATTAATTATAAAACGTTTTTTTTGTACTGAGTGGTTACAATTGCGATTTAATTCTATTTAACTAAAATTAATTTATGGACTTAATACTTCATTAAGAAAAAATAAAATGTTTAATTAATGGGCAAAAAATATTTTCACTCTCCTCTTTATACGCTTATGTCTCGACATTCTCTCTTATTTTCAAAAAAAAAAAAAACCCGAGAGGAAGATGGTTCTCTCCTAATTATCTTTTTCGTCCCTTCATTTTTTTTTCAATTCTTTTGTTTGATTTTCTTACTTACAAAATTCAAGAATATATAATTATTAGAAAATATTAATGAAGTCAAATATGTGATATCTGCGAGCATGACTGATATTCTATATAGTGAAAGAATGAAGAACAAATTGATCGAATGTCTTAATGAGATATTACGAGATGAAAATAGGAGAAATCATCATCTTAAACTGATTCAATTAGATATATTGGGTTATTGTAGCAGAATGAATAATTGAATTCGAATACTTGGTGATCATGAAATTCCATCAACCAAAATAATTATCATCAAGATGAATTTGTGATTAATTCTTACGAATTTTATTTTTTATATGTAACATATTGAATTGATAAAGTTTCTTCATATGCAACATTAGATTAGTATTGATTGTAATAGTTTATAGAATAATATATTGATGTTGCTTCCATTTTAACATAGATTGTAATTCTTTTGTATCGTAGATATAATATTTAATTTTAATTGTAGTTTAATTCAATTTTTGTTTAACTATATTGTAATTCTTTTGTATCGTAAATATAATATTTAATTTTAATTATAGTTTAATTCAATTTTTGGTTTTTTTATTATATTCTAATATATTTCTTAATTAATCTGCTATTTTATTATTATTATTTCACAGAATATTTGGAATATCTCATGTATTAAAATTCCTAAAAAGTACAAATCATTGAATTTTGTAAAAATAAATAAATCATTCATCTTTAGTTAAAATTCTATAAAAAAAAATAGTCAATTATTTTTAAAATTAATTTAATTTGAATTATCATTAAAAATATATATTAATTTGAAATATACATAATATAAAATTTTTTCATAGCATGATATAAAATTATTTAAAAGTAAATATGTCAATTTATTTATTTATCTAAATTATATAAAAGTTTCATACCTCATGCATCGCACGGGTTTTCGACTAGTTAAATATGGTAAGTGAGTTTTATGAGAGTCGGTCCTTTAAAATATTGAAACCGTGTGCTTACCATTTGAAACAGTATTCGAATTCCTGAGATATGAATGCATGCATTTGTAATTAAATATGGTAAGTGGATTTTATGAGAGTCGGTCCTTTAAAATATTGGAACCTTATATTTACCATTTAACAGTATTCGAATCCCTGAGATATGAATGCATGCGTTTGTAATTAAAATATTTGGTTGGTGAATTTTATTTTCAGAAAAGGATCTACTTGACTAATCTAATGATATATATTTAATTAAATAATGAATTTTGATGGTAAGAGGAGGCCACTAAATCTCTTTTGAGGCACAGAGAATCAGAAAGAAGCTTATGGGTTAAGGAAATCACAAAAACTACCCTTAACCCTAAAAAGCAATACCATTTGTTATTATAAAAACAAAAAGCAGTCAAGTTTATGATATGGAATATTATTACATATTCACTTGCATATATATATTAGACACTAAAGGCCCCTCTTCTTCTTCCTTTATTCCATCTTCTTTCTTTCTTTCTTTCTTTCTTTCTTTCTTTCTTTCTTCTCTTGTTCTTGTTCTTGATCTTGCTCTAGATTGTATTATCTCATCAACAAACACTCTAAGCCTTTACAACAAAAAGAGAAAACAAGAATGGTTTTTTCTTCTATTCCAGCTTATCTTGATCCATCCAACTGGCACCAAGTAAGTGTTTCTTTGATCCTTAATAAAGCATGAAATAATATTCTTGTTCTTTACTTTTCTAATTTTATTATCTTTGTTTTTTTGAATATACCAGATATTTGATTTTTTTGTTCTTTCTTTTGATCTTTTGTAGCAACCAAATCATCATCCTCATCATCATCCTCATCATCATCACTTATCTGGACCAACCAGCGCAGAAAATACTCACCACTTTCCACCACCACCTCCGCCTCCACCACCACCACCTCCACCACTTGGTGGTGGTGCTGGCTCCATCCGTCCAGGATCCATGGCTGATAGAGCTCGTCTTGCTAACATACCTATGCCAGAGACAGCATTAAAATGTCCAAGATGTGAATCAACAAACACCAAGTTTTGCTATTTCAACAATTACAGCCTTTCACAGCCTCGTCACTTCTGTAAGACTTGCAGAAGGTACTGGACAAGAGGCGGAGCCCTAAGGAATGTTCCGGTTGGAGGTGGCTGCCGGAGGAACAAGAGATCAAGCAAAGGAAGTAGCTCTAAATCACCAGTCAGCAGTGATCACCGGCCTACCGGTTCTGGTTCCTCCAGCACTGTCTCATCTAATAGTGGAGCTAGTGATATATTAGGCCTCTCCGGTCCTCAGGTTCCGCCACTTAGGTTTATGGCTCCTCTGCATCATTTTTCTGAATTTGGTACTAATGATCATATTGGATTGAATTATGGTTCCCTTAATTCAGCCCCAATTGGAGGAGGACCAAATGACCTAAATTTTCAATTAGGCAATGCTTTGGCTAGTGCTGGTCTCGGTGGTGGTGGCGGCGGAGGAGGAGGCGGTCAGATTGGTGGTTCAATTTTATCAATGGGTGGTTTAGAGCAGTGGAGATTACAGCAAGGGCAACAATTTCCTTTCTTTGGTGGTTTAGATTCTTCTGCTTCTTGTGGGTTATACCCTTTTGAAGGTGGAGCTGAACAGACTAGTTATGGCGGCGGCGGCGGTGCCGGAATGAGCCAAGTAAGGGCAAAGATGTCAGCTTCTTTAAGTACCCAATTGGCCTCAGTGAAAATGGAAGATAACCCAAGTCTTAATTTGTCAAGGCAGTTTTTGGGGATTCCAGGAAATGATCATCAGTATTGGAGTGGAAATGCATGGACAGATCTTTCCAATTTTAGCTCTTCTTCTACTAGCAATCCGTTATAGATTGCGCTGTCGGTCTAGGATACCGGATGGTTTAGACTAAAAAAAGAAATTAACCATGTGTTTCTTTTTCTTTGAGTTTTAGTGTAGGATCAAGTAAAGAAAATGAAGAAGCTAGGATTAGTGTTAATCATGCTTAAAATACTCCATATATCAAGGTGTTTGTTTCACTCAAGAAAAACCCTAGAAAGAAATGTTAGGCCTTTTCTTTATTTTACTTCTTGTTTTTGAAGTCATTTGATTTCCTTGCTAATCATAGTTCTTGATTATTGCAATGTCTTAGAAATGTTACCATATAGAGTGTATGAGCTTTGTATCACATGTATGCTCATTAAAAGTTTATGCAATTTCAGTTTACAATTTAATGAATGCCTTAAAGAATCGTTTAAAGTTTAAGCAGATAGATAAGTTCCGACCATAATTTTTTTTTTTTTATTTGAAACTATAAAAGATGATCAACTTTAACTATATGAATTCTTGTTATATAGTGTAATTTAAATTAACAAAAAATTTGACACTTTTTTTTTATAAGGATGTGAGTCAAATAAAAGATGTAATTCTTTAATTAAGTAATTCTCCAAAAAAGATTGTGAGTTTTTGATTGTTTATAAGGGTATAGTAAAGTATATGAAGATGCAAAGAATGATTTTGTCCTCTTTTGAAATTGGAATGCCTTTTAATATAATTGAGAATGTTAGTCTTCTATGGGTCATAGCCGCAAAAAATGGAATTTATATATTTTTCTTTTATGCTTTTGGATGCCATTTCAAAGTTTAAAGTTCCATATAGTAACTGGTTTTATTAGGAGATATTAATAATGAAAATACACATCAAATAATTGGGAAAATATGTTGTTACATGGTATGGTTTACCTCGTAAAATACGTTGTGCCGATGGAGAAACACTACTTGTAGTTAAATTAAAATCAGGTAAACTATCAGCTACCACCAACAACAAACAATAAAAAATAGCAATTAAACCAAAACAAGTTCTAAAATGCATATTGGTACCAATGTTTTGCGGGATGAAGGGTCAAGGCCAACAAATCCTCTATGTTGGTTCAAGAAATTATTGGGGTGCTATGTTAGTTCCAAGTAGATAATCTATTTGGAACTAACAACCAGTAACATGCATGGAAACTCATCATGACATGCGCTTCAGTGTTTTCGACAGTGTGAAAAACGGAAACTCTTGGAAACGGATACAAAACGTTTACGGTCACATTTTCGTAATTATCCAAAATATGAAACACATCTCTAAGTTTTTAAACGTCTGATTAAAATTCTGGAAATTCAAACCTTTTATTTTCCAATTCATATTCAGTCTAAGATTAGAAAAAATGAAATTTCTAATTCACTGACCATTTCTTTCTTGTATCCTTCAATTTAAAGAACTTAGCACTATTTATTTCTCATATAATTCATGTCTCTTGAATCTCGATTGAGTTTAGACTTTATTTATCTTATTCTCCATCCTTGATTTTTTAAATATATTATTATATTTTTAATATTATAAATATGCGTTTCCGTTTCGTATGTTTTTTAGAAATTACGTTTTCCGATATCTGTTTCCGCTTCTATTTTCGTATACGTTCTAAGTAGATTGCTTGGACATGTGATAAGTAGTGTAAAAGATACACTGATATTTAGAAGACAAGTATGTTATTATATGTACTAGATTAGATTAGTGAATCATTCTTAAAAAATAAAAGAAGATTAGTGAATCATTATTCACATGTTATGTTCTTTCTTTCTTCTAGAAATATAAGAGATCCTCCTAGAGTTTAGTTCCAACACTTCGATCGATATATATTATTCCAAATAAAAAAATTAAATATAGTTAGCATGTTATATATTGTCATGTGAGTGAGACAATATTTTAATAATAATATTCTGAAACAAATATAACTGTAATAGGAAATAAAACATTCTTGTTTGGTGAAACTGAGATTTGATTTGAGAATGATTTTGTAATAATAAGGTATCGTACTGAAGATGATTGAGACTCCAAGAAAAATATATAAATAAATAAATAAAATCACATGATTATAAAGACATTCAATATACTCTCAAAAGACTCCAAAATTGCCACAAATAACAATGATGACTTTGAATAACTGTTTTTGTTTTTCTTGTTCAGAAGAAAAAAAAAGAACACAAGCCAAAAGTAATTTTTTATACCTAACACATCAAATATTTATTTATCTTTTCTAACATTAAACCTATTGTTTTTTTAAATATTCGTGAAAAAAAATAAAAATACAAATATAACGTAATGTAATGAAATATTAGAGGGCGAATTCATCGATAACAGAGTAATTAAGTATAAGTATATGTTTAATAAATTTGCATATTTAAAGAATGGGAAAATAAGAATCAAATGAGATGTTTGTAAGTGAGTGAATAAGTTGAGTAACCGTTGATCGAGGTAAAAAAGAATGAAATTCGTTTTTGGTGCTTTAACTTGTTCTTTGTTCCGAGAGAGTGAGCGTGTGGTTCTTTTTCTCACTCACTAGGAAATAATACTGTCTAATACGTTTTTTATTTGTCAGGATATTAGGGTTCCACTCTCTAACATTTGGTTCTTGAATAACACGTGCTTCGATGATGCATTCCTCAAAGTTCAATCTTGTGCCTTTTTTTCTTGGATCTTTACTTTGTTTCTTCCTCACAATAGGACGACTCATTTCATTCCTACATATTACTACTATTCTTCATTTTTATCTATTTTCTCTTTCTCACGAACTTTAATTTTTAGTTTTTTATATTCTGTATAGATGATATCAAATGAGAAGTCCCTTAATTTAATTAAATAACTCGAGTTTATAGGATCCATACAATGTATTCAATTTGATTGACTAGTAGTATATGTAACTATCGAATATATAAGCATCAAAGATGGGGAAATTGATGAGGGCTTGATTAGAAAAGAAAGAAAGAAATAACAATGACAAAAAGGTAAGAAGATGATTCATCATTGATAAACCAATAATATGAGAATGAGATTAAAAGAAAAATAAAAAATAAAAGGGGGGAAAAAGAATAGGCAAACTCTGTGGAAACTTCAGTGTTATGTCGACTGTGTTGTTTACCAAGGCTGAAAGAAAGGAATCTGTTGGTTTGATATTGATATGGCTTTTGCAAGAACCAAGGCTGTTATGTTTACCAACACCGAATAAAGCTATTACTACACATTCAAACCCCTCTTTTATAAAAACCCCTCTTGTTTTCTCTTTCTCTCTCTACTCTATATTATATATAATAACAATAATAATAATGCAAAAAAAATATGGCTAATAAATGCTCCTTAATAGGTTGTAATCGAACCGAACCAAGTCGAGCCAAACTTTATCCTGCTCAGGCTCTGCTCAGCTCGTCAGAAAATTGACGAGTCTGAGCTCAACATTCTGTTCGTGCGCGGTTCACGAACTTGTTAACGAGCTCTTTTATTCAGTTCATGAACTTCGGTTTCAAACAACTCATTAATTATGTTTATTAATTATATTGATTTGAAATTTGTTTAACACAAAACTATATCGTTTTGAAACCTATAAACTAAATTTTATACAAAACTATGTTACTCTGTATTTCCCCTTTTATAGAAATATTATTGTTAAAAATAATCGAACCAAGCTTGTTTACGAGTGTGTTCATGAAAAATATAATTGAGCTTACTCATGAACCTATAATCGAACATCCTCGCGAGTTTTTGAACCGAGTTTTGCTATGCTCAAACTCATCTAGTTTATAAATCGAGCCCAACACGAAAATCGATCCGCTCATGAACGGAGCAGATGATTTATAGCCCTACTCCAGAAATTATCCAAATAGCTTACTAATTCTCTGAACTTTCAAATTATCTCGATAGCCCAATCAACCTTTTGCATGCAGTTTACTTTGTAATAGGGGGTTAATTAACTGCATTTTAGGAAAATTCATGAGCCTATTAAGACAGTTATACAAGTTCAGGAGACTATCAGAAGCTTTGAAATTTAGGAGTCATTTAAGTTTTTTTTGGATAAACTCAAAAGATAGATGTATTAAGCCTAAAAACATCTTCAAATGCCTCGTTATTTCGATTTTGTGGATCGAGCTTCTATGGCTTATTTCAAGATATCACATTTCTTATAATATCCTTTATTTATTTTGTTACATTAAACTCATATTTAAAGAGTGTTACTTCATTCATTTATATTTGAAATTATATGTTTTATTATAACAATTTCTTTATAGTTTTTAGAGATTATAATATCCGGTTAAACTTTTGGATCAATTGGTTTCATGAAATTTGAACGCATAGCAAGATGAGTACATGTAATACACCTTTAAGCCGAGGGGATTACGTGCGTGGACATGTCAAATATTATAATAAAAACTATTATTGCATTTTAACTATTAGCTTAAACTTTTAGTTGAAATAGTTGTTTGACATGATATCAGACCATATTAGATTAAGTGGTCAAACGTTGGAATCCACAGATTAAGTGAAAATCATGTTGTTATAAGTTAGAGATGAAAGTAGATATTATTATATACTAGTTCAAAGTTAATTATACATTAAGCATTCCCGAAAATGTGGGTTTGATATTCTCTTCTCTAGTTAAAGTGTAATGTAAAAGCATATTCTTGTACGAAAGAAAGAAGTGAGCATACATTTGAATGAATGATGTATTGTATTCATTTAAGGAATGGCTCGGAAATTCAAGCCAAATCTATTCTTTTTCTCTCTTTCTCCAAACAACATGCCTTCATGCTAGTAGTATATACTCACATGGAATTTTCTGAAAATTCCAATTCTATGTATGCTACATTTTTCTAGTTATTCCACATCTTTCTTTCTTTCTTATTAAAAAAAAAAAACTTTATTTATATCATAGATGTGCATAATAGATCATTTTGAACTCAAATATTATGAGTAAATTTTAATTTTAGTTCAACTTTAAAAGATATTTTTGTAAGCTTAGTAATTGCATATGTTGGGTCTTGTACAACTTCTAAAAAAAAAAAAAGTTGATTCGGACCTAAACAGATATAATGTAAACTACTATGCTAAAGTTATTGAGATCTAGATATAAAAAGACAGTCAATAATTAGATCATCATCATGAAGAGAGATACCATATTATATAAGTGTGAACATTTTGTGAATGTGCGGATTTATTTTTAGATTTGGCGCTGAGATGAGTGAGGTGGCTTAGACCTTGGGCCTGCCTCTTTGGTGGGCTTTTCTCTAAAACCAAATGGGCTTTGAGCAAATGGGTCTGAAACAGATGCCCCCTATTGCTCATCCCGAAGCATTTAATGTGAGGGGACATATACTGCTGCAGTCTTTTGTACATGACCTGAAAAAAATGATATTGTCCATCAAGATGCTAAGGCAATGCCGTTTAGTGACCATGGCAGTTAGCTGGATGTGGAAAGGTATATATACTCATATCGAATCATGAAACCTTTTCATCTTCAGTGGAACTCGAGCATAAACATGAAAAATAGACACATGATGTTAGGAAATATAACATGTGTAGGCGCAACGAAAAAACAAAAAAAAACTTTTCTATTTTCATATCACGTAGGACCCATTAATCGTTATTTCATATCATAAACAAGTTAAATATAAATACCTTGCTGAAGATCTATCTACTGTTGCAAACGAAGTATCCTCAAAGATCTTTTAACCTTTTCAATAATGAACTAGGTCAACTTTGTTTAGTGATCAAGAATAGAACACCTCTAATGGTATCCACATGAACTAAGAAACGAATGGACGAATGAGAGAAATAATTTTTTTATCAAAAATTAGAGAAAGACTAGCCAAATAGCTTTTGACCAACAACTTCTCATGCCTAGTACTCTCACTGGGCACATCCGCCAGTTTTGACAGTTCAAGAGCAAGAAAGGAGTTGGTTAAGTTTTCATCCTCCCACATCTTTCCCACAAATTGTAAAAACATACGGACCCTGCTCTCCATATCAGTCATTAAAGGCCTTATTTCTGACAGTCAGACCGATTGAGCAACCCATAGCAGCCACGACACTTTCGCGTTCTATCTCTACATCTACATCCATCTGTAACCTTTTTGCACAACTATATGGTGGCTCTTCTTCCTCATCATTTTTGTCTTCTCTCTCCGACAGCTCCACCATGGAGTCCATCGTCGAACGATGACTTGGCACTTTCGATGTTGTACATATTTTGTAGGACCAGTCTTTGTTGTCAAACCAACCTCTACCTTTTCCTCAACCTAGGCTTCAGTATCCAGTTCGGCTCTGTCTCGGGTAGAGACAATTGGAATGCCCTCCAAGATCGTCTCATCGATGTCAAGCTGAGTGGCCGCATTAACCACCGTCGATGCTCTGCACCACTTGATTGGCATCATCAAACGTATCAAAAGAAGGCAGGGATCCAGACGCAGCTTGATAAGCTACACCCGATGGAAGAAACTCAGTGCCCAAATCCATATTATCAAAGTCCATGCTGACTTGGTCACTTGCCGGCGCTACACATACAAAAACAGACATCATTACAAAAATTCAATCATATAGGCAAAATAAAAGACAGGCATCAAGTTTACAAACTAACAAAGTCACAACTTGCAATACTCACCATGAACAGCCACTTCGACTGTAATCGACTCAAGCTCTGCCATGTCACTCATTATAAATGGGCCCGCACCCATCCATTCGGTCAGTGTATTCTGTGACCAACTAGTCAAGTGTGCCAGACGCCACTTGTTCCATATATGACGTCCGGACACCACGAAATGTGTAATTAGTCGTTGCACATCCTGCTTCGGTTCTGAAGGCACCCTTTTCAAGTAGGCGACCAACTTCATCTTCTTTCTAGTAAGCTCCATTGCCATCAACCACCTTAAGGAATCCTTCGGCTCCACATTCCAGTTCACTCGAAATGGAAACTCTCGATTCTTTAGAGACACCTTTATAAAATGATGCCTCCACTCTGGCAGCTTATCCGACAGTCTGCCAATCATATTAAACTTCGCATGAGAAAATCTTACATGTTGCGGCCTTTACCCCTTTATTGGCTTAAAAACTTTTGAAATATAAGACTAGTCCCTGATAGGGTCAAAACCCCCTATCTTTGGGTACGGTTTTAGGACGATTTTTAGTGTTATTTTATGAATAAGTGAGCAATTCTCGCATTTATATGCTTTTGTATGAGTTAGTTAGAAATTGTATATGTTCTATTTACTTTTCGTTGTTTAGGCTCGTTTTCTGATTATTTTAGGCAAATATGGCCAAATTAGCATGTACGTTAAATTTCCATTATCTTTTATGGCTAATTGGTCCGCCAAAAGTCGCACCAAACGGAGTGTTTACTCAAAATAAGCGATTGGCGGGTCAATTTAGCCTCGAAACTAATATTATTTGGAGTTTACGTGCGTGTGCAGGTTAAAACAGGAACGAGTTCGGGCGAAAAATTGCATTTCGGGACATCCGATAGTCGCGCAAGGCGTTTTGGGCATTACCGCTCGTCGAAATGGCCTTTTTGGGGCCAGCTCGGAGAGCTGACCTACGGGAATCAGTCAAAAGACTGATTCCCGGCCCTACGATGCCACGATCGATCCCACGTCTTCCCACCTGCAAAAGGAAACAAATTAGGTCAGAAAGAGGGCCCGAACCGCGACTATAAATAGGACTTTCATATTGTAAATTAGATATCTTTTATCTTTTGTAAAAATGTAGCTTTCACCTTGAGAAATCCTCTCCATCTCCTCCATCTCCTTCAACCTCCATTGAAGACACCTCTGAAGCTTCATTCACCGAGGATTGCTCAAGTTCCATCCTTAAGTCCTAGGAAGACGCCTGCATTAGTAGACAGGTTCCCTGAAAGGGATTTTTCTTCTCTTTTCATATTCTGTCTAGCCTCTAATCCATGTTATGAATCCTAGGCTCATTGTATCTCCGTGACAATACTTTTCATCTTTAATATATATTATAGTTTTGTTTATTAAATTGTTCTATTGCTTAAATCTTTATCTTACGCTTTGTCTGATTGGTTTAACTCATTCGATAATCCCAAAATTAAGTTGGCACATATTGCGAGCTGAATCTGACCTAGTCAGTGCCTATAGGATTGAGGACCCTATAGAAGATTAAGCCCAAATTGTCGAGCTTTAGAGCTAGTTTCGGCCTTACAAGGGAATCACGAACTAGGTACCTCAGGAGGATAGGTAGGGTTAATCTCCTCAGACACAAGTGACTTAGATTAGGTTTTAAATCCGTTGTCTAAATAATATATTTTCATTATTATCGTATCACCTTATGTCCCTTCGGGTAATTACATTGCTAAAAGATCACCTAGGAGTATAATAACTTAGATAGGAGTAGAAGTAACTTAATTAGGAGTAGGTTAATTTAATCAAATCCAAATTCAAACCCTGATGCGCCCTCACCTAAGTTAGAGATGAGAACTCACTAAGGGATAAGTGTACCCCGTCGTTATCAAGTAATAAATTTCTGGTTAAGTCCAGGTTATTGTCCACATGATTTATTTCTGCAAGTATCGGGTTACTTGGTTTCAGGTGTTATCTAGGCTTAGGGGGTTTTGAGTTGGTTTTGCTAAATTAATCTACTCCTAGGTTGAATGATACTATTTCTAGCTAAGTTATCTGATTCTAACTAAGTTATTCTACGCCTAATTAAGTTACTCTACCCCTAAGTGATCTTTTACCGATGCAATTATCCGAAGGAACATGAAGGGATACGATGATAATGAAAATAGATTGTTTAAGCAATTGAATTAAAACCTAAGTCACTTGTGTCCGAGGCGATTAACCCGACCTATCCTCCTAAAGTTCCTAGTTCGTGATTCCCTTGTAAGGCCGAAACTAGCTCTAAGGCTCAGCAATTTGGGCTTAATCTTCTATAGGGTCGTCAATGCTATAGGCACTGACTAGGTCAGATTCAGCTCGCAATATGTGCCAACTTGATTTTGGGATTATCGAATGAGTTAAACCAATCAGACAAAGCGTAAGACAAAGATTAAAGCATTAAAACAATTGAATGGACAAGAACTATAATATATATCAAAGATGGAAATATTGTCACGAAGTTACAATAAGCCTAGAATTCATAACATGTATCAGAGGCTAGACAGAATGTAAAAGAAGAAAAATCTCTTTCAGGGAACCTGTCTACCAATGCAGGCGTCTTTCTAGGACTTAAGGATGGAGCTTGAGCAATCCTTGGTGAACGGAGCTTCGGAGGTGTCTTCAATGGAGGTTTGAAGGATATGGAGGAGGTGGAGAGGATTTCTCAAGAGGAAAAACTAAGAAAATTACAAAGATAAAAGATATCTAAATTACATTGGAAAAACTCTATTTATAGGCGTGGCTCGGCCCTCTTTTTGACCTATTTTCGTGTCCTTATTGGCGTAGGAAGTCGTGGGGTCCATCGTGGCTTCGTGGGGGCGGAATTGGTCTTTTTGACTAATTCCCGCAGGTCTGCTCGCCGAGCAGGGCGAGCTGCTCGGCGAGCAGGGCTACTCGCGACGAGCAGCGCCCTGCTCGCCGAGCAGGCGCCTGGTGGCCTGCTCGGTGAGCAGGCTCCTGGTCGCCCGAGCAGGCGCCTGGCGGCCTGCTTGGCGAGCAGGCATCCTGCTCGCCCGAGCAGGCCTCTGGCGGCCTGCTCGGCGAGTAGGCCTCCAGGGGCCTGCTCGGCGAGCAAGCATGGCCTATGGAGGCCCGCTCGTCGAGCGTTTTTGCCCAGCTTGCCCTTGATGCTTGCTGAATGCCGTCGAAGCCCTTTTTCGCCCGAACTTACACCTGCGCACGTACTGAAACTCCAGATAACATTAGTCCAAAGGCTAAATTGATCCGTCAATCGCTTATTTTGAGCAAAAGCTTCGTTTGGTGCGACTTTTGACGGACCAATTAGCTTCAAAAGATAATGGAATTATACTATGCATGCTATTTTGGCCGTAATTGCCTAGATTGGTCATAAAACGAGCCTAAACAACGAAAAATAAATAAAATGTTTCCAATTCCTAACTAACTCACACAAAAGCATTTAAATACGAGAAATGCTCGCTTATTAACTAAATAATGCTAAAACCCATCCGAAAACCGTACCCAAAGATAGGGGTTTTTGACCCCTATCAAACCTCCTCGCACTTAAAACTTTACTTGTCCCCAAGTAAACTAAAAACTAAACCCGCCATCACAAGCAAGCTAGAAAACCTCCCGGTTTGACTAGGTGCTTGACACAATTTCGAGCATCTGTAATTACATGCATTCGGAAATACAAAGTAGAGACACGATATCCAAAAGCCGCATTTCAATTATCATAAGTCATAGTTTTAAGCAAAAGTACACATGTTTAATTAAACGAGTTTAAGGGGATCGCTAAGTAAAACACCTCACCATAGGTAGTTCACTCATTTCACACAGTTTTGATGGCTAAAGTGTTTACTCTCGGCTTATGTTCTTGCTTAGGATTGCGTTGATTTTGCACGTTCATCCGAGTTCCTCTACTATGCTATATGATTCCGATGATATCAAAAACAGCCTCTAATCGGGGTTGTAATGTGGTTAGAGGGTTAAGGTACAACAAGGGTTAATAGTTCTAGCGCTACAAAAACAAAGTTCAAATGGCTTTAGCGAATATGAAGTGACTGAGCTTTTTATTCATCCCTTATTTTCTTTTGAATGTTTTCTTGAGACGTTTTTTATTTTTAAGAACTGGGGAATGAAGTTCTTCCCTTTTGTTCGTCTCTTTTCTTTTCTTTTCTTTTTTTTTTTTTGGGATAGTGATGCTCATTCACTTCTTAGCCTTTTGGCTTGCTACTGTAATGCCATAAACAAAGATAAAGCGCTAGAAGAAAACAAAGGCTCAATTGAGCTTTGCAAAAATTTTGGGTTAAGTAGCAAACCAAGTTGTGGTTTGCAAAAATAGTTTAGAACGAAAGAAAAATCTATAAACTACAAAAATATAGGCTCAAAGGGGCTTCCTAGAGTGGATGAAAAAGAAAAAATAAGGGTAAAGAAAAAGGGTTAATTCTAATGAGGCTGATTCATCGTTTATCATCTCAAATCATTGCATGTAGGTTCAACACAGTATTAGGTGCAAAATCTGTAATCTTCCACAAGTCAAAGCATTCACATAAAAATGTCAAGAAAAAGAGCTTTTTGATGTTCGCTCTTAGGCTCAAATTCAACTCACAATTCTTTGGGTTTCAATTTTGTGTTTACTAGTGTTCCCCAAACTCAAGTTTAACGTCACATGCCTTCAATTCTTAAGTTATCTACCTAAGTAATGATTTTAGCATTTCTTCAACAGTAGGGTCTAAATGCAAACCTTATGTAACATCCCAATTTTGTGCATTTCATTTCATATAGACATATGCATTACATGACATTAGAAGGAACATTAGAAGATAATATTTGCATTTTACATGTCATTATATCACTGAATATATATAAATAACAATATTAGGATAAGTGAAAGTACATGAAATAGATGTGTAAGTGTGTTTTAAAGTATAGGGACTAAATTGAATAATCTTAAAAATATAAGGACTAAAGTGTAATTTGCTAAATTTATAATTTAAATAAAATTATATATAATTTCAGATCTAATATTACTACTACTACTACTACTACTAATAATAATAATAATATTAATATTAATAATATTAATATTAATGAAAATAATAGTGGTGATAAAAGAGTAATAACTAAAATTAAGTATGGGTAAATGGGAAAATACATCCAAACCACAAAGATAAGTTTGAGATTGATCATATGATGGATGATCATATGAATTCTCCAGAACTTTAGTGAGAGAAACACTTTTAGGAGAGAGAAAGTGAAGAAGAAGAGAAGAAGAAGAAGTGGTAGAAGAAGAGAAAGGTATGCTTAGACATCTTTTTGCACAAATTATTTCATATTTCTAGAAGCTGATTTTGAGGAAGTTGAAGAAGAGAAATTTTTGAGTCTTTGTCTTAGGTAAACTAGAAAATTCGTTTCATATTATTTGGGTAAGTATCCTAGGAGATATGGTAGTATCAATTAGACTAGGTCTAATCTGAAATCTGTACTTGATTTGTTTCTTCTTGAATAATTTGGGATATCTTAGGTTCCGAATTTGAGGAAGGTATAAAAATGAAAATTGATCCTTTATGTGTTTAGTAAATTCCTGTAAAGTTTGGTTAGTATTGAATAAGTAAGTAGTGAGAAACTCACTAAAGAAGTGTAGGTGTGCTGTGTTGTATAGATGCTGAAACAGGGTTAGGTTGTAAATTTTATTGTAAATTATTTAGAGCTCCTAAAATTCTGATATTTGGATATGTTATACCTCTGTATGTCTAGTTTTCTTACCAAAAAAGAATCAGAACATTTGGAATTATATCTTTTAAGTTATGAGTAAATTAGCAAAACTGGTACAGGCGAGTTGATGTTGAGATACAACATCAAAATAAATTTTGCCATAAATTGGGTGGTTCTGTAAAAATGATAAAATTTTAACATGATCTTCATATAAGAGTTAGGAGTACAACAAAATAAGAATTAGGTCAGTTGGTTTAGTATAGAGAGAGTTACAAGACTTTTGGTATTGATGGGTCCTTGAGAAACATTATTTGATATTGAAGTTTATGGAATAAAAGAAGAATAAGAAAATGAAATTTGGTAAATAAATAATGATGTCTCTTTAATCATATATTAAACTATACTTATAGGTACTCAAACCTTTGAAGATATTCCGGAGGAAGGTACAAGTCGTCGTCAATGAAGCTAGCGGCTTAGTTGTGAGTATAAACATAATATGAATACTTTGGCTTCTGAAGATGTGATTGAAATGTTGATATGAATTGATACTTTGTGATATTATGAATTGTTTTGCTATGTTGATGTGAATTGATACTTGATTGAATTACTTGTGATGGAATGATTTAAATGCAAAGTATGTGTACATGTTGCATAAAACGTAAATAACGTTGTGACATACCAGTCTAGGCACTTATGACTACTTGATTATATGGACTACTTGGACCTATATGGTCAGATATACGGACTACTTGGACCTATATGGTCATTCACATGGACTACTTGATTACATGGACCGAAAGGTCGAATTATGAGATTACAAGGCTGTACAGCAATACATGTGTTACCGTTTACCTGCTACTTGATCCCGGGAAGTGTCTAGCTGGTGGTGTCACGACAAAATTAATAAAAGGTTTATCATTTGCATATGCATGAATTTGTACGTGTGTATGTGTATGTGATTATAATTCATTGATTGTTTATATTCACTGAGTGGCGACTCATATAAATCGCTAAATTTTTCAGTTGGTTGATGAAGTAGATGAACAAGAGTCTCTAGAAGGTCAGATATTGTAGATAGCATGGATGAAAGGTCGGTTGGCTGTGTTCCACCTCATTCTCTCTCCTCTCCTCACAAGCATGTAGTATAAGTAAACTTTTGGACTAAATAAGTTTGTAACTTTGTGTATAAATACATATGTATACTTAACGTGTATGTGTTCTATATTACTACGGGTATAAGCATTCATAAATGCTTCTGTCTACTGAATAGTCTCAGTTTAAAATAAATACTTTATCCAATGAATAGTCTAGAAAAAAAATTATACGTATAGGGTGTTACACCTTAGCTCATGCTTTTACAGATACAAGGGTTGTGTCCTACACCTAAACTAGTTGTCATGCAATTTTAGATTCGGTTCTCAGCCCTCAAGGACAAATAACGAAGTTTAGATTCGAAGGAGGTTCACGGTTTTAGGTCCTAAAACTGAAAAACATAAACAAAACCCAAAAACGCTAAACTAAACTAGACACGACGCAACAAAAATTTAAAATTATACAATTTTTGTAAGTTTGTCTACCCCTCCTCCTCACACTAAAAGTATGCAATAAGTTCCAACATTGCATCACAAATCATGAAGTACGAGTATAAAGAGTTAGGGTGGAGAAGACAACTTACTGATCGGCCGGGGGAGGTGGCCATGGCATGTTGTAGCGCTCGCAGTAGTCTGACGCTACATATTCAAGGCCTGTGAGCCTCCAGTCCATGTTCTGTTCGAAGGTTGTGAACCGATGGTCCATTTGTTGAACAGTGTTGAATGTCCGAAGGTTCAGGTCTCGCATTTCTGCCATCATGGTGTTGATGGCTTGGAATTGGGCCTCCGTCCCCGGTGCTTGGTCTTCCCTTTGGTCTCCTGCTATCGGAGGTTCTTCTCCCTCAGGTCCCTCGTCCCTATGCTGTGGTGGAATCCGTGCTCTTTTCCGTCCCCCTCTGCTAGAGCTTGCTCCTTCGGTTGGGTTCCTGTTTAAGACTTCATGAAAAGTAGATCTCCCCAAAAACTTGGAGTTAAGCAAAGTAGGGTAAAAAGCAACTTCTTGAATGTCCAAGTTTTTGAATTGGCTCTCAAGTAGGTTGGTAACTAAGTGTCCAAGGCCAAGGGAACCGCGTTTTCTACTCGTTTGGCTTGAGAAGCCCTCAAAGATGGTCTTGACATTATTCACGTGTTTGTGGTTGGCCACACACCATAGTATGAGCAATTCTGTCTTTGAGACTTTATTGCTCTCGTTTTTGCCCAACAAGTTGTGAGCCACAAACTTGTGAACAAGGTTGAGGAGTGGGTCCAAGAGAGCGACTGGGCTAGCAGTCTGGGAGTCAAATTCCGATATGCCTGTTAATTGTTCCCAGGCCATATCTTTTGTCATGGGCTTCTCAAAATCTGAGATTGCCTCTGGGTTGTTATAGACTCCCATCAGGGCTGCTAGTGTGGTATCACTGAGGCGGTAAGGTTTACCATTCAGTCTAAAAGAATGCTTACCACAGCCCGAGGGTAACTCTTTTTTCCAAGTAGTCAAAAATTCCATAGTGAAGTTGTGATAAACTGGGGTCTGTTTTGTGGCTAGTCTATACCAGCCGTGGAATTTGAGGATTTCATTGAAATCCTTTTTCAAGCCTATAGACGCTAAATATGTTTGATCAACAACTATATGGGTAGCAAGTTCTTGCTTGGAAAATCTATCATACAATACCCCCTCACGTTCATCAACAAGCCCAAAGGGTGGATCATACTTAGCTTGGAGGCTGTCGCTGAACTCGACCTCAGACTCGGCTTCATTCTCAACTGCGACCTTGGCTTTGCCTTTCTTACCCATGGTTCCTGAGGAATAGACCAAAAATGGACAAGTTAGGACATATTTACAATTTTGAACATACACCCCAAATAAACCATTCATAGGCATAAACCATAGTTTTAGGAACTTAGGGACTAAAACCATAAGTATTTGGTCCCTAAGTGTTTTACCCGGAATTCACAAATTCATGCAAAATTGGAGATGCCCAATGACTAAAACATAGTAAGAATGCAATTCATAACTCTATTGGCAAGTTTTTAACTATAAATTGAATAGTTGAACTTTGAGCTAAAATGGAGATTTTACCCAAATTGAGCAATTTCTCCAAATATTCACAAATTGAGAATAGAAATCACACCCAAACCATAAATCAATCATGATGTTAACACAAGTTGCAAGAAAATCAAGAATTAAAAGTAAACAAGAGATTTATTTGAGAAAAGAGAGAGAAACCTAAAACTTAGGTTTTTCTTTAAATCTCAAAAATTATCACCCTAAGCTAAAATCTAAGCCTAGAAACATGTTAGAAATCAAAAATGGGTAAATATTCATACCTTATATCTTGAATTCGGGTTAGTGTGGTGGATTTGGGAGTTTAGGTTTTTGAAGGGAAAAGAGAAGAAGAAAGGAAGAAAGAAAGAAATAAGAAAAAGAAAGAAGAGAGAAGGGAAGAAGAAGGTGGGGAAGGGGATGATGAGTCCCCCCCCCCCCCCTTTTTTTCTTATTCTTTTTCTTTTCTTCTTCTTATTCTTTCTTCTCTCTTTCTTTTTGGTTCGGGATTTTAAAATCCTGAACAGCCCGTGTCGGCCGAGCTGGCTGACTCGGCCGACCAGCCCGGCGAGCTGGGCAGCGCCTGACTCGCCTGGGTTGGGCGAAATTCGTTTTTTTTCCGAATAAAGTGTGGGGGAACAAAGCTTGACAATGTAACTAAAAAGGACAAACGAGATTAGAATTCAATCAACCAAAATTAACAAAAAATAAAAATAAAAGAAAAGGGAATGCAGAATTAAATTGTTCAAGCTTTGAATTTAAACCGAGGAGAACCCGATTTCTCCCTCTTACTCAATCCTTTCTCAGGATCTTTGGATTCTTCTCCGTTGTGCTTGGGAGAGAACCCTGTGGCCTTTCCTGCCTGCCCCTATTGATCTGAGCTACCTGATTGCTCAAATCTTTGCAGAAGGCTTCGTTGTTGGCAAGCCTAGCCGAGATCTCCTTCAAAAGAGTGATCACCTCGTCAGATTCCTTAGGAGGTTGCATTGGCCCTTGGTTCTGCTGTTGATATGGGGGCATGCCAAGCCTCTGATCTCTATGTTCCTGAACAAAACCGCTGGGAGGTCGAAGCACATTTTGATTTGAATTCCCGTAAGAGAGGTTCGGGTGTTGAGGCCTCATGTAGTTGCCATTGTTGTTGTTGTAGGAGTTGTAGTTGTTGGGGTTGGAGTTGTTATAGTTCTGATTGTATCTCGGCTGCCCCCCAACATAGTTGACCATCTCCACCCCATCTCCAGCGAAAGGGCTACCTGCTTGACAATCCTTTCCATGGTGGTCGCCGCCACAGTGCACACAGGTGGGAGGTTGGCTAAGCTTAGCCAACAGTACGTACATCTTCCTACTCAAATCCGCAACAACTAGATTTTGTTCCTGTTCTTCCACAGCAAATACCCGCTGCCTTGTGGGGCCAGCGAGCTTCTGTTCTTGCCACTGCACACTCTTTCTGGCCAGCTCATTAATCATGTCATATGCCTCTGTTGCTGTCTTTCTAAACAAATCTCCACCCGCTGCGGAATCTACAATAGCTCTATTGGTGGGTGTCAGTCCGTGATAGAAGACGCTTACTAACTGATGCTTGGGTATGTCATGATGAGGGCACATGCGCAGCATTTTTCTGAATCGGGTCCAAGATGTATGGAGCGCTTCGTGCTCGGGTTGGTGGAAGGATGTGATCTCACCCCTGAGCATTGCTGTCTTCGAGGGAGGGAAGTAGTAGGACAAGAATTCCTTCTCCAACCCTGCCCAAGTCGTGATTGAACCGGGCTCCAGTGTTCTTAGCCATTCCAAAGCTTGCCCGGTCAGAGAGAACGGGAACAATTTCAGTCTAGCAGCATCTTGGGGAACCCCATTTGTTCTTGCGGTGTTTGCGCACATTAGGAAGCGATCCAGATGATCATTCGGGCTCTCATGTGCTTCTCCTCCAAACAATCCGGTCTGTTGGATCAAGTGAATTATACCGGACTTGATTTCGTATGTATTAGCCAGAATGTTTGGAGCGGCAATGCCTGACAAATGCTGGTGCCAGGATCTCACTCATCAGACGAGTGTCATTTTGTGGCCCGGTGTTCTCAGTATTCCGTTCATTGTTCCATTCATTGTCAGTCATCTTGATAGGCTCGATGATCTCGTCTTGCTTCAGCTTTCCGATTTGTTTGCTCCTGTGAAGAGTACGTTCAATTTCAGGGTTAAGAGGGACACACGGTATTTTCGCTGATCTCGTAGGCATACGCTGAGAAAAGATAAATACAGAAATAAATGAAAGCGGAAGGGAAATCATACACATCATACAAGGTTTCATAGTTTTGTACAAGTATAAGACGGTATAAATAAACACATACAGACACGTATAGATGAAGTTGACAAGTATAACTACATGTTCGTACAAACGAATATAAACAAGCGTAAGTATAAACAAGGATGGTTATCATAAATAAGTATGTATAAACAAGTGTATATAAACAAGTATAAACGGTATAGATACATATGAACAAGTATTATCATTATAAACAAGTATAGTTATTATAAACAAGTATACAAGTATAAATGATATTAACAAGGAATATTCACAAAGAATGCCTAAACTAACAAATCGACCTTTGGTTCGATATTGCAGAAGAAATAAATCCCCGGCAACGGCGCCAAAACTTGATGCGCCCTCACCTAAGTTAGAGATGAGAACTCACTAAGGGATAAGTGTACCCCGTCGTTATCAAGTAATAAATTTCTGGTTAAGTCCAGGTTATCGTCCACAGGATTTATTTCTGCAAGTATCGGGTTACTTGGTTTCAGGTGTTATCTAGGCTTAGGGGGTTTTGAGTTGGTTTTGCTAAATTAATCTACTCCTAGGTTGAATGATACTATTTCTAGCTAAGTTATCTGATTCTAACTAAGTTATTCTACGCCTAATTAAGTTACTCTACCCCTAAGTGATCTTTTACCGATGCAATTATCCGAAGGAACATGAAGGGATACGATGATAATGAAAATAGATTGTTTAAGCAATTGAATTAAAACCTAAGTCACTTGTGTCCGAGGCGATTAACCCGACCTATCCTCCTAAAGTTCCTAGTTCGTGATTCCCTTGTAAGGCCGAAACTAGCTCTAAGGCTCAGCAATTTGGGCTTAATCTTCTATAGGGTCGTCAATCCTATAGGCACTGACTAGGTCAGATTCAGCTCGCAATATGTGCCAACTTGATTTTGGGATTATCGAATGAGTTAAACCAATCAGACAAAGCGTAAGACAAAGATTAAAACATTAAAACAATTGAATGGACAAGAACTATAATATATATCAAAGATGGAAATATTGTCACGAAGTTACAATAAGCCTAGAATTCATAACATGTATCAGAGGCTAGACAGAATGTAAAAGAAGAAAAATCCCTTTCAGGGAACCTGTCTACCAATGCAGGCGTCTTTCTAGGACTTAAGGATGGAGCTTGAGCAATCCTCGATGAACGGAGCTTCGGAGGTGTCTTCAATGAAGGTTTGAAGGATATGGAGGAGGTGGAGAGGATTTCTCAAGAGGAAAAACTAAGAAAATTACAAAGATAAAAGATATCTAAATTACATTGGAAAAACTCTATTTATAGGCGTGGCTCGGCCCTCTTTTTGACCTATTTTCATGTCCTTATTGGTGTAGGAAGTTGTGGGGTCCATCGTGGCTTCGTGGGGGCGGAATTGGTCTTTTTGACCAATTCTCGCAGGTCTGCTCGCCGAGCAGGGCGAGCTGCTCGGCGAGCAGGGCTACTCGCGACGAGCAGCGCCCTGCTCGCCGAGCAGGCGCCTGGTGGCCTGCTCGACGAGCAGGCTCCTCCTCGCCCGAGCAGGCGCCTGGCGGCCTGCTCGGCGAGCAGGCATGGCCTGCTCGGCGAGTAGGCCTCCAGGGGCCTGCTCGGCGAGCAGGCATGGCCTACGGAGGCCCGCTCGTCGAGCGTTTTCGCCCGGCATGCCCTTGATGCTTGCTGAATGCCGTCGAAGCCCTTTTTCGCCCGAACTTACACCTGCGCACGTATAGAAACTCCAGATAACATTAGTCCAAAGGCTAAATTGATCCGTCAATCGCTTATTTTGAGCAAACGCTTCGTTTGGTGCGACTTTTGACGGACCAATTAGCTTCAAAAGATAATGGAATTATACTATGCATGCTATTTTGGCCGTAATTTCCTAGATTGGTCATAAAACGAGCCTAAACAACGAAAAATAAATAAAACGTTTCCAATTGTTAACTAACTCACACAAAAGCATTTAAATGCGAGAAATGCTCGCTTATTAACTAAATAATGCTAAAACCCGTCCAAAAACCGTACCCAAAGATAGGGGTTTTTGACCCCTATCAAACCCCCCATAGCCTAGATAACACCTGAGACCAAGTAGCTCGATACTTGCAGGAATAAATCCTGTGGATTCGATACCTGGACTTGTCCAGATTTTATTATTTGATAACGACGGGGTACACTTATCCCTTAGTGAGCCTTGCGGTACCAACGCCGTGAGGCGCATCAGTCCTCGATAACCAGAAGAACAACATAAAGAATAGAACCCCACCATCATTCGCCACTCATTGGGTTCTATCTGTCCGGGGCACAAATCTAACTCCCGCATCAACTCCATAAAGAAATGAAGCAGCGGCAAGTGCATCCCAGCCTCTAACTACTCCTCACAAATGATCATCTCATGAGGTGCCATAGGATCATTCACCCTCCGCACCTCATCTAGATCAATCAGCACATACAACTCTCTAAGCCGATACAATACCAACAGCGCCCCTAGATCCTTCTGTACAATGACGATATGCGCCTCCTCCAGTCCCCTACTTTTTCGCACCTTTGGCCTGATAGCCATATTGTAATAGGCACCATCTGACCCTGGTGCCCCAGCACCTCGAGGCCATACATTTCCTCATCATTCATAAAGATTCCCTAATGTCTCACCGTCACTCACCAGGTAGGCGGCCACTTTTACAATAAACTCAAGTGTACTCGGCCTCACACCACCTACGGGGCTAGAAAATGAAAAAGGCAACTTCACAGCCGGAGTGCTTCGCACTCGAGGTTTCTTAACTCCTGAAATACCCTGCCTAGTTGACTTAACCCCATGAGCATTTTGATTTCTCTAATGGACTCGACTGGAATCGACTAGCATAAAATCCCCAAGGGTAACAATGGCCACGGTCCCAGACTTGACTCAGCAGACATACTAATCAGAGCAAACACTCCACCCCCTCCCCAACACAACTACTGCAGACTTTAAAAATTCGATAAATGCACCAAAAGAAAGCTTTCAGGAAGATGGACCTAACCTCTCCACTAGTAAGCGAGACCAACCGAACGTCTCAAGAAAATTTCTCTTTGCCAATAAGCACCTCCAAACGAACTAGTGGACACACATGAAAACTTTCGAATGAAATTGCAGGCACCACAAAGGAAGCAAAAGTCTCTTTGCAAAGGAATATATGAGAATTTTTCCAAAAGGAAGAACCCTCAGAAATTCAAAGCAAGCCCCTTTTATAGAAGAAAAATAACATAAAGAAACGCCAAAAATTCTCTCTCCCAGGCACGAATCGACACTTGGAAAGATGAACAGTCATTGACATCACGCCTTATTTAATGCTTGTTAGAACCATCATTGCAGCGCCCTAAGAAACTCTTCCAATTCCTCACAGATGTCCCCCACCACTCTCCGACACATTTTGTGGACCACTCAATAAGTAAACCTTCACATCATTCCGTGAACAATCCCACAAGTATAATATCACCTTGTTCCATGAACGACCTATCGGTCAAACCTCCGGTTTGTTTCATGGACCAGTCATCAAGTAAACTTTCCTATCGTTCCATGAACGATCCTACAAATATGCTATCACGTCGTTTTGTGAACTACCTATCGGTCACACCTTCGGTTCATTCAGCAAACCACTCAACAAGCAAACTTTCCCATCATTATGTGAATGATCCCATAGATATGATATCGCCTCTTCCATGAAGGACCCATCGATCGAACCTTTGGTTCATCCTACAGATGACTCATCAAGTAAATTGTTGTGCCATTCTGTAGATGGTCCCCTCATCCATTACCAACCATTCGATGAACGAACCCTCTAAAAACATGTAACTATCCCATGAACGATCCTCCAACTTATGCCTTGAACCTCACTTCGCCAATACTTAATCAGAAATATCACATCGACCTTTTCAAAATCAACACCAAAGTTGCGATAAGCAAGCATAGACTTTTGAATAGCAGCTCACATCAAATGGTTCACATAAGGCTGTGTCTCGTTAAAAAAAGGGGGGGGCTACTTGATAAGACATGTGGGCCAAGCCTACTAAACCTAGCATAAGCACATTTAAGGAACCGGTCCAGAAAGGACAAACCAGGTATAGACCCATGGAGTGGACCCGACCTAGTCAGTCAGCTCTATATAAAGCCCTCAATCCCCAATAAGAAGGTCTACATACTTTCTCTCTCTAGAGTTAATACTGACTTGTGTGTTGAGTTATCCTAGAGACCGTTCCTCGCGCAAGTGAAGCCCAAACCCTGAAGGATTCATTCTAGGACATATTATATTTTCATGCTCCATATCTCATAATTATCACCATTTAGTTTTTCACCCTTATTCAGCTCAGTCACTATATTTCTAGATGCACTTGCCATATCTAACAAAATATATAGACATACATACACGTATTAATGCTTAAGACATACATCATATTCTTTATCATAAAATTAATTATCAAATTAATAACCACGTATTGAATTTAGAATCGAAAAATTGATATAATCAACCATCATCTTCCAAAATTCCAATATTGTTTATTAATTACTTAACTAATTAATATAAAATCATACTTTTTTTTAAGTTAAATAAACTTTAATTCCTTTTGATATGGGCATCTGTGACACGAGACCCTGAGTTAGAGCAAGAGTGGGAGCGAAGGGAGACCAATGAGAAAATCTTCCTCACACGGTGTGTTAGTCAAGTCACACACTGTGTGAGGTTGTTGTTGGAGTTGGGGAAAAACGGACTTCGCACGATGACGGGCAGAACATCAGCCACACGTCGTGCCACTCTCCCACTCAGTGTGTCACTTTACTCACATGCCATCTGGGTTAGTTAACTTGGTGTGTGGGCTGCTTTTCCAGCACTCCGAGTTTTGAGACAACGCCCCATTTTGTTGTCTTTTTTCATGATTTTAATGTTTTGCCCTTCATATAATCACTGTTTTTCCATTTAGGTTTAATTACTTAAATGTCATCATCCGCCACCTTCCTTATTTACCCTATTACTTGTCTTTTACATTGTGACCCTAGTTAGATAGTTGGTTCTTTTGTACTAAGTTAGGAGAGGTATATAAACCTCATCTTTGTATTTAAAGAAAACTTTTATGAAATTAATAAAAAAAACCTAGCCTCCATTGGAGTTATTGTTCTTAACTTGAGATTCACTCATTGAAGCTAGGCTTGAGAAGAAGTATTTTTTGTGGATTTAAGGTTAAAATCCTCACTTGACTACCGATCCGTATCACCTTTTTTACAATAATGTAAAAAAAATAAATCATCCATAACAAATATGGGATTTAATAAAAACAAATATTATTACAAACAATATTATAAATTCACAATGTTATAAGACAACAACAAACATATAAACCACTAATGAGTTAATCTACGTCTTATTTGAATTGGGATAGACTCAACTAATATTTTCCTTAATTCTAGTTCTGGTTTGTAATGTACTTTGGGTAATGGGTTTCCTAATATTATATGATGACCTTTTCGAGTGGACAAATCAATCGAAGCACCGGTAGTTTTCCTCGTACTCCAAGCAATATATTCTTCTACAAACTGTTGGATAAGGTTTTTATATTTTTTATACATATTTCAAATTAAAACGAGAAGCCCACTAAGGCCATCTCCAACCATGCACTCTGTTTTACCTACTCTATCTTCATTTTTCTCTACTCTATCTTTAAATATAGAGTTGCTACAGTAAAACTTCTCCAACCATCTACTCTATTTTACTTACTCTTTAAATATTTTATTATTAAAGTCAATTAACACTACAATTAAAAATTAAATAACATAAATACTTCTACAATTAAAAATCAAATAACACTAAAAGTCTAGAATGATGGTGTCTAAAAACGTCTCTAATAACCTTGCGCGTAGGTTAAGTTTGTCGTGTTCTATCCCTTTAACTAATTGCTTGGGAAAGTATCTTGGTGTTCCTCTTTTAGGAGGAAGAGTGGATAAGAATAGCTTCAGGGATACTGTGGATAGTATTAGTTCTAAAATGAATGCTTGGAAAGCTAATAATCTTTCTCTGGTCGGGAGGATTACGCTTGTGCAGTCTGTCACCTCGACGGTTGCTAATCATGTGATGCAAACAAATATGCTCCCTAAATGGGATTTGCGTAGGATTGATAAAGTGAATAGAACTTTTATTTGGGGCCATACAAGGGAGAATAAAAAAATCCATTTAGTTGATTGAGATTCGGTTTGTAAGACGAAGAGGTGTGGGGGGACTAGTGTTAGGAAATCAGTTGATTCGAATGTGGTTCTCCTTCTTAAGCTTCTCTGGAGGATTTGGAAAGAGCCCCACGCACTCTGGGCAAGAGTTCTGTCTACAAAATATAGGAAGGATCTTATTTTTGGGGGCTCGGTTTCAATTGCCAGTCGTTGATCCCATATTTGTTATAGTTTACAATCGGTCTTTGATTGTTTTTTAAGGGTCTGGTCTGGAGTATAGGAGATGGAAAATCTACGTCATTCTAGGATGATAGGTGGCTGGGTTTTTTCTATCTTCGTGAGTTGGCTGTGCGTAGGGTGGAGGATGAGGACCTCAATTGGCGAGTGAGTGATGTGTTTGATGATAGTGGAAGTTGGAATTGGTGTAAAATTGAGCACTATTTTGATATCCCTACATTGTTGCGTCTGAGATGTATACTTACAGCTCGTGATTCGGACATACGGGACATGCCTAGATGGGTTAATTCTTCTAATGGTAATTTTACTTGTAAGGATGCGTATTCTCTTTTGATTGCTGATCGTGGTGGTGCGGAGGTGGATGCTCGGTTTGATGCGGTTTGGAAGATTAAAGTCCCTCATCGTATCCGGATTTTCCTTTGGCTGTGTCTTCATGACAGGATTCTCACCAATTTGGAGCGGAAAAGAAGACATTTGAGTGAGGTGGATGTTTGTTCTATTTTCCATAGGGATCCTGAGTCTATTATTCATGTGCTCAGGGACTGTCCTGTGAGTGTTCTTATTTGGCAGGGGCTTCTTCCACCGAGTTCGTGGGGTGGTTCTTTGAGATGGCTAAAGAATCTTGGCTTATTGACTGTATGGTGGGTTCTGATGAAATGTTTGGGATTCAGAACTGGGTGAGTCTTTTTGTTGTGACGGTTCATAAACTTTGGACTTGGAGGAACTTAGAGATCTTTTGTAATGGTGAAGGTATCCCGGGTGATCGAATTGCTTCGATCCATAGAACTTTGGATGGTGTTACTGCGGCTTGGGAGGTCTGGCCGAAGTTGACTGTAGGGGGAGGCAGGCAAAAATTGCTTCAGTGGCAAAAACCGGATAAGGACTGGTTTAAACTCAATGTGGACGGCTCCTCTAATGTTTCGACGGATCAGATTGCTTCAGGTGGCGTGATTAGAGATAGTTCGAGGAACTGGTGTAGGGGGTTTACTCAAAATATCGGTCAGGGTGATATTTTAACTGCTGAACTGTGGGGGATACATGTTGGTCTTAAGTTAGCGTTGGATTCTAATTGTCGGAGGTTGATTGCGGAGTCTGACTGTCTTCAGGCGGTTAGTTTGGTTAATTCAGATACGCCTCTTCATCACCCTGCTCATGCTTTAATTTGGGATATTAAATCCCTTATGTCTCAGTTTGAGAATATTGTGGTGTGCCACATCTATAGGGAGTGTAATAAGTGTGCAAATTTCCTTGCCCGTTCTACTATCGGTCTGGCGCCAGGTATTACGGTGTTATAGACAGCTCCTACCTTGTTATCTCATCTTCTTTATGAAGATCGTGCAGGCAAGCGCTGTTTGAGGCTTCTGGCTTTTTGATTTTTTTCGGCTCTGTTGCTGTTTGTTCTTGTTTTGTCTGTTATCTACCAAAAAAAATCAAATAACACTACAATTAAAAATTAAATAACACAAATACTTCTAAAAATAATACATAAATAATAAATATACATGTAAAAAAAATAAATATACATGAAATTAATACTTAAAACAAAAACAAATATTTAAAACAAAACAAATAACATAAAATAAATAATCTATAAAACAAAACACTATAACACAAAATAAATAAACTAAATCAGATTTAAAAAAAATAATAATAAAAAAATAAAATACTATTTTGCCTTGCGGTAAAGATGCCGCAAGCTGGAGCTGGATTTTTCAAGGGCTCTCTAAAAATAGAGAGCTCTTGGAGATGCCCTAAATCTTGTATAATTTGAAAAAGTTAATTTCAAATAATGATACATATCTTCATCATCTAGCATTTCCCACTTTCAAAGAATTTCTTGCATTCTAGAATTTATAGTAATTATATGTTCTACTAAGATATTTCTAAATGAAAAAGAATAACTTTTTAAATCTCCAATTATATTTTTAATAGTTCTTCGTTACTCGACAGTGGTGACATGTGTAGGAGTTCTCAATTAAGAATGTGAAATAGATGCTTGGCCAAACGGCCAAGCTCCAACTGACATTCCTCTTTAATCCAAAAAACACTAATTTAATTTCTCAATTTAACCATGGAAAAGAGCGCTTCTTTTTATTCAATCGGGTCGGATACCATCAAAGATAACCCACTCGAAATATCCGACATGACACAAATTAATCTTAAACTTTGTAATATAATAATTTTGAAAAGTTAGTGAAAAGTTGATGATGGACGTGACTTTATCTTATCCTACTTACCTACACAAACTGCCCCACATGTAACATATGTATTAAATTAACCTAAACAAAATGGCCACCAAGCATACTTTCCTTAATGAGGTTAAATTAGCATTCCTTTCAAACGGTGCCGTAAAGGACATAATTAGTGGTCAATTACAAAACATAATGGGATGGGTTTGTCCATATTATTATTATCTTAATGCTGGGAGTGGAGTGGAGTGGAGTGAATGGTCCTATAAATGGAATTAACCAATCGAAGAAACCAAGTTCTAGAGGTTTCTATTTCTAGTGTGGCATTTTACATCCTCCCAATAATGACAGACTTCTCTTTTTCAAATGTCCAAAACAGACATGCAATTTTACAAATTAATTATTAATAAATTAAATTTAAATTTATTAAATTAGTTAGTTATCTTTGAAATTGTATTTTTTACATTATTATGAAATGTTTTACAATTTTTGTATAGCTACATCACACAAAACGAAAGAGATAACGCTCGGTTAATTGAATTAATGTTCAAAATTCATTAGGAGTTAAATATGATAAAAAAAAATTATAAGTTTAATATGTTGAAATAAGAAAGGAAGAAAAAGAAAGTGACCAATTCATCTCAAAGTTTTTTTTTTTTTTTTTTTGACAGGATACATTTTGTTGATTTAGACGATTCTCCATCTATGATTGTCCATCCATCCTATCATCTTCATCGTTTTCATATATATGAAAGTTAAATAAAATTTGATATTGGAAAGACCAATCTATAATATTTATACAATTTAATTTGTGTCGTATTGTTATTTTATATTTACACATTATTAGTTTTCCGGAGTTTTTAAAGTAAAATTAGAAGTTTGAACCATTTTAAAAAGTTTGACTAGTCAAACCTCTAATAGTGGTGTTTGATAAAAAAAAAGTTAAAAAAAACTTATCAACTTCAAAAAACTAATTTAAAAAAAAACTAGTTTTAAAAGTTTTTCAATTAGCTTATTGTTTTTTTACCTCTAATTATTATCATTCAACTCCAAATAAATTATTTATTGTGAGCTATTAACTAATACAATAACATCTATTTATCAAACAGAGTCAACATGTTAACTAATTAGGGTTTACCGATTTATAGGATTAAAAAATGGAAAAATTACAAAACTAGATCAAATGGGAGGTTCATTTACATATTTAACTCATTTACTCAACCTACTACATATCTAGACTGATTTTGTGTGACTTTCCCATAATACCCATAACCTTCCCACTTCCCACCACATCGTGAACGGCCGCTCGCTCCCCCTATCTCCTTGGTTACGCGAAAAGTTGGCTCCTGCATTAATGATTTGAAGACTTTTGATCTTCCTTTCTTCCTTTAAATTGCACGAAATCTGCACCATTTCGTCAAAATCACAATGAATTTCTCTTTTTCCTCTATTCATCTCTTGATTCTGCAACTTCCTAACCCTAGAAAACGAAGCCATGGTTCTTCATCTTCTTGTTCGTTACTTGGTTTCTTTCTTCTTGTTACCATGTTGGAAATGGTTATTCTACGTTATTTCCTTCGTTTTTCCCATGTTATCATATTGTTATTGTCGCTTTTGGGGTGAAATGGGCGAAAAATGTAAGTATCTGTTGTTTTTTCTACGTTTTTTCATGAATACACTTCGTGAATTGATGGTTTCGCGAAGCTTTGCGAAGAGAAAGAGCCTGGAAAGTGACGATCTAGTTCTTCAATCGATGATTTCGCGAAGATCTGCGAAGAGAAAGAGTCTGAAACGTGTGGATCTACCTCGCGAATCGATTAGTTCGCGAAGTTTGCGAATAGATCCTCACGTTTCAGTCCTCGCAGACTTCGCGAAAGCATCGATATGCGACGTAGATCGTCACGTTTCAGACATCGCATACCTCGCGAAAAAATCGATTAGCGAATAAAATCACCTCTTTTCCTGCACATTTACATTCACATGTTTTGCTAATCCTCATTTCCCGAAGCCAAAATCGTCTTTGTCGCTGTCTAATACGATTAATTTTTTCTGTAGATGGTTGAATACGTAACATCCCTTTCTGGAAGGCGGCGTACTGGGCTGTAGAGGAGATGATTTTCCTTCCTGTATAGGGATGAACTTCCCTCAAGATTGACACATTCACTCCTGAAATAGTTAGTTAGGAGAGATTGTGCCAATCTTGGGGTGGACCATGTGACACGTCCATCCCATGATGCCAATCTTCAAAGTGAACCTAACTAATCCGGTACCAATTTTGAATCGGATGAGTAATCTTGGTGTGCACCGTGAGACACGTCCATCCCAAAAGGTCTGGATTGCCATTTTTGGGATGAGAAATGGAAGTCCAGACCTTTTGGGATGGATGTGTCCCACGGTGCACACCAAGATTATTCATCCGATTTAAAATTAGTACCGGATTAGTTAGGTTCACTTTGAAGTGCTTTGTTAGGAGTTTATTGTGGCAACCTTGTTGTAAATGTTGATGTTATTGTGATTTTAATATTGTTATTGTGGCAATCTTGTTGTAAATTTTGATAATGTTATGATTTTAATATTAGAATATGTCGTTGTTTGCCATTTTTTGTTATATACCGCTTCGCGAATTAGCTTCAAAACATATCCAGGCTTCGCATATGCGAACTAAATTCATCAAGTAAACCAAACTTTAGCTTCGCAGGCTTCGCATATGCGAACTAAATTAATCAAGTAAACCAAACTTTAGCTTCGCAAGCTTCGCATATAAACCCAAACATTAGCTTCACAGGCTTCGCATAATATGGAATCTGCGAAGTCAGACGGGAAGGGACGAGACACGCGTAAATATTGAGGGTATTATGGGAAAGTCACACAAAATCAGTCTAGATATATAGTAGGTTGAATAAATGGGTTAAATATGTAAATGGGTCTCCAATTTGACCCAGTTTTGTAATTTTCCCTTAAAAAATGGAACATTATTTAAAAAACTGACAAAATGATTTAAGGATTTTACTCGTACAACCGAAGCCAGCTGCTCTTTTTTTGTGGATTGCTATTCGTCGCCCCTATTTTCCTTACCATCGCCTCCTGTTTGACATTTTTGCCCTTTTCATTTTTCATTCAAAAAATGAAATTCTCTCAACCACGAAGAAAAATCGTGCTTCCAAAACAAGGAAAAATAATTGAACATCTAAGTTTCGTATTTACCAATAATCTGAAATTTAACGAATTTAACTTGAAACGGAATTTTTTTTTTCGTTGAATTTGCACTAAACGGGTAGCCCATACGGTCCGGTCCATGGACCGATAGCATGAACTACCCGTTTTCACCTAGGCAAAACGGGTAGGCTACCCTATTTTGCCTAGGCAAAACGGGTAGCCCACCCTATTTTGCCTAGGCCAAACGGGTGGGCTACCCGTTTTGCCTAGGCAAAATAGGGTAGCCTACCCGTTTTGCCTAGGTGAAAACGGGTAGGCTACCTGTTTTCCTTTAGAAAAAATAGATTTATTTTTTTATTTTTTTAATTATAATAAATATTAATTATAGATAAATTATGTATTAACTGGAAATAAAAAATACGTATTGAAGTGTCCAATTAATTTTTATTTGGTAAATTATATTTATTTACCTTTTAGAACGTAAATTTAATTATACGTAAATTATAATAAATATTAATTATAGATAAATTATGTATTGATTGGAAATAAAAAATACGTATTGAAGTGTCCAATTAATTTTTATTTGGTAAATTATATTTATTTACCTTTTAGAACGTAAATTTAATTATACGTAAATTATTTATTGACTGGATAGAAAAACGTATATATAAATTATTGATTGGAAACAAAAAATACGTAAATTATGTATTGCACGCGTTAATACGTAATTTATCTATAATTAATATTTATTATAATTAAAAAAATAAAAAAATAAATCTATTTTTTCTAAAGGAAAACGGGTAGCTCACCCTATTTTGCCTAGGCAAAACGGGTAGCCCACCCGTTTTGCCTAGGCAAAATAGGGTGGACTACCCGTTTTGCCTAGGTGACAACGGGTAGGCTACCCGTTTTGCCTAGGTGAAAACGAGTAGTTCATGCTATCGGTCCATGGACCGGACCGTATAGGCTACCCGTTTAGTGCAAATTCAACGAAAACAAAAATTCTGTTTCAAGTTAAATTCGTTAAATTTCAGATTATTAGTAAATACGAAACTTAGATGTTCAATTATTTTTCCTTGTTTTGGAGGCATGATTTTTCTTCGTTTTGTTCTTCGTGGTTGAGAGAATTTCATTTTTTGAATGAAAAATGAAAAGGGCAAAAATGTCAAACAGGAGGCGACGGTAAGGAAAATAGGGGCGACGAATAGCAAAACCCTTTTTTTTCTATAAATAATTGTATTACATGAAGTGCCAAAAAAAAAATGAGAAAATAAAAACACAGAATCAAAATTGATAGTACATCTGCATCAAAACATCAGTTGATAATTCTAGCGATCAAATTCAACCCTTAAGCACTTATGAGGGAAGAGTAGTCTGAATATTCGATGGCATCAAGATGTTGAAACCATCTCCTGCAGTTGACACCAACATACCAGGAATCTGATTATGCCAATGAAGCTCCTTCAAATCTTTTTGCCCCTGTTCAATGTTCACAACAAAGTTAAGAAACAGATGAAGCATTCGGAAAAAGTTTCTTAGTATCAGATGAGTTCTCGAAACGCACCTGATGAACAAATAAAAGTTGAGGGGGTATATCCGATGGGGCGCTCACTTGCTCGTTTGTTTTAGCTTTAAACTCAGCTTCCTCTTCTTCATCCTTTTCTAGAGACAGGTCCCATATTCTGGAAATTCAAATAGATAACTGTTACTTCTAAACACAGGCAACTAGACTTGACTGGATAAAGTAGAATATCGTTTGTCTGCAAGAAGAAAACATTCATCTTTAGATTAGATAATTAATTTCGTACGTCAATTGATTGTCGGCTGATGAAACTGCAAGCACAGAAGCTTCATGTGGACTCCATTCAATGGATGTGATGGGGTGTTTATGGTATTCAAAATGTGCTACCACGGATTTATCTTCTCCCTGCGAAAATAAAAGACAACCCTTAGACTGAATTAGCAAATTGCAGATGCTTTGCACGACCACTATTTTCGCTATGTAGAAAAACATGTAGGTGTGTGGGGACAGGCAGGTAGCAAAAGAGAGCTTCAGAATGTTAGGTCTGCTCATAAAAATCGAACAATAGAGTAGAACTTGAAAAAAATGCCCATTTATCTTCCTTGTTAGAACCAGAAATTTATGATACCATATGAAGAAATAGAAAAACCTGTTCTTTTGATAACAATCTAAGATCACGAATAGAAAATGTGCCGTCATCACTTCCAGATGCCAACATAACACTGGCCAACCTGTCACAACCATCAAATTAGAAGATGAGATTAATACCTATAGAAGAGACTCAGAGAAGTGGCAGAGAAAAATAAATCAGGCATATATAGCCCCAAATACCTGTTCCATGAAATAACATTCACATCAGCATTATGTGCCTTGAAAGAAAATGCCGGTGAATTCCCAGTGCGGATATCCCATATTGCAATACTTCTATCAACAGAACATGACGCGAACACTGGATCTTCTGTAGGGCTCCACTGCCATAAGAAAAGACAAAAACAATGCATAAAAAATTTAAGAGATACAAGGAGAAAATACAGTTTTATTGGGTTTGCAAGTAGATTATATACTTGTAAATCTTCCACACTTGCAGTATGCCCAACAAATGGGCTACCACCAACATTCCACTTTGCATCAGATGTAGGCTCCCACAAGTGAATACAATTCTTGCAGTCACCTGCAAACAAGTAAATGCTCAAGGTATTAGAGAATTTCAGATTTTAAAATGTAAGCAGAAAAGCATTAGATGCTTCAGAAGAAGAGGAAGAAAAACTTGGCATATAAAACATTAAAATCCAACAGTACCAGATACAAGCCTTCCTGTTACACGAGGACTCCAATCTAAAGCAAACCCTTCATCTTTGTGCCCTCCAAACTTAACTAGAGGAGCTTGATTAAAAGAGGTTGCCCGGGTAGCTTCTGCTTCTGATGCAGCTAAAGCATTCATATGATCACTGAAGTCCCATATCTGCACTCAAGAATTCTCAATTAATAGCATATAACTGACTTACATCCAAAACTGTAGAAATGTTCGAAACCTCAGCAATATCATTTCATTTCCCAGGTTCAATACATGTATACAAGAAATTTCTCAAATAACTTCTTCAGATTATAGGAAGATAAGTGTAACCTGCACATGACCAGTATCTGACCACGATGCACATATGTGGGGGTTTTGTGTCATTGCACGGATACGATTGACACATCCTTCGTGAGCTACCATCCGCAACTGCAATGGAAATTTGAATCAAAACGCATGCAACTACAAATATGTTGTAGGAAAGAGGCAACCATGAAAGTAAAATAGGAAATTGCCTGCAAAACTGGAGTCAGAGATCCACCATGCCCCTCATCTTCACTATCTTCATCGCTATCACTACTATCTGTATCCATCTCAGGTTCACCATCCGCAGCTTTGGTGGGTACCAAATCACGTCTTTTACCAGATACATTAGATACTTTAAATATTCCAATAGAGTTTCGAGAAGCATTTTCTGCCTGCAGCGTATGCATATAAATAAATGTGGTGAGATAAAAAAGAAAGGTAGAGAAAAAGAGAGGCCATGTTCTGGTTTTGATGTTGCCTTAATATTTTGTTTTAAATAAACAATACCATCACATACGAAATAATCCCAGGCACTGAAAGAATCTTAAAGGTTGACAAATGAAATCCCTGGGGACCTACATAAAAGAACTTGCTTAAATAGTGTCACTTTTTATCTCATCTTCTAGCAAAATACTTTGGTTATGTTCTCCCTCACCCTTGGTGACCAGACATACTAAGTTTCATTTGTATCATCTGGTATCAGAGTAGTGGTTCTGGCGCTTAGATATCAAATCAGCTTCGATTCCAAGTTCTTAATTTCATATATAAGAAAGATGACCACAAAAGTGCCAACATAAGCAACCAGGTGCCAAGCCATTAACTACGCTAAAGAGTACAAACTACAAGCATGAGTATAGCTCCAACAACATACATCCAAGAAGAGCCAAAGGAAAAAGAGCTGCTAAACTAATGTGTCGGGAATGCGTTGGAATAGAAGAACTGCCATGGTCCTATAATCAGATGCCTAAGAAAATTAAGCAAGGTTTTGATAAAGCCCAAGTTTGGAACGTGATTAGCAACAAGTTATTCTTTTCTGGATACCGCAGCAACAAACCAGGTGTTCAAGGTAAGAAAAAGCCCTACCCAGCATTAATTGCATGATTACCCTCCCTTAACTACAGGTGAGGATTTGGTGAAAATTTTAATAGAATGAGAAAACACATCATGTTATTCAACAACTGAAATATCAATAATCAGGAAGATTGCTAGCTGCTTGAACAAGTTGCTCAAAATGTCACAAGATATTAGAAAATGGCAACATTAGATAAGAGGGCAGTGATTGTGAAATGAAACTCACCTGGGTGCCAGCAACACAATATACTGTGTGGGGAAATTCGGTCCGAAGCAAACCCAAAGAATCACGAACAATATCAAAACTGTCACAAGTAAATCAATTGAGAATTAAGAAAACTAAATTATCGTTTATTGAATGTCAATCTAACATTTGTTCTTTCCAACTATGTATCATAAAACAGGAACAGAAAAGCACTATCACTGTAATTGCATTTGGCTCCTAAATATCTTCTACTTTATGAATCAGTCTTTGCAGGACCTTATGTGGGAACAGTACTATTCAATTGGCTTTTAATTTAGAATGCAGCTTCTCTAAAGTAATAAGCAGAAAGCATATTAACTAAGCTCAACCAGATGATAGAATAACAAGACAGGAAGAGAAGTGGAGACAGTTCCACTATAAGGCAAAGATCAAATCTTTTTTTTCCAAAGAGAACTGGAGAACCCCTCTTAACGCAAAGAAATAAACCCTCAGTCAGGTTCAGCAATTATTCCATCGACATTAATTTTAACTAAAAAGCTGGTGCAAAATATTTGGGAAAAAAAATCTCAATCTTCGACCTTCCCAGTTAATGAACATAAAAAACCATCGATATTCTACTTGCGCAACAAACTAGTATAAATTCAAAAAAGATAAGCGAGACGAACCTCAAGCAGGGCCAACCAAGGTGAAAAGCATGAAGAGAGTTGTAAGCAGAGGGGTCACACTCGAGCTCCTCGCCATCCTCCAGCTTATCCACTCCTGGTTGCCAAACTTTTGCAGGCATTAACGGTGCCGATGAAGATGATCCATCTCCCTTATTTGAACCCTGTGTATGCATAACAAAAACTTGGGTTAGAATTAGAAGGAAAAAATCAAATAAATAAATTGATAGAGAATCAGTTGTGATGAGAAAAACTGATTAACCTTGTTCTTTCTCTTGGCCTTTTTAGGGTTTTTTAAGCTGCGAACCATTGTTGCAGTTTGAGATTATGCAGCTAGGGTTTTAGATATCTGAGTTCTCACTATATGTAAGGAAGCCGAGCGGGGAGGATGGGATGTATTTCCTACTGTTAACGCTAGAATAAATAAAGGGTAATAATTTATTAGTATCTTAGTTTTTATATAAGACACGGTTAAGTTTTTCTGTTTTGAAAAACACATTTTGAGGTGTCTATCTTTTAGGGTATTGCTATTTACCGCCCCTAAATTCTTTACTACCACCATCTTTTGACAATTTTACTCTTTGCATAATTTTCGTGGTTCAGGTTGTTACACATCAATTATTTTCATAATTTCAATTATTGTTTTTCGGATTTATGATTTTAGAGAGAGAATTTTTAGTTTTTGATCAAAATTATGAGAAGGGCAAAAAAGTCCAAATGAAGGCGGTGATAGTAATTTGAGTGCGGTATTTAGCCGCTCACATCTTTTATTAATATTAATTTTATAGTCCTTTTATCTATTTTTTTTATATTTTTAATCGAACATATCTTAGGGGGTGTTTGGTAGCTGCTTTTCGACCTCCTGTTTGCCTTTTCACTTTGAAAACGAGAATTTAAGATGTTTGGTTAGACACCTCCTGTTTGCCTTTTGTAGCCGAAAAGTAGCTTTTTATAAAAGCAGGGAATCCCTGCTTTTTAGAACAGCAGCCTTTTCAAACAGCAAACCATAACAGGAAACAGCAAACAGCAACAGCAAATAGCAGATAAAACAAACGGACCCTTAGCTTTTAGGACAATCACATTACAATACAAGTTGATCATGTTACTCTGTTATTTCATATATGTCTATTTATACTAAAATATAATGGTTACAAGTCTAAAACAATCTAGACAAAAGGATTAAAATGTTAATATTGGCAAAAGATAGAGACCTTAAAATGTGTTTTTCAAAATAAAAAAGATTAAACAGTGTGTTAGGTAAAAATTAGGGGACTAATAAATTATTTACCCATAAATAAATGGGATAAGACGCAAAATAAAAATAATAATAAGTTTTTTCAGTATACACTAACAATCCAAATTATTTTTGAATGAGGAATAAGGGAAAATTAATTGAAATAATGACAACTCATTATTCCTTCTAAAAGAGAGACTTATGCATGATTAATGTGGAATTAATAATAATTAGAGAAAAGTACAAAAATAAACCTTGTGGTTACACTCATTTTCGAACAACACCCACGTAGTTTAAAAGTTTGCAAATTTAAAGTGGTACCATGTACTTCATTCCGTTAGCAAACGCATATCAAATTGACTAGCGGCGTTAAAAGTCAAAAGGAAAAGAGTTAATTTGGTCCTTATATTTATTTATTTTTATAAATTGACCCCCTTATTATCTAATTATCACAAACAAACCCCGAAATAAAAAATAAAAATCAAATATACCATCTTTTCCATCACTCTTTAATTTTTTTTTCTTCTTTCTCTCACCTCTCTCTTAATTTTTCTCTCTAAAATCACTACAATCAGAAATGCTAAATGTGGAAATGTCCTTTTAATCTTGCTTTGTAAATGAACAAACTTATGTCTCTTTAGCTGCTTGGTTACATATTGAATTATCTCTTTAATGCTAGCTCTTCTTCTTTCCTTCATATTCCATACTTCAGGGATTGGATATCTCCCACTTGGATTATACTCATTTACTTCCATCACTGCCTTTGTTACAGCTTCATACACAGCTCACCGTATTCATTTCTCAGTCCTTTCAATTTCTCATCCTCTTCATCTATTATCTGCCTTTGTTCCCCCATTCGTTTGATTCACAGTGCTGTTCTGTTGCTCAATGTCTCTTGCAAACCCTATATTGTAAATGGATTTGTTACTTTTTCGATTTTGAACATGAAAACTAACAGAATCAATAAGAAAACTGCAAGAACATACACATATCGATTCTTTTCGAGCATCCTGCAATTCCTGGTTAGCCATTTTCTCTTTGGCTATCAAAGTATTGCAAAGACTTTCAAAGTCACTCAAGTCAGCTTCTTTTTTATTCAACTCTTTTCTCATATCATCAATAGTTTCTGGTGGACTTTGAGTTTCCAACTTTTCTTTGAACTGCAATCATGACAAGTTTGTCAAAATTTCATCGAAGCTCGGGTCAAAATCCTCAAGGAAATAGACAATTGACTAAAACATGGAATGTTAGCTTCGAAACCTGTTACGTTGTTGTCAAACAGTTGGGAGAAATACTAACCTGTTTTATCTCATCCGTTAATTTTTTCTTCTCTAAGTCATTCCCTAACTTAGGCCTTGTTTGATAACTGAAAAAATCATTTAAATTAATATACTCAACACTTAAATTAAATAAGTGTGTTTGATAACTACTTTTTACATCCCACTTAAATTATTAAATTAAGTTGAAATTCACTTAAAAGGGTAAGTTAAAAAAAATTGACTTAAATTTTCTGCTTAATACGCTCAGTTACAGCATTTTAATTGCTTTTAAACCAATTTACTATTATACCCTACTTTGAACGTATTCCACGCTTCTTCTTCCTAACAAACGTATATTCCTTAATCTTTCTGATACATATTCCTTCCTATTTTTTCTCTTCTTTATAAAATTTATTTCCTCATTTCACGTTAATTTTGGAATTATGGCTATCTTTTCTATATTTTATCCAGATTTTGAAATTTGAAAACTGTGAAAGGATGGAGTTTCAAACAATTGAACTGTTGCTGAACGTTAATTTTGAACTATTAATAGCTGGAAAAAAGGGTTGGGAGGCTCCTTACGTCTTTGTTTCCATTGTTGTTCACTCTTTGCATATATATTGTTCCAGGTAAGATTTCAAAATCTTTTTCCTATTCTTTAATATATGCTTGTTTTCACTTGATTTCTGGTTTGCACTATTATTTTTCCTGGTTTGCTTGTTATAGCTTTAACATAAATATCCTCTTATTCTTTGATTTTCTTCCATTCTTATGAATAGAATAAGATTCATATGTAGCAATAAAATGAGTTTTGGATAAGGAAACTTGGGTGTTGTCAATGATGATTTTTTTTGATAGATTTGACGGAGAAGACTTGATTTTTGAAAGATCCACAAATAATGTTTCGATGAACACTGAAGGGTCGGTACATGGACACACAGATCAAATGTTTATGAGCGGCTTGCGAGATCAAATTGTTAATCAATTGTTTAATGTATAATTTTTTAGTTTCATTTGAGTATTTATAATATTGTTAAATTTATTGTATTTTTTCTTTGGAATAATGGAATAATAAAAAAGGATAAAACTTTATTTATATATATATATATATATATATATATATATAAAAGGATAAAGTTGTCCAATTTTTTATTTTATATTTTCTCGTATTATAGTTATCAAACAGATTGATTATATTCAGCACTTAATTTTCAAAATTAAAACAAACAGTTTGACAGTTTAATACTTTCAGTCTTTATAATATTCAGCACTTAATTTTCAGTTTTATCAAACAACACCTTAGACTCGTATAATTCTTCGATTAGCTGCTTAATCTCTTTCAATTCAGATTCTATATCATATTTGAGCTTAGAATTGAATGAAATGAGATTTCGAATTTCTGAGAAAACATATGATCAAAGTCAGAAGAACATATATGTATAGATAAATGGGAGATGACCTAGCTCTCATGGCGGCATCTTCGACTCCGGCGGCCGGCAATGCGCTGTTTGCCATTACTCACCTTTTTTATCGCAAAGCTTTCTCCATGAATGCTTCTGGCCCTAACAAAAAACCCCTGCCCTTCTCCTCTTCCTCTATCTCGTTTGCGAATGCCGTCAAGGGCTCCATTCCCACTATGATTACGGCACCATCTCTGCCGATAATCTCAGAGGAAGGGGGATTCAAAGCAGTTTGTATTCCTCGGGACATTTATGAGGAGAGGATTAAGTCTGTTCAGCTCTCAGTCATTGGATGAGTCACTTTGAGCAAATGAGATCGACCATGGCGACACGCAGACCTCAAGCAGAAATTGAATCGTGTATGGAAAGGGAATTTTGACTGGAAATTGGTATCTCTTGGGAAGGGCTTCTTTCAAATTATCATGCCTAATGAAAGCACCATTCAAACTATCTGGGGTCATGGAGCAATCGCCTTGAAGCCTGGCATTATCAGATTCTCGCCATGGACTCCGGGATTCAACCTTGATTCACACAAAAATTCCTCTACTCAGGTATAGGTTCGTTTCTACAATCTACCCTGGGAATTCTGGGACACCAGGATCATTGTCGACATTGCTAGTGTCGTAGGAGTTCCTATCCGATTTGATCAGAATATGGTGAATGGCGAATTTGGGCACTATGCCAGGGTATTAGTTGACGTTGATCTATCTTGTGAAATTCAGACAGAACTCCGTGTTGACACGGATGATAGCAAACAATGGGTTTATATGGAGTATGAAAATCTCCCTATGATTTGTGGCACCTGCTCCGCCATTGGACATTCATCTGCTCTGTGTCGTCGTAATACCAAGCCGGATAAGCAAAAATCAAAAGATAAGGATAAAGCCAAAGAGATTTGGCGTAAGGCTCCCTCGTCGACTCCAGAGGAAGAACAGCCTGCGAAGGAGGGCGGAGGGACTTCTAAAGAGGCCGAAAACAATGATAGGAATCTACTGCAAATGATCCTTCACAATCCTGTGCAATTTGGAGATGGTGATAGAGTTGAGCAGCCTGATGCTAAAATCTCGAATGATGAGGTTAGCAATCAATCTGACACTGATGCTGGGGAGATGGATAATCACAAGCATAATGAGGTAAAAAATTTAACTGAATCTCTTGAATGGAATCAACATCTAATCAGAACTAAAAACAAAGGGCTCTGTTATGATAATACCTATGCGGCGGAGGGAAATGACTGGATCACTACAAGGAAGAAATCAAAGGCTAAATCTATCGACTCCCGGCTGAAAGAGAGGACTCGATTGACAGCCAGATATACATGATCTGTCTGTACTGGAATTGTAGGGGGATCCAAAGTTCGGGTACTCATAGAGCTTTAAAGCTATTATGCAGAACCAATCATCCTGATTTAGTATGCTTGTCGGAGCCTTTAATTGCCTTTGATAGATCATCTGATTTCTTTTGGAATTCTCTTGGTCTTCAATTCCTCTTTAGTAATGACTGTAACTCTTTGTGGATTTTTTGTAAGATTGGCTTCAGTAAATGTTGTCATCCAATTCTATTGCACGAGCAGCACATCACCATTCGATTCAGCTTGAGCTCTCAGGACTATCACATCTCTTTTGTGTATGGAAATAATAATGCCGTAAGGCATCGTCTGCTTTGGGATTCTATTCTTAATCTAGGTAACAGTGAGAAGAGGATGGTGCTTGCTGACTTTAATGTGATCACTGGAGCACATGAAAAAACCGGTAGGCCACCTCCTCAAAGCAGCTGCAGAGACTTTCGGGAATATGGGAGGTTTGACGGAAGTGGATAGTTCGGGATTGCAATTCACCTGGACTAATGGTAGACTGGGGGATGATCATGTGGAGTGTAAATTGGATCGTGCTCTTATTAACGAGGCCTTCATTGACAGCTGGGATAATATTCAATGTTCGATTCTACCTCGAAGCAAATCGGATCACTGCCCGATTTTAGTTTCTTGCACTAATAGGACTGCTCGCAAAGGAAGATTTAGGTTCCTGTCTATGTGGACAACTCACGATTCTCTCCATGAATTAGTTGCTGATCATTGGTCCTCTTGCTCTATCTCTCTTCCTCCGGCTCAACTACTGTGTCATAAGCTGAAATCGCTTCGCCCCAAGCTCCGAGCATGGAATATTGAGGTTTTTGGGAGGGTTGAAAGCAACATTAATGTTGCTATGAAAAAGCTAGAAGAGGTTCAGATTAGTATCTCCAGGCATGGTCTTGATGAAATTAACGCTACTCAGGAAGCAGAGGCTAAGTGTGATCTGGATCTCCAGTTATACAGGCAAGAATTGCTTCTCAGGGACAAAAGCAGGGAGAACTGGCTGAAAGCTGGGGATCGTAATTCCGCATTCTTTCATCGGTCAGCTAAAATTAGAAAAGTACAATCTTCTATGAACAGTCTTCTAATCGACAACTTTGTGGTAAGCGACGAGAGGGTGATTGCGCAACATGTTGTAAATTACTATGAGTCGTTCTTCACTAGGAGTATATGACAAATCAACTATGAAGCTATCAACTCTGTAATTCCAAACATGGTGTCTATCTCCAACAACGATGAGCTCACCAAGAGACCGAGTGTTTCTGAGATCAGAGATGTGGTTTTCAATATGAATAGGGACAGCTCTCTTGGGCCTGATGGGTTTGGAGGGATCTTTTATCAGTATTGTTGGGATATTATAGGTCCAGATGTATGCAGAATGGTCTCAGCTTCTTTGATTCTGGATATATGCTTCCTGGAATGAACTCTAGCATCATTTCGCTCATTCCTAAGGTTGAAGGCACCAATGAAATTCAGCAATTTAGGCTGGTAGCTATGGGCAACTTCAATTACAAGATCATCTCCAGGATCCTATCTGATAGAATTGCGCCTATTGCTTCTAGAATTATCTCGGCAAATCAGTTTGGGTTCATTACTGGCAGAAGTATCCATCATTGCATTGCAGCGGCGTCTGAAGGCGTCAATTTGCTTAAAAAGAAATGCTTTGGGAGCAACATGGCTCTCAAAATTGACATCAGAAAAGCTTTTGACACCTTAGACTGGAATTTCCTATTGGCTGTTATGGAATTTTTTGGCTTCTCGTTAAAATTCAGGAACTGGATTCTAGAGATTCTAAGATCCGCCAGAATATCTATTGCGATTGGCAGAGGTATTATGCTCATGTGGTGTTAGGCAGGGAGACCCGCTCTCCTCCACTCTATTTGGGCTTGCTGAGGACTTCTTGGGAAGATGGATTGCCAAGCTCATTGGGGAGGGCAGATTTGCTCCAATTCGTTATACCATGAAAGATGATTTTCCATCTCACCTTCTCTACGCTGACGATATGATGCTCTTCTGTCGAGCAACACTGAAAAATATGCGGTGCATTAGGGACACATTTGGTTTCTATGGGTCCATGTCTGGACATGCTGTTAACTGGGAGAAATCTCATGTATTTTTTGGCAATTTCATTAACGCTACTCGACGGAATCGACTTGCTGGCATACTTGGCATTAGGACTAGGTCTCTTCCTTTTAACTATCTCGGGGTACCGCTGTTTCAAGAGGCTCCTAGAACACGCTACCTGCAGCCTCTCACTGACAAATTTCTCAACAGATTTAATCTCTAGCGTGGTCAATCTCTATCAATTGTTGGTCGCCTTACCCTAATCAAATCCTCAATGACTGGTGCACTTGTTCACTCGTTCATGGTCTACAAATGGCCTAGCGAATTAATTACACGAGTCAACAAGGTTGTCTATAACTTCTTTTGGACTGGTGATAGAGATAGAAGGAAGACCTTCACAGTTCCTTGGAGTATATGCTGCATGAATAATGAGCATGGGGGATTGGGGAATAAAGGATTTCAAGATCTTCAATATGTCTCTGATATCCAAACTCTGTTGGGATCTGATACAGGGTCACGGGTTTGCTTTATCCTTGCTCAAGGCTCGGTTCTTGGATATTTCTGGTTTGGAAAAAAGATGCATTTCTAATTCTTCCATCTGGTCTTCTTTGAGATTTATGTTCAATATTATCAGAAATGATGTTGTTTGGTGGTTTGGAGAAAGCTCTAGTCTGAATTTCTGGACAACTAGATGGATCGTTCCTACCATAGCGGATGAGATGGACATTCCCAGGAAATAGCAGGCCAAGCTTTACAAGCCATTACATGAATTCAGGAACAATGGCAGCTGGAATAACCTGCAATCCCTTCCCATTAAGATTCAAAACAATATTCGATTAATTGATTGCTTCGAGGAGGCGGACTACTGCATTTGGCAGCCTGCAGATTCCAGAGCTTTATCAGTTAAAGGAGTTTATGCTAATCTTAAGCAAGCAATGAAGTTGGTTGGAGCAAGCTCCTTTGGAATTCGTTCATTCCCCCGAGGAGAGCCTTTACGTGCTGGATGATTCTTCACGGGAAGCTGGCGGTTCAAGAGCAGATGCAGAATCGTGGATTTGTCTTGGCTCAAAGGTGTGAATTGTGCAAGGAGGCTGGTGAGAATATTGACCACCTCCTCTTTAGATGTAGCACCGCTGAGAGTCTTTGGAGAATGGTTTGTACCGAACACGCAGTGAGATATCACGGTTTTGATATCAACAATTTCTACAATCAAATCAGATAGGTCCAGATCAACAGAAAACGGAGAAAATACTGGTATTTCTCAGCGATTACATGCATCTGGTATATATGGAATGTACGCAATAGAGCTATATTTGACCAGGAGCTACCTTCAATCCAAACTCTGAAACACCGTCTAATGATTTTAATTAGGGAAGGGTCGAACTCTACTCGTCCTCATCCTCGTCCTCCGCCTGAACCGAATTACAGGATTGTGAGATGGATTCCTCCCCCAATCAACTGGTGGAAAGTAAACACTGATGGAGCCTCGAGCTCAGTTGGAAGTGCAGGGGCCGGAGGAATTTTTAGAAACTATCGAGGCTTTGTAACTGGCTGTTTTGCACATCCACTTTCGAATTCAAATTCTCATTCAGCTGAGTTGCAAGCAATTATTTTAGCGGTTAATGCTGCCTGGGAGAGGAACTGGAGAAACTTATGGATTGAATCTGACTCCACCTATGCTGTCAAGCTTCTGAACAACTTATCCTGGAAGGTTCCCTGGAGAATCAGGAGAGACTGGTGCAACTGTCTTCACAAACTCTCCAGCATGAATTGGAGGGCAACATATATATTTAGAGAAGGAAACCAAGCAGCGGATCGCCTTGCAAGTATTGGACAATCAGCAAATACTCCGCTTTGGTGGTCTCAGGCTCCGGACTCTTGCCAGAGTTTCGTTTTTTATGACAACTGCAACGTAGCACATATTCGTTTTCTCTAGTCTTGTTTTGTTTCTATTTTTCTGTTATCATTTTTTATTTTTTTGATTCTCCCTCTGTATTCTTTTTTATTTTATTAATAAATTCCGGGTTGTTGGCTGTGCCGGGGGTGCCAACCTAGTTGGGATGTCCGGCCTGCCTTCGCGTCCCAACTTTCATTCAAAAAAAAATATGATCAAAGTCAGACAAAAAGTTTGCTCAACACAAAGCATAATCTGAAATTCAAAATCAATAGAGAAATTAAGAGAGAGGTGAGAGAAAGAAGAAAAAAAATAAGAAATTAAAGAGAGATGAAAAAGATGGTATATTTGATTTTTATTTTTTATTTTGGGGTTTGTTTGTGATAATTAGATAATAAAGGTGTCAATTTATAAAAATAAATAAATATAAGGACCAAATTAACTCTTTTCCCTTTGACTTTTAACACCATTAGTCAATTTGGTATGTGTTTGCTAACGGAATGAAGTACGTGATACCACTTTGCAAACTTTTAAACCACGTGGGTGTTGTTTGAAAATGGGTGTAACCATAAGGTTTATTTTTGTACTTATACAAGCTTAATACAGGGGTGAATATGCAATAATGAAGAAAAGGGAATAAGTCTCTAGCATTATGCCACACCATGTGGACCATGATGAGACACGCCATAACAAGATACGCCCGATGAGAGCAAGTAATGGAGACCCGTCGTTGTTCTCAAGGAGAGCGTACATACGCCTCAACGGTTCTAAGAATACCAAAACGCGCATTTATTACCATCCATGAATGGGAATAAATACAATTAAATGACAATTAATAGCCATTAATGGGAATAAAAGACTTGACTGTTCGAATATCCCAACTTTGAGGTTTCCAAAGATAAATGATGGGATTAATGGAGAATTGATAGCAATTAAAGATGAGTAATGATATAACTCTTCACCTGCTTCCCCATTAATGTTGAAGGTTACAGAAACCTATATAAATACCCCAGCTTCCTAGGATCAAAGGTACACTTTCCAAAAACCTTACATTGTGTTTACTATTTATTCTCTCAAGAATTATTACTAACTTAAGCATCAGAGTGTCCCCGACCGAACCCATCGACGCCTCACAAGGAAGAGTTCCGGTTGAAGATTTTTCACAAGTTATCAATTGGTGCGGTGATCGTGGATCTCTAACAAACAGAAGATCACAAAATCTTGATTGTATAGAGTTTCACAAAGAACAAAACAATGGAGTTAACGGAACAGAAATCTCAATCTCAAATCTTGACTCAATCAGTACAAACAAATCTATTCAAAGATAGGGTTCTCTATAGATTGGTGGAAAAGAGTTTTCTACATTAAATCTGGAATTTTATGATAAACAAGATAAGTTTTCTCATCTTTCTTGTTCCGTTTTTAATTAAAGAAATTTGAGATTACTTACCTTTATGAAGTGTTATGAATATCGTTACATGTTATTATGATAAATATAATAAACTGTGAAAGATGAAGTCATAGAGATAGATTTCATTAAATCTTGCATGCTTAATATGCCTCGTATTTTTTATGTATGACAAGTGTAATAGGATATTATCATTGAATTAGTACAAAATGCATGTATAAGACCCGTACTCTTGGGATTTCATAGGAAAAAATCTCATCCATTCAAAGTGATTTTGTCATTTGATATTAAAATATTATAAAATGGCTCGTGTAATTACAGATGATTTAGGTCTGATCAATCTTTTGGATGAACATGCATATAATTATTAGAAGAAATTACAAAGAAAATCATATTTGGTTTTTTTTTTATATAATTCACCATCATCTATGTATGGTTTTTCTCATATATGGTATTTTCAATTTAAAATATCATAAATTCATTTTTTCAATTATTGTTTTGTCAAATAGTTATTTAATCCCTTTTTTACGAAGATGTGTCTATAAAAACGGTTTATTTGACATTGTTAGAATTTCTTTTACCAACGTAACAGACTTGAAAATAATGAGTTTATTTGTCATTATCCTGTAATTATCCCTAATTATTAAGGCCATTTTGGGCAGATGAATTAGAAAATTGGGTAAAGAAAACTCTCTCCTGAGCTAACTACAAAATAGTGCAAGTGTCAGATTCAGATCAGAACATTAATTTACACAAAGTTCTTAGGATATACATGAGAGTTCTTTAGAGATTGTTTGGATGATGATATTTGAAGGTATGAGAGGGTGAATTTTGAGTAATTTTCCTTACACCCCAAATTAGAGGAGAATCATGGTACATGTCTTTTTCTTCCAAAATTACCTTTTGTATTTTATTTTATTTATACAAATGAAAGCATATAAGAGTAATTTTATATATAGCTACATTATTAAACCATCATTTACCTTACTTTAATTACATATCCAAATTAGGCCTTAATGATCTTTGAATGCTATTAATGTATGGATGCATAATATTGATTGCAAGTAAATAGCAACTACGTAAGATATCTTACATAATATAGAATGTGAACTTTTATGATGTCTAAAATAAATATGTTACCTTGGATATTAATGCGTATTGAAATACAAAAGGGCATTGTTTTTAAACCACTACAAGAAAAAACGCAATCACCGACACAATCAACCGATGGAAATTTTTGTGTAGGAATCACCGACGGAACACCGACAAAAAATATGTGTTGGAATTTACCTACACATTGACCTACACATTCTATGAATGTGTAGGAAATATTTGGAGAGATTATTCCGACCCCCGTTACCAACATCCTTAGTAGGTGATTCGTATTGTCGGTGATATCACCAACATGTGAGAATAGTTACCGACAATTAAATGTGTAAGAGCTTAAATTATAATATATATAAATAGAATAAAATATTAACATAAAAAAATTATTTTTTAATTTTGTTTTGGGGGGAAAGAAAAAAAAAATTCCCCCAAGAAGTCAGTATCTGAATCAAAAATAGTAAGACCTAAATTCAAAATCCACATGATTCTTATTTGCCCTTCTCTCTTCTCTATCCACTTCGTATGCCCTCTTTTCTATTTTACTCACTCAACCTCACTTCCCCAACCCTAGCGCCGACATCAAATCTTTACGGGCTCTTTCTCTTTTTTTTTGTCCTCTAGATCTCCATTGCCTTGTCTTCTTCCCATTTTCCTCTTCTTTTTTTCACGAAATACAAACAGTTTTGGAAGGCAGGTAACATTTGCAAAAGCACGATGGCTGCTAGGGTGGCCTTCATTCAACGTTGGCGATGTTAAGGTTCGGGCTTCCATAACTGATGCATCATCGCCAAAGGCCCAGCTTAAACAGATTCCTTTTAGCTCTAGAGAAATTGGGCTTCTTCGTCATCGTCGATTATAAGGTCTTATAAAGGTAATGCTTAAACTTTGCTGATATACGTTTTTTTCATAGCTGGGAAAGTAATTGACACAATTATTGCTTTATACTGCTACTTTAATTTTCTGATGTTAAGTGTTGCTAATTTTCAACTGTATAATCTTTTAGGATCGTATCTAATTTTCGAATTGCTTGTTTTGGGCTGCAAATTGATTGCTTGATTTTTTTCGTACTTTCTGATTGCTCAACTTAATCAAGTCTAATTTGTTATTTTAGTCATTATTTGTTTAGAGGCTTCCCTCATTTAAAGTTTCGATCTTTATGTTTTGTTCGAAGAAAGGTTTCTTATTGTAGAACACTCCCCTGTGTTTTAAAATAAATGCCCTATCTGTGCTTACTCAGAATAAATGGTGACTAGATATTCATCCATCTAAATAAGAAAGTTATCTAAAGCCTTGTTTGTGCTTACTCAGAATAAATGCATGGTTGCAACAGGTGATTATGATGAGTTTCACAAGCTCACAAAATGATAAATACCCACTAACATATCAGGCTCCAATGCTCAGGTTAGCTATCCACCTCCAGTTTGCAGTATATATCTATTATTTATTTCTTCATGCATTCTTTTTAGGGGTCTATTTGATTTGTAGAAGAGACACTTCTATCATATAGATACATTAGTTGAAAATATTTCAAGCTAGTTTCATGCTCATACGAAAACCTATCCTAAACAAGCAGTAAAATTCAGGCAAACATTCGAGTCTGAACTTTTGGGAATATCATTGAAACAACTGAATTCTTCAGTCTCCAGCTAGGGAAGTCATCGTTTACATATGCAATCAACTTTATTGAATTGTAAACTGTTGAATTACATTTGTAGGCACTAGGAAAGGATATGCAATCTGTGTTTGTCGATGAACTCAGAACTACATTATATATAAAGGAGAGTTTTAATGTTTTAGTGCTTTAGTGCTTGATCCAATGATGGGTGAAATTGATGTGGAATAAAGAGACTTCTTCCCATATTTGCTAAACAATATTGTATGGACATTTCGTCCTTCATAAATCTCCATATTTATTCATACTTTGTTTAACAGGAATGGCTGCATCAATAAATTCAAGACATATGGCTGCGTTGAGTTCTTATAACGAATGGTATGGTTATATCATGTCCAATAGGTAGTCATTTCTCAAATGTTACACTTTTATTGCTTATTATTTCTAGATTATTTGAGATAGTGATTTAGTTGATTTAAATAGATGTAAATCACTTGTTCAACATCAATTGTTTGTCTATTGTTGTATTATCTCATGTCTAATTTTTCATCAGATGTAAGAAGGGAGAGAGAGAGAGAGAGGGAACTTGTCCAGACATATTCTTCAAAAGGATCTTGAAGGAAGTATGGTAAGTTTAAAGCTTTATGTGTTATATTCCCATAAGTTTTAAACTGGTACTTGATTATTAACCAGCTTCTACTTTATTTCTAGATATAACTTGACTATCCGACTGCTTATTATAGCTTGTTATGTGCACCTTTTCAGGTAGTTGGATAAAAAGAAGTGGTAACTTCAATATTATAGCTGGTATTATAATAGTTATAGTGGAAACTCCCAAGCATTTGCCTCATTTACTGAGATTGGCTGCAACTGAGCCTCCCAAGCATTTGTCTCATTTACTGAGATTGCTCAAAACCAGAGGTAAAGTTCAAATACCCCTTTTGCATATTCATTGAAGCTCATAAGTTGAAACAATTCAGAAAACACTATTCATTTGTAGTTGGAAACTTTGGCATTCCAATAGGTTCCTAAAACCGAATTTGTGTCTTTTACCTGTTTGATATTTGCCATGAACTACTAATGCGGAATGAAGTACTCAATTCAAATTGCCATCCAGAAAACTAAATCTACTTTGAAATAAAAATTTAAAACTGTACTTAATACTTATTGATTCAAGTAATGCCTCATCGTCTCTAATATGGCATTTCCATTTTTGTTCATAAGTCTCATTTATAGAATCATTATATTTATAATTTACTCCTCATTTGATTCACCAAATTAGGTGAGTGCATCATTTCTCCAGGGCTTAAGCAAGGATCAATCCCTCTTGTGATTCCATTGGCCAAAAATAGATCGGGTAAAGATAAATTATATTGTTCTTCTTCATGACTCAAAGTGAGAAGTAATTGAGTTGTAGTCTTCATGTATGATTTTGTTATGTGTGACTATGTGCTGTAATTGGACTACTAAGATGGCCAACAGCACCAGCTGGGTAAGACAGTTCACTAACATTGGATTTTACTATTAATTTTCTTTAGCTTGAGTTTTTGTTCTTTTTCTGATATGAGCAGAATGGAAATGCCACTAGTGGAGGTTCATAAACATGGAGTTTGGCTTCTTGCAAAGACTGTAATATGAGTGTGCTTATTCAGTGTGTGTTAAATTGGAAGTTCCTCGTATGTGTTAATATCTTTAAAGGGAATACTATCCTAATTTCTAATTCTATGCTAGGTAGATCAATTTATCCACAAAATTCTAGTTGAGGAAGATGCCAAAATGACATCAAAATGCAAGGAGGAGCAATTTTGTGATGCAGCTGATGCTGGGGAGAATCTTTATACCATGGGCGACTTTGCCGAGTCAAAGATTTCTAACGTAGACGTGTATCTCATAAAAAGGTATGAGTGATAGATATGGAACTTTAATCTTCCATGAGAGCAGTTTGCGAAGCAATTGTTCTGACTGCAGGTTGGTTTGTTTCCGGATGTTCTAGAGCGAAGAGCAATGCAGCATTTTGGAAAAAGAGACCACGCAAGCTTCTCCAGAACTCAATTATAGCTTGAAAATAGCATACATTTGCAACTCTCTTGGTTAATTGTCTATAGATACTTTTTCTTAAAGGTTCCAGCTTTAATAACTACTGAATTTTACACAAAGAATGAACAGTTTCCAGGATTTGGATGGCCTTTTGTATTCAATGCTGAGATTTTGTTGAAATTGAGAACATTTAGCATCTTTAAATGATAAATGTACCTTATGACTTGTTAACAAACATATAAAAATCACTAACCTTTTTTACAGATAGAAATTAAGAACATTTAGCATCTTTAAATGACAAATGTATCTTGTTTGGATATTTCGAGATCGAGGCTACCATGCTGATATTAATTTCTGCTGTTTGTTTCTTTGTTTATTTCGCCAGCCATCATATCTCTAATTTTGTTTTTTTCTTATTGTTGCAGTGTATGAAGCTGGTTCATGTTACTATGGAGGATGGAGGGGAGGTTAGTTACATACCAAGCTTTATATATTGTTGCTCCTGGATTTACTTTTAGTGTGATTAGATTTCTTATTTACTAAAGTTTATTGTTTCCTGGAATATTTTTTTGATTTATATAGAATTTTTTGCTTATTTTATATATATATTAGAGAGAGTTCCCTTCAATCCAAATAAATTGATTAAAAATAAAACGTAAAAATAATTTAGTAAATAATTTGTGATTTCCGACGCAATATTTGTCGGTGAATTATTTAAATAAATATTTTAAAAAATATATCACCGACACATATGGGTCGGTAATGTTATCGGAATGTCCGGCGGAAGTCACCGACTAAAGGTAGTCAGTATTTTTGACACAAAACACCGACCCAAAATTGTGTTGGCGATTTGTTGTGTTGGTAAAAAATTGTCGCAGCGGCTTACCTACGAGGTCAACGCCAACACATTGGATTGCGTCGGTCTTCCGTCGGTAATGATGATCACCGACACAATTTTGGTTATCACCGACATATTCTTCCGTCGGTGATAGTGTTTTTTCTTGTAGTGAACCATTGTCATTATGATTATTTATTAAAAATTCATTATGATATTTATGTGCAGTAGTAATATTTATGGTTATGACCGTTATACGTGGTATTATTACTAAAAAAGCACAATTAAAATTATATTATGAATTTGTTTGGCATATAATATTTACTCGATTTTATCCTTTGACTAAGTTCATTCTAGAATCAGGAACCAAAGTGAAGGAATTGCTAAGTTGATTCCAACATGAACAAAAAATTCCATAAAGAGACATTGTATCATACATGATATTTGCCAACAAAGGTTAATGCAAACAATCTTTTGCTATGAAGTCTGTTCCATGGATCAAGCCATTGATTCCCAAGGTAAGTGAATATAGCTTTTATGCCTTACCACAATCTTTTAATAATAGACAGGATATGCCCCACTTCTATAGTTCTTTCAGTACTAACCCACAAGTACAAGGGAATCGCTAATATTGCAACCAGCGCCTAACACTGGCATGAAAATTGCTAAAGAGCTCAAGCCAAAAGAGGATATCACAAAGGCACTGACAGAATGTGTCGCACACTGGCTTTCAATTTTCAGGTCGGAGCGCGTGGCCGGCTCGATCCGCTTTTCGTGTTTTAGGTTTCGAGTCGCCACCAATCATCACTTGGAAATACGTTTGCGGGCGTGATTGGTCGCCCTATCTGTTTGAATTGACTCTGTGTGGTTTGGTTTTGATAAGGACGATCTTCGAAAAGATTTAAGGTTCGTTTTTTCGGTTACATGTAGGGAAGAGATGTGATCTCACCCTACACTACAACAAATCATCACCCTACACTACAACAAATCATCACTTGCGCCACGGTTAAAATCGTGGCCCAAGTGTAATATTTTCGTGGCTATGCTATTTAGCCACGGAAATTCAAGGTATGTACTTCTGTGGTGCAAGTGAACGTGGCTAAGTGGTTGCCACGGGAAAATAGTGGTAGTGGCATAAATTGGTTTTTATGCCACGTGAAAATCTGTGGCTAATCATATACATTTGCCACGGATAAAATCGTGGCAAAAGTAAAATACATGTGGCAAAACATAGCGACCCGTGGCAATGAATTCTACTTAGCCATGAGAATTATCGTGGCGAAAATAGGACACACCTTACTAGAAATCTTGCTTAGCCATAAGCATAACCGTGGCAAAAATAAAACACTCATTCCTAGAAACCTACTTAGCCACGAGCATAATAGTGGCAAACTTGATACAAATTTTGGTAATTTTTGTTTTTGTTATTATTATTGTTATTATTATTTTAAACTTTTGGATTGAAGGGAGCAACACTAAAATTAAATGAAACATTAAAAAATAAACAAAGTTCAAAATCTTAATCATTCTTAATGCAAAATAAATAATTATTAAATGAATATCAATCATTCCATCATTCAACAAAAAGAACTCCTAGCAACATAAAAAAAATCTCCGAATTAGAAAAAAATATTAAGAAAACCCCAATTCTAAAATAAAGGTATACAACACAAAGATTTTATTTATTCCCAGATGGTATAATCCATACGAATAACAATGGAAAAATCGCGGAGTTGAATATAATCAATTTTTGAAAGTTACATGTACCCCTGATCCATCAGCTCCATGTTAATTTCTGCAAATTCCAAAAAATAATCATTTATTAAGAGAGAAAAAAAATTCATTTTTAGTATATCAAAATTGAACTTAAATTTCATTGTCAAATGTATTACGAGGCAAGCTGAATGACCAAGAAGACTATTGCATACCACTCTTTTTTGCCAAGAGAAGCACTGCCTGCCTAATGTAAAAAAATATGGCCAATAATCAATAACTTCAGCAACCTCTTGCGCAAGATCCAACCGTGAAGGCTTCACTTGAAAATGCTTTGTAAATCAACTTGTGTCAAAGCTAGCAAAATTAGGATCTTGCGCAAGTTGGCATAGGTTGTCATTTGCTGCATTTTCTGCATTTTCTCAATTTGTAAACCATCAATGTAAAGAATTTAATAATTAAGGCAAGTTGGCATAGGTTGTCATTTGCTGCATTTTCTCAATTTGAATAATAAAAAATTAGAGCAAAATCAACTTGAATGGCATTTAAATCTGATGTGACATTGAAATTAGTAGGAAACTATCAATGTAATTTTTAAAAGAAAACATTAACAATAGCAATTTGGTGCAGACAACAATATTAGCAAAGAATTTAATAATTAAGGCAAGTTGGCATAGGTTGTCATTTGCTGCATTTTCTCAATTTGAATAATTCTTTGCTCTAATTTTTTATTATTCAAATTGAGAAAATGCAGCAAATGACAACCTATGCCAACTTGCCTTAATTATTAAATTACTGAAATGTCTTCAGTTTTCAAGACCATGACTTTGGACTTTTTTATAGTTTGTTGTTAGAATCCTTGCTTAGTGAAGTTTTGTGCACGCAAGAAGACTATTATTCAAACAAGTAAATCTTTAAATTTCTGAAATTTTTGAAATTGTCCTTGAATTCTAATAGAAACAAACAAGGTGATCTTTTCAACCCAAATAGCAAATAAACAATATGATATGAATATAGGAGTTGTTATTGAATTCATCGGAATTTGAAATGAAAGGAACAAGGATAAGCTACCCTCCAAGGAAGAACTCTCTCTCCCATCTCTGCTCAAACCAAAACCCTGCTACAAAGCAAAAAAATACATAACAAAATTAGCCTAGCTTTTTCCCTTCCCAAACATTACTATAATAGAAAAAGATGGTTACCCCTGCCAGTTCACTAGTAGGTTATAACTAACTCTTCTCTCCTACTTACCCTACCCTTAATTGACTGATGATGAATTCACATTCTGCCCCTGTAAACTTTCTCCTTCTTACAGGTGTAAAATCTTAAGGGATGAGCTCAATAATAGGATCCAACAAATCCCCATTGTTGGCCCTTCTCTACGAAATTCTCATAAAAATTTCAATAGCATATAATTAATTGTGATTTCTATAACTTTGAAACTAATCAAGAGTTGTCATTTCTTCCTATATACACTTGAGATGCCAGATGGGTTTTTTAATTTCAAGTCAATATTTTTAATTTCAAATGCAATTTTAATGTGTAAATATTGATTGGAATGGTTAAAAGAATCAACTTAATAAGTCTCACATCAAAATTTGAATATGATGTCACATTAAAATGATTTGAATGGCATTTAAATCTGATGTGACATTGAAATTAGTAGGAAACTATCAATGTAATTTTTAAAAGAAAACATTAACAATAGCAATTTGGTGCAGACAACAATATTAGCATAGTCCAGAGTGCAACCGATGTATCAGTCACGTAGATGAGCAGTTTTGTAAACAAATTAAGACAGAGTTCAGCAAATTGGAGTGTCTGATCAGCTTAGTTAACCAATTTCAGAAACTAAACAAGTAGTGTCACTACAAGAAATTCATCATTACTTGACGCACGATAATTGTCATTAAAAGTTGTTATTTTGTCACAATAAATAATAGATGACAAAATTTATTCATTGTCATCGTATGAGCGTGGTATTATGTATATGTGACGATTTTGAATTTGGTCACTTATAATTTGTTTTTATGTGACAAAAATATGAACATGTCATAATATTTTTCAGTTTTTATGACATTTATTTCGTCAAATGGTGGTATGTTGGTTCTTAGTAATAGTTCATCTTATTAGTCATATTGTTTTGAATGAAATAAGGTCGGTTATGAGCAACAAGCACATAAGAGCTCAGTTGATAATCGTAAAAGAAAATAAGAAAAGCTAAAGAAGTCTAATGTTGTAAGGACTTGTGTGATTCAACAACTTATGGAATTTTATGGAACCATATTACAAGATATATGTAATTTAAACTGCCAGGAGCAAAGAACTCGAAGGCAAACTCGTTATTTTGGAGACTAAAAAGTGCCCTTGTTTGAAGCTTTGTTCTGTGGTAATGATATCAATGGAACCATATGAGGGAAAATGAAGGACTAAAAACAAAAAATGCAAAAAGTATTTCTTGGCAGCCATGATGCTTTTTGCATGGCTTTGTATTATGTATAACCGTATGAGCTAAATAATTTTTAACCCAATTTATCTTATAATCCATGAAATTTATGAGTAATTACGATTAGATGTGACAATTCTAGTCCAATTAAATCAACATTCTGTTTTTTTTTTGCATTCAGCTCCCAATTTTTCAATTTGTCATACTCAGCCTCCATCAATTGTTATCACGCACATCGAGTCTGCCTAACGAGACCTTTAGCTCCAATTATCAAACTAGATAAATAATGTGTAGCCTATTTCACTTGCATCTAAAATTACAACTTTTATAGTTCAAAAAGCAGTATATATAGGTCTAATCTGACTGTATATAAACTGTAAAAATCTCCTTCCGACTTGTAACGAATGAAAGTATTCATGCATTTTGAAAAAGAAAAATGGATGCTAGAACAATAAGGAAAAGGTATAAGAATAAGCCATAACTCCATTATCTTTTACCTAATGAGAGAAGTAGTAGCACAAAGATTGAAAGAGTTACCGGATTGCATGGTCTTTAACTGCTGCTGATTCTGAGCAATAGCCAGACTTTTAGATGCACTACTTCTGTCATGAAGTTCTACTGGCTATGCTGACATAAAGGAAGCAAAATAGGTCGTGAGCATCGATTATGTAGTGATAATAAATATAATTTCAGATGAAAAGTTTTATGAAATTAAATATGAAAGTAATAAAATGCTGGATAATATTTTGAGTGGATAATGGTGTGAAACCAAGGCTTTAAGCACTATTCATGTTCATTTGAAAAGAATCCTCTTATAAATATCAAAGTATCCCAATTGCAATCGAAGTTTGAATATATTATATATTATGTCAATAAACAAGCATTCAAACTCCATTCAAGCATTATCCACTCAAATCCCTAATGTAGGCGACCGGAAAGAAGATGCACACTACAAGAAAATTGATTTTTGGCAACGGAAGAAGTTGTTGCAAAAAATATTTTTAGCAACAATAATGCATGTTTCGCAACGACTTTCAGTTGTGGAGAAACATTCCGTTACTAAAGGTTTATGCAACGACATCCTGTTGTTGCAAATAATATATATTCAGCAACAACACACGTTGTTGCAAAATGTTTGTTGTTGCGAAATATGGACTACGTGTTAGAGAATGAAACTTATCTTTTGCAACAACATGTGTCGTTGCTATTAATTTTTTATATTTCACAACAAGTTGAAACGTTGCTATTTATTTAGATTTTTCGATACAATATTTTATGTTGCTGTATATTTTGTGTTTTCGCAACAACACATATCGTAGCTATATATGTTTATTTTATGCAACATTTCTTATCATAGCCTTAAATATTGATTTTTTTGAAACGACCCCTGTCGTTGCTATATATATTTTGATTTTTGCAACAACTGTGGTCGTTAGTAATATTATATTGATCGTAACAATTTGTGTTGCTAAATTTTTTTTTTTGCAATAGCTAAAATTGTTACCACAAATAACTAGTTTAATTGCAAATAGATTTAAATTTTTATAACTCGTTGTAAAATAAATATATATAAATATATATAATAATGTATATTATATATTATATATATATATAATTGAAATACAATCTAACACTAGTAGCAAGCTACATACATTAACCATAATTAATTACCAATGTGAATATATATGTTCTTTACATATGAAAAACTCTTAATAACTAATGTAATCATCATCACATAGTCCAAATAATTCCAAAAATGACAAAAAGATAACCGCATTGGCCTCGGTGTACCCAGATTTGGACCCAACTACCTGAGCAACATTTCTTCTTGTGTCTGACGATAGGTTTGATCCCCTTCAGGGGATACAGGGAAGCTAATAATTTAAATCAAACTCCAGATGATACAGAGAATCTAAACTTTAACAAACATGCACGATCTAAAACTTCATGAAGCGCACAATACCTTCATTTGCTGAAAAAATTATAGGAACATAAATAGATGAATCCAAACGGTACTAATGGAATTGTAAAACATGTAAAATATATAGTGAATTAAGTACTACATAATAATAAACCTCTTCAATAAGAGCGGATAATCTACTTATAAATTACTATAAGAACAAGGAAATTCATAAGGAAGAATTACCCCTTTTGGCTCATGCAACCTATGTGAGAAAACATGCTTCTTAAGTAAGCCAAGCTAATAATAACAACTTGTCTCCTCCAATTAACAGAATCAGAAAACATTACAATACTATCAGAATCATTATATTACTTATCACAGAGAAGAAGTTTAGGTTAAAATATGAAAGTTGCCCATTAGGATAAGTCAACTTCCATTGTTTCTCAACTGCATCCTAGAAAAAATAGGCAAATCTTCATAAAAATCTGCTGCAGGTTGGATGATTTTCATTAAACGTGAATTATTAGTAGAAAAAATGCAAGCCGCATAAGCATAAACCTTTAGATTTGACATTTTGAGATTTCTTAAGCAACCAAATATTTGTAGAGGGGGGCAGAGGTGACATTTACCCGCAGTTGCAACTAGAAATAAACATGTAGGTTCTATAGAAGAAAAACAAGAGCAAAATAACTAGCACTCCAAACAACAAAGGTAATTAAATGTAGCATGAAAAGAAGCAAACAAACCTGAAAACCAATTTTGCATCCATTAATAAAATGGAAGCAACATCATATCAAAGTCCTAGTAATATAGAAACTTCCATAGTAGGAAGAGTTATGGGAAGAAAAAACTAATCAAAGAATCATAAATATATAACCAATATAGATAAACCAAAAGCATCAAACTAACACAAAACCATACATACTAACATGTATTACTCATTTCATGAATAGGATTAGCATACACTTTTAACAATATCTTTAGGATTTCTCTCAAGACATGTATGAGATAAAATAACATAGCTGATACTGCTAAAGTTACTTGAACTCAAAATTACCTCCAATGGCAAAATGGCTTGACACGGAGAAAGTTCCCTCAAAATTTTATCGAATACAAGTTTCGTAGCACAGTTGCCTGCCATTATTAGTCATACCAAACCAAAACACAAACATAAGTAGAGCAAAGAGAAAATAAACAAGGTAAATTAATAAAAAAATAGATAGTGCTCAAACCATCAGAACAGATAATTTCTCTAAGAACTTGACAACAGTTATAGTGAAACGAGGCAAGTTAGGTCGGCCAAACAGGAACAGGTGAGATAGGCTGGACCAAAGAAAAATTGTTTAACAATCAAATTGCAAATTGAGCTTATTATATATATTAATCCAATTCAAAGCTTTACCATGTCACCATGAATCAAGTCAAATAGGCTGAACCAAATAAATAAGTTTAACATCCTCCCGCAACAGATATATCAACTGAGATAGGCTGAACCAAAGACAAAATATTTGACAATGAAATTTCAAATTGGGCTTATAATATATTAATCAAATTCAAACCTTTACCATATCACCATAAATAAATTTAATTTCTTCTTGCTTTTTATCCTTAGTCCACTAGTTTGCTGCAAAAAAAGTACAGATAATAAACTGATTTAAAGAGATATAAAAGGTACATGCTAATTTAACTAATTAAATCTATTTTTCTTATCAATTAAAGAGAGAATCCCTCTACAAGTGGTTACCTACAGCTATCAAGATCCATTTTATATAAACTCAAAAGGCTGAAAGTAAAAGGAGTAAACCCAACAAAAATAAATATTGTCAACCCCAACGGCACTGCCACACGAGCTGCCGCTGCCACTGCCAACTTCGAGTTTAGTTCTCAAAGAACAATAATCCAACTATGAAAGTTAACCCCAAAAATAAAGATGAAGAAATTAGAACAGACTGAGGTTTTTACAAGAAAGAAAAGCATTGGATTGTTTATACAGATGAAAATGGAAAAAAATAAATAAATGCAGAGTCCCAAACCCAGAATCTTTAGCAACCCAAATTGCAAATAACTAAAAATGGAGCTTAAGAAACAGAACCTATATAGTCGTCGGAGAGTTAGAGGGGACCACAAGAGAATTTCACGGTCGGAGCAAAGAGATAGTCACGGTTGTTGAAATCGCCATTGTCGACAAGAGAGATGGAGATAAACCATCGATTTCTATCTGCTTAGAGAGAGAGAGGCAGAGTGAAATTGAGAGGAGAGAGAGCGAGATATAACAAATTATACTGGCCTAGGGTTTTATTCATAACCATTAGATTATGATAGATCAACGGTTTAAATTTCATTAATAAAATAAATACTTCAACATCTCACAAGTTTTTTAATATTGTTAATATTTTTAATATAGTTGATAATAAGTAATTCGACAAAATTTAGTCTAATAATTTATTTATTTATATGATTAAAATATATTTTGATTTTGGTAACTTGTATAGTTATTTTCTTTGGCAGTAACTCATTATCTCACAATATAAAATTTAAAATTTTAATTAAATAGTATTTATAATTATATATTTTGTAATTCAAGTTGAATTATGTAATTTTTTAATTTTTTAATTTACCAGGTGTATATATATTTTAATATTTATAACATGTACATAAAATAAAATATGTTATATATTTTATAATCAATTCACAAATTATATTATTTTAAATATTTAATTTATATTATTTTTTTGGTAGGAAATTTATATTATTAATATAATGTATTTACTTTATTTTTTTAATTAGTTAATTTGATAATTTTCTTTCGCAACAACTTTGTTTGTTGCCAAAATATTTAATTTTTACGCAATAATATTTTTTTCGTTGTTGTAAATGCTTTCATTTACAGCAACAACATATAGTTGTTGCTGTAAATTCTATCATTTATAGCAACAATAGACAACCGTTGCTATAAATACTTTCATTAACGGTAACAATACTCTGTCGCTGCTGTAAATGATTCCATTTACAGCAACAACACTTTGTCGTTGATGTAAATGATTGCATTAGAGCAACAACACGCAGTCGTTGCGGTAAATAATTTCATGTACAGCAACGACATGCGGTCATTATTATAAATGATTTTATTTACGGTAACAACATATTGTCGTTGCTATAAATACTTTCATTTATAGTAACGAAGCTATTGTTGCCAAAGTTGCTACGTTTTTTCCACCATCACAATTTTTGAAGAGTGAACGTGAGAAATTTATAGCAACAATATTTGGCAATGACACGAAAGTTTTTGTTGCTGAAGTTATTTTTTAGCAACAAATTTTTCGGTTGTTGCAAAAAAATAATTTTCTTGTAGTGATAACTATAGGAAATAAGATGCAAACCAGTAAAATTGAGCATTCTGTTAAACTTAAATTGAACAAAATAAATGTCTCCCTTTTCAATTTCAAAAGGTCTAAGGACCAACCAATTACAATTAGTTCTAAATTTCCCAAAACAAGTAATAGAAAATAGAGAGAAATACAATGTCGTATATGGTGTTGACGATGACGTTGTTGCCCAGAAATTGGGGAAGGGTAAGAATCAATCTGAAAGAACCTTAATATTCAACATTTAGAGTCGATCGAGACCAGATAGGGAACGAGCCTTTTGGCGCATAAGAATTTCAGATTAAGGGTTAAGGAAATAGTACACAAATTGGAAGCGTTGGCTTTTGAAATTTGGGCGCAAATGAAATTTTATTCTCTCCGCCACATTACCTAGTAGAAAATAAAGATAAGAAATTGAAATATTAAAATTAAGGGTAAATAATTAGTTAATCCCTATAGTTTTACCTAATATACTAAATAGTTGATAAAAACGTATTTTATAGATTATATAATTATTTTTAGAGAAATGAAAACTTAATATGTAAAAACAAAAGTAGTAAATAATTTATTACCCTAAAATTAATAGATTGAAAATAATTAATATATTCTTGCCACGAAATAAATTACTCGTAGCATAACTAAATTTCTGCCACATATAAAACTTTTTCGTTGCATAAATAGATCTAGCCACACAAAAAAAATTGCGTGGCAAAATTCATGGCATAAGTGTATTTTTGCCACGAAAACTATTTACCCGTGACATAAATATATCACAGAATCTAAAGGTTGTGCTGGAATCTCTTTTTCCAGTGGCTAAATGGAAATATGCCATGAATTTTAAATTCCCGTGGCATGATTCGTGGCGCAAGTGATGATTTGTTGTAGTGCTATCCCGCCCGACGTATCGGTACTATTTTGATATTACGTGCTTGCTACTTGTTTTGCTTTGAATTGTTGATACAAACCAGGTATTCGCGTGTTTTTGGGTTATGAGTTTATGTTTGTTTTAATTTGAAATTACGTATATAACATACACGTAGTTGTATTTATCAAATTGAAATTCCATTTTATTTTACGTATATCACATATACGATAAATAGAAGGTAAATTTCAATAAGGAATATTTTATATACATTATAAATTTGAGATAACATCTCAATTGATTTATTTTTATTTTGAATTACGAGCACAACATACACGTAATCATATTTATCGAATTAAAATTTAATTTTATTTTACGTATATCACATATACGATAAATTGGATTTGAATTTTAATAAGGAATGTTCTGAATTTTTTTATAAATTCAAACGACGTTTTCACATCAATTTGAACCGAGTTGGATTTGTTGAAATTCAGGATAGTCATTCCGAGCCGATTTATTTTGGTTTTAGAATCGAGTATATCACATATACACGATACATTTATATGTTTTTTTTATTTAACGAATTATGTGCGCATAAACTTATAAAATAAACTTAATGCTAAACTTTAACAAAAAAAAAGTGTGTATATATATGCTACATGGATAAGATAAATAATAAAAGAATTAAATTAGAAAAAAAAAATAAAGGACCTAATCAAAGCAAATTGAAATGACTTAGAGTCAAATTAAAATTCAACTGGATTAAATGAGGGTAATTTGTAACATAGAAGGGCTTAATCAAACTTCATTTAAACAATTATGGTCTAATTAGGATATGGGGAGAGCTAAACCGAGCGAAATTAAATAAACATGGTTTATTTTAAAACATTGACAAAATACAGGGGTCAAAGTGAAAATACAGATTATAAATTTGGATTTTATGGTTTCTTCTCATTTGTGTGCCTCCACTCTCTCCCTCATCTACACAGACTTCGTTTTCTCCTCACCCTCATTGCGATCGTTCTTTTCACTGGTTCCATTGGAATGTCCATCTCGACGAGATGGACCTATATATTAATTTTTTTTATTAACTTTGATAAAAAACATTTTATTTTGTTTTGATATTTAATTTCTTTGATTTCTTTCTTTTTTATTTTTTCTTTAATAAATTTATTATTATTATTGTATATATATATAAACACAAAAATACTAGGCAAATTAAAACGAATTAAAGATTAGAAATATCGGGTTGCCTCCCGACAAGCGTTAAATTTAAAGTCGTTTAGCTCGACTTATACTTTCCTTTTTATGTGAACGTATGAAGTCGTATGAGAAATCCAAATTCTTTGATAAAAATCTTGTAAATGCACATAGGATTATCAGATTGGAGATAACTTAATAAAATCCACGACATAAATTTAAAAAAATTATGTACGAGTTTCGATTTCTCCCTTTTTGACTCGTGTGGCAAGTCGTATAACACATAAAAATTTTGAGTCGGGGTTATCTCGAACTCCTCCATCGTAGATTTTTTTACCAAAATTTTCAACTCCTCACTTTTGGTCGGACGATCACTGTTCTCCACTAATATTGGCTCCAAAGATTTATTGAGAAAATTATCAGTTGAGGCTCATCTAAGATAAATACTTCAATACGATCATCTGAATCAAACTCTCTAATTGATTTATCTGCAATTAAATCAATTAGTAGACTGTGTTTAATGCAAACATCTCTTATTAAGGTATAGGAACTATCATATTGATTTTCTTTTGAAGAAATAAAATCAATTATTAGTTCCTCAATAGTCTTTTCTTCATTGCCGATATGTTGTGGTGAATTTGGACTATCATATTGATATTCGAACCATGAATTTTCAGGTTCGGCCTCCCAATTTGAGCAGAATGAGCTGAAAACTTTTTCTGTTGATGGATGTATTCTCCATGAAAAATCATTCATCGCCATCTCCCTACAAAAAGAATCATAAAAAAGTGAAGAAAAAGATCAAAGTATTTACAAAAAAAACGTTTAAATTAATAGAAGTTTGACTAGATTAATATTACAATTCAACCATCCCCGACAACGACGCCAAAAACTTGATGCGCGTTTTACGTAAATGTGCATATGAAGGCAAGTGTACCTTAGCTGTGTATCAAGTAATAAAGTGAAAGTAGATTATCGTTCCTACGAGGATGGTGATTATAAGTACTAATCTTTTTGCTCACTAACTATTATTTAAACAATCGAAAGATAGAGTTTGATGGACAACCAGGCTAAGACTTAAGCAAGAAATGAGGTGAAAATTGTACAAAATTAGATGAGAAAATACTTATAATGAAAGAAACTAAGGCTTATAGCTTCACTTAATCTATTTGCTTGGTAATAACACTTAACCCCTTTTAAGTTGATTTATCCTTTTTAAGATGACGTTTTTTCTTATTAATTAATAGATTCTCGAGATTAGCTCTAAACTCTCAATTAATTACTTTCCCTTGGTCCAGATCAAGTAATTAATCTAGAGAAACATTAAGTTTTATTAATCTAAACCTTTTTAACCTACTTTACCTTGGTTCGGCTAAAGTGATTACTTAATATTCAAGAAAAACCGCTCGAGTAATTAGTTCTAAACTTTCGATTAATTACTTTCCCTTGGTCCGGCTCAAGTAATTAATCTAAAGAAGCATTAAGTTTTCTTAGTTCCAAACCTTCGATCTATTACTTTCCCTTGGTCCGGTTCAAGTAATAGATCTAAGATTTGTAAATAAGATTCCTGAAAACATTGGAAAACCATAAGCCACACTAAATGGTTATTAGGTCCAACTTATGAGTTTCGATTAATCAATTTAATCACGATCAATATAAATGAATAATTATATTCAAGTAGGAAGTTGGCCAATCTCCTACAAGCATAGAGAAACATAAGTTACTTCTCAAAAAGAATAAACATAGCTTAAATAGGTTAAACGTAATTACTATATAATTAAGGTTAAGATCCGCTTTTAGCCTTAATTAAGGGGGTTTTAGCCCATGATTAGATTAAAACACACCTTAGAAATATAGATAATGGAGTTCATAGTAATAAAAGTGATTGAAGTTTATAAGAAACCGTAATGACGATTGTCGAACGAACTTCTTCGGTAACTTAAAACTTACTTCTATTGGATGAACTCTTACACAAACAACACTTTGAGAACAATAATAACAATTACAACAACAAAAACAACTGATTCTTAAGGAGAAGAATCAACAAAATAACATTAAAGAGGGAAGAACTAAGCCTAAGCTTAGTGTGTCTTCAAATGGCACCCAATGTCTTCTTTTATAGTAAATGACACACATAATTCCAAAGACCAAGTCTCCTTATGGACTCTCACTCCATAATCTTCTGAATTTAGCCTTTAAGAGAGGATGGTGGAAGACTTTGACAATTTAGGAGTTGAAATGTGTAAAGGTGGGAAAGGAATCATAGGCTTCAACATATTCATCAACTTTTGATAATTTTCTGGGCTTGATACACTTCGAATTTGGAGAAGTTATTATTTGTCACTTGTTTATCTTTCTCTTAGCTTTCCAATGCATTTTGAATCGCCTCAATCCGAGTCCGTATGAGGGAGATACATTGCAAATACGAAAATGTGTCAAATCTGTCCTAGTGTGAACAGTTGGACTTTTATCTTACAGCACCCATCCGTGACGAAGTGTATGCTGATGTCACTAAAACTCCTTTTTTTCTGGTCCCTTTTACTCCCGAGTTGTCGCCTTAAGCCCTAACTTGGTTATTTGTGCCAAAAACCTTACGAAAGTGCTTAAAACACACAAAGTGGCTTAGATACATAAAATGAAGAAAATATACAAAAACCATTATTAAAATTTATTAAAATGGTACAAAATAACTAGTAATTAAATACTAAAAATGCTATAAATTACGACGATAACAGAGACCTTATATTAACATTGCTTTAAAATAAAATGACCAATTTATGCAGGCTAATTTTACTATACGACCTGTTTTTTCATCAATGATTCAATGGCTCATGTAATAAATGCAAACTAGAAAATAATTATCCCACAAAATTTCAAACATCGTAGTCGAAATGAAATTGATATATGTCATTAACACAATTCATAATAAAAGTGACAATCAGAGTGTACAAGTTAGCATAAAATGATCTAATTCTTAAAATCATCCAAAAGGTATCATATTGGTACACAAAATATCAATTTCCAACCAATAATTCGTCCAAAATGTTGCTATACTGGCACACAAAATCCAAGTTGCCTAATATCAGTTCCTTAATATGTACCATACTAACAAAATCAAAATATTCTTTTGACGCAGTACTAACCCAAAACACTATTAGAACTCTAATAGAACCCAAAACACTCATAGAACCCAAAATAGTACGTGCTCGTGATCTTATATGCTTCTTCCCAATCATAGACTCTCATTCCGCTTCCAATTGTTTGGTTGTAATGACATCATTCCCATTCCATTGTAGCTTCGGTGGTTGGAAAGGTAGACTACTAGGAATTAAAACCTCAGATTCTTGACTTGGAAAGGTAATGTCTTTCTCCAGTTGGTGCTTTAATTGGCCTCCCACACCTCCATCTGCTTTCGCATAAATTGGGGATTAGAAATCAAATCTCGGGATCTTTAATGTGTTGATGATCATGTTCAACTTCCATGAACATTTGGTTTGACGTTACAAGCTAATTTTTGGACAGTGAAAAACAAAACATTATTACAAAAAGAACAAAATATTCAAACTATATATTCCAATTATGAAAGATTTGAAAATTACTCACATTATATATGACATTGCCAGTAGATTCATCATAAACCTCACAACCTCGTTTAACCTTTGTCGAGGGTTTATCCAAACAGAACGAATAATCGACAAACCATGCACACTTTTTCCTTTGATTGCGTAATGTGAGAAGCTTGCGTGTTTGAAGGATTTCCCTAATATTCATCAAGTACATCACATATAAAATAATAGGAAAAAAATAAAAACTTGTTACTAAGCACCCCACACAAACTAATAAATTAAATTAGCATTACCTTGCAATTGGTCTTTTTTATGACCAAGTTGTCCATATTTTGTTAAATTATGTATCTGCCCTTTTCTTGAAAGTCTATGCCCACTACTTTGGCTCATTGTGATCTCATTTTCTCCTATCTTACTGGCATGCTTAGTATACGAGGGGCTTAACTGGTTCAAAATCAGCTACTCATTTTTCCAGTTTTCATGCTTCTTCTAATATGTTCATGATCTTTTCATTGTCATGATTCTAATTTCTTCTAGAATTCTTAATATTGGTCTTGACCTTGGCTTTAGAATCCATTTGTTGAAGCTTTCTGTGAAATCATTATAACACATAGAATATTTAATTCTTATTGTGAAAAAGGTTGCACACCAGTGATGTGGTGGATATTTCATTAGGTATTCAGCAACTTTCTTACTAATGCTTCCTAACTTATTCAAGTTATCTTTGAACTCCTCCTCGTATGTACTCCAAACCACTAACTAGACACTACACCATAGATGGTCTCTTGCAACCTAAAATACATGTGTTGCCTGTAATGTGTTGCATTTTTAATGATTTTTTTAGATCTTTTGCAACATAGTTTATAAAATGTTGCAAAAGACATGGCAAACTCACATAACTTTCATATTTTAGAACACTAATTATAAAGTGTTGCATGAGATGTGTCAAACTTGAAACACTTTTTTATGTAAATGATCTTTTTTCATTCTAATAGATACAAAACGACGTCGTTTTGTATATCTCAAGATTAAAAAAAAAATTGTTTTATGAGGGACCCTTTTTGTACTTGTGAAATTATGGAGGGAAAAAAATTTATTTGCCCCTAAAAAATTAGACCTAAAAAATCAAAACCTAAAATACTCTAAGTATTAAAAATTAGGAGGGAATAGATATTTTAATTCCCTGTCGTTTTGTATCTCTGAGGGTTACAGAATCAAAACCTAAAAAACTCCATCTCTAAGAACTTGCTCTCTCAAAGTTCTCTCTCTCTCAACGCTATTCTGCCATGACTCACCTTATGTAAAAGAGTGCCGAGCTTTTTTCGATCAGCCACTCCGTCCTTGCTGTTGAGGTTTTCTCTTATCAGGCTTTTCAATTCTTCCGTTGAGGTAAGCCTTGATCTCCCCATTTGTTATTTCAGAGATGCAAATTCTGTAATGGATATTTCACACTCATCTAACAAACTTGAAGTTTCTGGCATTTAGTTCAGAATTATTACCCTAATTCTGTTTACTTTAGTGAACTTGTTCCATACAAATTTGGTACTTTAAGTACTTGGGAAGGCTTGATTCTTATATATTTATCTATTATATAAAGTTTGGTGTGTGTTTTGTTTTGCTTTCTCTGTGATTTGGGAAACTTTTTCTATTTTTTATGGGTTGAAACCTTCCTGTTTTAATCGTTCATGAGATTTTTTAATTTTTCTAATTGATGAGAATTGTGTATTTTTCACCTTTAAAATTATACAGTGAATGTAGTATTGAAGCGTTTTCATACAAAGAAACTCAACTTATGAATCCCAAGAAGAAGAAGAAACTGACCGCCATCGACGAATACAAGGCCAAACACACCCCAATTCACTTCTTCTTCTCTTTCTCTTTGAAATTTCTTCTTTTGTATCCATCTTTTCTAAGTTACATAACTAGCTCAAACTCATTGTGCTGGCTACTGTCTTTTATTGAGAAGGCTACCAATGGTACCCCTACCTCTTTTGATACTATCTCGAACTTCCCAGTTGCCTCCAATCCTTCCTTCAATACTAGCATGTTATCTCTATAATTTTCCATCACATTTTTGTATCCCTGCATCCATACATTTTACATTTCACATTTTATTGAATTCTATATGCAGCAAAACATTAGGTAATATCGTAATAGAATTTCTCACCTCAAAACCCAATCGAATCAGTTGATAATATTGAGCAATGACTTGACGAGATCCTGCAACATAATAATGATGAAGATTGTAGGTAGCATTTTGGGGTACTAAAAGTGGTAGTAAATATGTGTACCTTTAGAGAAGTTGAGGATGAGGGCGGGCTGGTCAGCACCAAGATAATTAATATGGAAGATAAGCTCTTCAGGCAAGTCCTCTTTATTTCTCCAAATGACCCAACCAATTCCAACATAAACAAGTCCATATTTATGTCCACTTACATTAATACTCTTCACTAATGGTAATCTAAAATCCCACTCCAGTTCTGGATATAAAAATGGTGCTATAAACCCACCACTTGCTCCACATGGACTGGAGTATCCCATCTACACAAAATGAATTGCATCTAATTAATTCTCACATATCTTGATATTTTCTTAGAAGAGTCTGATTACTGCGTTCCAGACTGATTAGACATCCTTTTAGGTCACTAGGATTCATATTCCGAACTCTCTAGTTTAAGTTTGAGTAAGCAATATATACTGATTTAGATAAAAAGAAAGAGGAGCAAGTATATATTTACCCAGTTTCATTGTTCTTGTCAACTAAAAGATCATTCAATTTCTTGACATCTTCAATTTCATCTTCATTGAACAAGTTTGAGGGCTTCCTTCCCGTGCCCATGTTGAGCAAGTCCACCTATCATTGCAGGCCATGATATTATTCCTCTCTCAGGTATTTCAGATAAAGCGCGGTCTGCGTCATCGATACTTCCACATTTTGCATACATGTTAACAAGGGAATTCCCTGAGAATACATCTGCCATGAATCCGAACTTCAAGATGTGAACATGTATTTGTTTCCCTTGTTCATATGCTGACAAATTCGCACACACATTCAGAAGAGAACGGCAGAGAAAATAATCCGGCTTGATTCCCTTAGCTTGCATTTGAAGATAAAGCTTTAAAACTTCTTCACCTTGTCCATCTTGGGAATAACCTGTTATCATGGATGTGAAAGCCACCAAAGCAATTATTTTTGAGTGGTGGGTAAGTATAACAGATTTAGAACAGTGTAGGAATTTGGATTTAAAAAGTAGGTAATGCCATTGGTGATTCAAGGAGTGTACATAACAGAGGTTCGTCCTCCATTTGATCATATTAACCAGCATTTATTCTTCAATTATTCATTTGTTTGGTTAGAAATGTGGGATTTTATAAAGTGATTTTTCATTAATTGCTTCCTTAATTAATTCCCTTGCAAATGTTAATTTCAATGATGATTAGTGCATCAGTTTGGTAAGATTTTTCACCTGGTGTTGAATAGAGGGGTAATGAGCTTTTTTTCATTTATTTTAGCCCAAATTGAGCATATTTTATGCTATCTTCATTTTTTCTATTACTTCAATAGATACAAATATATAAAATAGGAAAAGTTGAATTTTGGACTCACTATTGTTGCACTCGAACCTGGTTTCTTAATTGGCAACATTGGTTAATTCATACATACTATTCTTGAACTTTTGTCCATTCAAATTATGAATAGTAACTTACACATAAATAAAAATGAAAGACCATAAAACTATCAACAATTCAAATTAATCTAAATTCAAGTTAGTATATATGTCCTAGTAATTCAATTTATTAGGCATTTAAAGTGCAGGGACTAATTATGAAAAAATTGAAATTTAGGACTAATCAATTGAACCACATATCTGAACCATATGTACAAATTGAGCCACATGTCTGAACCATTCCTATCTTTATAGCATCACTAATCAGTTGTTTATTTGGTTTAGGCAAAGGAACAGCAAAAGGAGGATCCCCAAAAGCTCGAGTAGCAGCTTACAAGGTCTGAACCGTTCCTATTTTTATAGCATCATTAATTTATTTATTTTTATATCTCTTGTAAATGTATTTTGCCCAAAGAATAAATTTATTGGGCAACAAATTTCAATATTCTAAGATTTTTTTTTGCAAAACCCACCCCATAAGAGTTGGGATGCCAAATCATGTTGCAATTCGTTTATTCTCATTCCACATTGGCCCAGCCATGTCTATATGCATCCATTCCACTTTCTCATTAATAAACTGCATATATATTCATGTGCCTTAAATAACTATGTTGACTTAGAGTAGATTAGATTGATAGGAATATGAGTAAGTACATGTTTCAAAAATAGTGCAGCAATGATGGAACTACCTTGACGACCACATGTGTTAACCATATCAGCCACTCCTGACTTCATCGACTCCTAGTAACTTTCCTCTAATAGAAGTCTCCATAGTTTTTCACCACTCATTTCTGCTGCTCCAAACACCTTCTTAATTAACTCATCGCTCGGTGTTAACATACCTACAACATATAATAAATAGGTAAAACAGAAAATAACTTCTCAAAGGCTATCCATATGGCACTCAAACTCCATGTTTTATCAAGAAATATGCTTGAAGGAGATAATCTATAAAAGTAAGCAAGTTTCCAATTTTTTTAGATTACAGAAGCCTAGCCCAAAACATAAGCTTTTGGTTTCTAAGAGTACTTTCTATTATAATGAAAAAGTACTTTTTATTATACATCAAGAGTTAGCTGTCGCATTTTTCATGCTTACAGTAATGAGATTATTTCCTATTAGAATTCATGTGGCTCTGTTTTTCATTTTGTCACTCTAACGAAGAAGAATCTTTCATTTCTATGTTAGAATTTTGCCACTCTTTAATTTATGATTTTTGCTTGTATTATTGGATCAATGATGCAGTCATGGATGATCAAATTGAAGGAGCAATGGAGGGGAAAGTGATTCAAATTGAAGGAGCAATGGAGGAGAAAATGAAACAAGAAGTGCATCAAAAAGTGAGGAAGAGCTTGACATTCATTATAAAGAAATTGGTAGAAGTTAATCTCAATCTCAACATTGATATTGAGGAAATATATGGTGGCATTTCAAATGAAAATGAGAATGTTGAGTTTGAAGAATAGGTTACATTATGACTTTATTATACTCTTTTTATTATGTGTTTTGGATCATTTGAGAATTTTAAATTCTATTGTTAACATATTGACCTATTATGGATTTATAATTGCAATTAAGGATTTGTTCTGCTATTATTTAAACTGAAAAATTTCTTTTAATTTTTTTTAAATGTTACGCGTGTTAAAGATTATATGGCAAGTATTAAGTTGTTACATTAAAAACTATTAAATTTATAAAAAAAAAGTAGTGCTATGAAACATGACATGAAAGAGTTGCTTGAAACAAAAAAAAAATGTTAAATTAAAAAGTGTTAAATCAAAAAGTTTCTTAAAAATGTTAAATTAAAAAATGTTGCAAATTGTAAATGAAAGAGTTGCTTTAAAACAAAAAATGTTAAATTAAAAAGTGTTGCAATTCTATATAAAAAGAGTTGCATCTAAAAAAATAATGTTGCATAAAAATCTATTGCAAAAAAGTTCAAGAATGTTGCCTATAATTTTATTCGATAATTGTGTTACCTGATCTATGGTTTAGGCAACACTTCCATTTCAGTTGCCAATAGGTAGAAATGTGTTGCCAATGATATGTGTAGCAACACTTGTACTGATGTTGCTAAAAATGTGAAAAAATGTTGCTAAAGACATCTTTGGCAACAAGCAAAAAAGCAACACCTTTTTTTGGCAAATCATGTTGCCTAAAAATCACTAGCAACAGTATAACGACTTTAGCCAACATTTATTCGGTGTTGCAACAGACCATCTATGGTGTAGTGAGAATTGTTTCTGTATTTTCTACCTCTATGTTTTAGTCTCTAATTCGCCAACACGTGCCTCGCACACCATCTGTGTTTTGCTTTTGGAAGATGTTTAGTGACTATAGAATTCAATCCATACATACGTTAACATTAGAAATAAAAAAAAGTAATAAGGGTAATAAATGTAATGACATTAAGCACAAATTAATATAGCAGCGAATAACTTTAAAAAAGATAGAAACAACAGATAGAACTTGAATTATATTAAAAAATGTTTGATTTAATATGCTTATTTTAAGTAACATAAATCATATTTGAAAAAAAAAACTAAGATATAGATAGAAAAAGGCAAAAACAACAAACAAACAAATACCTTTTACATATCAGAGATGATTGTTAGTTTACAACCGTCACATATTTGTAATTGTTACTTCAAGTTCTGCAAAAACCATCCCCAATTGCATTTTGTCTCCTTATCTATCAGAACACATACAATGGGGGAAAAGTTGTCCATTGCATCATTACCAACTGCCACGAGTAGTTGCCCTTTGCAAATGTCTTTCAACAAGCACTCGTCTATACCAATGATTGGCCTACATCCTTCTATCCACCCCCTCTTATATGCTTCAAAACAAACAAATATCCTCCAAAATACTCGTTCTCTTTTCTTAATTCCTCTTTATTCAACTATAAATCAATGTGGCTCCTTGGGTTACCTATCCATAATTCATTCGCGTACGCTTCAAGAGTCGAATACTAATCTGTGTTGCCTCCAACTAGGGCTGGGCATGGATCCTAGAAATAGTAAATTGGACTGAATATCTCAGGAAAAAAAATTAAAATTGGAATAAAATTTTGACCAATTTTGACCAAATTTGATTAGTTCGGTCAAAAAAAGTCAACTATTTGGTCCGACTTTGAATTCTTTTCCTCAGATATTCGATCTTATATAAAAATTTTAAGATCCATGTCCAGCCCTACCCCCAACCTCTCTTATAATCTCTTTTGACATTCTTGCAAATTACACGTGACACATCCAACTTCAAAAACTGTTTGCAATGTTCAATCATATCTCTAACACTATAATCATGATTACCTCTAATCATATCCTTGAAATAAATGCAAAGGAATTTGGTTGTTTCTCTTGGATTGACATATTCTCTGTTATATTCATGCTCGGGTGTTAATGTCTTGACAACAAATCCAGCAGTTTCTCCTATCAAAGATGCAAACACTTTGAAGGGGGCACTTTTCGACACACTTGTACCTAATTCTTGTCTTGCAACTTTGTTTTAGCTTCAAAGGCATATAACAGAATAATGAGAAATGACCAAACATAATTCATCTCCATTTGCAAAACTGTGTCCAATCTCTAGTTGGACATTGCCTACAAATCCATTTTCCATATCCCTTATTAATTGTATTGGTATATTTACTATTCTGATTAATTGCAAAGATAATAGGGAGTATAAATATGAAGGGAAATTAGACAAGCCTAGGCACAACGGACCTATAAAATTTTATCTATTTTATTTATTTCCCTTTCCCCAAGATTTGTTGATCGTTATTTCATATAAAGAGGGATTAAATATATGTACCTTAGTTGACAAACTATCTACCATTGCAAACGAAGTGCACACGTGGATATCACGTCTCGCCATCCTCCAGCTAATCAACTCCTAGTTGCCAAACTTTTACGGGCTTTAACGGTGCCGGTGAAGATTAAGATGATCCATCTCCCTTATATGAACCCTGTGTATGCATAACAAAAACTTGGGTTGGAATTAGAAGGAAAAAATCAAATAAATAAATTGATAGAGAATCAGTTGTGATGAGAAAAACTGATTAACCTTGTTCTTTCTCTTGGCCTTTTTAGGGTTTTTTAAGCTCCGAACCATTGTTGCAGTTTGGGATTATGGTAGCTAGGGTTTTAGCTCTCTGTTATCACTCCTAGTTCTCGCTATATGTTGGGACTTTTTCCTTTTGTTTTAATTTTTCTCGCTAATTAATTTATAAGTGTAAACGAAGCCGAGTGGGGATGAGATGTATATGTATTTCCTACTTTAACACTAAGATAAATAAATAGGATAAGGTACAAAATTCGACTAAGCTTTTGGAGGAATATCAATTTAGTTTTAATATTCAAAATAGCATCAATATAGATTTAACATTTATAAATATAACGTGAAATGTTATTTATTAACATGGAAGGTTCTAGGAGGAGTCGGCATAGATGCCCGTCTAAAACCTCCTATTTAGGGAGGCCTCCAATCTAATTATTATTAGGGTAAATTCCAAAAAAAAACCCTGTGGTTTGATGTTCTTCCAAAAAAACCCTTGTGGTTTGTTAATACAAAAAAAGGACTGTGGTTTGCGCCGTTACCCGAAAAATGGAAATTGACTTAACACCGTTAAAGTGCTGACGTGGCACAAGGGTAAGGTTGGAAATTCAAATTTTTTTCTCTCTCTCTCTCTCTTCTTCTTCTTCTTCTTCTTCTTCTTCTTCTTCTTCTTCTTCTTCTTCTTCCTTCTCCTTTCCTTCCTCATTCTTCTTCTTCTTTTTTTCTTCTATTCTTTTTTTTTTTAATTTCCGATTTCCAATTTCCAGATTTCTGGATTCCAGATAAGTGCTGCATTATCTGAACCTCTCTTTTGATATATTCTCTATCACTTTTATTCGTCAATTTCCTTTTCAATATCGATTTGCAGGCATAGCTATTACCAGTTGAATTCTCAGTGCATAAATAAGTAATCCCAAATTGACCTCTACCTAATTCTTTACCTAGTGTGTAAAATTGCTTAATGTCTTCCAACGGTTTCCCCAAAATCGTCATCTCCGGTTTAGGAACTGGTTTTGTTCTTTGCTTCATCGGCGGCGGTGGCGGCGGCGGTTGATGGTATTGCGGCGGTGGCTGATTTTTCCTGAAATTAGCTGTTGCGGCAGCGGCGGCAGCGGCGGCGGTTGAATGCCGGATAGGTTGTGGATTTGAATGCATATGTTTGCTTTTAGCACAACCCATCGATTGAAATAAGACGAAGAACTCAGAAAGGGGGTTTTAGCAATAGTTTAATTCAGATGAAAGGACAGATGAAATTTGAAGCTTTTTGAGCTGAATTTAAAGAGACGCCTATTAAGGACAGATGAAATTTGAAGCTTTTTGGTTCATAGAAATAAGAGGGAATAGAAACAGGAAGATATTAAGAATAATTTTTCATTTTTCTTGTTCTTTTTTATTTTATTTATGCATCTTTTTATTCTCCTTTGTTATGATTGTAATAAAATGTATAATAAAATATAACTTATAGAAATCTGGAAATTTTCCAGATTTCTGGAAATTTCCGAAACTTAAAAAAAAAGAAAAAAAAGAAGGAAGAAGAAGAGGGAGGAAGAAAAAGAAGAAGAAGAAGAAGAAGAAGAAGAAAGAAGAAGAAGGAGAAGAAGGAGAAGAAAAAGAAGAAGAAGAAGAAAAAGGAGAGAAGAGATGAAGAAGGAGGAGGAGGAAGAAGAAGAGGGAGAAGGAAGAAGAAAGAGGAGAGAGAAGGGGAAAAAAAATCGATTTTCCCGTTTTACCCCTGTGCCACGTCAGCACTTTAACGGTGTTAAGCCATTTTCCGTTTTTCGGGTAACGGCGCAAACCACAGTCCTTTTTTTTTGTATTAACAAACCACAAGGGTTTTTTTGGAAGAACATCAAACCATAGAGGTTTTTTTTTGGAATTTACCCTTATTATTATTATTTTAATTATAATATAATAATATTAAAATCTTAATTGTCAAAAATTATTTTCATAAATAATTATTATCCTATATTTGAATTTAATAATAATCATATATATTAAATGAGAATATAACTTGTTAAAATAAAATCGAAATCGACAACAATAACACATATGGTCTCTTTCTTTCTTAGTATGATAAGGGTCTTCAAAATTTTATTTCATTAATAATAATAGAAATAGATTAATTTTTTTTTTATCAATGTGGTTATTGAGTGATATCGGATTTGGCATTTACATAAAAAAAAGTACAATTTTAAGCCTAAAATTTACGAGAGAGTTAAATTTCAACTCTCATTAACGGAATGTAAATTTTTCATTAACAGAATATGTGAAATTTCAAACCTTATTGAGTGGTTAGAATGCTAGAGACTGAAGGTTAGCTAGAACATGAAATTGCACAAGAAAAAAAAACTCATCTTTCATTAATTGAGCCTTGACAGTGAACCGTCCGGCAAACATTAGGCTTAAGATTGCAATGTTTTGTACATGGAGGATAAGTTTGTTCTTTCCAAAATAAGCATAGGTCTAAACTTGTACCTTATCTCGTAATAATATACTTCATCTGTTCCATAATATATGTCTTTTAAGGTTAAGACACAAGAATTAAGAAATACAATTAATTTTAACTAAAAGACTTTGTTACCCTTGTATTAATTGCATCTGCTAATCTATTCCCAAAGTAAAAAGGCAACTTAAATAGGAGTATAGTTAGTAAAAGTCAATTAATGTGCATGTATTGAATCAAAACGACATGTATTATGGAAAAAATTCTCTAGAAAGACATCTATTGTGAGATGGAGAGAGTAGTTATTAACTTATTTGTTATCTTCAAATTGCCTTTAAAAATTGATCTTTATTTGGTTCTTCTTCACACAGTTAGAATAAGGGCGACCCGGTGCACTACGCGTCCCCGATAAGCGAAGGTCCGGGGATGGATCCCACCACAGGAGTGTACTAGGGGCAAGCCTTCACTTGCCAATTTTTTTGGCAAGAGGCCGCTCCTAAGTTAGAATAATTAAATAAAATTAATATTTGTAAAATTTTTTGAAATACTAGAGCTGTTTAGGACGTCTAAAATACTGGAGCCGACTGTGTCCATTAAGTTCTGCTAACTCAATGCTATGTCACAATTTTAACATGCCAGGTTAGATAAGGTACCAAAATATGCCTAAGATTTTTGGAAGTATCAATTTAGGCTTCACGTATACAATGACACTAATATAGACTTAATGTTTACAAAATAACACCAATTTAGACTTAACGTAACAATTAATCTGATCATATTCTCGCCAAACTTAAATTAATATATGTTATATCTCCATTTAGTTCTATCTTCTTATCTATTCTAATACAATTAATCATATTATTGCCCATTAAGACCATATATTAACATTGCTTTAAAATGAAATGACCAATTTATATAGACTAATTTTACTCTACGATCTGTTTTTTCATCAATGATTCAATGGCTTATGTAATAAATGCAAACTAGAAAGTAATTATCCCATAAAATTTCAAACATCGTAGTCGAAATGATATTGATATATGTCATTAACACAATTTATAATAAAAGTGACAATCAGAGTGTACAAGTTAGCATAAAATGATCTAATTCTTAAAATCATCCAAAAGGTATCATACTGGTACACAAAATATCAATTTCCAACCAATAACTCGTCCAAAATGTTGCTATACTGGCACACAAAATCCAAGTTGCCTAATATCAGTTCCTTAATATGTACCATACTAACAAAATCAAAATATTCTTTTGACGCAGTACTAACCCAAAACACTATTAGAACTCTAATAGAACCCAAAACACTCATAGAACCCAAAATAGTACGTGCTCGTGATCTTATATGCTTCTTCCCAATCATAGACTCTCATTCCGCTTCCAATTGTTTGGTTGTAATGACATCATTCCCATTCCATTGTAGCTTCGGTGGTTGGAAAGGTAGACTACTAGGAATTAAAACCTCAGATTCTTGACTTGGAAAGGTAATGTCTTTCTCCAGTTGGTGCTTTAATTGGCCTCCCACACCTCCATCTGCTTTCGCATAAATTGGGGATTAGAAATCAAATCTCGGGATCTTTAATGTGTTGATGATCATGTTCAACTTCCATGAACATTTGGTTTGACGTTACAAGCTAATTTTTGGACAGTGAAAAACAAAACATTATTACAAAAAGAACAAAATATTCAAACTATATATTCCAATTATGAAAGATTTGAAAATTACTCACATTATATATGACATTGCCAGTAGATTCATCATAAACCTCACAACCTCGTTTAACCTTTGTCGAGGGTTTATCCAAACAGAACGAATAATCGACAAACCATGCACACTTTTTCCTTTGATTGCGTAATGTGAGAAGCTTGCGTGTTTGAAGGATTTCCCTAATATTCATCAAGTACATCACATATAAAATAATAGGAAAAAAATAAAAACTTGTTACTAAGCACCCCACACAAACTAATAAATTAAATTAGCATTACCTTGCAATTGGTCTTTTTTATGACCAAGTTGTCCATGTTTTGTTAAATTATGTATCTGCCCTTTTCTTGAAAGTCTATGCCCACTACTTTGGCTCATTGTGATCTCATTTTCTCCTCTTGTTCGCTTTTTTCGTGGCCTTCCTGACATGCTTAGTATACGAGGGGGCTTAACTGGTTCAAAATCCACTACTCATTTTTCCAGCTTTAATGCATCTTCTAATTTTTTCATGATCTTTTCATTATCATCATTCTAATTTCTTCTAGCATTCTTAATATTGGTCTTAACATTGGCTTCAGAATCCAGTTGTTAAAGCTTTCTGTGAAATCATTATAACACATAGAATCTTTACTTCTTATGGTGAAAAAGGTTGCACACTAGTGATATGGTGGATATTTCATTAGACATTCAACAACTTTCTTACTAATGCTTCCTAACTTATTCAAGTTATCTTTGAACTCCTCCTCGTATGTACTCCAAACCACTAACTAGAATTGTTTCTGTATTTTTCTACCTTTATGTTTTAGTCTCTAATTCGCCAACACGTGCCTCACACACCATTTGTGTTTTGCTTTTGGAAGATGTTTAGTGACTATTGAATTCAATCTATACATACGTTAACATGAATGTTTAACATTAGAAATAAAAAAAAGTAATAAGGGTAATAAATGTAATGACATTAAGCATAAATTAATATAACAACAAATAGTTTTAAAAAAAGATAGACGCAAATAGATAGAAACAACTGATAGAACTTGAATTATATTAAAAAAAAGTTTGTTTTAATATCCTTATTTAAGTAACATAAATCATACTTGCATCAGATTAAAAAACAACAACTTCTTTTAAATAACATAAATCATGCATCGAGATTAAAATAAATAGCAATTTCTTTTAAGTAACATAAATCAGATTTTAAAAAGCTGCAACTTCTTTTAAGTAACATAAATCATATTTGAAAAAAAACTTAGATATAGATAGAAGAAGGCAAAAACAACAAACAAATAAATACCTTTTACATATCAGAGATGATTGTTAGTTTATAACCGTCACATATTTGTAATTGTTACTTCAAGTTCCGCAAAAACCATCCCCAATTGCATTTTGTTTCCTTATCTATCAGAACCCATGCAATGGGGAAAAGTTGTCCATTGCATCATTACCAACTGCCACGAGTAGTTGCCCTTTGCAAATATCTTTCAAAAAGCACTCGTCTATACCAATGATTGGCCTACATCCTTCTATCCACCCCCTCTTACATGCTTTAAAACAAACAAATATCCTCCAAAATACTCGTTCCCTTTTCTTAATTCCTTTTTATTCAACTATAAATCAATGTGGCTCCTTGGGTTACCTATCCATAATTCATTCATGTACGCTTCAAGAGTCTAATACTAGTCTTTGTAACCCCCAATCTCTCTTATAATCTCTCTTGATATTCTTGCAAATTACACATGACACATCCAACTTCAAAAACTGTTTGGAATGTTCAATCATATCTCCAACACTATAATCACGATTACCTCTAATCATATCCTTGAAATAAATGCAAAGGAATTTGGTTGTTTCTCTTGGATTGACATATGCTCTGTTACATTCATGCTCGGGTGTTAATGTCTTGACGACAAGTCCAACAATTTCTCTTATCAAAGATGTAGACACTTTGAAGGGGGCACTTTTCGACACACTTGTACCTAATTCTTGTCTTGCAACTTTGTTTTAGCTTCAAAGGCCTATAACAAAATAATGAGAAACGACCAAACATAATTCTTCTCCATATACAAAACTGTGTCCAATCTCTAGTTGGACATTGTCTACAAATCTGTTTGCCATATCCCTTATGAATTGTTCTTGATTAGCCTTCAAACAATTATTCTCATCTAAATCAAGTTCTTCTTCTCCTACATCTTCATTTGATCCCAAATATGTATCTTCATTCTCATCGCCATCACTTTCTGATTCCAAATCTGCTTCTTCACTGCTTATGTCTTCATTTGCATTTGCTTCATATGTAAAATCATCAACACCAACTGCCTTTGCTTTATCGACACACTAGCTTGCACTGCAAGTTTGTGTTTGTACATAATGAATATCACCAAACAATCATGAGCCTTCACTCCCACCAATAGATTCATCCAATCTATCAACTCCTGCTTCACTACTCTGTGTGGACATTTGCATACCATTATCAGCCACGTTACCTCCACTAGATGGTTGCTAAGAGAAAATAGGAAAATCATCTTCGTTAATTGCATATATGTGAACCACTCTCCATTTAGCCTTCTATATTCCGATATATTTGAGAGTTTAATTGTATTGGTATATTTACTCTTCTGATTAATTACAAACATAATAAGGAGTATAAATATAAAGGGAAATTGGACAAGCATAGACACAACAGAACTATAAAATTTTATCTATTTCTCTTTTTTCCAAGATTCGTTAATCATTATTTCATGTAAAAAATATGTACCTTGATTGATGAACTATCTACAGTTGCAAACGAAGTTCCCACGTGGATATCACGTCAATCACGAACAAAAACAAAAACAAAGTTGAAACGTTAGTAACCAACCAAAATAGCAACCAAGTGTAGATTTTCTCTAACGGTATCCACACGAATTAAGAAACGAATGGAACAGAAGAGATAATTTGTCGAATGAGAGACGAAAAGAAATCCTATTTCTCTATTAGTGTTGACCGAATTCTATAGCCGTAGGGGGTCTATTTATAGTATTTAATTTATTGAATCCTAATCCCATTAGATTTAGCGAGTAATTATGAAAAATTAACATTTTTTTTGAGGAAAAATTATGGATTGAGCGAGTAATTATGAAATGTTTTTGTTTAATTATGTTTTTCTCAGTAAAATGGTTGGCTGTTTTATATTTAAAAAGGATTTATTGTTAATATTTTGTAAAAAATGTGAACCAAAGTGTTTATATGTCCACCACTTATGACAAGTTTAGGATGAAATTTGTCAATATATATATATATATGGGGCTATTTATCAACGTTTGACAGATTTAGGGTGCAATTTGTATTTTTTTTATCCAAACTACACAGCTAGTACCTTGGAATTTGAAAGTTTGAACTGAAGTTTGCCGCGTTTCTGCCTGCCTGCAGATCCACCTAGAATCACATCCATGCCCGCACATTCACTCTCTCTCTTTCCTTCCCTTGCAGCTAAATCCTTCTCAAAACTACCTGTAACCAAATGACCTCATCTATCTCTTACTCAATCGACGACAAAGATCTCGACGACGCTGCATTGTGGGCCGTTATCGACTCCGCCGAGGCTTCTCACTCTTCCTCCAAATCCCGAAAGCCCCTCGCTCTCAAATACCCCAATTTCCGATCGCCACCTATCCCGATCTCCAGCTTTTCTCCTCCTTCAAAACTCCCTCAAAACCCTAAATCTCAATTTAAGAACAATTCGCCCGTTTCTGATCCTTATCGCAGGCCTCATAAGCTAGCCAGAACTTGCGGTTCAGAGGTCGGCGACATCACTAGCCCACTGGCTTTGGTTAGGACGCCTATTGTTAATACGGCAGCTTATTCATCTCCCGAGGCTTACTTGTCACCACAGATTGGTAGATACAGTGAGAGTGAGCTCAATAATGGATCGGAAGTTTCTCCCCTAATATATATGCGCAGTGAGGAGAAGGATGTTACGAGCCATTGCCTAAATGGGAGGTTTCCTTCGGTCTCACTTTTTAAGGATTATCAAAATGCGGCTATGGCGGTAATTTGCTTCAATCTATTAGTGTCTTTTCTTCTTCAAGAGTAACAGTTTAGGAATGAATTAGTTCATATGAATTCTAACAAGTAATAAATGATGTTCAAAACTTCGTATCGTCCTTTTTGTTCTTTCAATTTTATTTGTTCTGTGTTCATTCTGTTTTTGTTTTATGTTTTCCGTGCGTTCTAGTTGAATTCCTTTAAAAAAAAAAAAGCAGTGTAGCAATTTATGGGTAAACAGATCTTAGTATACTTTCAAGGAGGATAGCTTTTGGCTGTTGTGTCATGTTTCTTAATAAATTTGTCAAAGTAATAGGAGAAATAAGACATTCCCAAAACAGTTAAAACTCAATGAGGCTTTTGATCTCGAACTAATTGATCTAGGTGTTGGATGCCAATAACTGTGAAACCATAATAAAATAGGCATCAGATGCAGACTGGCGGTGATAGTGATAGGAAGGCATCAAGGTCTTAGAAAAGTTGCGGTATGATTTATTAATAGAAGTGAAAAAGGAGTCGTTAAATTAAATGACTAAATTGCATTGAAGATACTAGATAGTAGACCAATTATCTGTGAGCATAAATGCTTTAATGGGGAGGCAGCAATTTGACTCATAATCTACTACTAAAATAAATAGAAAGGAGATGGAGATTTTACTGTCCATTGTTGCTTCCATCAAATGATGTGAACCTGAATAAAGATGTTTCTGGCTTACAGTAGCAGAATTTATGACATGCTAAGGTATTTGAATCCTAAGCAATTTTTTTTGGGGCGTTGTTGTTCAAAAGTATTATATTATTTGAAATCCTAACTGAGTTTCTTTGAGGCATTGTTGTAATTTGCTGGAGACTGGAAACTCTTCAAAAATGAAATAGCAATGAAACATGGTGCATTTAACTTGCTTTGATCAAGAGATAAACAAAAAAGTTGGGTTGTAGCTACAAATGATGGAATTTTTCTTTATTCAATTTTTGTAGCTGAGATGAGATATGTAAAGAAGTTAGGCTAAAATAATCGATTATTCGAGAAGACTGTAACATAGTTAACCATTACTAAGGAGAAAGATTTAACAATCATTTGGTAGTTTTGCATTTTTGTATTTTCACAATACTCTTAATAATCTTATAAACTGATAAGTTACTTCAATTATTTGTTTAAAAATCCAATAACAAATGCTTGCATGGCCACAAAATTTGAATACTATTGAGGTTATAAATGATGTTAAATGTCCTGTGGCATAGCATGCACCATTGTCGGTGTCAGATATAAGATATATGATTGGATTTTAACTATTAGCTCGAGCTTTTAGTTCAAACGGTTCCATGATATGGTATCAGAGTCTCTTGGACCAAACGGTAGAAGATTCGAATCTTGTCAACCTCATTAATTTGTGGAATTAAAAACACATGGATGGATGGGTCTGTGTTGTACACGCTACAAGTCCAAGGAGCATTTGCGTTTGGGGGGTGTGTCAGAGATTAATATAAGATATATGATTGAGCCTTAACTATTAGCTCGAGCTTTTAGTTGAAACGGTTCCATGACAGTCAACATAGTCTTCCGTATCTACCTTTTAGTACTTGATAGTCATCTTACAATCTTTTTCTTCTTCAATATGATTTTGATGTTATCAGACACTTTGAATGTGTCATTTGACAAACAGATTCTGGAGAAATCTGATTACATAATGATTTCTGGGAGCCCTTTCATAAAAAAGTCAGGTAATGATATATGGTTTTCTTTAATTTCTTTGTGCTCTCAGTAAATGATTGATTGTTGTGGTGTATATGTAGGTTGGAGGAAGATATCATTTTACTTCAATGTTTCTTATGAAATCAAAGACAGGACCATTGAATTTGATGATAACAGAAATGTCCAACGCGCTGAATTTATTGTACGAGCACACATGCAGTATGTTCTTGTATGATCTGATAGTTTGATTCATATATTTGCTGCTATTATTTTTATGATACGTCTCTTTTTTGCTTTGGTATATCTTTTGTTAGGGGTGGCAGGTTTTCTGATGGATGGGGTTCATGTGAGCGTCGTGAAAAGAGATTTCAAAAGCCAAATCATGATATTCCTAGTACAGCTGAAACTAGAGCAAAAAACAGAGCCTGCCAGGTATTTATTTCTTAAAAACCTGCATTTGATATTTAGTGATTTTTTTAGAATTCACAGACTGCTGCATTATGCCTGCATCTAACGCACAAATACACTTTAGTAAGTTCTAAGAAGTTGAGCTTAGCCCCATTTGACAAAGACTGACTGAACAAGGTTTCCAACTAGCTCATCCTATTTTCCTATATCAATTAGACTTTAGTTGATTTTGTTTTTATTGTTAGAGGTTTTAAAATGGGTTGGTGTGTTATAATTGTGTTATATAATCCATATATTCCACATGATTATTAATCAGCAAAAATAATAATGGTGTCATAAAGGTGGTGTCAAACTTGTTGTCTCTATAAATAGCGTTGTACCCTAATTACCGCATTGTAGAGGATTATGTTGCATTTTGTGAAAGTAAAAGTTTAAATGTATGATGGATGTTACATATAAATATAAATGAAGAAATAAAGGACCTAATGAGTAATTAGGTTCCTGGTCAGTTAAATTAAATCTGTTAATAATTCTCATTCCTAGCCATTACTACTTATTAGCTATACTACTAGCTTATTATTCCTTTTGGGTAAATAATTTATTAGTCCTTGTGGTTTACTGGGTAAGCCTTCCCTTGCCAATATTTTTGGTAAGAGGCCGCTCCTAAAATTCGAACCCGTAACCTCTCAGTCACACGACAATAATGTTTACCGTTGCGCCAAGGCTCGCCCTCTATTTAATTCTGTTATGTTTATTTGTAAAAAAAATAAATAAATAACTAAAAGCTAATCATTATTAAATGACTGAATTGAATGCTACTAAACTTAACTGAATGTTACCGAACTTAACAATATATTAGACTTTAAAATAATTTTAATAATAATATTGGACATTAATAAGTTTATAATAATAATAATAATAATAATAATGGTTCTAATAATAATAATATCAATAATAAATAAATATATTAGTAAAGATAAAACTAAATTGAATATCAAATAAAAACTCGGCTCGATAAAAGCCTATGAAATTAAATAAAAACGAGTCTAATTTAAATTAAAAATACAAATTACATACAAACATAAATTTACATATAATTTAAAGCTTATGAAATTAAATATAAATTTTTATATGAATACAAACTCTTAACTTTTTATTACAATTAAGGGTTAAGGTGCAAAAAATACCCTTAACGTTTTGGGTCAGGAGTAATTTTATCCCTAATGTCTAAAATGGGGCAATTTTATCCCTAACATTGATAAATTGGGTAAATTTGAAAAATAATTCATCAAACTGTCTTTTCGGTCATGAATATTGTCACCTACACATCACACGTGCGTCATTTTATCAGTAACAAATCACAAACATATGCTGGCTACCAATGTTAGGGGTAAAATTGCATTATTTTAGACATTAGGGGTAAAATTGCTCATGATTCAAAATGTTTGGGGTATTATTGCACCTTTAACTCTACAATTAATTGTAAAGCCAATCTCATAAATCTAGTTTTGTCCATTAATAATTGAAGGGAAAAAAAGATGCAATTTCTAATTTTCAAATATGAACGCATACTATTTTTTTTTTTTTTATTAAGCGATGTATACTTTAATAAACTACCATTTCTTAACTTTTATCTAGTTTATAGATAATGATAAATTGTAGATAAATAATAATGATAAATTATAGAGAAATAATAATGATAATAAATTATATATAAATAATTATAATTATAATAAATAATGATAAATTATTGAATGCTCAAACTGAATGCTGAACTGAATTGAACTGAACTGAACTGATTGTTACTGAAATTAAGTAATAAAAAACAGAGCCTTATTAGTTATTATAAATGTTATTTATAGTTTTATAATGACTTATTGTGTTTTTATACTTATATGTATATAGCGTATCTCATTTTACCCGTGTCTCACTTTTCAAAAATATCGTTTGCTGTACCGGTACGCATACCTGTACCGTATGCATACCCATATTGGTGCTTCTATGGATCAAGAGCAATTGAGGCTCTAAACCTCAAGATGGATAAGGTATAACCCTCCATAATGCCTACCTTCTATGTTTCCAGTTTCATATCAGCGTTAAAACATGAGTTGATATCTCCAATGAGGTCTTACCAGCCAACTGAGATCTATGCTGCCATTATGCAAGCAAAATACCAGGAAGCTCACATCAAAGACCTAATAGAAGCAGTTAAGACTAAATCTCAATTTCGTACCCAACTTTCTTGGAGAACTTGGAATCCTACACCCATTAACACCACCAAACAAACCCCATAGTACTGCAACATCCTGCACTGCTATAGTGTCACGACTATTAAGGACTGTTAAGGAAAATCATAGGGAATTTTTCAGGTATTAATTAGAAATTAATTGTCTTATTATTTACTTATTATTGCTTATTTAGTGGTTATTTCCTAAGAGTTTGTTACACAATAGCTGTAAAACTGCACATCTATGTGCTATGGTAACTGATGCCACGTCAGCATAGCTTTTCCCTATGTAGTCTCTTCCTTAGAAAGGTATTGATTATGATATGGACATTAATAAAATCTTACTTTCTCTTTCCTTCTTCCTCTCTTCTCTAAACTCTTCTAATCTTTATTCTTCTCTTTTCTTCTATCCTTCTCTTTCCTATTTCAATTCTACCCTAATTACTACTACCATCCCTAATTGTTACATATAGTTCTTAAACCACCGTACCCTGAATCCAAGCTGATAGTTAAGATCCAATCATATATTAATCTCACCTAGAAAGAGTACTGGCAGGGAGTTTGCATTTATACAGACAATCTACTCTAGCTCTTCGTCCCTAGTTGAAGCTCTCTGCTAAGTATTATGGGTCATTATAAATATTGGAATGTATTGGCAAGGTAGTTTTAAGCTTCAGTTGCCAGCAGATTGCAAGATCCACAATGTCTTTCTCAAACGCGAGCCTAATTCTGCTACTTCTCCGTTGAATGCACTTCTCCAGCCATACAGACAATCTACTCTAGCTCTTCGTCCCTAGTTGAAGCTCTCTGCTAAGTATTATGGGTCATTATAAATATTGGAATGTATTGCCAAGGTAGCTTTAAGCTTCAGTTGCCAGCAGATTGCAAGATCCACAATGTCTTTCTCAAACGCGAGCCTAATTCTGCTACTTCTCTGTTGAATGCACTTCTCCCTTCCCTTCTTTTGAAGGTGAGTTTGTCATTCAGCCAGAGAAAGTCATCAATTCCAGGAATACTATCATTGATTATGTGGCTACTCTACAACTATTGAGCAATGCTACTTTTGGATACTACTTTTGCTGCTCAATTTTCAGACTTTTACCATTCTTGGGACATAAATGTGTTAAAGGAAGGGGAGCACCTAATGTTTAATTAGGTTCCTAGTCAGTTAATTCAGTCAGTAACTTATTAGCTTTATTACTAGGTTTCTTTCTTCTTCTTCTTCCTGAATTTCTTTATTCTTAAGTTCTACTCTGTAGAGTCAGAAATCGTAAACGTGGCAATGAACTCAGACCCATAGTATAAAAAATCGCCATGAATCATATAGCTTACCTATAGATATGAAATTCAACATATATTTTTTTTTTCGGTAGAATGGAGGGAACTAAGCCCGAAACAGAAAACAGAAATTAAAAGCTAAGAACGGGTCATAAATCTGAAAACAGAAATTCTTGGATGCCTGCAGGAGGCGTATCACACTCGTGAATACCCAAAGACAGTTGTCCTGCGTAGTTTGCCATCCAATCCACACCTTGGTTCCTACTCGGAGAACGTGCACGATTTTAACCTCCCAGTCCCCAGTGTACAGTCTGCCACACTCATTAACCAGCCAATAGTATTGGTGATGACTCTCTGTACTATCCTGAACCATTTGGACCACCATCAAGGAGTCAAGCTCAAACACCACACGCCTATAACCCTTCTCCCATGGGATGCGGAGGCCGAAATATAGTCCCCAAAGTTCCGCAAGGAACGCCGTACAGATTCTGAGATTGACTGTGAAACCATGAATCCAGCCACCCTTCTCACCCCCCCCGCAGAGGCAGGCCCGGGGTTGCCCTTGCTGACCCGTCGGTGAAATTCAACATATATTAATAAGTGATAGGAAACACTTATATTTTCTATTCTTTTTCTTTTCCTCGGATTTTCGTCCGTGCTTCTATATTTATGTAAATAATTAGAAAAAAATGTGAAAAGGTGTGTGCAGTTGATATTATTTGAATCAGTAGGATGTATGATTTTTTGTCGTGATTCTAACATAATATAATGCTCTATTATTAAATTCTATTATTGTTCTTCATGTTTATCTATCTTTATAGAAGTTTTATACGAATTTGATTGCAACTGTAAATTGAAGCATTATTAAGCTGAAAGTGCTAATACATGTTCCTGTCTACAATGACAGGACTTGCTTGGAATTGGAGAATATCGACCTGGTATGAGCCAAATTCATCAGCAAAACAAATGATCAAATACGTTGTACAACTAGACAATTTAATTCCATAACTAAGCTAGGAATTATGAACTCTATTGCAGTAAAGATTATATCTTAGAGGGGGAAAAGGAAGCAAAATAACATTATATTGGAATGAATTTCTCGTTACAATTGTGCCTTATTGTATATGTGATCTTTGGCATAATTTTTTTTTTTTAAATATTTGAATATTTCTGTAGAAAATCTGGGTAATTTTTATTTTTTATAGTATGTCTTTGAGACTCGTCAGACACCTTTTTAGATGGATCATCTCCCAATTAAAGTATTTCGCATACATTAAGAAGTAAAATATTTTTTTTATTGCACTTACCATATATAATATACCTTAGTCCATCGGGCACGAAGAGTAAGATTCAGTATTGAGAAAGAGAAGCGAAAGTCTTCACAAAAAAGTAGAGGCTCGAGGTTTGATACACATGAAGTCCTTGCAAGACAATATTCAAAAGTGGCTTACGAGTATTGGTATAGATTCGACCATACTTTCTGAACTAAAAATTGATGGAATGCTCCCACAAAAAACATCCCTATGATATGGGTTGGCTGGTATTAGGCATTGAGGATTTCGGTCCAAGTCAACTGTTAAGTAATTGGAAGACTTAATTAATAAAGAAACTTTTCTTATCCATATGATCCGATACGAGTTAGGTTATACTATTTTAACTCCGGTTTACGCTTTAAAGACCAAGGGGGCATTGGTCCGGTCAGTCAGAAGAAGGCCTAAATGCATGGCAAGCGAACACGTGGTATCCTAAAAACGCATGGATGCTCACGCATGGGAAAATACATCAAAGTGTGGGGGAGGGAAGGTCAGGATCAAAATAGTAAAAATCAAACAATGACAGAACGACTTGTGATTGAGTGATAGATTGATCGACGTTCGGAGAACGCTCGACCGTGAGTCCCAAGGTGAAAGGAACCTTTGCAAACGGGGTCAAAGTAAGCAGTAGATCGAGAGAATCTTGCAAGAGTGCTGACCTTACTCAGGCGCAAAAATGTCAAAGACTCAAATGGAATTCAAGGGGAAGGACACCAAACGGAGACCTCAAGGATAACTATCTACCATTTTGTTCAGAATATGTTTTTAATGACTTCAATAGAACTTTGTATAGGCGATATTGTTAAGTTTGGTTTTGGACTTGTAGTCCGATTTTTTCATTATTTACTTTTGCAATTTGTAATTCTTTTCATTTAATAAAATTTAGGGGTTTGGGGTTGTAGGTAGGGGTTGGTGCCAACCTAGTTAGGATGAGTTTTACCTCTCAACCTGCATTTATTTAAAAAAAATAGGGTGTTGTTATACTCAGCCATAAATTCCCACCCCTAGCCCTGTGAAAGGACGAAAATGCCTTTCGGGGGTTTTGGGTGGGAATCCACTTTTTTTTTTCCCTCCCGACACGCGGGTGTGTGGCTATCACGCCCCACCCTGTGGTCGGGCGTGATAGCCACACGCCTCGCCGTGTGGTCGGGCGTAATAGCCACACACTCGACCACACAGTGAGGCGTGTGGGGTGTGATAGCCACACGCCCGCGTGTTGGGAGGGCAAAAAAATTTAGCCCGTTATGCGAGTAAACCTGTAAAACCTGTAAATACGATACAATTTTAATTAAAACCTGTAACAATAATATAAGTCCATGAATAAATATTATTAATTAAAACAAATAAATTCATATACATAAATCAATGTAATCTAGTTTATACCGCTCTCCTGTCAGCATATATATTGTCCAAATGACGAACACTCGGTTCACAAAATCTATGCCATTAGGTGGCAATGGGAGACACTGGAAATCCAGGTCTTAAATAAAGACGTACGTAGTGTTCAAAATCCCCCAAATGACTAATGACACTCTCTCGCTCTGGTAGTCTTCCATCGTCCGAACGCATCGGCAATATAGTACAACATCCTAACCGTGACACAGTAAAAAAGAATATCACGGCAATATAGTACAACATCCTAGTCCGCTAATCTGTCGATAGCCCTGACGATATACAACCAATTCATGATTGTGCTGTCCTCTCTCTCCAACAACCCCATTCACCACCCAACCCCCTAATTCAGCGATTTCCAGAACCTTCACCTGAAATTTGCAACCACAGTATTTAGTTTTTGTATTCCTCCGTACTACTTCCTCCATATCCCTATCCCCATTCCTTTAAGTATTCTTTATACCACGAACACATTTTACCAATATCTATTTTAACTTGCCCCATGTTTTGTGAGAAGCTATAGTTAACTCGAAGCCAAGCCGAATCGCCGTCTATTTTGCCTAGTTAACAGCTTCCTGGTATAACTCAAACGTCTGCATAGGAAAAAATTCTGCACTGTAATTGACATCGTTACCTCCGAAGTCTTATAACAGAACCTGCAAATGATAACTAACGAACATTAGACTCAATTACGATCAATTTCGTCAATTTTTTGGTGCCTAAACCCCTAAAATCCAATTTTTATGGTACTGGGCGTGTGAACATCATGCCCCACCACAAGGTGGGGCGTGTGGCTATCACGCCCCACCTTGTGGTGGGGCGTGTGAACATTACGCCCCACCTTATGGTGGGGCGTATGAACATTACGTCCCACCTTATGGTGGGGCGTATGAACGTCACATCCGACAACATAATTCATTATATGCTCAATCGGAAAAATACCTCGACTTCAGCGGCTTGGCCATTCTTGTCTCTTCCCGGTGATAACGGATTGCTCACCATTGTACGTGTAATCTTTGATTTCGAAAAGAAATGAGTTTGGAAGAGTTTGAGAGAGTTTAGAGATTTTGAATTTTTGCTAAGGGGTGGTTTCGTTTTTTTATAGGGCTGAGGGTGGGAAATTGGGGCTGGGTATAGTAATCCACAAAAAATAACATCAGACACAAACACTCACAATTTTAATTATTACATAATCTCACAACCTCACTTATAATCACTTCTCTTAGCCTACTCTCTTCAATCTCTTTTATTTTCAACTCATTTGATGCTTTCAACACAAAACCTAAGCCCGTATTGTAAATCATTTTGGTTCATAAATCATGTTGAAATAAAGACCACATCTTAAAGATTTTTATGACTAATTCTAGATATTTTAAATAGATTAATCTAGAACTTAAAAAAGTCTAATTTGCTAAATCCTTCAACAAAAAATTCAGTGTTGATATTTCAATACTTCCCCTCAGCATTGATTTTTAATACTTTGTGTTTGCTTATCATTCCAAGTTTTTTTTTTCTGAAGTATTCCAACTTTGTAGCATTAAGTTTTTTTTTTTTTTGTAAATATATCGGCAACTTGATCTTCAATCTTCACGTACTGCATCTTAATATCTTCTCGTAGGATATTCTCTCGTACGAAGTGATAATAAACCTCAACATGTTTGGTTCTGGCGTGAAACATTGATTTTTCAGTCAAGCGTATCACTGATTGATTATCATAATATAATTATACCAAATAATCACTAGCTGATGAAAATCCTTCATAAGTTGTATCAATTGAGTGCATCCTTCATAATCCACTGGCCAGGAGAATGGCTAATTTGAGACATCTTTAAGAAGACCACCATAAATACACAAAAGGAAGACACTTTTAGGGGGCGTTTGGTTCACATGAGGTAAGGGGAAAAGAATGAAGAAAGGGAAACCAAAGGAAAGGAAATGAATAAGCATTGATTCCCCTGTGTGTTTGGTTATGTTTAGGAAAGGGAATGCGATTTCAAACCTCTGGAATTTTTGAACTTTCAGATTTCTAGAATTTCAAAAAATTCTTAAACTTCAAAAATTATTAAATTCTGGAAATTTTGGAACTTGAATTTAAAAATTTTGAAATTTTGGAATTTTTAAAATTCCAGAATCCGAAAATTCTGGAATTTCAAAAATTTTGAATTTCCAGAATCCGGAAATTCTAGAATTTTGGAAATTCTGAAATTCCAGAATCTAGAATTTCTGAAATTTCAAAAATTCTGAAATTTTAGAAATGCTGAAATTTCAGATATTATGAAATTCTAGAAATTTTGGAAGTTCAAAAATTCTGGAATTTTGAAAATTCTAGAATTTTAGAAATTCTAGAATTCCAGAATCCAGAAATTCTAGAATTTCGAAAATTCTGAAATTTTTAAAATTCTGAAATTCTGAAATTTTAGAAATTCCAGAAATTTTGGACTTTTTGAAAATTCTGGAATTTCAAAAAATTCAGAAATTCTGGAATTTCATAAATTTCAGAGATTTGTGGTTCGATAAAATAAAAAGAACAAAAAAAATTGGGAAAGAGAATCCAATTCCCTACAAGATTTGGGGTAATGGGTTAACCTAAAGTGGGGTAATCCTATAATCTAAAATGAGTAAAGGGAATGAATTTTTGTTGTTAAAGAAACAAGAACAAAGGGAATGAAACCCTCTCATTCCCATTTCCATTCCTAAAGACCCCGAACCAAACGCCCCCAGTGTTTGCTCGTTCTTGAAGGAAAAAAAAAATCCCAAAGATGCAGACATGGAGAAAGCTCAATTTTGGAGAATAACAATAGAAAAGTGTAGTAATGACATTTCTCTTTTAAGGTCTCTTTAAATAAAACAGTAAGAAATTGTTCATATTTTCCGAACAAAGGATACAACATTTGTCACACTTTAAGTGAATTCAAAACATTATCAAAATAAATAAGTGGTTTTTTTTTAAAAGACTAAAGTAGGCGTATAGGGATCAAGATGTTTGATGACGAATATGAATATTTGAGATTCAGATGAGGACATAAAGATCCGTCTTATATGAATACTAACCAGATCCTCCTCACCACGACCAGATATTTGGTTCGTCCTTCTAGTAGCACGTTCCTTCTTGATTAGGTTGTCATAGTCATGCTCTAGTTATGAGTCTTTGGCTCAAACAATTATCTTCTAAATAGACGAAAGTCCGTCTCTTTAAGGACTTTCTTTTTTATTCAGATTAGAGTCAGTTTGTTTCTATTGAAAATAAAACTTTCAACTCCTATATAAAATGTCTTATTCTCTCGAAAAGCTATCATCTTACATAAAACTACTATCTTATGCATTACCTATATTATTTTTTTAATTTTTTTTGTAAGAAAAAATTTAGAGGGAGGAGTAACTCCTGTCAAAAGTTAGGGCAAACGTCAAAGCCACAAAAGGATTGACAAGATGATTTACATATCATTCCACTTACGATAACTGCATCAACAACAATCTGAATCAAACTTATATGAAAATGCTATAAAAATCGTTTTTTTTTGCTGTTGACTCCACCCTCATAAACATCAATTAATAATTAATGAAAAACTTAGTATATTAAATGCCCATTTATTTTTATTTTTCGGAACTTCTTTTTGTCTTTTAATTCCAAAGAGAAGATTAGAAGTGCTTGGTAAAATTTCGAAACAATACATTTTAGTAGAAAAATCAACTAACATCGACCAGCTTTCGGCAACATCAACAGTGAACAAAAAGCCCCTAAATTAAAGTTATGGATTTGTTAATAACTAAAAATAGAAAATATGAAATGATATTTCTACTTTAATTAATAGAATAGTGTCGGTTAAAGGTGTCGGTCGCTTTCAACCTTAGGCAGTTTATCAAATTCTTTAGAGAAGGATATATCATCTAATTTCAGAAATAAAAAGTTTGCAATATTTATCTTGTTCCACACATAAAAATAATACCCTTATGGTGTACACCAAAAATATATATATATATATATTTTTTGACAAGACCCTTATGGTGTATATACTATACTATATACTACTTGAAGTGAATAATATATTATTTGTCTATTTTATAACTTATAGTAATTAAAAAAGAAAAAGAATAATTGAGTCAACCAGAAAAAGAACTGCGTTGCGTTTCAGTGTAGAGTCAGAACCCTGGCCCTCTCCCCCAATTCCATGTCTCGTACCCGTACAGAATTATTCGGTTCCATCTACTCAACCAAACGGTAAAACATCGCTTTCCCTTTCTCTCTCTCTCTCTCTCTCTCTCAACACTGCGTGCTTAAAGGAGAAATCAAACTCTGTTAGCCACCAGACTGTGAAAGGAGCTACCTAGCTAGCTCTTTTTCTGCATCTCTTTTTCCTATTTTCTACTCTCTTTTTGGCTATTGAGAATGTGCTAATCTAGATCCATCTCTAGCTACCTCTACCGACTTATGGCTCTGCAGGTAACTAATGTTTATGAATTAATGTAATGTATGGAATCCAATCGGTTATATGTAATTCTATGTATTTGAATTTGATTGATTTGCAGGAAGATGGATGGCCTCTTGGTTTAAGACCAGTAAATGCAAGGATTGGGATGGTGAGAAATAGAGATCAGTTTAACGGATCAATTTCATTCACTACTTTGCTCACTGCTTCTCCTACCTGCACTACCGATTCTTCCTCAGATCTTGATACTCAGGTTATTCTTCTTCTTTGGTTTTCTACTCTATCTTGCCTATTTGCACTTGTTAGTTTGGGCTTCTGATTAGAGATTTAGAAAAACACATTTAAAATGATTATGGACTCCAATGTCTATCAAATGTGATAAAATTAGCGGCATTAGATAGGGGCGGATTTACAGAGAATAATGGAGTGTCTGTTCGTACCGATTTAGAGAGAAATAAAGAAAAATTATAATTATCTATGGAATTAAATGTAAAATTTCAGTCGATAGTTACAATATATTCAGAACTTTACTTAGTATTAGTGACGACATGTGAGACGAAAATGCTCGTCGTTGATGCTTAGTAAATGAAATATATATGTAATTACATTCATGGTCCTTTAATTTTATATTTCTGTAATTTGTATTTTATTAATATAATGAATATTTTATCATTGATGAAGATTACTATCCCGATAGAAGTAACTCTCCAGTTGTAGAGATGATGAACTTATATTTTAAAAAGTTTTAATTCTTGAATTTTTTTTGGTTTTAAAATTATGTAGTTGTTGCTCGAGAAAAAATAATTGTTTCGAGAAAAATTTCCGAGAAAACGGTAATGGTTTCATAAGAGATATGGATCTATACAACTTTAATGTTTTTTACTTTTCTATTTTGAAATAATTGATTATTTAGTTTAACTTGTCGACATGTTAGAATGCAAAGTTTAGAAGTAATAGTGTTGGATTTTAAAATTTATATGTCATAATGAAAATAAAGATAAAATTGAGGGAGCATAGATATAATTTAACCGAGTGTTGCATTCTAGCTCTGCCATTGAATTGAGATAGATGTTGAAATGCGTATTTCAGTCAACGGGATCATTCTTCCATGACAAGAGCATAACGCTCGGGAGCCTGATCGGAGTTTCTAGCATACTAGAGCTTTCACGAAGATCAACCAGGAGAAGAACATCAGAAGAAACATTAAAAGACGAGAAAAATTGCAGGTCGAGGTTCTGGTTGTTTTCACTGTGCTCAAAGCTAAGTACTGATGCAGTTAAAACAGAAGAAAGAGCACCTTCTCTGGGTCAATTTCTTCAAGCAGAAAGAAGAGCAATTAATAGGAATAGTCCTAATTTTGTGTACGGACCAAATGATTTCTCACCAGTTGTGCCTCTTTCTTCACACGTGAATCCACTATTTGTCGGTGATGAGATTGTTCCCCAAGCTAGGGATGATGGAGGAGGAGGCAGAAGAAATAATGGGTATGGAGCTCCACTATTATTTTCATGATTATGTGGTCAACTCTTTCTTGCTTTTGAAAATCATTATCATGTTTCTTTCTCTTTTGGGCTATATGTTTAATCACATTGCATAACTTTTTCAAACAAACTCCCTAACTTGCCAACATTATGTTTGTTTTGAAAGAATTTCTACCATATTTTAGTTATAATACAACTAATAAAAAGGATGCATACTATAGGAAATGATTGATATTAAAAAAGTATAGTAAATGTATATACAAGTAAAATTATGTGCATTGCTAAGTATTATAGAGTTTCTTTTGTTTGGAAGAATATATTTTCTAGAAAAACGTTCTTTACTTTGTAATGTTTGTTTTAGTAGTTTTTTAGGAGTTATGTTTTTTTAAGAAAAGTTATTTCCGATAAATTAAAAGGAGCATAAATTTTCATTTGATATTTACATTATTAGTGTTTATATATACTCCAATAATGATGATAACACACACTTTTTAGTGAATTTGCCAATAATGAAAAGTAAGCTCAACAATAAAGGAGCATATACACCTCTAATTTAAGAAGTAATAGATTTGAACTCATCCCCCCCCCCCCCTCCCCCAAAAAAAGAGAGCTAAGCACATAATGAACCATCACTTTCATATATCTAACTTGTACATTTAATTTATGAGAGTGTTTTGACTTTAAATTTCTATCTTAGAATTGGTCACAAATGGTCCAGTTTACATTATCATGAATTAATATTGATAGGCATGGGAACCAATACTTCTGAACATTGAAGAGAAAAATTTATCAAATTTTAATTGGAAGAAAATCTAGGTATCTAAAGATTAAAGATTAACTAATTAATTGAATTAATAAAAAAATATACAAGTAAGATTTAAGCCCTGATAGCATAATTATATATTATCTTATGTCTTTGCTAAATGGCCTGCAATTGTCAGACAATGTTTTTTTTTATTTGATTGTAGTCTTTTGAGATGAATAAGTAATAGAAGAAATTCGTTAGGAGTGGGTATTTCAAAAGATTCTGAGTGCCTTGCTCGTTCTCATATTTCAAAAGATTCTCAGGGTTGGAACTATATAAAAAAATAACATTCAAATACTCTTAAATCTTAATCACAGTACACCCAAATTTCACAATTCTCTAATCAAAGAGAATAACTCAAATGGCCTTAAGATGTAATTGACCATATGAAAGAAATGAAAACTTTCATGGCTTATTTATAGCCATGAAAAGTAATGGAAAATCTAGCCCAATCAATTATGTAAAACATTTGTGCTACATGATTGTTGACAAACAGCAAAACATCTAATAAATGAAAGCTTGAATAATCAAATGTTGATTGAAATTTTCAACACCCATTTACATTTACAAATCTCCACGTTGTTTTAAAATTTAATAAAAGTTTTTTCTTACCATAATATCTTTCAGACTAACTCAATTATTATCAATACTGATTAAGTTCAAACAAGGATTAAATTTAATTGTTAGGAGAGACTTGACCATCATATAGGTTAGAAAATAATATCTCGATCTGATATTTTACATCCATGTGTTTCGTTCTTTCATAAACCAATTAGTCTTTCATCAAATGTATAACAATTTGGCTATCACAATGAACGTCAATCTTCTGCGAATTTGAACTAAACTCAACAACCGCACCTCGTAACCAAATAGCTTCTTTTATAGCTTCAACTATAGCCATATACTCTACCTCGATAGTGGATAATACAACTGTAGGCTGTAAAGTAGCTTTTCAACTGATACTGCAACTACCAAGGGTAAACACATATCATGTGATGGATCTTTTTTCAGTCAAGATCACATGCACAGTCTGAATCAACATAACTAGCCAACATGTTCTTGCTCCCAAATTTTAAACAAGCATTAGTAGTTCATATCTTAGAATCCATTTCACAACATTTCAATGATCTTTACCATGATTGGACATATATCGACTAACTACATTGATTGCATATGAAATGGCAGGACGAGTACAAACCATAGCGTACATAATACTACCAATATTACTAGAGTAAGGTACATGTGATATATAGTCAATATCCTTTTCGGACTGGACACATAGTTGCAAAAAGTCTGGAATGAGCAGCAACTGGAGTACTTAAGGTTTAGCATTTTTCCTGCCAAATCGCTCCAACACTTTTTCAACATAACTCTTTTAGGTTAAATATAGTATTCATTCAATGATTCGACTATATCTCTTTAGATCTCCATACCAAGAATTTTCTTAGAAGCTCCTAAAAATTTCATCTTGAATTCACTACTCAGACCTGCTTTCAAAATATTGACATCAGACATATCCTTGGCAGCAATAATGTAACACCATGTCCAATACCATGTAGATATTGTCCGCTCTGGTCCAAATCCAACACCTTGGGCCTCACGGCTTTAAAACGCGTCTGCATGTATTGGATTCTCATCTTACTAATAAGCCCCAATCACTCCCTCTCCATTTTCGATGTGGGATTCGGTTCATTCCTGCCCCATCGCCATCCCTTAAGGCCGCTCCTTGCTCAGGCCTTCTATCCCGGTGCCACCCACTCCGGACCGGGTCATTACAAGCCCACCAGCTTCCGCCTGGTTCGTCCCTGCACCACACATCGTACGTGGAGAGTCGGCTCTGATACCAATTGTAACACCCTGTCCAATACCATGTAGATATTGTTCGCTCTGGCCCAAACCTAACACCTTAGGCCTCACGGCTTTAAAACGCGTCTGCATGTATTGGATTCCCATCTTACTAATAAGCCCTAATCACTCCCTCTCCATTTCCGATATAGGATTCGGTTCATTCCTGCCCCCATCACCATCCCTTAGGGTCGCTCCTTGCTCAAGCCTTCTACCCCGGTGCCACCCACTCCGGACCGGGTCGTTACAAATAAGCATATCATCAACATAAAGTAACAAATAAAGAAATGATCCATTTGCAAGTTTCATGAAATATACACAAATATTATATTGGCTTCCAGAATAACCATACCCAATCATAAAGGAATCAAACTGCTTATACCATTATAGAAGAGACTATTTTAACTCGTACAATGATTTCTGCAACAACCAAATATGCTATTATTTACTCTCTTTTTTCAAAACCATTAGGTTGTTTCATGTAGATGTTCTCCTCTAGTTCTCCATGTAAGAAGGCAGTCTTGACATCGAGTTGGTCCCTTCCAAGTCATTTATAACAACAAATGCAAACAAAACATGAATAGAGCATCATTTAACTACAGAAGAGCAAACATCATTAAAATCGACTCATTGTACCTAACTATAGCCTTTAGATACCAATTGTGCCTTGTATCTAGCATTCTTTATTCGGGATTAATCACGGAAAATCAACGAAGCGCAGCGGAATGCTACTGTTAAAATTTTCTATAATCCAATAGAACCATGTTAGACTACCACATATTGAACTTCAAAACAATTCTAAAATGAAGATTATGAACTTGCGGGTCAAGTCTCTTTTAGAGACGGCTGAAGAATTCCACAAGTTGATAGAATCCACCATGAATCTTTTTAGAGAGGATCGGTCCAGTCCCATATTGAGCTACATCAATGCGTACCTATATCTATATCTGACTATACAAGTATTGCAGTGGTACATCCAACACCACTACACGGATACTGGACGCATAGACCTTTAGTTATATCCATTCCCACGAACAGAACATGTCTTGGACAGGTTTATGATTATCAATCAATGGATACTTCATACATCTTTCATAGCACAAGATATAAACAATATGAATTAATGCCTTTATTCATATAACACTTATACAATGTATTCAAATAATATACATAATGTTTAATACATAGTCTATAAGCAATGTATATGAAGTAGGGTACACCAACATTCTTAACATATGTGAAGATGAGAAAGTCTTCCACTACAATGTAAAAACAGTTTAGATGAGAAAACTTAGGGTGTCAATCTAAGAATTTGGGAGCCTCGTGAATCCCATATTTTTATAACATGACCATCTGTGTGACCTATATAGTATGTTCAACCCTGACTCTAAAAGACCGAAGAACCATCTCCAAGTTATGTCGATTGGTAGTTCATTGATACACTCATTTGTAAGGCTATTATGTTCCTAAATCTATCAAACAACCTCAATAGAGACTCGTGAACAAGCTCGATAGAAGCTCATGAATAATATTAAATATTATTGATATTTAATAATTATAATTTGATATACAGCCTATTCCAAAATTCTTTTATATGATATTATAGTAAAATATAAATTAGGTTATGAGGATAGGGAAAGGATTTAGTTTTTTTTCTGAATCATCATTATATCAGTTCATATCTTCATCATATTTATTTTTCCTTCTTCCATTCCTTTTTTCATCTTCGCCTCCCTCTCTTTATAATATTTTTTTATTTAATGACTAAAAGGAGGTTTTTAATGTTTATGCCTGTAAAATTGTATTCTTTCATTTGCTAAACATGTTATTATTTTATTTCATATTATTTCGTTTGTGAACAAAAGAAATGAGCTAAGCTCGTGAATAAAATAAATGAGCAACTTGCGAAATAAGCTCATGAACAAGATAAACGAGCTGGCTCGTGTGCAGTCCGTGAACAAGTGAGCTTCTAAACGAGCCAAGCTCAAACATAAATTTGAGCTTGAACTGAGCTCGAGCAGATTATGAAGAGCCGAGCTTGAGCAGGCTAAAACTCAGCTCAAGTCAGCTTGATTACATCCCTAACTAAATACCTCTTTCATAAATTGCAAGAGCACTCTGTGCTCCTATCTCCACCTATCTCATTAATTGAATGACTCCTTAAACCGAGCTTAATATTTAATTACTATATTCAAACTCACTTCGGTTTGTATTATATATACATCGGGTTCACGCCATATTATGTCAAATAAAAAAAAAAATTCTCATATCCAACTAGACTTGCCTATAAATATTTATTTACATCATCAATTTTGTCCTCTTTATTAACTAAATATCTTATAACTACAACATTACCAATACTGAACTTAATTATTAGAAAAAATAAATAAGTAAATAAACAGGGAGAATACTTAAAGACGACAGACAAAATGAAAGCCTCTCCTTTTCATTTATAAGACTGAGCCACATCATTTAAATGATGATATGTCATTTTCATACAAAAAGAAATTATGAGCTTTTTTATGTCTTAAATATGTTAATTAATGTATTAACACATGTCTTATCATCTCCCCCCTACTTCCATCTCTGTATATAATTTTAATTAATGCATTAATATATGTCTTCTCATCTTTCCTTACCTACTTCTATTTATGTAAGAGCACGTCCAAGCTTGAATTTTTCAAGCTATTATCTTTGTCTTCTTTTTTAGAAGATCCATTAGATTGGATTGCATTTTTTTTCTTTTTTGTTTTCATTATTTTTTAGAAAGAAAACTTCTATCATCTGCCGATGGCACTGGCAATAGTATCGTTGGGGATGATAAACATTTAGTTCAACAATGGTTTTCATTTTATTGTTTTAGAATTTTCATATATGGATTAGAAAATTTTGTGTATTGTGCATAATTCGAGCTATGGTTTCAATTATTATCATCTTATTTTTTAGAGATACGATTGTATTGGGTTAGCCATTTTTCTCTTTTTTTTTTTTACTATCACTATTATATTCAAAGAGCAAAACAAAAAGGAACATTCTTCCTATCATCTTTGGGTTTTCTCCTCTTATATTACTATATTCACTCACCTCTATATAGAATTAATGATTGAGACAGTAGCTTCGAGACTGTATCTTCCTCTCAATGGCACTGTTGATATAAGGAGAAGAAAATGAAGATAAAGAAAAAGAAAAAGAAGAGGAAGTGTTGGTGTTTGTGTAAATTTTTTATATTATTTATTTTTAACTTCATGAGATTTTTGTTTTGATTAAGTTTGATTTTCGGCTATGATTGTGCGATTGTATGACTGTCTAGCCATTTTGCAACTATGAGAAAAGTTTTCCCACCAGACTTCCTAGTCTCTTTTGTTCGCATCAGAAGTAAGGATTATTGGCTTCAAAAATACATAATTTATCATTTTTTTTATTTTAAAAGGTTACAAATTATGACCTACCTCTATATAAAAGCTGAAACATAAAGTTATCTCATATATTTTTTTAACTAAACATAATTGATGATGTGTAAACTTATTAATCGAATCAATGAAAATGAACTTCATTTCAATCATTTTATTGTCAAGAATATATGCATTGATAAGGATGAATGCATGCTCTACCTCTATTGGTTGTTATGCCAAAGGTAAATCAACACTCAATTCTTAAAGTCCAAAGAAATTGCTCATTTGTCAAGTGTTTCAATCATTAAAGTCATTATATCTTGATCTTGCAACATTTTTTTTCAGGCTTTGAATATTAGAAGGGTGATAACAGCTTTTGCTGATTATTTTAAATTTTGAATGGTAGTCACTAGAGAACCAAATCTCATTAATGGAATTAAATTAAAGTAATGTTCGTTATTACAATTTTATAAAGCAGTTTAGTGGTTACAATGGTTTTAATTATCATTAACGTTAAGATTAATTTTACATTAAGTGAATTAATTCTTCACATCCAACTTGTTATTAAGAAATATAATATTCATACTTTTGTAAAATCTTATTATTTTACTTATTATATCTTTCATTGTTATTGTACTACTGTACAAATCCATTTAAAATGTTTGTGTCTTGAGTAAAAAAAATTATATCATGGTATCTATAATATATTTTAGAATTAAAAATTAGCTAATTTTAGATTTTAATGTTTCTGTAATGTATACATAATTCTTTTTAAAATTAATTCATATGTTGTTATATCTTTTTATCTTTTGATGTTGACTCGAAATAATAAAAAAAACTCTATTTATTTTCAAGTTAATCTAGCCATCAAATAAATTTGATTATTTTTTTTTAAAAAAAAAGTTGTGCGCAATGTACTTACATTAAACAAAGGAAAATTACGGCAGGTGGAGTCTTGAGAGACGCTGGAGGTGCTTGGGTGTCTGGCTTTGCTCAGAACCTAGGAGTGGGTTCTTCCTTCTCTGCTGAGCTCTGGGGAATCTTTTCCGGACTTAGGCTTGCCAAAAGTTTGGGCTTAAAAAATCTTCTCGTGGAATCTGACAACCTTGAAGCGGTTAGAATTATCTCTGATAATAAGGCTTTATGTTTGAGCAACCAAAATTTAGTAAAAGGAATTAAAAGGCTTTGTTCTTCCTTCGACACCATCAAATTTGGGCATGTCTTCAAGGAGCAGAACAGGGTTGCTGATCGCCTTGCAGTGGAGGGCCATGTGAGATTACTGTTGAAACACCTTTCCACATGATTTTGATTTGACAAAGTTAATTAAGTTAATCCATGATTAAGGCAATTAAATTTAAGTGCTTTGATTTAATTTTACTAATGTGTTTGTTCAATGTTGAGCATAATTATAAGTGAACAGAAATAAAAAGTACGACAGAATGAAGTCAACATGAGGCATGAAAGCTGAGTAGAACACGACTCAGCATAATAGAAGAAAAGTCTTCTTAAAAAAATGCTTGAAGACGAAGCTGACTGAAGAAGCTGAGTAGAACATGACTCAGCATCACCAGAGACAAAGGTCGAAGGCAACGTCTATTAGAGTCAAGCTGAGTGTTCATCAGGACAGCGCCAATGATCCGTTTGCTAAAAGACAAGATCCGACAGAGATCTGCACCAATTCAGAAGCTTTGGAATTACGCAAGGAGACAGTTTCGAGACACATGGGTCAACTGGCCTCTGGCTAAAAGACAAAATTGGCACTAGAAGACGAACCTGGCGGAAGAAGACAAGCCTGACGCCTGCTAAATTCAGACGACAAGATTGGCCTGCAAAACTGTATGCTGACCAGTGAATGACGCAAGAAGACCATTTGAATTCAACGGATACATCCGAATTCAAATGATTGAGGCATCAGAAATTCACTATAAAAGGACAAGTTCAACTCTTGGATTGTTTGCCGAAGTACCAAAGAAAAAGAGCATACATACAAAGCACATTCAAACAAGAAAAGAAAATCTTACACCAAATTCCTATCTCTGTGTAAAAGTCTAGATTGAATTTATATTCATCTAAAGTGTTCTTCATCTAGAAAGAAAAAATTTGTATCAATTGTAAAATTGAGAGAGTGGTGCTGAGTACTCGGTTTTAGTACTCAACGGTAGAGAAAATCTAAGTGTTCGGTTATAGCGCTTAGTGGGGTTGAGTAGAAGAATAGAGGACGGTACTCTTGCATACTCAACTGCTTTGTAAACGGTTTGTGCTCTACCTTTAAAGAGCTCAGTATTAAATTGAAAAAGCTCGGAAGTATTCTAGGGACTAGACGTAGGCGGTGAGGCCGAACTAGGATAAATCTACTGAGTAATTTCTAACTCTTTCTCTCAATATATATATGTATGTGTTGCTTGCTTAAATTACTCAGGATATAAATTGAATAAGCTGACACTGAGTAATCAGAATGCTGAGTTGGAAGCTGACCTATGTGTTAATTCCCAACTCACAAGTAAAACGGTTCTAGTCAGCCTTTGACTAAAGCTGTCTTACATCTCTCTCGGCCGTGCTGACGAGAATTGATTTAAGTAATTTAAAGAATTGTTTCAGTCAGCATAATTAAGCGAAAAAAGTTACATTAGTTCCTAACCCCCCCCCCCCTTTGGAACTAATTACATGGGACCAACAAGTGGTATCAGAGCTCAGTAGCTCACTACTCAAAGATAAAACTATCTTGAGCTGATCCCTGTAAATGGCTGAGAACAGCACTCGTTTCCTTCCTGGAAATCAAACAACATAGATACTCCCTGAGGGATTATCTATTAGTCGACCTCCCTTGTTCTTCGGATCCAATTATACATTTTGGAAGAACAGGATGAAAAACTTCATTCAAGCCACAAACATGAGTGCATGACTTGCAATAGTTCAAGGCCCGTTTGTGCCTTATAAAATGGTAAACAACGAGAAAGTTGTTAAGAGTGAAACTGAGTGGTCAGAAGATGACCTTAGAAAATTACAAAATAATGCTTCGGCTATCAATATGCTTCACTGTGCATTAGATGCTGCAGAGTACAACAAAATTTCAGGTTGCGAGTCAGCACAGGAAATATGGAAGAAGCTGGAAGTGACCTATGAAGGTACAAGCAAGGTCAAGGAATCAAAGGTGAACCAACACATGAGATTATACGAGCTGTTCGAGATGAATGACAATGAGGAAATCTCTGAAATGAATGCTAGATTCACCAACATCATAAATGAACTGAAAAGACTCGGCAAGAACTTCACAAAAGAAGTGCAGGTGAAGAAAATCTTGAGAAGTCTACCCAAGAGCTGGCAAGCTAAGAAGATAGCTGTGGAAGAGGCTCAGGACCTGACCACATACAAATATGACGAGCTGATCGGATCTCTGCTGGCCCATGAGATCTCAATGAAGAACTTTGAAGTTAAAGAAAAGTCAGAGGACAAGAAGCAAAAATCACTTGTCATGAAAGCTGACTCAACAGAAGCTGACTCATCAGATGATGAGGAGATGGCCATGTTCACAAGAAAGATGAAGAAGTTGTTCAGAAAGAATGACAAGAACAGCAAAAGGCCATTCAGAAGAAGTGATAAGTACAAAGCTGAGTCTAGCGACGACAGATACAAAAAGGACAGCTCGAAGCCTGTCACATGCTTTGAATGCCATCAGACTGGGCACATTAAATCAAGCTGTCCAACTCTGAAGAAAGAAAAGAAAGGTAGCAGAAAAGCAATGGTGGCAACATGGAGTGACAGTGATGAGTCAACCTCATCAGAAGCTGATGCCACGGAGTCTGCAAACATATGTTTTATGGCGGATGAATCTGCTGACCAAGGCCGATCTGAGCAAACTGACCCCTCAGATGACACTGACCAAGAGGACCACTCCAATGAGGTAACATCTCTTCTATTGCTCAGAAATGAAATGGTTAATACCCTGAGTGACCTCTATACACTGACCAAAAAGTGTAATAAGAAAATTAGAGCACTCAGCAGGCGATGTGATGAGATCGAGGAAGTCAAACTGAGTGACATCCGACATCTCCTTCAGGGCAACACTAGGCAAGATGAAATTTGAAAATAATGCATAGATTTGTTTCTGAAGTCCAATCAGACTCTAAGAAGCTGAGAAAGGACATCACAACTATATAGAACCAGCTGAGTACATCGACTAAGAAAAGGTTCTATCCTCATGCTGAGTATCAAGGTACTGGTCAGCATCGACAGTACACTCAGCAGAACAGTCAGTGTGACTGTTGTGGAAAGAGAGGACACACTATAAAAGTGTGTTGGTATGCTCAGCACCATCGTGCTGACCAAAAGAGGAAATACCCTCAATGTTTTGTGACTTTTGTGGAAAAGATGGCCGAACCATAAGTGTATGCCGTCACAAAATTAAATATGATGCTTCACCTGTTCATGCTAATAAACGAGGACCCAAAAAAAATTGGGTACCTAAAGATGAATACTTTAAAATGCAGGTGAGCCTGAGGTGCGTGTAGAAGTCAAAGCTTTGGTATATTGACAGCGCATGCTCGAGGCATATGACTGGTGATGAAACTCAATTCATCACACTTGAGCGTAAACAAGGTGGAAGTGTAAGCTTCGGAGACAACAAAAAGGGTAAGATAGTAGGTTCAGGTACTATGGGAGGTAACCCTACTATTGAGTTAGTCTCCTTAGTCAGGGGTCTCAAATATAACCTATTGAGTGTGGCTCAACTGTGTGACAACGGTAGAAAGGTTGTATTTGATGCCACTGAGTGTCGGATACTCGAGGGAAAAACAAACGATTTGATTTTAACTGCCCCTCGTGTTGACAATGTGTACATGTTGAGTTTAGAAAAAAAAATTCGGAAAACATATGCTTAGTGTCAAAGGAGGATAACTCCTGGCTATGGCATAGGAGACTTGGTCATGTAAGCATGGACCTCCTTGCCAAATTAGCAAGAAAGCAATTAGTTGAGGGTTTGCCCAAACTTAGATTTGAGAAAGATCAACTATGTAATGCTTGTCAGCAAGGTAAACAAACCAAAAAGTCTTTTCAAAGTAAAAATATTGTCTCTGTTGAAACACCTTTCCACATAATTTTGATTTGACAAAATTGGTTAAGTATAATATATATACATATTCTAAACACACTAAGTTTAAATGCTTTGATTTAATTCTACTAATGTGTTTGTTCAATGTTGAGTTAAAATACTATAAGACATAATAATCGAAAGGCCCAAGCCCAATACGGAAGCCAAGGCCCAAATCAAACAACTCAGTACACTCGGCCCGCGTATGTCAAGACGTTGCCGTTTTTGAACAAAAAACGCAACTCAGCAAACGGAAGGATCTAAAAGACCTTCGGGAACAACTTCACAATGAAGCTGCTGAGTCATCTCGACAAAGCGTACAAGACAACAGCTGGCAAAGGAAAACTTCCAGACAAAGTGTTTCCTCTTTTGGCAAAGTTCAGACGACACAGTATACTGTCCAGTTGACTTTACCATAAAAGGAGAGACCATCTGCCGAGCTGACCGAGGACAGAAGATACACGATTGTGATTGGCCGAGAGCTCTGAGCAAGTCAGGATGACAACGACACATAGTCGTTTCCCTCCAATGGTTATTTCGAAATTCGAAATGACCGACGCCCAGACATCTCTATAAATAGTGCCATCACAAGCTTCACAATACACAGAACTTGATCAAGCCATTACGCTGACCAAATCTCTATAAGTTCTGCAAGCAAGAAGCAAAGCAAAAATTCTTACACTATATTTCTCATATCTGTGTAAAAGTCTAGAGTGATTGTAAATCGTCTAAAGTGTCTTAGCACATCTTTGTATTAGGACAAAACACTTATCATCTCTAGAGATAGAAAGGAGAGGCTGAGTACTCGATTTTAAGTACTCAGCGGAGAGATTAGAATTGAGTAGAAGTATAGAGGAAGGTACTCTTGTCATACTCAATTGCTGATGTTGTAAAAGGTTTGAGGCTCTACCTTTAAAGAGCTCAGTAGAGTATTTGAAATCTCGGGACGTGTTCCGGGGACAGGACGTAGGCTTAGAAGAAGCCGAACCTGGATAAATCTGCTGAGTGAAGTATTTCTTACCTTAACTCCTTATTTATATTGCTTGCTTTAAATAATCAAAACTGACCAAGTAAAGAGGTCAAGTTGAGTTGTGTGCGTTGAACGTCTGAGCTCAGGAATAGACTCTAAGTGCTATCTCCTGACTCAAGCTAAGAAACTGACCTAGTCACCTGTTGACTAAGCCAGTACCTTACTGTTTACTCAGCGCCGCTGTTCAAACCTTTTTTAAAAAAAAAAAGAAGTCTGCCTAAATTGCAAAAAGTTTAAATAGTTCCTAACCCCCCCCCCTTGGAACTATACTTGCAACTAAACAAGGGACCAACAAGTGGTATCAGAGCTTTTAAGCTCACTTTAAAAGGTCTAACAACCTTGAGCTGATCCCTACAATGGGCGAAAACAGCACTTGGTTTCTCCCTGGAAACCAAACAACTCAAATACTGCCTGAGGGGCTGTCCATTACTAGGCCTCCCCTATTCTTCGGGTCAAACTATACCTTCTGGAAGAATAGGATGAAGAACTTCATTCAGGCTACAAACATGAGTGCCTGGCTATCTATAGTCCAAGGCCCATTTGTACCTGTCGAGGTTGTGGCTGGCCAAACAGTTATAAAAGCTGAGGCCAAATGGACAGAGGATGATCTTAAGAAGCTTCAAAACCATGCTTCGGCTATCAATATGCTTCACTGTGCGCTCGATGCTGCAGAATATAACAAAATCTCAGGTTGCGAGTCGGCACAAGAGATCTGGAAAAAGCTGGAAGTCACCTATGAGGGAACAAATAAAGTGAAAGAATCCAAGGTGAATCAGCAGATGAGACTGTATGAGCTGTTCGAGATGAACAATGATGAGGGCATTTCAGACATGAACGCAAAGTTCACCAACATCATAAATGAGCTCAAGAGACTTGGGAAAATCTTCACTGAGGAAGAACAAGTCAAAAAGATACTCAGGAGTCTTCCGAAGGACTGGCAAGCAAAGAAGACAGCAGTTGAGGAAGCTCAGGATTTAACCACCTACAAATATGACGAACTCATCGGTTCATTGCTGACCCATGAGATATCCATGAAAAACTTTAAGGTGAAGGAAAAATCTGAAGACAAGAAGCAGAAGTCACTTGTCATGAAAGCTGACTCCACTGACGGGAGTTCAACTGATGATGAGGAGATGGCTATGTTCACAAGGAAGATGAAAAGGCTATTCAAGAAGAGTGACAAATACTCTAAAAAGCCTTACAGAAAGTTTGATAAGTATAAGGCTGACTCAAGTGACAGCAAATACAGAAAGGACAGCTCAAAGCCCATTACATGCTTTGAGTGCCATCAAACTGGCCACATTAAGTCAAACTGCCCCACGCTGAGGAAAGACAAGAAAAGTGGGAAGAAAGCAATGGTGGCTACTTGGAGCGACAGCGATGAGTCTTCATCCACAGAAACTGAGGCCACCGAGTCAGCGAAGATATGCTTCATGGCTGACGAACTTGTTGAGCCATGCGTCTCTGAGCATGCTGACCCATCCATCGCATCAGATGATGAGGAACAATCAAATGAGGTAATTTCTCTTCCCCAGCTCAGAAACGATATGGTTAATGCCCTGAGTGATCTCTATACACTTGTCAAGAAGTGTAATAAGAAAGTTAGAGCACTCAGCAGGCACTGTGACGAAGTGGAAGAGGTCAAACTGAGTGACCTCAGATACCTTCTTCAGGACAATTCGACTCTGCATGATAACATGAAGATCATGCATGAGTATGTCTCTGAAGTCCAGACAGTTTCAAAGAAACTGAGGAAGGACGTCACAACCATCCAGAACCAACTAAAGGTTCCAAATAAAAATAACATTCCTCTGAGAACTCAGTACCAAGGTACTCGACAGAGATGGAATCCCCAGCGAAAAGTCCAATGTGACTTTTGTGGGAAGTTAGGACACACCACTAAGGTGTGCTGGCACGCTCAGCACTGGGGTGCTGACAAGTCAGTAAAAAATCCTAAACAGAAGGTCAGTTGTGACTTCTGTGGAAAGAATGGCCATACTGTCCATGTATGCCGCCATAAAATAAAGTATGATGCTATACCTGTTGCACCTAACAAGTCAGGACCCAAAAAGAATTCGGTACCTAAAAGTAACTAGTTACAATGCAGGTAAGCCTGAGAAGTGCCGAGAAGTCAAAGATGTGGTATATTGACAGCGCATGCTCAAGGTATATGACGGGTGATGAAACTCAGTTCATCACGTTTGAACGTAAACGAGGAGGGAGCGTAAGTTTTGGAGACAACAAGAAGGGTAAGATAGTAGGCTCAGGAACCATCGGAGGTAATCCTACTATTGAATCTGTCTCCCTAGTCAGCGGACTCAAATATAACTTACTCAGCGTAGCTCAGCTATGTGACAATGGGAGAAAAGTTATATTTGATGCTACTGGATGTAAAATATACGAGGGTAAAACAAATGAGTTAATTTTAACTGCCCCTCGGATAGATAATGTCTTTATGCTAGACTTAGAGAAAAAGTTTTCAAAAACTGTGTGCTTAGTAACAAAGGAAGAAAATTCCTGGCTATGGCAAATGAGACTTGGTCATGTAAGCATGGACCTCCTGGCCAAACTAGCAAGAAAGCAATTGGTTGAGGGACTGCCCGAACTTAAATTTCAAAAAGATCAATTATGCCACGCTTGCCAAGCTGGAAAACAAACCAAACAATCTTTTCACAGTAAAAACATTGTCTCAACTAAACGTCCGTTAGAGTTGCTACACCTGGATCTCTTTGGTCCAGTCCAGCCGCTGAGTCTGGGTGGAAGAAGATTTTCCTTGGTCATTGTAGATGACTTCTCTCTGTATACGTGGGTCATCTTGCTGACCAGCAAAGATGAGACTTTTGAGACATTTTCAAATTTGGTTAGAAAAATTGAAAATGAAAAAGACCTAAAATTAGCTCATATCCGTAGTGATAACGGTGGAGAGTTCAAAAACCAAAAGTTTGTTGAATTCTGTGAAGCCAGCGACATTGACCACAATTTTTCTGCTCCTAGAACACCTCAGCAGAATGGGGTTGTGGAAAGGAAGAACAGAACTCTGGTTGAAATAGCCAGGACAATGCTAGATGAGCATAGGCTTCCAAAGTATTTTTGGGGAGAGGCTGTTAACACAGCATGCTACATTCTTAATAGGGCTCTAGTTAGACCTATACTCAAGAAAACCCCCTATGAATTTTGGAAAGGACGAAAGCCCAATATTGGATACTTTCGTGCCTTTGGCTGTAGATGTTTTATTTTAAATACCAAAGATAGCTTAGCAAAGTTTGATTCAAAAGCTGATGATGCTATCTTTTTGGGCTACTCAACAAACAGCAAAGCATACAGAGTTTTTAATAGGCGAACTCAAGTGTTAGAAGAGTCAATACATGTAGAGTTCGATGAAACTGACCCTGTAGGTAGATACCAGCCGCTGACCGAAGATGATCCAAACTCAGTAACCATCGCTGTCCCAGAACCAGCTACTGAGTCATTCACGAAAAGGCTGACCAAGAGTAAGAGTGAACCTAAGATTACTTTTACTGACCCATCTACTTCTGCAGAGATTGTTGAAACAGGAACAGCACAAGACATAAATCTACCCAAAGAAATAAGGATTCCAAGAGGGCACTCCGAAAGTGCAATCCTTGATTCTGCTGGGAATACCCTGATGATGAGGAATCAACTCAGGAAGTACCTCAGCAATGTTGCTTTCGTCTCAGTACAAGAACCGAAGAATTTCGCTGAAGCTGAGTACGATGAATTCTGGATGAAGGCAATGCAAGAGGAGCTCGATCAATTTCGAAGAAATGATGTATGGGAGTTAGTGCCTCATCCAAAGAGTCAAAAGACCATCGGAACAAGATGGGTCTTTAGGAACAAGATGGACGAACAAGGAAACGTAGTCAGGAACAAAGCAAGGCTTGTAGGTCAGGGCTACAGTCAGCAAGAAGGTATAGACTACGGTGAGACCTTTGCCCCAGTGGCAAGGCTAGAGGCAATTAGAATATTATGTGCATATGCATCTTACATGAATTTTAAATTATTCCAAATGGATGTTAAAAGTGCATTTCTTAATGGAGTTATAAACGAGGAGGTTTATGTAAATCAACCTCCAGGTTTTGAGGACCCTAAGTTCCCAAACCATGTTTACAAACTCAAAAAGGCTCTGTACGGCCTCAAGCAAGCACCACGTGCTTGGTATGAGAGGCTGACCAGTTTCCTGCTGACTAGAAATTACGTCAGGGGTAAAGCTGATACAACCTTATTCATTAAGAAAAAGGGTAAAGATACCCTGCTGGCCCAAATTTATGTTGATGATATAATATTTGGTGCAACTAACGAATCAATGTGCAAGGAGTTTAGCAAACAAATGCAGACTGAGTTTGAAATGTCTATGATGGGAGAACTCAACTTCTTCCTTGGTCTTCAAATTAAACAAGGAAAGAATGGCATCTTCATCAGTCAAGCCAAATATGCCAAGGAGATCTTAAAGAAATATGACTTGGAAAATTGCAAGCCAATATCCACTCCTATGGGCACTGACACTGTCCTCTGCGCTGATAAGAATGGTAAGTCAGTAGACAGCAAGTTATATCGAGGTATGATAGGCTCTCTACTTTACTTAACAGCCAGCAGACCGGACATTCAGTTTTCAGTATGCTACTGTGCTAGATATCAATCTAACCCTAAGGAATCTCATTACATTGCTGTAAAAAGAATCCTTAGATATTTGCAAAGCTCAGTGAACGCAGGTTTGTGGTATCCAAATACTCATGATTTTACATTCATCGGATACACTGACGCTGACTATGGATGAGATAAGCTGGAACGAAAAAGCACCTCTGGAGGATGCCACTTCTTAGGAATCTGTCTTGTATCCTGGTTCAGCAAAAAGCAGGCGTCAGTAGCCTTGTCCACCACTGAAGCTGAGTACATCGCTGCTGGTCATTGTGTTGCTCAAATCCTATGGATCAAGCAACAACTTGAAGATTATGGTGTTCAAACGAAGACAATTGAAGTCAAATGTGACAACAAAAGTGCAATTGATCTTTCCAAGAACCCAATTCAACACAGCAGAATGAAGCATGTCAGCATCAGACATCACTTCATTAGAGACCATGTACTCAAGGGTGAGATCAAGCTGACCTTTGTCCCAACGGACGAACAGCTTGCGGATATCTTCACGAAGCCACTGGCCCGTGAGCAGTTCAGCATACTGAGAGAATCAATTGGTATGTTTAATCCTCTTCAGTAAATTCCTGTGCTAAATGAATATGAATGCTGAGTGAATTACATGCTGAATGATTTATTGTTTGCTGAGTAACTCATCGAAACTGACTGAATATACAATACTGAGTAAACTTGCACGCTGAGAAACTTAGTTTAGAACTTGAACTTAAAATCATCCTTAAATACTGCACTGACCACTCAGAATATCAAACGCTTGACATTCTAAATACTGAGTGATTAATCCGTTAGCATAAATGCAAAGCACGCGTATAGCCTAGGATGACGTATTCGCCGTAGTGTGTCATAAATGCCAGGATCGTTGTCGGTACATGATCCCAAGGCAAAACTGACATATGGATTCGATTAAGATCCACACCGTTCATTCCGTCTATAAATTATGGGTATTTCCCCATCTTTTACTCTTTACGCTTAATCAATTCTTAAGGCAAAGAAATCACTTAGAACTTCTTTTCTCTCAAATTCCTCTAATTCCTCCATCTTCGAAGAATGACTAAGTTATCTTTCAACGTCTCCGGTGCCGGCCACCAAAAGTCCAGCTCCGATGAACCTTCACAAAACCCCTCTACACCGAGCAAGGGTAAAACTGGCCAAACTTCTGGAAAAGGGAAAGCTGTTAAGATCAGGACCTACTCCAAGGTCTTCGAAAATGTCCGCGAATGGAAGGTTGAGCCCTCCAGATGGGTCTCTGAGCATTTCGTACAACATGAACAACCATTTGCCGAATGGATCTCCAAGAACGAATGGACTGGGCTGTTCTCGGTCAGAGATGAGACATATCCTGACCTGGTAAGGGAGTTTTACCACAACCTCAAGGTTGCCAGTGACTCCACCGACTACCTAAGCACTGAAGTAAGAGGAAAAACCATCTTCATCAACCCTCTGTACATAGGAAATCTCCTCCAGCTCAAAATTGAGGGAGTAAGGCTGAGGAAGTCAGGAGATCAGGACAAAACCAACTACATCCATACCTTCTGCAAACCTGAGGGTCACTCAAGAGAGATCTCAGCATCTTCAATGGGACAGCACCAGAAGATGGCTCACTACCTGCTGAGCTATTTTATTTACCCAAAGATCAACTGCACTACATCAGCAACAAACTTTGAACAGTGCTTCATATGGCACATGCTGACGTACACCCCCATCAACATGCCGGTCTTCTTAGTTGCTGGGTTCCTACGCAGTATGGGTACGCTGAGGCTTGGGTCACTCATAACTCGAATTCTTCTTGACCACAAGATTGATCTCGAAGGCGAGGAATCCTTCAAAGGAACTGAGATCACAGCTGCCTCGCTGAGGGCATTGAAATTTGGGCAACCCTTGAAGAAAGGAAAAGCTGCTGCTGCTGCTGCTGCTGGCTAAGCTGGCCAAACTGAGGAAACTGTTGCTGAGCCTAAGAAAGGGAGATGAACTAAGGCTCCAGCTTCTCGCAAGAGAAAATCTACTGAGTCACCAAATGTTGAGTCTCCTGCAAAGAGGCAGAGGTCAGCTGGAAAGTCAGCTGAAAAGAAAACCAGGCAAGATGAGCCTAGAACTGAGGAAGCTGCTGAACTACCTCAGAAGAAGCAAAAGACTTCAACACTGGCACCTCTAGACGTTATACCGACCGACTTCATTGTACCGGATGATTCTCATTTCACTCAATGCCAAGGTACTGATGCTACGGAAACTGAGGTCCAGTTAGATGACGACTTCATCTCCCAAGTTGAGGAAGAACTTGACGGAGATAGTTCTGAGGAGGAAGAGGAAGAAGAAGAAACCAGCGGTCAGGATGACGCTGAGGATTCAGAAGAAACTGCCAGCGAAATTGAAGCTGAGGATGCTAACACTGGGTTAGCTGGTGGAAATGTGCAAACTGACACTAAGTTAGCTGCTGGAGTTGAGCAAGTTGAGTAAGTTGATCAAGCTGACCAGACCCATACTGAGGAAAAGGAACCTACTCCTACTCACTCAGAAGAACCTGCTCATCATACCACTCCACCACGTAGAAGGCGAAAGCTGGTTAAGGCCAGTGAGGTGATGGTCAGTGAACTTCCTGTGCAATCACCATCTATTCCTGAACTTGTCCTCTCTAAGACAACAAAGGACCCTTCTACTGTTCAACTAAAGTTTTTCAAACGGCCATCAACTTCCTCTACTACAACGCCGTTGGAAAAACAAGCCTCTGTTTCTTCTCAACAGGAACATGCCGACCATACCACTTCAACCACTTCAACAAGTCACGTTGAACCAACCACTGTCTATGCTGTCTCCTCAAGCATGGTGCTGACTCCCCATCTTTCTGCTGTCAGCACAGACAGTGTTCGGGTTATGTCTTCCATCAACAACCTCTCTGCTGATCAATCAACAATTCCTTCAACTCAAGTGCAGATTGAGTCAACTCATCCAGTCACTGACCAGGGTACTCCTTTCACTCCACTTTCTTCTGGTCATACTGATGTACATCGGGATGCCACTGAGTCCGGCAAAAAGCTCATTGACTCAGTGCAAGCACTCATCCACGATCTTCAACATTCCACTTCGCCTGCTGTTGGATCTTCAATTCCTGAGACAACTCAGCTCTCCCAGGTCACTCTACTTCTTAACGAAGTCAAAGGAATCAAGGATCTGCTGAATGTCGTCTTGTCATTCCAAGCCCAGCAAGCTAAGCAGGATTCACTTGCCAAGTTGGCAGAGATACAGCTGTCAACAATTCAACATCTGAACTCTCTCCATCAGCAAGTTCAGAAGTTGTCTGCTGTGAACACTGACTACGCCACTTCCTCAGAACTCAAGATGCTTTTTGCTCAGCTTCATACTGAGCAACTTAAGACAAATGAGCAAATGGTGTCCTATAGTCAGTGCTCAGTCGAGCAAATCGGTGAGGCCATCAGGCTACTTAACCTCAACAAGCAAGAGATGGATACTGACGCTTTGAAGCAGAATGAGTTGCTGTCTCTCGCACAGCAATCCTTCAATGACATCCATCATAATAATATCCAGCGTCATCATTATGACTCAACTCTCTTGAAAACTTTCCACCAAGTCTTTGCTGGCCTCTCTGAAGCTCTCATCTGGCAAGCAAAAGCTCAAGCTTTCAGTGTAAATATGCTCAGTGCTGCTGATCTTCACGTCCTAGTCGAAGTATCAGCTGATGGAGTTGCCATCTTTGATGGCGTCAATGAAAGTGCTGACAAACTAAAAGAGCTTTCCCAAGAACTTTCTCGTGCTGTCTTAACCGATGCGTTCAAGCTCCCTGAAGTTGACAAAACGGGGGAGAAAGCGCAAGCTGCTAGAGCTCAGCATGAGCGACGTCAGTACGAGCGAAGTCAGTCACAGGGCAAGAAGAAGAAATAGATAGGCTAGCATAACTTAGGCCATATCAGTGTAATCTATTTGTCTAGTTTATTTATTTTACTATGTACTTGCTGACTTCTTTCAATATATATCATACTTATTTTTCTTATTCCAATACTGAGTTATGATATATGCTATTAAGTACTGAGTTATTATGTATCTTCATTTATATAATATTTATTGACTAAATGATATGCTGATAACATGTTTGACATTAACCTATGTACTCATGAAACATTCTTATAAGAACTCATTGAACAACAAATTACTCAGCGCGCTCTATATGTCTAAAACTTCCGTTTAACACTGAGTAAATAGAATATGTGATATAGCTGACCTATACCTAAAAACTGACCTTAGACTTACTCATTTAAATCCTTAAATGTTTTAAGTAAAACTAAGTCAGTAGCTCAACCCTTACGGGGGAGTTTGCTAAAGTATATTAGGTCAACCATCATGGGGGAGCTCATATTGAGTTCCTTGCTGAATAGTTTTGCCAACATCAAAATGGGGGAGTTTGTTGAAACACCTTTCCACATAATTTTGATTTGACAAAATTGGTTAAGTATAATATATATACATATTCTAAACACACTAAGTTTAAATGCTTTGATTTAATTCTACTAATGTGTTTGTTCAATGTTGAGTTAAAATACTATAAGACATAAGAATCGAAAGGCCCAAGCCCAATACGGAAGCCAAGGCCCAAATCAAACAACTCAGTACACTCGGCCCGCGTATGTCAAGACGTTGCCGTTTTTGAATAAAAACGCAACTCAGCAAACGGAAGGATCTAGAAGACCTTCGGGAACAACTTCACAATAAAGCTGCTGAGTCATCTCGACAAAGCGTACAAGACAGCAGCTGGCAAAGGAAAACTTCCAGACAAAGTGTTTCCTCTTTTGGCAAAGTTCAGACGACACAGTATACTGTCCAGTTGACTTTACCATAAAAGGAGAGACCATCTGCTGAGCTGACCGAGGACAGAAGATACACGATTGTGATTGGCCGACAGCTCTGAGCAAGTCAGGATGACAACGACATATAGCCGTTTCCCTCCAACGGTTATTTCGAAATTCGAAATGACCGACGCCCAGACATCTCTATAAATAGTGCCATCACAAGCTTCACAATACACAGAACTTGATCAAGCCATTACGCTGACCAAATCTCTACAAGTTCTGCAAGCAAGAAGCAAAGCAAAAATTCTTACACTACATTTCTCATATCTGTGTAAAAGTCTAGAGTGATTGTAAATCGTCTAAAGTGTCTTAGCACATCTTTGTATTAGGACAAAACACTTATCATCTCTAGAGATAGAAAGGAGAGGCTGAGTACTCGGTTTTAAGTACTCAGCGGAGAGATTAGGATTGAGTAGAAGTATAGAGGAAGGTACTCTTGTCATACTCAATTGCTGATGTTGTAAAAGGTTTAAGGCTCTACCTTTAAAGAGCTCAGTAGAGTATTTGAAATCTCGGGACGTGTTCCGGGGACAGGACGTAGGCTTAGAAGAAGCCGAACCTGGATAAATCTGCTGAGTGAAGTATTTCTTACCTTAACTCCTTATTTATATTGCTTGCTTTAAATAATCAAAACTGACCAAGTAAAGAGGTCAAGTTGAGTTGTGCGCGTTGAACATCTGAGCTCAGGAATAGACTCTAAGTGCTATCTCCTGACTCAAGCTAAGAAACTGACCTAGTCACCTGTTGACTAAGCCAGTACCTTACTGTTTACTCAGCGCCGCTGTTCAAACTTTAAAAAAAAAAAAAGAAGTCTGCCTAAATTGCAAAAAGTTTAAATAGTTCCTAACCCCCCCCCCCCCCTTGGAACTATACTTGCAACTAAACAAGGGACCAACAGTCTCAACCAAGCGACCATTGGAGTTACTACACTTGGATCTTTTCCGACCTGTCCAACCACTCAGCTTGGGCGGTAAGAGATTTTCCTTAGTCATTGTGGATGATTTCTCTCGGTACACTTGGGTCACCTTGCTGAGTAGCAAGGATGAAGCTTTTGAGACGTTCTCAACACTGATAAGAAAACTTGAAAATGACAGAGATTTAAAATTAGCTCACATGCGTAGTGATAATGGCAGAGAATTCAAAAACCAACAGTTTGATGAATTCTGTGAAGTCAGCGGCATTGACCACAATTTTTCTGCTCCTAGAACTCCTCAACAAAATGGGGTAGTTGAGAGGAAGAATAGAACATTAGTTGAAATAGCTAGGACAATGCTGAGTGAGAATAGGCTTCCAAAGTATTTCTGGGGTGAAGTTGTCAACACAGCATGCTATATACTCAATAGGGCTTTAGTTAGACCTATTCTTAAGAAAAACCCCTATGAACTTTGGAAAGGACGAAAGCCCAACATTGTTTACTTTCGTGCTTTTGGTTGTAAATGCAGTATACTCAATACGAAAGACAACCTTGCCAAATTTGATTATAAAGCTGATGAAGCGATCTTTCTAGGGTACTCAACTAACAGTAAAGCATATAGGGTGTTCAATAAACGAACTCAAGTCGTAGAAGAGTCTGTCCATATCGAGTTCGATGAAACTGACCCTGCAGGAAAGTCAAGTCAGTCTGCCGAAGATGACCCAGGCTCAGCTTCCGCTGACCAAAATGGAGCCGCTGAGTCATTACCGCACGGGCTGACCAAAGGTAAAAGCAAACCCGAAATTACCTTTGCTGACCAATCTAAAACTGCAGAGATTGTTGAAACACCTGCTGCTGACAACTCAAAATTACCCAAAGAAATCAAAATTCCAAGAGGACACTCGGAGAAGTCCATTCTTGATGCTGCTGAGAACAACCTAATGACAAGAAATCAACTCAAGAGATATCTTAGCAATGTTGCATTCGTCTTAGTCCATGAACTAAAGAATTTCACCGATGCTGAGCACGATGAATTTTGGATCAATGCTATACAAGAAGAGCTTGATCAATTCAAGAGAAATGAGGTATGGGATTTAGTACCAAAACCTAGGAATCAAAAGACCATAGGGACTAAGTGGGTCTTTAGAAACAAACTAGATGAGCAAGGCAATGTAGTCAGGAACAAAGCCTGACTTGTAGCCCAAGGCTATAGTCAGCAAGAGGGCATTGACTATGGTGAGACCTTTGCTCCCGTTGCTAGGTTAAAGGCTATACGAATATTATGTGCATATGCTAGTTTCATGAACTTCAAACTATATCAGGTGGATGTCAAAAGTGCTTTTCTTAATGGATTTATAAACGAAGAGGTATACATTAGTCAGCCTCCAAGGTTTGAAGATCCAAAATTTCCAAACCACGTTTATAAACTCAAGAAGGCCCTGTACGGCCTGAAACAAACACCATGTGCTTGGTACGAGAGGTTGACCAGTTTCCTGCTGACCAGGAACTATGTCAGAGGCAAAGCTAACACAACCTTATTCATTAAGAAAAAGGGTAAAGATACCCTGCTGGCACAAATTTACGTAGATGATATTATCTTTGGTGCTACTAATGAAACTATATGCAAGGAATTTAGTAAACATATGCAAACTGAGTTCGAAATGTCAATGATGGGCGAGCTCAACTTCTTCCTTGGACTACAAATTAAGCAAGGGAAGAATGGCATCTTCATCAGTCAGTCTAAGTATGCCAAAGAAATGTTAAAGAAATTCGATATGGAAGAATGTAAGCCCATATCTACCCCAATGGGTACTGACATTGTCCTTTGCGCTGACGAGAAAGGTAAGTCAGTAGACAGTAAGTTATACCGAGGTATGATTGGCTCTCTACTTTATCTAACTGCTAGTAGGCCTGACATTCAGTACTCAATATGTTACTGTGCAAGATATCAAGCTGACCCTAGGGAATCTCACCTTATAGCTGTAAAAATAATTTTTAGATATTTCCAAAGCTTAGTTAATGCATGTTTATGGTATCCAAATACAAATGACTTCACACTCATTGGATACACTAACGCTGACTATGGACGAGATAAGCTAGAGCGTAAGAGTACTTCAGGAGGATGTCACTTCCTTGGAAGCTGTCTAGTATCTTGGTTCAGCAAGAAGCAATCGTCAGTGGCCCTGTCAACAACTGAAGCTGAGTACATTGCTGCTAGAAGCTGTGTGGCCCAGGTCCTATAGATTAAGCAACATCTGGAGGATTATGGAGTACAAACTGATACAATAGAAGTCAAATGCGACAATAAGAGTGCAATTGACCTATCCAAAAATCCTATCCAATACAGCAGGATGAAGCATGTCAGCATTCGGCATCACTTCATTAGAGACCATGTACTCAAAGGTGAGATCAAGCTGACTTATATACCAATCGATAAACAACTTACGGATATCTTTACGAAGCCTCTGGCTCGTGAGCAATTTAACATACTAAGGGAAGCTATCGGTATGTCTAATCCTCCTCAATAAAATTCTATGTTTAATTGAATGCTGAGTGATTACCATGCTGAGTGATCTGTGCTTAATTTGTAACTATTGCATGCTGAACTAATATGAATTATATAAGATCACCTTATGCTGAGTAGACATACGTATTGAGTGATTATCATAAGCTGAGCTACTAACAATACGAATATTCCCACTACGTAAAACTGGGCACTCAGAATGACAAAAACGTTTAGTATTCTAGATACTGAGTAAAGCCAGTAAAACAATAAATGCTAGCACGCGCATTGAATAGCCACCTAGGATGACGTAAGTGCAATAATTAGAAAACACATGCGCTGAATATGTCATAAATGCCAGGGATAACTGTCGATTGATCATCTCGATGTCAAACCGCCATTTCGACCTATCAGATCAACTCGCACCTCTATAAATAGTGGATGAATTCCCACTAAACTCTCTTTACTTTTGAAATCTTTGGCATTCAAATCCCTCTCTCACTCTTAGAATCCCAAAACCTCTCAAAATCTATCAAGAATCATGTCTGACGATTCTCAAAACATCTCCGGTGCCGATTATGATGACAATCGCTCCGATGAAAACCCTCCGTCTCCTGCTGAGCAAGTCTATAAGGAGACTTCAACTGAGTCTCAAGGGGATGGTCAGCATGACCAATCTAAGGCGACCACTCCTAGCAAAAACCCTAAAGCTGACCAAGCAACACCTTCAAAAAAGAAGAAGGAAAATAAGAACAAGCCACCTAAGAAGAAGATATTCGTTCCTGTACACAACAGCGTAAAGAATTGTGAGGTACTTCGTTGTCGTTGGTTCTCCCCAAGCTTCGTAACGGCTAAGAAACCTTTTTGTGAGTGGATCTCCAAAAACGGCTGGACCGAACTCTTCTCTCTCCCCGACAATACCTTTCCACAGTTGGTCAGAGAATTTTACGCAAATCTCAGAGTTGACGAGGAAAATGCTGACCACCTGATAACCAAAGTCAAGGGCAAGGATATCACAATCACTCCGACCTATCTCGCAACTCTACTAAAACTGACTGCCAAAGGTTCAGAACTCAGGACCACAAACGACTACTCTAAGATTGACTACCCTGTTGAGTTCTGCAAACCTATAGATCACAAAGGGGAAATAGCCAGCACTTGCATGGGTCAGCCTCAGAAAATGGCTCATTACATCCTGACCAACTTCTAATTCCCCAAGGTCAACTCCTCCTCATCGGCTTCCAATTTCGAGCAGTGCTTCATTTGGCACATGCTGAACTATATCCCTCTCAATATGCCCATCTTTCTTATCGGTGCATTCCAACAGAGTATCGGGAAACTCAGGATGGGCTCCCTTATTACAAAAATTCTTCAGGATCACCAGGTGAGCACCGTTGAAGAAATTGAGATTTGGGGTACGGAAATTACAGCAACACTGTTATTTGGGTTAGCCTATAACCAGCCAATTAAATCCAAGAAAGGGAAAGGTGCAGAAGAAAATGAAGAAGGGGATAATATGGTTGAAGCAGCACAGGATGTGCCAACCAAGAAAGGAAAGAAGGTAATGGTTGAACCCGCTGACCGAACAAGGCAAGATAAGAAGCGGAAAGCTGACCAATCTGCAAGAAATATTAACACAGCACTGAAAAAGATTCGGATTGTTTCTAGTGCCAAGAGAGCTACTGACCAAGCTCAAGGGGAATCTAAGAAAAGGCAAGTTGAGCCTGAGACCGGAAATGCCTCTGAAGAGGAAGAAAACCTCTGGGTTAACGCCGATTGAAGCTAACCCACTTGACTTTGTGGTCACTCCGGAATCACACTTTGTGCGGAGTCAAGAAATTGACCTTGATAAAACTCCTACTGACCAGGAGGAAGAACTGGGTGATATTAGAGGTCAGTCTCAAGCTGACAAGACAGGATTGGCTGAGCCGAATGTGAATGTTGCTGCTGAGCAAAGTGAACGAGTTGATACTGACCAAGCTGAGCATAGTGCGAAGTCACCAGTGAAGGACAAGGTGGTAGAAGGCCTTGATGCCGACCTTGGTATTAACTCAGTCTCTAAGTCCCTTGACTCTATTGCTGCTGATCCCTCTCCTCAAGCAAATAAGGACAGCATAGGAAAACGGCTCAAGCGTAAGGCTCTGAAACCAAAATTCATTGATTTATTGGATGAGTCTCCACTAAGGGATCCAATCACTGACCTCACCAAACTCCAGTTCCAATTCTTCTCAACTATCACTGAGCCCACTCCAGACCAACTAAAGGTTAAACAAGCCTCTGTTTCTCAAGCTGAGAAACAAGCCGACCCCAAAGCTCCTAAGGGTCCTATTTCTGCCGAGCAAGTGCTCGAAGTCCATACTGCTCAAGACAACGAGCTAGCAAAGGAAAATCCTGCTCAAGTCAGCTCTGAATTACCTCAACCTCCGCAATCTACTCCACCTCAGACTGACGCTGAGCAGGTCAATAATTCTGTAGATCCACCTCTTCCTAATCCTTCAACGCAGAATGATAACCAGTCAGCTCCTGCTGCTGACCTGAATAAAAGTCCAACTGCTGACCATGCTGGCACCTCTGTTTCTAGACAACACCAAACACCTCCTCGATCTAGTGCTACTCATATTCCGACATCTGAACCACACATTGATGAATCATATGCTTACCTACATGCTTCTGAGTCTGGCAGGAAAATTATTAACTCAGCTCAAGCTCTTCTTCAGGATCTTCATCAAACTCAGGCCGATGCTGTTGGGTCCGTTAATGTTGAGCCAACCCAACTCTCCTTTGTCACTCAACTTCTCACTGAAATCAAAGGTCTCAAAGACTTGATGAGTGTCATGACATCCTTTCAATCTCAACAACCCAAACAAGAATCAATAGTGAAGCTGGCTGAACTCCAGCTGATGATGGTGACTCATATGGACGCCATTCAAGGTCAACTCAATGCGTTATCAGCTGTGAACTAAACATATGCAACCTCTGTTGAGGTAAATCAACATTTCTCCCAGCTGACCTCTGAGCTGACCGGAGCTCGTGAGCTTATCTCCTCCTCCTCCCAGTGTTCCATCGAACAGATTGGTGAAGCCATTCGCCTACTCAACCTGAATAAACATGAAATGGACACTGACCTCGTAAAGACTAATGAGATTCTGCAATGCACTCAATCTACCCTTAAGCAGGTTCGGCACACCAACGTTCAACGTCAACAATATGACACTGCCCTGCTCAGGATGTATCATCAATCATATGCCAGAATGACAGAATCCATAACTTGGATCGGGAAATCTCAAGAGTATCTCTTAAGTATGATCAGTGCCAACATTAAGATCCCCGCTTCCACTATGTCCGATGGCATGGAAGTCTTCAACGGTCTTTGGGAAAGTATGAGTCAGCTCCAAATGTACTCATCAAAACTATCTCATGCTGTTCAATAGGGAACTTTCTATCCTCCTCCTCCCAATCCCGATGCTGGAAAAACGGGGGAGAAAGAACGTGCTGCTGGAACTCAGCAGAAACAAGGGGAAATAACTAAGCCTGCCGTCGAAACTCAGCAGAAGCCTAGTCCATCTTCTGCTGACCCAAGAAATCCAAGTCAGCAACAAAGAACTGTCAAAGGCAAAGGCAAAATTCAAGTCAACATAAAGACATAGATTAAAAATAGCCTTAGACTTGTAACTTCATATGTGGCATGTCCTATTTTGTTGCTGACTATCTATATAAGCATCTTGTTTTTATCCAAACTGACTTATCTATATGCGATGCTTACCTATTATGATTATATGCTGATCTGTCATACTTAACTAAACATTGAACAAAGTAAAAATCTTGTGAACATAAGGAAAATACAAGTAAAATATACTCAGCACACATAACTCTGATACCTATACAATAACTCTGATACCTATGTGCCACACTGAGTAATAACTAAATGTTCCAAGTATTGACCATCTTCTGAAAGCTGACCTAGGCTCATCTGAATTAGATCTTGGAAGGTCTATAATTGAACTAAGTCAGTAAAGGCATGTCTTAATTTCACTCGATTAAATCTTAGAAGGTTTAGAGTTAAATTGAGTCAATAGATGCAACCCTTACGGGGGAGTAACTTCAGAAGAATAAAAGGTAAAACAATCATGGGGAATCTCGATGCTGAGTTCCACAATTAAATATTTTTGCCAACATCAAAATGGGGGAGTTTGTTGAAACACCTTTCCACATGATTTTGATTTGACAAAATTAATTAAGTTAATCCATGATTATGGCAATTAAATTTAAGTGCTTTGATTTAATTGTACTAATGTGTTTGTTCAATGTTGAGTATAATTATAAGTGAACAGAAATAAAAAAATACGACAGAATGAAGTCAGCATGAGGCACGGAAGCTGAGTAGAACACGACTTAGCATAATAGAAGAAAAGTCTTCTTCAGAACAAACACTTGAAGACGAAGATGGTCGAAGAAGCTGAGTAGAACACGACTCAGCATAATAGAAGAAAAGTCTTCTTCAGAACAAATGCTTGAAGACGAAGCTGACCGAAGAAGCTGAGTAGAACATAACTCAGCATCACCAGAGATAAAGGTCGAAGGCAACGTCTATTAGAGTCAAGCTGAGTGTTCATCAGGACAGCGCCAATGATCCGTTTGCTAAAAGACAAGATCTGACAGAGATCTGCGTCAATTCAGAAGCTTTGGAATTACGCAAGGAGATAGTTTCGAGACGCATGGGTCAACTGGCCTCTGGCTAAAAGACGAAACTGGCACTAGAAGACGAACCTGGCGGAAGAAGACAAGCCTGACGCCTGCTAAATTCAGACGACAGGATTGACCTGCAAAACTGTATGCTGACTAGTGAATGACGCAAGAAGATCGTTTGAATTCAACGGATACATCCGAATTCAAATGATTGAGGCATCAGAAATTCACTATAAAAGGACAAGTTCAACTCTTGGATCCTTTTCCGAAGTACCCAAGAAAAAGGGCATACATACAAAGCACATTCAAACAAGAAAAGAAAATCTTACACCAAATTCCTATCTCTGTGTAAAAGTCTAGATTGAATTTGTATTCATCTAAAGTGTTCTTCATCTAGAAAGAACAAATTTGTATTAATTGTAAAAATTGAGAAAGTGGTGCTGAGTACTCGGTTTTAGTACTCAGCGGTAGAGAAAATCTAAGTGTTCGGTTATAGCGCTTAGTGGGGTTGAGTAGAAGAATAGAGGACGGTACTCTTGCATACTCAACTGCTTTGTAAACGGTTTGTGCTCTACCTTTAAAGAGCTCAATATTGGATTGAAAAAGACCGGAAGTATTCTGGGGATTGGACTTAGGCGGTGAGGCCGAACCAGGATAAATCTGCTGAGTAATTTCTAACTCTTTCTCTCAATATATATGTATGTGTTGCTTGCTTAAATTACTCAGGATATAAATTGAATAAGCTGACACTGAGTAATCAGAGTGCTGAGTTGGAAGCTAACCTAAGTGTTAATTCCCAACTCACAAGTAAAACGGTTCTAGTCAGCCTCTGACTAAAGCTGTCTTACATCTCTCTCGGCCGTACTGACCAGAACTGAGTTAAGTAATTTAAAGAATTGTTTAAGTCAGCATAATTAAGCGAAAAAGTTACATTAGTTCCTAACCATCACCCCCTTTGGAACTAATTACACGGGACCAACAATTACTTGGAGTCTCTAGTTTCCCGTGACCTCCGGACTTTCTTTGATCGGGTTGAGGTTAGCTTTCCCAGGCTAATCCCGGGTTAGTTTGTTGGTTTGGTTTGTTTGTTTTTTTTCTTTCTTTTGCCTACCAACAAAAACAAAGGAAAATTACATTAAAGACAAAGGAAAACCCTCAACCCACTCCACCCATGTGATTCAAACCAATGACATCTAGGATCATAGGTAAGCTCTCAACCAACAGGCTAAGAGCTTCACCACAAATAAATTTGATTATTAAAATAAAGATAATTAATCTTTTGACCTTTCATCGTATTTTAATTTATTATTAATTAAACTCTTTAAAATTTTATTATTTGAAAATATTCAAATAGACAAAATTTGAAAATTATCATAAACAATATAAAAAATATTAAATAGTTAATTCATATTATTAAATTTGTAAAAAAACTAAATCATTATTAATTTAATTTTTTATATAATTTTTTATTTTTATTTTTTTTGAATCAAAAGAGCAATGAATTAATGAGCCAAATCATCACAAAATTGTAACAATGAATCAGAAACAGAACTCGGTAATAAACTAAAAAAAGAAGGGCGAGTGGATAAACGAGAAGACTGTGCTAACACATGTGTCATCCCATTCGCTTGCCGCCGTATCCATTTGACTGAGTAAGAGTCATTTGATGATAGAATCGATCGTATTTGAATAATTCTATCCCCAAATTTGGAATCATCCACAGAACTAGAATTTATTGCATCAATCACTTGTTTTGCATCAGATTCGAAAACCACATTCCTTATTTCATCGACTTCTAGTCATTGCATAGCCTGTAATAGAGCTTCAGCCTTACATTCTCGTGTTGCCGGACAACATAACAGACTCGCACATCTCCCCATTACAAACTGTCCATTTGCATCTCTTACTGTTGCTCCCATCCATGCATGACCATCAGCGTTAAAACATGCTGCATCAACACAACACGAGAGAAATCCTTCAGATGGCAGGTATTAGGCCATGCAACAAGCAGATGAACTATTTCCTACTATTGTATTTCTGATCTGTTGTTCTCCCATACCAGTCCTATTCCTCAAGGCATTTGCTTCTGACCAATCATTAAGTATTGTGCATGTATGAGCAACGATTTGATCTGTTGTGCGAATCTCATATTGCCAAAGACGGGTATTTCTAGCCTGCCATAAACTCCAGAGGTACATCAAAAAAGTTTTCACAATTTGTTCCGGTGTTGCTCTAATTATATTATGAAACCATGTTGTCAAGTTCTCAGCCACCTCCGTCTCTGCATTAATTCGATCCAGAAGTCCCGCCTTCTGCCACACTCTTATATCTCCTACACATTCAATAAAAAGATGCCATCCATCCTCCCAAGGTTCGTTACATATCACACAAGTACTACATACATGTAACCCACGAAATTGAAGATTCACCCGCGTTGGGAGACAATTGCCAACCAAAATGCCGGAACTTGTGTGGAATTTCAGCATACCATAATTTTTTCCAGGCTCTCTGAACCTGAAATCTCTCTTCTGCTTCCAACATTGTAGCCAATCGGTAAGCACTTTTCACTGTGTAACGTCCTGAAGAATGAAATTTCCATATTAACTGATCCTCACTACTCAAAGTACCAATAGACAGTTTATGAATTTCTGTAATATCTCTATGCTCAAAAATTTCCTCCAACAGCTCTTCATCCCAATCCCTGGAATTATGGATAAACAAATCATGAACTTTTAAATACTCCAATCCTTCTACCATAGGTGTTTGTATATAGCCATCCTCCTCATCATGCAACCGTCTCTCACTCCACACATTTATTGATTGACCGTTTCCAATTTTCCATCTGATTCCTTCTTTAATGATTAGTTGAGAACTCCAGATACTTCGCCATATAAAACTTGGTGAATGCCCCAATAAGGCCCCATAAAATCCCCTTTTGGATAATATTTAGCTTTGAAAACTTTACTAACAAGCGAAGATGGATTAGTAAATAACGCCATCCCTATTTTCCCAACATAGCAAAATTGAAGGCTGTGAAATTTCAGAAACTCAGTCCTCCCATCAATTTTGGAGCACATAATCTGTCCCATGCCATCCAATTCAGTCCTCTCTCACCTGAATTTTTATTACCCCACCAAAGCAAATTTAGCATTCGTTGTAATTCCTCAGCCGTCGATATAAGGAGTAAGAATACACTCATGAAATAGATTGGTATGGATTGCCCTTCTGCTTGAATAAGTGTAGCCTTACCAGCTTTTGATATTCCTTTCCCTCTCCAGCGTTGTAGCCGCTACCATAATCTGTCTCTGAAGTGTGCAAAGATTGCTCGTTTCGTTCTACCCACCAACGATGGAAGACCCAGATACCTTCCTGTATTCAACGGACTAGTAATACCCAAAATGCTAGAAATTCCCATAGCCAGGTCATTTGCCACATTTCTACTAAACATGATTCCAGATTTTTGAAAATTTATAGCTTGCCCTGAAGCTAATTCATATGATCTGAGTAATTTTTTTAACACTCTAATTTCAGATATAGTAGCCTGGCAAAATAAGAATGCATCATCAGCAAAGAGCAAATGTGAAATCGCAGGCGCCCCTCGCTTAACTCGGCACCCATGCAATAACCCCCTATTCTCAGCTGCCACTAATAATGATGTCAACCCTTCAACACAAAGCATGAATAAGTATGGTGATAGTGGATCACCTTGGTGAAGTCCTCTTTTTGGGCAAACAGGACCAACCAACTAATCATTTATTCTAACCATATATTGCACAGAAGTTACACAATGCATTATCAAATTCACCCATTTATCTGGAAAACCCAGCTTTAACATCAATTCTCTTAGATAATTCCAATCCACCCTGTCATATGCTTTACTCATATCAACCTTTAGTGCCACATTACCTACTTTCTTTGCAACGTTATTGTTAATGCTATGAATAAGTTCAAATGCGATCAAAACGTTGTCATGAATAGACCTCCCTTTAATAAAAGCAGATTGATTTTCAGAGATAATCCCAGGAAAAAGCATTTTCAATCTATTCACTAAGACTTTGGAGAAAATTCTGAGTATAACATTACACAGTGCTATTGGACGAAGTTCAGTCATAATAACATGATTCTCACACTTTGGAATAAGGGTAATAATAGTATTATTAAGCTCAGAGGGGAACATACCTTGATCAAACCATGTTGACCCAGCAGTGAAGATATCATCTCCAATTATGTCCGAGAATTTTTGATAAAATCCTGGATTAAATCCATCAGGTCCTAGAGCCTTATCAGGATGCATATAAAATAATGCTCTCTTGAATTCCTGTTTTGTAAGTGGTCGCAGTAATTGCTCATTGTCCTGATCAGTGATTCGTGCCTACATTAAATCTACCACTTCACTCCATTCGCTATTACTGTCAGAGAAAACCGATTCAAAATACTGTATTGCAATCTGCCCCATCCCATCTTTATCATTAATCCATTCTCCTGCATTATTCTTGAGCCCTGTTAAACTATTCTGCTTTCGCCTTCCATTAGTAAAAGAGTGGTAAAAACGAGTATTCAGATCTCCCTCCTGAAGCCATAAGACTTTTGTTCTCTGTTTCCAGTGGCCTTCCTCTTAAACCATAATTCTCACATACTCAGCTCGGGTCGACTCATACTCACTACTATTATTTGGACCTCCCACATCACGTAGTTGTATTAACTTTGCTTTTAATTGTTCAATTTTCTGATGAAAATTGACATCACTAGTTCTGCTCTATCTCATAAGCACTTCTGCCACATACGTTAACCGCAAACTCAGTACCGTTTTCCTATCAGATCCCCATGCCTCCTTAATCACATTCCAAATCTCCTCATCCCTTAGCCATCGTTGCTCGAATCTGAACTGCTTTTGCCTCGGAACAGCTAAGTCAGTTGATGTATGCAATATTATTGGGGAGTGATCTGAAGTGGGAGCAATAGAATTAACACAAAAAATTACCAGGAAAACGCCTTCCCCATGCTTATGTACAAAGGCTTTGATCTAACTTCTCTTGAACTTCATTTGGTTTACCTCTATGCCGTACCCATGTATACAGATAACCTTGTAATGGAATATTGGTGTTTGGCTCTTTCGTGGGAAAAATGCGGGCGTGCCAGAGAATTATATGTTGGGGTTTAGTGTCCTATAGACAATTGTTCTAGGATACAAACTTAATGTAAATGAATTGTTCTTTATATCATTTGTTTAATGAGATATATGTTTTATAACTATATAAAGGCAATCCCTTTTAAGCACTAAATAAAGTCTAATAAAAGGAAATCCGTAAGTTTATTTAAAGTGATTATAAAGTGTTCATACAAGCATGAAGTGAGACAAAACTTTATAGTAAACTGATAAACTTAAAACCACCCCAAGTCAAGTGATATGTTTGGGATTGACATATCACTGTTGAGACTTGTATGTAACAATGTCTTCTGTCCGACAGAAAACTGATCTCACAAGCTTCATATATACAGATATCTGGACAGTTACATAGATCCGATGAAACGTTGTTCATTAGGATTGGGGATCCGATTTGAGATAACAGGATGGGTAGATTCATCCTTGTCACCTGTTCATCTCATTGGTATTAATAGGTATAACTAATCCTTAGACTCAAAGGAATATTAATTGGTATTCTGGATTACGGAATATGATGCTTTGACTCTGGTGTAACACGATCCTTAACAGAGATGACTCTGGGGTGTGAACAGTAGACGTTGGGTATCATAGGAAGTGATTACGGAGTCGTTATATATTGGATTGAGCATTTATCACTCCCGATAAATGGGAGATACTTCCATGGATCGCTTGTGGAAGACTCGACTCTAAATCCTTGCAAGGTGATAGCTTAAGAGTAAGAAATACAGATTTCACTTAACCTATCTTTTTGAGTTGACTCGGCCTGTAGAAGTAAAACGAACGTCTCGCTATATGTGACTTGACATCACCCATAGTCATAAGATTCAGTTCAAGGATGTAGTTTATAAAGGATCGAATTATACTGTAACTAATACGGAAAGGTTAACGACAGAATCAACCTGTCTTCTTATAGCTCTGGGGGAATAATTATGGACTTGCTAATCACATACTCTGTACATCATTCCGTTATGCAAAGATTAAATATAATTCTTTGAAAATTAATTTAATAACGTTGCATACGGCTAGAAGCAATAAGAACCTAATGGATCACACATAAGACTTGGAACCTAAAAGAGAGATAGATGTTAATTAATTGATAGAAGCCCAATTGAGCCTAATAAGGCCCATGGACATAAGGGGGTCGAAATTCATGTAGTAATATACATGAATAATTAATTTGATTTTGTTAATTCTAATTAGATTAGGAATATGAATTAAATTAATTAAGAGATAATTAAGTTAGGAGTTTTAATTAGATTAATATACTCCTATTATTATCCAATAAGGTTATTATTATTATCCTTAATATATTAGATATATAGTGAGATAATAATTAGGAATTCTATTCCGAATGGAATTCCTATTCAGTAACCTAATTCAATCTAACTAGGGATTAGATACAAGATATTATAAATACCCATTCCCTTGAGATTTTCGAAATCCAAGAAAGCTATACCCTACTCTGATTTTCGAAAATCACCTAGTCCAAGAGAGAGAAAATTCGACACCCTTAGTTCGAGGACAAGATTTCTCTACGGCTTCGTTTGATCAATTGATTTTCATCTATTTCTTTTATCCTTGATCTTGTGTTGATTAATTAGAGGCAATCTATTTTGGTTGCTATTCAACGGTTGATTCCAAATTAATCTTCCCGTGTTTTATTTCGTGTTTGGGAACTCGAAGAAGAAAAACAAATAAAAGGGAGAAATTCGTTTTACTACTCCTACATCAGGTCAGTTCACGATTTCGCGGATTCCCAGAGATTGAACCGTCGGATCGTCGCGATTTTTGGATAGGAGCTTCTAGACATATTCTTCCACGTTTCCACCGAAGGGATTGTCGTTCGGAGGTCTGGAAGGTCTGTTTCGGATAGGGGAAGATTGGTAGACAGTTTCTATCTCTTTTGAAGTTGTGGGCACTTCGTTTGCAACGGTAGATAGAACTTCTAAAAGGTATTTCTTCTTATCCTTCTTTATATGAAATAACGGTTAACGGATCTTGTGGTTAAATGGAAATAGGTTAAAAATTTTATATTTCCGCTGCTATACCTTAACCTAATTTCCAACAGTGGTATCAGAGCCATCGTTAAATCCGTTATTTCATATATGAAAATTTAGAAGTTTTCAATAGGATTGAATAAATATTTATAGTTAGAGTTAATTAACAAATTGTTTTGATTAATTAATTCTAAAGATAAATAAGTTTTAATTAATTGTTAATTAAAATAGATTGTGCGTATGTTCCTAATTATTTTGGTTGATAATCATCATAACAAAATCTATTAGTTTTATTGTTAGATTAATAAAATCAGTTTTATTAATTCTAAAGATAGAACGGAAATCTATAGTAGTTTTTTCCTATTTTCTGAAAATCGTTTTAAAACCGTTTTAGAACTGATATATATATATTTAAAATCGTTTTTATATTTAAATATATATGTTTCAGAAATTGATAGTTTTCTGTTTTGATTATCGAATGAAAATTTGTTTAAAAGTTTGTTTTACCAATTTGTAAATCAAAATGTTAAATGAATTAAAATCAAAATAATTGGGACGTGCATAATTAAAGTTTTGTATAGTTATATTAATCTAAAGATTAATATAAAAGATACGAAACTATTAGAAGTAAAATTGGATGAAAGTTAATTTGATAAATGTGATTAACATAAATATTACATAAGATAGTTATGTAATCAACCAATTAAATTTATTTAATTGAGTCTATGCATGTTTGGAGTTATGGACATATTTGGACCCTCTTTAGTCTTTTGGTATTTTTGAAATAGGGTCTGCGAGTCCTGCCTTTCTACTATCTATTGTAATTTCTCCTCTCATCTGATTCCCTTCAATTCAATTGAAGTTTTCTTTAGTAGTATAGAAATTAATATGTAATTTCAAGGCGCCATGGAGAAGACGGAGGACTGAAAGAGAAATATGTAATAGTTAGTATTTCCTTAGGTTTGCCCTTTTATTCCGTCTCTGGCTCGATGGAATAATTTAGATGATATGTCCATAACGCCAATGTATGTGAATGTATGTGTCTGATGTATGCTAAAGCAAATCAAGACTAAGTTAGATTATGAGACCTAAAACAAAATCCCTCATTAAAAAGTTAAGTAAATAAACAAGTTACTAAAATCGGTTGCCCCTCCCTAATATTATAATTTAGCCGGCAGTGCTGAGGGCCTTTGGGTTGTTGAGTAAACTCAAGCTCGGGGTCCTTTCGGTAACACCTGAATTATCGAAAATCATTTTTCATGAATATGGGGTAATACTTAAATTAGATTATGATAATTGGATGAGTAAACTCATGTTGTCATAAACTAATGGGCAAGACGGTTGGGTAATATGAATAGCATATTAGTTACTAATGTGGTTAGTAACCCAATAACCTAGGAATCACATTAAAGATGTGATTGATTACGTGAATCTACCTAATGAATGAGACTATCTTGTTGAGTAAACTCAAGGAGAAATCTCAGGAGTTAGGATCCTAGCTCACTAAAGGATTTGTGAAATTCTTCGAATTAATATGGAGGGCTATTAATTTGGCAAAATAGTGGGAGCAATCTAAAATAAACAAAAGGCCTATAATTTTAGATTGATATACTTTAAAGCAAATGAATAACATACGTTTACTCTTTCTCACATCTCAAGTTTTAATTAAACCCACTCTTATAATCATGACTAAAACCAATCTGCAAAACATTCTTACCGATAACAAATTGAATGGTTCAAACTTCACCGACTGGTTTCGTAACCTCAAAATTGTTTTGAAGTTCGATAAAATAGGGTATGTACTTGATACATCGATACCCCCTCTCCCTGCTGATGATGCTCCCATTGAGGAAATTGATGCTTACCAGAAGCACAAGGCTGATGATGATCATGCCGGATGCATCATACTTGCATCGATGACACCGGAATTACAAAGGCAACATGAGGAAATGGATGCCTATTCCATCATCATGCACCTAAAGGAATTATTTGGGAAACAAACCAGGTGCGAACGCTACGAGATATCCAAGTTGCTATATCGTAGTAGGATGCAAGAGGGCACATCTGTCATGACACATTGTGTCAAGATGATTGGGTGCATTACCAAACTTTTTAGTATTGGATTTGCGATGGATAACGAATTAAGCATAGACTTAATTCTTTAATCCCTCCCAGAGAGTTATTCACAGTTCATTATGAACTATCAGATGAATGACTTGCAAACCTCTCTTGAAGAGCTTGCAAATATGCTCAAGTCAGTTGAGCCCAATATGAAGAAAGACAAAGCCATACCGGCTCTTGTCATTAAGGGATCAAAGAAAAGGAAAGGGAATTATCCCAAAAAAGGTAAGAAAGTCGTGCCCTACAAAGCTAAGGGAAAGGAAGTGATGAAGCCCAAAAGAGAGTGCCACTTCTGTGGTAAAGACGGGCATTGGAAAAGAAACTGTTGGTGTACCTAGCCTTCCTCAAAAGGGGAAGAAACTGGGACTTCAACATCTGGTATGTTTTATATTGAAATTTCACAGTCTGAATCTTTTGGTACTTGATACCGGATGCAGCCTGAGGATATTCCAGGAATATCTAGAAATATTATTTCTATTAGCCGCCTTGTTGACGACGGCTTTTCATATTTCAATAAAAGACAAGAGTTGCAATTTTTATAAAGATTCGATCTTTTATTTTTCAGGAATATCACAAAATGGGATTTATGTGTTAGATGACAAAATTCATGTTTTTGCAATTGATACCAAAAGACATAAGCTAGATAATTCAACTTACTTGTGGCATTGTCGTTTAGGCCATATAAACAAGAGACGCATGCTAAAGCTACATTCAGATGGGCTTATAGATCCAATCGATCCCAAATCATTGGAAACATGCGAATCATGTTTAAAAGGTAAAATGACAAAGACACCCTTTAGCAATAAAGGTGAGCGTGTATCAGACACTCTAGGACTCATTCATTCAGATGTATGCGGTCATATGTCAGTCCAAGCAAGAGGAGGATTCAGATTCTTCATAAGCTTCATAGATGACCATACCCGATATGGTTACATCTACTTGATGAAGCACAAATCAGAAGCTTTTGAGAAATTCAAATGCTTCAAGAATGAAGTAGAAAATCAATTAGGAAAGAAAATAAAGACGCTTCGATCTGATCGAGGTGGCGAATATCTTTCAGATGATTTTCTGAAATTATCTAACTGAATGTGGGATATGCTCACAATGGACACCTCCCTATACACCACAACATAATGGTGTGTCTGAGAGGAGAAACCGTACCCTATTAGATATGGTACGATCCATGATGAGCATGGCCTTACTTCCAAAGACGTTCTGGGGCTATGCCTTAGAAACTGCCCTCTTCACCCTAAATCGAGTACCAACTAAATCCGCTAGTTCCACACCATATGAATTGTTCGTTGGTAGGAAACCCGTGTTTTCATTTATGAGAGTATGGGGTGTTCAGCCTTTGTCAAACGCATTGCGTCCGACAAACTGGATTCGAAATCTGATAAATGTTTCTTCATTGGATACCCTAAGGAAACTATGGGATATTATTTCTATCATCCAGATGATCCGAAAGTAATCGTATCCAAGCACGCAACCTTCTTAGAGAAAGAGTTTCTCGAAGAAACACAAAAGGGAAGCATGATTGAACTTGACGAAGTTCAAGAAGAAGAAACACTGACTGAAACAACAGAGGCGGTTGAGGTACCCGAAGGAGTCCCATTAGATGAGACTCTAGTGCCACCTATTCGTAGATCAAAAAGAGTTCGTGAACTCCCAGTTAGATATGGTTTTCTAGTGGGAGATGATAATGAGGTTCCCGTGTTAGACGACGAACCCGAAAATTACGAAGAGGCTCTTACTAGTCCAGATTCTAAAGCATGGCTTGAGGCCATGGATTCTGAAATGGATTCCATGTATACTAACCAAGTGTGGACTTTGGTTGATCTACCCGAAGGGATAATACCCATTGGGTGCAGGTGGATCTTCAAAAAGAAGACAGACATGGATGGAAAGGTTAGCACCTACAAAGCTAGGTTAGTAGCGAAAGGATATCGTCAGAAGCAAGGAATTATGAGATTTGGCAAATGGATGTGAAATCAATCAGAATCATGCTTGCAATTGCTGCTCACTACGATTATGAGATTTGGCAAATGGATGTGAAAACAGCTTTCCTAAACGGAAACCTGCTTGAGGATGTATATATGATGCAGCCTGAAGGTTTCATATCAAAGGATGCAAATAAAGTTTGCAAACTTCAGAGATCCATTTATGGACTCAAGCAAGCATCTAGAAGTTGGAATAAGCGTTTTGACGAAACCATAAAACAATTTGGTTTCGAACAAAATTGCGAAGAAGCTTGCATTTACAAGAAAGCAAGTGGGAGCTCTATAGCATTTCTCATACTATATGTGGACGATATATTATTAATGGGAAATGACGTTGCTCTCTTACAGTCAGTGAAAGTATGGTTATCTGGTAATTTCTCAATGAAAGACCTTGGTGAAGCAGCTTATATACTTGGTATAAAGATCTATAGAGATAGATCGAGAAGACTGCTTGGTCTTTCACAGGCTACATACATTGAAACGGTGCTAAATCGATTTAGCATGCTTGAATCGAAACGAGGTAACTTACCCATGTTACATGGAGTAAAGTTAAACAATCATCAATGTCCTAAAACCGATGATGATAAACGACGCATGGCTATAGTCCCGTACGCCAGCGCAATCGGTTCGATTATGTATGCTATGCTATGCACTAGACCTGACGTAGTGTTCGTATTATCTGTAACGAGTCGTTACCAAGGAAATCCGGGAGACGAGCATTGGATTACCGTCAAGAACATTCTTAAGTACTTGAGAAGGACTAAAGAAATGTTCCTAGTGTACGGAGAAGGTGATCTGAAAATAGAAGGATTTTCAGACGCAAGTCATCTCATAGATGAGAATGATTATAAATCCCAATCAGGATACCTGTTTATCTTGAATGGGGGCGCGGTCAGTTGGAAGAGTTCCAAGCAGGGAAGCGTAGCTTTCTCTACGACCGAGTCAGAGTATATCGCAGCTGCGGAAGCAGCAAAGGAAGCGGTTTGGATTAGAAAGTTCATTACAGAACTAGGTGTGGTGCCTGACATTGTCAATCCCATTACACTGTACTGTGATAACAATGGAGCCATTGCGCAAGCAAAGGAACCACGGTCTCATAATGCATCCAAGCATTACCTTAAGCGATACCACATCATTAGAGAGGTTGTGGTTAGAGGAGATGTGAGAATAGAAAGAGTACCTACAGAGGACAACGTTGCAGATCCGTTGACAAAGCCTTTAACCCAGAGAATACATGATCGTCATTTAACTTCTACTGGGATAAGTTTTAGAAACAATTGGCTTTAGTCCAAGTGGGAGTATGTTGGGGTTTAGTGTCCTATAGACAATTGTTCTAGGATACAAACTTAATGTAAATGAATTGTTCTTTATATCATTTGTTTAATGAGATATATGTTTTATAACTATATAAAGGAAATCCCTTTTAAGCACTAAATAAAGTCTAATAAAAGGAAATCCGTAAGTTTATTTAAAGTGATTATAAAGTGTTCATACAAGCATGAAGTGAGACAAAACTTTATAGTAAACTGATAAACTTAAAACCACCCCAAGTCAAGTGATATGTTTGGGATTGACATATCACTGTTGAGACTTGTATGTAACAATGTCTTCTGTCCGACAGAAAACTGATCTCACAAGCTTCATATATACAGATATCTGGACAGTTACATAGATCCGATGAAACGTTGTTCATTAGGATTGGGGATCCGATTTGAGATAACAGGATGGGTAGATTCATCCTTGTCACCTGTTCATCTCATTGGTATTAATAGGTATAACTAATCCTCAGACTCAAAGGAATATTAATTGGTATTCTGGATTACGGAATATGATGCTTTGACTCTGGTGTAACACGATCCTTAACAGAGATGACTCTAGGGTGTGAACAGTAGACGTTGGGTATCACAGGAAGTGATTGCGGAGTCGTTATATATTGGATTGAGCATTTATCACTCCTGATAAATGGGAGATACATCCATGGATCGCTTGTGGAAGACTCGACTCTAAATCCTTGCAAGGTGATAGCTTAAGAGTAAGAAATACAGATTTCACTTAACCTATCTTTTTGAGTTGACTCGGCCTGTACAAGTAAAACGAACGTCTCGCTATATGTGACTTGACATCATCCATAGTCATAAGATTCAGTTCAAGGATGTAGTTGATAAAGGATCGAATTATACTGTAACTAATACGGAAAGGTTAACGACAGAATCAACCTGTCTTCTTATAGCTCTGGGGGAATGATTACGGACTTGCTAATCACATACTCTGTACATCATTCCGTTATGCAAAGATTAATTATAATTCTTTGAAAATTAATTTAATAACGTTGCATACGGCTAGAAGCAATAAGAACCTAATGGATCACACATAAGACTTAGAACCTAAAAGAGAGATAGATGTTAATTAATTGATAGAAGCCCAATTGAGCCCAATAAGGCCCATGGACATAAGGGGGTCGAAATTCATGTAGTAATATACATGAATAATTAATTTGATTTTGTTAATCCTAATTAGATTAGGAATATGAATTAAATTAATTAAGAGATAATTAAGTTAGGAGTTTTAATTAGATTAATATACTCCTATTATTATCCAATAAGGTTATTATTATTATCCTTAATATATTAGATATATAGTGAGATAATAATTAGAAATTCTATTCCGAATGGAATTCCTATTCAGTAACCTAATTCAATCTAACTAGGGATTAGATACAAGAGATTATAAATACTCATTCCCTTGAGATTTTTGAAATCCAAAAAAGCCATACCCTACTGTGATTTTCGAAAATCACCTAGTCCAAGAGAGAGAAAATTCGACACCCCTAGTTCGAGGACGAGATTTCTCTACGGCTTCGTTTGATCAATTGATTTTCATCTATTTCTTTTATCCTTGATCTTGTGTTGATTAATTAGAGGCAATCTACTTTGGTTGCTATTCAACGGTTGATTCCAAATTAATCTTCCCGTGTTTTATTTCGTGTTTGGGAACTCGAAGAAGAAAAACAAACAAAAGGGAGAAATTCGTTTTACTACTCCTACATCAGGTCAGTTCACAATTTCGCGGATTCTCGGATATTGAACCGTCGGATCGTCGCGATTTTTGGACAGGAGCTTCTAGACATATTCTTACACGTTTCCACCGAAGGGATTGTCGTTCGGTGGTATGGAAGGTCTGTTTCGGATATGGGAAGATTGGTAGACAGTTTCTATCTCTTTTGAAGTTGTGGGCACTTCGTTTGCAACGGTAGATAGAACTTCTAAAAGGTATTTCTTCTTATCCTTCTTTATATGAAATAACGGTTAACGGATCTTGTGGTTAAATGGAAATAGGTTAAAAAATTTATATTTCCGCTGTTATACCTTAGCCTAATTTCCAACATTATAGTATTCTCGAACTATGGAATGAAATTGAGTGCATTTTCTAACTTCTACGTAACAAATGAAATTGTGCCTAACTAACTTCTAATTATCAAACGATTGTATGGAATAAAGAGACCGTAAAATTCCAAAGATTCGATTATCAAAACAATACCGACCTTACAGAAACGATTGAACAACAAATAAAATAAAATTGTACTGGAAAATATGAATGGACTTTAGATCTAAAAATTGAAACTAAGGGAATGATTGAGAAAATTAAAAAGATGCTGAAGTCTAGAAATAATTTGTTAGAGTTTTGCTTGGGTGTGTTGAGTTGTTGAGTTGGGGTGTTGTCATCGTGATTTCTTCCTTTTATAGATGTTGGAGGTAACTTCCTGCTTCTTTCTACTAATCCACGTTCTCCACCACATTGACTAACCGCTCCATTTTGACTTCCACGATGAAATTGATTAATGGCGCTTTTTAACTTTCCTGCATTCTAATTGGCTCAAAAATACACGTTAAAATATTAACTGGCCTTCTGATGTCCCTTTGATTTACCTTAGGTTCCCTTGAGGTTCACTCTAGAAAATAGTTTTCCCCCGTATTCACTATTGGAAAATCTATTTAGATGTAAGTTAGGCCAATTAATATATTAAAAATATATAAAAACCAAAAAATTAATTATGGTGCAAACAATTAGTAAGGCCACAATCAGTTAGAGTATCTCTAAATCCCTTATAACACCACTCCGGATGCTCATTTATTCATTTTTTATCACTATGAACAAGTAGATCATTAAAATCTCCCAAAATAGACCATGGGAGAGAAGAGGCGACAACAAGGCTCCTTAGTAAATCCCAAGAAGTCCTTCGTCTAGCTCTCTTCGGATACCCATAAAAACCAGTAAGGCGCCAGTCTCCATCCCTAAGGTCATTTACAATCAAATCAATGTAATTTGGTGAAAATGACCTTAAGGAGCACACATTGGCCTTCCTCCAAAGAGCACATATTCCTCCACTTCTCCCAATCCTATCAACAACAAAACACCCTTCAAAACCAATGCGTACCCTGATAGCTTCAATGCGAGATTGACAAACTAGAGTTTCATACAAGAAAATAACATCAGGCCTATGAGCTTTGATGAGCTCACACAGAATGGGAACTGCCCTAGTGTTGCCCAGACCTTGACAGTTCCAACTAAAGATTTTCATTGCTCTGGGCAGACCATTTGGCATGTCTATCCTGTTTGCTGTTTAACTTTGTTTTGAACTTTCGGGTTTCTCTGTTCTTGCTCACAAGCTTTATTATCATTATCATTTTCCTGGTTTGGGGATAGATCATCAACTTCCATGGTTTGAATGGTTACCTCCTGTATAGCTTCAATTGGTTTTGGTTGAAATGCAACAAGTTCTCCCCTTCGTCTTTTCCTTTCCTCTCCCACTTCTAATCTGGTTTCTGATTGCAAGAGATTAACTGGAGGGATTTCCACACCCTCCTGATCATAAAAGCTTACACCAAAGTTCTTTGATAGCTGCCGAAGATTATGTCTAGGAGTTGGTTCCTTCATCTGTCCCGATGTACTACTACCAGCATTTCTGTTTGAGCCATATACCTTATTTCCTTCGGGCCTAGCCTCTTCCTTCAGCCATCTTTCTCCTCCCATAGCACTAGCACGGCGTAAGGGAGCCTTTATAGAAGCATCCCAAGCCCTCACTAGGTCCTCCTCCTTACTACGAAAAAAGCTCTCACAATGTCTATCCAAATGTCCAATTAGACCACATATAAAACATATAGTTGGCAATTTTTCATATTTAAAGACACAATTCAACCAATCTCCTCCTGCTCTTCTTACTTTTTCCCCCTTTGTAATGGTTGTCTGATATCCACGCTAACTCGCACACGGAGATAGTTTTGCTCATTTATCCATTTTACTTTTGAGTTCATAGATACGTAAGACCCAATGAAATTTCCCAATGCCCGTGCCACTGTCTCAGTAAACAAATTCTGTGTAAGACCATGAATCTGTATCCAGAAGTTTGTATGTGTCAATTGAGCCGCGGATGGATTTTCCCCCTCTTTCAGAGTATACAAAATCAAGAATTGATTATCAAAAGTCCAAGGACCGTTTTCACTAACCCATTTCATATCATACGAATGATAAAACCTAAACAAAATCAAAATTCCCCCAATCTCAGAAATCGTTAAACCATTCCCCGGTCTCCATATACTAGTCATTCGATGTTTGAAATTTTCAAAATTAAAGTTTTTATTCGTCACAAGTGATCCAACCAGACACCACTTATAATCAATTTTTTCTCCTCCAGTGTCTGTCGCCTCGAACTCGAACCCATCGTCAACAATTTTCAATTACTGAAATTAGTCTTCCATTGCCTTCTTGTAAATTAAAGTTTCTGATCAACTCAAAGAAAAGGAAAAAAAACAGCAGTTATCAAGCAAACAGACAGCAAAGGAACAATATATAATTATTTTTTATTTTATTGAAAATATATGAAAATTTTATATCATGTGTATCACACGGATTTTCGACTAATTCATATATTTGTGATATAATCCATTAGTGTGCGGGGCTGTATACAAAAGAATAATAACTCGGCTCAAACTTTTAAAATGAATCTAAACCCAATCTTTCATGTGAGGGCTTATGCAGGTTTGTGTGGGTTTGAGACAGCCCACATCTAATGTTAAATGAGCTTTTATAAAATTATAATTAAATCATATTACATTCTAATTTTTTTTATATATGGTACACTTTTATACTTCAATTTAAAAATTATAAATCTTAAATTTTAACATATCCTAAACTTTTAATTTATAAACTCTGTTTTTTAAAGTATATTAAAAACATTACACTTTGAAAACAAATTTTGACGAAATTAGGTGACTCAGCGAGTCAGCAGTGAATTGTTTAAATCAGCAATATTGTCAGGGTCCTAGTTCACTGGGACATTACATTAGTCTGGGTCTTACCATCACCATCAATCTCCCAATCAGAAGATTTTATCGAAACAAACAAAATGCTTCTGATAGTAAGACAACTATAATTCAAACTTAGATAATGCACTTCTACTTTCAGATATAATAACTCCAAAACTCAATAATATCGCCAAATCCAAATAATTATTCATCAAACACAACATACAAAAGCCAAATGCAAATAATTATTCATCCACAGCTAAAGAAAATGATTATTTCAATAAATGGAACATAACCCAAAACAACTGTTCAACACAAGAAAAAAAAAATCATCACACCAATTGTTCGTCAAATATTTATTAATCATTCCGACGTAACAATATAACAAACAGCTAATAACAACAGTTATATATATGTTAAGTCAAAAAGAACTGTTTAATGTACATAAATTTGGATGAACAAGTTTGACAAAATACAATTAGGATGTTTGATTTTGAGCAGAAACAAATGATACAAGCTCAAGTAAATAGACTTATAAAACCATGTGTTGTGTATGGTTTCATCTTCTCTAAGGGCGGCCCGGTCGCATTACGCGTCCCCGCTGAGCGAGGGTCCGGGGAGGGGTCCCACCACAAGGGTGTATTGGGGGCAAAACCATAAAAGAAAAATCAAACCATAAAAACAAAACTTAAATATACAAATGCCTTAAAACAGGTTCGATTGGCGACCAATCCTACGTGGTAACCCAAAATTTTGATATGCTCTGATTTCACCCCCTAATGTAGCTGTTACTATCACCATTCCCCATGCTGTTGCTTGAACTGTATGACTTCCATGGCTACTTCCATCAAACCATGACCAACTCGAAGGCCATGACGACGATGGAGTTGCTGCAGCTGATATCGAAGGCGAATCCCCGTATCTTATTGAAGAAGAACCGGCTGTGCAGAATGAGTCGCCAAGTCCGGAATCTGACCTCGAAATCATGTCTTCTTCGGATGAAGTTCTCTCCATACTACTATTGTGATTCTCTTTGTTGGTGTCTTTGTTTTTCTTTGGCAAAGGCGGTAATTGCCTCTTCGTGTTAGAGTTAGAGTTAGAGTTAGAATTAGAATTAGAGTTCTCTTCTGCAACTGGAGAATCATGATCATTTCCCTTGCTGTTCGTACGATCATGTCCCTTGCTGTTCGTACGAGGCGAGTTACTAACATCTTCTCTCATTGATGAATCAAACGGGGAAGCACTGAGAGATCTAACGCTTGCATCTTCTTTACTTGGTGAACCACAAGTAGAATTCTGTTGAGAGAAAGAGGAACGTTTCGAATGCCTTTTCGAACTTAGTTGCTGCGCTGTTGGAGGATCACCCTTTACAGTTCCAGGCCATAAGATTGACATTGATACATCTCTGCATTGGAAACTCTCATGAGATCGGGTATTTATGATGTTCTTGGTTTTCCCGTTTCCTACTCGCTCAGCTCGTTTCCATATAAATACGTTAGAATCTTCACTTGCACATATTACATATTTTCCATCACTGCTGAATGATGCTGCAATTTGGCTATTGATATTTCTGAAACCTGCATTACGAATTAATGTTCTCATCAACTATCTATATAAGTTAATTTTCTGATATGATATGATATGCAGTTTTCTGACCTTTGAATTTCTGAACAAGATCCGAGCCATCCAATATTCGAATTCTTGAATCAGCAGAAGTAACGAGTACTTCAGATGGATTTCCTGGAGAAAACTATTGAGATACACACTTAATCGAATGGGCACGTTCATAGACTGTTTAAATATAGATCAGTAACATATATATTCAATTGAGGGATAAGAAAAGTTACTTGGAATCCTGTTATCTTCTTTGCATTCTTCTTGTTTTGTAAATCAATTTGCTCCACTTGATTTATTTTACAATCTGGATCACAAAATCACTATCATAGTAACTTGCATCTAAAAATAAAAAATACAGCAAACAAGTGCAATAAAGAAGTTAAATCACATAATAACATATAAGAAGCACAACGGTATATTTTTATAGCAATTTAGCAGAGCAAAATTGATGCATACCTTCAACATTATACATACGACAATTCCCTTTATGTGAACCAATGAGTGCACCCTTCAATTATCAAAACATAAACATTAATAAACCATCAAACAACTTATGACAATAAACTTGATACAGTAATCCACAGAGCAAAACCAAACTCCCTGCCTACCAAATTGCCCATTTTTAATAGAAACCATAGTAAGAAATTTGAGCCTACTTCAGGGAAGGATTGCCTTTGGTCTAATGCCTCTATAAATAGCTAGTATGAAATACATATGAAGTTTACAGGAGGAGCAGGCGAACCAAATAAGCAACATTGGACTAAATGAGTTCAACTCCATCCTAAAAAGTTGAGAAGAATTGTATTTCCTTTATAGATGGTCTAATGCCTCTAACTAACAATAGTGTAAATACTTAACGAACCGAAATGATTAAATGTGGAAAGGATATAGATAATCAATTTTGTTACAGATTGTTAGATTAACCTGGCCATCAGGGGTGTAACAGACAGCTGTGACCATTTCGTGTAGATCAGTCCAGTCCACAAGTTGTCGATTGGGTACACTCCATATTCTAACCTTATTATCAAGTGACCCACTGATGAAATAGTTGTCATCCATGGGATTGAATTGTATGCATGTTACTGCAAGGGAAAAACATCAACCATGAATTAGGAACATTTTTCAGCCCACCAGGGGCTTAATATGACCAAAGTTATATAATAAGCAGCAGTCATATGTGTTGAAATGAAAGATTAAGGGGTTATCCACGAAAATAAGAATGATCGGGCCCTCAAGGTGCCTTTTGCCAAAATAACATTATAAATTAGCTAAGAAATATTAGGATAATTGCATACCATAATCATTATGAGCAAACAGCTTTAAACAACTTTTGGTTTCCATGTCCCACAGTCTAACAGTCTTGTCCATTGAAGATGAAAGCAGCAGCTATAAAAGTACCAAAGGAAAAACAGAAAAGAATTCAATGCACTATATCATACAAGTAGCAGTAGTAAAAATGGGAATGCTAACCTGAGATCTAGACCATGACAAATCCAGAACATCATCAAGATGACCAACGAAAGAGCACAATGGTTTTTCTGATAGAGAAAACATAGTTTCAGAAGCATGAACATATTCAGGAATAGGACTAGTTTTCTTAGAAGATGCAGCCTTCTTCTTCTTCTTCCTTTCAGAAGGCATTGGAGTAACTTCTCCTAAACTAGGTGCTGAAAAAGGATGAAATGGAGCCCCTTCATTCAAGGACATAATTTCACAGTCCTGTACTTCCCATATATGAATAGTCCTGTCTTCTCCTCCACTAGCTAGAAATCGTGCATCAGGACTAAACTTAATGCTCCATATTGCTCCTTGATGAGCTTGAACCTCTTGGCACAAATGCAAAGCACTTAGCTCCTTGTGTGATTTTGCAGCATGTCTAACCTTTACCCATCCAGACGGTGGTGAGGGGTTTTTCGAATTTGAATTCGGATTCGCACCTGAATTCGAACCTGAATTTGATTCTGATGTTGGTGAAATATCTCTCTCTTTGGTGTTATCAGCACCCTTGAAACCAGTTATAGACATAGAATGAGCTACTCCTTTTATGTTCTTCAAAATAGCAGCTCCTCTTCTCTTGCTTATTCTCAAACTCTTCGATATATAATTATTAGCAGTGAGTTTTCTATCATCTCCTCCGTTATCACCATCTGAAGATAGATTTTGTCTTCTCATTAATTCCTGCACAACTTTAGAATGCCCAACACAACTTTCAAATTCTTCCATTGTTAATTGCTTCCCTGTTTGAAGATCACTCACCTTATTCCACATTCCATCTTGATTGTACTCATTAACAACGAATTCTTTACCTGTATCCAAATTCTTTATCAGGAAAAAATTACCGAATCCACTAGTTGATAACAGAGGTGGTAGACCATTGTTTAACGAGTGCGCATTTCCTCCATCCTTGGTAACTTTATCCTGATAACACAATCGAGCGTGTGAACCAATTATCAAGGACGATGTTCTTGTCAACCGTTGCTTAGAGACATCTCCAAGCAATAATTCCTTTCTCTTCTTGTCCATAGACAACGATTCTATATCGCTTCCAGACCTAGACCGTACAAGCAGTACCGGAACTGAAATCGGAACGGAATGCGGCGAAATTGAAACCTCTTGAACCAATTCTCGGCTACTGATTTCGTCATCAGTGGTTGCCGCCGGAGGAGCTTTTTCGTCAACTACCTCGTTGGAAACAGAAACAGTACAGGGTACCTGTCGACTAGCAACTCTAACCAATTCTTTTTCATTAGATAACCCCATGCCTTGTAGAAGTCGTTTACGGCGTTCATTAATAGATCCCGGAGCAGCCATCCAAATGTCGTATTCTGGCTTCATCGCAACAGCTATTGAAGCTGCGGTGCTAAAACTTCGGGAAGAAAAAGAGGAAGTGAAAGACATGCGCGGATCCTCAAATTCGTCGTCATCAGAGCCGGATGAAGCTGAATCGGGAGAAACTCCAGAAGAGAGACGATCGTTGGTTTCGAAGAAATGATCGTCGTCATCGTCGTCATCCTCGAGAGCGTTCCAATTCATGGTGAAAGTTTTCTTTCGTTCGATCATGGTGTGATGCGAAATCAAAAGGAGGGAAGAAAATTGAGTGCAGAATGTGGAAATGCAGTTTGAAATTGTTTGTTTAGCTGAGGGTTTGAAAATGATTTTGGGGGAAAGAAGAAAAATGGAATGGAAGAGAGGAAAAGAAGGGGGAGAAAGAATTAAGCAGTTATGATTATGGGTTAGAGGTGTTAATTAGGGAGTTTATTTAAGGTAAGAAATGGTCAAAGGGGTCGTTTCGTTTCATCGTATTATTTTTGCATGCTTTCTTGCTTGCTTGCACGATGTGTGGAGATTTCTTTTCATTTTATTTTTTAATTATTTAATGTATTGTATGATCCGGAGTTAGTCGTCGTCACATTTCCAATTACGAGAAAGTACATCAATTGACTTTTGTTTTTTATGATTTGCTTAATTCCATCAACAGATTATTTATTATTATCAGTATTTTTAAAACCCAATAATGGAATGGATTTTTTCTCCAAATAATACACCATATCGCGCTTCTTGTTAAATGCTTCTTCGTAAACCTTCTGATCATCAAAGATCACAAAAGATGTCAGAAAATGGGTCAAAGTTCCGAGTAATTCTCTCCGATGCTAAAATCAGGTTATATTAGAGATAATATCTAGCTAACGTATAACAGAGACATGAAGTAATAATTAATTGAAATAAGATACTTGAGATTGTGGAATGTCTCTGTTATTTATAGATAAAATAAAGTGTACATGGATACGTGGCAGCACCTGATACGTCTTCGGACCATATCTTTCCATGCCATAATACTTCTGAACATGAGGAGCGTGTATTTTGAGTCCAGCGTGCTTATTGGTCTACATGTTTCCAAATACATCTCCGAAGATATCCTTCGACCAATCAAGGTGACCGAAGCCATGACTTCGGCCAAGCTTTTGCTAAGATTAATATTGTAGTAGGCTTTGGTGGACCTAGGCCCATTTGAGGCTTGTCCTAATCTTGAGACTATAAATTACTTTCTAGATTTCAAAGTTCGTCTTCTCCCATCCTTGCCTTTTCTGCAAATTGTAAGTTTCTGGTCTTTTCTTTTGAACTTTTTATTCTTTACTGCTTTTCTTTAAAATGACTTCTTCCTCCAAGCATGGAACAAAAAAAATGTTTGAAGATCTCTTCAATGTAATCCTAAAACCTTTCCCGAAAACCCAGAGATCTCTAACGAGATTACTGAATCCCCAGAAAGTCCCAATAGAAATGTTGATGCTAAAATAGTCGAGGCTTTAGAAAGTCCGGATGAAAATGCCGCTAATGAAGAAGTGGCCAAACCTAAGAAAGTTAACCCTAAAGTTTTTTACCAACCCTCCACAATTTCTGAGTATCGTATGAATGCTCTTCTAGAGGTTTATCCATTGCTTCGACAAACAATCCTTAAACTGCCCAAAGAAGATGAAAGGGCATATCTCCTCCCTACCTCCACCAAATTAGGTATGTTCACCCAATTCTTAGAGTGTGAGATGAAATTTCTCCTTTCACGATGCGTAGAAGCTGTTGTAACCGAATTCAATCTTTCTCCATGCCAAATAACTCCTGACGTCTGGTTGGAGTTACTTAGTTTCGATAAAATTTGTTCCGACATTAACATTCAACTTACTGGGGCCTTATTTCGCTACTTCTGGTGCCACATGAGAAAACCCGAAGAGGATTTTATCTATTGGACCCAATCCAAGAAAAGACGTCCCTTTCTAAAAAACAAAGTCCAAAGTGTCAAGGAGTTTAAGCCGAAATGGTTCTAGATAGAATCGAATGGTGTAGATCCCAACAATACCTATGCACGAGGATTTCCCTTCATCAACAGTTGGAATGTTAAATCGAACAAATCCCAAACATGGAAAACCACAAGGCTATTAACTCCCGAAGAAGAGAGTTCGACCCAACAAATAAGCTCATCTAACATCTAATGGAGATTTCCAATGATGATGAAAATTATCCGAAATGGAAGGTATACAAGATTTTTTAGCAAGAACCATGGGATTCTCTATCCAAAATGGAGGGTATACATGATTTTTTTCTGTTCTTGCATTTATACTTCTTCTTTTTTTCTTGTTGGAGGAGATTCTGATCATGTCTGCCATTCGTGAAAAAATGATATCTCAACTGAAGAAATTACAACAATAACACTTAGCTACGAAAGCAAAGTAGAGCTCTACCATCCGTATTGACATCGAGGATGCTACTTCAAAGCAGCCTTTTACCGAAGCTATGCCTTCTACTAATGCTCCTTCTTCAACCGAAGCTTTGCCTTCGGAAGAAAGAATTCCTTCTATTGAGATTGACCCCCCCAGCTCCCTCTCCAAGAAAAACACCGGAGATCAATACTCCACCCGAAGAGATCCTTTTTTACTCAACCACCCCTGCCATGGCAATAAATCTATCCACTGATAGTGATCTTTCATCGCCATGTGGGTTCAATGGAAATCTAGAGGAATCTTTTGAAGATAACATAGTTCAGTCTCAACCCTCATCTCTATAAATCCAGCTGAAGAAACATGTCGTGCTAAGACCATTGGTGAAACTTCAAATCCTGCTAACCTAAGTGCCCCGAAGAGAAAACTTGAGAAGAAAATCCATGACACCTTTAAGGTCAAATATTCAGATTCTGATATTTCCGACACTGAACGGAAAATGAGAATGGAGGAAATGAGACAACAACTGTCAAGGAATTCTTGCCTGAAAAGAATTCAAATTCTAGTGGTCGAAGATTCTCCCTTCATCGGAAAGAGAACAAGGGAGTTAGAGACAACAGATCCTCAGGAGCCAACTCCGAAGAAATGAGAGAATACAAGAAGAGGAAAGCCCAAGTGAAAGCAAATAAAAAATATACCCTTCCTCCTGGAGTCAACCTTGAGACAGTTTACCAAATCTTTGATACTATTGATTCAGAGATGTTGACAAAATTTGCCCAGTATGACCGACCCCAAGTAAGAGATTTTTTTAAAACTTCCTTAGATAAAGAAAAACTTTTGATATCTTGTACTTATTTTTCCTTGATTTTTTGCTTTTGTAGCCGTGGTCTGTCTCTTTAGAGATAGACTTTCCCTTCGAATCCCTGACATTACAGATGATATTTCATGCTTAGTTGTTATGCCAGGTGGTGATGAACTCTTTCAGCATCTGAATGCCTTCGAAGCAGCTCATGAGACTCTTGAGCAAAAACTCCTGGTACGTTTTGCTTGCTTTCATTTTGTCTGTTTGAACTTCAAGCTTGTGCTCTAATTTGTGTTTTAACTTTGTGTTTTATCCTTGTAGGATTTGTCTTCTATTGCTTTTTCTGTTCAACATTTTCATAACTTGGCAGCCAAATAATATGAGCAGAAAAAGGAGATGGCTGATCAAGCTCTCTCCACTGCCGAAGCTCTTAAAGAGCTAGACAATGGGAGGAGTGAATTAATGATATCCAAGGAAGAGGTTGAATTCAAATCCAAGGTCACTACAATCCTTGTCAAAACTAAGAAGCTCTAGCCAGGTATTGGTAGTAATTTGGCAAGGGCAGAGGTTGAATTCGGTCAGCACATCCACTACACATGCATGCAATGGAAATCTCATCTCCCAATCTAGATATTGGGTGAATAATCCTAATTTAGTAGAGGAGGGGGAAAGATGGGCTCTTTCACTACTCTTTGGAAGTGAAATTATCATTTGTTAGAGCCAGTCGTGCTTTTCTTCAAGAGGCGAAAGGGAGTTGAAGTGGAGGGTTTTTTAGGAATCCTATGATTAATTTTTCTAGGTTTAACTAATTTTACAACATCATCAATATCATTTGTGGCTATTTGTTTACCAACACGAGCCTTTTTGGTTCCGTTTTTTGGATGAAAAATGAGCCATTTCAGTATAAAAATAAAGAAACTTAAACGAAGAAGAAAAAGCACAGAAACTTATAGTTTTTAGCAATGAAGGAAATCGCAAAAAGTAAGAAGCGAAGAAGATGAAAGTGGGACCTTTTTCTTCAATTTATGGAAAGCTAAAGAAAGGGGAAACATTTTTAACTTTATTATTCTTGGGATCAATGAAGCGTGTTAACGGTAATTATTAATCCAAAAATAAGATGGCTAATTAATGATTCAAGGTGACGGCATACGTCTTTTCAGCGTACTGATCAATGAAACCCTAAAGGATTTCATAATAAGACTAGGGGGGACATCTGATACGATATCGTTTAAATGGGCCTTAAGTAAAACGTTTCTAGTCTTATGCTAAAGTCAGCATTTGGGTCTAGTCTCTTTAAGGCCCATGAACGAATTTCTCTTTGATCAAGTACTAACATTCAGTTAATTAATATCTCTTTGGGAGTTGGCTAAAGATGATACGTGGACTAATTATCATGCTAGATTTCAAAGACACGCTCTCCAACTTCACACGTATTTCGGAACAGAAATATAAGGTCCGAAGACCAATTAAACACCGCCACATGTCTAGGTGCATAATATTTTTCCTATAAATAGCTTAAGACTCGACTATCAGAGGTACATCACTTCTTAACTTAATTCTTCACTTCATTTCTTATAGTTAGTCTAATATTTCCTCAAGTATTTATTGACTTTAGCATCAGAAAGAGTTCGTCGGACCTCCGACCTCTTTTCTGACGATTGTTCATTGATTCAGGTCATCACAAACAATCAAAAGACAGAAAACAGAAAGAAAGATATCGTTTTTCATTTGACCTATTATTTGGTCATATTTGACCCCTAAACTATCTCATTTCGTGAAATTTCACCCAATTTAGATAGAGACAAAATTGTTATCCCCTGATATATGTTGATATTTTGACAAATAGACTTGTCACCGCATATCGTATTTGCCACATAGATTTCCTCATCTGAAAATATTAATTAGATTAAAATAAATAAATAAATTTGTAAACTAAAAATTTATCAAGCCTAAGCATCAAAATATCGTCATGTGTTAATAAGATAACAACTCTCTTAACTCTCCATTTATTTGGGTGAAATTTCACCAATTAAGGTATATGATATATCATGGGTTAAATATGACTAAATAATAAATCACAGGTCAAATAATAAAATTTTGGATAGATTGAAAACTAAATCACAGGTCAAATCACAGCCCTTATATTTTTCAGGTTTTTCTACTCCCCAAGACTATATGCAATAAACTCGAAATCATTCTCAATGCATACTGGTGGGGCAGAGGGATAAAATGGAAGGCCTGGCAATCCCTATGTATCAGACGGAGCTGGGGAGGCTTGAACTTTAGACGTTTCCACGAATTCAATCTTGCTTTCTTGGGGAAACAGGCGTGGAAATTCATGAGAAATCCCCAATCCTTAGTCTGCCGACTCTATAAAGCGCGATATTTCCCCCTCAATGATTTCAGAGACACTACAGTGGGGTCTAATCCTAGTGCTATATGGTCCAGCATTCTTCATACACAACAGTTGATGAGGGATGAAATAGGGATACGAGTTGGCAATGGTCAGAATACTAAAATATGGACGGACAGATGGACAGGTTCGACAACAGGTCTACCGGCTTTACCACAAAATGGCGGGGATATCAGTTGGACAGTGGACAGACTTATCAGTAACGGCAAATGGAATGAGGGGCTACTTACTGGACTTTTCACACCTGAGGATAAGGAATCTATCTTACAAATTCCCATTTCTTCATGTGACAGAAATGACCAGCTGTGTTGGCGGAGGGACAAGAAAGGAGTTTACAGTGTCAAAACAGCGTACTATGCATTGACGGAGGCTTTTCCGGATCCTCCGGTCTCAGTGTGTAATGCTCCATGGAGCAAGCTATGGCAGATCGATTGTCCCCCGAAGGTTAAAAATTTTCTATGGCGTGCAGCTTGGAACATTATCCCAACAAGAGTATCTCTCTATAACCGTCATGTTCATGTTGATGTTCGGTGTCCTTTGTGTCGCAGCCAGGATGAATCGCTAGTGCACTTGTTCTTTTGCTGCCCAGCTTTATCAAGGGCTTGGGATTCGACACAAGCATCTGAATTCAGGGAATCCGCAAATAACATCAATTCTGATTGGTGGTTTTTCCCGGTTCAGAACTACAGCCCAGAGAAGGCGGGTAAGTGGGCTACTTTCCTTTGGTACACATGGTACAGCCGTAATCAATGGTTGTGGAACCACAAATTCACGCCCCCTGACCAACTTGCTGGACGAGCAGATGATTTTCTGAAGTCGTGGAGAGCGGCGATGGATTTGGGTCAGACGCAAGATTCAGCAGCTAATCACCGCCATCAGCAACGCTGGAACTGTCCCCTATCAGGTCTGAAATTAAATTTTGACGCAGCAGTTCGACGGGACTCGGGATTCATAGGAATCGGGGCGGTTATTCGTGACAGTGAGGGTAGTTTTGTGGCTGCTCGATTTCAGAGACTCCAAGGAAAGTTTACACCAGCTATTGCCGAAGCTATTTCATGCCGTGAGGCGCTCAGCTGGATAAAGGAAAGACGGGAGGAGGAAGTTTGTATTGAAGGGGATGCTCAAATCATCATTCAAGCGTTACGTCAGGAGCCGGTGGAAGACTTTTCTGGCGTTGGCTTAATTTTAGCTGACTGTCGGGAGATATCACATAGTATACAAGGTTATTCTTTCAATTTTGTGCGAAGAACAGCAAATCAAGTAGCGCATGAAGTTGCAAGGATAGGATTAGATGCTCCTGAAGTGATTGTAACCAATATACCCCCAGACTCGATTGTTAGCCTTTTGGCTTTTGATTTACAATAGTTAATACAATTCATTGATTCATTCAAAAAAAAATAGTGGTTTAAGCCCCTTTTTAATTTATGCTAAATTAGCTACATGTAAGAGCTTTATTATATTTTCATTCTTAAGGTTTAGTGGGTATATAAAACCTCATTTTCGTCTTGTAATGCAATCTTTTTATCAATAAAAAAAAAATACAATTTTTCCTAGAGAGGGTTAGGGTTCTTCCCTTATTAAGTAGGGTTACTGATTCCTACAAATTTAGTTTGTAAATTGGGGATTTTCAACTCCTTCAAATTTAGATTGAAATCTTAAAATCTCTTTGTTGATTTAAGATTAAAATCTCTAAACAATTTCTACTCTGAACCATCTGTGCATCACCATCCAGTTAAAATCAGACTAAAGTTTGGAATAAATTTCAAAATGGTCATTAAACTTCATTTTTATTTTAATAAAATCATTCCAACCAATTCAGGCAAAAAAAGTCACTGAAATAATAACGTGAGAACCACATTGAAAAGAAAATTATTAAAATAAAAACTAAATTTTATGTTGTGAATTTTTTTCTTAAGGTTAATTATATTTCTAATCTATATCTTAAAAGTCAATTAGACCCATAACCTTCTAGAATTGCCTATACTGTAAGGGTCTGCTTAAATGGGGGTTAGAGGAGGTTCATTAAAGGGAGGTTATTTTCCTAACCTTGCTTGGGAAGGAGTTTAAATGGAGGTTATTTTTCTAACCTTGCTTGGCTAGGAGTTTAAGTTTAAATGAAGCTTAAATGAGGGTTAAATGGAGGTTCAAAAACCTTAAAATAACCTCAATTTCAGTCCCACCAAATTGGTGGGATCTGGAGGTTCTATAAATAATCTCCCCTCCATTCCCTCCCTCCCTTTAATGAGGGTAAATTTCATTAATGGTGTACAACATTTGTCTCATTTCACACTTTGGTGTACAACCTTCGATTTGTCTCACTAATATATATGAACTTATATATGACCTCCCACTTTGGTATATAGCAGGTAAAAATGACCGGTCAACGCGCCACATTAGCAGTTTGACCGGTCAAAAAAAGTCAAAAATTGATAATCACATGTATAATTATTAAATTACCCTTATTTTGATTCTTCTTCCTCTTTTTTATTAAATTGCCACCATTAAAGTATCTTAATTTCCTCTCTCTTACTTTTCTCTCTCTTAAACTATTTTCTTTTCATAAATCCACCACTCTGATATCTTCAACTCTCTATCAACATTGTCATGAAAATCTTTCAACATGGTTATTATATATCCATCATTAACCATTGGTTGATGATTTGAAAAGCTTTCAAGCGAAAGCCATTCTCCGTAGACATCACCTTAAACAAATTAATGTCTCTTTATTTAGCTTCATACCTTCATCAGATCATATCAAAGGTAAAATTCCACGAGTACAAGCCTCTCCATTCCTCTGACGCAAAAGTTCAGGCTATTTGTCAAAGCTTAGTTGAATCGCAGAAAATTATGGATTTGTTGTGACGGTGGTTAAGGTAGTGGAGCCGGCATTAAGCCATTAACAGGTTTTCGAAAGGGAACGGTTAAAGCGCTATAAATATATTATATTAACATTCTTGTCCTCCCGATTCAATCGCGCCTGTACCATCTTCTTTCTCCTCCCTGTTATTGTTTCTCTCTGTTATTTTTCTCGAAACTGAACCTTTTAAATCTAAACTATAAAAAGAGCTGCAAGGAAGAGAACAAAACTGACTAGATCTGAAGAAAACTGTTGTAAATCCAATTTTTTTCCTTGTCGAAACAACAAATGGATTATTAATTAAGGAAAAGAAAGATGAAGTTTTGGGGAATAGTAGAAGTAAGTCGACGGAAAAGGTTGAAGTTGTTCCTGATTCCCTTAATTAAAATCTAAAGTTGTTTTTCATTCCAAAACTCTCGCTGATGAGTAACTCCCGATTTGTCTAGGATATTGCCAAAACCTTTTCCTCTCCTCCATTGGCAGATTGAAAAACTCTTGAACTTGGATCTTTATTTTATCCAGCAATGAAGAACTCTTGAACTTCGATCTCAACTGTTACCAAAGTAATGAAGAGAAAGAGAGAGAGAGAAGGTAGAGAGGGGAAAAAAATAGAAGGAAGAAGATGAAGGGATAAGGGTAAAAAGGAAAAAAAATAAAAATTATTTTTTTTATAATTTGTGGGTCCCACTTTTATTAATAATTTGAATAAAATATGATGACGTGGCAGGTTTGACCAGTTTGATTGGTCATTTTTACCTGTTGTATACCAAAGTGGGAAGTCACCTATAAGTTCGTATATATTACTGAGACAAATTGAATTTTGTATACCAAAGTGTGAAATGGGATAAAGGTTGTACACCACTGATGAAATTTATCCCCTTTAATGAACATTGTGAAACCTTCATCCAAGCAGACTCTAAATGGGATCCTTCACCCAAATGAAATAAATTTTGGTAATTTTTTTATATATTTATCGGTTTGGTTTATTAGTATTTTAAGTTTCAGTTATCGGTTCAATTGTTTAATATTTTTTATTAGTTTTTATTAATATTTTATATCATTTTTAGGTTCGGTTATCAATTCATTTTTTTAAAAGAATCTATTGAATTTAACCGAAATAAATATAATATATACACATATAATTTTTTGATATAATATATTAATTTTGGTTCGGTTTAAACATGTTCTTATTAAAAACTAAACTGATAGCTGGAAATCTAAAATATTAGAAAATATAGATTCAAACCGAACTAAAAATATAAAATAACTGAACTAAATTTTATTTCAATTATGAGAGAAATCCAATTAACAATTTCAGAATACATTAGAAATCTAATTAAGTAAATAACATATATAATTTTTATTTTCTTGATGTCATGTTATAATTAAAAGTCAGTTAAAATAGTCAATCAGTTATTATATTATTATGTAAGTGGTTTTTTCTGTCTAAAATAATTGAAATAATTTGAATGGAATATGACTAGCAGTGTGTTAAAGCTTACCAAAACTATAATTTGGTAGAAGAAACAGGCGTGGTCTGCTTTTAGATTAATTTATGGGCTTGGGTCTTTCCTTGAAGTCATGGGCCGGACCTTATTCGGAACTTATTAGTGGGCACACATAGAGAGCAATTCTGTTAAAAAAAATAGGGAAAATTACACAGAAATTCATATTTTAAAAACTATTTACAACTATGTCAGGTTATAATTTTGGATTCTAAATTTTTTAAATTATGTTACAAAATCCTAATATATAGAGAATAATAACATATTAAAAATTAATTTTAATAATATGACTTGGTTGTAATTTTATACTTAATTATGATATTCATGTATTTGACCTTAAAAAATATTGGCAGCTATATATGGCTAATATAATTAATTGCACCTTCTTATTGTTAGCTCACATATTATCTGTTGTTGTTCTGATGAGCTAGTCGTACGGATGTTCATCCTAAAGAAGGGCTCAAATTTGGAAAAATTCCATAACAATGCCAGATTTTGCATCTCTATCTTAATAGGAACAGAGATTCTAAACAAGTTTCTCATTAACTGGACATGATGAATCTTTTATCCGTCAAGTGGGACGAGGATATGGAATGCTGTCCTCACTTCGGGGATCCGATCTTCGATCTATGGAAAAATTTAAAATTATTAATAAAATTGTATATATATTGTGTAAATATTGATATTATTGGAGAACCGTTACACCCATTAAACGATAACTCCTACCATCTCAGTAATATTAGGTGCTGTTTGATAAAACTAAAAATTAAGTGCTGAAAAAATAAGTACTGAATTTTAAGCGCTGAATATTATAAGTGCTGAAAATATTGAGTGATATAATTATTATAAAAATATTAGTTGATAATATTTAACTTAAAATGTTAAGTTAAATATTTTGACTTACTAAAATAAGTGATTTTTAACTTAATTTATTAATTTAAGTGGTGGAAAAATAATTGTTATCAAACGCACTTAAATTAAATAAGTGCTTAATATTTTAATTTAAGTCATTAAGTGCCTTATCAAACAAGGCCTTAGTTTTTTCAAACAAGTGCAAAAGACGTAATCCGATATATAAATTGTCCTGCTCACTTCATCACCAAAGATCTTATTTGGATGGAGTCAGTGGCGGAGCCAGGAATTCAGACTTGGGGGGCTAAATTTAGTCGTGCGGTTGAGGATAAATTTTCAAAGTCCGGCCCGTTAAGGCTTAGCAAAAAAAAATTAGCCTCCAACACGTTAAAACTGCAAAAATCTTATTATTTTTTAGAAATTTGCATTAAACTAATAGAAAATTAAATATGTTTACTCTTTTTTTAATGGTAAAGACATAATAAAAATTAATTCAAAAGTGTTATCAAAATAAGGCCATGTTCTTTATCACTTAATTTCAGTAACAATCAGTTCAGTTCAATTCAATTCAATTCAATTCAGTTCAGTTCAGTTCAATTCAGTTCAATTCAATTCAATTCAGTTCAGTTCAGTATTCAGTTTCAGTATATTGTAAACGTTAAGTCTAAAATTGCATCTATATTTAAAAATTAGAAATTGCATCCATATTATGACTTATTTCTAAAATTTACCGAATTTATCAATGTTAGGAATAAAATTGCACTATTTTAAACATTAGGGGTAAAATTACTCCTGACCCAAAACGTTATGTTTGCACTTTAACCCTTAATTGGATTAAAAAGTTAAGAGTTTATATTCATATGAAAATTTGTATTTAATTTCATAGGCTTTAAATTATATGTAAATTTGTGTTTGTTTGTAATTTGTTTTTTAGGAAAAATTAGACTCATTTGTATTTAATTTCATAGGCTCGAGCTAAGATTTTATCAACCCGAGCTTTTATTTGATATTCAATTTAGTTTTATCTTTAATAATATATTTATTTATTATTGATATTATTAAATTTATTAGAACCATTATTATTATTATTATTATTATATGTTTATTAATGTCCAATATTATCATTAAAATTATTTTAAAGTCTAATATCATCATTATTGTTAAGTTCGTTAAGTTCGGTTAAGTTCGGTATCATTCAGTTAAGTTCAGTAGCATTCAGTTAAATTCAGTTCAGTATTCAGTAGCATTCAGTTCAGTTCAGTTCAGTTCAATTCAGTTCAGTTTTTTTCAGCGATAAAGAACAGAGCCTAAAGAGTCCATTTAAATAAATTAATAATGGTAACATGTTTTTATAATTATTGAAACATAAAGTTAAAATAAATAAAAACTTGCTAAAAGAAAATGAGGTTGGGGGAATTTAAACATAGGACCTCTAAAATAAGAGCATGCATTCTTAACCATCTCATCTACCTACCTTTAAATATTAAAATAAGACTACATAGACTCAATATATACTAATTTTAGGTAGGGCTAGAGGGAATAAATCGATAAGTACTCAAGGACGGAGCCGGTGGCCGGGAGGGCAATTCTTATTATTATGCACTGGCAGAGAAGATAGTACTGCTACTTTTTAAATTCCAGATGCTAAAAAAAGAAACATGTTCGGTTGTTCAATTCCCTACCTCCAACAATTACTTATCAATAATATCAATAGCTGAATGCAAACAATTCATTCATTCATTATGACGACCCAAGTGCCTCGGCTTCTCATTTTCAGTAATTACCATAACCAATAACAAAAATTAAACAATTTCTATAATATTTTTGGAATAATATATCCAATCCAACCAACGGATAAGAAAATGAGAATGTGGATGAAAATTCATTGAATCTTGCTTTTCTGTATAGGAATAACACCTTGAGCACAAAAGAAAAGAGCCAGTCCAGATCTTTCTTTTCTTTTCTTTTTCTTTTACAATATCCATTTTAGGAATTAAAACTCTCCAAATGTAGTAATGAACAAAGATCAACAAAATGAAAATCGATTATTACTATATCTACATAATAATAAAATTGTAATTAATTATCTCTCAAATATCAAATGTGAGTTTAGTTCGAGCTTTTCTTCATCTTTTTATGGAAATAATCAGCCAGAATTACCCTAGGAAATAGCGATTCAACTTCCTCCGTTAGATCAAATTGTAAACTCCTTCTCACATTATTCCCCTCCTCCTCCGATGCTTTTCTTTTTGGCGCCACCGCCCTCGGTTTTCTCGGCGCCCCCGGGCATTGAGTCATCGCTGGAATTTTGCGATCGAAAGAATCAGGAGTTTTGAATCCGTCTTCTTCGATATCTTCTGTTGCCTTCAATTCTCCTAGCGACAATTGTCTCGTAGATTCCTCCTCATCCTTGATTTGTTGTTTGTCTTGAAGAATAATGGGATTTAGGATTTGATGATCTTGTTGTTGAGCCGTGATCCGATGGCGTGGAAGAAGAATGGGGTCTTGAAAAGGGAGATCGGGAATTGGAAGGAGATTGAATTGGATCTGATGATGATGTTTATTATTATTTTTTTTGAGAAGAAAGAAATGATCGGAATTAGACATCTTTGAAGAAAGAGAAATCAGAGAATGAAGGATAGGAGTAATAAAGAAGAGAGAGTGTGTATTGAGGAAGATAAGAAGAGGAATCGAAAAAGAAGATTCTAAAATGGAAGAGACACGTTCAGACTCTGATGACAGAATATAATCATCTCATATCTCATACTTGTAAAGAAAGAGGGTGCATCGGATCCTTCACCTACCGAGAAGAAGAATTAAGAACAACCAGAATTTATTTGAAACCCACGCCACATTCTTTTTTTAATATTTTCTTTCTTGATTTTGCTCAATCTTTATAGCTGACATATAAGCAGTTTGTTGATGTGTAAATATATATATATATATATACATTTTTCCAATTTGTTTCTTCTTTATTTCTTTAAGAAAAATTAATACTCTTTAATGTAGATTTCAAAACTGACATCTATTGAATAAAATAAATGTTTCACCTTCATTTTTATGTTACAATGTCTCAACATTGAATTCCAATTTTCCACTCTTTTGAAGACTAGGTGAAATTCATCCGTTATCATTAGATCTACAAGGTGTGAATATAAACTTGAGGATGCTTTTAATCTCCATCATATAATTTTAATAAGCTTAAATTTAATGGTAATTAACTAAATTCACTTGGTCAATCACTGACCAATTGAAAATTACTGATAAACAAACAATTTGTTTTTTTTATGAAAATTCGTACGTTATTTTATAAACGAGAAAACAACAAGAAAACAACATTTACAATAAGAAAAGTAAGAAATACAATATTACAGGCTATGCCTAGTACAAAATCCATAAAAGTAGGAAAAGAACTATAGAAAGCAAAATAAACCATTAAAGGTACAAGTAAAAACAACAATAGATTGAACATATATTTCTTGAAACTCCAAATTTGCAAAGAAACATATGTAGTCCAATCTTCGGCATTTAAACTCTTATGAATCTTCAGATCTAAGTTATTTCTTTTGCAATCACGTAGATGTAGTGATATACGTATACGATCTATCATTTCTGTTCGTGCTAAAACAGAAAGTGTGACAAATGAAAAGATAATAAACAACAGATGCAGTTCAAGCGGATTAAGAGATCTAGTAAATATACGCAATCCAACTAAAATAAACTTATTGAACAAAGAAGAAGAAAAATAAAAAAACACAACGGTGCAAGGAGGAAAAGTGAAGGTAATCTTCTTTCTTCCTCCTCAAATACAAAAATGCAATTTGAAAGAAAAGAAAATCCAATCAAGAGAAAGATCTATTGATGAAATTGGTGAAAAATTGATGAAGATTGAAGAGAAGAAGAAGCAATTTGAGTAAGTTTTCAGAAACGATGGGTAGGGTTAACTCTTAGAAATAAGAGTGACAAACAACTTGTATTAACACTAAAATAAAGTATACATGGTTTTTTTTAAGCATATATAAGGTTTTTTTTTTTTTTTTGGTAGAAAAGGAAAAGAAAAACGAACAACAACAAACTACCCAGGAATTAGCCTAGGGAAGCTAACCCCGATCCTATCTTCTAAGAGAAGAGGAGAGATGAAACTAGGGGAAACAGGAAGGGTAGTAACGCCTAACGTCCCTTCATGGCCCGCCGCCGCCAAGCGAACAGCAACACGATTCTGCTCTCTAAAAATGTGTCTGAACTCTACGAACTCAAAGGAGGAGCAAAGCCTTTTAATAGCTTTGATGAGGTTGCGACTGTTAAGGCCCATATAATGATTCTCAGAAATCATTTTGATTGCTTCCAAATTATCAGACTCCACAGAGAGCCTCTTAACACCCAGCCTTTTAGCAAGATTGATTCCAGTAAGAATAGCCCAGAGCTCCGCAGAAAAGGAAGAACCCAACCCTAAATTCTGGGAGAACCCAGAAAGTCAGGCGCCCCCTGCATCTCTAAGCACACCTCCAGCCGCAATCTTACCGTTACTGAGGCAGGAACCATCTATAAGGTTATTAATTTATTGATAACTGAATATTTTATTAAATTATCGATAAATTAATATTTTATTAAATTATCGATAAATTAATATTTATTTTTTTAGTAGGAACATGAAAGAAAAAACAAAACAAAAACCTAACCTGGAATTAGCCTAGGAAAGCTAACCTCCACCACGTCATCCAAAAGGAGCGAAGAAAGAAACGCCGGAGGAGAAGAATAGGTTATGATCCCCCACATCTCTTCATGACCAGCAGCCGCCAGACGATCCGCCACCCGGTTCTGCTCTCTAAAGACATGGCTGAAACTGATAGAAATAAAGGAAGAGCAGATTCTCTTGATACCTTTAATCAAATTTTGGCTATTTAAGCAAATAGCTTTATTGTTGGAGATCATTTTGATAGCCTCCAGATTATCAGACTCCACCAGCAGCTTTTCCACACCCAGCCTTTTAGCAAGACTAAGGCTAGACAAAATGCCCAAAGCTCAGCTAAAAAGGACGTACCCAAGCCAAGATTTTGAGCAAACCCAGACAGCCAAGCACCCCCATCATCTCTCAAGACTCCGCCCGCAGCAATTTTACCATCAACTAGGCAAGAACTATCAGTATTAAGTTTCAGCACTCCTTCCCTAGGTCTTTTCCAGCACAGGAGGTGAGTAGCCTTTCTCTGGGTATATTTAGCAAGAGAATCCTCTTTGAAACTATCAATAATATAATAAAATTTCTTGACGAAGAACTCAACCAATTTGGGGATAATAACCGTTTCAGCTCCAAATAGCTCCTTATTTTTCCAATTCCAAATCTGGTGGCAGATAATTGCAAAGAATGATAAATTAATATTTATTAATTCATAGAATAATTTTTATTTTGTATATTATATTTCTCAAATTACTTGCTTCAAAATGAGAAGGATGTGTCGAATGTAGTTTATGTCATCCAAAAAGTTAAAGATGAAATTGAGTTCAGTTAGCATGAAAGAAGAAACAATCACTACATCATTTTTTCTTTTACATGACACAAGATATATGACGGACATTTGTTTTTGTAATTCTGTCATATGAAAACTTAAGTTCAAACAACCTAAATTTGATGAAATTGTAGAAAATATTAGATGAAATTTGGCTTTTACATAAATATACAGGAAAAAGGCAAGTTTTGCACGTGGCTTGCTTCATGGGATGATTTGGTATCTTAATGTTAATTTATCATCATTATCTCGTGATGTTTTTATTTTCTCTTTATACTTTATCCATCTTTCAAGCAACTGAACACCAAAGCAGTTTGACTCTGTATTTTCACTCTACTAATATTTAATTGCGGTGAGCACATGATATCTCCAAGCCTCTTTGACATTTTCAATATATAAACTCTAAAATTATTGTACTGAGTTCCATCATTTTATTTTCTAATTTCTTTTTCATTTTGTCTGAGATTAACTAAATTAAATGTATAATGTTCTTTACAAAATTTAATTTCAATACAAATACTAAACATTCTTTACTATGGAATCCAACTTAGAGCCTCCTTTAAGAAATTGCAACTGATGAACATGCTTTAAAGGAATGAACCCAGCAAGTGATGATCCACCGTGGAAGTCTAAAGCCAACAACCCTCTCATTCACTTTAATTGCAGCATCAAAATTTATTTCCATGCAACCCATGCAAGGAGGCCTTTATGTTGTCATGGAACCAATTAAACTAAAAACTCGAGCTAATAGTTAAGATCCAATAATAAATTTTATATTAATCTCTGACACATCCCCACACACAAATACTTTTGGGTTTGCATGATGTACAATACACAAGCATAGCGGAAATATAAATTTTTTTCTATTTCCCTTAGCCCAAAATCCATTAAACGTTATTTCATATAAAGAGGGATAGAACGAAATACATTTATTGACGATCTATCTACAGTTGCAAACGAAGTGCCCACAACTCTTAATTCCGAGTTTCACAAGCACAAACAAAACAAACAAGTAAACGATTAGAATACAACTGATAAATAGCAATTAAAGAAGATTGCCTCTAATAAATCAACACGAGATCAAGGATAGAGAAAACGAAGATAGGAATTAATCGAATGGAGACGAGCGGAGTTTTCTTCCTCCCTAATGTGTTGGCCGAATTCCTCAACTAAAGGGGTATAAATATTGTTTCTCAATTCCAATCCCTAGTTAGATTGAATTAAAACACTTAATTAGAGTTTTATTCCAAATAGTACTTCTATTTTTTTTTTGTTACAGTATAGTACTTCTAATTAATATGAATATTATCTATACCTATATCTAATATAATATAAATAACATTTATATTATTTATTTGTGATAGGATAATATTTTCAATTAGGGATATAATCAAATTAAATCACCTAACTAATTTTATCATATAATTAAGTTAACCATAATTATAATCTAATTATAATTAGGGTAAATTCCAAAAAAAAACTCCATGTGGTTTGATGTTCTTCCAAAAAAACCCTTGTGGTTTGTTATTACAAAAAAAAAGGACTGGTTTGCGCCGTTAACCAAAAAACGGAAAATGGTTTAACGGTGTTAAAATGCTGACATGGCACAGGGGTAAGGTTGGAAATTCGAATTTTTTTTTATTTTTTATTTTTTTCCCTCTCTCTCTCCTCCTTCTTCTTCTTCCTTCTTCATCTTCCTCTTCCTTCTTCTCCTTCTTTTTCTTCTTCTACTTCCTTCTTCTTCTTCCTTCTCCTCCTTCTTCTTCTTCCTTCTTCTTCTTCTTCTTTTTCTTTTTCCTTTTTCTTCTTCTTCCTCCTTATTCTTCCTTCTTTTTTTTTTAGTTTCCGGAAATCTGGATAAATTTCAGAAACTTACTAGGATTTTTGAATGAAACAATGGCTGTTTGTGAGAAATCACATTCCAATTGATTTCTAGTGGAAGTTTGATAGAGTAGATTCATGGCATAGGCAGCATGTGAAGCTACTGTATTCGGTTCGTAGCAAGGTCCTCCTGGTTGAACTGGACTACAATCTACCCCTTGTCCGCAGGCATAATCCAGATTTTGCTGCAATTGCACATTGGAGACACCGCCCTTTGGTAAACACCATGTTGCTGTGTTTGGTGTTGGTGATGTTGCTGTGTTTGGTGTTGGCGATGGAGTTAATGGAGCTTCTACTGGCGAAGAAGATGGTGTCTAATTTAACCATGATAACTTGTGTTAGTGGATTTCTGGGGAAAATCCAGAAATCTGAAAAATTTTCAGATTTCTGGAAAATCCAGAAATCTGGAAATTTTCTGCAGATTTCCGGAAACTAAAAAAAAAAGGAAGAATAAGGAGGAAGAAGAAGAAAAAGGAAAAAGAAAAAGAAGAAGAAGAAGGAGGAGAAGGAATAAGAAGGAGGAGAGAAGAAGAAGAAGAAAGAAGAAGAAGAAGAAGGAGAAGAAGGAGGAGAGAAGAAGAAGAAGAAAGAAGAAGAAGAAGAAGAAGAAGAAGAAGAAGGAGAAGAAGGAAGAGGAAGATGAAGAAGGAAGATGAAGAAGGAAGAAGAAGAAGGAGGAGAGAGAGAGGGAAAAAATAAAAAAATAAAAAAAATTCAAATTTCCAACCTTACCCCTGTGCCACGTCAGCATTTTAACACTGTTAAGCCATTTTCCGTTTTTTGGTTAACGGCGCAAACCACAGTCCTTTTTTTTGTAATAACAAACCACAAGGGTTTTTTTGGAAGAACATCAAACCACATGGGTTTTTTTTGGAATTTACCCTTATAATTATTTAAATAATTAGTTAAACAAAATTAATATACATACTATATGTATATTTCAGTCCCCTTCTCTCTCTCCATTCAATAATTACTATTTCGCCCTCTTTTTGGTTCCAAGTCTTATATGTCACCCATTAGGTTCTTATTGCTACTAGCCGTATACATTTATTGAATTAATTTCCAAAATTACATTCAACTTATTGTATATCGGAATGAATGTGCGGACTGTGAATAGAAGAACCGTAAACATTCCCCCACATAAGAAGACAGGTTGATTCCGTCGTTAACGACCTTTTCATATTAGGTCCAGTATAATTCGATCCTTCATCAGCTATATCCTTGAACGAATCTGTAACTATGGATAGTGTCAAGTTACATATAACGAGACATTCATTTTACTTGTCCAGGTAGAGTTAACTCTGAATAGATAGATTAAATGAAATCTCCATTTTGACTATTAATCTATCACCTTGCAAGGATTTAGAGTTAAGTCTCCACAAGAGATCATGGATATATCTTCCATTTATCAGGAGTGATGAATGCTCAATCTAATATTAACTATCCCGTAATTACTTTGTGTGATACCCAACGCCTGCCCGCACACACTCCAAGATCATTTCTGTTATGGATCGTGTTTGAACAGAGTCAAAACATCACACTCCATAATCCAGAATCACTAATTAATATTTATTTGAGTTTGGTGATTACTTATACCTACTAATACCAATGTGATAAACAGGTGACATAGGATAAATCCATCCATCCTGTTATCTCAAGTCGGGTCCCCAATCCTAATGAACTCCTTCATTGGATCCATGTAACTGTCTAGATATCTCCATATCTAAATCTTGTGAGATCAGCTCTTTGTTCATAACAGAAGACACTATTACATGCAAGTCTCAACAATATTATGTTAATCCCTATATAAACATATTACTTGACTTGTGGTGGTTTTAAGTTTATTAGTTTATTATAAGGTCTGGTCTCACTTTATGCTTGTATGAACACTTTATAATCACTTTAAATAAACTTCGGGATTTTCTTTTATTTTGACTTAATTAGTTCTAAAAGATTAATGCCTTTATATAGTTACATATTATATCTTATTAAAACAAATGATATAAAAGAACAATTCATTTAAAATATTTATATCCTAAAACAATTGTCTATAGGACATAAAACCCCAACATTTTGCATAGCTGACTTTCGATTTGAGGGCAACTTTGAAATCTATAAAGAATCGCCAGTCCCCGTCCTCATGGAAGAATTACATATACAGTCAGCTCAATATCCAAATCTTCACACACCTTCACTAGCCCAAACAGGTCCATCAAGCCATTCGGGGACAGTTAAGCAGGACAAATACTAAACTCGTTCAATATATTAATAATGTCAGAGGAAAAAGGAAGCCTAACGCCATTCTCCACGAACAAACAGTAAAAACCCAGATGACCTTCGGGAGCCATAATTATTACTTGAGCTGGGGTGGACACAGCAAAACCCAGATGCTCAAATTCAGGGTATAATGAAACAACCTCGGTTAGAGAAAGGTCATTTAAGATAGAGGGATGTAAATAGTTTTTTGGCTTAGGGACAATAGGATTTTTAGTAGTCTCAGAATTAGAAACCTCCTCAACTTGTGGCTTCTTACGACCCATAGCAAGCAAACAATGGACTAGGTAGAAAGGAAGAAGAGAAATGAATTTACTAAAGAAAAATGAATAGGTTGGAGCTTGAAATGTAGAAGAAAAGAGTGGAGAGTTCTGGGGATTCAAAATAGCAAAAAAACTCGAACAAACTCAAATTACCTTTATAGAAGGAGAGAAGAGTAAACGATGAAGAAGAAACGACAAAAATAGGCTCACTAAATGCCTACAATCATCAAAATAGTTGTCATTATAGACCTCCTGCCAATCATAAAAAAAAAAGCAATGAATACAGGCCACCTGGACTAAACATGCAAGACTGATAGGTGCAACAATTTCCAAGGAAACCTTCACGACACATGTAAACAAATAAAGTTTTACACGCACACTAAAAGGGATCAAAGGAAAATTGTCGAATAAAAGAAATGCGTTATCATTCTCCCTTTTTATCGAATCCTGCAAAAGTTTAGAAAAGAAGGGAAAAGGGACATATGATATCATATAAAAACAAATCAGAACATGTTGTGTTCTATGGGGCCTCGGATCTAACGGCATGTGTAAAAACGTAGGCCTTCGGATCCATCGAAAACTTCCATAAAACGTTTCCCATCAAAGGACACCCACATGCGGCTAAGATAATGACTTCCTCCCAGCATAAGGCTTCTCTTAAAAGGATACTGCCAACATAAGTAGGATTCCTAATACATATAGGACTCCTAGAAGAAGAGCTCGACAAAAACCTTATAAGTAGGCAAGTATGACCTACTAAAGTGTACATTAATATTACTATCTCTAAAACAAGTCACCTTCTTCAACCCTTCCAACACTTACTACTTAGGTATCATAACGGGTTTGCCGGACTCCGGCCCCTCTATGACCTCTTGTTCTGTCTCACAAGTGTATCACTAGAAGGTTCAGTAGGAAATTCGTATATACAAGTTCAGATACTCAGATAACAGAGATAGACAAATTAAAAGAAGTAGGCTTCATTAAGCCAATCTACTATCCCCTTTTGACTACTAGGTTAAAGCAGGCTAGAGTAACGACTTGTTCCTTAGCTCCTTCACATTGGCAACCTCTTAATATATGTCTTTAAAGTTAATAGTGATGCAACAATTAGGAGTCATCCATGCAAGATTGGTTTGGATTTTCTATGCCGAGACATGATGGGTCAGGTATAGGCATGTGGTGGCAATTGGTCACCGAAAATTACAAAAGCTGGTGGGCTTAAGGAGGCGATGAAATGGATCCAGAGCTACGGATGTTGTCGTATTTGGATAAAGCTGGACGCAGATGAGGTTGTGGATAGTTTTACTTAGCAGGAGGAAAATTACTCCAAGTTTGACATGCTTATTAACTCTTGTGTCGCCTTACTAGTATGTGTAATGTGTTCAAAGTTTTTCATGCTAATATAAGGTGGCAGATGTCTTAGCGAAATACATTTTTTCGCTTATTCCTACAAATTGAAACTCGAGTCCTCTTTCTTTCTTTTTTTTGAAAGAATAAGAATGTTTATTGGCTGATATCAGCAAAAAGAATGGAGGACAAAAAAAAGAAGGGGTAGAATGTCACTCACTACGGTGAGACAAAGAACTGACTGCTCTGGCTAAACTAGGAGCTGCACAATTCGCTGACCGTTTAACAAAAGAGATAGATACATCATCTAACTCTTGAAACAAAACTATACAATCAGAAACCAAATCAGAAAGATATGAAAGAGATTGAGAACGATCCTTGATCGCATGAACTACTGATAAACAATCTATTCGAAGCTCTACACTTTTTATTCCACTGTCTTTAATCCACGATAGTGCTTCTTTGACAGTCATAGCTTCCGCTAAGATTGGTTCAAAGCATCCTTGCAGGCCACCATGTCTAGCGAATAAACATGAACCAATGTGGTCCCTTAGCACAAAGGCAAAAGAACAGTAACCCTCATTATGGAAGAGTCCAACGTCAACGTTACAAGCAAACTTACCCTCCACAGGACGGACCCAATTAGTTAGCACCCTTCCAACACCAGCTCCTCTTAGAGTCTGAGCTAGCTTCCAGTCATCCAGCTCTCTTGTCGCTGCTCGAACTAATTCATGGGTAGATAATCGGGTTTGGGACCACACCTGATTGTTTCTGTTCTTCCAGATCCACCATATAATGAATATGCTTGTACCAGCTTGATCGGAATTCATCATTAACGATTCCAACCATTCACCAAAATTAGAATAAAAGGCAGACCAAACTTCTTGAGTAGTCGGGCATTGCACGAAGGCATGAGATTCATCCTCAACGTCATCGTTACACATTGGGCAAATAGGGGAAAGATCACTATGACACGGTACGTGGTTGTGTCTGATATTCTTTTATTAACACAAGTATCATTTTCTAAAATAAAATAAAATAATAATAGTAATGTTTTTTTTTAATAAATAATAGGTAATGTTTTTACTTACGCCACATATGATTGGAAAGAAAAATGCAAATAACTCAACATTGTATGATGAATTCGACGGTGATAATTAAGTTGCAATGTGATTATGAAAGTCCACACGCACATATTATATGTGAATCATTCATAATAATCATATGGTTTCAATCCTTCAAATTCAATTATTATTTTTGTGATTCTATCCATTCATGCCGCCTATGATTTACTTCATCATCATCGATTTACACTTTCTAAATTACTAACATATTGCTTTTATATTTTATATTTTATTACACATAAGAAATCATTTTTTCTGGAAATTGAAATAATTATATTTTTTTATAATAGTTGATTAATTGATACATTAAAATATAATATTACAAAAATAAGTTATAACCTTAATATTTATGTTATATGATAAGATTTTGTCCTTGAACACATATATAGATCTCAATTAATAGTCAAACATAGAAAAATTAGGTTTTTCTTAGTGAAGATTTCCCACAAAGTTTGTAAAATAAGACGACAATGTTGTATTGCTAATTACGCAATTCTACGCTAACTATATGAGAGAGGAGGTGATAATTCTATAAATGGAAAATTATAAAATTGAATCAAATGGGCGACTCATTTACATTTTTAACCCACTTACTTAACTTATTACATATCTAGACTATGTTTGTGTGACTTTTCTAAAATACCCTCACCCTTTCATCTTCCCCCTTCCCCTATCTCTTCCTTACGCGAAAACGGTTGCTCTCCCAGACCTTTGATCTTCCTCTCTTCCTTTATATTTCGCGAAATCTGCACAATTTCTCTACATCACCATGTCTTTCTCTTCTTCCTCTCTTCATCTCTTGATTCTTCATCTTCCTATTCCTAGAAAACGAAGCCATTGTTTTTCATCTTCCTGTTCCTGCTCGTTTCTTGGTTTCTTTCTTCTTGTGACCATCGAAGAAATGATTATTCTACGTTATTTTCATCGTTTTTTTTTTTCAGTTTATCATATTGTTATTGACGATTTTAATGGTGAAAGGGGCGAAAAAATATAAGTATTACTGTTTTCTCTGTGTTTTTTCGGAAAATCACTTCGCATAATCTGGTTTCGCGAAGATCTGCGATGAGAAAGAGCCTAAAACGTGACGATCTACTTCGCGAATCGATGATTTCACGAAGTCGGCAAGTAGAAAAGTTCATGATTTTTCACTTGCAGACTTCGCGTAATCCGTTTTCGCGAAGTAGATCTTCACGTTTCAGGTCTCACAGACTTCGCGAAATCATCGATTCGTGAAGTAAAGTCATCCTCTTCCCTGAACATTTATATCCGCATACTTCGTGAATCCTCATTTCGCGAACCCAAATCATCATTTTTTCTGCCTAACACGATTAAATTTTTCTGAAGGTGGTTGAATACATAACATCTCTTTCTGGAAGGCGGCGTATTAGGCTGTAGAGGAGATGATTTTCCTTCCTGTAGATTGAGAAATTCCCATCAAGATTGGTCATATCTACTTTAAAATGATTAGTTAGGAATTATTGTGTCAATCTTGTTGTGTATCATGTGATACGTCCATCCTAAAAGGTCCGGACTTCCATCTATCATCCCAAAAGGTATGGACTTCCAGTATAGGAAGAAATTCCCGTCTAGATTCGTCGCGTTCACTCTAAAATGATTAGTTAGGAGTTTATTGTGGCAATCTTGTTGTAAATTTTGATAATGTTATGATTTTAATGTTGTTATTGTGGCAATCTTCTTGTAAATTTTGATAATGTTAGAATTCCTTGTTGTTTGACCCTTTTTTTTTGTTATATACCACTTCGCGAATTTTGTTAAAAACACGTCCAGATTTCGCATATGCGACTTAAAATCATCAACTAAACCAAACATTAGTTTCGCAGACTTCGCATATCGCGAAAATCTGCGAAGTCAGATGGGAGGGAAACAGCCGCGTCGTAAAATTACAAACATATTGAGGGTATTTTGGGAAAGTCACACAAACATAGTCTAGATATGTAATAGGTTGAGTAAATGGGTTAAAAATATAAATGGATCTCTGAGTTGACCCAATTTTATAATTTTCCCTTCAATAAATTACTAAGAATAGAATTAATTAATAGAGATTTGAGAGTACGAGAAAAGTAATTAAATTGCTTTAAAGCACCATTTTTGTAGGTAAAATGGACTAAATGTATTACGATTATTGAATTTAGTGAGTTGAATGGTTGACCATTAAAGTACATGGAGTTAAATGACAAAAATGGATAAGTTCAAGGAGCTAGGGAGGTATTAAGTCTAAAAAATGGCTAATATATCAAGAGCCTTTCAATTTGGGACAAAAAAAAAAATTAATTGGCCTCTTGAATTACCGTTGTTAACCCATTGAACTTGCTTAAATTGATCTATTTGTCGCCTTAATTTTTTAAAGTGACTTATTAGCCCATTTGAACTTGTTTGGAGTGATCTATTGGTCTTTGAACTTGTTTATAATGATATATTGGCTCACTGAGCTTGCTTAAAATGAAATTCAATCTTGTTCTGCCACATAGACTTAAGGAGTTTATAATAGGTGAATAATCACACTAGACATGTGCACCCATGAACGCGCCTCAACCAGTGCATAACTGACATTGCCATGTGGACCAATGAGGTGGAGCCTTTCGTAAGGTATCAATCCTTATATTCACGCATATGATTAAGAGATGACAACTTTATACCTGCCAAATCTCATCAGGTCCACTTGAGGATATTCTCCATTGACATCTTTACACATGTCTTGTGCATAAACTGCCAAACTACTAGACCTCTTCCTTACACCCAATAAATAGAAAAGGTAGTTGCACATCTAAAAATACATCACCACAAAACCTAGAATTTTACTATTCTTCATCTTCTTCCTTGAAAAATCTACTAACATAAGTATCAAAGTGAGGTCACCGGCGTCCAAACCTCAGAATCATTTTTCTATCTCATTATAAGAAGTTATCATTTGAAAACACCTTCACGATTTTTTCCTTGTATTTTCTGATACAGATCGGTTTCAGAACGAGTTAGTTTTAATCGTAAATCAATATTTTGTTGCTAAAAGTGAATTCGCCAGCGCAGAAAAGGAATTCTCCGTCGCTAAAAATGGGTGCCACACGACGTGTGGCATCCCACGTCCAGCTCCTTCTCGAAAGAAGGAGCTCCACATGGCGTGTGGCATGTGTGGGGGCAGATTTCACCTATTTTAGCCATTTTTTCCACTTGCTCAATCGCGCCTCGTGTTTCGTCTGATTCTCTTCACCGCGACTCGAACCCTTGAAGAAATGCTCCATATTATTCACTCTCTCCTGAAAAGAACTTGATATCAAGTTGCTCGTTATGTATGGACGAAACTTGTTAGATTTGAGTGGACTTCAAACTCTCAAAACGAACCACTGCGTTGTTCGGACTGAATTCAAGAAGCTCATTCCACATATCTTGGGATCCGCCTTCTTCACATGAACTTTCTCCCACATTTCAACTCAGGTCTCTTGATTCTCATTTCATGTGACACTCGTCTCCCAAGCTACCGACATCAAATGGTATGTCTCGGTGAAGCTTGTCAAGCCACTTCCCAAAAATTGCTTTGATGCCCTTCAAAATCTCCACATTCTGTCGAACGGACCACCCCCGAATCCTTTCGGTCTCCACATCACTAGCTTGGAAAGTTGCCACAACCCTTTTCCGCTCATAGCTAACCTCAAATGGAGTGTCCCGTCGACACATGTCAACCCAATTATTTAAGCACTCTTCAAAACCCCAACATGACCTTAAGTTGAATATGTCGGACTTCTCTATCACTTACTCCACTAACCCGACTACTATGCTCAACCTCTACTTGTCCATGGCCGACCTCAAATGGAATATCCTAACGACACTTGTCAACCCATTTCATAGTGAGCTCAAGAACACTTGTATTATCTCCCTCCTCGACTTGGGTTAACAACTTTGGGACTTCAAGACTCGCTCCTTCACTAACTTGGCCACTATTCCACAAGTCTTGAATTTCTTCCATCTTCTCTATATCCCCGAGAAGAGACTTTTAATCTTATGCTTCTCGATGCTCTTCTGTTAGGGTTAGATTTGTTACTTTTCCTTAACAATGCATTTTCTTATATGTTTTGAATAAGAATTGATTATATCTTGAGTTGTCGTATACTAAAATTTATTGATCTATCCAATTTCTTAGTATCAAATTTCATTTATGAATCCATATTGTACTTATCTTGGAATAAGCAACATATAAACTAGGCTCTGATACCACTCATTAGGAACTAAATTAGATCGGGTATTGATTTAACAAGCTTGCTATCTTGAAAAGAAATTACAAGTTAATTCAAAACATGGCTCAACTAATTATGCATACTTCCACGGGGGAGGAGAACTCAAACCATGGCTCAATTTTTATTGAAGCAACTAAGGCCCTGTTCTTTATCACTTAATTTCAGTAACAATCAGTTCAGTTCAGTTCAGTTCAGTTCAATTCAATTCAGTTCAGTTCAGTTCAGTTCAGTTCAGCATTCAGTTTCAGCATTCAGTTTCAGCATCCAGTTTCAGCATTCAGTTTCAGTATTCAGTAATTTATCATTATTTATTATATTATAATTATTTATATATAATTTATTATTATTATTATTATTTATCTATAATTTATCATTATTTATTATTATTATTATTATTTATAGTTTATCATTATCTATAAATTAGATAAAAGTAAGAAATGATAGTTTATTAAAGTATATATGGTTTAATAAAAAAAAATAAAACTAAAGTATGCATCCATATTTAAAAATTAGGAATTGCATCCATATTATGAATTATTTCTCAAATTTCTCAAATTTATCAATGTTAGGGATAAAATTCCACCATTTTAGACGTTAGAGGTAAAATTACTTCTGACCCAAAACGTTATTTTTGCACTTTAACCCTTAATTAAAATAAAAAGTTAAGAGTTTGTATTCATATGAAGATTTGTATTTAATTTCATAAGCTTTAAATTATATATAAATTTGTGTTTGTATGTAATTTGTATTTTTAATTTAAATTAGACTTATTTTTATTTAATTTCATAGGCTTTTATCGAGCCAAGATTTTATCATCCCGGGCTTTTATTTGATATTCAATTTAGTTTTATCTTTAATAATATATTTATTTATTATTGATATTATTAAATTTATTAGAACCATTATTATTATTATAAGTTCATTAATGTCCAATATTATCATGAAACTTATTTTAAAGTCTAATATCATCATTATTGTTAAGTTCGGTTAAGTTCGGTAGCATTCAGTTAAGTTCAGTAGCATTCAGTTAAGTTCAGTATTCAGTAGTATTCAGTTAAATTCAGTTCAGTATTCAGCAGTATTCAGTTTAGTTCAGTTCAGTTCAATTCAATTCAGTTCAGTTCAGTTCAATTCAGTTCAATTCAGTTCAGTTTTTTTCAGCGATAAAGAACAGAGCCTAACAACAACTTACAAGAGAATATATGGAGCCTCACAAACCTAAGAATTTTTCAATAAAATTTTAGGCCCATGTGTTTCTAAAAACTTTTTTATTTTTTATTTTGTTCTCTTCTTTTTCTTTTCTGTTTAATACAAATGGATTAATAGTTAATCTTAATATTATCTTCATCATGATATAAATTATATAACATAATAGATAATACAATGGGTTAATTAGGAGAATGGTGTAATTCGGTTTTGTTTCAGTTTTTTACAAGAAAAAACGAATTGAACCGAAATTATCAAGAAATTGATAATCAAATTGAAAATCGAAGTAATATTTAGTTTGGATTGGTTTATTTTTTTCGATTTAGTATTTTTCTTTCGGATTTGGTTGTGTTAATCCCTACTAAAAATATGCTAATATGATTTAAATGGATAGATTAATCGTATGGTTAAAACCAGATCAATTAGAAAATCAATAATAACAAAAGTTTAAGGGCTAAGACTAATAATTGAGAGTTTCATGATTGATAGTGTTGGCCCAAAATAAAATAAATTTTATTTTTTATGTGTATAGAAAGCTTATGTTTAATTTAGGGTATAGTTTCTATTTTTGTCTAGAAAATAATGAAAAATACACTTGTAAACTAACCGCCAACCGATGAGAAAGTCCGGCACTACGCAGGGCGTGTCTTCCAATACGCGGGGCGTAGATCAAGCAACCAGATAAGGTCTGCTTCAGAAGCTCCAATACGCGGGACGTAACCTCAGAGACGCCACGCGTAAAACTTGGCAACAAGGCGTTTCGAGATCAGAAGCTCCAACACGCGGGGCGTCCATTCTCATACGCAGGACATACTTCCTTACGCGGGACGTAATGCCAAGTATGCCACGCGTATGCACCATCAACAAAACGCGCCAACTCTAGAAGCTGCACTACGCGGGGCGTAATCAACATTACGCGAGGCGTAACCAAGAATACGCGGGGAGTATCGTCTCTTCCGGCAGCAGTTGGAAGGAGTCAACAGCAGTTTGTGGAAGTTGAGGTAGTGGGATGATGTGGCATTGGTGGTTAGTGGTAGTTGGAGGAAGTTGAGGTAGTGGGGTGATGTGGCATGGAGGTGGTTGAGTTAGTTGGTGAATAATTATCAAAATGCCACTGAATAATTACCAAAATGCCACTCCAAAATACTATAAATAGACCCCCTCCCCTTCATTAAAAATCACACTCAACACACATACAAACCCCTCTCTAAAGGTTACTCTCAATGCTCTCTTTTTAGTTCTTAGTTCTTAGCTCCTAGTTCTTCAAGTTCTTCAAAGTTATTCCTTTCGTTCTTCATTTTTCTTAGTTTCAATCCCTCTTTTAGCTCTTCTTCAGCTTTAATCCAAGTTTCAATAGCCTCTTTCCAAGTCCTTTCCAATTCAATTTAGCATTCCAAGCCATCAATTTGCTCAATTCCTAGCTATAATTCTGTTTTCAAATCAATTTTCCAGATTCGTCCAACTACTTTCAAAACCCGATTCCGTCTGTTTAAATTCATTTTTTGCTTTCAATCCCTTCGACAAAGTTGTTCCTAACGTCCTGAAGTTCGATCTAGTGTATTTATTTGCCCAATTCCGTGCCCAGAAACTCTAGTTACAAGCCGATCTTTTCAGCCCAAATTCTTTTAGACATTCTGTTTCCAGAATTTTTCAGATTCGTCCAGTTATTTTCAACTCCCAATTTCATCTACTTAGCATCCGTTTTAGCTTTCGATCCTTTATAGAAGTTTGTTCCTGACCTCCTGAAGTTAAATTTAGCCTATTTACTCGTCCAATTCCACGTCCTTAAGCGCCCAAACGAGCCTCCCAAAATTAAAGGTTAAATCTGCCCCATTTGCCTACCAACGTTGTGCCATTGCCAAGATCATATACCGTACGGGCCCGACCGGTTGCAGCTCTCCGAGGACCTCGCACTAACACGAAAATTCAACATCAATCCGAGATAGCTATTGTGGCTCCGAGTTTGTTGTTGAATTCCAATTTAATTTAATTACACTTCAATTCCTTGTATTTGATTTGTCCTTCCAATTCAATTGAATTAGCTATATGTTTAGTATAGAAGTTCTTCAATTGTAATTCATTTCCAGTTTCATGTTTCAAACACTTATTCAATCAATAAAATACCAATTTTCACCAAATCTTGTGTCAATTTCGCATCTTTCAATTTCTTTATTTTTCACGTCTTCGATTTATTCACATTAGCTTAAAAAAAACAATTTATCTAGCAAAGTTTCTATAACGGCGCTAGAGACCCAAGAGGGACTTTTTCAATCCTTGCGTCCCTCGCCAATCGCTTCGATTAGATTTCAAGTTTTGGCGCGCAAATTCCATAAACTTAATCATTTTAATTGAGAAGTAATCTTCTCTGGCACGCCCGCACCCTAACCACACGTGACAAGGTTGAAATTAGCATATTCGCAAAATATCGCTAACAATTTTTGGCACGCCCAGTGGGACCTATATTTTTTATTTAGGCTTAGCCAAAAAATTTAAAACCTTTTTTACACCACGTACATTTTTTTTTACACTCAACTTTTCAATTTAGCTTATTATTCCATGCTCTTACTTTATACAATTTTACCTATTCGCTTCATTTACTTGATTTTCATAATAAATTTTGTTTAATCATTTTTTCTATTTATTCACGGAGAATGGCTCTGAATATCAATAGGTGCAAAGCAATCGAACCATGACGAGGACAGCGTACGAAAATGCAAGGGACGCTACGATACCGGTGTATTTTGGTGGTTTCAATCGAGATCGACATTTTACAATAAGTACAACCGGATTGTGGGTCCATTGGTACACCGTCTTTAGATGCTACGACGATGGCTATGTTCAGTTTATTCATAGCGACGAACATAATATCGACTGCAAATGTTGTGCTTACGTTCAAACCGCGTCATTCTATGATGATCAATATGGTTGCTACGTGGAGCAAGTCCAGGAATCCCATAAAAATCCACATGGTCCTGATTATATTGAGGTATGGGAGCACCTTCGAATGAGTAATCCTCATTGCCGAGGTAGTTATATTTGCAATTATAGGGATGAAAACCTCCATTTCCATCGTCCTTGTCGGCAATCTTGCTTCGAAAGAAGTACGATCATGGCACCAGTCGAGCATAAGACCTATGAAAAGTTTGAGTGCTCCGATATGAGCTACGACCAAAATTCTTTCAAGGATTCTAGTCGTGTGGCAGAGATGGAAGCAGTCCAAGTGGTTGAGGATGATGGAGAAATCGAATCATTACTTATGGAGGAGAACCAACCAAAGGACGATGAATATCAACAAAGAATGGACCAACTCGAGAAACAGGCGGACATTACAGCGGCTAACATAGTGGCTTCTTTAAGAGCCTGCATTGAAAGCTATTGGGGGGCAATCCAAAAGGAAGAATTTCATCACAATACGAAGTTAGAAGCATATCCCACACTCCCAACTCCTCCAAAAACAAAGATGCTTAATGATGAAACGATAATGGAAAGTCAAGAGCATGGAGATGATCCCTATGACTATGATTCTAGGTCCATGCAAGAGGATGATGCCGCTTCCAATGATCTTGATTCAGGGGGCATCCATGAAACTCCTGTAGAGATTCAAGAAGGAGAACGAGATGTTTCTAGGAGCTATGACTCAGAATCCAACGAAGTGGATGATGTATGAAACTCCTGTAGAGATTCAAGAAGGAGAATGAGATGCTTCTAGGAGCTATGACTCAGAATCCAACGAAGAAGACGATGTTGTGTCTAGTGATCTTGACTTGGGGGCAGTAAAGAGGAAGCAATTCAACAAGAACCCACTCTAGAAGTATTGTCCATAGATGCAAATCCACCAAAGTCAATAGAATTTCCATGGAGGCCTGACATGAACAAGAAGACAGTGGTACAAGCCCATGAAGAGGAGGAAGATATATCTCATGACCTCGATTCAGATTTCAGCCAGGAGGATGATGACCCATTAAGCATTTCTAAATCGGGGGGCATCCATGAATCACCTATAGAAATTCAAGAAGATGAGGAAGATGTTTCTTGGAGCTATGATTCAGAATCCAGTCAAGACGACGAGGTATCCAACCCGAGGGACATCCAACCGGAAGAGGTTCAACAAGAATTTATTCTAGAAGAATCTCTCATTCTTGTGAAGTCTTTAAAATCAGAAGATTTTATGAAAAGTTGTGATATCGAAGAAGAAGTGGCTTCAGAAACACATGAAGAAGTTTTCTATGATTGTAATTCGCAACTCAGTCATGATGAAGAAAACTTCTATGATCGTGATTTGGGGGGCAGTCAAGATCAAGGGATTAATCGAGAATCCACACCAGAAATACCTCTAATGATTCTTCCAACAACTCATGTTTTTCCAGAGCCTATGATCACCATGAAGTTTGTTAACTCAAATTGGGGACCAAGTTTGCAGACCATGATTCTTCTTTTCGCCAGTCTACTTCAACTTTCCTACCATCCGAACAAGTCACGAGGTTTCTACTTCTTAACCTTGTTTATTTATGTAGACTCTAGTTTACCAATACTTTTTATTATGCGGAAAGAGAGTCATGAAAATAAGAATCTAGACATGGAAACTCATATCCCTCTTGTAGAGATGTTACTGAGCATTTTGTTGTATGAGGCGATAACATAATGTTGTACTTACAACATAGCCCATAAGACCATTTATGGTCAAAATAAGTTGGCGTTTTTGCCAGCACAAAAAAAAAAGAAAAAATATTTCAGTTTTCAAAATAAATTATTTATGTTCATGCTTCCATTTGGTTCATATTTTCTACTTTTGTTTTCGCATCTTCTTCTTCATTTGCTTCAAACTCTAACCCACAAACCAGAACACTCAATCATTACCATTTCTAAATCGTACTTGTTATCTATTAGTTGATTCCGGTTAATTAAAATACCCAGAACCAAGCTTTTGGAAATTATTGATCTCAAAATCATAATTTCCATCAAACAACTGTTCTGGTTAGCTTTTTCCCAAAATTGATTTCATCTGTCATAAACCACCTTTTCCTTCAAAACCAATCTCAGTTTCTTCGTTGATATCCAAATCATAACTCTCAACTTTCATTTTGTTCAAAACGATTTCCTATAACCTCAATTTTCTCACTCGAAATCACCCCATTGCCATTTGATCTTTCTTACATCGGATAACTCGTGTATTCAAATTTTAAAATGATTCCGACACGTCCAATTTCTCCAATTCGACAAATTCCAATCTGATTGTTCTAGAAGTCCATTTAGCTTAGACAAACATTATCCACTCCTCAATTCGAGCCAGTTGTGTCCAAATTAATCATTATTATAGCTTCAAGATATTTTTCATTATTACGAGCCATTCTCTCGTTGTAAACCATTTCCATACCTTTTTCAAAAGCAATCCGTGATTCTAAAGTACCAATTATCTTAGAACCAAGCTTTTGGTATTTATTTGATCTGAATCAAATTTAATCCCATCAAACAACTGTTCTGAACAACTGTTTTGATCTCAAACCATTCATCGGTCACGAGGTCAAGTTTGTTATTATTTATTTTTGTACAATTATCTCCAATAATTTCGGCGTACATATTGCTTTGTAATTTTCCTGCTTTATTTCTCACATTAGCACAAAAAAAATCAATGAGCGAACGAGGCTCTTATTATAAAAAAAAGAAAAAAAATTGGTTCAAAAAAAAATCCTAAATACATTCTTTTGTGTACAAATTTTCAATTCTAGTCAATTTATACACAAAAGAGGGGGGCAATTGTTAGCCCAAAATAAAATAAATTTTATTTTTTATGTATATAGAAAGCTTATGTTTAATTTAGGGTATAGTTTCTATTTTTGTCTAGAAAATAATGAAAAATACACTTGTAAACTAACCGCCAACCGATGAGAAAGTCCGGCACTACGCAGGGCGTGTCTTCTGTTAAGCCCAAAATATACCTAAAATATCATTAATATTTACATCATTTTTATTATAAATTTGTGTTATTTATATCTGTTTAGATTACTTTTACTCTCGAATATCTTTCTTTCTTGCAAGGTACCTAAATATTTGGTAAAATCCAAATAGGAACGAAAAAGGATCAAAAACAGAAGAAAAACCCTACAAAAGGAGTCAAAGACGACGTAAATCAAAAGCGCCAAGTCAAGGACACGAACGAGAGTAAAGAAGTGAAAAAACGCACCGTGCCGCGATCGCGAATCCACCACCCACGGCCGCGACACGCGTCCTTCAGCTACTTCCTCCCTTCGTCCAAAGCTTAACTTGATATTCCCCCATTCACGGCTGAGGATCCCCATTCTCGGTAAGTGCAGAATTCTGCCAAAGGTGCAATGAACACATGTTGAAAATCAAGAAACGCGTTCGTTCGGGTGGATAGAAACGACTCTTCACAAAGAACACAATTCTTAACAACGGACACGACTCTTTACCAACGAATACCTCTTTTCACAAAAGGACATATCACTTCAATCACAACCCTTCAACATCTATAAATAAAGAGTTGATGTTGAGAAAAATGCGATGTAATGTTATGTAATATAGATATAGAATCAGAGCGTAGAACTAATGTATAAGTTCTAAGTAAAAACAATTCGAGAGTTAGAAATTAGATTCTGTACAAAACAAGATGAGGTACACATATTGTTTATAGTTTAATTACAAACACAGTAGCGTTTAGACATTGTTCCAGTTTTAGTTTGCATTTTGGTAGAGGCCGACCGAATCCCTATTACGAAGTTACAGCGAGAAGATTGAGTAGAGTGTTCGCCCCTGAGCCTGACAACCTCAAAGGAAACCCAAGGAAAGGACTGATCAGCCGTTCACTTGCACGCCCTCGAAGAACTCGATGCTCCATGTTCTCTGTAAACTTGTATCAATTTATATTTCATCTAATAAAGTCTGTTCTATTCGATAAATCGTTATGCAGCACTTATGGTAACCAACCCACTAAAGTGATTGCTGGTGTTTTCATTAAAACGTAGTTAATTCAAAATCATTACAAGGAAACTTTGTTGAACACTCAGGCAAATTATTATCTCGGTAGAGTTTTAATTTGGTTAAGGGCATTATGCCGGCTAAAGGGTTTTGCCACGTTCAAAGCCAATTAATTAGAGGTTCCGTCATTTATTTCATCATCATAATTAATACAAAGTTTAAGTTGTTTTCTTTGCTCAATGCAAACGAATACATTTATTTGTTTTTCTAAAAGTTCTAAATGTTCCTGTTTTGTAAAATTCATCCCTAAATCAGAAAACTTTTCTAACGATCGATAGATTCTAATATAAAATCTTATTCTAGCATTTTCAAATACTCAAAGTCCACAAACTCAATTAAACAATTATTTTTCCTAAATTCAATTAGACAAATTTCACTTTTCATTAACATTCAATAGTAAATCTAACAAGTTCGAAATTTACAGATTCAAAAATAAGTTTTTCGTTAAAAAACGTATCCCTGTGGGATCGATATTTTTATTACTACAAGCGAAACCGTGCACTTGCGGAAAGCGCTCAACAAGTTTTTGGCGCCGTTGCCGGGGATACGCCAAAATTTTTGACAAAATTTTTATTTTTCGTATTTTATTTTCGAATCTAGGTTTACACATTATTTTTATACAACTTTTACATTTTATTTATTTTCAGTTTATATAACATATTTGTTTTCAATTTTGTTTTGAAGGTAGTTTGGTTCTTGCAATAATTTCAAGTTCATGCGCAGTTCGCGAAGTTCGGGCACGCCACCAGACCCACTTGATCCAGAAATTGAAAGAACACTTAAGAAAAACAAGAAAGACAAAAAAAAAAACAAAGACAAAACACCCTTAAAAACCAAAGTAGTCCAGCCAGAAAATATGGCCGATCCACTGACACTTATGGATTATGCTAGGCCAGGAATGGCCGGTGTAACTAATAGTGTAGTTAGACCCCGTATAAACGCAAATCAATTTGAAATTAAGCCTGCTTTGCTTAATATGTTGCAAAACAACGTAACTTTTTATGGACTACCTAACGAAAACCCTAATGCCCATTTGACAAATTTCTTAGAAATTTGTGATACTTTTAAAATTACTGATGTAACAGCCGAAGCAATCAAAATTCGCCTCTTTCCTTTCACTTTGAAGGATAAGGCAAAAATTTGGTTAACTTCTATGCCTGCTGCAACATTTGAAACTTGGGACCAATTAGCCCAAGCGTTTTTATCAAAATATTTTCCTTTAGCAAAAACCGCAAGAGTCATCAAAGAATTGACATCTTTTACCCAAAATGATAATGAAACTCTTTATGAAGCTTGGGAACGTTTTAAAGGACTTCAACGTTTATTCCCACACCACCAATTGCCAGATGCACTTTTAATGCAGACATTCTATAATGGATTAAATCCTACGACTAGAGGTTCATTAGATGCTATGTTTGGAGGGTTATTTATGAAGAAGACGTCCGTCCAAGCAAGAGAACTTTTGGAGGAAATGGCAATCAACAGCAGTATGTGGCCCGCAGAGCGTGGACATATACCAATGGCGAAACCATCATCCTCAGGTACATCATCGGTTAAAGGTATAATGAATCTTGATCCAGTTGCGATGTTACAAGCCCAATTTTCTGTCTCATCGCACAAAGTTGATAGGTTTATGGCACCGTGCGATCCTAATGGTAATCCGATCCAGACAGACATTGATTACGAAGGTATGAATGAGATAGAACAGGTAAATTTTGTCCAAGGACAAAACCAAACTACTAATCCTTATTCTAATACTTATAATCCTGGATGGAGAAATCATCCTAACTTTAACTGGAAAGATAGTAATAATAATAATAATGCAAATGCTAATCAATATCGTGTAAATAATTATCAAAATCAAACAAGAGATACGATTAGCACTTTATCTTCAAAAATCGACAAATTTATAGATGCTATGAATGGAAAGGTAAGTAATCAAGACGATGGTTTTAAACGGATCGAAAGTAAATTCGATCAACTTATCAAAAACCAATCATCTAGCATCCATAATTTGGAGGTTCAAATTGGACAACTTGCTAAATCAATTCCATCCCGCAAAGAGGGAAGTCTTCCCAGCCAAACGGAAGAAAATCCGAAAGAGCATGTTAAGGCTATCACTCTTCGCTCAGGGAAAAACTACTTAGGTCCGGAAATGCCCGGAAATTCAACTTTACCTGGAAATGATTTACTAAAATCCAAAGAAGATACATTAAAAAAAGATACACCAATTGACTCTAGTACGAAACCTTTTGTACCAAAGCCACCTTTTCCACACAAGGTCCGAAATAAGGACCATGATAAACAACTTTTATCATTTTTAGATAAACTTAAAAATTTGCATATAAATTTAACATTCATGGATGCAATTACGCAAATTCCTAACTATGGAAAATTCTTGAAAGATTTAATTTCAAAAAAGATTAGTTGGGAAGGAATTTCATCCATTTCACTTACTGAAGATTGTAGTTCGATAGTATCAAGCAAATTACCTACTAAACTCAAAGATCCCGGATGCTTTACCATTCCGTGTAAATTGAGAAATATGGAATTCCCAAGTTGTCTTTGTGATTTAGGAGCTAGTATAAACTTGATGCCATTGTCTATTTTTGAAAAATTAGGATTAGAAGAAGACATCAAACGTACCAATATGGTTTTGCAATTAGCGGATCAATCCACTAAAAGACCATATGGTATAATTGAGGACGTTTTAGTAAAAGTTGACAAGTTTATTTTTCCTACTGATTTTGTTATCTTAGATTTTGCTTATGATGCTAATTGTCCGCTAATCTTTGGTAGACCGTTCATGAACACGGGACGTGCTCTAGTTGATGTGTCGGAAGGAAAAGTAGTTTTAAGAATAGGTGATGATAAGATCGAGTTCGATATGAATCAAGCAATGAAATATCCTATGGAGGATTTCTCCTATATGAAACTTGATTTAGTTGAAGAATGTGTTAATGACATTGTTCAAAGAGAAGAAATAATAGAACCTATAATGGGTGAAGAATTAGAAGATAAGGACCCAGAGCCTTTGATTCGAGAAGATGGACCAGTTCCGCCTTCAGTAGTAGTTCCACCTAAATTAGAACTTAAAGAATTACCAAACCATCTGAGATACACTTTCCTAGGCGGAAGTGATACTCTACCTATAATCATCTCTAACAAATTAACAGAAAATCAAGAAGAAAAATTGAAAGAAGTTTTTAGAAATAGAATAGGAAGTATGGGATGGCAGATTTCAGATTTAAAAGGAATTAATCCTAGTATTGTAATGCATAGGATTCACTTAGAAGAAGATAAGCCACCTAAAGCGGATAGACAAAGACGTTTAAATCCGAATATGAAAGAAGTAGTAAAAAATGAGATTACTAAACTTTTAGACAATGGAATCATTTATCCTATTTCGGATAGTGAATGGGTTAGTCCAATCCATTGTGTACCCAAAAAGGGAGGCATAACTGTAGTAAGGAATGATGAAGGTGAATTAATACCTACGCGAACCACCACTGGTTGGAGGGTTTGTATAGATTATAGGAACCTAAATAAGGCAACTAGGAAAGATCATTTTCCTTTACCTTTCATTGATCAAATGATCGAAAGGATAGCCGGTCATGCATTTTATTATTTTCTTGATGGTTATTCCGGATTCTTTCAAATATATATTTACCCGGATGACCAAGATAAAACAACCTTCACATGTCCTTATGGAACATTTGCATATAGGAGAATGCCTTTTGGTCTATGTAATGCACCAGCAACTTTTCAACGTTGTATGACTGCAATTTTTAATGATTTCATTGAAGATATCATGGAAGTATTTATGGATGATTTTTCAGTTTATGGAGATTCTTTTGATGCATGTTTAAAAAACTTAGATAAAGTTCTTTCTAGATGCGAAGAAACGAATTTAGTATTAAATTGGGAAAAATGTCATTTCATGGTTGACGAATGAATTGTTTTAGGTCATAAAATATCTGAAAAATGATTAGAAGTGGATAGAGCAAAAACTTCAGTAATAGAAAAATTACCCCCACCAACAACTGTCAAGGGAGTAAGATCATTTCTAGGACATGCAGGTTTTTACATACGATTTATAAAAAACTTTTCTGTGATTTCCAAACCACTTACTAATTTGCTTATGAAGGATTCAACCTTCGATTTTAATGAAGATTGCATTAAAGCTTTCGAAACATTGAAAACAGCCTTAGTCAGTGCACCCATAATTGCTAAACCCGATTGGGATTTGCCTTTTAAAATCATGTGTGATGCAAGTGACCTAGCTGTAGGATGTGTTTTAGGTCAAAGAAAGGATAAAAGATTACATGTTATATATTATGCAAGTCACACATTGTCCAGTGCACAGTTAAATTACACAACAACAGAAAAAGAGATGTTAGCCGTAGTATTTGCATGTGATAAGTTTAAGTCATACTTGTTAGGATCTAAAGTTATTATTTATACAGATCACGCAGCTTTACGTTATCTATTTGTAAGAAAGATGCAAAACCGCATCTGATTAGATGGGTTTTGTTGTTACAAGAATTTGATATAGAAATTAAAGACAAAAAGGGAGTAGAAAACCTTGTCGCCGATCATCTATCAAGACTAGAAGATGAAAACGGTCCTATAGGTGAAACTATCGGTATACGAGATGATTTCCCCGATGAACATCTCTATCAAGTAGAAAGTGTCATGTCACCATGGTATGCAGATATTGCTAATTATCTTGCAACCGATATTGTTCCGGAAGGATTATCTTTCCAACAAAGGAGGAAATTTTTCTTCGACATTAAACAGTATTTTTGGGAAGATCCCTTTTTATTCAAATCATGTGGTGACGGGATAATTAGGAGATGCGTTGGAGAAAATGAATATGAATCTATAATATCGGAATGTCATTCCAGCTCATACGGAGGACATAATGGAGTTAATAAAACGGTAGCTAGAATATTTGAATGTGGTTTCTTTTGGCCTACGATGTTTAAAGACGTTGGTTCATTTATCACTCGTTGTGATAAATGCCAAAGAACATGAAATTTAGGAAGGAAAGATGAGATGCCCCTCACAAACATATTGGAAGTTGAAATCTTCGACATGTGGGGAATAGATTTCATGGGACCTTTTCCGCCTTCCAATGGTAAAACTTACATATTAGTAGCCGTTGATTATGTTTCGAAGTGGGTTGAAGCAATTGCAACCCCTACGAATGATTCTAAAGTAGTTGTTAATTTTCTTGACGATATATTTTGTAGATTTGGTTGTCCTAGAGTCGTTGTTAGTGATGGCGGTACCCATTTCATGAATCGAAATTTTGATATACTTATGAAAAGGTATGGAGTACGCCACCGCGTGTCAACGCCATACCATCCTCAGTCAAATGGTCAGGCGGAGATCTCAAATAGAGAACTCAAATGGATTCTAGAGAAAACTGTTTCATCATCAAGAAAAGATTGGTCACAAAAACTCAATAATGCGCTATGGGCATACCGTACTGCATTTAAATCACCAATAGGAATGACTCCATACCGTTTGGTGTATGGAAAGGCATGTCATTTGCCAGTCGAATTAGAACATAAAGCCTATTGGGCTATTAGAAAACTTAATTTTGATTTACAACAAGCATGAAAGAAACGTTTGCTCAATTTAAATCAGTTAGATGAGTTACGTCATCTATCGTATGAAAATGCGAGGATTTATAAAGAAAGAGTGAAAAAATGGCACGATGCCAAGATCAAAGTCAAACACTTTAATGTTGGAGATAAGGTGCTGTTATTTAATTCACGGCTTCGTATATTTCTAGGAAAACTTAAGTCCAGATGGACATGACCGTATTTAGTCGTCAAAACATTCGACTATGGTTCTTTAGAACTTGAGGAAACTAACGACAATCGTTTCAAAGTTAATGGTAATCGATGTAAAATTTATTACGAAAATATTTCTGAAATAGGAACTGATTTCGTAACAAGATTACCTGACATATAAATCATTTCGCTTTTCTACACATAGTTTATTTTTTTTTTATTTATTTTATTTTGTTTTAAATTATATCACTTTATGTTAGAATTTTAGATACATAAAAAATATATTCAAGTCGTGATTTTAATTAAATTTTAGGGATTTAATGTGAGTTAGAAGAAATTTAGTGATTCTCAGTTGAGATTTTGGAATTCTCAGTTGAGAATTCACATATTTAGAATTCTTAAAAAGATAAGGAATTTTCTGAACTTATAGAGAATTTAAAATTCTCAGTTGAGAATTTGGGTATTTCTAGTTATCTAGGGAAGTTCTGAACTTACAGAGGATTTGGGATTCTCAGTTGAGAATTCTGATTTCAATTGATTTTCAAATAGACAGGAAAATTCTGAACTTACCGAGGATAGGGATTCTCGGTAGAGGATCAGAAAATAGAGGTTTTGACGCCTGATTTCCGCAAGGAAATCAGCGTGTCGCGACTGCGGCTCAGAATCCTCGGTCGCGACACGGTGAATTTCTGCAGAAATCAGACCTGTGTTCTTCATCTTCCAGCAGACACAACTTTTCAGAAACGAAAAATTGAGTTTCTTCATTTTTAAGAGGTCTGATTTTATGCCTTTTCACTTCAAAACAAACACCTCTTTTCATCCTAGGATTTTATAAATAGGTTCTAGAGGTTTAGTTTTCTGTTACATTCTTTTCATCTCTGTCAGAACAATTCTCTGATATTCTTACAATTCATCAAACCAGAAACTAAGTTCAGAACCTTTTGCTTCCTTACTCATTCCAAACACCATGACTTCTAACAACACACCATCTAAGAAAGTTGTTGCTTCACGCAATAAACATACTAACATATCAGAGCGCTATGGATGTAACTTTCCTATCTTCAATCATGATGAGGGAAGGCGCTTCTTGAGGCATCGATATACATTCTTTGTAGGAATGTTATACATGGATGACTTTCTTAACGATCAACTAGGAATTAGAGACGATATGAGTCGCTATATGGAACGTTTAGGATGGACCAAATTCGTTGATATGAAGTTTCCTATAATTGGAGACTGGATATTCAAATTCTTCTGTACGGTTCGTTTTGTTAACAAGCGTCGGGTGCGTCTTAGCTTTCGTCGGGATGGCAAAACCTTTACTTTTGGATATCCTGAATTGCATGCTTGGTTTGGTTTTCCCTTAAAGGATACTATCAAACGTCATCCTGGAAGAGACATGACATCCACTGATATTTGGAGAATGCTCACCGGATTCTGGCATTTCAATCCTAAACTTGCCTATAATCAGTCTTTTCACTCCAACTCTATGCTGTATTTGCATAAATTTCTGAGTCACAGTCTGTTCGGTCGCACATTCAGTAGTGTGGTCAAAGACACTGATCTTTATGTTCTTGGAGATATATTTCAAGGCAACATGGTTGATTCTTCAAAGATTCTGATGGAGGATCTTGTTGCCGCGTCTAGATCCAAGGCTAAGAAGGTTGGATTCAGGAATATCATATGTGGAATAATTCTAGGGACCAATGGAAGTATTTATGTTCATTGGAGTGATGCTGAATCTTTTCCGACGCTAGACTATGAATTTTTAGAATATGAAGGTCTAGTGAAACGAGTATTTCGATCAGGCCCACATTTTCTTTCTGCACCAGAACGTCAAGCTTTCGTGCAGATGAAAATAGACCGCTATAGGGCTAAGGAAATCCCGATTGAAATGGACGAATTTATAGCATAGCTTTGTTTGTTTTGTTTGTATATATGTTGTACATATTTCCAATAAATAAAAATTTCTCTTTTGCATTATATCCTGATTTTGATTATATGGTTAAACTATCATTATTTTCATTATTCTACACTAATGAATCTATTAAATGAAACTTTAGTAAATTCATGACTAGTTAAAAATTAATAACTAAGTTTTAATTCCTTAAATAAAGATTCATTTAACTTACATTATTGAACAAACATAAATGCTTCAATTAATTTTAGTTTAAAACCTTTAATATTCTTAACTTACATACATTAATTAAAGCATTTATGTTTATTTTTCCATTGATAAGGATAAACCTTTGGTTTTTCTTATCATTTAATGTTTTACACTTATGTTTTTAAGTACAGATTACATTTTCAAGGAGTTCAGGATAAAATTTATCAAGGAAATACACAAAATGGAGTTAATCTGCAGAATTTGGGTGACCAGGGGCTGATCCGCGGCCGAGAATGGCAGATTCTCGGTAACTTCAGTAAGCAGCACACAGAAATTCGGAGAAAAATTCTCTGAAAAACGCGTGCCGCGGCCGCGGATGTGCGTCCTCGGTCGCGACACGCGTGGTTAAGGCACTCATCAGTCCGGATTTTTGCCTATTTTCAGCCTATTCCTATTCCTAATCTAACTATTACTCTTCCTATTCAACCCTATATATCCCTATTACTTACACAAACCTCACATCACCTCCAATTTTAACCAATCCCTTACTCTAACCTCTTCCCAATACCTTACTTTTACTCTTCCCAATTTATTCATTACCCTTTTCAATCACCTACACCTTTCAAATTCAAGACTCAATACAACTTCTACTTCATCTTCAACCTCAAGCTTTTCTCTTTTCATCTTTTATTTTTCTAACCTTAACCACCATAACCATGCCTAGAGCAAAGCGTGTTGGACACAAGCCGGCTGTCACCGAGGCTAATCGCCTTCCTGTTGGTTGCGGGGCTTATTTCGATATTCATTCCGAGGAAGAAGTTGGACGTTTCAAGCATTTTTCAAACGCCACTCGTAAGTTCGTGGACATGCAGTTTCTTGACTTTGATTCGGTAAGGAAGTTGAACTTCGCTACTCAAATTGATACTTTTATTGAGACTTTGGGGTGGGCAACTTTTGCTTCTATGCGTTTTCCCCAAATTACAGATTATGTGGTTGAGTTTTTGGTTACTTTGAAGATGAACAAAAAGAAAACGGAAATTTCTTTTAGGAATAATGGTACTACCTATACCATAGATTATGAGGCTATGGGGAATATGTTTGGTTTCCCTACTAGTGATTTTTATGATAAGCCTAAGGATTTCGACAATAACTCTTTTTGGCAAACTCTTTCGGATCAAACTTCTTTCGACTCTAAAAATACTTCAAGAAAATTGATTAAGGACAATTGTGTGTTCTTCTTTCACAAATATTTGAGTTTTTCACTATTTGGTCGTGTTGAGAGTTCGAAGATTCAAGTCCGGGATTTGTTTGTTTGGGATTGTTTATTCAAAGGTTTAAAGGTTGATAGCATTGGAATGATATTTGACAATTTGTATCGTGCTTCGAGGGCTCATACCAATCAAGTCCCTCTCGGTAATTTAATCACCGCTATTGTTTTGGGAGCACGGGATGCATTGGCAACTTATGACATGTCCACCTACCATGGGTATGTTCCGGTTTTGGACATTGCGGCTCTTGAGCGGGCTCATTTATTGGTTTCTGTGGTTCCTCCCGTTTTTATTTCTTATGCTTCCCGTATTGCACATCTTCGTGGCACTATGGGTGGAGGTACTTCTAGTTCCCAAAATGTAGGTACCGAAGAAGGAAGTGCGGAGGAAGGAGCGGACGATGCACCACATGCCCAAGCAACTCGCGATGATGATCCGGTGGATTTAAGGCGTATTTTGAACCAAATCAATGCAAATAATAGACAAATGAATTTAAGAATTGATGATTTGGTGGAGAACAACATGGTGCTGAATGACCACCTCAATACTTTGAGGCGTGAGCATAGATCGACTCGGCATCGGATGCTTTCATTTTTCCGTCGCCGAAATGTGGAAACTTCACCAACACCTCCGGATTCCCCGCCGAATGTTTAGGTTTTATCTTTCATTTTCTTATTATATTGTTTTAATTTCAGTTTCGTCCATTTCTATTTATTATGTTTCGTACAATTCCAATTTAATTTTATGTTGAATGTTTTTCTTTGCTAATCTTTCTTTTATTTTCGTATGTTTTATTTTTAATGTTTTATCTCAATTTTACACCAATGAGGACATGGTCCAATTTCAGTGTGGGAGGAGATATATACATATATCATTTTATACAAACGAATGAATGCAACAAAACAAGATTTTTTATTTTTTTATTTTATGCAACACTTGTTTTCACAAATACAAATGCAACGTATATTGCAACACTTTTATAAACTTAACATTTTTATACATTTATAAATTAATCATAAGTTAAAAAAAATTTTTTATGATTATTTTTAGGTTATCATTATCGATAGAAAGAATATATTTCTATACGGGTAATATTTTTCAAAAAAAAATTTTTTTTTTTTTTTTCAAATCTTCGACACGATTTTAAGTAAAAATTGTTTAGAGTGAATGTATTTAAGTAATAAATTCTTTAATTTTAATCTCTATTTTATATCATGAAATTCATGATACAATAGATCTTATTTTAAATTTTCAATTAGGTTTATAGGCATTAAATTGAACTAACAATTTTTTAGCTCAGTTTTGATTTTGTCTTACATTAACACCAATTGAAGTTTTTAAGGAAACTATAGCCATAATACATGTTGAATTTTAAGTCAATATAGGATGAATGTGCTAACTTTCTTTTTCCCAAGTTACAATTTATAATTCATAATCAAAGAAAGAAAAAATCATATTCTTAACTTTTGGCCACGATTGAGACCAACCTTACCACAGTCGAGGTATGAAAGGAAAGAAATAAATAAATAAAAGCGTGCTTTTGGCCACGATTGCGACCACCCTTATCACAATCGAGGTATGAAAGGAACGTTTAAATAAGAAAAATTAAGCGTGTTTAAAGTTTAAAGTAACGATTGCGTCCACCCATGGCATGGTTGATACCTCTTAAGCGAACACAAATAAAATGCATATAAAGTTACGGTCGAGACCACCCTTATCACGGGCGTAACTAAGCAAATAAATTAAACTTAATAAATCATATATAATAATTCAAGTTTGGGAAAGGAAATTTGGTGCTTTGAAATGCCTCGAGATGAAAGACTCAATAACATGGGTGCTTACATCGTCCCGAATACTTCAATTTAAACATTGAAATACAAGACGAATGATATATCGTATTTATACTAAGTTAGTTTGATATTTTGCGTATAAATTTGCCATGCGAAGTTAGTATTTTCGGCTTAACTAATTTAAAAGGTAAACACAAAGATATATGTTTTATTTTCATAAAGAGATTAGTTAAGGAATAAATTCAGTGAAATTTTGCTCGGGACTAGCAAAAGATTAAGTGTGGAGATTTGTTAAGCCCAAAATATACCTAAAATATCATTAATATTTACATCATTTTTATTACAAATTTGTGTTATTTATATCTGTTTAGATTACTTTTACTCTCAAATATCTTTCTTTCTTGCAAGGTACCTAAATATTTGGTAAAATCCAAATAGGAACGAAAAAGGATCAAAAACAGAAGAAAAACCATACAAAAGGAGTAAAAGACGACGTAAATCAAAAGCGCCAAGTCAAGGACACGAACGAGAGCAAAGAAGTGAAAAAACGCACCGTGCCGCGACCGCGAATCCACCACCCAGCGACACGCGTCCTTCAGCTACTTCCTCCCTTCGTCCAAAGCTTAACTTGATGTTCCCCCATTCACGGCCGAGGATCCCCATTCTCGGTAAGTGTAGAATTCTGCTAAAGGTGCAATGAACACATGTTGAAAATCAAGAAACGCGTTCGTTCGGGTGGATAGAAAAGACTCTTCACAAAGAACACAATTCTTAACAACGGACACGACTCTTTACCAACGAATACGTCTTTTCACAAAAGGACATATCACTTCAATCACAACCCTTCAACATCTATAAATAAAGAGTTGATGTTGAGAAAAATGCGATGTAATGTTATGTAATATAGATATAGAATCAGAGCGTAGAACTAATGTATAAGTTCTAAGTAAAAACAATTCGAGAGTTTAGACATTGTTCCAGTTTTAGTTTGCATTTTGGTAGAGGCCGACCGAATCCCTATTACGAAGTTACAGCGAGAAGATTGAGTAGAGTGTTCGCCCCTGAGCCTGACAACCTCTAAGGAAACCCAAGGAAAGGACTGATCAGCCGTTCACTTGCACGCCCTCGAAGAACTCGATGCTCCATGTTCTCTGTAAACTTGTATCAATTTATATTTCATCTAATAAAGTCCGTTCTATTCGATAAATCGTTATGCAGCACTTATGGTAACCAACCCAATAAAGTGATTGCTGGTGTTTTCATTAAAACATAGTTAATTCAAAATCATTACAAGGAAACTTTGTTGAACACTTAGGCAAATTATTATCTCGGTAGAGTTTTAATTTGGTTAAGGGCATTATGCCGGCTAAAGGGTTTTGCCATGTTCAAAGCCAATTAATTAGAGGTTCCGTCATTTATTTCATCATCATAATTAATACAAAGTTTAAGTTGTTTTCTCTGCTCAATGCAAACGAATACATTTATTTGTTTTTCTAAAAGTTCTAAATGTTCCTGTTTTGTAAAATTCATCCCTAAATCAGAAAACTTTTCTAACGATCGATATATTCTAATATAAAATCTTATTCTAGCATTTTCAAATACTCAAAGTCCACAAACTCAATTAAACAATTATTTTTCCTAAATTCAATTACACAAATTTCAATTTTCATTAACATTCAATAGTAAATCTAACAAGTTCGAAATTTACAGATTCAAAAATAAGTTTTTCGTTAAAAAACGTATCCCTGTGGGATCGATATTTTTATTACTACAAGCGAAACCGTGCACTTGCGGAAAGCGCTCAACATCTTCCAATACGCGGGGCGTAGATCAAGCAACCAGATAAGGTCTGCTTCAGAGGCTCCAATACGCGGGACGTAACCTCAGAGACGCCACGCGTAAAACTTGGCAACAAGGCGTTTCGAGATCAGAATCTCCAACACGCGGGGCGTCCATTCTCATACGCAGGACATACTTCCTTACGCGGGACGTAATGCCAAGTACGCCACGCGTATGCACCATCAACAAAACGCGCCAACTCTAGAAGCTGCACTACGTGGGGCTTAATCAACATTACGCGAGGCGTAACCAAGAATACGCGGGGCGTATCGTCTCTTCCGGCAGCAGTTGGAAGGAGTCAACAACAGTTTGTGGAAGTTGAGGTAATGGGATGATGTGGCATTGGTGGTTAGTGGTAGTTGGAGGAAGTTGAGGTAGTGGGGTGATGTGGCATGGAGGTGGTTCAGTTAGTTGGTGAATAATTACCAAAATGCCACTGAATAATTACCAAAATGCCACTCCAAAATACTATAAATAGACCCCCTCCCCTTCATTAAAAATCACACTCAACACACATACAAACCCCTCTCTAAAGGTTACTCTCAATGCTCTCTTTTTAGTTCTTAGTTCTTAGCTCCTAGTTCTTCAAGTTCTTCAAAGTTCTTCCTTTCGTTCTTCATTTTTCTTAGTTTCAATCCCTCTTTTAGCTCTTTTTCAGCTTTAATCCAAGTTTCAATAGCCTCTTTCCAAGTCATTTCCAATTCAATTTAGCATTCCAAGCCTTCAATTTGCTCAATTCCTAGCTATAATTCTGTTTTCAAATCAATTTTCCAGATTCGTCCAACTACTTTCAAAGCCCGATTCCGTCTGTTTAAAGTCATTTTTTGCTTTCAATCCCTTCGACAAAGTTGTTCCTAACGTCCTGAAGTTCGATCTAGTGTATTTATTTGCCCAATTCCGTGCCCAGAAACTCTAGTTACAAGCCGATCTTTCCAGCCCAAATTCTTTTAGACATTCTGTTTCCAGAATTTTCCAGATTCGTCCAGTTATTTTCAACTCCCAATTTCGTCTACTTAGCATCCGTTTTAGCTTTCGATCCTTTATAGAAGTTTGTTCCTGACCTCCTGAAGTTAAATTTAGCCTATTTACTCGTCCAATTCCACATCCTTAAGCGCCCAAACGAGCCTCTCGAAGTTAAAGGTTAAATCTGCCCCATTTGCCTACCAACGTTGTGCCATTGCCAAGATCATATACCGTACGGACCCGACCGGTTGCAGCTCTCCGAGGACCTCGCACTAACACCAAAATTCAACATCAATCCGAGATAGCTATTGTGGCTCCGAGTTTGTTGTTGAATTCCAATTTAATTTAATTACACTTCAATTCCTTGTATTTGATTTGTCCTTCCAATTCAATTGAATTAGCTATATGTTTAGTATAGAAGTTCTTCAATTGTAATTCATTTCCAGTTTCATGTTTCAAACACTTATTCAATCAATAAAATACCAATTTTCACCAAATCTTGTGTCAATTTCGCATCTTTCAATTTCTTTATTTTTCACGTCTTCGATTTATTCACATTAGCTTAAATAAAACAATTTATCTAGCAAAGTTTCTATAACGGCGCTAGAGACCCAAGAGGGACTTTTTCAATCATTGCGTCCCTCGCTAATCGCTTCGAGTAGATTTCAAGTTTTGGCGCGCAAATTCCATAAACCTAACCATTTTAATTGAGAAGTAATCTTCTCTGGCACGCCCGCACCCTAACCACACGTGACAAGGTTGAAATTAGCATATTCGCAAAATATCGCTAACAGATAGTTTAGCAGGTTCTATCCAAAAGACGACTGTTCATCTGATAGGCTGGGATAGACCAGGTGAAGGGATGGTAAAGTTGAACACCAATGGGTCGCGTAAAGAGGACAGGAGAATTGCTGTCGGCGGTGTATTGAGAGATGCAAGAGGTGCTTGGTTGTCAAGTTTTGCTCAGAATCTGGGTTTGGGCTCCTCTTTTATTGCTGAGCTCCGGGGTATCTTTTCTGGGCTTAGGGTGGCAGAGAATCTGGGGATTAGGAGACTGCTAGTGGATTCAGACAATCTCGAAGCAATCAAGATGATTTCTGATAAAAGGGCTATGTGTTTAGGGAGCCAGAATTTAGTTAAAGCAATTAGAAGGATTTGCTCCTCTTTCGATTCTATCAACTTTTACCATGTTTTCAGGGAGCAGAATCGGGTGGCAGATCGGCTTGCTGTTGAGGGCCATTAGAGGGCTTTGGGCGTCTCTATTTTCTTTTCTCCTCTTGGTTTTCTGTTATCTTTGCTTTCTGAAGATATTGTGGGGGTTAGCTTTCCTAGGCTAATCCCGATTTAATTTGTTGTGGTGTTTGTTTTGTCTTTACTTTCTTTTCCCTACCAAAAAAATAATAATGTTGAAAATTTTAATTTTCTTCTAAAATTATTGGTTGATTGACAGATTCTATTGAGATTTGACATGAAAATTAAAAGTCATCAAAAGATGAAAAAAATAATATATAAATAAAAACTAAAAAAAATTATCCTAGAATACACTTTGGTAGATTGCAAACATGATATACGAAATAGAAAGTAAAAACAAATTAGAAATTATAAGCATAGAGCTAGATATTAGAAAATAAAAGAGTTGTAATATTTGTATAAATATGGAAAAAAAAACTAATGTTGTGGCACCTGGATCCGACCGGTCGGTCGAAACAGTCGGATCGAAAACCATACAAGTCTCCAATCTGGATCTTCATGGGTTTACGAATCCTCAATAGTACAGTGAATCAGGATCGACTTAGGAATCGGGAGTCTAACCAGGAACAGGGATGCCCCTGAATTTTTTTATTTTTTAAAATCCTTTGAAAAATGAAAAATAAAATCTAAAACAACTAAAATCTAAAATGATTTTAAAAGGAATTTATATCCATCGCAACATTTTAAATAAATTACTTTTTAAACATTGTCCATAAAAAGATAAATTATAACCAATGTTTTGAAAATCGGACCGGACGTTGAACCGGTGAGATAACTGGTTCAAGGTTCAATAGGTTCAACCGGAATGGTTCAACCGGATAAATAAATAAATAAATATATATATAAAAAATAAAATGATGTTTCATTGAACATAAAATTAAAAATTTCATACATATAATAAACAATTCTTAAGTTACATATTAATTAAAAATTAAAAATCATACAGATAATATAAAAATTAACACATCGGTAACCAATCCTTAATTTAACACATTAATTAAAAATTCACACATCTAAAATCAAACCCATAGTTTAACACAATATTAAGATTAAAATTAAATTAATTAACACCAATTATTAAAGAGGTTGTTCTCTACCTAATTTTTAAATTTTTTCCTTAATTCAATATTTTTTTCAAAAAATGGCAAAAAACCAGAATCAATCCGGTTCACTGGTTCAACACCGGTTCGCGGTTCAACCCCGGTTTGATGCGGTTTAATATAGTTGAACCTGTATAGCTAAAACCGGACCGGACACTTGACTGGTTCGCAGTTCGACCGGTCGGTCCGGTCCGGTTTTCAAAACACTGATTATAACTTGAGTGATGCTAATTGTTTAGTAAAATCAACGTAGAGTTGATATCATATTTTGTGGGAAGCTACATCTTTTTTTTTTTTTTTTTTTTTTTTTAAAATTAAACACATCGCAAAAGGATGATTTCTATTTTACCACTAATCTAAATTATAACAATATTATAGTTTCAGTTTTATACGGTGGGTTCCAATTTTTCAATAGTCTAAATTATTTATAGGAAGATTATAGTTTACAATATATGTAGTATAAACAAAACTAAATATAATTGTTGCTTGAAGCGATGCTCTCCTATTGTTTTCAAGCTAATAAATCATTTTAGCTTCATTGTTTGTCTTTATATATATCAAATCTGATTTTAGATTTTTTTAAAAAAATAAAGTTGAAATTTTGACCTTTGAAACCCGCTAACTCGTAACCGGTTTTCAGGTTTAACTACTCAACCGACCGATTCAACAGGTTTAAGACGGATTTCGGCATTTTTTAAATATTCTAGATAGGTTTATTTGTTAGGTTCGGTTCATTGACCGTGCTGGGCCGATCAGCGTATACAACCTTGATTAGTTAAATTTTTAAAAAGTAGATTGCATGAGATCCTAAAGTGTTAAAATTGGTTAAGAAAATGGTCATAGTTCTTCTTTAGTAGTTGAGTACAAGTTGCTCTATCATGGGATTCCTTCCACTAAAAATGGAAGGAGTTGAGATTTGGTAAACTTGTAAGATGACATCTATCTACTTACTTTTTTCCTTTTTGAAAAATCTATCTACTTCATTTGACACATTTCATACCGATAAGGTGTAAAGATACCCCTAACGTTTATAGTCAAGAACAATTTTATCCCTAACATCTAAAATTGTGCGATTTTACCCCTATCGTTGGCACCCAAGAATGATTTTACCCACTAACATTGGCAAGCTGGGTCAATTTCAAACATTCTTATAACACACATATATTTTGTTTCTTATTCTGCACTAATTGCATATCAGTTTGTTTAAAAAAAATATATATAGTTTGTGTGATTAAATAATAGAATTGGAGATTAATATTATAAATTCGGTAAAAAAATTGAATTTTTTTTGTCCAAATTGTACAATAGACAGTATATTTTTTTTAAATTAACGTCTAATCATATGTTTATGATGTTTATGATCTGTTATTAATGAGTGATAAAACGGCTTATATGTGAAAAGTAGATGACAAGATTTATGACCTAGAAGACAGTTTGATGAATTATTTTTATTTTTCAAATTGATCCAACTTGATAACGTTATGGGTGAAATTGCTCTTGGCTGTCAATGTTATAAGTAAAGTTGCATCATTTAGACGTTAATGATAAAATTGCTCCTGAATGTAAATGTGAGATGTTAGATGTATTTTATACCTTATCCCCATTTCATATCATATCTCCAAAATTTCGTGATAAATAGAAATAGACGAAAAAATGTGGAAGGCCACACTTTTGGAATCGGTGCAGCATGGTTTTCATCATCGCCAACAGCATACTGTACAGCTTTAGGAAGGAACTTTTTACTTATTAGATTTGCGTGTAAAAGACGGCCCAATAATTGAGTGCCAACGTAACAACCGGAGATTCTGTCTTCCATGTGATTGGATGGTGTTTCAGATTCCATCACCCAAAAATCCACATGTGAGGGGAGAATATAACTTGGGTTTAGTTTAGGAAACAAAATGATTGCATGTAATGGAAGTGGGGTTTAACCATTGCCAATAATAATTGTCCCATGTTTCTCTATTCTCCATTTTCATCTTTAAGCCTGACATTTGACACCTCACCAAATTTTATATTTCTCTAATTTATCCAATTTACTCATATTATTATAAGAAAAAGAAAATTTCAACCTTTAAATAGTTTAGAAAATATAATTAAAATAGGTTGAAATTTTTTTTATCCCTTTACCCAAAGGTAAATTAATGGAATACTTCACAATTAGTTCATTTCAAATTACTATAACATATACTCGAGTATTCATTAGTTTTCTTGAAAGATTTGGTAGTTTCATTTTCTGATGTTCCTTTAAGATAGAGATTGATTGAAAGAGAAAGACTCTCCATGCTTAGTTAGTAAGAGTACTATTGTGTAAGAAGTAAAGTAAATGTGTACATTTTAAACGAGTAAGATTCTTTATATAAGATCTAAATAGTTATATTCTGAATAAGATAAACTGAATCTAATGTGAATATGAAAGAATCCTTAAAGAGACCTGATTTTGTTTGATTTTGAGATAATTGCTCTTTCCAGATATTCTTAATTACAATAAGATTAGGATACCCTCAGCAAAAAAAATCACACTTCTAAAAGGAGTCCAGAATCGGGTCTTAGTGAGGGGGATGCAGTTAATATTATATAAGCCAGATCTCAATATCTTAATTTGAGTATCAAATATTCATATTCATTGTCAAAAGCCCCTAATAAATTTGGTATAGTCTTTTAAGGCGGAGAAAGAGTTGAAAATAGGGAAGAAAATATCTAAAAGCAGAGAAAGAGTTTTTGCCTATTCGTTTTGCAAATGAATATATTATGCAGAGAAAAAGTTGAAAACTGGAAAGAAAATATCTAAAAGCTTGTTGACATGTCACATTATTTAGTGTGTCCAATGGAAGGCGATAGATGATAGCTTATTTGTAGCCTTGCTTCGGGGAACGTGTGCACGTTAGAGAGAGATACAAGTCAACTCAAAACTAGCCATAAGCACTTTAATTATTAGATTCTACTTTTTTTTTTCTTGGTTAAATCTATTAGAACAATTTTAGACCATTATGATGTTACTAGTTTTAATATGTAATTAGATGATTTAATCTTAACCATTGATCCATTTTTAACCCTAATGCACAATCTTCACTCAATGGTGCTAAATACCCTCCATATATATAGATTTATTTCAATTTTAAGGATCCATAATCTTTAATTTTACCTTTTTCACCAATTTAGTTTGGTGGGAAGTTATTATGCATGAACTTTGAAGATGTTTAGCCTTATTTTATTAAAGTTATTCATTTGCAAAGTTGTCATTTCTTTATTCATGAACATTAAATACAAGTTTGGTGTTTGCATGAAGAGCATGAAATAGTCATCTATAAGGTAGAACTAGTTATGAGTAAGTTGCTGTAAGTATTTCTCTTTAAAAACCGGATGCATGATTGTTTGTTGTTGTTTATTGAAGTGTTTAAATATCTTATAGGTATGGTCAACCTATGATGTGTCATATGGGTCAAACCCACAATATAAGAACCAAGGCTCATCAAGACATATGGTCTGATCCCATAAGACAATAAGAAGAGCCTGCCAACCAGGAAACTCTCAATATAAAAGTCTAATCCATCTTAGAAGCCTTATATAAGGAAAACCAATCCCATTAATAAGGGGCAGATTCTTTCTATATCTGACTCCCTTTTCTCTCTCCCTCTCTTGTTATATTTTGTCCCATTTAGATATCTAACTTCGACGTCAAAAATTCCATAGGGACCGTTTCTGGTACAAGAGGAGTCACCAATAACAATGTAGCCCTAGAAATTTCACGTCTCTATTATTTGGTGCGGTAAGCGTGGAGTAACAAGCAATCTTCATTTTCCTTTGGTTATAAAATCCATTTGGTAACGAAATATGAAAAATCATCAGCCAATTCCTACTCCTACAAAGGAAATGTCGACCATACCTAGTGGGGCATCTAGCTCCGGATGGGAAGAAACCTTGTTAAGTCCCATACGAATACCCTAAAATCTCGCCCATTTGCTCACTAAAGTCAAGTTTGACAAGGAGGCAACGAGTTCCTCTGCATAACCACCCATCAATATGATTAGAAGTTTCCAAACCACCCAGGTGGTTCAAACCGATGCATAGATGAAAATCATCAATCAGAAATGAGTCTTGTAAGAGGAAATCACAAAGATTTGTGACTTCCTCAAAGCGCAAGCAACTCCGCAATAGTGAACCCAACCTCGACTTCCCCACTATTAACGGAACCAACCTCAATACTCCTTATAGAAGTCACTACATAAACAACACAGTCTACATGCCCTCTCATAACGACCCTACAACCAACGACTCCTTCTTATCAACATGCATTACTTTCAATGACCCGCGCAATGATAACCATGGCTCTACAGGAAGTGGAGGACCTGCTAGAATCAAAGATCCAAAGATTTTTGGATAAGCGAGCCTTAGGAGGGGTAAGAAGGGGAAACATAATGTCAAGAAAAACCCCAAGCGCACCGCATCATCGAGACACGCTTTCCAAAAGATTTGAAAACTCCCAAGCAAATCTTGTACTTTGGCACCGAAGATCCCAATAATCATATGACTTCATTCATGAGCACTATAAGCTTATATTCCAAAGATGGGGATATTATATGTAAGGTTTTTCTCACCATTCTGTCTACAAGTGCGCATGAATGGTACATGAGTCTAGCCCTAGAGTCCATCGACTTTTTTGACCTGCTCAATGACCTCTTTCTATCCTACTTCACGGTCCATCAAGATATATGGTCCAATCCCATAAGACAAGAATAAGGGCCCATCAACTATGCAACCCTCAATACAAAAGTCTAGCCCATCTCAGAAGCCCTATATAAGGCCATCCAACCCATTAATAAGAGGTCAGACTCTATCTCTCCGACTCCTTTTCTATTTCTAGTTATATTCTCTCCCATTTAGATATCTAACTTGGGCGTCAGAGTATTTCCGAGGGACTGTCCCCGGCACAGGAGGAGTCACCAACAACAGTATAGCCCCAAAAATCCCATCTCTCCATTAACCTATATTAAGTCAAATAAATAACAAAGGAACTTGGTCTATGAAATTGAACTATCACAAGGAACATGCTGCTAGGGTTGGGATCACAATTGGCACTACGACAATGCTTTCTTTTATACCTTGTTATATTTCAAATGCTCTCTGGAACTTAATATGCATAAAAACAATTAATGACAAAGGAAATTGGTTAAAAGGTTTTCATAATTTTTTTTTAGTAAAACGAGAATTGAGCTTTCATCAATGTAGTGAGAGATACTTTGTACCTATGTTTAGCTAAGCACCATTTAATCATAAAGATAATGCTTTACACAACTTCCAGATATAGTTGAGAATCTATTCTTCCTGTTCTTATTGTGAGTTAAGTGTGTTACTTCAAGCTAATTTACTTACCGCTATTTTGTTTATGTTTATTTACTTTGGATTAATGCATATTTACACCATTAAACTTGGTACGTTTTGTTTATTGATACCTTGAACTTTTAAAATAACCAATCACACACTTATAGTAGGTTTTAAAAACCTATCACACACTTATAGTTGACTTTAAAAACCTATCACATACCTATAGTTGGCTCATTTGGACAACATGTCTACTAAATCGTTGATATGTCATCTTTGACAGATCAGGTGACATACAGAACGAACTCATACGCTTTTTTTCCCTATAGCATGCATGTGTCACCTAATTTGTCAAAAATGACAGATCAACGATTTTATGTGTAGGAGGTCCGAATGAGATAACTATAGGTATATGGTAGGGTTTTAAAGCTAATTATAAACGTGTGATAAATTATTTTAAAAACTCAGGGTACCAATAGACAAAACTTGCCCGTGTAAATACTTATTACTTTTCTAATAGTAAAAAACCATCACAAACTATTTATAAAAGGGATTACTTTCTTGCAACACCAAATGATCTATACTCTATTTATCACTTGTGCTAGTATCACTCCTTTTTGTGAGAAACATTTAACATGAACCACTTTGGGCCCAAATGGTTTAAATTGTCTTTTTATCATGCTTTTTAGGATATTATCGGTTTTTGTATCTACCGTCGCAGTGAAAAGTTTTTTTTTTTTTCAATCTGCTCTTATTTACCCGGGTCTAAATTCAAACTTAATGGTTATCTTACCTAAGCTAGAGGGTACATTAGAAATTGAGCAATTCAAGCCTTACCTTTAAGATTATTTCAAAAGATCTTGTTGATCATTTGACAGAAATGGCTGTTAAAATTGTTTAATGCAACTACTTCGAAAGGAACCAATATGATTAATAAAAAAATGCTATAGGGAAATATGGAGCTGGAAATTGACATCAACAACACACTTGATTGGAATTTTATTTTAATGGTTATGAAAGCTTTTGATTTCTCTTTGCATTTCAAGAAATAGATCTTAAGCATTTTTTGACTTGGTTATGTTTTGGGACTTGGCTAAGGGTTATTAGTGTCCATCAAGGGACCTTTTTCGCCTATTCTATTTGGAAGACTTTTTGAGAAAATGGTTGTTGTAGTTAGGTGAGTGACGTGCGTTTTACGTATACGTGCATGTGAAGGTAATTGTACCTTAGTCGTATATCAAGTAATAAAGTAAAAGTAGAGTATCGTTCCCACGGGGATTGTGATTATAAGTACTAATCTCTTTGCTTACTATCTATTATTTAAACAATCAAAACGTAGAGTTTGTCGGACAACCAAGTTAAGACTTAAGCAAGAAATGAAATGAAAATTATACAAATTAGGTGAGAGATTACTTATATTGAAAGAAATTAAGGCTTCTAGCTTCATTTAATCTTTTTGTTTGGTAATAACACTTAACCCCTTTTAAGTTGTTTTATCCTTTTTAAGATGACAATTTTTCTTATTAATTAATAGCTTCTCGAGATTGGCTCTAAACTCTCGATTAATTACTTTCCATTGGTCCGACTCAAGTAATTAATCTAGAGAAGCATTAAGTTTTATTAATCTAAACCTTTTTAACCTACTTTACCTTGATCCGGCTAAAGTGATTACTTAAGATTCAAGAAAAATCGCTCGAGTAATTAGTTCTAAACTTTCGATTAATTACTTTCCCTTGGTCTGGCTCAAGTAATTAATCCAAGAAGCATTACGTTTTCTTAGTTCCAAACCTTTGATTTATTACTTTCCCTTGGTCCGGCTCAAGTAATAAATCTAAGATTTATAATAAGATTCATGAAAAACCTTGAAAAACCAATTAGCCACACTAAATAGTCATTAGGTCCAACTTATAAATTTCGATTAATCAATTTAATCACGGTCAATATAAACGATTAATTATGTTCAAGTAGAAATTTGGTCCATCTCCTACAAGCATTAAGAATCATAAGTTAGTTCTCAAAAAGGATAAACATAACTTAAATAGGTTAAACGTAATTACCACATAATTAAGGTTAAGATCCGCTTTTAGCCTTAGTTAAGGAGGTTTTAGCCCATGATTAGAGTAAATTACATCAATGGTACCTGAATTATACCTCAATTCACACTTTCGTACCTGAATTACATTGTCTCAAAAATATACTCCAAGTATGAATGACCGGACAATTTAATATTTTTAACCGACACTAACCAGTCAATTAGAATTTAGTCCATTTATTTGACCACTTTTAAGATTTTAACTATTTATTTAATAATTTTTAATTAAAAATTAAAAAAACTCTATCTCTCTCCTCTAATCTGTCACTCTCGTCGTTTCTCTCTCTTTCTCTCTCGTCGATGATGAAGTCTGGCGACTCAACCGCTGCTCGGCGTCGACTAATCTATTACTCTCTTCGTTTCTCTCTCTTTCTCTCTCGTCGATGATGAAGTCTGGAGGCTCAACCGCTACTCGGCGTCGACTGATCTGTCACTCTCTTTGTTTCTCTCTCGTCGATGATGAAGTTCGGCGGCTCAACCGCTGGTCGGCGTCGACTACTGTGGTTACAATAATAGCAATCACTGCGAGTTGCTTCCGACGGTTCTTATGGCTGACACGGACACATCCCTTCCAAGGACAGGAGCTCAAATCTCAAATCTTCTGCATTGCATCTCTAATCTTGTCTGGTAGAGAATAGATCATTTTCTCAGTACTTATTTCATTCTTGGCACCACTTTCTGAAACATATAAACTCAGTAATGTAAATAACCAATTTTTATATTCATCTTTCCAAAATGAAAAGATTGAACCAACAATCCACAGAAGCATAAAGAAACAAAATAGCCTGTTTTATATTCATCTTTCAACAGTTTTAATCTTAAATTTGGAGGTGAGAAGGTTGGATTTATTAGAGAGAAAGGAGATGGGAGAGAGACAAACATTGAATTTTCATTCTTTAGAGAGAGAAAGGAAATGGGAGAGAAGGAAAATAAGAAGAAGAACTATTCTAGTTCAGTAAAAATTGAAGAGAGAGTAAGAATGGAAGAGAGATAAAGAAACTAAGAGAGATTAGTTAAAATATTAATTAAAAAGAGTCAAAATTCGGGTTGACCAATTAGTGACTGGCTAAATGTATTATATTGTCCGGTTATCATTACTTAAAGTATATTTTTGAGACAAAATGTAATTCAGGTACTAAAGTGTGAATTGAGATATAATTCAGGTACTATTGATGTAATTTACTCCCCATGATTAGATTAAAACACACCTTAGAAAGATAAATAATGGAGTTCATAGTAATAAAAGAGATTGAAGTTTAGAAAAAACCGTAATGACGATTGCCGAATGAACTTGTTCGGTAACTTAAAACTTACTTTTATTGGATGAACTCTTGCACAAACAACAACTTGAGCACAATAACAACAATTAAAAAAACACACAAACAACTAATTCTTAAAGAGAAGAATTAGCAAAATAACATTATAGAGGGAGAAATTTAGCCTAAGCTTGGTGTGTCCTTAAATGGATCCCAAGGTCTCATTTTATAGTAAAATGACACAAATGCTTCTAAAGACTCAGTCTCGTTATGTCCCATAACTCCTTAATCTTCCATACTCATCTTTAAAGAGGCTGGTGGAAGACTTTGACAATTTGGGAGTTGAAATGAGTAAAGGTAGGAAAGGAATCATAGGCTTCAACATGTTCATCAACTTGGGATAATTTTATGGGTCTGTTACACTTCGAATTTGGAGATGATAGTTGTTAGTCATTTGTACATCTTTCTCTTAGCTTTCCAATGCATTTTGAATCGCCTCAATTCGAGTCCGTATGAGGGAGATACGATGAAAATACGAAAATATGTCAAATCTGTCCTAGTGTGAACAATTAGGCCTGTATTACTGCCAGCTCCATCTCGACGAGATGCATACAAAAATCATTTTTTCACTCCATTTTACTCCCGAGTTCTCGCCTTAAACCCCGACTTTGGTTATTTGTGCCGAAAACCTTGCGAAATTGCCTGAAAAACACACAAAATGATTTAGATACATAAAATGAAGAAAATATACAAAAACCATTATTGAAACTTATCAAAATATCACTAAAAATGTATTAATTAAGTACGGGAAATGCTATAAATCATGACGATAACAGTGAGTAAGGGGCTCTAACTCTTATAATCTAACTCTAGGGCAGAGCTGTCAAAATGGGTAAATGGGTCAACCCAATCCAACCTATTTAGTGGATGGGTTAAGACAATCCATTTATATATGGGTTATTGTGACCCAACCCATTTATTAAATGGATAACACGAGTTGACTCATTTAATCCAATTAACAAAATCTAATTAAAAATTGGAAAAAAAATAAAAAAATACATAAAGTTTAAAAACAGAAAGGAAAACTTTGTAATTCTAGTGGATTTTTAGAATTTTAGAATTTTAAAAATCTGTAATTCTAAATTCTGGAATTTCAGGAATCTGAATTCTAGATTCTAAAATTCTAGAAAATTTTAGAATTTCAGAAAATACTAGAATTTCAAAATTTCAAAATTCTGAAATTCTAGAAAATATTAGAATTCCAGTATTTTTTGGAATTCTATAAAATACTGGAATTCTTGAAATCTGGAATTCTAGATTCTAGAATTTTGGAATTCAGAATTTTAAATTTAGAAAATACTAGAATTCTAGAATTTTGAAATTCCATAATTCTAAAATTTCAGAAAATACTAGAACTCTAGATTCTGGAATTCCAAAAATTGGTATTTCAGAAAATACTGAAATTAATTTAAGTATACTCTAGGATCCTAAAACTAGGGAATTATAGATTCTAGAAAATTCTGGAATTCCAGAAAATACTAGAATTTCAGAATTCTAAATATTTTAGAAAATACTAGAATTCTATATTCTGGAATCCTAGATTTTGGAATTGCATAGTTATAAAGTTATAAAAAAATACTAGAATTCTAGATTCCGAAATTTCAGAATTTCAGATTCTAGAATTCCAGAATTCTGGAATTTCAAAAAAAGAAAAGAAAAGTATGAGGAAAATACTTCTACATTTTTATGGTGTTCAGAGATTTGTCGCGAATTTGATAACGGTAAAAACTATAACACTATTTTTGGGATACAAAACCCAGGTACAATTTGCGAAAACGTGAAAGCACAGCTTTTTTTAAAAAATTAACTATTGATTTTATCAGCTTAAAGTCTGATATAAATTCACGATTCTATTTTTCACATTTTCATGTTTTTCCATTTTTCTCGTTTTTCAGTTTTTTTTGTTCATGTTTCACAAATTATTAAATGAGTTAATTTGTCAACCCAACTAACTCACAATCCAATCCATTTATTATATAGATTAGATGGATCGGCCCATTCATGACCCAACTTATAAATGAGTCAATCCAATCCATTTATTCTATGAGTTAAGTGGGCTATTAAATGGATTATGATCCATTTTGACACCTCTACTCTAGGAGCGGTTTTAGCTTGAAGCATAACAGTGTATAGTGAACTTTCTTAGCAGCGGGTAAATTAGACAGAGTCGATTGTTTTCCGCTATTTCTGTTATCCAACAACGTCACATGCTTTTTATCTAGTATTGAAAGAATTTATTTAGGCATAATACATTCCAATTTCGAAGTTGTCCAAAAACTGTAACTGATCCCTAAATTTAAAAACGTTACAACTAATCCTTATCTTACTTATTTGGAACAAATAACTCTTCATATGCCACATGACAGCGTGTGATTGGAACTTCAAAACGTTACTATTAATATCCACTGCAAATGCGTCGCCACATGGAATTTGATGATATATTTGTTTCAAATAAGTAAATTGAGGAGGTTAGTTGTAACGTTTTGAAATTCAGAGAGTAAAGCCTGTTTGTTACTGTTTGCTGTTTGCAGTTGCTGCTTGCTGTTGCTAGTTGTAGTTTGCTGTTACGGTTTGCTATTTGCTGTTGAAAAAAGCTGCTTTTCCAAAAAGCAGAGATTCTCTGCTTTTGTAAAAGAATGCTTTTAAAGTGTAAAAAGCAAACATGAGGTCACTAACCAAATATCTAATACTGTTTTTCAAGTGTCATAGGCAAACATGAATGTCACTAACCAAACACATAAAACTCTTCATTTCGAACTGCAAAGACAAATATGAACATGAAAAGGAGCACCCAAACACCTCCTAAGTGCAGTAAAAACCCTGAGGGACTAGGGGTATATTAGAGGATTTATTTATATATTGTATTTGATTGGTTATAACTTTCACCTATCGGGTGTTACCATTAACCCATGGACCATCGCCGTGACTGTAACGTTAATACCTTGGTAAAACACACTTCTTTTTCGGCTGCCGATCGACGGAAGGAAGGAAGTACGACGAAGTTTTGGCACAAAATCATTTACCGTTGAACTTCGGCCCCAATTCTTCGATGGCGAATCCAAAGGTTCGAGGTTTTATACGGTGGAGAAATTGGGCCAAGAAAGACTGGGCAGTTGCAGCTGTGGGATTAACTGTGATAATCATCTCCGCTATTACCTTTTTCTTCGACTCAGAGACCGACCGTCTCGACATCATCACCCTTGAGGATCTTGTTGACTTGACGTTAGTGCACAACGCCAAAGATAGAGGCGCCTGTACTTGATTTCTCATCTCTATCTCTATCTCTTCTCCACTCTATAGTTCCTGTTTCTACTCATTTGCTTACTCTTCCTTCGACTCTGCTGCAGTTTGTTTAGATGGGAGCTTACCTGCGTATCACTTCCAGAAGGGATTCGGATCTGGCTCTACCAATTGGCTACTGCACATTGAGGTGTTTCTCTTCATATTCGATTCCTCGATTCAAGTTTGACTTTTTTCTTTCCCTGTTATACTGTTTAGGTTTTAAATTTCAACCTGCTGCAGGGTGGAGGCTGGTGTGATTCAATAGAATCATGTTCGTTTCGCAAAAGGACAAAGTTAGGATCCTCAAACAGCATGGAACGGCAAGTTCCTTTTTCTGGAATTCTTAGCCGGCATCAGTCTCAGAATCCCGGTAAAGTTGTGCTGAATTATATTTAATTGTTGGTTGCTTACTTTTCCCAGTGAAAATTGAGATTGGAATTATGATTTCTTGTAGACTTCTTTAACTGGAATAAGGTCAAGATACGTTACTGCGATGGTGCATCTTTAGCCGGACATCCTGAAAACGAGTCCAAGGTTTGGTTTGTTCTGCTGTTTATTTGATTGTAACTTGTAAAAATGAAATCAAGAAAGTAGATTTTCTCTTCTTTTGTAGAACGGAACACAGCTCTATTTCAGAGGCCAGCTCATTTGGGAAGCAATTATGGATGAACTTTTATCAATTGGGTTGTCTAATGCCAAAAAGGTAGTTTCTGATTCTACTTTGCTTGTTTGATTGAGGGTAAAGATTATATATAGTGATGGAGAATATGATTTTGACAAATGGACAACTTGATGTTTTAGATGATACTTTTTACAGGCTTCCATCACTGATTATAAAAAGTCACATTATTGCTTTATTTGTTTTTCTTTTCTTCATCATTTGATGAATAAATTTAGTTCAAAAATTTCAGAAAATTTTGCTTCCTATTATTGAGTTAGTATAAAGTACAGATTCTTAGTGATATTTTCCTTGTAGGCTCTTCTTTCAGGGTGCTCTGCTGGAGGATTGTCTACTCTTATTCATTGCGATAGCTTTCGAGCGCTTCTGCCAAAGGATGCCACTGTTAAGTGCCTTGCTGATGCAGGTTTTTTTCTTGATGAGTATGTTCGATGACAATGTTAATACAAGTATGTTCAATGAGTGTGCTAATATCTGTTTTAAGCTAACATGTCCTATGAGTTGTCTGATACATGTATTATGAATTTGTGATATTGTGTATTGCTATTCATCATATTTCATCTGTGAATTCTGAATGTGCTTGCATCATAGTATTTTGTATGAAATATTGATACCAATCATATTTTATCTGATTTTCACATGGACATAGGTTTTCCCAGTTTTCCTTTTTGAGCCTTAGAAGGCCTAATGTCCAATTCACTTGTACGCTCTACTTTGTCAAAGTAACTTTATTATTTGAGGTTAGCAACTGGAGGGTTCTGCAGATTCAGATATAAACAGTTAGAGCATCTCCTATTCTTCATCAAAGTGCCAGAGAACTTTGCAATGTCTTAAGTTTTGCTGCTACCATAATGCTTGTTATGGATATATGCTGAGATATTATTGAAAATGTTCAAAATTGCCTGCTGTTGTTAATTTCAGGAAAGATATTCTTGGACATCACACAATGAGATCTTTCTATCATAACGTCGTCGATCTTCAGGTTTATCTTTGCCTCCATCCCTGCCAATTAAATGTAATTACTAGCTCGATGGTTGAAAATTCATCTCTAATTGCTGGAGAATTATGACTCAGCTACCTTATGACCTCAAACATGAAATGATCGCATTTTATTAAAAAGAATTACATGTGAAAAATCATTTCATTCTTTTGAATTAGTATCATATCTAAGCATGTTCAGCGTGCTCCTTGGTACAATGCTTAACCGACATAAATTCTCATGTCAACAAGGAAACAATTATTCTATCTGATTTCACATGTCATAATTGATGTTTTGCTTGTGTTTTCTTCTGTTACTGTTAGGGTGTAGAGAAAAGTTTGCACAAGAACTGTATCGCCAGAATGGGGAAGGACTATTTCAAGGCAAGACAACTCCTAGCAATTGTTCCCTTTTTCTTTAGCTCTTCTCTTATGAAATACCCAATATGCTCGTTAACTTTATCATGTGCTGTATCTATGATTATGTGTTGTTGATTGCTGTAACAGTGTCTTTTTCCTCGGGAAATAATTAAAGACATAATGACCCCAGTTTTCTTAGTCAACCCAGCTTATGATTTTTGGCAGGTAATTATCCACAGAAATATTATTTCTTTCTCATGTTCAAATTTGAATTTCATTTACCATGTATATGATATTAATGTTGTAGTCTTTAGATACAACACATCTTAGTATCAGTTGAAACAGCATCTCATGGGCATTGGGAGAAATGCAGATTGAACCTTAATCATTGTAGCCCTAGCCAGATGGAAATCTTACAAGGTAATAATTGTTGTTTCGTCAGGAAATGAAAACAATTCGCACAATTGTCTTGATCAATACATTGTTATGTAAACCCAAAAGACAGAAACTTTTTTTTTATATAAAAAAGGGGAAGAGGGAGTTCTTATATTGTTTTTTTTTTTATGTTTTGTTGCTGGCAGGAAGCAAATATGTAGGATCATACTTCACATATAGATTGATAGGGACTGAATTAACCATCTGAATGTAGTTTAAATTTTTGGAACTTTTAGCTGTGAAGATAATGTAGCGAGTCTAATTGTTATAATCTAAGTTTTCATCTTGGAGGTTTGTGCTTGGATTAGAAAGTAACATGAGATCATTGAATAATGTACATGCACACCATTCTAGTGTGAAGTTGACTCTCACAATTTAATGAGATAGAAACGTCTCAATAATAATATACGTATGTCATGGCCTCATTTACTTCTTTTGTCTGTGGACTTGCCTCTTGCAGGTTATCGTGACTCTATGCTCAATGCGCTGGGTGATTTCCAGAAAAATGAGTTAGGAGGAATGTTCATAAATTCTTGCTTTATTCATTGCCAAACATGGATGGCTGAGACGTGGCATTCGCCAACTTCTCCGAAAATCAACAACAAGGTGAGGACTGAGGTCTATCATTTTATTTTTGTTGCTTTGCCTTGCAATGTTTATGTTGTTGTTTTTGAGTGTGACAAGTGACAACTGAAGTTCAAGTGCACACCAAAGTTCTTTTTTTTTTTTAAAGATTCGGTTTTCGCAAGTATGCTGACTGCTGTAGTAACAGACGATTGCAGAGTCAGTCGGTGACTGGTACTTTAACCGTGGAGTAGTAAAGAAAATTGACTGCCCATATCCGTGCAATCCTACTTGCTATAACATGGATTTTTTGTGACTCTGCACTCCTCCGACCTCCGGGGAAATTTCAGCTTTTTATCTTAAGGGGTGATACGGAGAAGAAACTAATGGTGCGCAAAAGGTACTGTTTCATTGCATTGGGGTATATTTATTACATTTCCATTTTTTCATTTTTGTATAATATTCTTTTGTTTTAGGATCATGTTAGCCGACCCCGAATCATTTCGGGACTAAGGCTTTGTTGTTGTTGTTATTCTTTTGTTTTAGGACAATTCTAATAGCTATTTCACTTTCTGTATGTTGAAAGAGCCATGCTATTTATATGTGGGGATATATGTGAAGGAAATCTCTCATATCTTAGTCATTCGAAATATTACTTGGAACAAAAGAGCAATGAACCTTCTCTTCACCTCTTTGGGCTTCTGTTGAATTGAGAAATGGGTTTAGAATGGATAAGTGAACTACTATGCTTGAAATAGAATAAATTAAAATATGGATTTGAATTTGAATTCTTTATATTTGGAATAAATGAATAATAAAAATTCATTTGTTCATATTTTTTAAAATTATCCTCATTCAAAAATGAAATATTAAGTAAGATAGAATTTTTAGAAGTAAATTAGCCAATGCTATAGCAAAGGTAAGGGTATCCAAGAGCGCTAGAATGATGGACCATAAAAGTTTGGTTTCTTACCAAGAGATTGTAGAAATTTCATTGATAGTAGTAGGAGGCAAAGGCTTGGTGTGGGCGAATCTGATGCAATAAACAAACTATTCTATGATTTGCAAAAGAAAGGTCGAGTTTTTTCTATTTGATCAATATAGATGATAAAGGAAGACTGAAGGATGTTTTGCGGATTCATCCATGCTCAAAGCCATCGTTTGAAGAATTCAATAATGTGGTGCGCTTCGATATAACTTATCTTGTTAACATATATAAAATGTTATTTGCGATGTTTGTGAGTGTAAATCATCATGGGCAATCAATGATATTAGGTTGTGCTCTAATATTTAATGAAGATGTTAATCATTTCAAGTGTGCGTTCTCGACTTGGATTGGGGCAATGAGATGAGAACCTCACATGATCCTTACAAAATCAATGTGAGAGCATAAAAAGTGCAATTAGAGTTGTACTTCCTAATGTAGCTCACTGATAAGTTTAAGTACATTGTTGAGTATCAGAAAGTCATAAATGAGTTTAATGTGATAGTGTACGACAACAATTTCACATAAGACTTTGAAACAAAATGGAAAGGGTTTTTGCATATCCATTGTTTATAATGCAGTAAGTGATTGTCGAACCTCTATAATGAGAGAGAAAGATGAGCTCCAATATTTCCCAATCATATTTTTTGGGCGAGAATGGTTTCTACTCAGGGAAATGAAAGTATGCATGCATTATTTTGATGGATATGTAAATTCGATGTGTACACTTAAGCAATTTGTCGAGCAGTATGAGATTGCTATAATAGGCAAGATGTAGAAAGAGTTTAAGGTTGAATTGGAAAGCAAACACAAAGTCATAACGTGCAAAACTGATTTTGATTTTGAGAAACAGTTTTAGGAAGCTTTCACAAATGATATGTTCGACAAAGTGCAGGTGGAGTTATCCAAGATGTTGTACTGTTTGAAAGCTTTCACAAATGATATGTTCGAGAAAGTGCAGGTGGAGTTATCCAAGATGTTGTACTGTTTGAAAGATTGATATGGGATGGAGAACAAAATAATGATGGGTAGAGAAGATGAAAATTTTGAATAGGCATATAGAGAATTCATACCAAGGGGAATTGGAATTTACGGTCGAATATAGATAAGATGGGTAGCATTTTGAATGCAGTTGCAAGAAATTTGACTTCTACGGATATCCTTGTATCCATATATTCAAAGTAATGAGTTACGGAGATGTAAGAAAAATTGATGAAAGATATATTAAGAATCGGTAGAGAAAGGACATACAACAACGCCACACAACCGTTTCTCTCGGGAAGACTGATCCTTCGAACTTTCTCTATGTAAGTTTTTATCAATAGACATCCTTAGAGAAAACTATTTATCCTTGTATCTTGCCCTTCGACAAACGTTGATAAGTTATTTATTTCCTTAAAATTTATGCCTTTAAAGCAGGCGAGCATCAATAAAAATAATTTCAATCCTAACTTAAAATCATTAACCTTGATCCATTGTCTTTTCCGGTTCTGATGATAACCATAATCTATCGTTTTGTTGGCGCCATAAACTCTAGAGAAACATTAAAAATTTAGCCCGCCGTTAATGAGACTGATGAAGTAAGACAGGAAAGAAAAAACACTAAAATAATCTGTATTAAGTGCACCCCGTTCAATCTCTTGCAGCAGTCTTGCATGTTGCCATATCTCACGTTAGGGGTCTACAATGGATTAATTTTCTGTATTTGGGTTACAACCCAACTCATTAAAAGAAATAATTCATGGGTTGATTGTTAAAACCAACCCAACCCATTAAATATTGAACTTGAATATATTGGGTTGGGTTGAGCTGGGTTGGATTGGTTATTAATTTAAATAATTTCAAATATAAATTTATATCTATTTAACATTTGACTAAATTAATGAACTTAAAAATATTTGTACCAAATAAAATGTAAATAACATTAATTTTTGAGTTAATTTTGAAAAAAAAAAATTCATGTGCTTTCACATTTTCGTAGATCGGTACATGTGAGTTTTTTTTTTGCTCCAAAACAAATGACTTGACACCTTCAAAATAGAATGATATTTTCGAGATTTTTTTACCTTTTCAGTTACTTTTTGATCCACTTTTTTTTTAATTCCATAATTTTTTGGAATTTTAGAAATTTCTCGAATTCTAGATTTATGGAATGAATTTAGAATTTAAGATTTCCGAAATTCCAGAATTTCTAGAATTCCAGAATTTTTAAAATTTCAGATTTTTGGAATTCTAGAATTTCTAGAGTTTTAAAATTTCCAGAATTTCCAAAATTTTAGAATTTCTAAAATTCCAGAAATTCCAAAATTCTAGAATTTCTAGAATTTCAGAATTTTTAAAATTATAGAAATTCTAGAACTTTCGAAATTCGATAGATTTTTAGAATTCGAGAATTTTAGAATTTCGAGAATTTCTAGAATTTCTAAAATTTTAGAATTTCCAAAATTCTAGATTTTCTTAAAGTGTAGATTTTTGAAATCCCAGAATTTCTTGAATTCCAGAATTTTCAAACTTTAATAATTTCTAAAATTCCAGAATTTTTGAAAATTTTGAAATTTTAAAATTCTAGAGTTTTTAAAATCCCAGAAATCTGAAATTCTATAAAATTTTGGAATTTTAGAATTTCTGAAATTCTAAAATATCCTTAATAAGAGGCTTAAGTTTCTTCTTTGTTATAATTAAAATTTCGAATCTGTTTTACAAAAGTTGATCATTTATTGGGATAAGGTTCAATCTATCCGAGAATAAAAATAAACATATCTATAACGTTGATAGGTATGAGTAATTTTATCTATAAAGTTGACAGTTATGACCGATTTTATTCATAACGTTGTTAAGTTTGATCAAATTCATATATTATTAAAAAACACAGATATTTTGTTTTTAATTTTCAATTTCAATTGCAAATCAGTTGATTCTAATTTTCAATGAAAACGTTTTACCATTTTTCTTGTTTTTTTTTTACCGTTTTTTCTATTTTTTTTCGTTTTTCAAGACTTTCACGTTTTGTTTCACTTTTTTTCTAACTTTTTATTTTTTCTCATTTTTTGTGCTTTTAAAATAAACAAAGTCTCCATTTGCACACACTTTAAATTACAATTTGTTATTTAACACTCTTAATTTAATATATGAATTATAATAATATTTTGTAATAAACTTGTTTTTAAACGGAAAATATGAGAATAAAAAAATACATGCAAATATTTGAATAAAAATTCAACCCAACCTAATCAATTGATTCCTTACATGGGTTGGATTTCAATCTAACCCATAGATAAAACCATTAGAATGAAAATACATGGATTGAGTTGAGTTGGATTGGTTAATTCTTGTACACCCCTATCTCCCGTGCATAGTGACACTTGATAAACGGGTGCCAAACATCTGTAAACGAGCCTCTGCAACAAGGAATTATTTTAAAGGTTGATCTTATACATGCTACAAGTATTCCAATCACGGTCTTAAGTTCATACATATTAATAAGGCATTGTCTTTTACATATTCGCTTAAATAGTTTCAATTCAGGTTAAGTTCACAATATTTTGTAGAATTACGGTGATGAATAGTGGAATCTATACCTTATTTATCATGTACCATTTGAAACTAAAGTAAAAAGCTTAAATGTTCAATCAAACGAAACATTAAAAGAACATTAACAATTTACTATTCCAAATAAGATATACATTAAAGATATTTAGAAAAATAAATAAATGACACCATCCTAAAGTTACATGGGAAAACTCTCCCTTCTTGGTGGATTAGTCACCATCTTCAGGTGGAAATAGATTGATCGAAAATCTACGTTTGAATATGTCGCCTTGACCTTTCACAAAAAGCAAACTTGATCCCGAGCACATCTACAGATTCCAAACTCAACAGCCTTCTCCACCTCAATTTTTAATTTCTCATTTAGCTGACCATAGTAGCACTCAACTACTTAGCATCCATATTCAATTATTGACATTATTATGTAGAGTGGACGACTTCTTCTTATCACCCCGAAATCACAAGTTAAAATAGCCACATTGTCTTTCTCCTCAGTCAGCAATTCTTTAAGACGCGCTACTTTGTCTTTCAAGGAATGAGACATGCCTTCATGGCAATTAAACGAACTAGGTAGCTTATCTCGTTCGGACCTCGCACGTTGAAAGTCCTCCTCCAACCTCTTATATTCCCTATATGGGTATGAATGATCTGCTCCCTTTCACGAATGACACTCTCAACTTTGTCTACCCAATAGGCCATTTGAAGAACCAATTTTTCATTCTTTTTCACCTCGCCTTCAGCTCTTTTAGTTTAATTAAAAATGCATTATTCATTTTATGTGTGTTTGAAATAATATCTTTTACAATTTGAATTAATATTTTTATATTTTTTTATAATCATATTATACATATCAAAACTGTTTTCAAACGGTGAAAAACACAAATTTCGAATGCACGTAAAACGAATAACATTCTATTAATCGAGTTTTATGTTTAAAACTGATTTTTTTTAGCCATCATGAGTTTAACGTATAACCAAAAATAAAAGGTTAATAACTTAATATATCTAAATAAAACATCAAATATTTAATAAACCAAACAAATGAAAGATTAGAGTCTCATAATGCTTGCCTTAAAAAACCCCAAAATGTCCTGCAATACAATAAGCACCCACAGGATTTACAATGCAATAAAATCTAAAATTAATTAGAGCATTTGACTTCCCCCAATTTCCAAAACAAAAGTCAATATCAAAATAAAGAAAATTTCACCATTTGGATTGATTTTGTTGATTTAAGGCCCTGTTCTTTATTACTTAATTTCAGTAACAATCAGTTCAGTTCAGTTCAGTTCAGTTCAGTAGTAATCAGTTCAGTTCAGTTCAGTATTCAGTTTCAGTATTCAATAATTTATCATTATTTATTATAATTATTATATATTATTATTATTTATATATAATTTATTATTATTATCATTATTTATTTATAATTTCAGCAATTTATTATAATTATTATAATTTATTATATATTAATTTATCTATTTTCATTATAATTATATTTATATATAATTTATGCTTTGTCATTATATATATTATCATTATTTATTATAATTATAATTATTTGGTGCAACTTATTTGCAAATTTTGCGAAAAGTAAATAAATATTATATTAATACGTTTACATTACAATGCTCTAAAAAATTAACTGGCTCAACTACCTTAATATCTCAAATAGTGCAATTTTATCCCTAATATTAGAAGCCAATAGCAATTTTACCCTTAACATTGATAAATTGAGTCAAGATTTTGTATTCATATGAAAATTCATATTTAGACGTTAGGAGTAAAATAACCCCGGACCCAAAACGTTAAAGGTATTTTTGTACCTTAATACTTAATTGTAATAAAAAGTTAAGAGTGTGTATTCATATAAAAATTTGTATTTAATTTCATAGGCTTTAAATTATATATAAATTTGTGTTTGTATGTAATTTATATTTTTAATTTAAATTAGACTCATTTTTATTTAATGTCATAGGATTTTATCGAGCCTAGATTTTATTTGATATTTAATTTAGTTTAATCTTTAATAATATGTTTATTTATTATTGATATTATTTTTTTTGGTAGAAATATTATTATTATTATTGTTATTATTATTATTATAAGCTTATTAATGTCCAATATTATCATTAAATTATTTTAAAGTCTAATATCATCATTATTGTTACGTTCGATTAAATTCGGTTAAGTTCGGTATCATTCAGTTAAGTTCAGTAGCATTCAGTTAAATTCAGTTCAGTTCAGTATTCAGTATCATTCAGTTCAGTTCAGTTCAGTAGCATTCAGTTCAGTTCAGTTCAGTTCAGTTTTTTTCAGTAATAAAGAACAGAGCCTTAACTAGCTCACTGAATACTTAATTATTTATTGTTTTAATTAGAGAAATTGAAATAAAAGCTTATGTCATAAATGAATGGTTGAATAATATTTGCAATAAAAAGTCTAAGATGTTACTTTTAAATCCATTATGTAAACTAAAACGCGGTATTCATTTTAATATCTAAGTAATGATGTTAGGCCCTGTTCTTTATTACTTAATTTCAGTAACAATCAGTTCAGTTCAGTTCAGTTCAGTAATCAGTTCAGTTCAGTTCAGTTCAATTCATTGACTATCACCATCATATCCCCCTTATATTATTATTTTATTATTCTTACGTCTCTTTTTTTTTTTCTAACACATAAAATATTTTATCATTTATTTGTCGTCATATAAAGCTCCTATTTATTCAATTAATTAGCTCTGAATATTAATCCAATTAAAATATTAATCATTTTATCCGAGATTGGAATTGTAGTTTTTTATAATTCCAAATAAGGCTTTTAAAATTTATTTATAGATATATATTATATACGTAAAAGAGCTGTTTTTTAACTGTAAAAAATCCAAATTTCGAATGCATATAAAATAAATAATGCGTTTAAAACTAACTTTTGATGTCATTAGGGGTTTACTGTGATAATTAGGGGTGCACATGATCGGTTAACCAGTCCATTAACAAAAACCATTAACCAGTCCATTTAATTCGGTTAACCATATTTCGGTTAATATAAACTTCGGTCGGTTAACCTATATTTCGGTCGGTTAACCATTAGTGACTTTTCGTAGCAAATATCACTTTACATCTATAATTATTCACTTTAAAATAAATATATAATTATTTAAATATTAAATAAAAATATGTAACTTCAAATTTAATTAACAAAATTGCCAAAACAAATAAGTTTTAAGTTATTTTGATATTTTTAACTTAAAAATTAAATAAAAATATGTATATTTATAGATTGATAATTAAATTTCTACATATATTTATACTAGTTTTATGTGCATTAATACATAATCGGTTTATTTTTCGGTTTCGGTTAACCATCGGTTTTTAAAATAAAAACCGTAAACTAGTCCATCGGTTACGGTTAACCTATTTTTCGGTTTGGTTTCGGTTTCGAAAATCGATTTTTCGGTTTTCCGGTTAATGATTGAAGTGAAAGATTAATGATTCAATTCACCTAAAGCAGAATGATCGGAAATTTCAAGATGATTTTTGTCTATTGTATTTGTTTATGGGTTAATTTCAAATAAGTGCTTTGTGGTTTCACATTTTTTGTATATCGGTATCCATGGTTGGTAAAATTTTCATTTTTCTAAATTTGACCGATCATGATTTCAAAAAAAAAATTTTAAAAATTAAAATTGTTTAATATCATATTCACTATGGAATCAATTTTTTTTTTCAAAATCATAAACTTTAAACATTAACTTTCTATCTCATAAAAAAAATATCTAAATGACCTCAAATCTAAAAAGTTAAAAGAATTAAAGCTATTTAAAATGTCGTTTAATTCTTGAATTTTTTTATTTTTAGATTGTTATCCATCAAATTGAGAAAAATAAAGTTTTTGCTAACAACATATTGATCTACAAAAATTTATTTGAAATTGACCGTTTATTTATTTATTTATTGAAAACTGATATATTCTGAATTCATGTTATTACCTAACCATGTACCAATACGCATGCTTCATGTCATTATTATTAAATAAATAATGACTTAGTGCTTCACATCTTCATTATATCTATTTTTCTAATTATCTATTAGGAAATGACATATTACTATTCATATAATAATCTTACTTTTTTTAGCATATTCTGCCCAATGTCCATGAATCAGCCTTGTGCTATTCCAGAAGCAATGGTGTCATCTTCACTATTCCATAACTAAAATAAGTTTTTAGGTTATTATTTGTTTAGAAAAATAAATAGTCAATACTTTTTAATCTATAGGGAGAAAGTGTAGATTTAGTTATATTATAATTGGAGATAATTGATTTAAACTCTACGTATAAAATAGTATAATATTAGCATTAGTTTTGGTTGTATATGTACACTAATACAACTTAAGTGAGTTAGGCGTGAAATCAAATTAATGGAAAATAATATTTTGTTAGATGTGCCATTAATAGAGTGTGAAATTGCTTCTTCGGACAAAATGTTAATGTAAAATTGCATGACATGAAATTTAAATTTGTTCTTATTACTCTTTTTGTGTACTTTTTATTATCTAAGCAAAGAAAAATTAAATTGGCTGTGATTTAAAACTATGCGAACTAAAATTAGTAAAGTAAAATGAGATTAAATTCAATTAATAAAAACATAGAGATAGGCTTCCGCTAATCTTCGTCTTTAACTTCACTAAGAATCATATCCAAGTCTGTACAATTAAACCTAGAGACAATGATTATTTACTAAGTAATTAATCTAACTTTGATCCAGTCAAGATGGATCCTATTTCTCATATAATTATTGTAGTTTGGTCTAGTCAAGAATAACGATGCAAAGAAAGCATTAAGTTTTAGTGAAATAACCCTAGATTTAATTCCTGATGATGCGGAACATTTCTTCAAGGGTTTGAGTCCGAGCAAACGAAGTCGGATGAGGAATGAAGTATGGACAAGCACGCAAGGAAAAGGGGCCCACATGACGTGCCAACCCTTCCAGACGCCGTGTGGATTAAGTTCTGGCACAAGGAGGTGCACGGAGAATTCGCGCACAGTCGTTGGCAGAAACTGACCCACACGCCGCATGGGTTAAGGGGCACGGCGTGTGGGGTGATTTCTGCACTTAAAATGAGTCTTGTGATACAGCTGCCAGATTTTGTCCCATTCCGGAAATTACTGTTTTACCACTCATATAATTACTCTTTTGCCATTTAGGATTAATAACCTAAATGTCATTTGTGTATTCCTTCCCCATTTTACCCTTTTCACTATCTATTATGTTAACTCTAGTCAGACTTTTTAGTCTTTTACATTTTATTTTGGAGAGCTATATAAGCTCATTTCCTAAGGATATGCAACTTTTAATCAATCAAATTATATCTTTTTCTTTGTGAAGCTCTTGTTAAGGTTTCAACCTTCAACAATGTGGGATCTATGATTTCCTACGGTTTAGTCTGTAACACCCGGAATTAACTCCTTCTTGTTTAGCTAGAGAAACTATGTCATTTTCCCTTTCACGTGACACAAGATATATAACATACATTTGTTTTCGTGTCGTTTGATGGTTTTTCGTGACAGTATTAAAATTATGTCATCTGAAAGCTTAACTACAAACACGCTCAATTCACTTGTGGCCTTACGATGATACAGTTTTGTCATCTAAAGAAAACGCATGTATAATTCAAAAGTTACTTAACCATCAGATGACACTTGTGATATATGACTGTCATGGTTTTCAGAAAACAAAAAAGCGGTAAATGAAATTTAACTTAAGCAGCCAATTAAAACGGATCCCAAATTTAAGGCGCTCATAACGTTTGACTAAAATTTCAGCTCATCTGTAAACCATAACCTAGAGACTAAATTAGGTTTCGCCTTCAACTCAGGCTTCGGCTCTCTCATCCCTCTCTTTGGCTATCTCTATGGTTGCTTTCTACATGCAAATAATTAAGACTGAGATAGAAACACGGTAATGGTAAGCCATATTTACTTTGTTCCTCGATGTATTAGAGTTTTATTGTTCCTTAATCTATCTTCCCCTCATCAGATTTACTCTTACGGATGTGGATTTCAACTGCTGGAATAAGAATCTATTAATTTTCAGACTTAACGTTGAAAATGTTAGATCTCTCGCTTAGATACACTGATTTTACTGTATTCATTGTGAGATTCACTAATGAAAATAGTGGGTCTTTATCTTACAGGTGGGCAATATACTTCGTGATGCTATTGTGGGTGATGCTGAGATAGGTAGATCTTGCTCTTTTTATTTGCAAATATTATATATTAACAGCTTAATATATCATTAGCCCCTTGAAGTTGTCCAAAAATATTGATTGGCCCCTGAACTTTCAAAGCGTCCTAATAGCCCCCTCAACTTGCATAACATGTTCAGTTAGCCCTATGAACGTGCGCAAAATGTAATCAATTGATCACTCGGTTGTAAAAAAAATAAGTTAAATGAAAAAGATGTATTGCACGCATCTTAAAAAAAAGTAAAACAACCAAGATCATGGTATGTGGTTCTAATATTAGAGAAGATAAGTTTTATAGTTGAAAAATAATAACTTCCTTTTTAATCTATTTTTGAATTGCGTAATAACATTTTAAGATGCATGGAATGCATCTTCTGTATTTAACTTACTTTTTTGTAATCGAGTGATCAATTGATTACATTTTACGTAAGTTTAGGGGGCTAACTGTACATTTTATGCAAGTTGAGGGGGCTATCGAGACACTTTAAAAGTTCAGGGGGCCAATCAACCTTTTTAGATAAGTTCATGGGACAAATGATGTATTAAGCCTATATTAACATTAGAAATTATGAACTCGTGTGATTCCTTTTTTATTTGAAAATAATATTTGCTTATATATATGGAAATATTGATTGAAGAGATGGTCAATCAGTTCATGTCTATAACATGAGAAGATTTCTTTTAACATACTGAGTATATATATAATTGAATGTTATCTTATTGAGTATATTAGTTTCTTTAACTTATTGAATGTTTTGGCTCTCTCAGAATTTCCCAATGCATTTCTGTCACTCCACATCATCCAACATATCCCGAACTCTTCATGTGTTTGTTCCCCATCATGAGCTTACTATGTTATCCTTGAAAAGCAATTTGTATTACATATTGTACCTCTGTCTGTCGAAAATTACTTTTGAAATAATGACAATTCCACGACACAAGTATTTTTTTAATTTCATCTTTGTTCGTTTTACTCTCTCAGTTTCCATCAAATGAAACTTTGTCTCTGTCATGATATAATTTCATTTTATCTCAACCATTATAGAAATTTATGAAATCTTATCCTAATCTGAGTATACTAACAATTACGAACGGATATGAAATAAAAAAATGAGTTTTTTTTTTTTTAATTTAAAACAGAAAGTACTGGGTTAAACAATGTTTTTCTCTAAAGTGATTAAATAAATTTTTTTAACACAATTGGGATGATTAAGAATCAATTTGGTCCTCATAAGTTGCTTTTGAGTTGTTCCTATTATTATACAAGAAAAAAAAGAGAGTGAAGTGGTTGACAATTTTAATTTTATAGTAATTTTGGTGCAAAAACTGACTTCATTCATACGCAGACAAAACAAAAATAAAATAATGAGTGGTTGGTTGGGTCAATCTAAAATGTGTTTGTTTATATTTTACAACCCAATTTGAGGTTTTGATATTCTTTCTTGGCTTCCATGAATTGATTGCACACACCAACATACAAATATTCTCATTCCACAGTAGACTTTCTGCAGAGAATCAGTATAAACCATATGGATAACTTATATCTTCTTACCAACTGTTGCTGTCTTTTCATTGTGTGACATTTATCCCGGTTGATCAAAATGTGCAAAAATAAAAAATTTACATCAAAATGTGAAATATGATAAATATTGTATATTTCGTATGTAATTTACTCCTAAATTTTACTAATTTTTTTTTGGAGTATTTGTGTTTGGAACTATTTTTAATTTTTCACTTCAAAACAACACAACATGTTTATTTAAGTTTTTTTTTTTTTTTTAATGAAGCATGATACCGAGAAAAGAAAAGAAAACGGTATATCAAACACTTAAATTGTTAACCATGACAGCAAACAGTTTACAATAGCAGTTAAGAACAACAATAACAACAATCATGTAACAATTTCACCATACAAATACTTAATCAAATGGTTAAGTCAGTTACTTGTATGCAAGTTCCGTTTTATAGTTAGAAATCTACAAAATTCAGCTATTTATGTATTTGGTGGATTCAATTCAATTATTTTTTTATTCTCTAGCAATCAATCTAAAGAATTTTTTGTTCTTTAATTTGAAGTAAAGTTGAGTTAATAGAGAATTAAAAGTTATGAAATTTATATTCTTGAACCGTAAATTTGATGGGATTTTAACTGTTTAGTCCGAGTTTTAACTTTTTAGATTGTTATTGATTGGTTGGCGTTGTAAAAGTTGTGCAATTTTTTTATTTATAGAGTTTGGAGAATAATTGATGTTGTAACTTTTTATGTGGTGCTCTATTAGCCAACTTCCACTTCTTTCATATTCTCCACTATTTATCCCACTATAGCTAAAATAAATAAATAAATAATATAAAAATATTAATCAATTTCTTAAAAAAAACTAGAAAGTTATAAATAATGAAAAGAAAGAAGAAAGGAAAAAAAGATCAAAAATTAAAATATGATGTAAAACATCTTTGATAAAAATTCCTAATTATCATTTTTTGAACTAATTACCATTTTCTTAATTACTTCTCCATGAAAGGGAAACAAGAAGTAAAGAGATTATGCAAAAATAATTGGATAAAAGTTAAAGCTTCATAGTTAATTATTTTGATATAAATTATTATTATTTTTAGTATCAAATCAATTCAAAATAATTGGATTTAATAATCCATTTGATAGCTTTTTTTATTAATAATTGATAGATCATTATTATTTTTCTTTTCTTTTTTTTTAGAGAAGAGGATATGAATTCAATAGACTTGATTAATAATAATCAGTTAATCGTTAAAATTATTATAATAACTCTTACACCGATTGTTTTATTTGTTTTTATATATAACAAAAAATTTATTGGTTAAGTGTATTAAAATTGAGCAAAATGTAGAACATGAGAAGCAATAAAATATAGATGAAGAATAAGAAAGTTTATTATATGTTTCGCGCGTATTATATTATTTGTGAGCACCCGACATATAATAAAATTTTAATTATCGATGTAAATATAGAAATATTTAGTTATGTGCAATAAGAGCCTCTTGTACCTATAACCTAGAAATTGGTATATTACAATCCTTGGCCAAAATTGAGAAGAAGAAAAAAAGTTGGAAGCTTTGCTTTGATAGATTTATACAGATGAACGCCATATCCTTCCTTCCAAAGATATAATAATAATAGAAACATCATCATGGTACCGTCGACGTTCTCCTTGGGGGATGTCCAACAATTCATGGAAGTCCATACCTTCACCATTATCAATCACATTTTCTTTAGTAAAACATAATTTTAAGTTTATGACGTGATATATAATAAAATTTCTCAAAGTATGATACACAAATATATAAAGTTAGGTATTAAATTTCTTCTCACCGGCTCTTTTGGCTGCTCGAAACAAGACTTCCTCGATTAGATGTTGCGCAGGATCACCTTCTGGAAATGCAGCAACGAATGCTTCAACTTGCGACACAACTTCTTCGTTGGTAAAATATTGGTATAATCCATCCGAAGATAGTATCAAATATTTATCTCTTGAGTGTAGTCTATGATGGTAGAATGATGGAAATGATGTTATGTATGGAGACTTTCCAACATAGTCTATTTGAAACATTTCCAAGAGCAAATCATTCCATTTTGCCTGCACGAATACAAGCACCTAGTTAGTTAGCCACTTACTATGTTCGACCTATTTAAAAGTTTAAGTTGATAAATGAATACCTGTTTGAGAAAGCCAACTCCGAAAGCTCTAGTAACCTTCAAGTAACCTTTCACTCTATCATTCATTATAGCACAAGGATCATCCGGATGCTCCTTCTTTATTCTTTGAACTTCCTGGAATTAGTTAACATCCTTGTTAGTGGTGAAATTATCCTAGGCTGGTGGAAAGCAAAAATAAACCAAAAACCCGTACGGATTGAACTTAAAATGTTTTTTCTCCAGTCCAGACCAAAACGTCATCGTTATCTGGACTTCTTATATTTTTTTTCTTCTAACATGTTTTCATTTCCTTCATCTATTGTCATGCAAATTGAATTCCAAACGCTTAAAACTTGCAAGGATAAGATAGGGTGGGATCACCACTCTGATATGGTTCCTGGCGGCTAGGAGTGCAATGACACTCAGTGCGTGCCTCCCTCTACTTCCGCATATGCTCCTAAATTAAAAGAAGAGAAACGAAAGCATGAAAAAATAGAAAATGTCACTTACTTTATGCTCATAAGTGCTATGATCCTTTGTAAGTTGAAAGGAACTCAAACTCTTTAATCTGCTAATATCATCATCTCCATCAACAGAGTCCGAATCGCGCATACGTTCTTCGTTAATTATCTCCAAATCGATGTTCCGAACATCTACTTTCCCCTTCTGAGCCAAAACAGCCCGACTATCTCCTACATTCATCAAGTATACATCTTCTCCTTTCATCAACATTACTAAAACACAAGACCCCATCAATGCTAACTCAGGTTTCTCCGTAGCCATTTCGTCGGCAATTTCAAAATAGGCCTCCTCTGTTTTTCTCAATGCCTGTGATAAAGCCCTCAAAACATCAAAATGGTTTACCTCATCTGAATTACATTGCAATTTCTCTTTCAATCTCCTATCAAGCTCCAATCTTTCTCTTACCCATTCACAGTTCCGCCTATTCGCGATGCCTTTTCTGTTACGCCTAATCGAATTGCAATCCTCATCTTCACTTTCATTTGGATGATTTTCCTTGTTATCTGTTTCCCCTGTTTCCTCTGTTTTTGATGTTGTTAGCAATCCTTTGAGTTCTTGATTGACGTTTGTGTAGAGATTTGAAAGCAAGTAATCAGGAGCATCAGGACCGTTAAATCCATCATAAATTCCAACAAAAACCCATTCATTTTCATCTGATATCACTATATGAACTCGATCCTCGCCGGCTTTTCCTTGTGCCCATTGAAGATTCCGGCTTTCCGTTGAGAACAGACTTTCATCATCATCATGATGATTCAAGCTCACTTCACCACTCAAATTGCTCTGTTTTTCACCATTTTTAGACTCTTTAACACCTTTAATCGGCGTCATTATTGATTTTTTCCCTCGGGAGATTGTTTTGGATAATACTCTCTTCAAACTCTTAATCAAGCCGTTCTTCTTCTTCTTAGATTTAACTTGAATTTCAGATCCGCCATGAGAGAAACTTCTCTGCATATCCTTAGTTTCGTTTTCTTTTTCCATTAGACCCGAATATGATCCAGGATCAATCGGTGCGGATAAAAACCCACGCTCAATTGGACCCGAAGAAAGGAACCCCCGCTCGATCGGACCGGATAAAAATCCTCGCTCTATTGGACTCGAACCGGAACCGGACTGAATTTGGGCGCCGCCGCGACGGGGGACCGGCTGGAGAGGTACGAAAGCGAAACAATCGGAGCTTTCGAAAGCAGAGGCCTCATCCAAACTGGAGCTGTACGGACAGGCGTCGCTGAGAGCTGTTGAAGAAGAGCTTGATGTGTTAGCACTAACAGAGGCGCCAGAGATTGAGAAAAACGTCGTCGTTTCATCTGAACTATGAGTTCTGGTGTTGGATAAGCAAGCTGGATCAGCTCTTATGTAGCAAAAGGAATGGCCAAGACCTTTGTGGAACTGATCGCCGACGTAAACATCGATGTCATAGCGGCGAGAGATTTCACCGGCGACGGCACAACACTGGGTGACTTTTGTGACGCCGTTACCCATGAAAATAACTGATAGAAACAGAGGGAGGGAATGAATTTAAGGAATTGGAAAAAGCTAAATCTGGAATGTTGTTGGCATGATCTTTGAAAGGAAAGAGGAGGAGGAAGAAGGAAGAAGAAGAGTAAAAAGGAAAGGAGAGAGAGAGTGGGGAGTTGACTTTAGGATGGGATTTGTTGGATTATTTTATCAATAATTAAGTTAATTGGAGAGTTGACAATAAGAAGGGGGCGTGGGTAGAGTGGTAATAAAAATGCGGGAATCACAAAAGTCAAAGGTTTGAGATTATATTAAAATTAATTAGTGTTTCTCATATTATTCTATGGGGATCTGTTACATTCTAATTTATGTCGTTATATATGCTTTTAGATAAATCGGTGGATTTAGTGGTAAGGATGCCAATCTGCACATTCTGGATTAATTACTGATTACTACTAATCTATTTATTAAAGTAAATTATTTAAATGTATTAATTAAATAATAAATAAATTGAAATATATTTTTATGAAGAAAAAATTGAAATAATTTTAAAAATTAATATGTAGGAGTATATAAAAATATTGGTGTATATGTGGCGTGAAGGTTTCTGAAGGACGCTGAGTGATCAGTTCGATTTGTGGGAGCCAATTGTCTAGAGTTGGAAAGATTTTTACTTATGGGCACGTAATGATGATCTGGCAGTTAGGTGATATTTATCAATTTTCCTTCTGTTATGTTAAGGTGTCTTTTGGGTTGTCCCATAACTTCTATAAATAGTTGCTATTTTCGAATTTGTAGAAAAAAATTGACAAAGTTTTTTCTTCTTCGTCTTGCAGCAAATTTCTTATGGTTAGCTTTCAGAGAAGGTTATGGCCAACAAAAAATTTTTATAATATGCAAACAGTTAAATCTAGATGCCTCTATCATGTCATGACTTAATTGAACGCGTGTACCTTTGACTTAAATGTGAAAAAAGACACACAAATCAATAATCCAAGTATGACAATCAAAAGTAAAAATAAACAAATTTAAACTGAATTGCTCTTGTGAAGGCTCAAAAAATCTAAAAAATATATAATAAATTTTGCTCATTAACCGGCTTATACATCAACATGTTCAATACCAAAAACACATACAAATATACTTTTCAAAACTTTTTTCTTCAGAGTTCCTATGTTTTCAAACATCTATTCAAATTGCAAATCTCAGAATGATGACTATCAAAATAAAATTTTGCCCTATCAAAGTTTAAACCATCTAAGTGCATCATTCTAAATTTTATTTCAACCCATCAAGAATCTCTTGAGACAAAACAATAGCTCGAAATCACGGAAAGTTTGTTATCAAAACTTGATTTAAAACAAAGAAAAACATAAAACAAGACATAAATGATGGGTTTCTCACGTGTAAAAAATGGTGCAGAATAAAAAATTTCAATAGAAAATCGATCCCTACAATCTCATGCATCGGTAATAAAGGAAAGAAAAGCCACAATCAATCAATACACAAAAGCAGTTTCAATTAGAAATAAGATATTTTTAATATATTTTTTCAACTAATTTCTTTTGAAGCAATTTCAATTAATTAAATTATATTATATTATATTTTAATTAATTAAATTATATTTGTAAGAAACAGGCCCGTCCCTGAGCATGGGCAGGAGGGGCGTCTGTCCAGGGCCCAAGGATGAGAAGGGCCCCAATTATAGTAATGTATTAGTACCTATTAAATTTTACTTGATTAAATTCAAAAAAAAAATTATAGTTGATTAAAAACGTTGGCATTAGATTCTTTGCAAATTAATTTTTCCAAATAAAAAACGTTGGCATCAGTTATTAAATAGTCTTTCTAAATTCCCTAATTTATCTCATATTCTTTCCAAATTTTCTAATAAAAACTTTAGGCATCAATTCCCTAATTTATCTCAAAGTATTTCTATAATTATCTTTCGCACATATCAATCCCAACAAAAATTTACAATTTATCTCTTACTTTTTTTAATCACACTCCAATCCCAAAGAATATTAAACAGTAATATTATCACACATCCTCAGTTCATCTTCTCAATTCATCAGCTATATAATCAATTTTGTTTTCTAATCACCTCACTGAAACTTCCAATTACTAATAGCTTTTTTGTGGTCTTTGAGAAATCATATCAGATTCTGATTTACTCGATCTTCAAAAGAAGTTTGGGGAAAACGTATCAAAATCTTCCAATTTCAAGAAATTAGGCGCTAAACCTCGTTAAATGATGTGATTTTCAAATTTGATTTTTTATTTTTCTGTTATCATGCTTTGTATCGTAAAGAGCATAAAATCTATTAGAACTATTTCATAATTTATTAAATTTAAGAAATTTACTTCTAGAAATACTCATAGACATCATTTTGTATAAGAAATTTGGTACTTAAAGCAATATAAAATGTTTTTATTAGATATTTTATCAAATATAATAAAAAAAGTGTCATTTTTAAGTAATATTCTTTTATACAATTTACTTTTCTACTTATTTTTTTTTTATTTCCACTTATTTATTAGGGCCCCACTTGATAATTCACCCCGGACCTCTAAAATCTCAGGATCGGCCCTGGTAAGAAATTGTTATTTTTATACCTTAAAAAAACTGAACCCTATATATTTTTTAACCCTAAACACAACTATTAAATGTACCATCTTTCTCTCATGTCTCAGACGCTGCTTCCTCTGAGGTGACTCTTCTCTTACGCTTGGCTTCTCGACGCTCAACATTTCTCTTCCAGCGACTCTTCTCAACTGCGAGCAAAAGATTCCACTTTCGTACAATCTTTATTGGGTGAGTTTATTTCAATCCCCTGCAAATCGTTGATTTAATGAGTGTTATCATTTACCTTATACAACCCAAACACAACTACTAAATCTATCATCTTTCTCTCCTGCCTCAGACGCCGCTTCTTCCGAGATGACTCTTCTCAACACAGTGACGGTCTCTTTTTTTCTAGCGCTTGGCTTCTCGACGCTCAACTTTTCTCTTCCGACGACTCTTCTCAATTGCGAGCAAAAGATTCCACTTTCATACTGTCTTTATTAGGTGAGTTTATTTCAATCATTCAAAGTGTTGATTTAATGAGTGTTATCATTTACCTTATATTTGTAATTTATGTGTTGTTTCGCTAATGGAATGTTTGGATAATAGTTTCTTAGTTTATGCTTTTATATATGTTATATTAGTCAGTTTTTCATTTAAAGAAAAATACATTAAAGAGTGCTTCAACATTATGAAATATTAAAATAACTTATATTAGAACATGTCATTCCATATAAAATTTGATTTTGACTAACATAATTTTAGATAAAAGGACTAAGTAGTTGATTTTGAATAGTCTATACAATATAAATAGAAGGATTGATCAGTGTAGCATTTAGAAACTCACTGACTTAAATATATCATGGCCTTTTGAACTTGGTCAAAAGAACTGATTGGTTGTTGAAGTTTTAAGGTGTCTTGTTAGCATTCTGAAGTTGTTTAAAATAATCTACTAGCATCATAAACTTACTAAAAGTGGTATATTGACCCCTCATGTTGTCACAATTGTATATTAACCTGCTAAACTTAATATTATTGTTCTTCTAAGTGCACTTAAAGGCTAATGAAATATTTTAAACAAATTCAAAAGTTATTACAACATCTTGAAAGTTGAGTGAACTAATAGAATAATTTGAACAATTACAATGACTTTTGATGTTAAGCCCAATAAATTATTTATCAAGTTTCAATTCACTCTAATACTTGTCTAGAGTTAGGTTATACTTACTTTGTCTATAAAATATAATCCATCTTATTTTATTGTATTTTATTTTATTTCAATACTTTAAAGTAAAATTATGAAATTGATTTGAATTAAAAACTAAGATAAGGAAAAGGTAAATAATTTTTGTTCAATATGCTTTAATAAATTATGCTAGTTAATTCGTGCATATTTTAAAGTTTTTAAGTTTTATCTTAATTTACGGTTCAACCACTCCATTTGTTTTTGCATGCGAAAGTACAAAATTACAATTAGTTATATAACTAAAAAATTTATATTCTGTAGTTTTCAAATTTAACCAACACAATATTTCTATACTTGTATATATATCAATATACAAAAAAAAAAAAAAAAATCCATCATTTAATCTCTTAAATTTTTATTCTCATTTCTTTTTTGGGTAATATAAGATTGGGCCTGAAGTTTCGGTAGTGGACTTATTGTAAACAGATTGGTAACAATATTGTTTTGGCTAATGGTTTTATTTGTATAAATAATATAATATTTTTAAATTAATATTAAATATTATTTTAAATTTTCACAATTTTACAAAAAAAAATACTCTTTTCATTTTATCCATAAAGCTTATTAGAGATAAAAAAAAACAAAATTCACATTTACAATTTTATATACTTTACTTCTAAATTTTTAATTTAAAAATATTTTTCATTTATTCTTTTAATAAAATAATTCTACATCACTAAATTAAGGTTTTATAATTATATACAAATAAATCAATTACTATATATTAGAGGGATTAGAATTAAATAGAAGAAAAGCATAAAATAAAAAATAAAGATTGTATTATTATCATTTACCTTATAATTATGGCGACTCTTTTAATAAAGTAATTCTACATCACTAAATTATGTATTATTATTATTTTTCTCACCCATCCACACACACTCTCTCTCTCAAAAGAAATCTAGAGATGGAGAAGAAAATAACAGTAAAAAGGAAGAGATGGAGGCCAAAGAAGTATGATCATTTTATCGAACAAACAACTCTGTTGGCTTCTCCGCCATCAGGTTTTTCGTGTCCCTTATCGGTCACTTGCGAGAAGCTCCCTAGAGGGCGTCCCTGTGGTTCCAGCGGGCTGCATCTCCTGGCTTCCCTTGGCAAGTTATGATAAATTACTAATGGTATTATTCTTATTTGTGGTATTGTATATATTTTTCACATGCACATATTTAAATTATTTCGAGTTTTTTCCCATTACAGTTTAGAAAATCTTAATCCCTTGTTCTCAACCATTTATTTTGAAATGAAGAACGAACATCATATACCATTGACCCGTGCTTTAAAGTGTATGGATCTTGTGTCATCATAGACTCAATGTGTTTATTATATAGATTTTATGCTTACTTTAAGAAATTGAACTACTAAGAGTTGGAAATTGATTAATTGTATGAAATTCTTGTAAATAAATAATGAATTAGTAGAATTTAAATTAAATCAAATCCTTAAGCAAAATTAAAATATTGAAATAAAAGGTGAAAATTTATCTAAGATGGCTTGCCATGAAGCCAAAGCTTAATTTAATATGTTTATGGCTTAAGGGGAAATCAAAGCCAAAGCCAAAGATTCTCATTATCATTGTTTGGTTGCATATATTTTATAGTGAAATAGGAATTTCATTCCCATTAACAGTGGAATCACCCATTCCCCTCTAATCCGACTTCAATCATTTTTCATTTCCCTATAATCAAGCAAAACAACATTGTTTTCTTTTTCTTTTTAATTCAACATTAAAAAATCAATTTTCATTAAGTATTTTTTATGATTTTTATATAAAATTACTTGATTTTACTGTTGTGATATAGTTATTATTTATTATTATTAACAATAAATTCTCCATTATATTTCTATCAAATAGATATTAAAATATATAATACATAAATTAATAAATGAAAAGTAAGTAAATAAATAAATATAATGAATTAGTATTTAAAAATGGTATTATTAATATTATATTTTATATTGATTTTTACTTCGATTATTAGAGAACTAAACAACTTCAAAAAAATTCTGATTCCAGATTGAACCAAACAAAATAAATAAATAGTCATTCCAATTATGATTCCATCACCTTTCGATTCCGAAATTTGAACCAAACACCCCTTTAATTTTTATATTACCTAATAATGAACCTCAATTTATCTTAAAAAGAAATAACTTCAATTTATCTTTTAATTATGTGTTTATTCTTGATAGGAATGAGGCAAGAATTAATCTTGTTTTAATTCTCATTAATTTTCACAATGAAATTACAGACTTATATAGACTAAGAAGATGACGTTCATACAAAAACAATACTGCTAAGGAAAAGAAAGAAAACGGAAAGGACAATTCTGTTGTAACCGAAAGTGTGCTGCTTGCCTTCGTGGAGGTGTGATCATCGTTGATTGAGTACGGTGCAAATGGATGTTGTATGATGAGTAAGGGGATGATTAGGTGAAACACAGGGCACGTGGACGGTTTCTAGAAGGAAAGTTACCGTTTGGATTTAAAAAGGAAAGACAATAGGTAAATGGGGGCAAAAGAAGAATCGGAGATTTTGACTGGAAATTTGCATCGCTGATCAGGAGAGAGTTGGGCTGAATTCAACACCCTTCCTCAAACTTGACTTGGTAAAGGTTAATCAAGCCAAGTTTGGATAAGAGGAAACGCAGTTGTGGAGAATGTTGGGCTTTAGTGAAGAGGTCTGCAAGTTGCAAGGCAGATGAGATCAGCATCAAACGGATCAAACCGGATTGTACTCTTTCCCTAATGATATGGCAGTCGATGTGCTTGGTTCTTTCATGGAAGACGAGGTTCTGAGCTATATGCATGGCTGAGGTATTGTCGTAGAAAAGCAGCGAGGAGACATCAGTTGGTATAGTGAGATCATGTAGAAGGTTTGTAAGCCAGTGCAATTCACATGATGTGGAAGCCATAGCTCGATATTCCACTTTGGACGAGGATCGTGAGACAGTATTTTGCTTTTTGGACTGCCAAGAGATCACTGCTGACCCCGGAAAGACTACATATCCAGTTAGTGACTTTCTTGTATTTGGGCATGTTCCCCAATCTGAGTCTGAAAAGGCCTAGAGCTGAAGGTTGTTGTGTGCATGAAAGAATAAACTGAGACCAATTGTGCCTTTGAGATACCTAAGTACTCGATGGGTGCGTTGTTGATCATCTGAAGTGGGCTTGTTTAGGTGTTGGGAGAGTTGGTTTACAATATAAGACAAGTCTGGTTTTGTATGTGTGAGGTAAAACAACTTTCATATCAATTGTCGATAGGAGGTGATATCCACCAAAGTATCAGCTTGGGGGTCTAGCTTGTGATTTGGTAAAGCTGGTGATGAAACTGGTTTGCAAGCAATGAATTGGGTTTCCTGTAGCAGCTCTAGAATGTATTTCCTCTGTGACATGTGAAGACCTTTTTCATTGCGAGTGAACTCAAAACCTAGAAAGTAGTGGAGTGCCCCCAGGTCCTTTATGCTGAACTGGACATCTAGTTGTTTCTTGGCTGCTTTGATTGCCTCTTCATCATTCCCAGCCAAGATTACATCGTCTACGTAGACCAGCATTGTAGTGATGGATTTTTCCCTTTTCTTAATGAAGAGAGAAGGATCATCAGTGGTTTGGATATATCCCATGCCTTTTATTGCTAGTGTGAGCTTTACGTTCCACTGTCTGCCTACTTGTCTAAGCCCGTATAGTGACTTCCTCAATCTACACACCTATTTTGATGATGTTGCCTGTATCCCTGGTGGCAATGTCATGTATACCTCTTCTTCAAGTTCACCATAGAGATACGCATTATTAATATCAAGCTGTTGAATGTTCCAATTCTTAGCTGTTGATATTGTGAGTAATGTTCTGATTGTGGTGAATTTTGCTATAGGGGCAAAGGTTGCAGTGAAGTCCACTCCTTCTTGCTGGGTATATCCTTTGGCGACCAGTCTTGCTTTGAATCTGGCTATGCTTCCATCTACCTTGTGTTTGAGCTTGAAGATCCATCCGCATCCGATTGGCCTCTTCTCTTCAGGTAGCGTTGTTAACTCCCATGTATTGTTTGATTCAAGTGCCAATAGTTCTTCGTTCATTGCCTACTGCCAATTAGGATCTAGTTGAGCTTGTCTGTATGATGTTGGTTCGGAGTGGCATGTAACATTGATTGCAAAGGCTTGTTTCTTGTGAGACAATTGCTTGTATGATAGGTATTTTGCCAATGAGTGTGGTGAATTTGGTGTTGTAGGTATTGTGGTGCCATGTATTAATGCCATATGGTAATCCTTTAGATATGTGGGTGCATTCCTTGTTCTAGCTGATCTTCCTGGCATTTGTGTTGATTGTTCAATGGTTGTGTCACGTTCTTCTTCTTCTTCATTCATCTCTGCATGTGTTAGATCAATATCTGTATTTTGCATAACAGTTGGCGATGATGAGTCCAGTTCAGTAGAGTCTTGTGTCTCATTCTCATTATCTTTTATTGCATCATGGAATGTGTCCAATTCATCTTCGCTGTAAGGATTAATGTCTATTGATGAACTAGCATTGGAGAATGGAAATTGTTCTTCATAGAATTTCACGTTCCTGGAAAAGAAAAACATGTTAGTGTTCAAATTTAGTAATAATGTAAGTAATAATCTATTTTTTTAATTAATATGATATTTTGAGTAAGATATTGGCTTTCACGCAAAAAGATTATAAAGCAGTTTGCATTCTTTCTGCTACTGGTGTTGTCTCAAGTGTTACTATTTGTCAACCTGGTTCTTCTGGTTACATTTTATGATATGAGGTACATATTTTACATCATTAGGATAAATATAGAATTCGACTAATAGTGTTAGTATTTTATTAATGTGTCGTAATAATGTATTAACTTATTGACTTATCATGTTGACTTTACTAATTTGACACATTTTGAATTGTTGATTTGTCCATTGTCACATCAACAACGTCAAATAATATTAGTTGTTTTTTTTTTGCTAGTGGTGTGAAACACATAATTTCTTTTGCAATAAAAAAATAAACTTAATATGCTAAGAGCTCCATGAGCTTACACAGTATCTTATTGACCCATTAAACTTTCTTAAATTGAGAAAGCCTGCAAAATCTTCGATAGATGCTTATTGTTAAATGGTATTAATTATTATGAAAATGTGAGAATTTCTAGTCAAATTGGATCCGAAGAAAACTGCACCACACCAACTTTTTTTTTTTGCAGTAAATCAAGATCTAAAATTTGATGTTCAGAACAACACAACTTTGGGATTTCTGATGAAATCAATATCATCTCTATCTTCTAGATTAGACGATTTTTAAAATCTTGACCAACCAACTCTTATTGAAGGGATCTACTTTTTAAGTGATTAAACAAAATATAAATTTCCTTTCTAAAAACAAAATATAAATTAACTCCATCATTAATTGTTTAAATCTAATCAATAATATTAATAAAATATTTAATAATATATAAAATCAATCTAATCTTTCCATAAATACTTATTTTATGAATTTCTTGTATAATTTACTTATTAGTTAACAATTTTAATTTTATACAAGTCCATTGTCTAATTAAAAAAAATAAAATCACCTACATATAATTAATATAATATTTGGTGAGAGTCTTGTTAGTATAAATAAAATTCATTAAAGAAAAAAACAAAAGAAGCAAAAAAAAAAAAATGGTTGTGTGACATGTATGGTAACTTAATTTTAATGTTGCCATATGTCATAATTAAGACATATTATATTTACCATAAGTGGAGGAGCTAAGAACTTATTTAGACTTGAGCAATTGGGGGTAATTTTGCAAAGTCCAAGCCATTAGGACTACACAAACTTTTTTTAGCCTTCAAAACATTAAAACATCATCGTTTTGGTGTGTTCATTAAAATATTAAAAGTGTCCAATTTAAAAAATGTAAGTTATTTAAGTCTCAAAAAAAAGAAATTGATTTTTTCTAATGGAAAAACAATATTATGGAGAAGGCAATCGTGCAGCTGACGGATTGGCGAACTTTGCAAGTCTAGAGTATCCTCTTCGATGATGAAAGAGGCTTAGTTTTAAGCTGAGTTATTTATTCTTAGGTCTCTCTTTGTTGTCTTTTTTTCTCAGTTTTGCTTTTTCTTTTTCTCGGGCCTTCAGCCTTGTTAAAAAAACGAGGAGGATAAATTTACGAACAAAATTGAAACTTAATTCAAACAAAAGAAAAAGACACGAATTTCTTTTTTTTAGGATGGAAAGATAGGAATTTCTAGTTTGGTATATATTAACGAGTTGTATGCATGGTGGAGATTGAGTATAAAATAGGAAAAATTACAAAATTGGATCAAATGGAAGGTCCATTTATATATTTAGACCAATTACCCAATCCATTACATATCTAGACTATTTATTTATATTTTCCAAAATACCCTTCATATATATATAACACTTAGATATTTCTTACTCTTTCTTCTTTCTCTCTTCCGTTTGACTTTGCATTTTTCGCAATTTGCGAAGCCTACGAAGATAATACTACTTAAGAACATGAAATTTACTTCACATTTTAAATCTAATCACTAATATTAATAAAACATTTTATAATATATAAAATCAATATAATATTTTCATGCGTACTTATTTTATGAATTTCTTGTATAATTTACTTATTAGTTAACAATTTTAATTTTATACAAGTCCATTGTCTAGTTTAAAAAAAAAATCACCTACATATTATTGGGATCTCCTGCGTACACTGGTAGGGGAATCTACGCTTCCATGGGTCATTTTAGGAGATTTCAATTGTGTTCTTCGGGGGGAGGAAAATGAGGGGGGGAGCAGCGGTACTAGACTATTTAATGCAGGATTTTCAGAGAGCAGTTGGAGATTGTGGGTTACATGAACTGAGCCAGAGGGGTTCCAATATGTTTACTAATTTCACCCTGTCTTCTCTTTTGTCTGGATACTCTGATCATTTACCGCTTTTATTAACACTGGGTGACCTAGTGCATAGTAAAAGGAGGAGGAGGTTCTACTTTGAGGGAAGCTGGTTAAAGGAGGAGGAATTCCCTATTTTGGTGAGGAATTGGTGGGGCCAACATGGCCCAGGCCCACTTGAGGCTAGGTTGAGAAGTTGTGTACAAGCTATAGAAGACTGGGGCAGACACTACAATACCCAGTTTAAGAGCAAAATTGTGAAATGGAGGGGTCAGATGGACATATTACAGGATAAAAAAGACAGAGCATCCATTACTCAATTGTTTCTTGCTAAACGAAAATTGAATAATGTACTGAAGGCTGAGGAGAGTTTCTGGAGACAAAGAGCAAACGCACACTGGTTAAAGGAGGGTTACAGAAACACTTAATTCTTTCATGCTAGTGTTAAGGCAATGAGACAACAAAATCTGATTAGGCCCCTAACTGATGAGGCGAGGTTGGAAGTCAACACTCAAGATGGATTACTCAACCTAGCACATAAATATTTCAGCTCAGTTTTCTCTGCAGCTGGCACCAGAGCGACAGATACAATGTCAGTGATTTTTCTTTTGATCGATGATAATACTAATTCACTCCTCATACCTCCAATTGACGGCACTGAGGTTAAGGATGCAGTATTTTCTATGGGTGCGGATAATTCGCCTAGACCGGACGGATTGAACCCGAGTTTCTATCAAGCTTTCTAGGAAACAATTGGCGTGGATGTAGGGTCGGCTTGTCAGGATTGGCTGGATCAGGGATTATTCCCGCAGGAACTGAATGACACCACTGTGGTACTTATCCTAAAATGTGAAAACCCGAGATCATTAAAGGATTTGCACCCTATTTCATTATGTAATGTCCTGTATAAAATTTTTGCAAAGGTTTTGGCTAATCGTTTCAAAAAGGCCCTTCCAATTATAATTGGAGAGACCCAATTTGATTTTTTCCCTAGGAGATCTATAATTGATAGTGTGCAAGTAGCATTTGAAACCATACGTCATATGAAAAGGCAGACCAAAGGCAGTTCAGGGCAGGTGGCCCTGTAAAGTGACATTAGCAAGGCCTATGATAGGGTGGATTGGACTTTCTTGAGACATGTCATGACAAATATGGGTTTCAATGAGAAATGGGTACAATGGATTATGTTATACGTCACTTCTGTGAGGTATCGGGTGGCAGTAAATGGAGACAGGATGGATCAGATTGTACCTGGCCGAGGACTCAAACAATGTGAGCCACTATCACCTTATATTTTTATCATGTGTGCCGAGGAGCTATCTAAGCTAATCATGACAGCAGAAAACTAGAATCGTATATCAGGTTGCAGAGTTTCTAAGCAGGCACCTTCAGTAACGCATCTGTTCTTTGCTGATGACAGTTTTCTCTTCTTTGTGGCCAAGGTCACTGAGGCACGGGAGATCATTAAGATTCTGACTGAATATGAAATTGCATCGGGACAAGCGGTCAACTTAAATAAATCCTGAGTGTTCTTCAGCTCCAATGTTGGTTTAGAGACGAAAGATGAGATTAAAAGGATCCTAAATGTGTATTCACCACTTGATATGGGCCGGTACCTTGGGTTGCGTCATTGATTGGCTGGTCTAAAAGACGCATATTCCTCTTCTTAGTGGACAAGTTGCGTAGGAAGTTCAGCTGGAGTCTGCATTTTCTATCTCAAGCCGGGAAGGAAATCTTGCTGAATTCAGTGGCTCAGGTGTTTCCTACTTTTTACATGAGTATGTTTCTTATCCCAAGGTTTGCTTGTGATGAGTTGCAAAAACTAATGAATTTATTTTGGTGGGGTTCGAAACTTGAGGGGAAAAAAGGGATACACTGGTTTGATTGGGCTAAATTATGTAGAGATAAAGATGTAGGTGGGATGGGGTTTAAAGACTTGCATGTATTTAACTTAGCCTTATTAGGGAAGCCGAGATGGAAATTGATTCATAACCCAAATACTTTAGTAGGTATAATGTTCAAAGCTAAATATTACCCAAAGGCAGACCTATTGGTCTCCAAATTAGGCAATAATCCTAGTATGATTTGGAGAAGTATTTGGGAGGGAGTGAATGTCCTGAAGTTGGGAGTTAGATGGAAAGTGGGTGATGGTCAGCCAATTAGAGTGTGGGAAGACCATTGGGTGCCCAATCTAAATAATTTTTGTATAAATTCATATCAAGTTCCTGGACTGGAAGACCTAAGGGTAGCTGATTTATTGATTGAGAATGGGAGGAGATGCGATATGGACAAGTTGCAGGGTTATTTTAGCGAGTCTAAAGTTGGGGCCATTTGTGATATTATTTTACCTTTTAGGACTGGTGAGGATGTTTGTGTGTGGCACTATACAAAGGATGGGATATATAGCGTTAAATCAGGTTACTATAAAGGGATGGAGAGTGGAGAAGGCGAGTCGCTTTATGGGGGTTGGAAGCGATTGTGGAAATTAGATGTGCCACCAAAATTGAAATTATTTGTTTGGCGTGTGGTTGCGGGTTGTTTACCTACTAGATAAACACTCATCCAAAAAAGGGTACCAGTGACCCTTGAATGTCCAGTGTGCGTGGAAGAGGATGAAACAAATTTACACCTATTTACTAGCTGTTGTTTTGCAGGTGAATTATGGCGGGAGGTGGATGTAGCGGGTCTCTGATACTGGCAGACTGCAGTTGGCGGAGTGGCTGATCTGAAAACTGGAATGAGTTAGTCAGGACACCTCTGTGAGGGTCTGTTACGGGTTGCAAGCCATTTGGGAACATAGAAATCGGGTTCTATAGTAGAGCGAATGATGGCCGGTAACACAAACTTGGCGTAAGGTATTCGACGGCTTTAAAGAATGGCGGGCGTTCAGATTTACTCTGCCAAATCTTCCACGCATGACAGCAGTAGCACCACCTGGATGGATCCCACCGACGGCTGGATTTCTTAAATGCAACACAGATATTGCGATATTTACGAACGATGGCAACAGTGGGCTCGGGGCAGTGGTAAGGGATGCCACAGGGTCAAGGTTTTTTATAGCAGCAGCCTGTTGCACGGGATCAAGGAACCAACGGTACTGGAGCATTATCTCTTCGTACTTGCATGCTTTGTCTTGCACACCACAACTACAGGTCTGTGCAGTTCGAATCCGACGCCAAACTGGTAATTGACGCCATCCACTCCTCTCGGAGTGACCTTTCTGAATTTGGGTCAATTGTTCAATACTGTAAGCATATTTTGTCAGTTTATTCTAATTTTAAAGTCTCATTTATTCCTCGCCTAGCGAATGGTGCTGTCCATTCGGTAGCAAGGTAAGCCCGTTCCAATGCTAGCGACTTTGTCTCGACTGTAACGTCACATTGGCTGGCGAACATTATTTTTGAGGATATACATCCTACTGTTTAATAATACTTTCGATTGGAAGTCAAAAAAAATAAAACCACCTACATATAATTAATATAATATATGGTGAGAGTCTTGTTAGTATAAATGATATTCATAAAATTCATTAAAGAAAAAACAAAAGAAGCAAAAAAAAAAAAAAAGGATAGTTGTGTGACATATATGGTAACTTAATTTTAATGTTGCCCTATGTTATAGATAAGACATATTATATTTACCATAAGTGGCGGAGCTAAGAATTTATTTAGACTTGAGCAATTGGGGGGTAATTTTGCAAAGTCCAAGCCGTTAAGGCTGCACAAATTTTTTTTAGCCTTCAGAACGTTAAAACATCATCGTTTTGGTTTGTTCGTTAAAATATTAAAGTTTCCAATGTAAAAAATGTAAGTTATTTAAGTTTCAAAAATAAGAAATTGATTTTTTTAATGGAAAAAACAATATGTATAGAGAAGTGATACAGATCGGTTTCGGGACACGTTAGTTTTAATCGTAAACTAACAAAGATATTTTTTCTCAAGCTAAACTTGAAGGAGTTAATCCCGGTTTTATGGACTAAATCCATAGGAATAGTGAAATCCCCATTGTTGAAGGTGAACAATCTTAACAAAGCTTCTTGACGAAGATGATAAATTTGATTGATAAAAAGTTAAGCAACAATTACAAGAAAGAGATGTATTTATACCATCTCAAAATCCTAAAACAAAATTACATAAAGGCTAGCTTACATAATTAACTAAAGAGTAAGGTGATGCGGATTCCGTGAAGAACCCGATCTGAGGGATAAGTGTACCCTGTCGTTATCAAGTAATAAATTTCTGGGTTTAAGTCCAGGTTATCGTCCACAGGATTTATTTCTGCAAGTACCGAATTACTAAGTCTCGGATGTTATCTAGGCTTAAGGGGTTTGAGTTGGTTTTGTTTAATTAATCTACTCCTAGGTTGGTTTGCACTAATCCTAACTAGATTATCTAATTCTGACTAAGTTATTCTAACCCTAACTAAATTACTCTACCCCTAATTAAGTTAAACTACTCCTAAGTGATCTTTTGTCAATGCAATCATCTAAAGGATCATGGAGGGATACGATGATAATGGAAATAGATTGTTTAAACAATTGAATTAAAATCTAAGTCACTTGTGTTCGAGGCGATTAACCCGACCTATCCTCCTAAAGTTCCTAGTTCGTGATTCCCTTGTAAGGCCGAAACTAGCTCTAAGGCTCAGTAATTTGGGCTTAATCTTCTATAGGGTCGTCAATCCTATAGGCACTAACTAGGTCAGATTCAGCTCGCAATATGTGCCAACTTGATTTTGGGATTATCGAATGAGTTAAACCAATCAAACAAAGCGTAAGACAAAGATTCAAAGCATTAAAACAATTGAAGAAACAAAACTATTATATTAATCAAAGATGGAGAACATTGTCACGAAGTTACAATAAGCCTAAGATTCATAGCATGTATCATAGGATAAACAAGATATAAAAGAAGAAAAATCCCTTTCAGGGAACTTGTCAACCAATGCATGCGTCTTCCTAGGACTTAAGGATGGAGCTCGAGCAATCCTCGGTGAATGGAGCTTTGGAGGCGTCTTCAATGGAGGTTTGAAGGTTTTTGGAGGAGGTGGAGAGGATTTCTCGAGGTGGAAGATAAGAAAATTACAAAAACAAAAGATATTTAATTTACAATTGGAAATTCCTATTTATAGCCGCGTCTCGGGCCTCGTTTTGACCTAATTTCGTGTCCTTGTTGGTGTAGGAAGACGTGGGGCCGAACGTGGCTTTGTGGGGGCGGAATTGGTCTTTTTGACCAATTCCCGCAGGTCTGCTCGCCGAGCAGGAAAGGCTGCTCGCCGAGCAGGATTGCGACGAGCAGCCCCTGCTCGCCGAGCAGGCGCCTGGTGGCCTGCTCGGCGAGCAGGCACTTCCTGCTCAGCGAGCAGGCACACTGCCGGGGCAGTGCCTGGGCGCTGCCTGGGCTGCTGCCCGGGCTGCGTGCCGATGCTCAATTCGCCGAGCGGCTGCCGGGGGGTCCTGCTCGCCGAGCGTTTTCGCCCGAAATGCGCTCGATCCGTGCCGAATGACTTCTATACCCTTTTTCGTCCGAACTTACACCTGCACACGCATAAAAACTCCAGGAAACATTAGTCTAAAAGCCAAATTGATCCGTCAATCGCTTATTTTGAGCAAACGCTTCGTTTGGTGCGACTTTTAACGGACCAATTAGCTTCAAAAGATAACGGAATTCTAATATGCATGTTATTTCGGCCGTATTTGCCTAAATTGATCACAAAACGAGCCTAAACAACGAAAAGTAAATAGAACGTTTCCAATTTCTAACTAACTCACACAAAAGCATTTAAATGCGAGAATTGCTCGCTTATTAACCAAATTACTCTAAAAACCGTCCTAAAACCGTACCCAAAGATAGGGGTTTTTGACCCCTATCATAAGGTTATGGGCAAAATAGGGTAATACTAAGGAGGTGGCATAGGTGTAAATATAGGAGTGGTAGAGTTATAATTAGGGAGTGGCAAAGGAGTAATTAAGGGGTGGTCTCCCCCTTATCCATAGTATGAAGAACTTGGGGAGGAAGTATTCTTCGGATTGGGCACGCTCGGCGTATCTTCTTTCACGCTCCGCGTGAGTGCATCTCTGGACTTGAAGACTCTCGTTGGTGGCCTTCATGCTCTGCGCCCTTGAGAGTACGCCCCGCGTATATGACCTTCTGGAACTGGTTCTCTCTGAAGGCTCGATCCATGCTCCGCGCCTTGGACAACACGCTCCACGTGGAATGCTCTAGTGACCTCCCTTCCATGTGGTTTTCTTCCTTCCTTCTTAGCTTCGGATTTACACTTCGCGTGTTCTATCTCACGCTCCGCGTACGAGCGCAAGATGCCCTCATCATACTCCTCTTCTTCAAAAGAGTTGGTCCCCAACTCAGTTATAGAACAAGGATGGTGCTTGGCAGGTGTTATCCACTCCATATATTGCCGGCTTTTCCTTCTCTTCATGAACTCTACCCACATATCAACTTGTGTCTCGCTCTTGGTGCTTATCCCCATGATACTCGCTTTAATCTCCGACCGACATCAACCGGAATATCTCATCAAAGTTGGTCAAACCAATCCTCCACAATGTCTTGGAGGCTCCTCCACACTCCCACGACATGTTGAACCGACCAACCTCAAACCCCCTTGATCTCCACTTCACAAACATGGACATTGGTCACAACTTCCTTTCGTTCATTGTCAATATCAGTGGAAAATCCCGGCGACACTTGTCAACCCACTCCATAGTGATCCCAAGGACACTTGTATCAACTCCTTCTTTGCCTTGGGTTAACAATCTCCCGACTTCTAGAGTTTCCACTTCACTAACTTGGCCCCACTCAACACTCTCCGATTCATCATCATCTTGGAGCCAACCTTCTTTACTATCATAAGTTTCTTCATTTCGGCTCCACTCAATATTCCCAAACTCACCTTCATGACGGAACCTACTCCCATCATACTCATATTTATCCTCATTATGGTCTCGTTCAATGTCCTCCAATTCATCATCACAATGGAATCTACCTTCCTCATCTTCATAAGGAGCCTCATGTTGATCCCACTCAACGTGTCGAAGCTCACCCTCATCATAGTAAACTCCACCTTCCTCTTCTTCATAAGCGGCCCCATACCGGTTCCACTCAATTTTCGACGGTCATCCTCCTCAATTCCCTTCTCTATCTCATCTTCTTTAGGATCATATGCAATTTCACTCTCCTCTTCGTCCTCAATCTGTTCTCTCCCATGACCTATCGTGTAACCCCCTTACTAGGATCATATGATATCTCACACATCATTAGTTATAGACATGCTTTCAAGTCTCAATCATATAAACTTCAATCTCATATAAACTTTACATATTATACATAAGAGAAAGCATTTACAATTTACAATACACGTTTAAGTCATTATCCTACATAGAGGATTTACAAAACAAAAGTACATCACAATACTCCAAAATGCCTAGATGAGAATGGACTGACATTACCGGTGTGACCTTAAACAAGAAGAACTCCACCTAACCTGTAAAAACTGTTGGCAAGGAGTGAGCTGCCTACTCAATAAACATATTACACATATATGTATATACAAAAGTAATGTAAAGAACACAGTTCAAAATATATCCTCAGTACCAAGTTAGAATTTTCAATAGAAAGATATTCACTTGTTTCACTTAGTATAGTAATACTTATTTTAGAAAGGCCTTGCTGTACTTAGACAATATATATAAAATGGTCCTTGGGCCCAATCTGTATCCCGGCTCACTAAATTCGGAATACAATCATCTGTGCTATGGAGGAGTTAAACTCAACTCACGTACTCATATATCTCAACACATGTGCTTCCGGCTCACAATATTCGGATAGCACTCTCAACTTGGACCATTTCACGTATCCATCTAAGCAAGCTCATATTCATTTATAATCCAACCATTATCCAGTTCTAGTATGTGCACAAGGCTCAACATGCCGTATTTACTCATAACATTGCAACATACTCAATCATATCACTTTCGTATCAATCATAATGTATCACAAACACTCAAACATTATTCACATCATTCACATCAGATTCAACCACATCTCACACTCAACAAGTTACAAGGCACAATACATTCATACATATATAAGCAATATGCTTACCGTCGCACTCAGTTCGATCTATTCTACACGATCGGGTGTGCGTTCAATTACACCTTGTCCTCCTAATGTCACATAACATTTATACAATTAGTCATAACATAAACTTAATGAAAATATAAACTAATGAATGTTATATGATTTACAAGACACTAACTCCACAAAGTTCATGCAATCTAATCATTTTGTCTTAGATTATCACATGACCTACTTGTTGAAACACCTTTCCACAAGATTTTGATTTGACAAAATCATCCATGATTAAGAGGCAATTAAATTTAGATGCTTTGATTTAATTGTACTAATATGTTTGTTAAATATTGAGTGCAAATATATATAAAGTAAAGACAGGACAAAAGTTAGCACGAACGAAGCTGAGTAGAACGCAACTCAGCATAACAGAATAGAAGCTGAGTGGAGTTAAAATTCAGAAGCAAAACGAAGCTGACTAAAGTTGAAGAATTCTTCAGGAGCGGTTAAACAGAACGGAGCTGACCTTGAAGGAACTCAGCATGAACGTTGAACATTCGAAAAGAACAAACGGAGCTGAGTAACAGTCAGGACAGCATGAAGGATTCGTTCACTAAAAGACAAAGTCTGCCAATCTTCAGCACCAATAATTTGAACCTCGAAGACACCTAAAAGACTAATTCCAAGAGTCATGGGACGATGGATTATTGGAAACAGACAACTGGCACAAACAGACAAACCAGACGCTAGAAGACAAACCTGACGCCTGAAGAAAACAGAGAAAAGGAATGGCGGTGCAGTCTTAAGCTATCCAGAAATTGTTCCCCAAAAGAGTCGTTTTGACATTAACGGTCAAGACATTTCAAACGATCAAATCTACAGACTTCCTTCTATAAAAGGACAATCGAAAAACTGGAAATATATGCAAGCATCAAAAGAAAAATACAAAGAGAGAAAGTTTAAAAGCACTCAAATACAAAAAGGATCTTACACCAACTTTTCTATTCTTTGTGTAAATGCTAGATTGAGTTGTAATCATCTAAAGTGTTCTTTAGTTCAAAAAGAACAAGTCTGTGATCAATAGGAATATTGAGAGTGTAAAGCTGAGTGCTTGGTTGTAAGCATTTCAGTGGTAGAGAAATCTAGGTGCTGGGTTGTAGCACTTAGTAGGAGTTGAGTAGACGAATAGAGGAAGGTACTCTTGCATATTCAACTGCCTTGTAATTGGTTTGTGCTCTACCTTTAAAGAGCTCAGTATTGGATTCAAAAAGCCCGGAGGACTCTGGGGACTGGACGTGGGCAGAGAGGCCGAACCAGGATAAGTGATACTGAGTAATCTCTAAACTCTCTCTTATAATTGCATGTGTTGTTTGCTTTATTTACTCAGCATATAAATTGCCTAAGCTGATCCTGAGTAAGTAAGTTCTGCTGAGTTAGAAGCTGACCTCCAAGAGTGTCAATTCCTAACTCTCAAGGAAACAACTTTGGTCAACATCTGACTAAAGCTGTCCAGTGATATATCTCACCAAGCTGACCAAAGGCTGAGTTAATAAACTCTCAAAATAACATCCAGTCAGCTCAATTAAAACACGAAAAAGTTATATTAGTTCCTAACCCCCCCCCCCCCCCTTGGAACTAATTACCAGGGACCAACAAGTGGTATCAGAGCCTAAGCTCACTACTCAAAGATTTAACAATCTTAAGCTGATCCCTAAAAATGGGTGAGAATAGCACTCGTTTCCTTCCTGGAAACCAAACAACGCAGATACTCCCTTAGGGATTATCAATCACTAGACCTCCCCTATTCTTTGGATCTAACTATACTTTCTGGAAGAATAGGATGAAGAACTTTATACAAGCCACAAACATGAGTGCATGGCTTGCAATTGTTCAAGGTCCACATGTGCCATACAAAACTGTTAACAATGAGAAAATTGTTAAAAGTGAGGCTGAGTGGACAGAGGATGACCTCAGAAAATTACAAAATAATGCTTCGGCTATAAATATGCTTCACTGTGCGTTAGATGCTGCAGAATACAATAAGATTTCAGGTTGTGAGTCAGCACAGGAGATTTGGAAGAAGCTTGAAGTGACATATGAAGGCACAAGCAAAGTTAAGGAGTCTAAAGTCAATCAACATATGAGACTCTACGAGCTGTTTGAAATGAAGGAGAATGAAGACATCTCAGAAATGAACGCAAGGTTCACAAACATTATAAATGAGCTAAAAAGGCTTGGAAAGAACTTCACTGAAGAAGAATAAGTGAAGAAAATTCTGAGAAGTCTGCCCAAGAGCTGGCAAGCAAAGAAAACAGCCGTAGAAGAAGCCCAAGACTTGACTACCTACAAATATGATGAGCTGATCGGATCCCTGCTGACCCATGAAATCTCTATGAAAAACTTTGAAGCCAAAGAGAAAGAAAAATCAGAAGATAAGAAACAAAAATCCCTTGTCATGAAAGCTGACTCAACTGAAGCGGAGTCAACTGATGATGAGGAACTGGCCATGTTCACCAGAAAGATGAAAAAACTGTTCAGGAGAAATGATAGAAACGGCAAAAGATCATTTAGAAGAAATGATAAGTACAAAGCTGAGTCAAGTGACAAGTACAAGAAGGACAGCTCGAAATCTGTCACATGCTTTGAGTGTCATCAAACCGGGCACATCAAGTCAAGCTGTCCCAACCTCAAGAAAGAGAAGAAGGGAAGCAAAAAGGCTATGGTAGCCACATGGAGTGACAGTGATGAGTCAACATCATCTGAAGCTGAGCAAAATGAAACAGCCAACATATGTTTTATGGCAGATGATGGAGCTGACCAATCCCAATCTGAGCATGCTAACCTCTCTGATGAAACCGACCAGGAGAATCACAACAATGAGGTAACATCCTTACTTTTGCTTAGAAACGAAATGGTAAATGCCCTGAGTGACTTATATACACTAACTAAAAAGTGTAACAAAAAGATTAAGGCACTCAGCAGGCGCTGTGATGAGATTGAAGAGGTCAAGCTGAGTGACCTCCGATATCTTCTCCAGGACAACTCTGACTTGCATACCAACATGCAAATCTTACATAAGTTTGTCACGGAGGTTCAATCTGAGTCAAAGAAACTTAGAAAGGATATCACAACGTTACAGAGTAAAGGGAAGGGCTCAAAAAGAAATAAAGCCCATGCTGAGTACGCAAATACTAGTCAGCATAAGCAAGTTACTCAATGTGAGTGTTGTGGAAAAAGGGGACACACAAAGGATGTATGTTGGCATAACAAGCGGACTGTCCAATGTGACTTCTGCGGAAGAAAAGGACATACCACAAAAGTATGTTGGCATGCCCAACACAATAATGCTGACTATACTCAGTTCAACCCACAAAGGGTACCTTTTTGTGATTTCTGTGGTAAGCCAGGCCACACGATAAAAGTATGTCGTCACAAGCTAAAATATGATTTTGCACCTGTTTATACTAACAAGAAAGGACCCAAAAGAAATTGGGTACCTAAAAATGAATAGTTTGAACTGCAGGTCAGCTTGACATGCGTGGAGAAGTCAAAACTATGGTATATAGACAGCACATGCTCAAGGCATATGACAGGTGATGAAACTCAGTTCATCACACTAGAGCTTAAACAAGGTGGAAGTGTAAGCTTTGGAGACAACAAGAAGGGTAAGATAGTCGGATCAGGTACTATCGCAGGTAACCCAACTATTGAGTCTGTCTCCTTAGTTAAAGGTCTCAAATACAATCTGCTGAGTGTAGCTCAGCTTTGCAAGAGCGGCAGAAAGGTTGTATTTGATGATACTAAGTGTCAAATACTCGAGGGAAATACAAATGAACTGATTTTAACTGCCCCTCGTGTAGAAAATGTATATATGTTAAACTTAGAAAAACAATTTTCTAAAAACATATGCCTAGTGTCTAAAGAGGACAACTCCTGGCTATGGCATAGAAGACTTGGGCATGTCAGCATGGACCTTCTTGCCAAATTAGCTAGAAAGCAATTAGTTGAGGGATTACCCAAATTAAAGTTTGAAAAAGATCAACTATGTAAAGCGTGTCAGCAAGGCAAACAAACTAAAAAGTCATTTCATAGCAAAAATATTGTCTCAACCAAAAGACCATTGGAATTACTACACTTGGATCTTTTCGGACCTATCCAGCCACTCAGCTTGGGAGGTAAGAAATTATCCTTGGTTATTGTAGATGATTTCTCTCGGTACACTTGGATCATCTTGCTGAGTAGCAAGGATGAAACTTTTGAGATGTTTACCACAATGATAAAAAAAGCTTGAAAATGACAAAGACCTAAGAGTAGCTCACATTAGAAGCGACAATGGTGGTGAATTCAAAAACCAACAGTTTGATGAATTCTGTGAAACCAATGGTATTGACCACAACTTCTCTGCTCCTAGAACACCTCAACAGAATGGGGTCGTTGAAAGGAAAAATAGAACCATTGTCGAAATAGCTAGGACAATGCTGAGTGAAAATAGGCTTCCAAAGTACTTCTGGGGTGAAGCTGTTCACACGGCATGTTACATACTGAATAGGGCTCTCGTTAGACCTATACTTAAGAAAACCCCATATGAGCTTTGGAAAGGACGAAAGCCCAACATTGGATACTTTCGTGCCTTTGGGTGTAAATGCTTTATACTTAACACAAAAGACAACCTTGCTAAATTTGATGCTAAAGCTGATGAGGCGATCTTTTTAGGGTACTCAACAAACAGTAAAGCATATATAGTGTTTAATAAAAGAACTCAGGTTGTAGAAGAGTCTGTACATGTTGAGTTCGATGAAACTGACCCTACAGGTAAGTCAGCTCAGCCTGAAGAAGATGAACCAGGCTTAGCTTCCGCTGATCAACCAGAAGCCTCTGTGTCATCTATACAGGAGCTGACTCAAGGTAAGCAAGAAATTGAAATATCATTTGCTGACCAATCTATTCTTGTAGAGATTGTAGAAACACCTCTTCCAAACGACTCAACACTGCCCAAGGAAATAAAGATCCCAAGAGGACATACAGAACAAGCTATTCTTGATGCCGCCAACAACAAATTAATGACCAGAGATCAACTTAGAAAATACCTCAGCAATGTTGCATTCGTCTCAATACATGAGCCAAAGAACTTTGCTGATGCTGAGCAAGATGAATATTGGATCAATGCTATGCAAGAAGAGCTTGACCAATTCACCAGAAATGAGGTATGGGATTTAGTACCTAAACCTAGGAATCAAAAGCCCATAGGAACCAAATGGGTCTTTAGAAATAAGCTAGATGAGCATGGAAATGTGATTAGAAACAAAGCTCGACTTGTAGCCCAAGGCTATAGTCAGCAAGAGGGTATAGACTATGGAAAAACATTTGCTCCTGTTGCTAGATTAGAAGCTATACGTATATTGTGTGCCTATGCTAGTTACATGAATTTTAAACTATACCAAATGGATGTAAAAAGTGCGTTTCTTAATGGCTTTATAAACGAAGGGGTATATGTTAATCAACCTCCTGGATTTGAAGATCCAAAATTTCCAAATCACGTTTATAAACTCAAAAAGGCCCTGTACGGCCTAAAGCAAGCTCCAAGAGCTTGGTATGAGAGGTTGACCAACTTCCTACTGACCAAGAACTATGTCAGGGGAAAAGCTGACACAACCTTGTTCATTAAGATAAAGGGCAAACATACCCTACTTGCACAGATATATGTTGATGATATAATTTTTGGTGCTACTGACGAATCCTTGTGCAAAGAATTTAGCCAACAGATGCAAACTGAGTTCGAAATGTCCATGATGGGTGAACTCAACTTCTTCCTTGGACTTCAAATCAAGCAAGGAACGAATGGCATCTTTATAAGTCAGTCTAAATACACCAAAGAAATGTTAAAGAAATTCAGCATGGTAGATTGCAAACCAATATCAACTCCCATGGGTACTGATACTGTCCTATGCAAGGATGAAAAGAGTAAGTCAGTTGATAGTAAACTCTATCGAGGTATGATAGGTTCATTACTCTATCTCACTGCTAGTAGACCAGATATTCAATACTCAGTATGCTATTATGCTAGATATTAAGCTGACCCCAGGGAATCTCATCTAACTGCTGTAAAAAGAATTTTTAGATACTTGCAGAGCTCAGTTGATGCAGGTCTATGGTATCCAACCTCAAATGATTTCACACTCATTGGATATACTGATGCTGACTACGGACGAGATAAGCTAGAACGAAAAAGTACTTCAGGAGGATGTCATTTCCTCGGAAGCTGTCTAGTATCTTGGTTCAGCAAGAAGCAATCATCCGTAGCTCTGTCTACAACTGAAGCTGAGTACGTGGCTGCTGGAAGCTGTGTTGCACAAGTCCTATGGATAAAGCAACAGCTTGAGGATTACGGAGTCAAAACAAAGACAATAGAGATCAAATGCGACAACAAAAGTGCCATTGATCTATCTAAAAATCCAGTCCAACACAGCAGGATGAAGCATGTTAGCATAAGGCATCACTTCATCAGAGACCATGTACTAAAAGATGAGATCAAGCTGACCTACGTGCCTACAAACGATCAGTTTGCAGATATCTTCACAAAGCCCTTGGCACGAGAACAATTCAACACACTAAGGGAAGCAATTGGTATGTCAAATCCACTCTAACTAAATCTGTATTGAATAAATTGTCACATGAGTTGAACTTTGAATAATTGTGCAAATGCCATGTTGAGTATATATTGAGTGATGATACTGAGTAGGCATAAAAGCTGAGTAAACATTATATAGGCATAAAAATGAAAAAGCCACCCTATGCTGAATTGACATATATATTGAGTGATGATACTGAGTAGGCATAAAAGCTGAGTAAACATCCGATACTGAGTAGATAAACATATTGAGTAATCACTCCATGCTGAGTGAGTGACGTATGTTGAAATAGAGAAATAATCTTCACAAAAGTTAGGCACTCAATATCTAGGATGTTTCGAATTCTAGTAAAACCTAGTAAAAAACCCACTCGTATAAAGTGAACCTACACGTGTAAACCTCTGACACCTTGGGAAGACGCACATTAATGGCAAATCCCATGCGCCGAAGATGTCATAATTGACAGAATTTGTGTCGGTTGAACCTCCCTAGGTAGAAACGGCTAGTTAATGATTAAGGGTCGTCGCAGATTTGTATAAAGTGGAAGAATCCCCAATCTTCATCCCTTACACCTGTAATCTCCTAAAATCAAACTTTCTTCTCTCTAAAAACTTCAAAACCTTCAAAAATGGCTTCCGGCAAAAACAAATCACCTAAAACTCAAACCACAGACAAATCCACTGACCACGCTGGTCCTTCAACGGAAATCGAAGGAAAATGATCAAAGTACACTCAAAGGTCAATAATCTGGAGGTTTTAAAGTGCCGATGGTTTTCTCCAAGTTTCGTCTCATCTGAGAAACCATTCTGTGAATGGATCAAGAAGAACAAATGGAAAGGTCTCTTCTCTCTTTCAGGAACAGCTTACCCCAGGTTAGTACGGGAATTCTACTCGAATTTACGTGTTGATGCAGACGACTCTGATTATTTGGAGACCACTGTGAAAGGTCAGAAAATCGTCATGACCCCTGCTTATCTAGCCACACTGCTAGAATTACCAGACGAAGGAATTCAATTTAGAACGACAAAGGAAAAAATACCAAAAGCCACATCTGATAAGCTAAAGGGGTTCTGTAAACCCAAAGATCATAAGGGGGAAATACCCAACACCTGCATGGGTAAAGAACAAAAGATGGTCCACTTCATGCTGACCAACTTTATCTTCCCCAAACTCAGCTCAGCTTCATCCGCATCGAATTTCGAACAGTGCTTCATCTGGCACATGTTGACCTACACTCCATTCAATCTTCTTGTGTTTCTAGTTGGTGCGTTTCAACGAAGTGGTAAGAAACTCCGCTTGGGATCTCTAATCACAAAGATTCTTGAAGACAAGCAGATTGAGATGAAAAGTGAAACAAGTAGCTTGGGAAGTGAAATTACTGCAGTTCTGCTGGATGGACTGTTGTACAATCAACCCTTGAAGGGATATGAAGGAGCTGGAGATGCTGAAGAAGATGAAGAAGATGAGCAACAAGAAATTAAGCCTGAAGCTGAGCCTGCGGAAGAGGTTGAAGCTCGTGCTGAGTCACCAGAAATTGCTCAGCCTGAGAAGAGAAAGAAGAGGAAGGCCGTAGAAACCTGCTCCAAGGACATTCATGCTGTCCCAAAGAAAGTAAGGCTTTCATCAAGACAGAAAGCTAAAGCCGACAAGGCTAAGGAGCATGATGAGAAAAGAAAGAGGCAAGAAGAGCCTGAGGATGAGAATGAAGAAACTCCAGAAACCCCTTTAAAGAAAAAGAAAAAGGGTAACTCTTTAAAGATAGTAGAAGCTGCCCCACTAGTCTCTACTCAACCTGAAGGTCATGGAATTGACCAAGAAGATGAGCAATACGTTGAGCACCAACAAGTTAATACTGAAGTGGAAGAATGTCCCAATGTTGAAGAACCTCAGGATGATACTGAGCAGAGAAAGAAAGAAAGTAATGCTGTTGAGGGTCATGTTGAGCAACTTGTAGAAGAGGAGACAGTTGCTACTGAGTCCAGTGAAGGTATTCGAACTGACCATTCACTGCCAAGAACTGAGACATGGCGAAGACTCAAAAAGAAAGCACAAAAGCAAATTGATCTCATGGACGACTTTCCCATTGATGAGCCTGAAACTGACCTCTCCACAATCCAGTTCCAGTACTTCTCAAATGAAACTGAGTCTCCACCAGAAGATCTAGTGGAAAAGCAAGCCTCTGTTACTCAGGATGAGGAACATGCCAAAACCCCTGCAGATCCAATTCAAACGGCTCCAATTAAGCCAACTCATGTCTCAACTCCACCTCGAACACAAAATGATGATAACTCAGCTAATCCAATCAATCAAAGTCCAGGTACCAATCAAGGTACTCAATCTGGCAGAGAACCAACTCCTCCACCACCATCAAATTCTGAACCAGCCTCTGAGTCCAATGCTGCTAAGTTTGCATACTTGAATGCTACTGAGTCTGGCCGATGGGTCATTGCTTCTGCTCAGTCCTTGCTTCAAGATTTTCATCCTACTCAAGCTGATGGTCACCACTCCACTCAAGCTGAGCCCTCTCACCTGACAGGTATTACTCAGCTTCTGAATGAACTTCGAGGCCTAAAAGATCTGGTTAACATTATCACCGCAGTCCAGACTCAGCAACCAAACCAAGAGCAAATGGCGAAACTGACTGAATCAGTACTTACAATGGCCACCCATCTGAACTCTCTTGAAGGGAAAATTCAACAACTGTCAGAAGCCAATCCAGGGTACGTCACTTCCACTGAGCTTCAAAACTGTTTTGTTAAGCTAGCAGCGGAACTGACCCCCTCTAGACCAACTACCCATACTGAATCTGCCACATCTGTTGAGTTGCAAGATTGCTTCACCAAGCTGTATGCTGAGCTAACCAAATCCAGTCCACCCAGCGATACTGAGTTTGTCACCTCTACCGAACTTCAACAATGCTTCACTAAGCTTCATGCTGAGCTAACTAGTACACGTGACTTAGTATCTTCTTCTTCTCAGTGTACTATTGACCAATTAAGTGAGGCAGTCAGACTCCTGAACATTGATAGAGCCTAGATGGATGTTGATCCAGTATCCAACACAGAACTCATGAGCTTTTCACAAGCTATCATGAAGGCCATGCGGATCAACAATGCCCAGCGCATGTTTTATGATTCTGCTCTGCTAAAACTATTCCATCAATCTTATGGTCAGGTCACCAGCTCAATCTCCTGCCTGAGTAAAGCCCATGAATGTCTCCTCAGTATGATCAGCAGCTCCCTTCGGGTTCCTAGGCACATCCAGGACGATAGCATTCCCGTCATTGACAGTTTGGGTGAAAGCACAAAAAGGCTTCATCGCTACTCTAGCTATCTCTCCTCTGCCGCCAGAAATAAGACCTTCCTTTACCTACCCGATGATGGCAAAACGGGGGAGACAAGTAGAGGAGGAACTCAGCCTGCAGGAAATACCTCTGGAAGCAAAGAGAAAGGCAAAGGAATTGCCCTAGCTGAACCCTCAGCTCAGAAAAAGAAGAAGTAGAACTTGTTTAATCATGTCCATAAATTATCCTGTCTTTAAATGTTGTTTGGGTAGATTTTTCTTTTTGGTTGTTTGTTTCTGTTGTTTAAACTCAATATTACAAATAGTTGTTTTCTTTCTGATCTGACTAATCCAGTTTGAACAGAACAAATCAAAAAGGTCAAAAACAATAAACACCAAAAATAAACTAAGAGACAACATCCTTCCAAAACTGAGTCAGTACACTCAAATGTCTTAAGTCTAAATTAGATCTTGGAAGACTTAGAATAAAGTTAAAACAAAATATATGCAACCCTTACGGGGGAGTAGTTTCAGCATAAAAAATAATTCAATCATGGGGTAACTTATAACTGAGTTCCGTAATTATGTATTTTGCCAACATCAAAATGGGGGAGTTTGTTGAAACACCTTTCCACAAGATTTTGATTTGACAAAATCATACATGATTAAGAGGCAATTAAATTTAGATGCTTTGATTTAATTGTACTAATATGTTTGTTAAATATTGAGTGCAAAAATATATAAAGTAAAGACAGGACAAAAGTCAGCACGAACGAAGCTGAGTAGAACGCAACTCAGCATGACAGAATAGAAGCTGAGTGGAGTTAAAATTCAGAAGCAAAACGAAGCTGACTAAAGTTGAAGAATTCTTCAGGAGCGGTTAAACAGAACGGAGCTGACCTTGAAGGAACTCAGCATGAACGTTGAACATTCGAAAAGAACAAACGGAGCTGAGTAACAGTCAGGACAGCATGAAGGATTCGTTCACTAAAAGACAAAGTCTGCCAATCTTCTGCACCAATAATTTGAACCTCGAAGACACCTAAAAGACTAATTCCAAGAGTCATGGGACGATGGATTATTGGAAACAGACAACTGGCACAAACAGACAAACCAGACGCTAGAAGACAAACCTGACGCCTGAAGAAAACAGAGAAAAGGAATGGCGGTGCAGTCTGAAGCTATCCAGAAATTGTTCCCCAAAAGAGCCGTTTTGACATTAACGGTCAAGACATTTCAAACGATCAAATCTACAGATTTCCTTCTATAAAAGGACAATCGAAAAACTGGAAATATATGCAAGCATCAAAAGAAAAATACAAAGAGAGAAAGTTTAAAAGCACTCAAATACAAAAAGGATCTTACACCAACTTTTCTATTCTTTGTGTAAATGCTAGATTGAGTTGTAATCATCTAAAGTGTTCTTTAGTTCAAAAAGAACAAGTCTGTGATCAATAGGAATATTGAGAGTGTAAAGCTGAGTGCTTGGTTGTAAGCATTTCAGTGGTAGAGAAATCTAGGTGCTGGGTTGTAGCACTTAGTAGGAGTTGAGTAGACGAATAGAGGAAGGTACTCTTGCATATTCAACTGCCTTGTAATTGGTTTGTGCTCTACCTTTAAAGAGCTCAGTATTGGATTCAAAAAGCCCGGAGGACTCTGGGGACTGGACGTAGGCAGAGAGGCCGAACCAGGATAAGTGATACTGAGTAATCTCTAAACTCTCTCTTATAATTGCATGTGTTGTTTGCTTTATTTACTCAGCATATAAATTGCCTAAGCTGATCCTGAGTAAGTAAGTTCTGCTGAGTTAGAAGCTGACCTCCAAGAGTGTCAATTCCTAACTCTCAAGGAAACAACTTTGGTTAACATCTGACTAAAGCTGTCCAGTGATATATCTCACCAAGCTGACCAAAGGCTGAGTTAATAAACTCTCAAAATAACATCCAGTCAGCTCAATTAAAACACAAAAAAGTTATATTAGTTCCTAACCCCCCCCCCCCCTTGGAACTAATTACCAGGGACCAACACTACTTGCACACATTCTTCCATAACTTTCTCTATATGAATCCAAATGCCCTGTTTCTTGAACCTACTGAAACTAGACATATATGGGTATAACATATCCAAAATTCACATTAATATCATTTTTACACAATATATGGCATGAAAAATAATTCTGTCATGTTTCCAGCCAAGAAACATACTACCCAGATTTGCATCTACCATAATTCACTCAACATAGCTCATAATAAACACAATGGATTTCCAAATCCTTTTACAGACATATACCTCAAGTAGTTAGGAACACTTTTGTATAGAGAAACTTTCTCAAATTCGGAATCTAAGGTCCTCAAAATGCTACGTCAACATGGCTGCCTCACATGACATTCAATTTCGAGGCAGTCATGATCCATCTAGGTTTTTTTCCTCTATATATGGAATTAAAGTCCCATATTTTACAGAGGGTCTCATACATATATAGGAACATAGTTTATTCTTTATGTATCTTCAAATTCGAAAATATCAAGATGAAAAACATGCTCCAAGATGACTGAAAGCAGTACCCTATATTTCTGTTTAGGGCACTTGATACATATCTTTCATTTGGACAGGCTATAACCACTTTAAACAACACCAAAACTCAAAAAACTCAATCACAACTCATCCACAACAAATCCTATGATCATACCTGTTGAAACACATTTCCACATGATTTTGATTTGACAAAATTATTCCCATGATTAAAACAATTAAATTTAAGTGCTTTGATTTGATTGTACTAATGTGTTTGTTCAATGTTGAGTAAGTTAACTAACGAGAACAGGAACTGAAAGTCCATAAAAGAAAGACAGAACAAAGTCAGCATAAGAAGTCACACAACAGAAGCTGAGTGGAATGCAACTCAGCGTTACGAAAGAAATGTCTTCCTCAGAAAAGCTTGAAGGCGAAGCCGCTGAGTCAAGCTGAGTAATAACCAAGTCAGCGTCAATGATCCGTCAACTTGATAGACAAGGTCTGACACAAATCAGAAGTCTTGGAAATCCGTTGCAAGGACCTTTTCGAAATGCATGGACCATCTGACTTTTGGCAAGAAGACAAAACCTGGCGCAAGAAGACAAACCTAGTGCAAGAAGATGAATCTGGCAAACCTGGCGTCTGCTAAAAACAAAAGACAGGATTGGCCTGCAGATCTGGAAGCTGACCACGTGATGACGAAGAAGACTGTTTATCACACAACGGCTATATCATGATTCAAATGATTGAAGCCACCAAGATTGCTATAAATAGGCCAAATCATCTCTTGGATCATTACGACACACACATACAACAAGATACAGACAGAAAAGAAAATCTTCACAAAGTGAAAATCCAAAATAGAACTGTCTGAAAAGAAACAAAGCAAGCTCTTACACCAAACTCCAATCATTATGTAAAAGTCTAGAGTGAATTTTATTCATCTAAAGTGTTCTTCATTCAGTGAGAACAATTCTTGTATCATTTGTAAAGGTTAGAAGAGTGAAGCTGAGTACTCGGTTATAGTACTCACTGGTAGAGAAAATCTGAATACTCGGTTATAGTATTCAGTGGTAGATAGGATTGAGTAGACGAATAGAGGAAGGTACCCTTGCATACTCAGTTGCTATTGTAAAAGGTTTGTGCTCTACCTTTAAAGAGCTCAGTAGAGGATTGAAAAAGCTCGGAAGGATTTCGGGGACTAGACGTAGGCGGTGAGGCCGAACCAGGATAAGTCTGCTGAGTAATCTCTAACTCTTTCTCTTGGTATATATATATATATATGTATGTGTTGCTTGCTTAAAATTGCTCAGTAAATAATTTGTATAAGCCGACGCTGAGTAATCAGAGTGCTGAGTTGGAAGCCAACTTAAAGTGTTATTTCCCAACTCACAATTGAAACAGCTCTAGTCGGTATCTGATTAAAGCTGTCTCACACCTCACTCAGCCTTGCTGACCTAAAGCTGAGTTAAATTGTCAAACATTTAATTAAGTCAGCATTATTAAGCATTTAAAGTTACATTAGTTCCTAACCCCCCCCCCCTTGGAACTAATCCTACTACGTTACACGGGACCACCAAGTGGTATCAGAGCTCAGTAGCTCACTATTCAGGATAAAACTATCTTGAGCTGATCCCTGTAATGGCTGAGAACAGCACTCGTTTCCTTCCAGGAAATCAAACAACACAGATACTCCCTGAGGGATTATCTATTAGTCGGCCTCCACTGTTCTTCGGGTCAAACTATACATTCTGGAAGAACATGATGAAAAACTTCATTCAGGCAACAAACATGAGTGCATGGCTAGCTATAGTCCAAGGCCCATTTGTTCCCTATGAAACCATTGATGGTGTAAAAACTGTCAAGAGTGAGGCTAAGTGGTCAGAAGATGACCTTAAGAAATTACAAAATAATGCTTCGGCTATCAATATGCTTCACTGTGCGTTAGATGCTACAGAGTACAATAAGATTTCAGGTTGTGAGTCAGCACAAGAAATCTGGAAGAAGCTAGAAGTGATTAGTTGAGGGATTACCCAAACTCAAGTTTGAGAAGGATCAACTGTGTAATGCTTGTCAGCAAGGTAAACAAACCAAAAAGTCTTTTCAAAGTAAAAATGTAGTCTCAACCAAGCGCCCATTAGAGTTACTACACTTGGATCTTTTCGGACCAGTCCAGCCGCTGAGCTTGGGTGGTAAGAGATTTTCCTTGGTCATTGTAGATGACTTTTCTCGGTATACTTGGGTCATCCTGCTGAGTAGCAAGGATGAAGCTTTTGAGGTGTTCTAAACACTGATTAGAAAACTTGAAAATGACAAAGACCTAAAATTAGCTCACATCAGAAGTGATAATGGCGAAGACTTCAAAAATCAACAATTTGATGAATTCTGTGAAGTCAGCAGCATTGACAACAATTTTTCTGCTCCTAGAACTCCTCAACAAAATGGGGTAGTTGAAACGAAGAATAGAACCTTAGTTGAAATAGCTAGGACAATGCTGAGTGAGAATAGGCTTCCAAAGTATTTCTGGGGTGAAGTTGTCAACACAGCTTGCTACATACTCAATAGGGCTCTAGTTAAACCCATACTTAAGAAAACCCCCTATGAACTTTGGAAAGGACGAAAACCCAATATTGGATATTTTCGTGCCTTTGGTTGCAAATGCTATATTTTAAATACTAAAGACAACCTTGCTAAGTTTGATTCTAAAGCTGATGAAGCTATCTTCTTAGGGTACTCAACAAACAGCAAAGCATATAGGGTGTTTAATAAACGAACTCAGGTCCTAGAAGAGTCTGTACATGTCGAGTTCGATGAAACAAACTCTGCAGGGAAAACAAGTCAGCCTATCGAAGATGACCCATGCTCAGCTTTCGCTGACCAAAATGGAGCCACTGAGTCACTGCCTCAAGGGTTGACCAAAGGTAAGAATGAACCGGAAATTATCTTTACTGACCAAAATAATCCTGTAGAGATTTCTGAAACACCTATCCCTGAAGACACTACACTACCAAAGGAGATCAAGGTTCCAAAAGGACACTTTGAGAAAAGCATCCTTGATGCCGATGAGAACATCCTGATGATCAGAAATCAACTCAGGAGATATCTCAACAACGTAGCCTTCGTGTCAGTCCTCGAACCGAGAAACTTCTCAGAAGCTGAGAACGATGAATTCTGGATTAATGCGATGTAAGAAGAGCTCGATCAATTCAAGAGAAATGAAGTATGGGATTTAGTGCCTAAACCAAAGAATCAAAAGACCATAGGAATAAAATGGGTATTCCATAATAAGCTAGATGAATAGGGAAACGTAGTCAGGAACAAAGCCAGACTTGTAGCTCAAGGTTACAGTCAGCAGGAAGGTATTGACTATGGTGAGACCTTTGCACCCGTAGCTAGATTAGAAGCAATAAGAATATTGTGTGCATATGCAAGCTTTATGAATTTTAAATTGTTCCAAATGGATGTTAAAAGTGCTTTTCTTAATGGAGTTATAAACGAAGAGGTTTATGTTAGTCAGCCTCCAGGGTTTGAGGATCCAAAATTCCCAAACCATGTTGATAAACTCAAAAAGGCTCTGTACGGCCTGAAGCAAGCACCACGTGCTTGGTACGAAAGTCTGACCAGCTTTCTGCTGACCAGAAACTATGTCAGAGGAAAAGCTGACACCACCTTATTCATTAAGAAAAAGGGTAAAGATACCCTGTTGGCACAAATATATGTAGATGATATTATTTTTGGTGCTACTAATGAGTCTATGTGCAAGGAATTTAGCAAACAGATGCAAACTGAGTTTGAAATGTCAATGATGGGAGAACTCAACTTCTTCCTTGGACTTCAAATCAAACAAGGCAAGAATGACATCTTCATTAGTCAGACTAAGTATGCTAAGGAGATATTGAAGAAATTTAATATGGAAAATTGTAAGCCAATATCTACCCCAATATGTACTGACACGGTGCTCTGTGCTGATGAAAAAGGTAAGTCAGTAGATAGCAAATTATATCGAGGTATGATTGGCTCTCTACTCTATCTAACGGCAAGTAGGCCAGATATTCAGTACTCAGTATGTTACTGTGCAAGATATCAAGCTGACCCTAAGGAATCTCATTACATAGTTGTAAAAAGAATCTTTAGATATTTGCAAAGCTCGGTGAATGCAGGTTTATGGTATCCCAACACGAACGATTTCACACTCGTTGGATACACTGACGCTGACTATGGACGAGACAAGCCTGAGAGGAAAAGCACTTCAGGAGGATGTCATTTCCTTGGAAGCTGTCTAGTGTCCTGGTTCAGTAAGAAGCAGTCGTCAGTTGCCCTGTCAACAACTGAAGCTGAGTACATTGCTGCTGGAAGCTGTGTTGCACAAGTCCTATGGATCAAGCAACAGCTGGATGATTATGGAGTTCAAACGAAAAAAATAGAAGTCAAATGTGACAACAAAAGTGCCATTGACTTATCAAAAAATCCAATCCAACACAACAGGATGAAGCATGTCAGCATAAGGCATCACTTCATCAGAGATCATGTACTCAAGGGTGAGATCAAGCTGACCTATGTTCCAACAGGTGAACAACTTGCAGATATCTTCACTAAGCCATTGGCTCGTGAGCAGTTCAGCATACTAAGGGAAGCTATCAGTATGTCTAATCCTCTTCAATAAAATTCTGAGTATATTGAGTGATTATATCATGCCAAGTGATTATTACATGTTGAGTAACTATCATATGCTGAGTAGATATGAATGCTATAAAATCACTACTTGCTGAATTGCTATATATATATTGAGTAATTGCTAAAAGCTGAGTTACTACACATGCTAAGAACCCTTCCTACGCTAAACTAAGCACTCAGAACACCAAACGTTTAGTATCCTAGATGCTGAGTAGAATACTTGCACATGAATTTACGTAGCCACCTAGGATGACGTAAGCGTAATGATTAGAAACCCATGCGCCGAATGTGTCATTAATGTCAGAATTAAATGTCGTTGATTGATTCAAAATCGAACCGCCATTCTGACCTATCAGATCAACAGGCTCCGGCTATAAATAGTGGACGAATTCCCACTAACTTCTCTTTACGCTTGAAACATTTCGCACTCGATCTCTCTCTCTCTTAATTCCCTAATCTTCTAACTCTCTCAAAAATCCTCAATAACACCATGTCGAACGATTCCCAGAATATCTCCGGCGAGCAATATGATGACAACTGCTCCGACATTAATCCTCCCTCTCATGCTGAGCAGGAATACCATGAGACTTCCTTTGAGTCTCAGGAACAAACACATGGTCGGCTTGACCAACCAATGCCCGAGGTCAGCATCCTCGGTGAAAATCCTCGCACTGACCAGACAACTCCTTCAAAGAAAAAGAAGGAGAAAAAGAACCAGAAACCCAGGGAAAGAAAGTTCTTCCCAGTTTTCAGCAGCGTTAAAAACCTCAAAGTTTATCACTCCCGATGGTTCTCTAAAAGCTTCGTCGAAGCTGAGAAACCGTTCTGCGACTGGATTTCGAAAAATGGATGGACCACCCTCTTCTCTCTCCCCGGAACTACCTACCCACAATTGGTGAAGGAATTCTACGTGAGCTTAAAGGTAGCCGATGATAACGACGACCATATGATTACTAAGGTCAAGAACAAAGAGATCACCATCACCCCTTCCTATCTCGCCATACTACTTGATCTAAAGGAAGAAGGTGCAGAGCTAAGATGTACCCATCACCAAAATTCTACAGGATCACGAAGTCAGCTTAAAAGAGGAAATCAACATGATAGGTACTGAAATCACTATGGGAATCCTACTCGGCTTGGCTCACAGTCAGCCTATCAAACCTAAGAAAGGAAAAGGGGCTGTAGTTGAAGAAGTTGCTGCTGAGGAAGATATGGTTGAAGAAACACCTGCTGAGGTGTCTCAGAAAGGAAAGAGAGTTGTGGTTGAAGCAGCACCTGCTGAGCGAACCAGAAAGGAAAGGAAGAGGAAAGCTGACCCATCCTCAACCCCATTAGCTAAAGATATTAACAAGACTGTAAAGAAGCTCAGGGTAGTGGTTGGTGAGAAGAAAGTTGCACATGCTGAGCTGGTGCAAAAGAAACCAGAGTCAGCTGAGAAGAAAAAGAAGAGAGCTGACCCTGAGGAAGAAAGTGAGGAAACTCCTGAGCAACCCCTAAAGAGGAAGAAGACCTCTGGGATGACACCGTTGGACGCTGCCCCTCTTAAATTTGTCATCATCGAAGATTCTTACTTCCTGCGAGCTCAGGAAATTTACCTGGAAAAGACTCCTAAGGAGGAAAAGGAAGGCTGCACTGATGAACAGCCTCAAGCTGATAAGATGGGTTCTGTTGAGCTAAGTAACACAGCTGCTGTTGGGCAAGCTGATAAGGAAGGAGCTGAGTCTCCAGCGAAAGACAAGGTTGTGGAGCATCTTTATGCTAATCTTGGACTTGATTCCTCCTCTGAGTCATCAGAGTCTGCTGCTGCTGACCCTTCTCCTCAAACAAAAACCAAAAAGGGCAGTACGGAAAAGCGGTTTAAAAGAAAAGCTCAAAAGCCCAACGTCATAGACTTGTTGGATGAATCTCCGCTGAGGGACCCTATCACAGACTTAACTGGGCTTCAATTTCAATTCTTCACCGACATCACTGAACCCACTTCGGACCAAGTAAAGGAAAAATAAGCATCTGTTTCTCACATTGAGGAACAAGCTGACCCGAAAATCTCTAAGGGCAAAGCTTCTACCGACACCTCTGCTCCTTCCACTGAGCAAGTGCTTGAAGTTCCTGCTGCTCAACAAAAAGAGTTAACAAAGGAAACTCCACCTGCTAAAGACAACCCTGAGTTGCCTCAACCTTAAATTCCAACTCAACTTCAGACTGAACCTGAGCAGGTTAATAATACTGCTGAGCCAACACTTCCATCCTCTACTGAGCAGTTCATCAACCAGTCAGCTCCTGATGCTGCCCTTACCAATAAAAGTGCAGCTACTGACCAAGCTGGCACTTCAACTTCTGGGCAGCACCAAAACACTCCACCATTTGCTGCTAACTAGAAAACGACCGCTGAGACTATGCAGAACCAAACTAATGATGATTCTTACAACTTCCTTAATGCCTCTGAGTCAGGCCGGAGAATCATCAACTCAGATCATTTGCTTCTTCAAGTCATAGATCAGTCTCAAGCTGATGCTGCTAGGGCCGCTCCTGCTGAGTCTACTCAATTTTCATCCCTCACGCAACTTTTGACCGAACTCAAAGGTCTTAAGGAGCTGATGAGTGTCATGACCTCCTTGGTCTCTCAGCAGCCCAAACAAGAATTCATGGTCAGGCTGGCGGAACTTCAGCTGATGATGGTAAATCACATGGACCCCATTGAAGGGAAAATCAATGCCCTATCTGCTGCGAACTCATCATCTGCAACTTCTGCTGAAGTTACTCAGCATTTCAACCAGCTGACCGCTGAGCTAACCGGAGCTCGTGAACTTATCTCCTCCACCTCTCAATGCTCCATTGAACAGATTGGTGAAGCAATTCACCTACTCAACCTAAGCAAAGAGGAAATGGACACTAACCAAGTAAAGACCAATGATATACTTCACTGCACCCGGTCAACACTTGCGCATGTTAGGCATATAAATGCTCAGTGTCATTCGTATGATTCTTCACTGCTCAGGATGTACTATCAATCCTATGCATGAATGATGGACTCCATTACTTGGATAGGGAAATCTCTTGAGTACCTACTCAGTATGCTCAGCGCGCACATCAAAATCCCCTCTTCAAGTATGGCCGATGGCATGGAGGTCTTTAAGGGTCTTAAAGAAAGTACGAGTCACATGCAACAGTATTCCACCATACTGATAAATGAACCCAACTCTGATACTTGAACTTAAGTAAGTATCAAAACTGAGTAAATGACTAAATGTTCCAAGTATTTGACCTACTTCTGAAGGCTGGCCTTAGGCTCACTTCGATTAAATCTTAGAAGGTTTAGAATTGAACTAAGTCAGTAGATGCAACCCTTACGGGGGAGTAATTTCAGAAGAATGGAAAAGGTCAACTATCATGGGGAAGCTCAACACTGAGTTCCTTAACTGAATACTTTTGCCAACATCAAAATGGGGGAGTTTGTTGAAACACCTTTCCACATGATTTTGATTTGACAAAATTATTCCCATGATTAAAACAATTAAATTTAAGTTCTTTGATTTAATTATACTAATGTGTTTGTTCAATGTTGAGTAATTTAACTAATGAGAACAGGAACTGAAAGTCCATAAAAGAAAGACAAAACAAAGTCAGCATAAGAAGTCACACAGCAGAAGCTGAGTGGAATGCAACTCAGCTTTACGAAAGAAATGTCTTCCTCAGAAAATCTTGAAGGCGAAGCCGCTGAGTCAAGCTGAGTAATAACCAAGTCAGCGTCAATGATCCGTCAACTTGACAGACAAGGTCTGACACAAATCAGAAGTCTTGAAAATCCGTTGCAAGGACCTTTTCGAGACGCATGGACCATCTGACTTTTGGCAAGAAGACAAAACCTGGCGCAAGAAGACAAACCTGGCGTTCGAAGACGAATCTGGAAAACCTGACGTCTGCTAAAAATAGAAGATAGGATTGGCCTGCAGATCTGGAAGCTGACCACGTGATGACGAAGAAGACCGTTTATCACACAATTGCTATATCAGGATTCAAATGATTGAAGCCACAAAGATTGATATAAATAGGCCAAATCATCTCTTGGATCATTACGACACACACATACAATAAGATACAGACAGAAAAGAAAATCTTCACAAAGTGAAAATCCAAAATAGAAGCTGTCTAAAAAGAAACAAAGCAAGCTCTTACACCAAACTCCAATCATTGTGTAAAAGTCTAGAGTGAATTTTATTCATCTAAAGTGTTCTTCATTCAGTGAGAACAATTCTTGTATCATTTGTAAAGGTTAGAAGAGTGAAGCTGAGTACTCGGTTATAGTACTCACTAGTAGAGAAAATCTGAATACTCGGTTATAGTATTCAGTGGTAGATAGGATTGAGCAGACGAATAGAGGATGGTACTCTTGCATACTCAGTTGCTATTGTAAAAGGTTTGTGCTCTACCTTTAAAGAGCTCAGTAGAGGATTGAAAAAGCTCGGAAGGATTCCGGGGACTGGACGTAAGCGGTGAGGCCGAACCAGGATAAGTCTGCTGAGTAATCTCTAACTCTTTCTCTTGGTATATATATATGTATGTGTTGCTTGCTTAAAATTGCTCAGTAAATAATTTGTATAAGCCGACGCTAAGTAATCAGAGTGCTGAGTTGGAAGCTAACTTAAAGTGTTATTTCCCAACTCACAATTGAAACAGCTCTAGTCAGTATCTGATTAAAGCTGTCTCACACCTCACTCAGCCTTGCTGACCTAAAGCTGAGTTAAATTGTCAAACATTTAATTAAGTCAGCATTATTAAGCATAAAAAGTTACATTAGTTCCTAACCCCCCCCCCCCTTGGAACTAATCCTACTACGTTACACGGGACCAACAATACCTAGGTATTTCATAATCTCAAACTCATAGAAAACAAGCTAAAACAGCATACTAACCTTCAAGTTGTGTCTATCAACTACTATGCTTCCTAACTTGACTTGTTTGGCTTGAAAATGGAAGAAATTGGAAGAGTTTTCTTTGGAGGGTGTTAGAGTATGAAAAAGGAAGGTTTGCTGAAGCTTTGGTCGAAATTGTGGCTGAATATCATAAGGATTGAGTTGTGCACATCCTTTTTAAAATGAAGAGGTGTATTTTGTCTTAATATTGGGGTGACACCTCGTGCTTGCTCACAAACCTCAAATTCAGTCATCCTAAAGTGTAAGTTAATAAATTTAGGACATATGAATTCATTCATTCATTTAAGTCCTAACTCAATTAACCAATCGTTACATCTTAACGACACATTAATCGTCTACTAATCGCACGGTAATCGCATTATGCATATGAAACTTCTACTGATAATGAGATGAATCTAAAATGTATGTATTCAATTATGAAAACATATATGAATGTGGGAAGACTCATATGTTAGGGTTTTAGGGATGTTACATATCGTTTCCATTTGCTTCTCTCTATAGCTCAAGCCGACTAATTCACGTGCTAAGTCGCTTGACTCAAAAGACATGCAACCACCCAACATGATTGAACCACCAACATCTCTCCCATCACCATAGCCATCAATCTCTACACATAATGTGATTTCCTCATTCTCCTCAAAGAGATTAACAAGTCCAAACTCACTCTCCTCTCCCTCAAAATCAATGCCCTCACTTCCCTCAAGCATACTAATGAAGTTATGTTCAAGGGGAATTTTATCAAACACATAGGGAGCATCCCTTGCTACATGGGTTTTCTCAATATTAGCACACACAAATTCAACCTCCCCCATGTTCTAACATACAAACTTCCCTTCCTCCCCATCCACAAATGAATCTAAATCCTCCTCCACAATTTCATTATCAACAAATTCACAAGAAGAATCTAAATCCACTCCAACATCACAAACAACATCACAAACAACATCACAAACATCCAATTTCTTCCTAGCAATAGGACTACACACAACTTCAATATGAGAAATTGGAAGTTTAGGATTTACCTCTTCAATATGTAAAGGAGAAAAGATTGGTGATGGATCTTTAGGCGGAACTTCTATGGTTGGTTGGGAACCATTTCGATATCCTTGCTTGAGACTCTCCAAAGATGCCGTAAGCTTCCTCATTTGCTCGTTTAGCACCCAAAAATCCTCCCTAGAAGTCGCTTCATACCTTCTCACGATGGCTTCGAGATTTTCCAATCCCTTGTTGGCGGTTTGTTCGGATGGTAGAGATGAACTTGGTTGATCCATAGTCGAAAGAAGTCTCTGTTAGGAAAACGATCGGCTCTGATACCAACTGATACACATCGGTTTCGGGACGTGTTAGTTTTAATCGTAAACTAACAAAGATGTTTCTTCTCAAGCTAAACTTGAAGGAGTTAATCCCGGTTTTATGGACTAAATCCATAGGAATAATGAAATCCCTATTGTTGAAGGTGAACAACCTTAACAAAGCTTCTTGACGAAGATGATAAATTTGATTGATAAAAAGTTAAGCAACAATTACAAGAAAGAGATGTATTTATACCATCTCAAAACCCTAAAACAAAATTACATAAAGGCTAGCTTACATAATTAACTAAAGAGTAAGGTTAGGGGTAAAATGGGGTAATAATAAGGAGGTGGTATAGGTGTAAATATAGGAGTGGTAGAGTTGTAATTAGGGAGTGGCAAAGGTGTAATTAAGGGGTGGTCTCCCCCTTATCCATAGTATGAAGAACTTGGGGAGGAAGTATTCTTCGGATTGGGCACGCTCCGCGTATCTTCTTTCACGCTCTGCGTGAGTGCATCTCTGGACTTGAAGACTCTCGCTGGTGGCCTTCACGCTCTGCGCCCCTGAGAGTACGCCCCGCTTATATGACCTCCTGGAACTGGTTCTCTCCGAAGGCTCGATCCACGCTCTGCACCCTGGACAACACGCTCCGCGTGGAATGCTCTAGTGACCTCCCTTCCGCGTGGTTTCTTCCTTCCTTCTTAGCTCCGGACTCACACTCCGCGTGTTCTATCTCACGCTCCGCGTACGAGCGCAAGATGCCCTCATTAAGAAGGTAATCGTACAGCTGACGGGTTGGCGAACTTTGCAAGTCTAGAGTTCTGATGATGGTAGAGGCTTAGTTTTAAGCATAGTTGTTTATTCTTAGGCCTCCCTTCATTGTCTTTTTTTCTCAGTTTTGCTTTTTCTTTTTCTCGAGCCTTCGGCCTTGTTAAAAAACGAGGATAAATTTACGAACGAAATTGAAACTGAATTCAAACAAAAGAAAAAGACAGGAATTTCTTTTTTTTTAGGATGGAAAGATAGGAATTTCTAGTTTGGTATTTATTAACGAGTTGAATGCATGGTGGAGATTGAGTATAAAATAGGAAAATTTACAAAATTGGATCAAATGGAAGGCTCATTTATATATTTAGACCAATTACCCAATCCATTACATACCTAGACTATTTATTTATAATTTTTCCAAAATACCCTTCATATATATATAATACTTAGATATTTCTTACTCTTTCTTCTTTCTCTCTTCCATTTGACTACGCGTTTTTCGCAATTTGCGAAGCCTACAACGATAATACTACTTAAGAACATGAAATTTACTTCGCATTTTGCACAATCTACGAAGCCTGCGAATGTAATAGTAATTCGCAGAATGATTTTTTCTTCGCAGTTTTCGCAAAATGCGAAGTAAAAGTCATGTTCTTAAATAGTATTATTTTCGCAGGCTTCACAAATTGCGAAAAATACGAAGTGGTATATAATATTCAAATCATAACAACAAGAGTGCAACAATAATTCTAACATTAAAATCATAACATTATCAAAATTTACAACAATAATTCAACAACAAGATTGCAACAATAATTACAACATTAAAATCATAACATTATCAAAATTTACAAGAAGATTGCAACAATAATTCAAACCCTAAACCTTAAACCCCAGGCATTTGCTAAGAAGTTCAGGAGGAAAAAGAAGTTCAGAAGCAAAAGGAACTAGAACATTGGAGTGCTTTCAAATTTTATAGAAGCAAAAAAAGTCGGCGGCGTCATACAGAATCAATGGCGGATGATAATGGTGATTTTTCATTTCTTTTCAAGAAAGAATCCAAGAAAAATCGGCAGGTTCACATCTTCATCACATTCCAATCACCTCTGATTGTGATTGATGCCTTTGTATTTAAGATAAACGGATCACTCTGATTGATGCTTTTGTATTCAAGAAATAATGAAAGAAACGCTAGAGAGAGAATCTGCGAAGCAAACGGCACTTGAAAATGATGATTTTTACTTCGCAAAATATGTTTGCGTTATATTTTGCGAAGTCTGCGATGCAAACTTCACCTGGAAAATGAATGATTTTGCTTCCCATAAAGAGATTTTGCGAAGGCTGCGAAGAGAAAAACAAACTGGAAAATGATGATTTTGCTTCGCCGAATCGCTTTCTGCGAAGCAAAATCATCATTTCCAAGTAATTTTCTATTCACAGACTTCGTGAAATGTGATGAAAACTCATTTTGCGAAGTACTTTCTAGAAAAAGATGAAGATGAAACGGTAGATACCTATCTTATTTCCGCCTTTTGCCATTGAAATCGATAATAAACATATGATAAATGTAGAAAAACGTCGAATAACTAGCCATTCGATTCGCACAAGAAGAAAGAAACCAAGAGACGAGCATAAAACAGGAAGATGAAGAACCATTCTTCATAAAAACAGGGAGACAAAAAGAGGAAGAAGAGACATGATGATGAAGAAAATGGAGGTGATTTTGAGAAACCGATAGAATAGAAGGGAGAAGATGAAAGGTTTAGGGTATTTTGAGAAAGTTATAAATAAAAGTAATGGATTGATACGTAAATTGGATACCCAATTTATATTTTGCCCCGGTATAAAATAAAAGCATGAAGGCAACCCTCGTGGGAGTACAGTTAAGTTAGTTAGAAAAGTTGCGCTCTATAAAATGCCAGAAGATGAACATTCCGTTCCTAATTCACAAATCACAACAACTGAGAACATTTTGGAAAAACTATAATTAAAATAAACAAAAATACAAAATCAACATTAAATCCCAATCAATCCAGATTGCTTTTGGGTCTGTATTCTTATCCTTGTTTTCTATTTTAATCTGATTCCATCAATTCTTATAGGTGTTCATCTATGCATGCTTTTTCTCTCTTTCACCAATGGCAAATGCGAATTCTAGGATTTTGTTTTCACATTCGATGATCATCTTTCTCCAGGTAAACATAATTGATTTCTTTGTTGTTTCATCTCCTTAATTTCCTTCCGGAATATAGAATCTGCTTCATATGAAATTGTTTCTGTCAAGAGTGACTGGATTGGATTTAATTTAAGGGAATAATGAGAAAACCCCTTTCATCGTTTCGAAAGGAAATGTTCACGCAAGTGGATTTTTCCTATGATTTCTTTTTTTGTTTCAGATTAATCGAAAATGATAACATTTTCTCGCAATTATTTGCTACTAAATTTGTCGTGGCATTGGAATTTTAGTATCAAAGTATGATTAGGTTATGGGGGTTTCTTAAATTTAACAAGAATGAACTGAATAACGCATGTAACGTGTTTCAATTCATTCCTCCTTCATAGCCATCTCCACTGCTACCCTCATAACCGGGTTGTTACATTAATTATCTGCGCTTCATTTCCTGATGATTTTGAGCATTACCCTTACATTGTAAAATCTTCAGTTTGGTGCATTTCATATTAAATTTAAGGCAATCCATGATCATTTGGTGTTAGTTATGATTAGTTTCAAGTAAAATTCAAGCCCTGAGGTTGTATAATAAATCTATTATTGGAACCTCACCTGGTAAATGCTTCTTTTAAATGGTTTGAAGCAGGTTTTGACATGCTTGTTGCTGAAATAATTTATGATAAAAGAAAAGGTTTGAAGGAAGACATATTTATAAATTATGGGGAAGAACTTGCAGAGACTCGACTCTATGGTTCCTATGCAGAATAGGAACCCAGGATGCATGTGGGGTGTACTTCAAATAGTCAAGTATCATCGTTGGCGGCTCATCAAGAAAAGAAATTCCCAGAAAGGTGTGAATCCTACGGGTAAGCCACATTTAACATCTGCCTTTCGTCTAATGTTGTTCTTACAAGGACTTTAATGCATATTTTTTGAGTTATTATAGGGTAGTGCCTGTTTGCTTCTCCTTTCTGTATCTCATTTTTGCTTTTTCACTCTAAAGTAGAGTAGAAGTGTTTGGTTAGAATTTAAAAACAAGTCGCTATTTCGGAAGGAAAATGTTGATGTCTACAAGCAATAACAAACAGTATATATAAACTGCTGAACCAAACAGACTGTTAATATTTTATAGTTGTAGCTAGGCATATACAATTCTTTCCAATTCCTTTTCCGGGTTTAAAATTTTCTGGATGAAATGGACTGTTAAATGTTTTAACATCAGGACATCATAGGTTATAACTAGAACAATACATTCATCTCTTCCTCTTTATTTGCAGGAACTGGAAATGAAAGACCTGACTTCAATACACCGCAGCAGTCCGAAAGAATTCCCCTACTTGACAGTAATGAAGATGACTTCTATAAGGTCAGATTTCTTATTTCTATCTGTTTTGATTTTTTGAATTTAAGATGCAAATAGTTAGATTTAGCAATGTTTGGTTTCCATAGCATATACTGATATACATATGCAAGTGTTAGTGTACAAAAGGTAGCTGAGTTGAGAATAGTTTCAGAAGGAAAAGATGAAGGACTCTACCCCAGCAAGCAAAGGGTCTGTTAGGTCCCGGATAAAAGCCCTTATTTCAGATGATCTGCACAAAAAGAAGGCTCAACTTCGGAGAAGCACATCTTACCCTGCACTGTCTCAGCGCTCGGAACCTGCAGATGAGAATCCCGTTTCAGCTGTAACCGTAAAAAAAAGTATTCCCCTTGATGATCTACACTTAAAAAACAAAGCTCCTACAACAACAAAGAATTTGAACTCCTCTGAAGATCCTGATGGAATGCTGACTGATAATAAATTGAGGCATAAACATCCGGACGAGACTACCAAGGAATCCAATGAGAACCGGAATCTTGTTCCGCGAAATTCAGGAAGAAAGCAAAGTTTAGTCCATACTAGAGAGATGCTTGATGCTTTAGATTTGATCAATACGAATAAAGAATTGCTGTTGAAACTTTTACAAGACCCTAGTTCACCCTTGGTTCATCAATTCCACAGTGAGCAGGCACTAAGCAGCAGAAGGAAATTTTTGAAGTCTACATCGTTCTGTTCATCGAGCGTATCCAGCATGAGAGGTTCTAGCCCGATTAAACTCAATCCAGATCAAAAAGGAATTGCATCTGATGCAGTTGAACCCAAATTTGTTCGTCAATGCTCGATGCCATCAATAGCTCCTGAGTACAAACGGAGGAATCATGTTGTAATGAACCGTTTCAAGGATCTCAAACATAAGCTAAAATACATGATTAAACAGAACAACAACGAGAACCATCGGGTTGCAATGGATGGAATCCTTCACAAGATTCCTCATGGTAAGGAGGTTCCGAAGGACGTGAAAAAAGACATTGTTGATAATGCAAAGAAACAGGCTATAAGTAAAGATGTGAAAGAGAGTGATAGTCCTCTTCCTTCTCCTTTCAAAAGCGGAAAGCGTTTCAACAGAACATCATCTCTGAAAGAATCACTAGATAGATATAGTCAATTGTATGAAACTTCTTTCAACAGAGAATCCAAACAGACATCAAAATTAAGAAGTGAAGATGCTACTTCACCTCAAGTAAACATTTCAAAGACCATCAGACGGATACTTTCCTCGCCTGACCTTAACTACTTATCCTATCATAGTGATGACTCTCCTAATGTATATACAAGTCCAGTTAGAAAATCTCTAGATACAGATAAAAACACTGAACATTCGGATACAGAAAGTCAACCAAAGGATACAGTTGATGAAGTTATGATTGAGCCAGAAACTAACTCCGGCCTAGTTAGTGATGATCCATGCAACTCAGTGACAACAGAAAGTGCATTTCCTGAGAAACAGGATGAAATATTCTCAAGTGAAACTATCACCGAAACAGAAGAGCCAGATATCTCCGTAAATGATTCCAAATTTCCAGAGGATATTGGTAGTCCTGTAACCTTATCCGCTGCAGAAGGTATTACTTGTTACTTTACGACTAAATTTTATGTCATTCCATGGTCGTGTTGTCCTCACTAACTCTTACATTCTGTTTTTCGAAACAGATTTAAAACCGAGTATAGGCACTGATCTTCCTGATACCGTTGATTCTTCGAAGGACGAGTTAGCAGAATCTGTTAAGGAAACAACTATAGAACCAGAAACAATAGATGGAAAGATGGAAACTCCAAGAAAGGATCTTGAATTTGAAGCAGGAGGTAAAGACAAAGCTGAATTCGATTACGTAAGGGACATACTACACTTATCCGGTTTCAGTGGAAGCGAGTCGCTAGGAACATGGCATGCAGATGATCAACCATTGGATCCTTCTATGCTAGAAGAAATGGATTCTATAATGTTCAATTCAGAGTTTTTCGGAGATGAAGAAGGTTACCCTTGTTATAACCTGCTGTTATTTGATCTGATTAATCATGTCTTAATGGAGATATATGCTAAATCATACACCTATTATCCATCACCGTTGTCGTCGCTTTCACGTATACATCCAATGCCGGTAGGAGGGCGGGTGTTCGATGAAGTGTGGACGAATATAAGCTGGTATTTGAGCTTTAGTCCAGAGTCTTCTTATCAATTATTGGACTATATTGCGAGAAGAGATTATTCAAAGAGTGATGAATGGATGAACTTGCAATTTGACAGTGAATGTGTTGCAATGGAGGTTGATGACATGATTTTTGATGATCTTTTGGATGACATGATTTCTGATCATCTTTTAGAGGATGTTATTTTGATTTGAATCAATCTTCTCCAATCATCATCTGCTATTCTAACTTATGCACAGAAGAATATTGTTTCTTTGACTAATTATATAAAACAAAAGTTGTAAAGAATTTTGTATAGTTGAAGTTTTTTTTAACATATACTATTCAAATGTCGATTAATGTCAATATATGTCTAAGCTGAGCCTCACTACTTGACACCTATGTAGATCCGGGCCTGAGTACTCGAGTTTGTACAAGAAAAATGACTTTAAACATGAGCATGGCCTGGCCCAAGACCATTAAAGCCCGGCTAAATATAAGACAGACTTGGGTTTTATTAAAATGGAACAGGCATAGGCTGGTCCACCCAGCGTATTAATTATTAAGTTTATATATTTATATATTAAATATTAAATTCCTACCAAAAAAAATATATATTAAATATTAAATATTTATTTTTATTCTTTTCAAAAAAAAATTATTTTTATTAAGATGAATTTCTGTGTAATTTTCTCTATATAGAGTAGGTAGGTTTATTTGGATTGGGTTCGGATCCAGCCCATCTAAAATAATAGTGGGGTTGATTAGGCCTGGGCTAATTATTATTTTTCTGTAAAAACCCATTGAACTGGCTCGACTCCAGCCCAATCCGCCAGAGTGGTATAAAATTTAGAGAAAAATTTAAATATATAAAAGGTTCTTAATGATATTTAAATATTACGATTGTCAAAATCAGTAACCCAATCTTATGATTTATGGATGTTAAATTGATATTTTTGGTGTTTTACATAAAAAGATAAAAATCCATACACAATTTTCATAGAATTTTTAGCGTTTTTTTTTTCAATCAATAGGTATTCAAGCCCCTCTCTGGATCCATCTTGACTACTTGTGAATATTAATGAAGTAAGATCTGTTAAGTCCCTGTAAAAGTTTAAAAGGGATGGTGGGTCGTGTCAATACAACTCATTTAACTTGTAAACTTTTTGTAGATAACATATAGTTATATAAGGGTAGGAATGTGCATTGGTTCAAAACCGAGTCGAACCGAAAAAAACAAATATCGAAATTAAAAAAATAATGAGACCGACATCAAACAAAAAAATATGTAGAAATGAAATACAACCGATTCAGTTTGGTTTTAAATCAACAAACAGAATTTACTCAAAAAATTACTATATTGCCACCTTAAATTTACCTTAACAAAAAAAAAAAAAATTACTTTCAAAATATATCTACATATTGGATTATTATCTCAACAACAATAAATGAAAAAATTAAACTTGTAAAATCAAATATGTATATATATTTATATATAAATGTAGAATATAAATAATTCAATGCGGTTTGGGTTTTTTATATTTTTTTCAAACCGAACCGAATAACGAAATACACCTAAACCTATATGATAAACCGAAGTGTCAAAAAAATTGAACCGAAAAATCGAATTGAGTCGGTTCGAGCGTTTTTCTACTGAATAATGCACAACCCTATATGAGTATGATATTTATTTTTGGGAAAAAAATCCACTTAAAGGATACTTTCAATTTGGATAAATTATATATATATATATATATATATATATATATATATATATATATATATATAATAAAAACCTTAATAGAGAATTTCAGTTAGATTTCAATGAATTGAAGGCTAATCAAAATGTTAATTTTGTTGTATTTAATTTTTTTTAGTATATAATTATTTTATTGGGCAAAGTAATAAAAAATTTTTGTAGTTTATCATACCTAGATTTATGATTTAAAAGTTTATAGAGGTATGTGGTATATTTTTTTATAAAACAAAATATTTGAAATTACACTAGGTAATTTTGATAACAATCAACAACATTTTTTTTGTTTGTTAAAACTAATTTACATATTAATAAAAGATCAGACCTTAAAATCTAATTTGCATTACACACAAATGAATTTAAATATCAATTTAGTTTATAAAACTGTTAAATTAGTAAAAGACGTAAAATGTTCACCATATGATTTATGATTTCGATTTAGGGATTGTGTTTTGGACGAACCGTAAGATAAAAATGTCATTGATTGTTCAATACTTAATAATGTAATTTGTAATACTTTATTTTGTAAAACATACCACACACTTTTTTTTTTTTGCAAACTTTTAAACCACCTGCCTCCGTTTACAAATTGAGCAAACGAAAAAGGGGTTAAAAAAAAAGGAAAGGATTATTTCGTTCCGAATAGTCAGTTCTTTAATTGTTGGGTATCACAAGCATGTTTTTCATTATTTCCCTTACTTTATTAAAGATAAAAAAAATACAACAATATGAAAAAGAATAAAACCACATACAAATTAAGGTTAAAATCAAAACTATAAAACGAAAACCTAAAACGAAACACATATTGAAAGAAATACAAATACTTCCCACAAATCGAAAGCTACACAAAGACAATTGCAATCCAAATTTTATCATTCAAACCTTTCCCGATAAACGAATTTGCATTAATTCTACTGAAATCATGTAGATCTAATAATCTACTTTGCAATAACCATGAGTTGTCTATGAACTAATTATGTAAGAAACAAATGAAACAAATTGAGGATGACATATGCAAATCAAACGGAAAAAAATCCGATAAGATATTTAGATTTTTAAACAAAATACAAACACCTGATAATATAAAAATATACACACACAAAATATAGAGATAAAATGGAATAAAAAAGAATAAAGATAAACTTATTTCTTCCTCCTAAAAACTAAAAGCGACTGAGTTTTTTTATAGAGATAAAATTTTAGAGGGAGAGATTAACCAGGAGAGAAATTCTTGTTATACTTAATTGAAACACTGAATGAAATTTAGATGGAAAATTGGTCAAATGATGCTTATCAATTGGATCGTGTTTAAATTAACTTTTAATAGGTTGATGTTTATTTATAACTTGCAAATTTTGTCACGTCCGTGTCTAAATTTCTAGAATTTACAAGATTATATATTTTTATGTTTTTGGTTTAATATCTTGACTATATTATGAACTTAAGTTTTGAGTATATTTTATAAGGTTTGATTAAATCCTTTATAAATGTATATATGTAGCTATTTCAAGTAAAGTTGGTTTTTATAGCTGATAGTTTCTTATTGAGATTTTTGTCTCACATTTTTCCAAATGTTTTTAATGTTTTGTTTTAGGCGAAGAAGTGCAAGGTATCGAGAGGGGTACTCGATCCTAGGGCGAGGTTCGGTTACAGCTACGAGGTTCAAGTCGTCTCTAGGGTATTGCATCCATTTTGTTCACGTACATATTTGTGGATAGTATATGTTTGAGGACACTTGTATAACTTGTTTTTGGTAGTGTCCTTTTGTTTGGTATGTGTTGTTTACATGTATATATATAATTAGTTGAAGTTGAGAACTTGTTTGAGTAGTGTGATATTGGTTATGAATAAGTCATCACTTGTCTATATAGGTGATGCTGGAAAACCAGATTCGTACATGAATCTTGTGATGCATTTTTCGACCAGATATAGACCGAATCTGTCATGGAGTCCTAAATGAAAGTTCTTTATTATTATCTTATGTTTCCAGGGGTTTTTGAATCGTCTTAATCGGACTCCGTATGAAAAAGTTATGCTGGAAACGACATATGTTGGTCATTTTAGCTTTAAACCAGAATTTGGTTTTTGCTTTGATTTTTCTCCTTATTTGAGAGATACTGCTACTGGTTTATATAATAAGTCAGTGGTAATGTCTCACCGTCTTATCTGATGTTCTTTTAGGTCGGGTTTGACAAATCTGTTTTAACACCCTTAAAAATATCACTTTCGGAGAGAGATAATACATCATAGCTAATAAATAAGTTAGAGTAATTTATCTATATACGCAATGGTTAATGAAATTAGGGTGTCTTCTATGCTTACTTTGTTTTTAACAAAGTAAGCTTTACTTTGTCAAAAACAAAATAAGCATAACCTAACCCATGAAATTAGTATGTATTCTTTATTAAATTATGTCATAGATTTCTTTTATCCAAAAATGTCATATATAACCAAAAATTTATTAATAATTGACCCTTGTAGGAATAATATAAAGTTGAAAACGATTAAGTTTATAGAACTCTCTAATACCAGGGTTGGTCCTGGCATTTGTGGCCTTTGATGAAACAATTAATAAAAGTTTTTTTAATAAAAAAAATTATATTTAAAAATTTAAAATAGAAATTTGAACTCATTTTAGACTTGAACTCATTTTAGACTTGGACTCCTTTAAGGCTTGAATTGGTATTATAATATTTGTAATAGGAATTTATAAATTTGGACTCCTATTAGAGTATTAGTCTTGCATACAAGTTAGGGTCAATTACATGAATATCATAATTAACTATAAAATTACAACTAAGTCATATCATCAAACTTAATTCTTAATATGTCATTATTCTCTATATATTATGACTTTATATATAATTTAAAAGTTCTAGACTCCAATTCATAAATCATAAACCCTAGAAAATATATTCTAGACTTGTAATTTATAAATTCTAATCCTCAAAATATATTAAATATACTGATTTTACTAGTTTGACATAATCCAAAATTATGACTTGACATAGTTGTAAATAGTTTCTGAAAGATGAATTTCTGTGTAATTTTCCCTACAAGGTTATAGCCACTTTTAGGCCCAACTTCTAAAGACTAGGCTAGGCCATTATCTTAAGTTTGAGGTCTCTTTTGTTCTTATATATTTAAGGCAAAAGTAACAAATGGATTTTGGTTATAGTTAGAATAATCATTCCAAATGGACAAGACTTCCCCTTCAGCATACAACTCAAAATGCTAACACTTTCTAACTCCATTTTTAGGGATCAATTAAAACAAAATGTGATTGATTTTGAAAGTTGTGATTTTTTAATATATGTAGTTTTTTTTTTTTTTGTTAACAAAAACAAATTGGTAATAGTGTTAAAATAGGAAAACATCTTTGTCCAATCACTTTTTTTTTTGTTTAGATATTCGTTTAGACCACTTCAATTAATTATTTTCACTAGAAAGTTTTTCGATTAAGAGCAAAATAATGAATTTTATCTTCCTTATTATTTTAAAAGCAAATAATAAATTTTATCTTCGTTGTTATTTTGAAATTTTGCAACTTGTATGTCATTTTTTTCTAAATAAATTACACGAGAGAAAATTGATTAGATAAAAATTTCTTCTATCACGTTATCAATTTCAATAATGATACAAAAATATCCTCCAACGTTAATATAAACAATCTTTTTTTTTTGTTAAAACATTAAAATTACAAATATCATTTTATCTATTTTCAAGTTTACAAAAATTTTTTTTTTTTTATAAAGTGTACATTTTTTAGTACTATCATATTGTAAAATTTGTTGAATTATTGCAAGTAGATTATTGTCTTTTCTTTCGTGTCACTTGCGAGATAAGGAATCAATATCAAATCAAGAAAGGATGGGCTTAGGCCCACTATGAAATCTATGAACTTTCTCTATCTTCTTCTGTATGATTATCGAAGCTCATTTCAATGCCATTATCAAGGATAGAGACAATGGGTCAAATATCACATTATTTCATCAAATTACCAACTAAATTCAAAAAAAAAAAAAAAAAAAGTCCAATTGATTTCAATTATGTCTTTTCAAATTTCATGTTTAAGACCATAAGGAAAAAAAAATTGTCCTCTCGTATTTAAACGTAGCTTAATATGATTTTATGAAATTGACTTTACTTAGAAACGTTATAGTTAAATTTATAATTTCAAATTGTAAAAACTCTAATTCAAACTGTAATGTGACTGTAAAGAAATATATAATTTCAAACACATTTAAAAGAATAAAACATTTTTAACTCAATTAGACATTCACTATTAACTAATTTAACAAGAAATGACTTAATTAAATGTGTCTAAATAAAAAAGTAAGGTTTAATAAACTAAAAATAAAAAATCTCAAAATACTTTTTACCTTTTAAATAAATAAGTCCTTTTTAAATTAAATGAAAGATCTATTAATTGAAGTTAAATTAAAAAAAATAAAAGTATATAGACTAGTTTTGAGTGTGTTGTTTCAAAACTTTCAAACACATATAGAAAATCCCTGTTCTAATGCCCGTTTTCGAGGACCTTTGTAACGTAGCACACCTTAGATTTTCTTAGCTTTCCTTTGTTTTGCTTTCTCCTCTTCTTTGTATTCTTTTCATTTATTTATTCTATTTGGGTTTTGAAGGCAAGGGTTGCGGGAGTGCCGACCTAGTCGGGATGTCTAGCGCCTGAACCTTCATCGTCCCTACCTTATTAAAAAAAAACACATATAGAAAATCCACCATCGTTTTCATACTTTTTAAGATAACATAATTGAAACCGTTAGACTAGCTACCGATTTCAATTAAAATTGAAAAAAATATATATTTTTTATTATGAAACTGGTAGCTAATCTACTAGAAACTAGCTGATTAATAATACTTCACATTGGACATAATGCTTAACCATGATCCTTATGAGATTATGGAGCAAATAAATTCTCATAATTATGAGGCAAAATCCCAATATTATCCGATCATATATGCAATGACTAAAAGAAGTTTGTGTATCTCCTTATCTATTGATGGCTTATTTCGTTATGTTTCTTTCGATAGAAACATTGCCAGTAAACTTAAAAACACAAATAGTAAACTTAAAAATTTGGGATCTTTCAACTTGGAGTTCACCAATAAACTTAAAAAGAATCCATGACCGATGAAATCTAGTTTGAAATTGTTGCAAGTATTTAGAAATTAGAATTATTGACTCATTTCATTAATTCTTGTGTACATTTAGTGTAGAATATTTTGAACCTCCTTATGGTGAACTTTTTGGACAAAAATACAAACAGTTTATGGCATCTGCTTGTCATTATTTGCGGAACTTGACACCGATCTTGTGAAATTGAGTAATAAGGTATGGAGATCTGAATCTATATGAAGCTTTCACTAAACACATGAATAGTGCAAAAGGGAGATGGTGATTGAAGGAACTACTAACTGGAAAATAAAAATCTCTTATTAAATATAGTGTCAATCGTTTATTAACGTTCATTTGGACTCTGAATAATCAAATGAATTTGATCATTTACTGTTAGAGATCTAGACTTATTAAATTTAAAATTTGGAATGTTTTGAATCTTCATCTTAAAATTCTCAAAATCATTCTTTTAAGAAATCTGACATACTGTAAGGATCAAAATCATAAATAAACTGTTTAAATGACAAATTATTATTTTATTTATTTTTATAAAATAATTGGCCTGTAATATTCCTATTCAAAAAGATATATTGATATTTATGAGGTGTTTATTTCAATCAGAAATGAACACTATTTCAATCATAAACTAATTAGAAAACTATTTTTAATGCTTTTTTCAATCATAACAGCAATAAACGGGTAAATCAAACGGCTCTTTAGTTTTTATTTTAAATAGGATGAATGTATGAGGAGAAAATGAAAGGAAAAAAAAGAATCCTTCCTTCTCTAACAACAATGGAGTTTAGAGAATATTTTGATTATAAGATATTAGAAAGTTATGGTGTGATCTTTAGACATAACGAATATTGTTTATGAAATAAGCTAATGAACGGATGGAGGAGAGAACTCTTCACTTTTTTTTATTCATTCTTAGCTTTTTCCTCTCTTCCATTCAAAATACATAATAATATTAAAGTTTTTATTATGATAATGCTAAATGAAAGATCCAAAATGCTTTTTTTTTTATGTATATATATATAATCCAAAATGCTCTTTAGTGATATATTGGCATGCAGTTGATATGTTTTAGGTGTTTCTGCGGGAGAAAAAAAACGAAGCTAAAAGCCTTGTATATGTTTTAGGTGTTTCTTCCCTCGTTGTGATGGAATTTGCTAAGCAAATAGAGTCTTGGTAAGATTGACCACGGATTCGGCCTTTGAATCAAGGAAATTGACGAAACCGGGGACTTGTTCTTCCGGTTATTCTCAATAAAAAAACACACCTGATATAAATAAATGCTTAAACTATTAAATTAAGTAATTTAGATGGTTATCAATAAAGTCTAAATAAAATTAAAAGGAGTTCAAAATGTCATACGAATTGAAAAATATTAAAACGTATTTAAGATAGAGAGGAAGTTATGTCAAGGCGTGTTGGGAGGTGGTGGATTTGCAAACTCCTAGATCCGAATGGGATTGGGTGAAGGACTGAGTCTTGTATATGCTGCCGACAGTGGGTAGAGAGGAAGAGAGCATGTCTGTTGTTATTTTGTGGGAAACCTGGCAGCTGCGTGATACCAAGATGTGGATGAGGAAGTGTAGGTCTTCCATGACTGTTGTTACAAGTGCAAGTCATTTTATGTTAGAATGGAAAGATGCGCATAAGGAGGGTGTTGGTCGAGTTAGGGAGGTTCGGTGTGAACTGGGACAGATGGCGATCCATTGGCAGAAGCTAGATGTTGGTTATGTTAAGTGTAATGTTGATTCGGCTATGTTTCAATCAGAGAATAGTTTTGGTATGTGTGCAGTTCTTCGGGGTTATACCATCAATTTTATTGCATGTTGTAGCTCTTTTGCGACAGCTAGTATTTAGGTTTCGCTAGCTGAGGCGTTGACTTTCCATGACACGATACTCTAAGTAATTTCACTCCACTTTCAGAATGTTCAGTTTAAAATGGACGATAAGGGGGGTGGTGGATCACATTTCAACAAAGGTCTATGATATTACTGAGTTCTGGGTTATTATAGAAGAAATTCGAGATTTGTTACTTATCTGCCCAAATTGTGATACAGATCTAAATCGGACTTGAAGATTTTGATCGTAAACCTACAAAGATGTTTCTTCTCAAGTCTAATTTGAAGGAGTTAATCCCAAAGAACAAGATGATAGAGCTCCAATGGAGGCTAAAATTGATTAATATGATAAAAGTTGTGTTTTATTACAAATAAAATTGATTAATATGATAGATCTCCAATGGAGACTAAAATTGATTAATATGCTAAAATTGACTCAGCGTGTCGCTGTCCTTTTGAACTTTGACTTATGTTGGCTTGGCCTCACTCAGCGTGTGAGGCAGTTTTGCTGCTTTAGGTGTTTTGGCTCCTCCCATTGGGTCCGTGTTGGAGATGTCCGCATCATTCGGCCCTTCTTAAAAGGAGTTGCACCCCAACTCGTTCATTGTAGTCTCAAGATGTCCATCCGGTTTCCATGGGCTTAAATCCCGCACATTTTCCTGAGCCAATTGGGGAGGGCTATGTGATATGCATTGGTTTTCACCTTCTTGGTCACCTTATAAGTGCCATACCTCCTTAGCTTGAGCTTACTACTCGGAGCACTTGCAAGTCTCTCCTTACTTAGATATACCATCACCTCGTCCCTAACTTCAAATTGAAGATCTCTCTGATGTTCATCCACTTTAGCCTTACTTTATTATTCCGTTATTCATTGATTTGCTTCACCTCTTGATGCATTTAGTGACATTCATTGGCTAGGTGTTGTGTTGCTATGCTTTTCTTTTCTCCCTTCGGGGTGTCCCCTGAAGGGAAAATAGGCTAACGTATAGCAGCGGAAATATAAAAAATTTAACCTATTTCCATTAACCCCAAGATCCGTTAATCGTTATTTCATATAAAGAGGGATAAAAAAAATACCTTTCAGAAGTTCTATCTACCGTTGCAAACGAAGTGCCCACAACTCTTACTTCGAGTTCCCGAGCACAAAACAAAACAATGGAAGATCAAGTTAGAATCAACCGTTTAAAACAACCAAAGTAGATTGTCTCTAATTAATCAACACAAGATCAAGGATAAAGAGAAAGAGATGAAAATCAATTGAATGGAAGGAAGCGGTGGAAAATCTCGTCCTCGAGCTAGGGGTCGAAATTCTCTCTCTTGATTGCTAGGGTTAGATTTCGAAAATCCCTATAGGGGGTATTTATAATCTCTTGTATCTAATCCTAAGTTAGATAGAATTAGGTTATTGAAATAAGAATCTAATTCGGAATAGAATTCTTAATTATTATCCATTAATATATCTAAATATAAAGATAATAATAATAACCTTATTGGATAATAATAGGAGTAATATAATCTAATTAAAACTCCTAATTTATTTATCCTTTAATTAATTTAATTCATAATCCTAATCTAATTAGGATTGATAAAATCAAACTAATTATTTATGTATTAATATACATAAATCGCCCCCCTTAGTAATTGGGCCTTATTGGGCCCAATTGGGCTTCCGTCAATTAATTAACATCTGTCTCTCTTTTGGGTTCCAAGTCTTATGTGTGACCCACTAGGTTCTTATTGCTTCTAGCCGTATGCAACTATTAAATTAATTTTCAAAGAATCATATTTAATCGTTTGCATAACGGAATGATGTACAAAGTATGTGATTAGCAAGTCCGTAATCATTCCCCCAGAGCTATAAGAAGACAGGTTGATTCTGTCGTTGACCTTTCCGTATTAGTTACGGTATAATTCGATCCTTTATCAACTACGTCCTTGAACTGAATCTTATGACTGTGGATAATGTCAAGTCACATATAGCGAGACGTTCGTTTTACTTGTTCTGGCCGAGTCAACTCCAATTAGATAGGTTAAGAGAAATCTGTATTTCAATCTTAAGCTATCACCTTGCAAGGATTTAGAGTCAAGTCTTCCACAAGCGATCCATGTACATATCTTCCATTTATCGGGAGTGATAAATGCTCAATCCAATGTATAACGATCCCGCAATTACTTCCTGTGATACCCAACGTCTGCTGTTCACACCCCAGAGTCATCTCTGTTAAGGATCGTGTTACAAGAGGATCAAAGCGTCACATTCCGTAATCCAGAATGACCAATTAACATTCCTTTGAGTCTAAGGATTATTTATACCTATTAATACCAATGAGATGAACAGGTGACAAGAATGAATCTACCCATCCTGTTATCTCAAGTCGGGTCCCCAATCCTAATGAACTTCTTTTTATCGGATCCATGTAACTGCCCAGATATCTGTATATATGAAGCTTGTGAGATCAGATTTCTGTCGGGACAGAAGACATTGTTACATGCAAATCTCAACAGTGATATGTCAATCCTGAACATATTACTTGACTTGGGGTGGTTTTAAGTTTATCAGTTTATTAAAAAGTTTCGTCTCACTTCATGCTTGTATGAACACTTTATAATCACTTTAAACAAACTTACGGATTTCCTTTTATTAGACTTTATTTAGTTCTTAAAAGGGATTGCCTTTATATAGTTATAAAACATATATCTCATTAAAACAAATGATATAAAGAACACTTCATTTACATTAAGTTTGTATCCTAGAACAATTGTCTTATAGGACACCAAACCCCAACATACTCTCACTTGGACTAAAGCCAATTGTTTTTATAACTTATCCCAGTAGAAGTTAGATGACGATCATGTACTCTCTGGGTTAAGGGCTTTGTCAACGGATCTGCAACGTTGTCCTCTGTAGGTACTCTTTCTATTCTCACATCTCCTCTTGCCACAATTTCTCTTACAATGTGGTATCGCTTTAGGTAATGCTTGGATGCATTATGAGACCGTGGTTCCTTTGCTTGCGCAATGGCTCCATTGTTATCACAGTACAGTGTAATGGGATTTACAATGTCAGGCACCACACCAAGTTCAGTAATGAACTTCCTAATCCAAACCGCTTCTTTTGCTGCTTCCGCAGCAGCGATATACTCTAACTCGGTCCTAGAGAAAGCTACGCTTTCTTGCTTGGAACTCTTCCAGCTGACCACGCCCCCATTCAAGATAAACAGGTATCCTGATTGGGATTTAAAATCGTTCTCATCTGTGAGATGACTTGCATCTGAAAATCCTTCTATTTTCAGATCCCCTTCCCCGTACACTAGGAACATATCTTTAGTTCTTCTCAAGTACTTAAGAATGTTTTTGATGGCAATCCAGTGCTCGTCTCCCGGATTTCCTTGGTAACGACTCGTTATACTTAACGCGAACGTTATGTCAGGTCTAGTGCATAGCATAGCATACATAATCGAACCGATTGCGCTGGCATACGGGACTACAGCCATGCGCTTCTTATCATCATCGGTTTTAGGACATTGATGATTGTTTAACTTTACTCCATGTATCATGGGTAAGTTACCTCGTTTCGATTCAAGCATGCTAAACCGCTTTAACACCTTTTCACCGAGCAGTCTTCTTGATCTATCTCTGTAGATCTTTATACCAAGTATATAAGCTGCTTCACCAAGGTCTTTCATTGAGAAGTTACCAGATAACCATACTTTTACCGACTGTAGTAGAGCTACGTCATTTCCCATTAATAATATATCGTCCACATATAATATCAGAAATGCTACAGAGCTCCCACTTGCTTTCTTGTAAATGCAAGCTTCTTCGCAATTTTGTTCGAAACCAAATTGTTTTATGGTTTCGTCAAAACGCTTGTTCCAGCTTCTAGATGCTTTCTTGAGTCCATAAATGGATCTCTGAAGTTTGCAAACCTTGTTTGCATCCTTTGATATGAAACCTTCAGGTTGCATCATATATACATCCTCAAGCAGGTTTCCGTTTAGGAAAGCTGTTTTCACATCCATTTGCCAAATCTCGTAATCGTAGTGAGCGGAAATAGCAAGCATTATTCTGATTGATTTGGACATAGCCACAGGAGAGAAAGTTTCGTCATAATCAATTCCTTGCTTCTGACGATATTCTTTCGCTACTAACCTATCTTTGTTGGTGCTAACCTTTCCATCCATGTCAGTCTTCTTTTTGAAGATCCACCTGCACCCAATGGGTTTTATCCCTTCGGGTGGATCAACCAAAGTCCACACTTGGTTGGTGTACATGGAATCCATCTCAGAATCCATGGCTTCGAGCCATGCTTTAGAATCTGGACTGTTAAGAGCCTCTTCGTAGTTTTCGGGTTCGTCATCTAACACGGGAACCTCATCATCATCTCCCACTAGAAAACCATATCTAATAGGGAGTTCACGAACTCTTTGTGATCTACGAAGGGGTGGAACTTGAGTCTCATCTGATAGGACTGCATCGGGTTCCTCAACCGCTTCTGTTGTTTCAGTCGGTGTTTCTTGTTCTTGAACTTCATCAAGTTCAATTATGCTTCCCTTTTCATTTTCTTCGAGAAACTCTTTCTCTAAGAAGGTTGTGTGCTTGGATACTATTACTTTCTGATCATCTGGATGATAGAAGTAATATCCCATAGTTTCCTTAGGGTATCCAATGAAGAAACATTTATCAGATTTAGAATCTAGTTTGTCGGACGCAATGCGTTTGACAAATGCTGAACAACCCCATACTCTCATGAATGAGAACACGGGTTTCCTACCAACGAACAATTCATATGGTGTGGAATTAGCGGATTTAGTTGGTACTCGATTTAGGGTGAAGAGGGCGGTTTCTAAGGCATAGCCCTAGAATGTCTTTGGAAGTAATGCTATGCTCATCATGGATCGTACCATATCTAGTAAGGTACGGTTCCTCCTCTCGGATACACCATTGTGTTGTGGTGTATAGGGAGGTGTCCATTGTGAGCATATCCCACATTCAGTTAGATAATTCAGAAAATCATCTGAAAGATATCCGCCACCTCGATCAGATCGAAGTGTCTTTATTTTTTTTCCTAATTGATTTTCTACTTCATTCTTGAAGCATTTGAATTTCTCAAAAGCTTCGGACTTGTGCTTCATCAAGTAGATATAACCATATCGGGTATGGTCGTCTATGAAGCTTATGAAGTATCTGAATCCTCCTCTTGCTTGGACTGACATAGGACCGCATACATCTGAATGAATGAGTCCTAGAGTGTCTGATACACGTTCACCTTTATTGCTAAAGGGTGTCTTTGTCATTTTACCTTTTAAACATGCTTCGCATGTTTCCAATGATTCAGGATCAATTGACTTTATAAGCCCATCTTGATGTAGCTTAAGCATGCGTCTTTTGTTTATATGGCCTAAACGACAATGCCACAAGTAAGTTGAATTATCTAGCTTATGTCTTTTGGTATCAATTGCGAAAACAGAAATTTTGTCATCTAACACATAAATCCCATTTTGTGATATTCCTGAAAAATAGAAAATCGAATCTCTATAAAAATCGCAATGTTTGTCTTTTATTCAAATATGAAAATCGTCGTCAACAAGACGGCTAATAGAAATAATGTTACGAGACATTTGAGGAACGTACAAACAGTTCCTTAATTCTATTACAAGCCCAGAGGGCAAATTTAAAACATAATCTCCAATTGCGAGGGCGGCCACTCTTGCTCCATTTCCTACTCGCAAGTTTATGCTTCCTTTCTTCAATTCTCTAGTCTGATTTAGTTCCTGCATATTTGTACAAATATGAGATCCGCATCCGGTATCAAGTACCCACGATTCATACTGTGAAATTGTATTTATTTCAATATAAAACATACCAGATGTTGAGGTCCCGGCTTCTCACTTCTTGAGGGTAGCTAGGTACAGCAAACAATTTCTCCTCCAATGCCCCACTTCACCACAATAGTGGCACTTGCCTTTGGGCTTCTTTACTTCCTTTCCCTTTGTTTCGGTGAGCATGACCTCCTTGCCTTTCTTAGGATGGTTTGGATCGGGAGAGATCCATTTCCTCTTCTTTGATCCTTCAATAGCAAGGCCTGGTATCTCCTTGTTTTCTTTTATATTGGGCTCGATTGTCTCGAGCATATTTGCAAGCTCTTCAAGAGAGGTTTGCAAGCCACTCGCTTGGTAGTTCATGATGAACTGCGAGTAACTCTCGGGGAGGGACTGAAGAAGTAAGTTCTCACTTAGTTCATGGTCCATCGCATCTCCAATACTAGAAAACTTGGTGATAAGGCTAATCATCTTGGCACAATGCGCCATTACAGATGTGCCCACCTACATCTTGGCACAATGCGCCATTACAGATGTGCCCACCTACATCTTGCATCTATATAACGGCTTTGTTATTTCGAAGCGTTCGCACCGAGTTTGATTCAGAAATAACTCCTTTAGGTGCTTGACCATGGAATAGGCATCCATATCTGCATATTGCCTTTGTAATTCCGGTGTCATAGATGCAAGTATGATGTCTCCCGCTTGATCGTCATCAGCCTTATGCTTCAAGTAAGCATAAAATTCTTGGTAAGGAGCACCATCCATTGGGTAAGGGGGTATCGGTGTATCAAGTACATACCCTTTCTTCTCGAACTTCAAAACAATTTTGAGGTTGCGATACCAGTCGATGAAATTTGAACTGTTCAACTTGTTATTGGTAAGTATGTTTTGCAGATTGGTGTTAATCATAATTTTAAGAGTGTTTAATTAAACCTGAGAGTGAGAAAGAGTAAACGTATGTTATTCATTTGCTTTAAAGTATATCAATCTAAAATTATAGGCCTTTTAGTTTATTTTAGATCGCTCTCACTATTTTGCCAAATTAATAGCCCTCCATATTAATTCGAAGAATTTCACAAATCCTTTAGTGAGCTAGGATCCTAACTCCTGAGATTTCGCCTTGAGTTTACTCAACAAGCTAGTCTCATTCGTTAGGTAGATTCATGTAATCAATCACATCTTTAATGTGATGCCTAGGTTGTTGGGTTACTAACCACATTAGTAACTAATATGCTATTCATATTAATCCCAACCGTATTGCTCATTAGTTTATGAAAACATGAGTTTACTCATCCAATTATCATAATCTAATTTAAGTATTACCTCATATTCATGAAAAATGATTTTCGATAATTCAGGTGTTACCATAAGACCCCGAGCTTGAGTTTACTCAACAACCCAAAGGCCCTCAGTACTGTCGGCTGAATTATAATATTAGGGAGGGACAACCGATTTTAATAACTTGCTTATTTACTTAACTTTTAATGAGGGATTTTATTTTAGGTCTCATAATCTAACTTAGTCTTGATTTGCTTTAGCATACATCAGACACATACATTGGCGTTATGGACATATCATCTAAATTATTCCGTCAAGCCAGAGACGGAATAAAAAGGCCAAACCTAAGGAAATACTAACTATTACATATTTCTTTTTGGGTCCTCCGTCTTCTCCATGGCGCCTTGAAATTACATATTAATTTCTATACTACTAAAGAAAACTTCAATTAAATTGAAGGGAATTAGATGAGAGGAGAAATTACAATAGATAGTAGAAAGGCAGGACTCGCAGGCCCTATTTCAAAAATACCAAAAGATTAAAAGAGGGTCCAAATATGTCCATAACTCCAAACATGCATAGACTCAATTAAATAAATTTAATTGGTTGGTTACATAAGTATTTTATGTAATATTTAGGTTAATCACATTAACTCATCAAATTAACTTTCATCAAATTTTACTTCTAACAGTTTCATATCTTCTATACAAAACTTTAATTATGCACGTCCCAATTATTTTGATTTCAATTCATTTAATATTTTGATTTACAAATAGGTAAAACAAACTTTTAAATAAATTTTCATTCGATAATCAAAACAGAATACTATTAATTTCTGAAACATATATATATATATATATATATATATATATATATTTAAAACTAATTTTAAACGATTTAAAATCAAGTGGGTCTCGGGTCGGGCCTGAGGTTGGGCTGCTGCCGTTTGGAAGCAGCCCTAGGCGTCTGATCCGCCGCTGCTTTGCGGCAGCGGCGGCCAGGCGCCGCGCGCGGTTGCAACCGCGCGACAGCAGTCGGGTCGCGCCGTAAGGCGCGACCCGAGCTGCTGTAATTTTTTTTAATTACGAATATATATATATATATATATATATATATATATATATATATATATATGAGTTCACTCTTAATGGTGATTACACTTTATCACCATCCATAATTACTACAATATAAGCCATTACATTAAAATCCAATGAACTACAATTTTTTTTTTTTACTTTGCATTTTCCAAAATCCAATTAATGATATGCGGAAATAAATCCCATGCTTCCCAATGCATGACTTTTGGCTTTTGGTAATAATTGCAATTTTGATTGTATTAAAAAAAATTCATGTAATATCGAATATTTTTTATTTTGCATATACTAATAGATATCATTTTCATATTTTTTTCTAGCTCTTAAGTTTGTCGAAAATTGTGTTATATATTAGTCAATCAATAGTACATTTTCATAAGAAATTAGTTACAATTAATGTATATATGTTTATTGGACGCTATATGTCATTTACATGTATTATTTTAGGTAGATTAAATTAAATAAATTTCTTCAAAAAAATATAAATAAATAAAATATTTTTTATAATGTATAAAAAAAATAAGAATAAAAGTTGGGAGAATTTTTTTTTTCTAAGAGTCGTACCTTCCAAGTAAGGGTTTAGGGTCTTGTTCTTTGAGACTTTGCTTCCTACGCCGGCTAGGGTTGGCTACCAGCACCGCTGCTATGACTGGCGGACTAGATTAGTTACGGATTATAGACGATGGATTCGAATTTCCTAAGGAGGGAATACATCAGGGATCTGATAACTACGACTTATGTGTGGTAGGATCGCTCGTCACCGACAAAGCCTTTAATTTTAATATATTCAAAAGTCGGATGGTTAGCTTATGGAGACCAGGGAGGGGCTTAACAATTACGGGCCTGGGAGGTAAGTTAATCCTATTCCGATTTTATCACAAACACGACCTCCATTGGGTGGTGGAGGGATGTCCATGGACGTTTGATAGCAACTTACTTGCTCTGTAAGAAATCGGCCCAAGAGTGGATCCTTGTAGTGTTCCATTGCATTTGGTGAATTTTTGGGTTCACGTGTATGGATTGACGACTAACTTCTTTTCGGAGGCAATAGGGCAAGTTCTGGGAAATCACATTGGTTCCTTTGCGGCCTCTCATTGGAGCCTCCCATGCGGGAGGAGAAGGAGAATCAGTCTGGATACTATAGTGATACAGGGAGAACCAAGCGGGATGAAGCTCATCTGCCTTATTGTTCCGAGAATTGGACCATGCGAATCCAAGACCCATGATCGAGCTAAGTCGAGCTTTGGCCTACTCATGCTCGGCTCGACAGAATATGTACAAGCTCGAGCTCGAGCTCATTTTGAGTTGAACATCCTATTCGAGCTTGACCATTAAGAAAGTTATCTAGCCGTGAGCTGTTCACGGGCATCTTGTTTATTTATTCACGAGTTTTGCTCGCAAGCACCTCGTTAATTATGTCCATGGACTTTGCTCCTGAATAATTCATTAATTATGTTCACAAGCTACATAGTACAAAACTAAAGTTTCATACAAAACTACGTAATTTATATTTCCTCTTTTATAAAAAATACTATTATTAAAAAATAGTCAAACCAAGCTTGTTCATGAGCCTATTCATGGACATTATAATCGAGTTTGTTCATCAACTTGTTCAAAAACCTATAACCGAGCATATTCATGAGCTTTCGATCCGAGTTTCATCATGCTCAAGGTCGGCTCCTTTACGAATCGAACCTCAAAAAATCGTACTCAAGCTCGACTTGTTTATAAATTGAACTGAACACGATCGAACTTTTATCGAACTGAACACCAAACCCCTCATCTAGTCCTTATAGTTTATGTAATATTAAATTAGGCTTAGAATATCAATTTCCCTCTGAACTTGTTCAAAAAGCTTTATTAGTCCCGAACTTTCAAAGTGTACTGATAGCCGCTCAACTTGCTTAAAATGTAATCAATTAATCACTTGATTGCAAAGAAGTAAGCTACATGCGAAAGATGTGTTTCACGCGCCTTCACATGATAGATTAAAACATATTAAAAATGAAGTTTTTATTTCCTCAATTGTAAAACTTATCATCTCTTATATTAGAACCTCATATCACGATCTTAGTCGTTTTACTTTTTCAAGGCACGAGCAACACAGATTTCGGGAGCTTAGCTTCTTTTTTGCAACCGAATGAATAATTGATTATATTTTAAATAAATTGATGGAGCTAATGAGACATTTAAGCAAGTTGGTGAAGCTATCAGAACGTTTTAAAAGTTCATGAAACTAAAATTAGACAAGTTCAAAAAGAAAATGTTGTATAAGCCATTAAATTATCTATACATTGAATTGTATTAAAATTGAAATCAAAGCAATTTTTACCATAAAGAAAACAAGTTATTATTTTTCAAATAAAATTGAAAACAATTATAGTGCAATGAATACTTTAATTAGTAAAGGCAAATAAAAAGTAATTGTATTAATTGTATTAAAACTTAGAATAACTAAGCTTACTTTTCCAAGGTATTGAATTGAAAAAACAATGCCTAAATTTTAATCAAGACCAGCACCTGATCAATCCACCGCCATTGGAGATCAGCCACTGCTCAAAGCCTTCCGTGATTAAGTTTTAGAGTAATTAATTTTTAGTGTTGGAAATTATATACAATCCCAATGTTGTATTTATAGTAATATGCTTTGTAATTGGATATTGGCCCTGTTTGGAAATTAGCTGTTAGTTGTTAGCTGTTAGCTGGTTACATTAGCTATTACCTGTTAGCTGATTATATTAGCTGATTTAACTAGCTGATTTGATTAGCTGTTTGTGTAGACCTGTTTGGTAAAAATTAGCTGATTGATAATAGCGGTTTGTGCAAAAAGACGAATAAGGGCATTAATTTTGGCGCATGAGAAGAGAGAGTCTATCTATTAGGGTTAAAGAAGTCCATTAATTTTAATATTGCAAAACGCTAATTGAAAAAGCTCCTTTTAATAGCTTTTTCTAAATTAGCGTTTTCATCCCAAAACTCTCTCCCAAACCTCTCTCCACCAAACACTCCAATTAGCGATTTCAGTGGTCAAACCTTTAAAGTTGGTCAAAACCGCTCTTTTTATCCCAAAACGCTTTTTACCAAACAGGGCCATTACAATCCACTCTAATAAATTACACATTTCTCAAGAGTACCCATGGATGGATAATACCCATTGAGAAATAACCCATATATATATATATATATATATATATATATATATATATATATATATATATATATCAGTTTTAAAACGATTTTCAGAAACTAGGAAAAACTATTATAGATTTTCCGTTTTATCTTTTAGAATAAATAAAACTGATTTTATCAATCTAACCATAAAACTAATAGATTTTGTTATAATGATTATTAACCAAAAATTATTAAGAACATGTGCATAATTTATTTTAATTAACAATTAATTAAAACTTATTTATCTTTTAGAACTAATTAATCAAAACAGTTTTGTTAATTAACCTAACTATAAATATTTATTCAACCTGATTGAAAAACTTCTAAATTTTCATATATGAAATAACGGATTTAATGCAGGCTCTGATACCACTGAAGGGAAAATAGGCTAACGTATAGCAGCGGAAATATAAAAATTTTAACCTATTTCCATTAACCCCAAGATCCGTTAATCGTTATTTCATATAAAGAGGGATAAAAAAAATACCTTTCAGAAGTTCTATCTACCGTTGCAAACGAAGTGCCCACAACTCTTACTTCGAGTTCCCGAGCACAAAACAAAACAATGGAAGATCAAGTTAGAATCAACCGTTTAAAACAACCAAAGTAGATTGTCTCTAATTAATCAACACAAGATCAAGGATAAAGAGAAAGAGATGAAAATCAATTGAACGGAAGGAAGCGGTGGAAAATCTCGTCCTCGAGCTAGGGGTCGAAATTCTCTCTCTTGATTGCTAGGGTTAGATTTCGAAAATCCCTATAGGGGGTATTTATAATCTCTTGTATCTAATCCTAAGTTAGATAGAATTAGGTTATTGAAATAAGAATTTAATTCGGAATAGAATTCTTAATTATTATCCATTAATATATCTAAATATAAAGATAATAATAATAACCTTATTGGATAATAATAATAATAGGAGTAATATAATCTAATTAAAACTCCTAATTTATTTATCCTTTAATTAATTTAATTCATAATCCTAATCTAATTAGGATTGATAAAATCAAACTAATTATTTATGTATTAATATACACAAATCGCCCCCTTTAGTAATTGGGCCTTATTGGGCCCAATTGGGCTTCCGTCAATTAATTAACATCTGTCTCTCTTTTGGGTTCCAAGTCTTATGTGTGACCCATTAGGTTCTTATTGCTTCTAGCCGTATGCAACTATTAAATTAATTTTCAAAGAATCATATTTAATCTTTTGCATAACGGAATGATGTACAAAGTATGTGATTAGCAAGTCCGTAATCATTCCCCCAGAGCTATAAGAAGACAGGTTGATTCTGTCGTTGACCTTTCCGTATTAGTTACGGTATAATTCGATCCTTTATCAACTACGTCCTTGAACTGAATCTTATGACTATGGATAATGTCAAGTCACATATAGCGAGACGTTCGTTTTACTTGTTCTGGCCGAGTCAACTCCAATTAGATAGGTTAAGAGAAATCCGTATTTCAATCTTAAGCTATCACCTTGCAAGGATTTAGAGTCAAGTCTTCCACAAGCGATCCATGGACATATCTCCCATTTATCGGGAGTAATAAATGCTCAATCCAATGTATAACGATCCCGCAATTACTTCCTGTGATACCCAACGTCTGCTGTTCACACCCCAGAGTCATCTCTGTTAAGGATCGTGTTACAGCAAGATCAAAGCGTCACATTCCGTAATCCAGAATGACCAATTAACATTCCTTTGAGTCTGAGGATTATTTATACCTATTAATACCAATGAGATGAACATGTGACAAGGATGAATCTACCCATCCTGTTATCTTAAGTCGGGTCCCCAATCCTAATGAACTTCTTTTCATCGGATCCATATAACTGCCCAGATATCTGTATATATGAAGCTTGTGAGATCAGCTTTCTATCGGGACAGAAGACATTGTTACATGCAAGTCTCAACAGTGATATGTCAATCCTGAACATATTACTTGACTTGGGGTGGTTTTAAGTTTATCAGTTTATTATAAAGTTTCGTCTCACTTCATGCTTGTATGAACACTTTATAATCACTTTAAACAAACTTACGGATTTCCTTTTATTAGACTTTATTTAGTTCTTAAAAGGGATTGCCTTTATATAGTTATAAAACATATATCTCATTAAAACAAATGATATAAAGAACACTTCATTTACATTAAGTTTGTATCCTAGAACAATTGTCTTATAGGACACTAAACCCCAACATCCCCAAGATCAAGCGGGTGGTTCGGAGTCTTAGTGTGCATAGCCTCAAAATGCGTTTTCCCCGTGGTGGAGCTTACGGTGGCATTGTGTGCAAATTTAGCTTGTGCTAACACACAGTCCCACATCTTCGGTTTGTCCCAAAATTTACTCCTCAATAGATTACCCAAGGTCCAATTGGCCACTTCCGTTTGGGGATGCGCGATAGTGCTACACTTTAAAGTGGTCCCGAGAATAGCTCATAGGGTACGCCAAAAGTGACTAACAAACTTGGTGTCCCTATCGGACACCCTCATTGTTGAAATACCTTTCCACATAATTTTGATTTGACAAAATTGTTTAAGTATAATTGAAAAACATATTCTAAACACACTAAGTTTAAATGCTTTGATTTGTTCTACTAATGTGTTTTGTTCAATGTTGAGTTAAATTGATTATAAGACATAAGGATTAAAAGGCCCAAGCCCAATACGAAAGTCAAAGCCCAAGTCAAACAACTCAAGATAACTCGGCCCGCGTTTATCAAAACGATGTCGATGTGTGCAAAACGCAACTCAGCATGAGAAGGATCTAGAAGACCTTCAGGGAACAACTTCGGAACGAAGCTGCTGAGTTGATTCGACAAAGCGTACAAGACAGCAGCAGGGTAAGGAAAACTTCCAGACAAAGTATTTCCACTTTGGATAAAGTTCAGACGACACAGTATGCTGTCTAGTTGACTTTACCATAAAAGGAGAGACATTCTACCGAGCTGACCAAAAGCTGACCGAGGACAGAAGATACACAAATCTGATTGGCCGAGAGCTCTGAGCAAGTCAGGATGACAACGACAGGAAACCGTTTCCCTCCAACGGTTATTTCAAAATTCGAAATGACCGATGCCTCAAGACGTCTCTATAAATAGTGCCATCAGAAGCTTCATTCAACACAGAACTTGATCAAGCCATTACGCTGACCAAATTTCTACACAAGTTCTACAAGCAAGAAGCAAAGCAATCTTACACTACATTTCATATATTTGTGTAAAAGTCTAGAGTGATTATTTAATCATCTAAGGTGTCTTAGCATTCATTGTTTAGGACAAACACTTATCATTTCTAGAGATTAGAAAGGAGAGGCTGAGTACTCGGTCATAGTACTCAGCAAGAGATTAGGATTGAGTAGAGGTATAGAGGAAGGTACTCTTGTTATACTCAGTTGCTAAGATTGTAAAAGGTTTGAGGCTCTACCTTTAAAGAGCTCAGTAGAGGATTCGAAATCTCGGAACGTGTTCCGGGGACAGGACGTAGGCTTAGAAGAAGCCGAACCTGGATAAATCTGCTGAGTAACGTATTTCTTACCTTAAACTCCTTATATATATTGCTTGCTTAAATAACCAAAAACTGACCAAGTAAAGAGGTCAAGCTGAGTTGTGCGCATCGAACATCTGAGCTCAGGAATAGACTTTAAGTGCTATCTCCTGACTCAAGTCAAGAAACTGACCTAGTCACCAGTTGACTAAGCCAGTATCTTACTGATCACTCAGCGCCGCTGTTAAAACCTTTTCTCTTAAGAAAAGAAGTTTGCCCAAACTTAAGAAAAAGTTTAAATAGTTCCTAACCCCCCCTTGGAACTATACTTGCAACGTTATAAGGGACCAACAAGTGGTATTAGAGCTCTAAAAGCTCACTGTAAAAGGTCTAATAACCTTGAGCTGATCCCTACCATGGGCGAAAACAGTACTCGGTTTCTCCCAGGAAACCAAACAACTCAGATACTGCCTGAGGGGCTGTCCATCACTCGGCCTCCCCTATTCTTCGGGTCTAACTATACCTTCTGGAAGAATAGGATGAAAAATTTCATTCAGGCTACAAATATGAGTGCCTGGCTATCTATAGTTCAAGGCCCATTTGTACCTGTCGAAGTTGTGGCTGGCCAAACAGTTGTAAAAGCTGAGGCCAAATGGACAGAGGATGATCTTAAGAAGCTTCAAAATCACGCTTCGGCTATCAATATGCTTCACTGTGCGCTCGATGCTGCAGAATATAATAAAATCTCAGGTTGTGAGTCGACGCAAGAGATCTGGAAAAAGCTGGAAGTCACCTACGAGGGAACCAATAAAGTAAAGGAGTCTAAGGTGAATCAGCAGATGAGACTGTACGAGCTGTTCGAGATGAACAATGATGAGGGCATTTCAGACATGAATGCAAGGTTTACCAACATCATTAATGAGCTCAAGAGACTTGGGAAAATCTTCACTGAGGAAGAACAAGTCAAAAAGATACTCAGGAGTCTTCCTAAAGACTGGCAAGCAAAGAAGACCGCTGTTGAGGAAGCTCAGGATTTAACCACCTACAAATATGACGAACTCATCGGCTCGTTGCTGACCCATGAGATATCTATGAAAAACTTCGAGGTGAAGGAAAAATCTGAAGACAAGAAGCAGAAGTCTCTTGTCATGAAAGCTGACTCCACTGATGGGAGCTCAACTGATGACGAGGAGATGGCTATGTTCACAAGGAAGATGAAAAGGCTATTCAGGAAGAATGACAAATATTCTAAGAAGCCTTACAGAAAGTTTGATAAGTATAAAGCTGACTCAAGCGACAGCAAATACAAAAAGGACAGCTCAAAGCCCATTACATGCTTTGAGTGCCATCAAACTGGCCATATTAAGTCAAGCTGCCCCACACTGAGGAAAGACAAGAAGAGCGGCAAGAAGGCAATGGTGGTTACATGGAGCGACAGTGATGAGTCTTCATCTACAGAAGCTGAGGCCACCGAGTCAGCAAAGATATGCTTCATGGCTGACGAACTTGCTGAGCCGTGCGTCTCTGAGCATGCTGACCCATCCGTCGCATCAGATGACGAGGAGCAATCAAATGAGGTAATTACTCTTCCCCAGCTTAGAAACGATATGGTTAATGCCCTGAGTGATCTCTACACCCCGAGGAGCAATCAAGCTGAGTGACCTCAGATTCCTTCTTCAGGACAATTCAACTCTGCATGATAACATGAAGATCATACACGAGTCTGTCTCTGAAGTCCAATCAGTTTCAAAGAAACTGAGAAAGGACATCACAACTATCCAGAACCAATTAAAGGTTCCAAATAAAAGAAACATTCCTCTGAGAACTCAGTACCATGGTACTCAGCAGAGATGGAATCCCCATCGAAAAGTCCAGTGTGACTTTTGTGGGAAGAAAGGACACACCACTAAGGTGTGCTGGCACGCTCAGCACTGGGGTGCTGACAAGTCAGTGAAACATCCTAAACAGAAGGTCAGCTGTGACTTCTGTGGAAAGAATGGCCATACTGTCCAAGTATGTCGCCATAAAATAAAATATGATGCTTTACCTGTTGCACCTAACAAGCAAGGACCCAAAAAGAATTGGGTACCTAAAAGTAACTAGTTACAATGCAGGTAAGCCTGAGATGTGCCGAGAAGTCAAAGATGTGGTATATTGACAGCGCATGCTCGAGGCATATGACTGGTGATGAAACTCAGTTCATCACGTTTGAGCGTAAACGAGGAGGAAGTGTAAGTTTTGGAGACAACAAGAAGGGTAAGATAGTAGGGTCAGGAACCATTGGAGGTAATCCTACCATTGAATCTGTCTCCCTAGTCAGCGGACTCAAATATAACTTACTCAGCGTAGCTCAGCTATGTGACAATGGGAGAAAAGTTATATTTGATGCTACTGGATGTAAAATATACGAGGGTGAATCAAATGAGTTAATTTTAACTGCCCCTCGCATAGATAATGTCTTTATGCTAGACTTAGAGAAAAAGTTTTCAAAAACTGTATGCTTAGTATCAAAGGAAGAAAATTCCTGGCTATGGCACAGGAGACTTGGTCATGTAAGCATGGACCTCCTGGCCAAATTAGCAAGAAAGCAATTGGTTGAGGGACTGCCTGAACTTAAGTTTGAAAAAGATCAATTATGCCACGCTTGCCAAGCTGGAAAACAAACCAAACAATCTTTTCACAGCAAAAATATTGTCTCAACTAAGCGTCCGTTAGAGTTACTACACTTGGATCTCTTCGGTCCAGTCCAGCCGCTGAGTCTGGGTGGAAGAAGATTTTCCTTGGTCATTGTAGATGACTTCTCTCGGTACACGTGGGTCATCTTGCTGAGTAGCAAGGATGAGACCTTTGAGACATTTTCAAATTTGGTTAGAAAAATTGAAAATGATAAAGACCTAAAATTAGCTCACATCCGTAGCGATAATGGTGGAGAATTCAAAAACCAAAAGTTTGTTGAATTCTGTGAAGCCAGCGGCATTGACCATAACTTTTCTGCTCCTAGAACACCTCAACAAAATGGGGTTGTTGAAAGGAAGAACAGAACTCTGGTTGAAATAGCCAGGACAATGCTGGATGAGCATAGGCTTCCAAAGTATTTTTGGGGAGAGGCTGTCAACACAGCGTGCTATATTCTTAATAGGGCTCTAGTTAGACCTATATTAAAGAAAACCCCCTATGAACTTTGGAGAGGACGAAAGCCCAATATTGGATACTTTCGTGCCTTTGGCTGTAAATGTTTTATTTTAAATACCAAAGATAGCTTAGCAAAGTTTGATTCAAAAGCTGACGAGGCTATCTTTCTAGGTTACTCAAAAAACAGCAAAGCATACAGAGTTTTTAATAAACGAACTCAAGTTTTAGAAGAGTCAGTACATGTTGAGTTCGACGAAACTAACCCTGCAGGTAGATACCAGCCGCTGACCGAGGATGATCCACACTCAGTAACCACTGACCAAGAACCAGCTACTGAGTCATTCACTAAAAGGCTGACCAAGAGTAAGAGTGGACCTAAGATTACTTTCACTGACCCATCTACTTCTGCAGAGATTATTGAAACACAGACAGCACAAGACATAAATCTACCTAAAGAGATAAGGATTCCAAGAGGGCACTCAGAGAGTGCAATCCTTGATTCTGCTGGGAATACCCTGATGACAAGGAATCAACTCAGGAAGTACCTCAGCAATGTAGCCTTCGTGTCAGTTCAAGAACTGAAGAATTTCACTGAAGCTGAGTACGATGAATTCTGGATGATCGCAATGCAAGAGGAGCTCGATCAATTCAGAAGAAACGATGTATGGGAGCTAGTGCCTCATCCAAAGAGTCAGAAGACCATTGGAACAAGATGGGTCTTCAGAAACAAGATGGATGAACAAGGGAACATGGTCAGAAACAAAGCAAGACTTGTAGCTCAGGGCTACAGTCAGCAAAAAGGTATTGACTACGGTGAGACCTTTGCCCCAGTGGCAAGGCTAGAGGCAATTAGAATTCTATGTGCATATGCATCTTACATGAACTTTAAATTATTCCAAATGGATGTCAAAAGTGCATTTCTTAATGGAGTTATAAACGAGGAGGTTTATGTTAATCAACCTCCAGGTTTTGAGGACCCTAAATTCCCAAACCACGTTTATAAACTCAAAAAGGCTCTGTACGGCCTCAAGCAAGCACCACATGCTTGATATGAGAGGCTGACCAGTTTCCTGCTGACTAGAAATTACGTCAGGGGCAAAGCTGATACAACCTTATTCATTAAGAGAAAGGGTAAAGATACCCTGCTGGCCCAAATTTATGTTGATGATATAATATTTAGTGCAACTAACGAATCAATGTGCAAGGAGTTTAGCAAACAAATGCAGACTGAGTTTGAAATGTCCATGATGGGAGAACTCAACTTCTTCCTCGGTCTTCAAATTAAACAAGGAAAGAATGGCATCTTCATCAGTCAAGCCAAATATGCCAAGGAGATATTAAAGAAATATGACTTGGAAAATTGCAAGCTAATATCCACTCCTATGGGCACTGACACTGTCCTCTGCGCTGACGAGAATGGTAAGTCAGTAGACAGCAAATTATATCGAGGTATGATAGGCTCTCTACTTTACTTAACAGCCAGTAGACCGGACATTCAGTTTTCAGTATGCTACTGTGCTAGATATCAATCTAACCCTAAGGAATCTCATTACATTGCTGTAAAAAGAATCCTTAGATATTTGCAAAGCTCAGTGAATGCAGGTTTATGGTATCCCAATACTCATGATTTCACACTCATCGGATACACTGACGCTGACTATGGACGGGATAAGCTGGAACGTAAAAGCACCTCTGGAGGATGTCACTTCTTAGGAAGCTGTCTTGTATCCTGGTTCAACAAAAAGCAGGCGTCAATAGCCTTGTCTACCACTGAAGCTGAGTACATTGCTGCTGGTCACTGTGTTGCTCAAGTCCTATGGATTAAGCAACAGTTTGAAGACTATGGTGTTCAAACAAAGACAATTGAAGTCAAATGTGACAACAAAAGTGCAATTGATCTTTCAAAGAACCCAATTCAACACAGCAGAATGAAGCATGTCAGCATCAGACATCACTTCATTAGAGATCATGTACTCAAGGGAGAGCTCAAGCTGACCTTTGTCCCAACGGACGAGCAGCTTGCGGATATCTTCACGAAGCCACTGGCCCGTGAGCAGTTCAGCATACTGAGAGAAGCTATTGGTATGTTTAATCCTCTTCAGTAAATTCCTGAACTAAATGAATATGCATGCTGAGTGAATTACTATGCTGAATGATTGTTTTTGCTGAGTACTCATTGAAATTAATTGAACAGCAAATACTGAGTAAATTTGCACACTGAGTAAGTTAGTTTAAACTTAGAAATAATCCCTTTATGCAATACTGACCACTCAGAATATGAAACGCTTAGTATTCTAAACGCTGAGTGTTAGATCTGTTAGAATAAATGCAAAAGCACGCGTATAGCCACCTAGGATGACGTATGCGCCGAATGTGTCATAAATGCCAGGATCATTGTCGGTTCATAATTCCGAGGCAAAACTGACACATGGATTCGTTAAGATCCACACTTCACCGCTATAAATAATGGGTAAATCCCCATTGTTATCTTCTTTACGTCTACCGAATTTTAAGGCAAAGAGCTTTCTCTCTAAAAAATTTCTCAAAGTCTCCCAAACGCATCCTTCAACTATGACTAAAATTTCCTTCAACATTTCCGATGCCGGCCACCCTAAGCCCAGCTCCGATGAGACTTCCAGGCAAACCTCTGTGCCAGAATCTACCAAGGTCACCTCACCGAGCAAAGGAAAAACTGGCCAAACCTCCTCTGGTAAGGGAAAGCCTGAAAAAGTCAGGACCTATTCAAAGGTCTTCGCAAACGTCCGAGAATGGAAGGTTGAGCCCTCAAGATGGGTATCTGAAGCCTTCGTACAATCCGAACAACCCTTCTGTGAGTGGATTTCATAGAATGGATGGACTGAGCTGTTTTCGATTAGGGATCCCACCTATCCTGACCTTGTAAAGGAGTTTTACCATAACCTTCGCGTTGCCAATGATAACCAGGACTACTTGGTAACCGTGGTGAAAGAGAAAACCATCTTCATCAACCCTCTCTACCTAGGGAATCTGCTCAAGTTAAAAACTGAGGGAGCAAGGCTAAGGAGATCTGGAGATCATGATGGTACTGAGTACGAGGTCAACTTCTGTAAACCTGCAGGCCACTCAGGAGAAGTATCCAGTTCCTCCATGGGTCAGCACCAGAAGATGGCTCATTATCTGCTGAGCTATTTTATCTATCCCAAGATTAACTGCACCACCTCAGCAACAAACTTCGAGCAATGCTTCATCTGGCATATGCTGACGTATAAGTCGATCAACATGCTAGTATTCCTAGTTGCTGGCTTCCTAAGGAGTACCGGAACTCTAAGGCTAGGATCACTCATCACCAGGATCCTCATTGATCATCAGGTAGACCTAACTGATGAAGTAGAAGCTAAAGGATTTGAGATCACAACAGCTTCACTGAGAGCGTTGAAGTTCGGTCAGCCTCTGAAGAAAGGAAAAGCTGCTGCTGCTGCGAGTGCTGAACAGTAAGCTGAGGAAACTGCTGTCCCAAAGAAAGGGAAAAGGACTAAGGCCCCAGCTTCCCAAAAAAGAAAAGCTGTTGAGACTACCTCACATGATGCTGAGTCTCCAGCTAAGAGGCAGAAGTCAGCTGGTACTAAGGGTCGGGAGAGACCTAAGTCAGCTGAGAAACGGAGCAGGCAAGATGAGCCTGAAACTGAGGACACTAATGAGCAACCTCAGAAGAAGCAGAAGCCTTCTACACTGACTCCCCTCGATGCTATCCCTACTGACATTGTTGTGCCTGGTGACTCTCACTACACACAGTGTTTAGGAACTGTGTCTGAGGAACAAGAAGAAGAGGTGCATCTGGACGACCAGTTCATTGCACAAGTGGAGGAAGAATTGGATGGGGATTCTGATGACGATGATGAAAACAACGATGATGCTGACTCCGAGGAGACAGCTAGTGAAATCGAAGCTGAGCAAGCCAATACTGGGTTGGCTGCTGGAGAAGAGCAAGAACTTGACCAACACAATGTTGATCAAGTCCAAGAGCAAGCTGACCTCCCTCATCATGATCAGGAAGAAACTTCTCCTTCTCACTCCGGCAATTCTATTCAAGCTGACAATCCTCCTCCTCCTCGAAGAAGAAAAATCATCAAGGCAAGTCAGAAAGAAGTCAGTGAGACTCCTGTTGAACTATCAACTCTTCCTAACTTTGCCATTCAACAACCAACCAAAGACCCTTCTGCCCTAAAACTCAGATTTGTTGGTAGAAAACCTACAGCATCCATCGAAAAACAAGCCTCTGTTTCTTCCCAACAGGAACATGCCGACCAAAATGCTTCTCCCACCTCAACAAGTCAGGTTGAGACGAGTGCTGTCAATGTTGTCCATCCAAGCATTGTGCTGACTCCAAACACATCTGCCCCCGTCAGCACAGACAGTATTCGAGTTTCTACTTCTCCAATTAACATCTCTGCCGATCAATCAACCCTGCCAGAACCTCAAGTGCAGATTGGAACAACACTTCCAGTCACTGACCATGTCATTCCTTTGACTCCTCCTCCCACCGGTCATACTGATGCATCTGGACAATTGAATGAAGGTTCTTTAAGCTACATGAATGTCATTGAGTCTGGCAAACGCATCATCGACTCAGTACAAACCTTGATCAAAGACCTTCAACAATCGTCTACTCCTGCTGCTGGGTCTTCTAATGTGGAGACTACTCAGCTTTCCCAAGTAACTCAGCTTCTGAATGAAGTTAAGTGATTTAAGGACTTGTTGAGTATCATCATCTCCTATCAAACACAGCAAGCTAAGCAGGATTCCATCGCCAAACTGGCCGAGATCCAGCTGACAACTGTGCAACACTTAAACGCTCTACAACAGCAAGTACAGAACTTGTCAGCTGTGAACCCTGGATATGCAACTTCTGATGAAGTAAAGATGCTCTTTGCTCAGCTTCACACCGAGCAACTCAAGACCAATGAGCAAATGGTTTCTTACTCTCAGTGCTCAGTGGAGCAAATTGGTGAAGCTGTTCGATTACTGAATCTGAACAAGCAGGAGATGGACACTGACGCAATGAAACAAAACGAGATGCTGTCTATCACAAGACAACCCTTCAATCACATTCGTCACAGCAATGTTCAGCGTCAGTACTTTGACACCTACTTACTCAAAACCTTTCATCAAGTCATTGCTGGACTGACTGACGCGCTTATATGGATTGGTAAGTCTGAAGCTTTCATCGTCAGTATGATCAGCGCTGCCGCACTCAATATACCTGATGAAGTCTCAAATCAGGGAGTTGCCATTTTTGATGGTGTCAATGAAAGTGCTGACCGACTTAAAGCGCTGTCCAACGAACTAACCAGGGCTGTCTTAACCGACAGTTTTCGGATTCCTCCTCCCGATGCTGACAAAACGGGGGAGAAAGAACAAGCGAAAACACAACCAAGAACACAGCATGGATCTAGTCAATCCCAACAAAAGAAAAAGAAATAGATATAGGCTAGCTCAGTATAGACTAAGTTTGATGTAATCTATATGCCTTGTCTTTAAGTTTTGTTTGTAAACACTGACTACCGATATCAATATATCATACCTGCATCTTTCATTCTATTCCTGAGTTATGATATATGTTGCTGTGTACTGAGTTATTATGTATCTTCAAATTGAATCAGCTATGTCTAACACTTGTAAAACTTATTGATTGAACCCAATACTGATAACATGTTTGACATTGACTTATATGTTTATAAAACACTGCCTTATAAAACTCATTGAACAACAAATTACTCAGCGCCCTCTGAATGATAAAACCTTCCGCGTAAACACTGAGTAAAATAGAATATGTTCCATGAACTGACCTATATCTGAAAAACTGACCTTAGACTTACTCGATTAAACCTTTAAATGTTTAGAGTAAAACTAAGTCAGTAGCTCAACCCTTACGGGGGAGTTTGCTAAGTTATATTAGGTCAACTATCATGGGGGAGCTCAACACTGAGTTCCTCGCTGAATAGTTTTGCCAATATCAAAATGGGGGAGTTTGTTGAAACACCTTTCCACATAATTTTGATTTGACAAAATTGTTTAAGTATAATTGAAAAACATATTCTAAACACACTAAGTTTAAATGCTTTTGATTTATTCTACTAATGTGTTTTGTTCAATGTTGAGTTAAATTGATTATAAGACATAAGGATTAAAAGGCCCAAGCCCAATACGAAAGTCAAAGCCCAAGTCAAACAACTCAAGATAACTCGGCCCGCGTTTATCAAAACGATGTCGCTGTGTGCAAAACGCAACTCAGCATGAGAAGGATCTAGAAGACCTTCAGGGAACAACTTCGGAACGAAGCTGCTGAGTTGATTCGACAAAGCGTACAAGACAGCAGCAGGCTAAGGAAAACTTCCAGACAAAGTATTTCCACTTTGGGTAAAGTTCAGACGACACAGTATGCTGTCTAGTTGACTTTACCATAAAAGGAGAGACATTCTGCCGAGCTGACCAAAAGCTGACCGAGGACAGAAGATACACAAATCTGATTGGCTGAGAGCTTTGAGCAAGTCAGGATGACAACGACAGGAAGCTGTTTCCCTCCAACGGTTATTTCGAAATTCGAAATGACCGATGCCTCAAGACGTCTCTATAAATAGTGCCATCAAAAGCTTCATTCAACACAGAACTTGATCAAGCCATTACGCTGACCAAATTTCTACACAAGTTCTGCAAGCAAGAAGCAAAGCAATCTTACACTACATTTCATATATTTGTGTAAAAGTCTAGAGTGATTATTTAATCATCTAAGGTGTCTTAGCATTCATTGTTTAGGACAAACACTTATCATTTCTAGAGATTATAAAGGAGAGGCTGAGTACTCGGTCATAGTACTCAGCAAGAGATTAGGATTGAGTAGAGGTATAGAGGAAGGTACTCTTGTTATACTCAGTTGCTAAGATTGTAAAAGGTTTGAGGCTCTACCTTTAAAGAGCTCAGTAGAGGATTCGAAATCTCGGAACGTGTTCCGGGGACAGGACGTAGGCTTAGAAGAAGCCGAACCTGGATAAATCTGCTGAGTAACGTATTTCTTACCTTAAACTCCTTATATATATTGCTTGCTTAAATAACCAAAAACTGACCAAGTAAAGAGGTCAAGCTGAGTTGTGCGCATCGAACATCTGAGCTCAGGAATAGACTTTAAGTGCTATCTCCTGACTCAAGTCAAGAAACTGACCTAGTCACCAGTTGACTAAACCAGTATCTTACTGATCACTCAGCGCCGCTGTTAAAACCTTTTCTCTTAAGAAAAGAAGTTTGCCCAAACTTAAGAAAAAGTTTAAATAGTTCCTAACCCCCCTTGGAACTATACTTGCAACGTTATAAGGGACCAACACTCATTATCTCCCGGAAGAACAAATTTGCAATTGTCGTGGCGTCATTGGTCTTACGACACCGGATGGAGTGTGCCATTTTAGAAAAATGGTCAACAACCACAAAGATAAAATCCATACCTCGTTGCATTCTTGGTAGTCCCAACACAAAGACCATGGAGAGGTCCTCCCATATTGATTCTGGTACCAGCAATGGCATAAGCAAACCCGTATTGGTGGCATGCCCTTTAGACGTTTGGCAAGCCCCACATCGATCCACAATATAAGCCACATCTCTCCTTAGCTTCGGCCAATAGTAGGAGAACTCATCGCTTCATATGTCTTATCTCTACCAAAGTGACCTCCCAAAATTACCCCATTAAGATCCCAAATCACTCTCTCTCGGATCGACGTGCCCGGTAGACACAATTGTGTTCCCTTCATGAGATAACCATCAAACAATTGGTACTGACCATTCCCATATTGATATTTGCACTTCTCCCAAATACTTCCAAAGTTCGGATCCTCCCAATAATCCCCTTTGATGTGTTCAAAACAATCAAGTTCAAATGCCACTATCTTTTAGAGTGCAACTCTCCTACTTAGAGCATCCTCCACCTTGTTTTGTTGCCCCACCTTCTAGAGGAGCTTATAAGGAAACTTGTCCACAAAAGCAGACCATTTAGCATGCATGTAACTCCGGAGTTGTTTTTTACTTCCCAAATATTTGAGAGCTTGGTGGTCGGTATAGAGCATGAACTCCTTCTCCACAAGGTAGTACTCCCAAGTCTTCAAAGCTCGGACCCCTGTATAAAACTCTTTATCATAGGTAACCTATTTTTGCCTCGACTCACATAATTTCTTGTTGAAATACTCAATTGGCCTCTTCTCTTGCATCAACAATCCCCTAATTCCTAGTCTATTTGCATCATATTCTACTTCAAACAACCTTTCAAAATCCGGAAAAGTTAACACAGGAGCCGTGCTTAGCTTTTCTTTGATCAAGTCAAAGCTACTATCTTGCTCATCCCCCCATTTGAAGCATTTCCCCCTTATTCAAACACTCGATTAGAGGTGCCACAATCGCACTAAAATTTTGGATGAACCACCTATAGAAAGTAGCCAAACCATGAAAGCTTCTAATGTCACCCATGTTCCTAGGAGTTGGCAACTCCCGAACAGCCCTTACTTTCTCTTCATCAACCTGGATACCATCTCCGCTCACCATATATCAAAGGAACACTAGGCTCTCCATAACAAAATCACATTTCTTGGCATTAGCATAAAACTGATTTTCTCTCAACAAATCTAACACCACTTTCAAATGCTCAACATGATCTTCTAAAGTTTTGTTATGGATGAGTATGTCATCAAAGTACACCACAACAAACTTACCAATTACGGGTCAAATGACTTGGTTCATGAGCCGCATAAAGGTGCTAGGTGCATTTGTCATCCCGAACGACATCACCAACCACTCATACAACTCATCCAACGTCTTAAATACCGTCTTCCACTCGTCCCCGACTCTAATTTGGATTTGATGGTAACCACTCCTCAAATCAATCTTGGAGAATACCGTATGATATAGTAATTAATGATTTATGGGCTTAATGAACTAAAGCCCATGCCCATTAATTACCAAGACATCAGGCCAGCCCGTTAGGAAAGTTCTTTCCAGAAGACAAAAATGGAAAGAAAGCTTCGGACGTCAAAAGGACGTTCAACTCTACTCATTGCATAATTATAGGGTTCGAAACCTATAATATGTTGACACGTGTACAGGACACAAACTAAAAGATAAAAACTTCTCTATAAATAGCATGGAAGTGATCACCATAGGTACTTTGATTTTCTATACTATATTCCCACTATATTGCTTTCAAGTTAGTATTCTCTTCGCTGATTTAAGCATCAAAGAGAGTTCGCCTGATTCATCTTTTGGCACCTTTAGAATGGCAGGAGCTGGAGGTATTTACCGCAATAGTAGAGATATACCAGTTGACTCTTTTTCATTTTTCATTTCATCTACTTTTGCATATGAGGCAGAACGTATGAGAGCCATGTTTGGAATTGAGCATGTCTGGGATCGTGGGTGGTTCAAACTATGGTTCGAAGTGGATTCTATGTATGTTGTTAACCTCTTTAGGCACAATAACATTCTGGTTCCCTGACATTTAAGGCCTAGATGGAAGAAATGCAGATCATTATATGCTCTAGTTTGCAGTTAGTGGTAACTCATATTTTTCGCGAATGTAATAAAGTCGCTGATTGTCTTGTTCGTTATGGTGTCACTACTACTACTCTACAATTGTGGAACTCGGCTCAGTCATTTTGCAAGCATGAAATTTCTAATTATTGTAATGATGTCATTCAGTTTTATTAGCTTTTATTTTGATTTTCTAGCATGGTTTTGATTGTTGTATGAATAATTTTCTTTTCTTTTCTTTTTGTTCTGGGTCAGGCGGTGGGATTCTTCTCTGTCTGCCTCCATCTTCTAATAATAATAAAAAATGAGACACTTTATAAATTCATGAGCCAATTAATTTCTTAGAACAAATATAGGGGCTCCTAATGTATTAAACGTTTAATTATTTGTATACAAAATAGTTTGCTCATAGTTATGGTGCTATTATAATATCTATTATGTTTAGAATTAATACTTCATGAGGTCTCTGAATTTGATTTAAAAACTCGTTTGATCGGTTGTATTTATAGAATGTGTCGTTAGTGTCTTAAACATGCTTAAAATGATATGATCAACTCTCTAAATTTATATATAAGAGATGATTTTAGACAAATTGAAACGTATATTATTATAAACAAATTTAATTATCAATAAATTAATTTAAATAAATTTAAAAGGTTAACAACGTATTTTTGTAAACATAAAAGGTGAATTTATTTATTTTTAGCTAATTTCATGGTGCCTTTTATGCAGTGGCGGATGTAGGGGTCAAAGGGGCATTTGCCCCCCCCCTCTCCCCCCATAAAAAAAAATTAGTCCAAAAAGAAGGGTTAAGTTGTAAAAATATCCCTAATGTTTTGGGTCAGAAGTAATTTTACCCCTGACGTCAAAAATGGTACAATTTTATCCCTAATATTGGAAGCCAAGAGCAGTTTTACCCCTAACGTTGATAAATTGGGCAAATTTGAGAAATAATTCATCAAACTGTCTTCTCGGTCATGAATCTTGTCATCTACACTTCACACCATGCGTTATTTTATCAGTAACAAATCACAAACATATGTTGGGATGTGAAAAAAATAAGAAAAAAATATTAAAAATATACTGTTTTTTGTACGAATTAGACAAAAAAAAAATTCACCGAATTTATAAATATTAATCTCCAATTTTATTATTAAATTACAAAAAACATTATATCTTTTTTTAGAATTGCTCTTGGCTACAAACATTAGGGGTAAAATTGCACCATTTTAGATGTTAGGGGTAAAATTGCTCTCCAAAACGTTAGGGATATTTATGCGTAACAACCCGAGAATCCCGGAAATTGATGATTACGAGTCGGAAACATTAAAATTTATGTTTTTTATCAAAAAAAGTCATGAAAATAATGCATGATAATTGAACGATTTTGCATTTTTCGTCACAAAAAATTGAACAATTTTCATTTTTTGTCATAAAAAATTGAACAATTTTGCATTTTTTGTCTAAAATTTTTTTACGTAGAGTTTTGCCCCCCTCCCTCAAATCCTGGATTCGCCACTGCTTCTATGGTTACTTTGTTTTTGACAAAGTAAAACTTATTTTGTTTTTGACAAAGTAAAACTTATTTTGTTTTTTTCACCATTGGATGATGGTGGACTTTAACAAAGTAAGTTCATCCAATGGTGGTAAAAACACAGTAAGGTTTACTTTGTCAAAAACAAAGTAAGCATAGCCTAACCCCTAATGGCCCATTTGGTAAGATGTAATGGATTTTGTAATGGAATGCCCATTACATTGAAGAGTCATTACCTTGGTTGCATTTTAAAATTTTGTTGTAATGGAATGAAAAATCCATAGATTAAATTTTGTTTAACAACTATTGTATCCTCATTACATAAAAAAAATGGATTGAATTCTCATTACATCTAACAAGTAATCCTGATTTCTATCTTTAAAGTTCCATCTAACCTCTCATTTGTCAAATCGCACTTCTCATCATTCTCAAAAACGCAAAAACTAGAAAACCTAAAAACAAAAAAAAAATGAAAAATAAGAAAATAGAAAGAAAAAAACGGTGAAAATGGAAAACGAAAAAATGAGAAAAATGTAAAAAAAAAATACTATGAAAACACGGAAAATTATATATTAATTTCACGATTTTCATGTTTTTTTTATTGATTTTAATTATATAAATAAAATTTTGCGATTACATTTAACTAAGCAAATATAAGTATTGTAATAATAATTACATTTCATCATTTTTTTACAAACATGGTAATGGAATCACCGTTTCATTCCATTAAATTACAACTTTGATTACATTAGATTGTATTATATCGTACCAAATGCACCCTAAGTTCGAACTTATTAACGTGACATTTTATTTTATTTTTAATTTTAGAAATATAAAATTTGTTTATTATTTTGCTGCAATAATTTGTGAATAGTTTTGGTAAAAGCTACAGAATTGTACGCATAATAATTGTGAAAGTATAGAAATTTTTTCTCAATTATGCCCAAACACAAAAAGCAGAATACGGTTGTATGGCTTCTCATCGCCAAATGGTAACTAGGCGGGGCTCACAGCGCATTAAAAAGGGATCCACCATGAAAATCAACGGTGGAAAATAGGAGACCCAGAAGACTCTTGAAAATACCAGAATGCCCACGATAATGATGGGACTGAAGCTGAAAGCGAGGGTACCAATTTCTTAAACAAAGTTCCGAATGATGCATGGATAAGTATAACGCATTATCAAGACACGTGTACGGTGGATGTTCAACACTTTCTCTCTCCTCAACTGCCTATAAATCACACAGGCCAATGCTCTTTCATCATACAGTTCTTTCTCATTACCAATCAGATATCAAAATCATTCAAATTTCTCTTCTGAAAATGTCTTGCTGTGGAGGAAACTGTGGCTGCGGCTCCGGCTGCAAGTGCGGCAACGGCTGCGGAGGGTAACATCAACGATCTTTATACAATTTAATTTTCTTTCCTAAATTTTAAGATAATTTTGTAATTCGGTTGCCTGATCTTAATTTTTGTTAAAATTGGTTCCGCAGATGCAAGATGTATCCTGACATGGAGAAAACCACCTCTGAGGCACTGGTTCTCGGCGTTGGACCGGTGAAGGAACAGTTCGAGGGAGGAGAATTTGGAGTGGCTGCCGAGAACGGTGGTTGCAAGTGCGGAGACTCATGCACCTGCAATCCTTGCACTTGTAAATGAAGAAGAGGTAGATCCGATTAGATCTCCGAGATCTCTATCTATTTTCTCATGGAAAGGAGAAAGTGAATAAGTAGTAGTAGTAAGAGAGACCGAGTGTATTGTTTGTCTTTGTGTCTCGAAGCTTTAAATAAAGTGGTTGTGGTTTTGCGATTTCTGCAAATCTTTGCTTTAATTTGTAGGATTTGGTTGATGAAGCCATGGCTGCTTACTTGTGATTTTATGATTTTGAATGTGACTGACGTTTTATGCATGTATATATGTGATAATGTGACATACAGTATGTGTATTAGGAGTCGGAGCTTCTATGGCTAAATGAAAAAAGGTTTTTTTCTTTTACAATCATTTCACATTTCTATTTAACAAATATGTTGAAGGAAAAACAGAATACTACTTCAGATTTATTGAAGTGAAGGAATTACAAAAGTTAAGTTACGATAGGAAGATTTGCATATTTTTGTGATAATAAAAACGTTCCGTTCCCTGTATAACCTTAAGACCCTAGGTTTAAGGTGAGTGCTATTTTAGTCTGGTTTCATTTGTGGCTATCATTGCTCCCAAATGGTTGATGAAGATCCTTGTAATCTAATTTTCATCCTCACAGAAATGTATTCTGAAAATGGTTGTTGCTAAATTATTTCCCAGGAAATATAATAAACTGCTTTTCATTTATGGTCTTGTGAGGAAATCATGTGCTATAGTCCTTTCTTTAGTTGTCTTCTTTTGTGCAAATTCATTGCTTTGAGAAAATTGGGGCCTCTCCTCTGTCAGGCAACCATTGTAATAACTCAATTTATATCCTGTGTTTGCATTTTTAGTAATTGGTTGTGTTGAAGCTTCATGTTTGAGAGAGAAGTTTTTCCTTCTCCATACAGGGAGATTTTGTAGTGGACAATTCTGTGCCGTTATATCATTTTTCTGATATCATTTAGTGGTCCTTCCCCACCCACAATGCATCATGATCAATTATTTTAGACGTTATATATGGTATGGTATGATATAATTTGTATGTTTGGAGTTCTTACTCTGTTATTTCAACTCATAAGCCTTTGTTTTTTTCTTACACTGAAGTACGATAATAATAATATATTTAATATTTGTAGTTTTAGGCCTGTTTGGTCAGCAGTTGTTAGCGGTTTGTGATTGCGTTAGCTGTTTAATTATTAGTGTGCAGTATAGTGATCTGTTGCTTTTAGTATTTAAGATATTTAAAGTATCTAAATCAATCAATAAATAAATTATAAAATAAAAAATACATCTAAAATATCTAAATCAATAAATAAATAAATTATAAAATAAAAAATGTATTGTACAAATTAATAAAAAATAAAAAAATAAAAAAATAAAAAGTTTATTACTTAATAAAACTTTGTCGTTTTGCTAATTATGTTTTAGAAATAGAAATTATATTTATGTTTCGTGCAAATAAGAAAGATAATTTTGTCAAATAATAAATAATAATTACAAACAATTAAGGATAAATTTGTCAAATAATAAATAATAATTACAAACAATTAAGGATAATTTTGTTAAATAATAAATAATAATTATAAACAACTGTTCCGAGTGAAAATGTTAAACGTTGCGGTTATATAAACCTAACCAAATGTTATATTTCTTGCAGTTTCGAATGAAACGTTAAGAGTTAAATATTAGATTTTTTGCGGTTTGGAGTGAAATGTTAAAAGTTCTTTAGAAAAATTGAAATAAACATCCTCAAAATTTATACTTCATTCCTTAAAAAAAATAATGATTCAGATTTTTGCTCCGTTAAAAACAAAAGATTTTTTAGTTTGACATTCTAAAAATAATCGTAAATGGTCAATTAGGTGGCATTTGGCGTTTAGCTTAGTGAAAAGAAATGAAATGAATGTTTAGAGAGAGAGTTTTAAAAATAATGATTTTTAGAAAACAAAAAACATGATTATATATTATATTAAATAGTTTTAATTCGTATAAAATGAATCGTCAATTATCACTTATATTAAACTAAAAATTTTTTACTTATAGCAAGCGAAAACTCATTTATTTTTTTTTTAACAAAGAATACCCATATTAAATAGGTATAACTATCTTCATCAATTATATACTTAAGCTAGTCTGGAAAAACATAGAAAGGCGAACTACTAACATTGGAAAGAGTTTTTCGAGCTACACAATGAGTCACTCTATTCGCTAACCTAAGAATAAAGGTCACCTTATATGAGTGACGTGACATAATCATCTTACAGTCCTTAATTAAATCATCAAAATAATTTAGATTTAAAAGATCAGAATTAATCCCATTAACCACAATTTGTGCATCTGTCTCAAAATTTACCCTCTTCAGTTGCTGATCTTGTGCCCACTAAAGAGTCTCCCTAAAGAGCATATGCTTCGACCATTTTTGCATCGAGCACTCCAGTCTTTACTTCGCTCACTCGTGGCAGAAAGTGATCACCTTCATCTCGCAATATTGTTCCCCACCCACAACAGTTTTAGCTCTGAAAAATTGCTCCATCTACATTTATCTTCCACGACCCACTCATCGGCCTCTGCCAACTTGTGGCTCTTTGACATTGGCCCTCCCCCCCATTGTCGATCCCTTCCCCCATCCCTCATCGTTTTCCCCTCCCTCCCCCCCCCCCCTCCCGCTTCCCACCCTACACGCCTTGCCCCCTCATTTTGCCTCCCCAAGTTCCGCAGCTGCCCTGTCTGGCCCCCATAAATGATCCGGTCTACTCATCCCTTTAGCCCCACTCTCACCCCTACTCCCGCTGACCACCGAGCTCCTTTGCCCGCCCTCTCCACCGCCACAGAGTTTGCTTTGTTGCCATTCCCTAACAAATAGTCGATTCAGTTTCAGCCCGTCCACCGTAGTCCTCAGTTTGTTCTCTCATAGCACATCATTCATGTGTTGCCATACAGAAAATAAAACACATATAATTAATTATGGTTAACCTCTCATGATTAGAACCATGCTACCATATCTTCAAAATCCCCATCTGGGACCCTCAGTTCTACTTCTTGTCAGCTTTGCATTGTGTATGGGAATGCATAAAATAGATGCCAACTATATTCTACATCACCCTCGCAAACAGCACGGTTATTTGATACACACAATAAAATTTGAGACCCTTGACACATATGCCCTTGTATAAATTTTTCATCATAGTTAAAGTAGTCATTGCGCCCTTCTCTTCTACATTTCATCCCAAGTGAGCCTTTTAATCAGAGTAGTCCCTTTAGATTTTGTCGGAGAAAGTTAATCAGCAATGGCTCGATTGAAAAAACGTTTGAAATTTCTTTGCCGATTCAACTGCTCATCTCTTATTCTAGCAAGGCTTATGGCTTCCTTCAAGGATTTTGGTTTGAACATTCTTATGCTGTTTGCGATCTCTGGTTTGAGTACACCCATGAATGCCCCGACCAAAGCTCATTGTGGCCAACCTTGAACCCGGTTTCTAGGTCGTTCAAATTCCCTTTGATAGTCATATAAGGAGCTTAAGTGTTTAACCCTTGATAAAGCTTCATCAAAGTTTTCACACTCCGTAGAGCCAAATCTTGCCCACATTTTTTCGTGGAACACCTTCCAAATTACATCCTTTTTTTCTTCTTTGTATGACCTTTTCAGTCATTGCCACCATTGATTTGCTTCGCCCTTAAGGTGAAATGAGGCTAAAGAAACCTTCTACAGTTTGGGAGTGCTTTGATATTCAAAAAAAAAATGATCAACTTTTGTGAACCATTCCGTCGTATCATCTCCTGAGAAACGAGGAAAATCTAATTTAGCTAATTTGGAAAAGAACATTGGTCGTCCTGCTTCAAAACTATCCCAAGTCTCCTTTGTTGTGTTGCGTGTACACCAAAAAGCAGAATCGTTGGATGAAGCAGTTTAGTTAATTATTAGAATTTTTGATAGTTTAGTGATGGAAAACTCGAGTTGAGTGAATCAATCTACCATTCCAACCTTTATGCGATTCAGATTGGTTTGAACTCTTTTTTAGTCCTCCTTCAAGATTTTCAATTCTTTGCTTGTTGGTTGTCATAGCTTTGATACTGATGGGTCCCGATCAGAATTATAATGAATAAAAATTAGAAATAAATATAATAAGAATAATTTTATTCGAATGAGAATAAACCACAATTTTGATTGATAATAACTTCCTTTTATTTAACACTGGGGCATAGTTTAAATAAGAAAGAGAAATAATAAAAACTCCTAGAAATTAGAGATGCAATAGACTAGTGGCACCATAATAGCAAATTAAGTTGATAACTAATTGACATGGACTTCAGTAAACAAGTGTAGAGTATGTGTAACAACTTGGACTCCTTTCTTACCAACTAAATTCATATCCATTATTTTGCAACCTGTCAAGTCTAATTAGAATGGCTGAATGGTAAAAACTACTTCTAATCCAAATATTTGGATTTTTCTTAGTCACACGATCTGAGTATCATTATTGTCGTAATGCCTTGAATCATGGGTTTCCTATTCGAAGTAGTATTGGGTTTCGAATTCCTAGTTGGATTAGGATCATGGGTTCTTAGTTGGATTGGGATCATGAGTTCCTAGTGGCATTGAGATCATGGGTTCATAGTGGGATTAGGTTAGATTGGGTATTATAAATACCCCATTATGTAAACCTAATCATAGTAATCCGATTTTCGCCTCCTAATAATATTATTCTCCTTCTGCCCGTGGAATAGCCAACACAACGTTGGTGAACCACGTAAATCTGTGTTTTTCGATTGTTTATTATTTTATCTTTCATTAATTCCGCACAACAAACTGGTATCAGAGCTTTCGGTTTCCGATCGGGGTTTTGTTTTCTAGAGAGAAAGATGTCTACGATGAACGTGAAGATCAAAAAGTTTACTGGGAGAAATAGTTTAAGCCTATGGCAGATCAAGATGCGGGCTTTGTTAAAACAACAAGGTCTGTGGACGCCGTTGAAAAAGGCAACGGGAGAAGTCACTGCTGAGATGGCGATTCTGGAAGAAAAGGCACATTCGACAATTATGTTGTACCTCGCAGATGACGTCATCACTGAGGTCTCAGACAAAGAGACTGATGCCGGTCTGTGGATGAAGTTAGAGAGCTTATACATGACAAAATCTCTAACGAACAAACTTCTTCTAAAACAACGTCTGTTTGGCATGTGAATGCAGGAAGGTACGCAACTCAGAGATCATTTAGATCAATTGAACGCATTATTATTAGAATTACGTAATATTGATGTGAAAATTAAAGATGAAGATGCTGCTTTGATTCTGTTGGTGTCTTTACCGCTTTCATATGAGAATTTTGTTCAATCATTTATTGTTGGTAAAGATTCTGTGACTCTGGAAGAAGTTAGGTCATCTCTTCATAACAGAGAGTTGCGCCATAAGGCGAGCAATACAGGTGCAGATAATCAGGCCTCTGGACTGTTTGCCAACGGCAGTAAGGGAAAGGGAAACGGTGGAAAGAAGAAGTCTAAGAAGCCGTTCTCAAAGGGTCCCAAGCCAAACGACACCTGTAATTACTGTAAGGAGAAAGGACATTGGAAAACTGATTGTCCAAAGAAGAAGAAGAAATCAGAAAATCAACCAGGTTCTGCTGCTGTAGCAGATGGTGACACCAGCTCTGAAAACGATATTGCTCTAGTTGCTGATGGACACACTCATCACTCTGATGTGTGGGTTCTTGATTCAGGAGCATCTTATCATATTTGTCCAAGGAGAGAGTGGTTTTCAACTTATAAGCAGGTAGATGGAGGTAGCATTTCAATGGATAATAGTCATGTCTGCAAAGCAGTTGGAATAGGCTCGATCAAGTTGAGGACACATGATGGTAAGTTCTGCACGTTGAACGAAGTCAGGCATGTTCCATTGATGACGAAGAATCTGATATCTCTGAGTCTATTAGACAGCAGGGGTCTCAGCTGGTCAGGAAAAGATGGAGTTCTACATGTCTATAAAGGTTCTGATGTGATTCTGAAAGGTGTGAAGCATGGTACTTTGTATTTCTTGTAAGGTTCCACTGTTACAGGTTCAGCTAATGCTGCATCGTCAGAGATTGACCAGGAGGATATGACAAAGATATGGCATATGAGACTTGGTCATATGGGCGAAAGAGGGATGAAGATTCTATCAAAGGATGATCTTCTTGATGGTCATAAGGTCAAGAGTCTGGAGCTTTGTGAACACTGTGTCTTTGGGAAACTACATCGCAGCAAGTTTCCCAAAGCTATTCACATAACAAAAGACACACTTGATTACATCCACTCTGATTGTTGGGGTCCATCTCGAGTTGAGTCTTTGGGAGGTCACAGATATTTTATGTCTCTGATTGATGATTATTCAAGGATGACTTGGGTCATCATGATGAAGCATAAAAGTGAAGCTTTCAAGAATTTCAAGCAGTGGAAAGCATTGGTGGAAAACCAAACAGGAAAGAAGATAAAGAGGCTGCGAACTGATAATGGTCTGGAATTCTGTTCGTCTGAGTTTGATCAGTTTTGTAAGGATGAAGGGATTGCTCGGCATCACACAGTCAGGAATACACCGCAACAGAATGGTGTAGCTGAACGAATGAACCAGACATTACTGGAGAGGGTGAGGTGCATGCTCTCTAACGCTGGGTTAGGAAGAAGATTTTGGGCTGAAGCGGTGAACACAGCATGTTATCTGATTAACTGCGGACCACACACCGGCATACAACTCAAGACGCCTACAGAAATGTGGTCAGGAAAGGTTGCTGATTACTCAAATTTGAAAGCTTTTGGGTGCACATTTTACTATCATGTTAATGAGGGTAAGCTAGAGCCAAGAGCCAAGAAGGGAGTGTTTGTAGGCTATGGAGATGGAGTTAAAGGCTTCAGGATCTGGTCTCCATCAGAGAAAAGGGTCATTTTGAGCAGAAATGTAGTCTTTGATGAAAAATCTGTGCTTAGACCCATTGTGAAGCCTACAACTACAACAGAAACTGATAGCATTGATAAACAGGTGGAGTTTCAAGTCATATAGAGTGAGAGTGGCTTGAAGGAACAAAAGTTAGAAGCAGAAATAGAGCTACCAGAGTCTACACCATTAGTTTCTCAACCATCTGAAGCTACACATCGTAGCTTAGCTCAAGATCGACCAAGGAGGGTTGGAGTTAGGCCACCTAAGAGGTATAAGGACATGGGGGGTTATGCACTATAGGTTGCTGAAGAGGTGGACACTCGTGAACCATCAACTTACCAAGAAGCTGTTTCAGGCACCGATTCTGAGAAATGGCTTGCTGCTATGGGAGATGAGATGGAATCCCTTCATAAGAATCAAACATGGGATTTAGTCACACCACCTCCAGGGAGAAAGATTATTACTTGCAAGTGGGTTCTCAAGATAAAGGAAGGGATATCACCTGCAGAGGGAGTCAAGTATAAGGCTAGAGTTGTTGTTAGAGGTTTCAATCAAAGAGAGGGAGTGGATTATAATGAGATATTCTCACCAGTAGTTAGACACACCTCTATTAGAGTGTTGCTAGCTATAGTTACACATCAGGATTTGGAGCTTGAGCAACTTGATGTAAAGACAGCCTTTCTGCATGGAGATTTGGAGGAAGAGATCTACATGACCCAACCAGATGGTTTCCAGATTCCTGGAAAGGAGAATTATGTCTGCAAGTTGAAGAAGTCCTTATATGGACTTAAGCAGTCTCCCAGGCAGTGGTATAAGAGGTTTGACAGCTACATGATGCAGCTGGGCTACACTAGGAGCCCATATGATTGTTGTGTCTATTACAATAAACTAGAAGATGAGTCATTTATCTATTTGGTGTTATATGTAGATGACATGTTGATAGCTGCAAGGAAGAAGCACGACATTCAGAAGTTGAAGGGTCTTCTTAGTGCAAAGTTCGAGATGAAGGATTTGGGTGCAGCTTGAAAAATTCTGGGAATAGAGATTTACAGGGACAGAAGCAAAAGGAAACTTTTTCTGTTACAGAAGGGCTATATTCAAAAGATCTTGTCAAGATTTGGCATGTCTACCGCAAAGCCCATAGATACTCCTAATGCTGCAAGTGCACATCTGTCTATTGCTTTTGCACCTAAGTCTGCTGAAGAGAAGGAGTACATGTCTCGAGTTCCCTATACTAGTGTAGTAGGAAGCTTGATGTATGCAATGGTCTGCACTAGACCTGATCTTGCACAGTCTGTTAGTGTTGTTAGCAGGTTTATGGGTGAACCTGGCAAGGAGCATTGGCAAGCTGTGAAGAGGATCTTTCGATAACTAAAAGGTACATCTGACGTTGGTCTCATTTATGGAGGTGATACAGAGTGTTTGGTGATAGGTTTTTCAGACTCTGATTATGCTGGAGATGTTGACAGTAGAAGATCTATGACTGGTTATGTTTTCACTCTTGGCGGTTCAGTTGTCAGTTGGAAAGCTACTTTGCAGCCTACAGTAACTTTGTCTACTACAGAAGCAGAGTATATGGCACTGACTGAAGCTGCTAAGGAGGGGATTTGGCTTAAAGGACTGGTTAGTGATCTTGGTCTACATCATGATTAGGCTACAGTGTATTGTGACAGCTTGAGTGCAATCTGTTTAGCCAAGGATCAGGTTCATCATTAGAGGATCGAGCATATAGATGTGAGGTATCATTTTCTGAGAAGTGAGAAGAGGGTCAAGGTGAAGAAGGTAGGCACTGCTGACAATCCGGCTGACATGTTTACCAAGCCTGTTCCACAGAGCAAGTTTCAACACTGTTTGGACTTGCTAAATGTCAGAGATTATTAGTTGCCCTGTGGGGGCGACTCTGAGGCAGAGGGTGAAGTCTGTTCATCTGGCACTGTCATGGGTGCATCTATTATGTTTTCAGGAGGATTCAAGTCAAGGTGGAGATTTGTCGTAATGCCTTGAATCATGGGTTTCCTATTCAGAGTAGTATTAGGTTTCGGATTCCTAGTTGGATTAGGATCATGGGTTCCTAGTTGGATTGGGATCATGAGTTCCTAGTGGGATTGGGATCATAGGTTCCTAGAGAGATTCCCAACATCCTCACATGGCCCTCAGTAGCGAGGCGGTCTGCAACCCTGTTCTTCTCCCTGAAGACATGCCCAAAGTTGATGGTGTCGAAGGAAGAACATAAACTTCTGATTCCTTTCACTAAATTATGGCTACCCAAACTCAAGGTCTTGTTATCAGAGATAATTTTAACCGCTTCTAGGTTGTCTGATTCCACAAGCAATCTTTTCAAACCCAGGTTTTTGGCGTGCTTAAGCCCAGAGAAGATCCCCCAGAGCTCAGCAGTGAAGGACGAGCCCATACCTAGATTCTGAGCAAAGCCAGACACCCAGGCACCACCCGCATCTCTCAAAACACCACCAACCGTAATTCTGCCATCCAAAAGACACGAGCCATCTGTATTCAATTTCATGATCCCTTCACCAGGTCTACTCCAACCCAAAAGGTGAACCACATTCCTTTGGATAGTACTAGATAAGCTATCCTCTTTGAAGCTTTTAATAATAGTATTAATTTTTTTAGAGAAAAAAGCAAGTAAATTAGGAATGGTAATTGCTCCTTTTCCAAAAATATCGGCATTCCTCCAATGCCAAAGCTGGTGGCAGACAACGGCAAAGTGTTGGGGTTTAGTGTCCTATAGACAATTGTTCTGGGATATAAACTCAATGTAAATGAAGTGTTCTTTGCATTATTTGTTTTAATAAGATATGGTTTCATAACTATATAAAGGCAACCTCTTTTAAGAACTAAATAAGTCTAATAAAAGGAAATCCCTAAGTTTGTTTAAAGTGATTATAAAGTGTTCATACAAGCATGAAGTGAGACGAAACTTTATAATAAACTAATAAACTTAAAACTACCCCAAGTCAAGTAATATGTTTGGAAATAGGATTGACATATCACTGTTGAGACTTGCATGTAACAATGTCTTCTGTCGAGACAGAAAGCTGATCTCACAAGCTTCAGATATGCAGATATCTGGACAGTTACATGGATCCAATGAAAGGGAGTTCATTAGGATTGGGGACCCGACTTGAGATAACAGGATGGGTAGATTTATCCTTGTCACCTGTTCATCTTATTGGTATTAATAGGTATAATTAATCCTCAGACTCAAAGGAATGTTAATTAGTGATTCTGGATTATGGAATGTGATGCTTTGATCCTGTTGTAACACGATCCATAACAGAGATGACTCTGGGGTGTGAACGGCAGACGTTGGGTATCACAGGAAGTAATTGCAGGATAGTTATACATTGGATTGAGCATTTGTCACTCCCAATAAATGGGAGATACGTCCAAGGATCGCTTGTGGAAGACTTGACTCTAAATCCTTGCAAGGTGATAGCTTAAGACTTGAAATACAGATTTCACTTAACCTATCTAATTGGAGTTAACTCGGCATGTACAAGTAAAACGAATGTCTCGCTATATGTGACTTGACATTATCCATAGTCATAAGATTCAGTTCAAGGATGTAGTTGATAAAGGATCGAATTATACTGTAACTAATACGGAAAGGTCAACGACAGAATCAACCTGTCTTCTTATAGCTCTGGGGGAATGTTTCGGATTTGCTAATCATATTTCGCGTACTCATTCTGTTATGCAAAGATTAAATATAATTCTGAGAAAATTAATTTAATAGTTGCATACGGCTAGAAGCAATAAGAACCTAATGGGTCACACATAAGACTTGGAGCCCAAAAGAGAAACAGATGTTAATTAATTGATGGAAGCCCAACTGAGTCCACTAAGGCCCAGTAAATAGGGGGGCGATTTTTATGTATAAATTACATAAAGAAATTAATTTGATTTTAAGCAATCCTAATTAGATTATGATTGTGAATTAAATTAATTAAAGGATAAATAAGTTAGGAGGTTTAATGAGATTAAATTGCTCCTATTATTATCCTAAAAGGTTATTATTATTATCTTTATATTTAGATATAATTATAGATAATAAATAAGAATTATATTCCGAATTAAATTCTTATTCATTAACCTATTTCCATCTAACTAGGGTTTAGATACAAGAGAGTATATATACCCCCCTATATGTAAATTTTGGCAAACACAGTGTCTACCGAAGAGAAGAATTTCGACCCCCTTGTTGAGGACGAGATTATTCACCGCTTCCTTCCGTTTCAATTGATTATCATTCTCTTTCTCTATTCCTTGATCTTGTGTTGACTAATTAGAGGCAATCTATTCTTGATTGCTTTCATATGGTTGAATTCTAACTTGGTTTTGAATTGTGTTTTGTCTTGTGCTCGAAAACTCGAAGTAAGAGTTGTGGGCACTTCGATTGCAACGGTAGATAGAACATCAAAAGGTATTTCTTTCTATCCCTCTTTTTATGAAATAACGATTAACGGATCTTGGGTTAATGGAAAAAGGTTAAAAATTTTATATTTCCGCTGCCAAATGTTTGCCTATTTTCCTTCAGTGGTATCAGAGCCTGCGTTAAATCCATTATTTCATATATGAAAATTAAGAAGTTTTTCAATCAGATTGAATGAATATTTATAGTTAGGTTAATTAACGAAACTGTTTTGATTAATTGATTCTAAAGACAAATGAGTTTTAGTTAATTGTTAATTAAAATAGATTATGCATATGTTCCTAATTATTATGGTTGATAATCATTATGACAAAACTATTAGTTTTATAGTTAGATTGATAAAAGTTAGTTTTATTAGATCTAAAGATAAAACGGAAAATCTTTAATAAGTTTTCTTATTTTCTGAAAATCGTTTTAAAACCAATATATATATATATATATATATATATATAAAAAAAGGGGACAGCAGTTCGGGTTGCGCCGTGAGCCGTCGTGCGATTGCTACCTCGCGGCAGCAATCGCATGACGTCTGGCCGCTGCTGCCGCGAGGCAGCGGCAGACCAAACGCGTGGCTGCTGCCGAACGGTAGCAGCCACGTGTTCGGGGCCCGACCCGGAACATGTATATTTTAAAACTGTTTTAAAATATGGTTTTTAAATATAGTTATATATATATATATATATATATATATATATATATATATATATGTTTCAGAAATTAATAGTTTTCTGTTTTGATTATCGAATAAAAGAATTTATTTAAAAGTTTGTTTTACCTATTTGTAAATCAAAAGTATTAAATGAATTGAAATAAAAAATAATTGGGACATGCATAAATAAAGTTTTGTATAGTTGTATTAATCTAAAAGGTTAATATAGAAGATACGAAACTGTTAGAATTAAAATTGGATGAAAGTTAATTTGATGAGTTAATGTGATTAACCTAAATATTACATAAGTATTTTATGTAATCAACCAATTAAATTTATTTAATTGAGTCTGTGTATGTTTGGAGTTATGGACATATTTGGACCCTCTATTTAGTCTTTTGGTATTTTTGAAATAGGGCATGCGAGTCCTGCCTTTCTATTATCTATTGTAATTTCTCCTCTCATCTAATTCCCTTCAAGTTAATTGAAGTTTTTTTAGTAGTATAGAAATTAATATGTAATTTCAAGGCGCCATGGCGAAGACGGGGGATCTAAAGAGAAATATGTAATAGTTAGTATTTCCCTAGGTTTGGCCTTTTATTCCGTCTCTGGCTCGACGGAATAATTTAGATAATATGTCCATAACACCAATGTATGTGTCTGATGTATGCTAAAGCAAATCAAGACTAAGTTAGATTATGCGACTTAAAATAAAAATCCCTCACTAATTAAAAGTTAAGTAAATAAGCAAGTTATTAAAATCGGTTGCCCCTCCCTAATATTATAATTCAGCCGGCAGTACTGGGGGCCTTTGGGTTGTTGAGCAAACTCAAGCTCGGGGTCTTATGGTAATACCTGAATTATCGAAAATCGTTCTTTCATGAATATGAGGTAATACTTAAATTAGATTATGGTAATTGGATGAGCAAACTCATGTTATCATAAACTAATGGGCAATATGGTTGGGATTAATATGAATAGCATATTAGTTACTAATGTGGTTAGTAACCCAATAACCTAGGAATCATATTAAAGATGTGATTGATTACATGAATCTACCTAACAAATGAGACTACCTTGTTGAGCAAACTCAATGTGAAATCTCAAGAGTTAGGATCCTAGCTCACTAAAGGATTTGTGAAATTCTTCGAATTAATATGGAGGTGTTAGACGAGGTGCCGCGGCCTAATCTCCCGGGCGGACCGGGGGGTGGACAACCTCATGGCGACGTAAGCGGTGATTGACGCCGAAAGCAACCAATCGTGGAATCAAGCTGCTCGGCAGGACCGGAGCTCGGAGATATGGAAGAGTCGCCACCCACGAATGGGAAAATGAACACCGATCCCTTGCGGGAGACCGGTGTGGGTTCGGGAAACTTAGGTACGAGCCGAGAAGGCTAGCTCCTTTCCGAAGAAAGGCTACTAGGCACCCCGACATCGCCCGGTTATGAACCACCGGCCTCCTACTCAGCATGTTAGGCGATAATGGACTAATCGTATACTTCTTTAAGTTTAAAATTCATTTGAAACCCTTTTCTTTCTCTTTTTTTGAAACCGTTTTGAGCATATATTATTGAAAAGCTATATTAGTAAAGAATCACCCATTTATGTTATACATACACAGAGAGGGGGAGAAGGAAGTGATTTATTTACAACCGTATTTAAAAGTCATGTCGTGTGTTTATTCTACACTAACTTATTCCCCCAAAACGAGTTTATTTACATGGTTCGCACCTTAATCGCCGTTGGAACGATCTAGGTGCGTTTTAAAACCCCGTTTGATGAAGTTTACCCAAATCGCCATTGGAACGACTCGAGTGTTTGAAAACATTGAGATAAAAAACCTTTGATGAGAAAACGTGGTTAGACATACAAGTCAATTTTATTTTGTACAAATCATTTAAGAAAACGATTCAAACTCTATTATTTACGATGAAAACGATTTTAATTACAAGGCTCGCTTAATCCGTCGTTTGGAACGGACTAAGGTTTTAAAGCGTGATGTTTTAAGAAACGATTTGAAATGTCAAGAAAACACTATTTATTTACATTAAGAATCTCTAAAAAAACCTTTAGTTTAAATAATTAAATTGAAAACTCTTTTTGTGATTTATTTTCCCCCTTTTTCCTTAATGGATTCTCTACTTATTATAATTACAATAATAAACATATTTGACCCAAAATTCACTCCCAAATAAAGCCCATTTGACACATGGACCCCTAAATGGCCCAAAGAATAAAGAAAATAATATAGGCATATATATATACATTCATTTAAAAATAATGATATACATATAACTTTAGAAAACCAAGTAAAGGATGCTACTCAATAGCTAAATATATAAATAATAATGAAAATGAAAGATACTAAATATATTTTTACCTTATTAAAAAATAACTTAAAAGTATATATTACATAACTATACATATATATATAAAGGACCAAAAGCTTAAAAGTTAAGAAACAGGGACCAAAACAGCATTTTTTTACATTCCAGCAGATTTACCGACGGAAAATCCGTCGGTAAACAGCATTTAGTGATAGAAATGGCAAATTACAGCAGCACTCCAATATTCTCCAGATTTATTCAAAAGCTTTAAATTAAATCTAATTCAATCGTTTTGGATTTCCGAACTACCAAAAATGGATCATAGTCGAAAACGGAAGTTCCTAAACGACGTTTTTTATTTTAAATCATTATTTGAAAATTTCTTTTAAATTAAAAAAACTTGTAATTACAACGTTTTCGATACCCGAACTACCTTTTTTTTATCGGATCACGGTTCGTATTGGGATATCAAAACGAGGTTTTTTATTTTAAAACAAAACCGTATTTTATTCAACACGAAATGGAAATTAAATAAATACGCTAATTAAATAAAATGTGACAACATAAATAAATAACTAAATAAATAAAAACTATAACATAAAAATAAATAAGAGAAGAAGATAAATAAAATAAAATAAAAGAGAGTCTATTCCTCGGATAATATCTTAAATTCGGTATCTGACAGTCGAAGCCGATTGATTCCACGAACCACGATCTTCCGTTTTTAATGAAAATTTAGTAAAAATTGAACTTTAGGAAATTTGGAATTTTTGAGAAAAAAAATATTTTTCTCAAAAAAATTCACTCTCTCTCTCTAAAAATGTTTAGAGTGAGAAAGGTCTCTCCAAAAATCCTCCTCCTCCCCTTTTTTTGCATGGGGATCCGTGCCTTTTATAGGCAAACGGGTCCCCGGACCAATGGGCGACGCCCAAAGGAAATTGGGCGTCGCCCATTGGGGTCGGGCGGCCGCCCAACCTTGTGTTGGGCTACCGCCCAACCTTGTTGGGCGGCCGCCCAACATTTGTTGGGCGATCGCCCAACGGCGTTGGGCGAGCGCCCAACCTTCGTCGGGCGTTCGCCCAACGGTCGTTGGGCGTTCGCCCGACGTGGTTGGGCGCCCGCCCGACGACCCTCGGGGCGTGCCTCGCACCGTCGGGCGTGCGCACCCCGCGGCCGCCGGGCGCGCGTTCCGCGCCGCCGGACGCTCACACGTCGCGGCCGCCGAACGCGCGCTTCGCGCTACCGGGCGCATGCGCTCAGCGGCCCATGAGAGCCCGCACCGTGCCACCGGACCTGGGCATTGCTCGGACGTCGAGAGCGTGCCACTCGCGGTGCGTCCGACGGACGCCGAGCGCACGTCCCGTGCCGCCGATTTTCCTTCACTTATTATTCTTTATATATTTTTTCAAAACTTCCGGAATCAATCGCTTCAACCGTCTTGTTTTCAGGTTTTCGTCACAGGTCCTCCGACTCGGTGTCTACAGTTGCCCCTACTTTTCTATTTTGACAGTGATGTGTGTGTTTCGAAAACGTTTTTTGCTAACACAACACATGCAATGTAAAACATATAAAAGTAAAAGACACGTAAAGAGTAGGAGGGAGCATACCTGACCTTTGCGCTGCGCGCTCCGGTGTCGATCTTTGATTCCTTTAGGCTCTGCTTTGGGTTGCACCGTGCTGCCTCTGAACCGGCTGCTGGCGAATGTCCCCCTTTTCGACTCCGGCCCACGTTGGCTGACTGCGATGAGAACGGCCCTAAAGCGATTTGGTCTACTGCTGTGGGGATGATGGCTCAATAGCTACCCTAGTCTACGATCTTAGGTAAAACGGCTCAAAAGCTACCCCAGTCTGTGACCGCGAGGATGATGGCTCAATAGCTACCCAAGTCTATGATTTTAGGTAAATATGGCTCAAAAGCAACTCCGGTCTGCGATCGTGAGTCAGATGGCTCAAAAGCAACTCCGGTCTGTGACCGTGAGTCAGATGGCTCAAAAGCAACTCCGGTCTGCGACCGTGAGTTAGATGGCTCAAAAGCAACTCCGGTCTGCGACCGTGAGTTAGATGGCTCAAAAGCAACTTCGGTCTGCGACCGTGAGTTAGATGGCTCAAAAGCAACTCCGGTCTGCGACCGTGAGTTAGATGGCTCAAAAGCAACTTCGGTCTGCGACCGTGAGTCAGATGGCTCAAAAGCAACTCCGGTCTGCGACCGTGAGTCAGATGGCTCAAAAGCAACTCCGGTCTGCGACCGTGAGTCAGATGGCTCAAAAGCAACTCCGGTCTGCGACTGTGAGTCAGATGGCTCAAAAGCAACTCCGGTCTGCGACCGTGAGTCAGATGGCTCAAAAGCAACTCCGGTCTGCGACCGTGAGTTAGATGGCTCAAAAGCAACTCCGGTCTGCGACCGTGAGTTAGACGGCTCAAAAGCAACTCCGGTCTGCGACCGTGAGTCAGATGGCTCAAAAGCAACTCCGGTCTGCGACCGTGAGTCAGATGGCTCAAAAGCAACTCCGGTCTGCGACCGTGAGTCAGATGGCTCAAAAGCAACTCCGGTCTGCGACCGTGAGTCAGATGGCTCAAAAGCAACTCCGGTCTGCGACCGTGAGTTAGATGGCTCAAAAGCAACTCCGGTCTGCGACCGTGAGTCAGATGGCTCAAAAGCAACTCCGGTCTGTGACCGTGAGTTAGATGGCTCAAAAGCAACTCCGGTCTGCGACCGTGAGTCAGATGGCTCAAAAGCAACTCCGGTCTGTGACCGTGAGTTAGATGGCTCAAAAAGCGGGGATTGTTTCTGGATTTTCTTACAACACTGCTGTCTGTATTTTCTCATTGGAGCTATCATCTCGGAGGTTCAATGGGAACATGTTTTAGTCTGAAATGATATAGACTAATGATCGTTTTTCTGTTGACTGTCATCTGTATTTTGACTGGTGTCACTGTTCTATAAAAATTGACTGTTGTTTGGAGTTCATATCTTGGCAATGTTGGTCGTTGTCTGGGAGAAATGCAGGCTGAAACGGACTGCAAATCGGAGGTCTGTGCACCTAGTAATTAATTATTTACTTTTTACTATTTATGGGAATGCCATTCCCTTTTCCTATATAAGGTGGTGGGGTTTCATTTCAACCCCACACCTTCTCTCTCTTCTTTCTCTCACTAGACTTCAATTTGGATTATTCTCGAGATGGATTTAGATGAATGGAATGGCACTAGAGGCATGGACGAGGTTTACGTAAACCTGGATAGAGTGGATACCTTCCACGACCCTACGACGCATTTGAGCAGGACACGCTGCAACGAGGTAAGTAATTTCTCACTTTTATTTGATTCGAACTCTAGGCTTTAGCATTCCTATCCGAACATGATTTGCATGCTAACCTTGGATTGCCTTAGAGGACTTTTAGCTAGAAAACGTGAATTCCTTTATTCACAAGTAACACTTGTTTATTTTTGTAAGAATGTGCGCTATATGCATGTGAATAGTGACACTACAAATTTATGCATGCTAACGGTACAAACAACGTGAATAGTGAAGACGTGAATAGTGCACGTGAATAGTAAAAAACGTGAATAGTGCACATGAATAGTAAAAACGTGAATAGTAAAAAACTTAGCAAATGCACGTGAATAGTAAAAACGTGAATAGTGCACGTGAATAGTAAAAACTTAACTAATGCACGTGAATAGTAAAAACGTGAATAGTGCACGTGAATAGTAAAAACTTAACTAATGCACGTGAATAGTAAAAACTTAGCTAATGCACGTGAATAGTAAAACGTGAATAGTAAAAACTTAACTAATGCACGTAAATAGTAAAACCTAATCTATGCTCCTCGTCCCCGCAGACGAGGGTGGATTAAAGAATTGACTAAACCCTACATGAATGACCCTACAGGAGAGATTTTTACAGAAAATTGGTCCTAACTGATCGGATGCCTCTATGAAAGAATACCTAGTCTTAACGCGTTCTTATCAATTGCATGCTTTAGGAGCTGTATTTAAATTTTCTTGTCTTGTTCTTTTTAGTTCATTGAGATTTCGGGGACCACCGCCGAGATTCACTCGTGGTACGATAGGCTAGGTGCCGCGGCGAGAGCCCGCGTGCGTGAGTTGGGCTTCGAGCCTTTTATTGCAGCGTTGCCCCGCACCAACGGGGTATGCGATCGTTTCGGCCTACGGGCCTTATGTGAGCGGTGGGTTGACTCGAGCCACACCTTCCACCTTTCTTTTGGGGAGATGACCATCTCGCCCAGAGATTTCTCACTGCTGACAGGGTTGCGAGGGAGCAACAATCCCGTTCCTTTCCATTTCGATATGATGCGACCACGGGTCGACCTTGCTAGGCTCGCTGCCTTGATTGGACCGGGAGTTCATCTTTGCGCCAAATCTACTCCAGCGAAGTTTATTTCCACCGCGAGCCTCTCGAGTCGGTGAGATTTCTGCGAGACAGACGATACCGACTTGGCGGTTCGCAGCTTCTTAGTGTATACTCTGAGTGAGACGATTTTCCGCACGAAGGGTGGAAAGGTACATGCGGGTCTCATTCAGGCACTCAGCGATTTGGATGCAGCGGCTTCCTACGATTGGGCAGGGGCAGGCTTAGCCTTTCTCTACAAGTTTTTGGATCTGACTTGCCGGAAGCGCAAGGATTTCGGTGGTTACACCTTTGCTCTGCTGGTACGTGACGCCTTCTTGACTTGTCCGTCTTATCTTCTTCGCGTTTTTCCCAATCCTAGTCCTTGTTTTTACCGCAGGTGTGGGCGTATGAGAGGCACATCCTTCCCAGCCGGTCTCGATCTCGACCGAAAGTACCGAGGCCGCCTTTCATGACTCGATGGAGGGATTTTGACTTGAGCGCCGAAAGGAGTCGGACGGTGCCCCGGCTCCTAGATTGGATCGACTCGCTGACCCTCACACAGGTAGATTTTGCCTAATCATGCTCGGTTTTTGTTTGAGTCTTTCTGACTTTCTCTTTGTGCATTTTTTAGATTAAGTTCAGGTGGGACGACCTCGACTTCAGCCCCGATTATACATATGTATCGATGATCCAGGAGCAGCAGTGTGTGCTCACCGGCCCCTGCGTGCGGGCATGGTATTTAGGGGATTGAGGCATCACTGGAGTTAGGGACGCTCATTGAACACCAGGTGAGATCCCCGTCTCCATGTTCGTGGTGCGGACCATGCTCTTATCGACCGTTCGTCGGGACTTGACCCGTCGGTTTGTTGGTAGAGCGGTGTGGATTCACGCCGGGGGCCATGAGCCTTACTTATCTACTCTGCTGAGCGCGAGGGATGCCCCGACGGCAGCGATAGCGGTGGATCCGGTGGCAGATGTATTTTCGAGGGAGGCTGGTGCGGCAGTCTTCGGTTAGGAGGAGGTCCCGGTAAGTGGTTCCACCCCCTTCTTATTTTACCTTTCATTCATGAGATGTTTAGGGGTTTTTATTGTGTGTTTTTTTTTTTGCAGGAGGGGTCCTGGAGGAGTGCCCATTTATCTGATTTCTTTGACGGTACTCGAGCTCAGACGCCTGTGTGCGAGCAGCCCTACTACGTCGGTGAGTCCTCCAGCGCTGCCCGACCGGAGAGGTCTTCCCTAGGCGTGCCCCTACCAGACTACGGGAGAGATTATGCCACGATTTGCTATGACGAGTCCGGGGCAGCTTATGCGGGATTCGAGGCGGCTCCTCCTATCTTCTCCTCGAGGGTCCCATTTGATCCCTCAGACGCTTCTCTGACCACGAGGGAGACTTGTACGGATTACGTGGGGCTGTCTGGTTACCTACGAGATCGCCTCAGCTTGCGCTGCACCGATCACCTGGTATGTATCATTACTTTACTTTAGTGTAGTGGAATGTATGCATGTATGTATGATTTATGTTTTTGGCCTATGCTGCTTTTTATCTGTTCTTTTTTTTCTTTTTCTGTAGAGTGATCTGCATGCCCATGAGCGGAGGCAGAGCGAGTTGGTGCGGGAGGCCGATGCCCGAGTTGGTCAGGTGTATCAGGAGAGAAATGATCACTGGTCAGGGATGATGCGACGGGAGACTGAGGGTCGCCTTGCCGTCGAGGAGAGGGCGCGTGATGAGTCGATCAGGCGCCTTGCTGCAGAGGAGAGAGCACGAGCTGCTGATGAGAGAGCACGCACCTCTGATGAGAGAGCGCGAGTTTCTGATGAGAGAGCGCGTGCTGCCGAGGAGGCACTATCTGCGGAGCGGGAATCACACCTGAGAGATTTTGAGGACTATTGGGACTTCCCTCCGTATTAGGCTCGTTATGTATTGCTTTGTAGCTTTCATTATTGCTTTGTAGCTTTCATTATTGCTTTGTAGCTTTTATTAGAGTTTCCCCGATGTATAGCTGATGTATAGGGAGTGGGGTGGATAGTAGGTAGGCTTTTTGTGAAAAGTATGATAGGAAATGTATAACTCGTGATTCATATTACCATGCATTCAGTAGATTATGATGATTCCAATCATTCTCGTCAAATATATTCACGCCTTTATTTATTTACAAACAACAGAAATACTTAGTCTCTTATACATTGTTTTTGTAATTGCTCAAGTCATAACTATTGTTACCAGGACCCGCCTTTCGGTTTTCGGATCCCGGCGATTTTTCTCCTCTCCTTTTACTATCCCGGAATTTTTAAATGAGTGCCCTTTCGGGTTTTCACCCATTGGGATTTCCCTTATTGTTGCATAGGTCGCCCTTTGCGGGTTTTCAACCTATCGGGAATTTTTCTTTATTTATTTATTTTTTTTTTTTACGAAAAGTATTTCTTAAGCCTATCCAGGTTGGTAGGTTCGGAGAATTCCATGCCGTCCATTGTGGTTAACTTCACCGCTCCTTTGCTTAGTATCTTCTTCACGACGAATGGTCCTTCCCAGTTAGGCCTGAACTTCCCCCTCGGGTCGGTGTGCGTCACACGGATCTGTTTCAGCACCAAATCTCCTTCTTTGGTAGGACTGGTCTTGACCTTTTTATTGAAAGCCCGAGCCATCCTTCTTTGATATAACTGTACATGGTAAAGCGCTTCCATCCTTTTTTCGTCAACTAGAGCCAACTGCTCACATCGCTTCTTCACCCATTCCGCCTCGGGAATTTCTGCCTCCACTGCGATTCTCAACGATCGCTTTTCGATCTCAATCGGCAAGACTGCTTCTGTTCCATACACCAAAGAGAATGGCGTTGCCCCAGTTGAGGTTCTAATTGTCGTTCGATAAGCCCATAATGCGAGTGGGAGCTGCTCATGCCAATTCCGATGTGATTCCACCGTTTTTACGAGAATCCTCTTAAGGTTCTTATTAGCTGCTTCTACTGCTCCATTAGCCTGTGGACGGTATGGAGAAGACCTGTGATGTTCAATGCCATATTCTCGGAAAAGATTTCTTACTTCCCCCTGAAACTGGACCCCATTATCCGTAATCATGTGATGAGGCACTCCGAACCTGGTGATCAAGTGTTTTTCAATGAACTTTCTCATCTGCTTGGATCCCAGTTTGCTAAACGACTCTGCTTCTACCCACTTGGTGAAATAATCGATGGCGACAGCAATAAACTTATGTCCATTTGAAGCGTTAGGCCTTACTTCGCCGATGATGTCAATGCCCCAAGTAGCGAATGGCCAAATAGGTGCTAGCACATGTAGTTCCATGGTCGGAAGATGACTGCAATCGCCGTGGATTTGACAATCATGGCATTTCTTTGCATACTCGTTACAATCTCTTTCCATGGTGAGCCAGTAGAAGCCTTGCCTTATGATTTTCTTTGCTAACACCGCTCCTCCCATATGGGCCCCGCAAATTCCTGAATGCACCGATTCCATCGCCTCGCGGGCTTCTCCCGCATCTAAGCACCTTAGCTGTAACCCATCGATGTGCCTTTTGTAAAGTAAGTCGTCGTGGATGACGAATTGCCGAGCTAACCTTCTAATCACTACTTGATCCTTCGATTCTGACTCTGCCGGATATGTTCCATTTTTCATGAAGTTCACGATATCGAAATACCACGATTTTTCATCTGCCCCTAACAGCATTACGTCCTCGTAGCATGGTTTGTGAGATCTCCTTAATACCAACGGTTTCGAGGCAAGGTTCCGGGGGTTGTCCCAAACTGACACCAAAGTGGCCAAAGCATCCGCCGCCTGGTTCTGCGCTCGAGGAATGTGATAGAAACGACACTCCTTGAATCTTTGTGCCAACCCTTCTAGGTGATCTAGATATGGACGTAGCCTTTCTTCCCTCACTTCCCAGTTTCCTTGTGCCTGTTCAATGATCAACTTGGAGTCACCCCAAATTTCGACATATGATGCTCCCAGTGCCGCTAATGACTCTAAACCATAAATGCACGCTTCATATTCGGCCATATTATTAGTGAGAGGGAAGGATAACTTCTTGGCCATCGGGATCCTTTCTCCTTCCGGTGAGGTAAGTAGTACTCCTACTCCGGCTCCATTCGAATTAACTGCTCCATCGAAGAACATTTTCCACGGTATAACTTCGATTGCGTTCAAGTGCTCATCGGGGAAATCATAGCTTACTTCTTCCTCTTCTGCATTCAGGGGTTGGTTAGCCAGAAACTCTGCCACGGCCCTTCCTTTGATAACCTTCTTCGCCACATATTCAATGTCAAACTCGGACAGAAGCAACAACCATCGGGCTAACTTCCCCGTCAAGGATGGAGTTCGGTACAAATACTTCACGGGGTCCATCCGAGAAATAATGATCACTTTATACGATTGAAAATAATGCCGTAGTTTCTTTGTCAACCATACTACTGCCACACATGTCTTTTCGATCATGTTGTACTTGAGCTCGTACTCCAGGAACTTCTTACTCAAATAATACACCGCGTGCTCCACACCGGTGTCTCCCTCTTGAGCCAATATTGCCCCAATAGATCGCTCCTCGATCGCTACATAGAGGAGAAGCGGCTTCCCTAGTTTAGGCGGTCTCAGCACTGGCGGATTAGACAAATAGTTCCGGATGCTCTCCAAAGCTTGTTGACACTTATCATTCCAGATGGTGGGTTGGTCTTTCCTTAACAACTTAAAGATTGGCTCGCAGATTGCGGTGAGTCTCGCTATGAACCGACTGATATATTGAACCTGCCCCAGAAACCCTCTCACTTCCTTCTCATTTCTCGGCGCTGGCATCTCCTGTATAGCCTTCACTTTATCAGGATCCACCTCGATTCCCTTATTTCCGATTACATAGCCTAAGATTTTCCCCGACGAAACGCCGAAAAAGCACTTCTTCGGGTTCAACCTTAGCTTGAATTCTGTAATTCGGGCCAAAAACTTCTCGAGCGCGGCAAAATGCCCTTCTCTTGTCTCTGATTTGACCATCATATCGTCCACATAGACTTCTACCTCCTTGTGTATCATATCATGGAACAGTGCTGTGGCCATTCGCTGATAAGTTGCCCCGGCATTCTTCAAACCAAACGGCATTACCCTATAACAGTATGTCCCCCACTCAGTTGTGAACGAGGTTTTTGCTTTGTGCTTTTCGGACATCTGAACTTGCATGTAGCCCATGAAACCATCCACATTCGTGTGTAAGACACTAGACGCTGCACTGTCGATCAATACGTCGATATGAGGCAATGCGAACTCATCCTTGGGGCATGCCTTGTTAAGATCTCTGTAATCGACGCACATCCTCACTTTGCCGTCCTTCTTCGTAATTGGTACCACATTTGCGACCCAAGGGGGATAGTCGATCACTTCGATGAATCCTGCTTCTAACTGCTTCTTCACCTCCTCCCTGATCTTATCTGCCCATTCGGGTCTCATACGTCGGAGCTTCTGCTTTACGGGCTTTGCTTTGGGATAAGTTGGAATGCGGTGAGTTACGATAGATTGATCAATTCCAGGCATGTCTTCGTATGTCCAAGCGAATACAATTTCGTATTTTTTAATTATTCTCTCAAATTCTTTTCTCTCTTCAATAGTTAATTCTTGAGCAATTTGTATAAGTTTAGGATTTTCATCCGTACCAAGATTGAAATTTGACATTTCTATGATTTCAAATGTAGGCATGTTATATGAATGAGAATGCATGGAATGATCATGATCAACATCAAGCAAGTAAGCAAAATCAGAATTCATTTCATTGATAGCATGGGTGATTACATCATCTGATTCAAACAAAGCAGTAATACAATTTTCATCATCAGGGTTCTCGGGTTTTTCATGAACTTTGGAGGTACTAGGCTTGTCCACCGCTCCCGCAGTTGCTTCAATGGTGATGACTTGCTCCTCGGCATTCAAGTCTAGCACCATAATCTCCTCGACAAAGCATCTCACCTTTCCTTTGCCCCAGTCGGCAACATCATTGAAGATTTTGAACCCCGGCAGAATCTTCCCTTCTGTGCTAGTCCATGCCTCGGGGGTCCCTGAATACGCCTTTCCATGCCCCTCGTTCACGAAGTACTTCCTTAGGCCCACTTTTCCTTCACCACTCACATTGGGCAGACCTCCCTGCTCATATCCCAAACCCTTCCGGGTTTTCTGACTCTTAAAGTCCGAAAATTCTGGCAACCCCTGATGGTGTGCTCCTAAACCCATTCCTGGGATGAAACCTCCCTTCATCATCTTCACCACATCGGTGGTCATGCTGGACTCATAAATCCTGGAGACTTGGAATCCGGAGAAAAGCTGTGGCTCAATTCCCAATGCTGCCACTGAGCTTAATTTCTCAGCTCTGATCGTCACTATCTCTTCCCCGAAGGGGAATTTAATCATTTGGTGGAGCGTGGAGGGCACACCTCCCAACTTATGGAACCAAGGGCGTCCCAACAGTACGGCAAAGGTTACCGGGATATCCAGCACCGTGAACTCAGTTTCTTCCTCATGCGGCCCCACTTTCAACTTGGCCTTGAAGACTCCTTCAATGTGCCTACGGCTATCGTCATATGCTCTAATCACAGTTTCAGAAGCTGTCAAATCTCCTCTCTCCACTCCCAACTTCGACAAGAGTTTCAACGGGCAAACATTAATGGCCGATCCATCATCGACCATCACACAGCTAGTCTTCTTTCCGTTGATTTCCGCTCGGATGTACAAAGGCTTATTGTGAGCCTTCCCCTCTTCTGGGAGATCCTCGTCAGTAAATGTGATTTCAGCCTTCTTTCGGGCCATAATTGCTCCCACTAGCGATGCCGGCTCAGTATTGGTGGAAATAACCAGATTCTACAACTCTTTCATCAGGTTCTCACGATGGTACTTAGAATGGCATAAGACTTCCCAGACTGTGGACTTAGCTTGCGTCTTCTTCAACTGCTCCAGAACTTGGTCATCGGGCTTAGGAACCGACCCTTCTCCAATCTCAGTTTCTATCATAGGTGCCTTTCCCTCGGCCACACGACCTGATCTCGTCATTACCGCGATTTCCGGCTCATCATCCGATTCGTCCCAAATGTTAATAGGAATCCTCTGATTGGCATCTTCCTCGTCCGAAGAACTCTCCCAAATGTCCACGACCATTAAATCCATGATGTGAGGAACATTCGGATTCAAGTAAAAGGGATCTGTCGATCCATACAAAGCCCAACCTATCAACTCATCATAGTCACGGAGGGACACTCTGCTCATCCTTCTTGCGGCCAACGGAATAGCACCTCATTGTATGCACATAAGCTGCACCTTATTGCTCATTGTTTCGTTACACTGTTTATAACAGCGTCTCCACCTTCTAGCATAATCCACCAACGGTTCCTCGGGGAATTGCCTGATCCTATCCAGATCATCCAGGGATCCCGTCCATAGAATGTACATTTCATATCTTGACACAAAGGCACTTCTGAGCGGTATCCAATGACCCATCTCCTCCTCTGATAGACCCTGATGCCATAATAAGGCTTCACCCATCAAGGTTTCCGGAATATGTTCATGCAACTCACATTGCGGAAATCCGGCATCATACATATGATTGCGGAATAACCTCGCGTGCTCAACAGGATCCTGGTATCCACCATACCTAGGCATCGCTAACACCGCATCAGGCGTTTGGTAAGACGGGGAATCAGGGGTTTGCTCCGTCAGCATCCATACTGTATACTCCTTGATAAATCTTTTCATCATTGCCGCCCAATCGGTCTTAACATACATCGGCAACGACATGTACCACATTAACGGTTCACCCATCAATGAATTGCAAAACAAGCTAGTGATCTCTTCCTCTTTAAAACCCAAGGGTGCCATAGCTGACAAGTAGAAGTGAAGGTGCTCCATAGGGTCTTTATTGCCGTTATACTTACTAACCCTCGGTAACGGACGCTTGATAGGTCCAATCTGCATCGTAAAGCGCTCCGCAGTTCTATCTTCAGCTCTTTGGTACTTTTCTAAAAACAAATCCGACAACCGATCCCAATCGTGCTTGCAAGAATCGGGTAATGAGTGGAACCATTCCAAAGGTTCGCCTACCAGCGAGTGGTGGAACCATTGAGCAATTTCATCTACTCCGAAGGATTCAATAAACATGTCGTGCATATATTCACGCAAGTGCACCTCGGGATCTCTTCCTCCACTAAACAAACCCAAATCTGGCACAATAGTCCGAGACGACCCTTCTTCGGTCTCTTCAGCACTATCCTTATCATATGGTGCTCCACCATCCGAGCCTTCCCCCATCGGTTCATCCTCTTGTTCTTCACCAAGGAAGGACACATACAGACCATTTCCTACATTGCTCTTTTCATCGGAGTCCAACAACTCCTCTATATTTTCCTCGAAGGATTCCATCACTACAGTTTCTGTCAAACCAACTCCGATCGTACTCACCCTATGATTAGGCAATGGATTACGCCTAATGGAAGGGTTCGCTGATGAAGGATCAGCTATCTTCTTCTCTTCGATTAAATCTTGGATTTCGTGTTTCAACCTCTCGCAATTCTCAATTGTATGCCCATAACTGCTATGGAATTCACAATACCCTCTAGCCTGTATCTGCGGAGTAGGTTGAGCTTTGTTATACGGGGTAAGGGCTTTCAATAATCCCTTTTTTGCAGACGCTCGAAAACTTTCGCGTAGGTCTGATCGAACTTGGCGAACCGCCTCTTTTCAATAGCATTAAGATCAACCACTTTCACTGCTGCGGATTCCGTACTCGCGCTAGGCCCTCCGGCACTATATCCCGACTTCGTCCACTTGGTATAAGCTTTCTTCGGCTCTCCATCCCCTTCAACAGTCAAGGCACAACTATACATATGATTGAAATCCGTAAATGGCATATACCGTAACTCATTTTTGATATACGGCAACGTGTTGCCGACCACCATTCGAATCTGATCCTGCTCGAGCGGCTTTTGTTTCATCACTGCGGCCTTAGCCCTCCATCTTTTCACAAAATCGGAAAAGGATTCCCCAGCCTATTACTTAGTGCTCTCTAGCTCTTTCAAAGTGACCTCCAGCATGGTGTTAAAGCTATACTGAGCGATGAATGACTTCGCTAACTCCTTCCAATCCCTCTTTGTCACCGTCGGCAATGCATGGAACCATGTGAGGGCAGCCCCCTCTAGGTAGGTGTTAAACAGCCCTAGGACTTGATCCTCAGTCAGGATCGTGTGCTTCATCACAGCAACATACGGATTCATGTGAGCGGTGGGATCCCCCGTTCCATCGAACTTTTTCATGTCAGGGAGCCGGAATTTCAAAGGCAAAGCTGTTGCCGATAAACAATTCTTCAAGTTATAAAAGTCCTGACTCCCGGAACTTCCTCCACGCAAGTCCTGCACTTCCTGTGTGATGTGTTGCTTCCACTCCTCTTCCTTAGCTTTCTCTTTCTCTAACTGTTTTCGGATATAATCCTGATAATCCTCCTCATTCCCAAAGCGAGGACCATCGTTCACCTCATTCTCAGCACGCTTACTACCACTCTTGTTGTCCTTCAGTGCTAACTCAGCTAGCTGGGCCAAGATCGCGGCCAGCTGATCATTGATATTGTTCACAAAATTCTCCAATTCAGCCACTTTCTCGTCGGTTGCAGACATACTGACGGAAGACTGAGTATACCCAGACGAAGATGATTCAGAAGCCACAACTACTGATTCTGAACTGTCTACTCGTAGCTGATCAAACTGTCTGACAAGCCAATTACTCTCGCGAAACCACAACCGCTTAATGATGACGTCTGCGCGAACGGTATCCATTAGTATGTATGCATGATTTTATATGCATGATTCGTGGTGTGTGCGTTTATTTATTTACGATTATAAGATAAGAAAAACAAACGTTAGTTCTATTTACACGTATCACAACATCTCTCTTCCACCCTTATTCCTCCACACACTCGTTGGTCCAGGTCTCTTTCCTAGGATTTTGGTTTTTGGCTCACATTGCGGTCCAAGGGACGCGTGATGCCGTCGATTATTGCGGGAAATTAAATCACCCATCAGACAATACAATTCGTTTTTGACGTATCCACGTTCAGTGACTAAGAAATCGACCAAGTTGGATTGTCCTTTCAAAATAACTCGTCTTTTGTCCTTTCGCGAGACGCTTTAATTCGGGTTTTGAATCCCTTTGAGCGCATCTCAGTTCTTAGACGTGGTTCGAGTTATTCTTCTAGTCCAATCGTTTGTTATCGTGTATGATTCGTTCCCTTTTATTTACGTGGATTCGTGTCTCGATTTTTGGATTACAACGGGATCTTTTGGATCTATCGAGAGACGTAACCACGTGTTTATTTAGTGATGGAATCACTTTTGGATTTTATTTTAGGGAACGGACTCATCGCGTAACGCGTTTGTTCTTAGCATCGAGGATCCGTTTGCTCATTTTGCTACACGAAAAGACGGCGAGTCTTATTTTGAGCGCACGGTAACCTTTCGGCTAGCAACAGTTCGTTGTTCTTCCCACTCCTGCGGGATATATCATCTTAGTGTGGTTATAGAAAACCAACCTTTCGTTAAATCGCGTGTTTGTTCGAAGCGAGGATATCACCATTTTCCTTCCTTTAGGCGCGAATTTAAGCAAACACGTATATCGGGCCATATTTCTTGCAGTTTTGGTAACGGTCGAAATGATCGAGTCGTTAGTCAAAACCCGCAGTCTCGTCCATATGGCGCAATTATATGGTTTGGCTTAATTCGGCTTCGAGATTTTAAACGGGGTATACACTCGTCCGAGGCACGTATTCAACGACATTGGTTTATTTTCTTTAACTACCCTCGGGATTGATATATATCGTAGTCTCGGAATGATTTTGGTCGATTAGTTCATTTTTCTTTTCTTTTATTTTCTTAGTCACCTTTACGGACACATCCATTTCTCTTAAGAACGACACGAGGCATAACATAAAAGCTCGTCTTTCATTCGGAAGGGACGGGCTACTCGTGCGAAACTTTTCACGTTACGACAAGGTCGTTCGAAACAGAAATGTTCTTCGTTTTCGTTTCGTCATGATCTCGTTTTATCCTAACTTATTTAAAGAATGTGAATAACGGCTACTGTTAATATAGTCTTTTGTATCGAGATGTAACTATCCTTAACACCGAACCGATTCATACTAATACGTGCTTACGTCATAACACATTTCCTGAACATGTGCCTTCGTCGGGACACCGAAAGGGGCAAGGCGGGTCGCACATGTTCATTCATATGAGATGACTAAGTCGTCTTTAGTTCAAATTGTTTCGATGTTTTAGGGTAATTAGTATGTCGATTCACGAGTATATATTAACACATCGTCTCATTTTCTTTACCTACTTTAGGATTAGACACGTATCGTGGCGGTTTGAAAACACGAATTGATTCATTTATCACATCAAAAATAGTAACGGGTAATCCTATGGAAACTTCTAAGGCTACTATATGCTGACACGGCTGACCGCGGGACCTCACAGGACCGCACAGATTCGCCCCTAACGAATGGATGGGGACCCTCTGGCGCCTTACTGTAAGGGGGAACTTACGCTAGCCTCTTTCGAGCGACGAATGGACTCTCGCTAGAGGTTTCGCGGAAATTACCCAAAGGGTTTGCAATAATGCACATGAATGCATACGAAAAGAAGTAAAACGATCCGTCCCCGTTAAGGGCTTAATACACGCCTTCCGAAATCAAATTTCTCGCTTCCCCAGCAGAGTCGCCACTTGTTAGACGAGGTGCCGCGACCTAATCTCCCGGGCGGACCGGGGGGTGGAAAACCTCATGGCGACGTAAGCGGTGATTGGCGCCGAAAGCAACCAATCGTGGAATCAAGCTGCTCGGCAGGACCGGAGCTCGGAGATATGGAAGAGTCGCCACCCACGAATGGGAAAATGAACACCGATCCCTTGCGGGAGACCGGTGTGGGTTCGGGAAACTTAGGTACGAGCCGAGAAGGCTAGCTCCTTTCCGGAGAAAGGCTACTAGACACCCCGACATCGCCCGGTTATGAACCACCGGCCTCCTACTCAGCATGTTAGGCGATAACGGACTAATCGTATACTTCTTTAAGTTTAAAATTCATTTGAAACCCTTTTCTTTCTCTTTTTTTGAAACCGTTTTGAGCATATATTATTGAAAAGCTATATTAGTAAAGAATCACCCATTTATGTTATACATACACAGAGAGGGGGAGAAAGAAGTGATTTATTTACAACCGTATTTAAAAGTCATGTCGTGTGTTTATTCTACACTAACTTATTCCCCCAAAACGAGTTTATTTACATGGTTCGCACCTCAATCGCCGTTGGAACGATTTAGGTGCGTTTTAAAACCTCGTTTGATGAAGTTTACCCGAATCGCCATTGGAACGACTCGAGTGTTTGAAAACATTGAGATAAAAAAACCTTTGATGAGAAAACGTGGTTAGACATACAAGTCAATTTTATTTTGTACAAATCATTTAAGAAAACGATTCAAAACTCTATTATTTACGATGAAAACGATTTTAATTACAAGGCTCGCTTAATCCGTCGTTTGGAACGGACTAAAGTTTTAAAGCGTGATGTTTTAAGAAACGATTTGAAATGTCAAGAAAACACTATTTATTTACATTAAGAATCTCTAAAAAAACCTTTAGTTTAAATAATTAAATTGAAAACTCTTTTTGTGATTTATTTTCCCCCTTTTTCCTTAATGGATTCTCTACTTATTATAATTACAATAATAAACATATTTGACCCAAAATTCACTCCCAAATAAAGCCCATTTGACATATGGACTCCTAAATGGCCCAAAGAATAAAGAAAATAATATAGGCATATATATATACATTCATTTAAAAATAATGATATACATATAACTTTAGAAAACCAAGTAAAGGATGCTACTCAATAGCTAAATATATAAATAATAATGAAAATGAAAGATACTAAATATATTTTTACCTTATTAAAAAACATGTAAAATAATAAACGAAATTCATTGTTAAAAAGAAAATAAACTCTATATCCCAAAATGATTATTGTAATATATAGAAAATGACTTTCCCAAATATACATTAAACATTAAAATGACTCCTAATTATCCTCTAAATGTCTACTAATTAATTACCTCAAAAACCCAAATAAATAATATTTTAAAATAAGACCCAATATAACTTAAATGAAATGAGAAGAAAAATCTATATATATATGTATATACTTTATTAAGTCTAATTAATTGAAAATAATATATAGACACATTAAATAAATATATGTACAACGTATTTAAAAAATAACTTAAAAGTATATATTACATAACTATACATATATATATAAAGGACCAAAAGCTTAAAAGTTAAGAAACAGGGACCAAAACAGCATTTTTTACATTCCAGCAGATTTACCGACGGAAAATCCGTCGGTAAACAGCATTTAGTGATAGAAATGGCAAATTACAGCAGCACTCCAATATTCTCCAGATTTATTCAAAAGCTTTAAATTAAATCTAATTCAATCGTTTTGGATTTCCGAACTACCAAAAATGGATCATAGTCGAAAACGGAAGTTCCTAAACGACGTTTTTTATTTTAAATCATTATTGGGAAATTTCTTTTAAATTAAAAAAACTTGTAATTACAACGTTTTCGATACCCGAACTACCTTTTTTATCGGATCACGGTTCGTATTGGGATATCAAAACGAGGTTTTTTATTTCAAAACAAAACCGTATTTTATTCAACACGAAATGGAAATTAAATAAATACGCTAATTAAATAAAATGTGACAACATAAATAAATAACTAAATAAATAAAAACTATAACATAAAAATAAATAGGAGAAGAAGATAAATAAAATAAAATAAAAGAGAGTCTAGTCCTCGGATAATACCTTAAATTCGGTATCTGACAGTCGAAGCCGATTGATTCCACGAACCACGATCTTCCGTTTTTAATGAAAATTTAGTAAAAATTGAACTTTAGGAAATTTGGAATTTTTGAGAAAAAAAATATTTTTCTCAAAAAAATTCACTCTCTCTCTCTAAAAATGTTTAGAGTGAGAAAGGTCTCTCCAAAAATCCTCCTCCTCCCCTTGTTTTGCATGGGGATCCGTGCCTTTTATAGGCAAACGGGTCCCCGGACCAATGGGCGACGCCCAAAGGAAATTGGGCGTCGCCCAACGGCGTTGAGCGATCGCCCAACGGCGTTGAGCGAGCGCCCAACGCAAGGTTGGGCACCCGCGCCCAACCTTCGTCGGGCGTTCGCCCAACGGTCGTTGGGCGTTCGCCCGACGTGTTTGGTGGCCCGCCCGACGACCCTCGGGGCGTGCCTCGCGCCGTCGGGCGTGCGCACCCCGCGGTCGCCGAGCGCGCGTTCCGTGCCGCCGGACGCTCACACGTCGCGGCCGCCGAACGCGCGCTTCGCGCTACCGCGTGCGTGCGCTCAGCGGCCCACGACGTGCCATCGGACCCGGGCATTGCTCGGACGTCGAGAGCGTGCCACTCGCGGTGCGTCCGACGGACGCCGAGCGCACGTCCCGTGTCGCCGATTTTCCTTCGCTTATTATTCTTTATATATTTTTTCAAAACTTCCGGAATCAATCGCTTCAACCGTCTTGTTTTCAGGTTTTGCGTCACAGGTCCTCCGACTCGGTGTCTACAGGAGGGCTATTAATTTGGCAAAATAGTGGGAGCAATTTAAAATGAACTAAAAGACCTATAATTTTAGATTGATGTGCTTTAAAGCAAATGAATAACATACGTTTACTCTTTCTCACTCTCAGGTTAAATTAAAACACTCTTAAAATCATGACTAAAACCAATCTGCAAAATATACTTACCGATAACAAGTTGAACGGTTGAAACTTCACCGACTGATATCGCAACCTCAAATCATTTTGAAGTTCGATAAGATAGGGTATGTACTTGATACATCGATACCCCCTATCCCAGCTGATGATGCTCCCATCGAAGAGATCGATGCTTACTAGAAGCATAAGGCTGATGATGATCATGCGGGATGCATCATACTTGCATCGATGACACCGGAATTGCAAAGGCAACATGAGGAAATGGATGCCTATTCCATCATCGTGCACCTAAAAGAGTTGTTTGGGAAACAAACTCGGTGCGAATGCTACGAGATATCAAAATTGCTATATCGTTGCAGGATGCAAGAGGGCACATCTGTAATGACACATTGTGTCAAGATGATTGGCTATATTACCAAGCTTTCTAGTATTGGATTCGCGATGGATAACGAACTAAGCATAGACTTAATTCTTCAATCCCTCCCAGAGAGTTATTCACAGTTCATCATGAACTACTAGATGAATGACTTGCAAACCTCTTTTGAAGAGCTTGCAAACATGCTCAAGACAGTTGAGCGCAATATGAAGAAAGACAAGGCAATACCGGCTCTTGTCATAGAGGGATCAAAGAAGAGGAAAGGGAATTTTCCCAATCCTAAACATCCCAAGAAAGGCAAGAGGGCCATGCCCTCTAGAGCAAAGGGAAAGGAAGTGAAAAAGTCCAAAGGAGAGTGCCACTTCTGTGGTAAAGACGGGCATTGGAGGAGGAACTGCAAGGAGTACCTAGCCTCCCTCAAAAAGGGAAAAGACGGTGCTTCAATGTCTGGTATGTTTTATATTGAAATAAATACAATTTCATAGTCTAAATCTTAGGTACTTGATACCGGATGTGGATCTCATATTTGTACAAATATGCAGGAACTAAATCGGACTAAGGAATTGAAGAAAGGAAGCATAAACTTGCGAGTAGGAAATGGAGCAAGAGTTGCCGCCCTCGCTGTTGGAGATTATGCTTTAAGTTTGCCCTCTGGGCTTGTAATAGAATTAGGGAACTGTTTGTATGTTCCGGAAATGTCCAGAAACATTATTTCTATTATCCGTCTTGTTGACGACGGTTTTCATATTTCAATAAAAGACAAACGTTGCGAGTTTTATAGAGATGGGATTTTCTATTTTTCAGGAATATCACAAAATGGGATTTATGTGCTAGATGACAAAATTTCTGTATTCGCAATTGATACCAAAAGACATAAGCTAGATAATTCGACTTACTTGTGGCATTGTTGTTTAGGCCATATAAACAAAAGACGCATGCTTAAGCTACATCAAGATGGGCTTATAGATTCAATTGATTCTGAATCATTGGAAACATGCAAAGCATGTTTAAAAGGTAAAATGACAAAGACACCCTTTAGCAATAAAGGTGAGCGCGTATCAGACACTCTAGGATTAATACATTCAGATGTATGCGGTCCTATGTCGGTCCAAGCAAGAGGAGGATTCAGATACTTCATAAGCTTCATAGACGACCATACCAGATATGGTTATGTTTACTTGATGAAGCACAAGTCCGAAGCTTTGAGAAATTCAAATGCTTCAAGAATGAAGTAGAAAATCAATTAGGAAAGAAAATAAAGATACTTCGATCCGATCAAGGTGGCGAATATCTTTCAGATGATTTTCTGAATTATCTAACTGAATGTGGGATATGCTCACAATGGACACCTCCCTATACACCACAACACAATGGTGTATCCGAAAGGAGGAACCGTACCTTACTAGATATGGTACGATCTATGATGAGCATAGCATTACTTCCAAAGACATTCTGGGGCTATGCCTTAGAAACTGCCCTCTTCACCCTAAATCGAGTACCAACTAAATCCGCTAGTTCCACACCATATGAATTGTTCGTTGGTAGGAAACCCACATTCTCATTCATGAGAGTATGGGGTTGTTCAGCATTTGTCAAACGCGTAGCGTCAGACAAACTAGATTCTAAATCTGATAAATGTTTCTTCATTGGATATCCTAAGGAAACTGTAGGGTATTACTTCTATCATCCAGATGATCAGAAAGTAATAGTATCCAAGCACGCAACCTTCTTGGAGAAAGAGTTTCTCGAAGAAACAGAAAAGGGAAGCATGATTGAACTTGATGAAGTTCAAGAAGAAGAAACACCGACTGAAACAACAGAGGTGGTTGAGGAACCCGAAGCAGTCCCATTAGATGAGACTCATGTGCCACCCATTCGTAGATCACAAAGAGTTCGTGAACTCCCAATTAGATATGGTTTTCTAGTGGGAGATGATGATGAGGTTCCCGTGTAAGACAACGAACCCGAGAACTATGAAGAGGCTCTTACCAGTCCAGATTCTAAAGCATGGCTCGAGGCCATGGATTCTGAAATGGATTCCATGTATACCAACCAAGTGTGGACTTTGGTTGATCCACCCGAAGGGATAAAACCCATTGGGTGCAGGTGGATCTTCAAAAAGAAGACTGATATGGATGGAAAGGTTAGCACCTACAAAGCTAGGTTAGTAGCGAAAGGATATCGTCAGAAACAAGGAATTGATTATGACGAAACTTTCTCTCCTGTGGCTATGTCCAAATCAATCAGAATAATGCTCGCTATTACCGCTCACTACGATTACGAGATTTGGCAAATGGATGTGAAAAAAGCTTTCCTAAATGGAAACCTGCTTGATGATGTATATATGATGCAACCTGAAGGTTTCATATCAAAGGATGCAAACAAGGTTTGCAAACTACAGAGATCCATTTATGGACTCAAGCAAGCATCTAGAAGCTGGAACAAGTGTTTTGACGAAACCATAAAACAATTTGGTTTCGAACAAAATTACGAAGAAGCTTGCATTTACAAGAAAGCAAGTGGGAGCTCAGTTGCATTTCTAATATTATATGTGGACGATATATTATTAATGGGAAATGATATAGCTCTACTATAGTCGGTGAAAGTATGGTTATCAGGTAACTTCTCCATGAAAGACCTTGGTGAAGCAGCTTATATACTTGGTATAAAGATCTATAGAGATAGATCAAGAAGACTGCTTGGTCTTTCACAGGCTACATACATTGAAAAGGTGCTAAAGCGGTTTAGCATGCTTGAATCGAAACGAGGTAACTTACCCATGGTACATGGAGTACAGTTAAGCAATCATCAATGTCCTAAAACCGAAGATGATAAGAAACGCATGGCTGTAATCCCGTATGCCAGCGCAATTAGTTCGATTATGTATGCTGTGCTATGCACTAGACCTGACGTAGCGTTCGCGTTAAGTATAACGAGTCGTTATCAAGGTAATCCGGGAGACGAGCATTGGAATGCCGTCAAGAACATTCTTAAGTACTTGAGAAGGACTAAAGACATGTTCCTAGTGTACGGAGAAGGGGATCTGAAAATAGAAGGATTTTCAGACGCCAGTCATCTCACAGATGAGAACGATTTTAGATCCCAATCAGGATACCTGTTTGTCTTGAATGGGGGCGCGGTCAGTTGGAAGAGTTCCAAGCAGGGAAGTGTAGCTTTCTCTACGACCGAGTCAGAGTATATCGCTGCTGCGGAAGCAGCAAAGGAAGCGGTTTGGATTAAGAAGTTCATTACTGAACTTGGTGTGGTGCTTGACATTGTAAATCCCATTACACTGTACTGTGATAACAATGGAGCCATTGCACAAGCAAAGGAACCACGGTCTCATAATGCATCCAAGCATTACCTGAAGCGATACCACATTGTAAGAGAGATTGTGGCAAGAGGAGATGCGAGAATAGAAAGAGTACCTACTGAGGACAACGTTGCAGATCCGTTGACAAAGCCCTTAGCCCAGAAAGTACATGATCGTCATCTAAGTTCTACTGGGATAAGTTGTAGAAACAATTGGCTTTAGTCCAAGTGGGAGTATGTTGGGGTTTTGTGTCCTATAGACAATTGTTCTGGGATATAAACTCAATGTAAATGAAGTGTTCTTTGCATCATTTGTTTTAATAAGATATGGTTTCATAACTATATAAAGGCAACCTCTTTTAAGAACTAAATAAGTCTAATAAAAGGAAATCCCTAAGTTTGTTTAAAGTGATTATAAAGTGTTCATACAAGCATGAAGTGAGACGAAACTTTATAATAAACTAATAAACTTAAAACTACCCCAAGTCAAGTAATATGTTTGGAAATAGGATTGACATATCACTGTTGAGACTTGCATGTAACAATGTCTTCTGTCGAGACAGAAAGCTGATCTCACAAGCTTCAGATATGCAGATATCTGGACAGTTACATGGATCCAATGAAAGGGAGTTCATTAGGATTGGGGACCCGACTTGAGATAACAGGATGGGTAGATTTATCCTTGTCCCCTGTTCATCTCATTGGTATTAATAGGTATAAGTAATCCTCAGACTCAAAGGAATGTTAATTAGTGATTCTGGATTATGGAATGTGATGCTTTGATCCTGTTGTAACACGATCCATAACAGAGATGACTCTGGGGTGTGAACGGCAGACGTTGGGTATCATAAGAAGTAATTGCAGGATAGTTATACATTGGATTGAGCATTTGTCACTCCCAATAAATGGGAGATACGTCCAAGGATCGCTTGTGGAAGACTTGACTCTAAATCCTTGCAAGGTGATAGCTTAAGACTTGAAATACAGATTTCACTTAACCTATCTAATTGGAGTTAACTCGGCCTGTACAAGTAAAACGAACGTCTCGCTATATGTGACTTGACATTATCCATAGTCATAAGATTCAGTTCAAGGATGTAGTTGATAAAGGATCGAATTATACTGTAACTAATACGGAAAGGTCAACGACAGAATCAACCTGTCTTCTTATAGCTCTGGGGGAATGTTTCGGATTTGCTAATCACATTTCGCGTACTCATTCCGTTATGCAAAAATTAAATATAATTCTGAGAAAATTAATTTAATAATTGCATACGGCTAGAAGCAATAAGAACCTAATGGATCACACATAAGACTTAGAGCCCAAAAGAGAAACAAATGTTAATTAATTGATGGAAGCCCAACTGAGTCCACTAAGACCCAGTAAATAGGGGGGCGATTTTTATGTATAAATTACATAAAGAAATTAATTTGATTTTAAGCAATCCTAATTAGATTATGATTGTGAATTAAATTAATTAAAGGATAAATAATTTAGGAGGTTTAATGAGATTAAATTGCTCCTATTATTATCCTAAAAGGTTATTATTATTATTTTTATATTTAGATATAATTATAGATAATAAATAAGAATTATATTCTGAATTAAATTCTTATTCAGTAACCTATTTCTATCTAACTAGGGTTTAGATACAAGAGAGTATATATACCCCCTATATGTAAATTTTGGCAAACACTAGGGGTGGGCAAATAAACCGATCAAACCGATAACCGAACCGGAAACCAGTAATCCGAACCGAAAAAAGCGGTTAACCGAACCGGTGGTTTTCTTAATGGTTAAAAAAATAGTCAGATACCGGTTTCGGTTTCGGTTCAAGGCGTTCAAAAACCGCGGTTACTGGTTAACCGAACCGTTTAATAAATATATATCTAAAAAATTAATATATCATATAAATTATATTATAATATATAATTGTTGTACCTATACTAACATAGATTAATTTAAATATATTATATATATTATATGTTATATTAGTTCTGTACTTAAAACAAAATACAAAAATAAACACATCAGTTTTTTTTTTTGTTGAAAATCAAAACTATTAGTTTTGTTCAAAATCAAAATATATACATAAGTTATATTATAATATAATTGATGTTGTCTTATTATTTTTGTTTAAAATAAAAAACAAAAACTCTATTTTTAGTTCGGTACTTATGTATGAATTCTGAATGTTTATATGAATTCGTTTCGTTTGAATTTTTGAAATTATGTGTATTTTAATATTGTTTAAAAATTTAGGTTTGGATAAAAATTATGGTTAACCGTTGATTTTTGGTTAACCAGTGAGAATTGGTTAAAAACCGTTAACCGAAAAACCTAACCAAAATTGATGGTTAACTGGTCGTATGGTTAACCGATTGATATGGACCGGTTTCGGTTTGGATGGTTAAAAAACCGTTGATAAGGGTTCGGTTAATTTTTTTACCTAATGGACCGGTTAACCGAACCGTGCCCACCCCTAGCAAACACAGTGTCTACTGGAGAGAAGAATTTCGACCCCCTTGTTGAGGACGATATTATTCACCGCTTCCTTCCGTTTCAATTGATTAACAATCTCTTTCTCTATTCCTTGATCTTGTGTTGATTAATTAGAGGCAATCTATTCTTGATTGCTTTCATACGGTTGAATTCTAACTTGGTTTTGAATTGTGTTTTGTCTTGTGCTCGGGAACTCGAAGTAAGAGTTGTGGGCACTTTGATTGCAACGGTAGATAGAACATCAAAAGGTATTTCTTTCTATCCCTCTTTATATGAAATAACAATTAACGGATCTTGGGTTAATGGAAAAAGGTTAAAATTTTTATATTTCCGCTGCCAAACGTTTGCCTATTTTCCTTCACAAAGAGGATAGCCCCATGCTCTAGCTCTGGTAATAACAAACCCCTAACTCCATCCATAAACCAATCACGATCAGAATATGCCAAGAAATTAGGGAGCAAATGGACCGGAAGAATTTCCCTCCACACATTTTTATTTTTCACACAATCTCTAAAGACATGGCAGGTAGTTTCAGCTTGAGCTTTGCATCTGCTACAAGTATCAGCCTCCACCAAGTGGCATCTTTTCCTTTCCACATTTGTAAGCAACCTATCTTTTGCACCAAGCCACAGGAAACTCCTGATGCGATGATGAACTTTTAAGGCCCAAATGTTCTTCCAAGCGACTGAATGAGGAGGATCCGAATTGAGATAGAACGCCTCGAATGCAGATTTGCAAGAGTAAGCCCCATTGTTTGTAAGGGACCAACAGTGATTATCCCCATCTTCCTCCTTATTGCTAACTTTAACTCCCCGAATCTTCAGAAGCGTTTCCAGATCTAGGTAAGCCTCAAATCTCGCCCAAATCCAATCTCCCTCCGAGTTCACTACATCAGCAATCCTCCAATTACGTATCCCCAGAGGTGGAGGAGAAGTACACACCTCTAATAAAGGCTTCTTCCCAAGCCAGGTGTCATTCCAAAAACTAATAGATCTGCCATTGCCCACCGACCAACCAATCCCAGAGCAAAATTCTGAGAACACTGCATTAACCCCTTTCCATAAGAAAGAGCAATTAATAACTCTCTCTTTAGGGCCCCCAAAGATCCTATCCTTTCTGTACTTCCCACACAATAACCGAACCCAAAGAGCCGACGGGGATTGCCACATTCTCCAAAGAAGCTTCATTAACAAAACTTTATTATTGTCCCTGACTTGTCTAATCCCTAAACCTCCCATTTTTTTAGGTTGGCAAACTTCCTTCCACGGAACCAGATGAACTTTCTTCCCCTTTTCTGAGTTTCCCCACAGGAACCAACGATTAATTTTATCAAGGCCATTAAGAACAGGCTCCGGCAGCTTACAAGCTTGCATTAAGTGATTGGGAGCCGCACAGTTCACCGATTGGATCAAGGTAAGACGCGCCGCAAGAGAAAGGGAATTAGCCTTCCAATTAGCACACTTATTATTGGTTTTATCGAAGATCTCTTTAAAGGAAGCTTTCGAAACTCTATCACTATGGAGAGGAACCCCTAGATAGTTACCAAAAGCCTTGGTTAGAGGAATACCAGAGATCTCACTCATCTTCTTACAGACCCTTTGATCCATATTATTAGAGCACAACATCCTAGATTTATGGATGTTAAGCTTTTGACCAGAAGTAGAACAAAAGTTAGTAAGGATGTCCATAATCACGCCAATTTTCTCCTCACTCCCCTCAACAAAGATCATCACATCGTCAGCAAAGAATAAATGAGTGACCGGGGGACAAAATTTATTAATGGACACCGGATGAAGCTTCCCAGTACTAACATCATCTTGGATAAGATGAGTTAGCCTCTCCATCGCAATAACAAAAAGGAAAGGGCTCATAGGGTCCCCTTGGCGGATACCCTGAGAAGGAGTAAACTCTTCAGACAAATCCCCATTAATCAAAACTTGGAAGACAGGAGAAGAAATACAAGCCTCAATTAAATTCCTCCAATTATCCGGGATCCCAGCTCTCTCCAGACAATCAAGTAGAAAACTTCAGTTAATCCGATCATAAGCTTTTTCAAGATCCAGTTTCAGAGCCACAATACCATGCTTTCCCTTTTTGACTTTCATCGAATGAACCATCTCTTGAGCGATAACAATATTGTCCATCATCTGTCTCCCCGGGACAAAACTGCCTTGATTCTGGCTAATAATCTCAGGGAGAATACACCTAAGTCTATTAGCCACGATTTTGGTAACCACCTTATAAATCACATTACACAGACTAATAGGTCTCATCTGTAAGAAAGAGGAAGGCTTCTCCACTTTAGGAATCAGGACCAGAAGAGTTTTATTCACAAGCTAATATCCTCCGACCCATCAAAAACCCCTTTTATAAAATTGTAGACTCCCTCTTTAACAGTATCCCAATGCTTATGATAAAAGCCGGCCGGGAGCCCATCAATCCCCAGAGCTTTAGTAGCTCCTATGCTAAAAACCGCCTGGCCAATCTCTTCCTGATCAATAGGGTGAAAAGCTTCAATAATCTTATCCTCACCAACCTTCGGAAAGGTAGACCTAGACAGAGCTCCATCCAAGTCCACCGGGTCTTCTTTAAATAACTCCTTGTAGAAATTGAGGGCCAATAGATGGATATCATCATCCTTATAAACCCAATTGCCATTAGGATCTTTGATAGCATCAATCCGATTTCTCTGCCTTCTGATTATAGTAGAAAGATGGAAGTACCTTGTATTACGATCGCCATCTCTAATCCAGGCTTTTCTTGATTTCTAAAACCAAAGTAATTCCTCTTGTTTAAGCACGACTTCCAACTCATTCTGGAGGGATCTAAGGAGACAACTCAAACTATGGTCAAACCTGACCTCCAAGATACGTTGAATGCCTTCCATCCTACTCAGAATTTTCTACTTCCTCCTGATAATATGGCCAAAGATGTTCCTGTTCCAGCTCACCACATTACTTCTAAAACCCTCTACAGCCATTAAAACATTAGAATGGGGTTTCCAATTATCATGGACAAAGTTCTTAAACTCAGGGTGAGATTCCCAAGCCACAAGATACCTAAAAGGTCTTTCCCCTCTAGGACGAGGGGCTCTCACCAGCCTGACAATGATATGACAATGATAAGAATAACGGAAGGGGAGGTTCAACACAGCCGCCTCAGGAAACCTGCTCTGAGCAACAATATTAGCATAGACTTTGTCCAAACGAACAAAGGTCTATTACGCTTCGAAGTAAACTTGTGACCAGCGGCACCAAGGTGTGTTAAACCACACAAATCCATATTCTTCTTATGATTAAGACACCTATTAATATAGTGATTCCCTCCCCCTCTTTGATCACTCATGATAGCAATATCGTTAAAATCTCCGGCAACAAACCAGGCCTCCACTATATTCGTACTTAAAGAAAACAAAACCTCCCAAAGACGATTACGATTAGCCAGAATAGGATCAGCATACACAATAGTGATAAAGAGGGATTTATTCCCAGGGTAAGTAACTTTACTATGAATAAATTGTTTATCCATCTTTACTATATCAAACTGAACCAGATTAGGCTTCCAAAAAAGCCAAATACCACCAGCTCGGCCAGTAGCCTCAGACCTCACACACTTCCAGCTTTTAAATAATTTAACCACCTCATCTGCTTTAGCTCCACTGATCTTAGTTTCTAGTAAAGCAAAACAAGACGGGTTGAACTGCTTAATCAAATCCTTAACATGGATACGGGTCGCCTTGTTTGCCGCTCCTCTAACATTCCATACAAACAAATCCATCAATGAGGACAGCAAACACAAGCCCAGCCAAACTAAACAAGGTATTTATTTGGGGCTCCTAATAGCCTAGAAGAGGTACCTGCAGACCCCCTTTTCTCTAAGAAACTATAAGAATTTTGGCTATTCTTATGACTACCCTTGAGTTTCTTCATATTCATCTTATTGACCCTCATGGTTTTCCCATTTCTAGCCTCAATACTGAGTTTAGAAAAACTAACCTCTTTATTCAACTCTGAACCTTGAGGAAATTGAACCTGAGCACAATTCTGGGACTCTTCTTTGGACTCAAACAGAGGGTTGTCAGTCTCCACATTATTTTCTACAGGATCTGCAGGTTCTAAGTCCGGCATTTCCAACTCTGATTGATCATCGATAGGACCAGGGTCTTGATCTCCATCCACAAGAAGAACCCCAAATCTAGATCCAGAACATACCTCCAAAGGGATGTCAGTAGCCACATCTTCCTTAGGGTTGGAATTCTCCTTCTTTCCATAATCATTCTGGATCAGGATCTGCTCATTCATAATGTCAAGAGGGAGATTATATGCCACATGAGCGTGAGTCCTTCGTCTCCCAGAATGCTTTGCCACCATCCAAGGGCCGAAATTCCTCACATCCTCATGGATATCCTCCTCCCTAGCCTTGACAGTTTCCCCTAACTCCACAGTTACCTTTTTCCTTTTAGGGCAACCCTCATAAGTATGACCAAACATCCCACATTCATAACAGATATTATGGATCCCTTCATACTCAATATAGTAGATTGTATGTTGAAGACAGAATTTAGACAAAAAGGGTTTCGCTAGGTCGATATCAATACATACTCTAGCAAATTTGCCTCTTTCAGCTCCAATAGTGGTTTTATCCACATGGTGGACTTTTCCAACAAGCCTAGCGATTTTCTTTAGAAATATTTCATTGTAATACTCAATCGGGAGACCCGGGAATCTTACCCAAGTCAAAATCCTATTAACCGAGCAATCCCTAGGATTAAAGTTAGGGACCCAAGGTCTTATGGCAAGAACATGATTGGAGATAATGTAGGGGCCCCCATTAATGACCGCTTCATAATCCTCAGCATGTGTAAACTTAATCACATAGTAGTCATTCTCCAAATCAGTGATACTGATTTTTCCTTTCTTAGCCCACTGAGACCAGATTCTCTGAGCAAAGTAACTAAATCCAATTTTTTTACCTAGGACCGTTACTATTAAGGACAATTTCCATTTAGAGCGAAGGGATCGTTTGTCAGCCGAGGACAAACGAATCACAGGACACAAAGGATCATCTTGCTCCTCATCCTCCATATCTGAGTCTGATAAAATCCCCTCCAAGTCTTCCTCATTCTCTGATGGCTTAGGGTCCGTTTGTTTTATCTGCTGTTTGCTGTTGCTGTTTGTCAGCCGAGGACAAACGAATCACAGGACACAAAGGATCACCTTGCTCCTCATCCTCCATATCTGAGTCTGATAAAATCCCCTCCAAGTCTTCCTCATTCTCTGATGGCTTAGGGTCCGTTTGTTTTATCTGCTGTTTGCTGTTGCTGTTTGCTGATTCCTGTTACGATTTGCTGTTTGAAAAGGTTGTTGTTCCAAAAAGCAGGGATTCCCTGCTTTTATAAAAAACTACTTTTCGGATACAAAAGGCAAACAGGAGGTGTCTAACCAAACACCTTAAACTCTCATTTTCAAAGTGAAAAGACAAACAGGAGGTCGAAAAGCAGCTACCAAACACCCCCTTAACATTAAAGTATTAGATAGACCTTTCAAATAAATAAAAGTACATTAAAATTTAAGTTAATTGTATGAATTTAAGTGTTGATGAAACAGTAGATAAACCCTTTAAAAAAAAGTACATTAAAATTTAAGTTGATTGTATAAATTTAAGTGTTGATGAAACAACAAATAATGATTTATTAATTAATATATTAAATCGAAATTTAATATTAATAGATTCAAAACATTCATCAAAAAAAGAAAAGAATATAAATTGAAAACGATTAAAAAAAATGATGGTCCAAGTGGCTAGGTTCATTAGGCCATATGGGCTGTGTAGCAATGGCCCGTAATCCTTCCACTTGATGAAAATGGAAGGTGTAATCGTTGTCCCAACTTGGAACGGGCGAGCCAAATTATAGCAACACCAACTCACCCCTTCAGGGCCACAGCAATGTTCCAACAATGTCAAAGGCTGAACCCGATCGGCCGGTTCAACCAGTCGAATTGGGAACTGCCAGGAGTCTGGTCCAAGTAGTCCAGTTTTTAGGAACGGTTTTTATAATATTCAATTGCCTTCCATGTCACATCAATATTTCAATGAGTTTTTATACGACTCAGAACGACTATTGAAAGAAAGTGAAATCGGTAATGCAATTTATCCCAAGAAAAAACAATTATACAAAATCATATCCCATAAAAATAAGGGTTCAACAGTACATTACACATAAAATAATATCACACAAAATAAAGGGAATGTGTTTAAAGGCATGCATTGATTACAATAATTGCATATCAATTGATGTGCATTTGATAAAATATGAGATGCTGAGTTGCAGGATGAAGTATCCTACTGTCTAATTTATGTATAACCGGTTACTCAACTAGCAAATCATTGGAACAATTAGCTGGAGACTCTTCTTGTCTATCAAATAAACCTCTTGCAGCTTTGCTGAACATGTTCTGAACCTAAATTTGGATTTTGTTTACTACATTTAGTTCACATTTCAACTTCATGTTGCAAAAATTAGAAAAAAAAATTAACATGATTGAATGGTCCTTTACCTGCTTGGATGAAAGTCCCAGCTTCTCCAAATCAGACAGCTGTAATAATGGGAAGCTTTTTCAGTATTGTTTCAAAACATCAACTTAATTAAATCCATTCCCATACTCACCGATTTTAAGGGGCTTGTTTCTCTGAGTTCAATTATGTAATCTGCCATCTTCGTTCCGATTCCCTTGATTTCTAGTAGTTCCTCTCTGCAGAACCCAACTAAAAGTTTCAGTTTCTATCCAAGGATGCCAAAGGAATATCTGGAAAGCTTAAAACATTATATTATTTACCTGCTGGCTATATTGAGGAAATCAATATACTCCTGTATGAGAGAGCCCTGCACACCAAAGTTTAACAAATCAGGACTGCAATTCAAAAGCTTGTACAATAATATGTATAATTTTCTTACTTACCTTTAAAGTAGCACTCGTTGCAGCAAATTTGTCCAATGGTGTGCTTGCTGGTGTGAACAGCTCATTAGCATAGGTTGCAGTATAAGGTGTGATTGGAGTCTTTGGCTCAAGGAAACCTTTCAATTTCGGTTCCGCGGACAATTCATCTTCGCGAGGAAACTGCTTTATATTTGAGCTGACTGGGGAAAGAACTTTTCTCGGAGTTCCTGTTCTATTTTTCTTTTCCCTGATGGGTGTATGTATCTGCTCCTCTAAGGTCTTATCTGCAACCGTCAATTGAAAAGTTTGAGAAGTACGAAAGATCCATTAATATCATCTCATCGTTGGCATAAAATAAACCAGCAGCTCTCAACTAAGTTCGTGATACCTGGTAACTTGGTAGTTGGTTCTAAGACAGATTCTGCAGAATCAACGCTTATCTCTTCTCTATTCTCCTCAGCCAACTTCAGGCTCTGAAGTTAAAATTTAGATTTGTAAATTTCATAATTAACACTCATGACTTATTTCTTTGGTTAAATGTACAATTGGATTGCTTTCCCAAGATAAGCTGTATTCTAACACATTAACAACACCAAAAATTTCAAGAAACCTATTTTTGAAATTGCAACTGGCAAACCGTAGATTCTACATCCACTATATTAACAACAACACTTCTATTGTCCCTAGCTAGTAACACATTAACAACACCAAAAATTTCAAGAAACCTATTTTTGAAATTGCAACTGGAAAACTGTAGATTCTACATCCACTATATTAACAACACTTCTATAGTAATCATAATAACAAAACACTAGCTAGCAGTGCTAGAGGTAATAATCATTAAGAAGACATAAGATAAAAAGCACTTACCTCCAACAAAGGATCATTTAAAGCTTCAATATCGGATAGATTTCTGAAAGGTACAGATTTTGTCCTGTATAAATGTAATGCATATATTTATTTATTTTAAAGAAAGAAAAAACTACATAAACAGAATTATCATCTTATTTCTTATGTTCTGAAAAAAGAAAAAAAAAAACTATTCTCTACCTCTCTTTAGCGTTTGAAGGAGCCCAGTGGCTGTTGATCTTTGCTTTAATTTGGTTTTGATAATTAGGTTTCTTTGTAGAACTCACAGGTAATTGAGGAGAAACAAGTCCCCCTATCTTCTGCGCACTCTTTGTTTTTCCTTTTGATTCAAGCCAAGCTTGCAATTTTACTTCCATGTCGACTTTAGTCTTTGAAGACTCTAGTTTTTGAGCTGAAGTATTGGAAATGTGGCGTGACCTAGCTGCCAAGCTGACAGTATGAACAGATTCTTGGTACTCTCCAGGATTCTACCATATTAGAAAAGAAAAGAAAAAAGAATCAACTAAATTTACATTCTGGGAATTTTGCTGAAAAATGCTCGAAGCACAACTAAATATCTTTACCAAACAAGCAACCATCAAAGAACGACTGGTTCCTCCAAGAGAATCCTGCAAGATACGAGTCAACTTGCTCTCTCGATAAGGTACTCGGATTTTGTTGTTGTTCAGTGCATAAATCACATTTGATAATGCAAACAAGGACTGGTTAATTTTGGCACTCTCTTGCAGGCGTATCCCATCGTTGCAGGTCCTCCTGTTATCTTCATTACCTGATTAATATTCAAATACAAATAAGAAACAGAAGACGAGTTTTACTCAAATAATTCAATTTGAGGTAGGTAGAGTAATGACCTGCTAAGTCTATGAGGTTTAGTTTCCCAATAAAAGATGCCCCTGAACCATCAGGGCAAGGAGTGGAGACAGAAATCACTAGGACCCCATGACTTCTACTTGAAACATCATTGAGACCTGTATGTGCAATTTTCCGCCTCTGAATTCCACGAGTAAACACCTCTTGAAATTCAGGCGTTGAATTAACTGTGACTCTAGATAATCCTCTGAGGTGAGTTTGCCCTTCTTTATCATCGAGAATTGCAATTTCTTTTGATTTGAGTTCTAGAAGATCATAACACCTGTCCATGTATACTTCAAAATATGAAATCTCTGCTTTACTTCCTGTTCTCTGACACATTGACAGAATTGTGGACATGGCTAGTGGCATCAATCCTGGCAATTTATCAGTACCCTGCCAAATCAACAATATCCTAACAGCGTTAGAAGTTGTAATGGTAAATCCCACTTAAAATCGAAGTGATCAACCAACATTGTTCAGAACCAACTATATGTAATTCATTGTATTCTCAAAGGAAATCATGAAGGAATTTAGTCAGAATCTCCTGTTTGGCACCTTTCACATTAATAGTAAAATTCCTTACAAGGTCTGCGTATATATTTTTAAGCTTAACAAGTTTATCCAATTCTGACTCGAGTATAAAGAGTTCCTCAGACTTTAAGAATACAGTACTATAAATAAATTCTACAAGAAAAAAACTGACGAGTGTAAACACAACAATCCCATAGAATTAAGGATACAGAATCAATTCAACTTCATGAGGAACCAAACTGACAGAAAACAAACATAAAGCTCAATCTCATATAATATTGTTCTGCCCTAATTATTGACAACCAAATAAAACAAAAAAATGAATCAGCAGTTTGATCGTCACACCTGCATGGTATACGTCTTTCCACTTCCAGTAGCTCCATAAGCAAACACCGTAGCGTTATAGCCCTGGAAAATACCTGGAATTAAGGGCCTTACTTCGCCCTCGAAAATCTGACTCACATTGTTGCCATCCTGGCCAAAGAAGGAGTCCAACAGATAGCACTCATTTCGGCTACACCAAATAATATGAACAAGAACGAGCGACGATCAAGATCAAAACACTTGAAACCTAGAAGCCTTAAAAAAAAGCAGATATAACTACTCACCTGGTGTCAGGATCTTTGAGATGAACAGTAACTTCCTCTTTAGACTCGGAATCTCGATCAACAACAGATATGCACGAAGTCGAAGTGCCATTTTTTGCTGCAATTTCTCGAGGGAGGAAAGGGCGTACCCTTACAATCACTCTTACTTTAGAGATAAAATTGCCGTTTTCAGCAGCGCGAGATTTGACAGATCTAGGCGTAGTCAATGAACTGGTTTTCATCTCCATTGTAAGATGAAGTAGACTGAAAGAAGAGAGGGCGATTTGCTGAGAAATTACGATGTTAGAGGAGAAGAAGAAGATGAAATTCAGAAATCGAACAAACGAATTGACCGTTAGTGGAGAGCTAGGGTTGGGTGTTAAAAGATTAGAACCAGAAAGTTTGCCTTATTTGTATGTTTTTCAATTTTGAATTTTCATATCCATAATGTAGCCGTTGGGCTTTTGGGGAACCCACCTAACTGCTCCTAATCATTTAGGTGATGCGCTCTTCTCTAATTAAAAAAAAAAAAAAATCTTTTTTTTTTCTTTTTTTCCGTAACCGGAGTTTGTAGGTTAATGGAGGCGAGAGTTAAATAAAGTAATAGAAAAGGGGAGGCAATTGATGAAAACAAAAGTTAAAAATTAACCTTGTTTGGGGTTTTATAGAATGTAAATGAGGTTAAATGTTTAATTTCTGTTTCACTCATATTTTAATTTAGGCCAATTTCGTAATTAATCTATTTAATTTGGCCCAAATTAAAATAATTGATGGAGTTTGGAGGCAATTAGATAATTAGACCATTTAATTTGGCTTGAATTTGGTATTATTTTGTCAATTGTGTCCTTTTTTTTTATCAAAATGTGTAAGAAATTAAAAGTATTGGGCTGATATTTTATCAATTATTCTGACTAAATTGAGTAATTAACCAATTAAATCAATGGTGAAGCTGTACAAATTCGTGGAAGTTAGAAAGTGGAGTAGTGGAGATAGTGGGGAGGTAGTGGAGCAAAAATAGGAGATAGTGGGGGAAAGCAGTTATGAAACTTCCTTGTTGAGCAGTTACATAACTTTCTCACTAAAACGTGGAACTTACTTGCTGAAACGTGGAATTTTCTTGATGGGCAGTTTCCAACATAATTTTACACCAGAAAAGTATATTCAGCAGCAAAAACAGTTAGTGGATGAGAGCAGTTACGGAACTTATTGGAATTTTCCCACTAAAACGTGGAACTTACTTGATGGACAGTTACTTACTTATATTTACAGTATAAATACAAGTTTTGGCAGTAGGGATAAGAAGCCAACTTAATCAACAATCAACAAAACTCAACAATGGGAGGTTTGCCAGCCCAAGAGCATGGGAGGCATTGGGATTAGACAAGCCAAAGACAATAACAAAGTTTTATTAATGAAGCTTCTGTGGAGAATGTGGCAACTCCCCTCTTCTCTTTGGGTTCGTCTTCTTTGTGGTAAATATAGGAAAGATAAGATTTTTGGGGGCCCCAATGAGAGAGTGGTCAATTGTTCTTTTCTTTGGAAAGGCCTCAGTTCTGTGTTTTCAGAGTTCTGCTCTGGGATAGGTTGGGAGGTGGGGAATGGGAAGTCCATCAGCTTCTGGAATGATATCTAGATTGGAGGCAAATCTTTATTAGAGGTGTGTAGATCCCTGCCGCCTAGTAATATTCGTAATTGGAAGATCGGATGTAGTGGATTCTGAGGGGGATTGAATTTGGTCTAAATTTGAATCCTTTTTAAGCCTGGATACTCTCCTAAGAATTAAAGGGGTTAAGATAAGTAACAGGGAGGAAGATAGGGATAGTCATTATTGGGCATTGTCAAATAATGGGGCGTATTCCTACAAGTCTGCCTTTGAGGCGTTCAACCTTAATGGTTCGGGTCCTCACTCTGAAGTATGGAAAATCATTTGGGCTTTAAAAATTCTTTACCGTATTAGGAGCTTTCTGTGGCTTGGTGTTAAAGACAAGCTGCTCACTAACTCGGATAGAAATAGATGGCATCTGGTGGACTCAGGTGCTTGTAGCAGATGCAGATGGCATGTGGAAACTATTTGCCATGCTCTTAGGGAATGTGCTAGGAGTAAAGAGGTGTGGAGAAAAGTTCTCCCTCACAACCTGCTCCCCACTTTCTTAGCCCGCTCTGATCATGAATGGTTTATAGATGGAGTTAGTGGGAAGTTGTTGGGTAACCTTGAGCATGGTGATATTTTCTTTGTTATTGTTTGTCACCAGATTTGGAAGTGGAGGAATGAAGAAATCTTTAGGAAGAAAATTGTTTCTATTCCTAACTTAATTGAGTTCTTCTCGGAAAAAATGGTCAATATTACTGATAGCTTCAAAGGAGATTCTCTTGCAAGGTCTACCCAAAAGAAGGTTGTTCACCTCCTTGGTTGGTGCAGGCATAGGGAAGGAGTGGTGAAATTGAATACAGATGGATCTTGTTTGAAGGATGGTAAGATTGCTGCAGGAGGTGTTCTGAGGGATGATGGGGGTGCCTGGATATCTAGGTTTACTCAGAATATTGGTTTAGGTTCGTCCTTTTTGGCTGAACTTTATGGGGATCTTTTCTGGCCTTAAACTCGCCTTGAGTCTGGGTTTGAAAAATTTGATTGTTGAATCTGACAACCTTGAGGCTATCGAAATGATTTCCAGAAAAAATGCTATTTGTCTACATAGCCATAACCTTATCAAAGGAATTAGTAGGTTTTGCTCTTCCTTTGATTTCATTAACTTCAGCCATATCTTCAGAGAGCAGAACCGGGTTGCGGATCGTTTGGCGACTGTTGGGTATGATTGCATGATGGGTGTCACTACCCTTTCTTATCCTCCTGATTATCTTCATTCTCTTCTTAGGGAAGATGTGGTGGGGGTTAGCTTCCCTAGGCTAATCCCAGGCTAGGCTTTCTGGCTCTTTGTTTTTTTTTCCTTTCTTATTCCTACCAAAAAAAAAACAAAACTCAACAATGACTCAAAAGTCTTAGCAAAATCTCTACAACAATCTTGTCAATCTCTTTTGATTTTCAATTGTTCTAGTTCTACAAACTTTCTTGCAATTTTAAATTTCAAGTTCTTCCAATTCAATTCCTATATCTGTAATCCTTTCAATTTTAAAATCTCAATTCCAATTATTCAAGCAGTCCTTTTTATTCTCAATTTCAATTTCGGCATCGTTTCCTTCAATTAATCTTGATATGCGTAGATATAATTGACGAACTTTAGGCTCTTTTATGTCCTTTAAGTCTTTTACACAATCTTTTGATCTAGAAGTTAGATTTTCAATTTTTCTAAGTTTTCCACAAACTTTCTGGCACGCCCGGCACAATCCAATTCACACAAAAAAAGGCGTTCAACAGTTTGCACGCTCGGTGGGACTAAATTACGATGCCAACACTCAATTATGGATTCAATGGTGAATCCCAGTTTTATTGTGTCTCAGGATGCAGAATTTGTACCTGGTAATATAGGACAAGGATTTGATTCAATGGAGAGTTCTTTAGAGATTCTCATCGCTTTGCGCAATATGCAGAAAACGGTGGATAACATGACCAAAATGCTCATTGATGGTTTTGCACAGAATCAGATAACAATGGCTCTAATAGGAACCAGGAGGGTTCAAGCAGAGCCAAACATGGCTTTTTCTCCTACAAAGGGGAAGGAAGATGTGATGGTGCTTAACCCACCACAACAAAGGAAAGAGGCTACAAAATTCATAGCAGTTCCCTATTGGAACGATATCCCACTCCTTTACCAAAGAAAGAGCCAAACTATGCAGACACAAGCCACGTGGGAGAAAGCAGGCTTGAGGTATCAGTCCTAGTGTAAAAAACTGAACAGAAATTGCCCATAAAAAATCTCCCTAAAAAGAAGCAGAAAGATCCCAACAAGAAGAAGCCTAAGTCTTTAATCGATTCGGGGGGCATTCTTGAACCATTTGAACAGAGGTGCATATTTTTGGTTCTAAGGTACTTCATTTACATCTCTGCTTATAATTATGTATCCATTTGGACTAGGCAAAGACCAATGGATATTTTATTATTTGAGGAGATTACTTAGAAGTGTTGTTGGGGAAGAAAGAAATAAAGGGCTAATAGTAGCTCTCTGTTAGTTCTGTTAGCCCTATGTTTTTATTTCTTTGTTTTTTTATTTCCCTAAAAAGAAAAGAGCTATAGAAAAGATAGGGAAGTTGAAGATTGATGAGATTTAATAGAGATTGTTGAAGGTGAAAGAGAAGCAGAAGGTAAGAAAGAAGAAGTGCCATATGTGTTTGAGCCATTTTATGGTAAAAATACTATTGAGCTACTTAATTTTCTATTTTTTTGCATTTGATTAACATGTGTTTATTAATTTCATTAACGAAACACATGGGGGGGGCAATTGTTTCACCCATATTTTAATTTAGGCCAATTTCGTAATTAATCTACTTAATTTGGCCCATTTTAAAATAATTGATGGAGTTTGGGGCAATTAGGTAATTAGACAATTTAATTTGGCTTGGATTTGGTATTATTTTGCCAATTGTATCTTTTTTGTCAAAATGTGTGAAAATTAGAAGTATTGGGTTGATATGGTAATTTACTAATTATTCTAGCTAAATTGGGTAGTTAACCAATTAGATCAATGGTGGAGCTGCACAAATTCGTGGAAGTTAGAAAGTGGAGTAGTGGGGATATTTAGGAGGTAATGGAGCAAAAATAGGAGATAGTGGGGGAAAGCAGTTACGGAACTTCCTTGCTGAGCAGTTATAGAACTTTCTCACTAAAACGTGGAACTTACTTGCTGAAACGTGGAACTTAATGAAACGTGGAACTTTTTTTATGGGCAGTTTCCAACATATTTTTTACAGCAGAAAAGTATAATTCAGCAGCAAAAAACAGTTAATGGATGAGATCAGTCACAGAACTTATTGGAACTTTCTCACTAAAACGTGGAACTTACTTGATGGACAGTTACCTACTTATTGGAACTTTCTCACTAAAACGTGGAACAAAACTCAATAATGACTCAAAAGTCTTTGCAAACTCTATACAACAATCTTGTCAATCTCTTTCGATTTTCAATTGCTTTAGTTCTACAAACTTTCTTGCAATTTTAAATTTCAAGTTCTTCCAATTCAATTCCTATATCTGTAATACTTTCAATTTCAGAATCTCAATTCCAATTATTCAAGCATTCCTTTTTATTCTCAATTTCAATTTCGGCACCGTTTCCTTCAATTAATCTCGATATCCGTGGATATAATTGACGAACTTTAGGCTATTTTATGTCCTTTAAGTCTTTTACACAATCTTTTGATCTAGAAGTTAGATTTTCAATTTTTATAAGTTTTCCACAAACTTTCTAGCACGCTCGACACAATCCAATTCACACAAAAAAGGCGTTCAACAACTTCATTTTGGAGTTTAAATATAGAGGGGAAAGAAAGTTAAATTTACTCTACAAAGACAAAAAAAAAATTAAAAACTTTACGTTACTCTCATTAACCCCCAATTTGGAGGTTAGAGTTTGGAGGTCAGAGGAGTAAGCATTTAACCTCATTAACCTTCATTTACTCTAAAAAAATAACTCCCAAACAAGGTTAACTTAATATTTAACCTTCCATTGCTCTTATTTACTTCCATTAACCTCCTCCCAAACAAGGGTTTAATTTCCTATCGATGATGATAATTAAGGAAAGTAGGGTGATGAGAAAATTTTGATTGAAAAATACAAATTTAAGTATACAGTAAAACCTCGATAAATGCATATCCTTGGGACCGAAAAAAAATATTCATTAAGCGAGATTATTTATTTATCAATAAATGAATAAATTATTCATTTATCGATATATCAATATTTATTATTTTATAGATAATTTTTCATTGTAAAATGCATATATTATATGTGGTAAGAAAAATCAAAAGACGTCAATTAAAGTATTACTTGAATCTAGAGACATTTAATTTTTTTGGTGAAACTTAATGCATTTAAAACTAAGTTCATATATATAGATAATGAAAATGTTTAGTATTTAGCTATAAAAGGTAGAAGATATGTTCCAAGTACACATTCTTTTCTCCTCCAATAATTATTTTGCATGTAATTCAATAATTATTGATTTATATTTTGTATGTAATTCAATAATTATTAATTTATATTTTCATTGGGCTCTTAAGGATTTAAATATTTTTATTACTTAATGCATTTAGCGGGTTTATTACTTTAGTCCATTGGCCTAAGTCGGGACCGAAAGAATTTATTATATAAACGAGATTATTATTTTATCAAACATTCATTTATTGAGGTTTAACTGTAACTAGTCGTATGACGCGCGATACGCGAGTGATATCAGATTAAATAATGTCACATACATGACGTCATCACTATCTTCGTTACGATCCAAACTCAAGCGTAATAAAAACTCAAACACGTCCAAGACGCCCCCAGATTCACTTCAACAAGTCAGGAACGACTACCACGGCCTAAGTCCAACAAGTGGCGGCCTATCACGGTCTATGAGGTTCTAACCTTAGAGTTTCAACGAATCTTCTAGAATCCTATGAGATAAAGGCTAGAATTCGAACTCCTTAAGGGATCAGGAATCCTAACTCTCTAAGGATTCCCTAAAAAAGTGACAGTCTTGTATAGACACAAGGTTCAGTACGTTAACTATTATCTCTAAACTAGTCCATACCCTTCCATTCAATCCTAAATCAGACACTAACTTAGGCATCGGAGCGGGTTTGCTGGACTATGACCCTGTCTGACCTACATACTGTTTCGTAGGCTCAACATGACGTCGGATCAGCATCAGGGTTTGGACACATAACCAAGATCAGGTAACTAGGTATCATTGGTGTGATGAGCATGGATTTCGATTATCCACCATTTATTAGAATATTCAGTGATAGCTCAATCTAGTCGCCTTCACTCGGAGATTCACCGAAACAACGATCAAGAAATTAATCAGCGAGCAAGGCCCCAGTCCCAGTTATATCCTCAATACCAACTCATGGCGGAGGAAGTATCCCAAAGGTTCGCCCATAATTTAGTGGCCATACAAAAAGAGATGGACGATGCAAAAGCAATGTATGAGCTGGAGATGGGTGATCTTCAGCGGCAGTTGCACCATTGTCTAAGATCCATTCATCATTCAAAATAGAATTTATATTAGCAATATAAGATTGTTAAGAGGAAAATAAAGGGTACCTGACACTATAATACTTATAATAGGGCCTTACTGCTCACGAATAGAATCATGTGTAGCTAGAATACCTATCAAATGATTGTATTGTGCCTTAGTCAAGGTAAGGTTAGCTTAATACTCCTCTTAAACTGGTTGCATAACAATTAGAACAACTGTAAAAGAATCCTCATATTTTTAGTGATATCAAAAGTCGCATTTTCTGTCACATTCTTCTTGCTTTTAGTGAATTTGAAGTTAGGAGGAAATTCATGCTTTCTATAGCATCAATCCATCGTGTGACCATGTTTGTCACAATGGCTACACTTAGGACATGTTTTTTCTTTGTGTCATTATATTGTCCTTTTGCAAGATTAGTATAAGACTCCAAATGCATACTAGAATTATTATTTTGCCTTTCTTGTTGGATTAACAAAGATAAAACAAAAGTAATATGAGGCAAAAGCTTCATAAGAAAGATTTATGACCTTACTCCAACAAACTCATCATTTAAACCCTTAAAGAACCTTATTACTAAATCTTCTTCTTGATAGGAATTGGCTTTAACCAAAAGTGTTGCACATTTATAAGATGGGGAACACTTACAGACTAATAATGGCCAGAAATTGATCAACTCCTCTCATAGTGTCATCTTCTTAGTGTAATATTTAGTCATAGTCAAATATCATTGAACAAAAGTGTTGATTTGCTCCTGTAACTCAGAAATCTTCAATGAATCTCATTGAGCAGAGAGCTTTTCTAGATTACTCCATGAATCACTACAGTTATCAAACCAGTGAATGTTGCTCATAATAGCAGGTATCACTGATCTACTAATCTATGAAAGAATAATGGTGTTGCATCATTTACAGGCAGTTCGACTCATATCATTCTCCCCGACATGGGTAAAGATCCATCAAGAAATGAGACCTTATTCTTCACATGCATCACTCTTTCAAACTCGCGGCTCCATGAGTGATAGTTATCTCTTATGAGCAACTGGGTGACACCAAACTAGATGCAAGTAGTAAACACTAGATGGGTTTTGAGAAAGGTTGATTATTCTTATGACCGAAGTTACTGGAACTTCTGGTCGTTGAGTAGCCATATGTGATAAACCTCTAGAAAACACACAAAAAATGAAGAAAACTTAAAGGATTCTCAAACTTAAGAGCTCTAAGAAAAACTGAAACTTTGATTTTGTCAACACAAAGAGAAACGAGAAAGGAAGAACTGAAACTCTGATTTTGTGGAAACAAAGACAAACTAAAGATCTTCATGCAAAATCACCTCTGAAGATGAAGATTAAACGCACAGAACATTCTCTGATACCAGAACAAAATAGAACACATAAGTGATTTGAAGAACTGAATTCTGTATATTGAAGATTTGTAAGGAATGTAGAGGAAGAAGAAGAGGTGGAATAAAGAAAATACAAAGTTAAATCTAATCTGTTATAAAAGTTATCTATATAAACTATACTTGAGACAATTACAAATATACCCCTTAGAGAATAATTACAAACATAAACCTCATATTGATATATATTTACAAATCTATTGAATGCATTAAGGAACTGTAATTGCACTATTGATACCTGGAGAGAGAGTTTGCCTCAACACATGTGGAATTATTTTTCGCTATCAATTTTGATGCTTGATTTTGCACCTATATTTCAAGAACTGATGATGTTTTTGGAGTAAAAAAATGGAGAAATAAATTTTTTACTGCTATTAATCTTTGGAAGTGGAGGAAGCATGGAGTTTTTGAAGTGGAAGACAACATTCTGTTGAGGAGGGGTCCCACGGTTTTGTAGCAAGTCAATGAGAATGAGAATTGTTGGTTAGGTCTGAATAATCCGTTTAAACATCCTTCGAAATGTTTATTTCACTTAGGTTGGCAAAAACCTCCAAATAATTTCTAAAAACTTAGGATGAATCTAAACTTGATAATTCTATGATTCTACTTGTAAGAGCTCTATTTCTTGACATGGAGAGGTGCTGGATTTTCAGTTTTGGCCATGAGAGCTCTTTTGAAGCTGAATTATGGGATTTATGTTCTTATATATTGATTTTAGTTAAGCGTAGCTTAAAATGTCTGGTTATCGAATCAGATAATATGGAAGTGATGAATTGCATTGAGAATACCTCCCCGATTCACCACCCATCAATATCCATTATTCGTGATATCTAAACATTACTTGGAAAGTTGGATGTGTTAGCACTTATTTACTCTTAGAGTTCTAATGGGATAATTATGTTGGGTTTTTTCAGATAGAAATAAAGAAATAAAATAAATAACGGAAGTAATAGAATTAGAGGAGCTACATCTCCACTTAATTTCTATTTTATTATTGATATTGGTTGTTGGTTCTTTTTGAACCATAAACAATAAGCCTATATATAGGCGAATATTTAGTAACTACTAACCTATTTAGTAGCTATTAAGTATAGTAACCCTTAACTTATTTATTACATATTAATTTTAGTAACTCTACTAATTTAAAACATATTAAATCTTTTTCCATAACAACTGAATCAAAATAACTAATTATTAAATTTTGAATCAAATCTAACAATCTCCCTCTTGATTCAAAGTTCTAAAAGAAAAATAAAAAGATTTGCATGGAGCACAATCTCTCCATACTGAATAGTTGTTGATGCACACTGTCACCAAAATTTGTTGATGCACTCTGTCATCAACTTTTGGTGCACCCTGTCACCAAAATCAATATTTGTTGATACACGCTGTCATTAACTTTTAGTGCACCCTGTCACCAAAATCATCATGGAGCACCATCTCTCTATAATCAATAGTTGTTGATGGACTCTATCACCAACTTTGATTCTTCATCTGAAATTCCCTTCTTAGTAGTCTTCTTAATCTAAAGACGTCAACTTCCTCATTCTTGCTTTTTTCATCATTCTTCTATTCTTCATCCTCATGAACCCTAATTTGATTTAGTGTTGGATTGTTTCCCATATGTGGTATTTTCTTCTCAGATTGAACCCATTGTCGCAAACCTAAGCCTCTCAGATAAGCTTTATTGGAAGCTATGATTGTATTTTCTCTCAAAAAGTCACATACCCATAAGATCTTTGATACTCTGATACCAATTATTGGGGTTTTTCTAGATAGAAATAAAGAAATAAAATAAATAGCGGAAGTAATATAATTAGAGGAGCTAAATCTCCACTTAATTTCTATTTTATTATTGATATTGGTTGTTGGTTCTTTTTAAACCATAAACAATAAGCCTATATATAGGCCAATATTTAGTAACTACTAACCTATTTAGCAATGTTATCAGGCTCAGACCAGACCGACCGATCCGACCGATCGAACCGGGAACCGGCGAGGAAACCGGTCTGAGCCTGTCCGGTTATTTCAATGGTGAAATAACCGGAGTGACCCAGGATTGGACTGGGACCCGGTGGTCCGCATGGGACCCGATGCGACCCCGAGTCTGTAGAAATAAAAAAAAATTGCGATTTGAATATTAGGCGGGCTGGCAATTTTGAATTTTTTTGGGCGGGTGGATCTTGGAATTCTAAGGCGGGCTGGGTGGAAATGATTTTAACACAATGGAATTTTAATGCAATGAAAATTAAAAGGGGCAATGAAATCAAACTATTTTGGATTTTTAACACAATGAAAATTAAAAATGGGCCAAGTTATGGAACCTTATTATTATGCGGCATTCGCGTCGCCCACGTCGTGCAGGTGCGCCCCCTAATCCGATGGTTAATCGATTGCACCCCCTGCGCGTGAGAGAGCTTTTTCCCTAGTAATTGGTTAAAGGCTTGTAAAGCCAATTTACTTATAAACTAGTTAAGTTTCTCATTTCTTTCCTATGTGGGATGTAAATGTTTAATTTCATTTTATCTTCTTCTAAACCATTTCAAGTGGTTCACTTTGAGCATCAATTTCTCATTCATCATTTGTCCGTTTTGAGTTTATAATATATTTTTAAACAGATCTTATGACATAGAATACGTTGATATTGATAACAAGTAGTGAAATTCTGATCAACGTCCGTCCCTGTGAGGGCGTCGTTGGGTTCGACGGGGGGAAGCTCCGATGCCAAAGTCAGTAAAGTGAATCAAGGAAACAAACTGAATTGACAAAGGTTGTGAGAATGTGTACCTTGATAGCCTAGGGAATCAGGCTATATATAGCTAGGAAGTCGTAACCTTCAGGCAACTAGAAAGCCTCCATTAATGCATCATTAATGGCGGTTACAAGTTATCTTTAACCTGGCGGTTAGCTAATTGATAACTTATTAATGATCTTTATGGCCGAGTCGGCGACCAGCCGTTACAGTGGCGAATCAGGTGAATGAAGAGATTCACCTCGTAGGTCCGTCAGCGGATCTCTCCGAGTAGATCCGTGGAGATCCGCCTGCCGGCTCTCCTTCGGGGATCAATACGCGGCGTTCTTGAGGTGAATATCCCTTTTAGTCCCTGGGATAATATCTCTATGTTATCAGAAGCCCCTCCAAAATGCCCTTAAAGTCCTTTAGGGCTTTTGAGCTTCCGCGCGCCGTCATAAACATCTGCATTAATGAGCACACTGTTCGATGCCAATGGATGAATGACACGTGTAGTGGACGCACTGTCCTAGGAAGGAGAAAACATCCTTCTTCCTCTTTCGCTTTCTCTTTCTTCTTCATTTCTTCTTCATTGTCTCCTTTATTGTTCGAAGCTTTTCTGGGAATTTTTAGAGTTTCGCACCAAGCTTCCGATTTCACATGTAAGTTCATTTTCTTCTGTTTAACTTTTCTCTGGATGTTTAGAAGTTCGTCTTCATCTTCTAGATCAACTTCGGAGCTTTTTAATTCGACCCCTTCCCCTGAAATAGAAGTTGATTTTAGTTGGACTACTTCGTCATCGGAGAACTCCCTTTCCTCCGAGGACCCGATTAGCTCTAATTTAGTTGGGTTTAGTAACTCGGCGTGTAATCGTTACCAAACTCGTTCCACTAGGAATCCAGTTCTTTCTACTTCTGTCTCCGGTACCGCTCTGGCCGTTAAGGCTAGGTATTTTCCGGGGACAATGGCCTCTTCTTCTATCCCCCCTAGGAAAAAGAACCCTCGAGCGGAGTCCACTCCGTCTCGCATGAGTGCCGCGGATCTAGTAGATCTGGCGAATCGCTTCCCTTGGATCAATAATTATGAGACTCAGTTAGCCGCAGCCCATCAACGACCTTCCTGTCCGCCTAGCGGTTTTCTAACAGTATATTGCAGTCATGTAGAGAGAGGGTTCCGGCTTCCTCTCCCAAAAATGATGGCGGACATCCTCTCCCACTTTGATATTACAGCCAGCCAACTGCACCCCAACGGTTGGTTGGATATTGCTTTAGACTGCTACCTCGCCTCAAATTTAGGAGTGGTATACACGGGTCGTGTTTTTAGAGCTTTCCATAAACCCTCGAAACGGAAGTATGAATCCTATCTCACCTTCGCCAAATTCGGAGTATATTCGCCCTTCAGTGACAAAATGTCCAATGTCCATTGCTGGGATGAGAAATTCTTCTATGTGAAGATAAAAGAGGGTGAATCACTGGGTTTTCCCTCGTTTTGAAATCCCAAGCCTCTACACATGGCGGGCGATATGCGAATATTGACCGATAGTGATGAAGTGGTGGCGGAGCTCATGAACAAGATCAAGGCGGATGCATGGACATACGCAGACGCTTTAGCCTTCATGATGAGCGATATTCCGTTGATTCGCCGAGAGGGGGAGCAATTCATTTACTCCAAGATTACGCAATTTGACCAAGGTAACTTTTATTCCTTCTTGAACTTTGATTACTTCAATGTTTTCTTTGGCAGGGGTTTATCTAAGGCCAATCACGCTATTGCAGAGAAGCGTAGGAAGTTTTTGGAAGCTGAAGCACGTAGGAAAGATCAAGTGGCGAATCCTCAAACGGATACTGGAAAACGCCCTGCGGGAACAGTGATCGAGCCGCCACTAAAAAGGAGGAAGCCTATATCCACTGGAGCCCCTAAGCTTATGGCGGATGCTATGAGGTCCGCCAGGCCTGTTGGGGAGATAGAACAGGTAAGTTGCCTTTTATTTTTACTTGTTCATCTAGTTTTAAGTTTTGACCCTTGAATATTTGTGCAGATGGTGAAGCCTGATATGGGCGGATACTGGTCCGCCAAGTATGGTGCTCAAGGATCTTTCGAGAATGAGTCCATCATAAACGACTTGGATGAAGCCCTGGGTCAGGTGGGCGAAGTGCAAAGGAATCAGAACCAAATTCCTGGTTCCATTCATGCGCAAAAGGGGAAAACAGAGCTCCTTATGGTGAGTCGCCTAGAAAGGATTTCTTTTTATGAAAAAGTTGTCCCTTTGCTCTTTTCTCTTAACGAGATTGTTTGTTTTTGACAGATGTATACTCGCATACGTGCTATGGAGGCCGAGCTCCTTCAAAGTGTGGCGGATAAGGCAACCATTGAAAAACTGGAAAAAGATGTAACGGATGCCAATGCGCACATTGCTTCTGTTAATGCGAACCTTGCCTCTGCCATAGCCGCCTTAGTCCTCAGAGATGCAGAGATTGAGAAGCTAAAGAAAAAGATTGTGACAGACGCCATAGGAGAAGCTGAATATATGGCGGGTGAGCAAGCCTTCTATTATGGCGAACTACTCATGGCGTACTTTTCCCTAGCGCATCCCGAGATTGATTTCACAGATCCGCAGTTGGCCGTCCCCGAACCAGAAAACGTAGCCAAATATGACAAGATGGCAGACGCCAAGGAATACATCCGTGAATATGTTCGGAGATGGATGAAGGGACCCATGGAAGAAAGCAAACCCTCCACTACTGTCCCTCTAGTGGAGCTTGAGGAAGTGCCCCCCAAGGCGGGTGAAGAACCGATCACTGATAACGCTCTTCCTCTTGGTCCCACATCTTCCGTGGAAAAGGAGGTACCTTTGGTTGGCGTATCTGAGGTTGTGGAGAAGGAGGCTTTCCAGGCAAGCGCCGTAAGCGAGGACAGTGCAAAGGAGGATGCTCCCATTGTTAATTAGTTGCTTACTTGTGATTTGTAAAAAATTGTTAAGTACAGTTTGTTTTAATCCTTTATGGCAGCTATTTATTTTACTATTACATTTGCGTAAGTAAAATGTATAGGCATCTAGGACTTATTTTGGAGTAGGTGGCCAGCCATACTCCATTGCATGGACCTTTGTGAAGGTTAGAAGCTGTTCCATTCCATTGAAGGAAGTAAAGCTGCCTAGGGGATCAATTTGCTACCTGTCTTTGAGGTGAAGTGATCCGCCCGTAGGACTTGTGAATCCTTTTTTAGGAAGGATATGTAAGAGAGTGTAAAGACCTTGCGTCCAAGGATCGTTTTAACTCTATCGGAGATTGGGACCCTCTCAGAGCGTCGAATGCCCCCCTTCTTTTTAAGACTGGAATATTGATATTGTTGCAATAAACTTTAAAAAGAACACAGATGATAGAACAAATGATGTTTATTAATGGGAGAAATGCTTTATTACAGTAAGTAGGTCTTATAAGTGAGCCTCGTTAAAACCTTTAGTAAGAAAAACCACATGGGAAAAAGCTTACTAAAGGAAAAAGAGTACTCAAGACCGTGTGTACACTTCATTTTCTGACAAAATATTTGCGGAGATTTTGGAGGTTCCATGTGCGCGGCAATGTGTTGCCCTCCATGTCCTGAATTTTAAATGTGGCGAATCCAATATTCTCCACTATCTGATATGGACCCGTCCAGTTGAGCCCTAACTTGCCATTGCCTTCTCGAGACTGGATTTTGTCGGCCTTTCGGAGCACAAGGTCACCCACATTCAGATCCACAAGCTTGGCATTTTTATCATGGTAAGCGGCGATCAGCTGTTTATACGCCGCCATGCGTACATAGGCTTGGTCTCTTCGATCGCCTACTTGATCCAGACTTTCCCTTAGCCTTTTGCCGTTGTCCTCTTCGCAATAAAAGGCCACTCTATCACTTGGGACCTGTATTTCAACCGGGATAACAGCCTCTACACCATGAGAAAGGGCGAATGGTGTTTCTCCTGTGGCCGTCCTAGGAGTGGTGCGATAAGCCCATAAAACGCTTGTCAGCTGATCCGCCCACTTCTTATCATGCTCTCCCAATCTCTTCTTTATCGCTTTTACGATTGTCCGATTCGTGACTTCGGTCATCCCGTTGGATTGGGGATAATAAACGGAGGCAAATCTGTTCAGGATGCCCAACCCTTCACAGAAAGTTTTGAATTCGCTACAGTTGAACTGTGTTCCATTATCGGTGATGATGGTATGCAGAACACCGTATCTTCCCACGATGTTGTCTTTGATGAATTCCACCATTCGTTCTGCAGTGATGGAAGAGACAGCTTCGGCTTCTACCCACTTGGTGAAATGGTCCACTGCCACTACCACGTACCTCCTCTGTCGGCGAGTTGGAGGAAATGGGCCAACAATGTCTATTCCCCAGAGGGCGAATGGTCGTCCTTCTATGATGGGCCTCTGGAGATGTTTGGCAGTATGTGATTCATTCGCATGAATCTGGCAACTATGACAAGATTCTACCAGTTTTTGGGCATCCAATTCGGCCGTGGGCCAGTAGAAACCCGCTAACCTGGATTTCTTCAAGATAGTGGTGGATGCTTCATGAGCCCCACATGATCCCTCATGTAGCTCCTTGAGGATTTGTTGTCCCTCTTCCGGCAGAATGCACTTCAACCAAGGATGGCTAAAAGATTTTCTGTAGAGGCCGTCGTTGATTATGGAGAAATAAGCCGCTCTTCTAACTATCCGCCGTGCCTCTTCCTTATCCTCAGGTAAAGTTCCACATAGCAGATATTGGCGAATGACCGATCTCCAATCATCCTCTACCGTTGTGAGTAGGGATACTTCCTCTGAAGCGAAGGCTGGAGCTATCTTAACTTCGAAGGGACAATCTGGATCTGTCCAGTTCTCCTCACAAGAGGCCATTTTGGCCAAATGATCCGCCTCTGTGTTGGACTCCCTTGGTACGTGAATCAGTTCCCATTTGGTTTCCTTAGCCTCAAGGTAATCTAGCAATTTTTTGACTTCTACTACGTATTTGGCCAAAACATCATCTTTCACCTCGTAATTCTTGATTACTTGGTTGACCATTAGCTTAGAGTCACTATAGATCACAATCCGCTCAGGAGTGATTTCTTTGAGTAGGCGTAATCCCAATCAAAGCTTCATATTCAGCAGCATTATTAGTTGCATGGAAATTTAATTTTGCTGCGTACCGTAATTTTATGTATTGGGGACCCTTGATCACAACGCCTACTCCAGCTCCATCCGCTGAGGAGGCGCCATCGGTGTACATTGTCCACTCCTCTACTAGAGGCTTGGGATGATCTATCCCTTCATCAGTGAATTCATTCACAAAGTCTGCCAAGACCTGACTCTTTAAAGCTGACCTGCTTTCATATCTCACATCGAATTCGCCAAGGCGGATTGCCCATTCCATCAACCTTCCAGAAGTGTCTGGCTTCTGCAACACCTTTCTCATCGGTATATTCGTTCGAACCACCACAGTATACGCCTGGAAATATGGCCTAAGGCGGATTGCCGTGGTGACAACAGCCAGCGCCATTTTATCAAGTTTAGAATATCTGGTTTCGGCGTCTTTCAGAACCTTGCTCACATAATAAATCGGAAACTGCTGGCCATCCTCCTCTCGGATCATGACCGTGCACACAGCCTTATCCGTAACCGATACATACATGTAAAGGTCCTCACCTTTCATTGGCCGACTCATCATGGGCGGCTCCGTGAGGAACCGCTTGATTCCTTCAAAGGCCTTTACACAATCCTCATTCCACTCGAACGCCTTTTGCTTCTTGATGACCTCGTAAAAGGGCTGACATCTACGAGCTGAACAAGAGATAAACCTGCCCAAGGCTATGATCCGCCCATTAAGGCGTTGTACTTCTCTGATGTTCCATGGTGCTTGCATTTCTAGGACAGCCTTAACCTTGTCAGGATTTGGGCTAACTCCTTTTTCGCTGATCATGAACCCTAAGAATTTTCCATACGTCGCACCAAAAGTACACTTCTTTGGGTTCAGCTTAATGTTGTGGCGTCGGAGTACGTCCAGTACCTCCTTTATATCATCTGCATGCCTTTCTATGGTCGTGCTTTTGATGATCATGTCATCTACATAGACAGAATAGTTATCCCCTTTACTATCTGCGAATATCTTATTCATCATCCTCTGATAAGTTGCACCTGCGTTTTTAAGCCCAAAGAACTTTGAACCAATAAGTGGCTTGGTGTGTTACGAACGAGGTCTTGATTCTATCTGAGGGCTCCATGGGGATCTGATGGTAACTTGACTTCACATCTGTAAAGGAGTACATGGCGTGACCGGCGGTTCCGTCCACAAGCATGTCAATACATGGCAGAGGATAGTTGTCTTTGGGACAAGCTTTGTTGAGATCAGTAAAGTCAATACACATGCGGTAAGATCCGCCCGCCTTCTTTACCAGAACGACGTTCGCCAGCCACTGAGTATAAAGCACCTCTTCAATGGCGTCCGCCCGCTGGAGCTTGGTGATCTCTTCTTCTATCACCTTCTGCCTTTCGGGGCCATGGTTTCTCCGCTTCTGAGCCACAGGAACTGCATCTTTATCAATGTTGAGCTTGTGAGTGATCACGTCTGGACTAATTTCGGGGAGAATCTCATCCTTCCATGAGAAGACATCCTCCACCTCACGGAGTACCTGAGTGATTGCATTTTTAATTTCGCCCTTGAGCCCTTTAGCCATTCGCACCTGCTTTTCATCTGTCATAAGGTACATTTCTGTCTCGCCCAAGGCCATTGTGACGAGCTCTTCCTCATCCTCCTCCTTAGATTGGGGGCGAATCATTAGTGATGCCGAATATGTCTCCTGGGCCACCTTTTGGCTACCTGTGATCATTACACCTCCCTTGGCCGTGGGGATGTAAAGCGTTAAGTGGCGTATGGAGATAAGGGCTGCAACTTCGGAGATAAAGGGCCGTCCAAGGATGATATTGTAAGCTAACTGACCATCCAAGACAGAAAATTCTAGATCACCTTTCCAGACCTGATCATCGTCTGTAAGCTCGCAATCCAGAGTGACTTGGCCTTTTGTTTGGATAGTGTGTCCCGTCACCCCTAGGATATCGACCACAGTTGGCTCTACCTGGACTGGATCCATCATGAGTTTGGCGAAAGCTCCTGTGGTGATGACATTGCACGAACTCCCAGTATCAACCATCACTCTTTTCATCTCCCAGCCTTCCACCATCATAGTGACGACCAATGCGTTCGCATGGGGAGAGATTTCAGGACCTACATCGGCAAAGGGGCGATTTAACGATGTTCTGTCAAGAGCGGTGGTCTTTGCCTTTTTTAGCATTGGTTGGTATCCAGGTCCGCCTGCTATGACGTTAATGGTTCCCTTTCCCTTCTTCTTTGGGTCCTCTTTGGATTTATCGCCATCTCCTTTCTTGCCATCACCTTGGATGAACCGATCCAACTTGCCTCTCTCAATGAGACGCTCAATTTCCCGAGCTAACTCCCAACATGCATCGGTGTCATGGCCATTTTTCCTGTGATATTTACAATAATTTTTAGGATTTTTACCAGTATTGGTGTACTCCCCCCCTTTTGGTTCGGGGTATGAAATGCTCCGTTTGTGTTGACTGTTCTCGATCCACATAAGGACTTCACTTTTAGAAGCGTTGAGAGGTGTGAAAGAGGTGACAAACGTTGATTTGTTCTTAGAACCCCTTTGCCTGCTTCTAGAGGAAGAATCCTGATGTTTGTCTTTATCTCTATCTCGATGGCGAGATTCGCCCTTGTCCCTTTTGGGCGATGACAGTGATCCTCGACGAATGTCATCCACCTCAATAAAGTCTTTACAACGCTCCATCAATTCTGGCATGCTGGTGGGTTTCTTTCGAATTAGATCTTCTTGCAAGCTTTTACAAGTGGTGTTTCTCACAAAACATTCCACTGCTATGGAGATATCCACATCAACGATTTGTATGCACAATTGGTTAAAAGTGTCTACGTACTCCCGAAGGGATTCATTCGCCTTCTACTTTAACTCAAAAAAGCTTTCCGGATTTAACCACTGGAGGAATACAACCGGCGAATTTAGCACAAAATTCCCTGCTCAATTGATCAAAACTGTTTATTGAGCCCGGAGGTAAAGACTGAAACCACCCGTAGGCTGGACCTCCTAGTGTGGTGACAAACATTTTGCAGAGCACAGGCTCGGTGGCACGGTTGAGTTTGAGCAGGATCTGGTATTTTCTGACATGAGCTTCCGGATTGTCAACACCTGTATAGATAGCGAGATTAGGTATTTTAAAAGCTCTATCAGTTTCCTCTGCCTCAATCCAAGCTGCGAAAGGCGAATCTCTATTGGCGAACGGATTATGCCTGGCATTTTCCTCATTCATACGGAGCACCAGAGCTCTGACTCTATCATCGAAATTCTCCGGATCCGCCCTTGGGCGACCCCTTCGTGGAGATCTGCTTGGAGAAGAAGAAGAACTTGACCCAGATGATGGATCTGATGGCGAACGCCTTCCTCCACTTCCGCGTCCGCCTCCTCCTCCACTACTACCTCCTCCGCCTCCCCCTCCTGAGGGAGCTTGCCCACTACCTCCTCCATGGCTTCCCGACGGGATGTGTCCAACAGTTCCTGAGGGTGGCAGGGGTGGTGGTCCACTCGAATGGGGCGTCCCTGCTGGCCTTTTACTCCGTCTACGACCAGTAGATGGGGGCGATCTGCCCCGACGTGAGGATCTTGGTCGTCGAGGCGAGGGTGATTTGGACCGCCTACTTTTCTCCCTTCTACGCTTTTTATGCGTTCGCCCCTCGGATCCGCCAAGGGAGAGATTCGTCCGTGGGCGCCTTGGGATATCGAATCCGCCTAGATTTAATCCAGGACCCGTAGATCCGCCCGGAAGGGTTGAATCATTCCTTTGACTTCCTTCTGCGCCACCAGGGAATAACTCCCTATTGATTTGTCGTTCTCCAGCTGCCGCCGTAGTAGTTACCATGGAATCCGTGCTGTGAGCTTGGAGAAAGGAGGAACTCTGGGCGCCCGGTCCAAAGTTTAACAAGGGCCAGGATGATACAGTCGATGTGGACGCCATGCTCCAATGTGGAGGGAAGGTCATGAACGACCGCAGGCGATTCCCCGTCTCGGGTCCAAACCGCTCCCCGATTGCTTGTGCACACATGTTGATGAAAGCATCAGGGTTCATACTACTTTCGACGTGCATTGCAGGAACAGTTGAATCTGCGCGACCAGCACTAGATGGTGTAACTAATGGTGTTTCAATCCCTGAAGAGGGATTCTGATCTCCAGTTGTCATAGTTTCTTAATGTGAACGAAAAACCCTTTGTTTGATTAAGGATTCCACCTTCACCGCACCAATTGATAACAAGTAGTGAAATTCTGATCAACGTCCGTCCCTGTGAGGGCGTCGTTGGGTTCGACGGGGGGAAGCTCTGATGCCAAAGTCAGTAAAGTGAATCAAGGAAACAAACTAAATTGACAAAGGTTGTGAGAATGTGTACCTTGATAGCCTAGGGAATCAGGCTATATATAGCTAGGAAGTCGTAACCTTCAAGCAACTAGAAAACCTCCATTAATGCATCATTAATGGCGGTTACAAGTTATCTTTAACCTGGCGGTTAGCTAATTGATAACTTATTAATGATCTTTATGGCCGAGTCGGCGACCAGCCGTTACAGTGGCGAATCAGGTGAATGAAGAGATTCGCCTCGTAGGTCCGTCAGCGGATCTCTCCGAGTAGATCCGTGGAGATCCGCCTGCCGGCTCTCCTTCGGGGATCAATACGCGACGTTCTTGAGGTGAATATCCCTTTTAGTCCCTGGGATAATATCTCTATGTTATCAGATATATTTTAATTTATTCTGAATTTAATTTATTCGTTATATATTTAAGACTCAAATAAACAAAAAATAACAAATTAAAAGTTATTTATAATTTATTCTGGATATATATAATGTATAAAAATAATTTATAAAGAGGTCACGGGTTCGAGTCTTAGGAGCGGCCTCTTGCCAAATAAATTGGCAGGGGAAGGCTTGCCCCCAGTACACCCTTGTGGTGGGACCCCTCCCCAGACCCTCGCTCAGCGGGGACGCGTAATTTGGGTTATACTATCTTGTATGTATGTTATTAATTATCTCATTATAACTCATTATACTATCTCTCCCTGGGATAATAATCTAACAAAATAATTAATTATTATCCCTGAAATAATTCTTATCTTGTATGTTATTCTAGTTCATTAGGGTTATACTTCTCATTAGAGTTATAATGAGATTAATATTTTCACTGTATATATATGATCTTCTCTTGTAATTATTTTTTAATCAATACAAATTACCTTAACCTTAATTCCCTAGGTTACATGGTATTAGACCCATGGTTAATCCCATTTTAGAATTGAATATATCGACCATCTCTCCCCCGCCTTCTTCCTCGGTGATGGCCCACTCTCAACCTTTCCCTTCGATTCCTGCATCTGCCATAACTGCCTCCTCCCTCTTCGAGCAATCAGGCTCTAATTTTTAAGACTCTATCTATACTCTAGTTACCGAAACACAATCTCTAATTCATTCTACCATGCCCACCTTAATCCGAACTCAAGCTCTATTATAGACCATAACTCCGCCTATCTCTGACACTCATCTCCCTACCCCATCTCTTCTAAATTCAACTACTGTACCTTACCTTTTCTTACCATGGAATCCTCAATTCAATTTAAAACCATTAATTTTCTAACTGGATTCCACCGCAACGGCCATATAATGCTGCTCCTTCTTCATTGTTTCTGATTGATGGAAATCTGCTCGCTTCTTTCCCTCCTTACATAACACTGAACCCACCATCTTCATTCTATTCTAATAATCTGAACACCATCCCTCATGTCCAACCTCTTCCCCACATGTTTATGTCCCTTGTTGCTTAGTTCACAGTTACCATCCAAACACAATTTCCCATCCCCTCCACCATACCGATATTCCTTAATTGTCTGTTAACTTACCCCGCCTAACTACCGTATCTAGAAAACCTACATAGTTGCTACCCTTTAGGCAATGCAGGTTTATGATGAGCACTACTCGAGAGTCATACCACCACCTGTTAAATATGTGCCCCGTGCAATGGGACTTGACTGTAACGTACCAAAAAACTTCATATATAATCTAGTCTTTTACTAGTGGGAACAACGTGATCACCTTGCACGTGCTACAATTCTAACTTCTCTCTCAAAACATGTGATTCCAAATCACCAACCTTGATAATGCTCATTCTATATGGTTTTCACTTGTGCACATTTGGAAATATCTCTGAGAATATGCGCATTCAGTTAACCATGGAACTTAATGATCTTAAAAAGAATGATCTATCAATGGCTCAATATCTTCAAAAGCTTAAGATCATCATTGATAAACTGGCTACTAGAGGTACTCCTGCTAATTCCACTCAACTCATTGCATAGATGTTCAAACATCTTAGTCTAGAGTATCAGGGTGTTCTAATAGCCCTCAATGGTCAAGGATCCCCAATTGAATGGTATGAACTATATGATGAACTAGTGCGCCATGAACTTATCCTAAAGAGTGATGATCCATTACCTATGGCCAACTTCACCACAAAGTCTATTACATCATCCTTTGGCAATTCTTAAGTTAAGAAGAAGCACAACAACTATTTTCTATGTGGCAAAACTATTTTCTAAACGTTAATATCAGGGGCCTCAGTCTTCATATTCAGGTACTCCTCATCCTCTTCAAAGTTAGAAACTTCATCCTAACAGGAACTTTTGTCGCCAGTCTCACATGACCTGGATGAATGGTCCCTCTGGTTATCCCCAGTTTGATGGTTTTGATGCTTCTGATCAACCCTGGTATCCTGATACTAGAGCTACTCATCATATGACAAATAATGCATAAAATCTTCGGCATTTTGCACCATATCAGGGATTTGACAACATTCAATTTGGTAACAGTCAAGGCTTCCATATCTCTCACTTAGGACATTCTATTGTTCATCAGTTTAAACTTAAGGATGTTTTACTTGTTCCTAAACTTACTAAATCCTTACTTTCTGTTCAACAATTTTCTTGTGACAATTAATGTTATTATGAATTCTTGCCATCTCATTTTTTATTAAGGATCAAGTCAGCAAGGAAATCCTCTTACGAAGACCTATTAAAGATGGCTTATACATCCTTCCCAGTACACTGAAGCAAGCTTTGATTGGAGAAAAGATCCTGCACTCACAGTGGTATGCTCGTCTAGGACATTATCATTCTCGCATTGTCAATCAAGTAATCAGTCAGAATGGTCTTCCTTCATCCAAGACTATATTAGTGTGTTGTTCCTATCCTCAGGGCAAGCTTTCTAAGTTTAATTTACCTTCTGTTATTTGTTCGAGTACTTGTATGTTTGAATCCATTCACTCAAATGTTTGGGGTGTGCCCAGATTTCCTCTGTTTTAGGTCATCAATATTTTATTTTATTTATTGATGAATTCACTCATTTTACTTGGGTATTTTTTTCTCAAAAACAAGAGTGATGTTGCTTCTGTCTTTTTACAATTCCATGATATGATTGTGTGTCAGTTTAATGCTAAGGTTAAGAATTTTTATTCAGATGTTAGGGTGAGTTTAAAAATTACGCCCTTTTCTTGCTCAACATGGCATCATTCATAAATTATCATATCTGTTGAAACACCTTTCCACAATGATTTTGATTTGACAAAATTATTTAAATTAAATTTAATTCCTATGATTAAACCTTCCAACACATTAAATTTAAATGTGTTGATTTAATTACTACTAATGTGTTTGTTCAATGTTGAGTATTTAAATAAATAAGTCCAGAAGACATTAAAAGACCAAGGCCCAAAAGCCCACAATAGAAGGTCAAAGCCCAAGTCAACAGAACCAACTCAGCATCAGAACGCGGCCCAGCAAATGGAAGGATCCAGAGGAGCTTCGAACAACTTCGTGCAGAAGTTGCTGAGTCGAACAGATAGAAGACAGGTCAGCAGTTGACCTGAGTAACTTCGAGACAAAGCTGTTCCACTTTGGAAAAGTTTCAGAAGACGCAGGAAGCTGTCTGGAAGACTTTGCCATAAGTAGACAATCTAATGCCTACTGACCAGAAGTATTTGGCAACTAAAGAAGACAGAAAAAGCAACGTTCTCAGCCGAAGACACTAAGTACTGACGAGCGAAAGCGACAGCGAGCCATTTCCGTCCAACGGTTATTTCGAAATTTGAAATAACCGGTGCCTTAGATGTCACTATAAATAGGCCTCTCATTTGCTTCATTCGATACAGATCTTCACCAAATAGCAACTTGAAGTTCTGTGCCAAAGCAAAGCAAAGAAATCTTACACTCATTTTTATTTTGTGTAAAAGCCTAGATTGTTAATCATCTAAAGTGTTCTTTGTACTTAGAACAAAACATTTATCATTTCTAGAGAATAGAAGGAGATACTGAGTTGCTTGATTATAGCACTCAGTGGTAGAATAGTATTGGGTATAAGATATAGAGGAAGGTACTCTGTATACTCACTGACTATTGTAAGAGGTTTGTGCTCTACCTGAAAGAGCTCAGTAGTGGATTTAAAAGCTCAGAAGGATTTCGGGGACTGGACGTAGGCAGGAGGCCGAACCAGGATAAATCTACTGAGTAACACTTTCTAACTCTTACTCCTTATATACTTGCTTTGTACTGTGCCTAGTAAATCATTAAAATATATATACTGAGTTGTGTGGCTTGAGCACTGAGTTCAAGAGTAGACTTAAGTGCTATCTCCTGACTCAACAATAGAAGCAGTTTTAGTTACTAGTTAACTAAACTTGCCTCTGATCTCACTCAGCATCACTGTGCTAAAAGACTAAGTAAAAGTCTTAACTGAAAAAGAAGTCAGTCTTAACGAGAAAATTTGAAATAGTTCCTAACCCCCCCTTGGAACTAATTCTCTCACGTTACACGGGACCAACAAGTGGTATCAGAGCAGGTAGCTCAATGCATAAGATAAAACTATCTTGAGCTGATCCTCGTAATGGCTGCTAACAACACTCGTTTCCTTCCTGGAAATGAAACAACTCAGATTCTACCTGAGGGTTTATCTATCACTAGGCCTCCCCTATTCTTTGGGTCAAACTATACCTTCTGAAAGAATAGGATGAAAAATTTCATTCAGGCAACAAACATGAGTGCATGGCTAGCAATAGTCCAGGGCCCGTTTGTTCCCTATGAAATGGTTGACAACGTAAAACTTGTCAAGGAAGAGGCAAAGTGGACTAAGGATGACCTTAAGAAATTGCAAAACCACGCATTGGCTATAAGCATGCTTCACTGTGCTCTAGATCACTACTAGAAAATCGCTAATCTATGACGGAATACTGTGACGGAATTATTTCCGTCACAAAATTTAGACGGAATTCCGTCACTAAAATTTCCGTCATAGCTTGAGACGGAATAAAATTTTCCGTCATAATGAACTAGAGGGATAATTCCCGCGGTCATGCTTAACGGAATCCGAGACGGAAATTATTCCGTCTTAATGGATTGACGTTTTTAGAGACGTTTTTATTCATTCCGTCACAATGAAAAAGTAATTTTTATAATTTTACTTTATTTAAAATATAAAATAAAACCAAAAGATATATGTGTAGGATTTTATAAAATAAATATAATAATTTTAATTTTTTAATATATATCCATTACATGTCTAAAACCCATAGAACAAAGGGTAAATTACACCCATGGCCACTGAACTTATCCATTTTAACATTGTGGCCACTGAACTTCAGAGTAACAATATGGCCACCGAACTTTATACTTTTTAACACCGGTGGTCACTCAACGCATCAAAATGACCTTTTTGGTTTGAAAATAAAAAATCTGAAGAGTTAATGATATTCTAAGGAACATTAAATCTTAAAAATTTTCGTTTTGAGATCATTTAAGTGTTGTTTGGTTAGGGGAGAGAGAGTGAATTTTTAGAAAGAGAAAACTTCAAAAAATGTGATTTTGGAAAATAAAAAATGTGGTTTCATTGTAAATGTCGTAATGAACAACTTTAATTCTTGAATATTTTCAATTTGAGGTCATTAACAGTCATTTTACGGACTTAGTTAAAGTTGAGTGACCACCAGTGTTAAAAAGTGTAATGTTTAGTGGTCATACAGTTAAGAATCGAAGTTCAGTGGCAATGGGTGTAATTTACCCATAGAACAAATGCAGCAGTTCATTTCCCAATTTAATTTTAATCCGAACTTTTACCAATTTGTCCCCCAATTATTCCAATCTGATTCACAAAAGAAGGGTACGACCGTCATTTGGGTATTCCAAGCACATCACTAAAACGAGGCCGCTTAGAGGGATGTACCGTATACCTATTTCCGTCCCTCATTTGTGTCCATGTTTCTCTTTCTTCCTCATTTTCTCTGTTCTCTTCTTAACCCAACCCTAGCTTTCATGCTGCCGTTGTGGGGTTTCATGCTGGTAGTACCATGTTGTTTCTCTTAAGTAAGTTCTTTATACACACCCCTTTTTCATTTTCTATATTTTATTTGAATCTCTTCCTTCCGTAATTTACTGATATGAATGTGGTGATTAATTCATAGATCTGTTGATTTGGCGAATCCAGTGGTCATGTGACTTTAAGCAATCAAGAAACTGCAGTGCAAAATGGCAGTGTTGAGAAAGAACCAGAAATACAGTATGATTATGCTAGTGAGAAGTCTCGATCTCGTTGAATGTTGGATGAGAAATTTGATTTGGTATGGTTCTTCTCTTTGAACTATTATTTTAATTTCTTACTATATTTTTCTTCCTGCTATACATAATGCCTTATTTGGAGTCCTAGCCTTTTGATTCAACACTGCTCAAATTGGATCATGCACAAGGCCTGAAAGAATGTTGTTTTATTCGTATACTATAGAGGATGTCATTTTTATCCGTGCATTAACCCATGGCCCCTTAACTTTTCCTTTCTGTATGGCCCTAGAACTTCAAACCGGACATAAAAGTCTTTGAATTTAGCCCTTTACTAACATAAAAGTCCCTTAACCTTTGACCACTCCAACAATAGGTAACCCTCCATTGTAGAGCTGATGAAATTGATATTCTAAGCAATTTTAATTCCTGAACTTTTCGTTGTTTTGAGGTCATATCTAAGTGTTGTTTGTTTGGTTAGGAGAGAGACAGACTCTGATTGTTCAGAGTGAGATAGCTAAGAAAGTGGTGATTTGAAACATCAAAAACGTGGTTCTATAGGAAATGTGGTTCTAAACAATTTTAATTCCTGGACTTTCCTTTTTGAGGTTGTGAACGGGCATTTTGAGACTTTTTACTTTCATAAGGAACTTTTATGTTAGCACATATTAAAATATTCTCTTCTAAACATTCAGTTTCATGTACGTAGAATTTTTTTCACCTTGTTGATTATTTTTCTACATTGTGTAACCAGCCAGGGTGGCACTAAGATCATGATGTGAGGGTATAGCCGCCATTAATACGATAATGAGTGTAATGGGAATCAATCTTAAGACCTTGAGACCAGAGCCTTGTGTTGAGGGGTTAGCAAAACTTCAAAGCTATAACATTTCCACGTTATCTATTAATATTCTCTTGTGAAATGCATTAACTTAATTTTGTTTTCAGATACTCAACACCGGGTGGTTATTCTTCTAAAGCAGTTCATCCTATTGCACTTGGAAAGGTTATGAATATTGCCAAAATGATGAAGAGTACAATAAGATTTCAGGTAGTGAGTCAGCATAAGAAATCTGGAATAAGCTAGAGGTCACCTATGAGGGAACCAGCAAGGTCAAAGAATCAAAGGTGAATCAGCATATGAGATTATACGAGCTGTTCGAAATGAACGAAGGTGAAGGGATCTCTAAGATGAACTCAAGATTCACCAACATAATCAACGAGCTCAAGAGACTTGGCAAAAACTTCTCTGAAGAGGAGCAAGTCAAGAAAATACTAAGAAGCCTCCCTGAGAGCTGGCAGGCAAAGAAAACTGTTGTTGAGGAAGCTCAGGACTTGACCACCTACAAGTATGACAAGCTCATTGGATCTCTGCTGACCCATGAGATCTTAATGAAAAACTTTGAGGTCAATGAAAAGTCTGAGGACAAGAAGCAAAAATCTCTTGTCATGAAAGCAGACTCTACTAATGACAGCATGTCAGATGATGAAGAAATGGCCATGTTCACCAGAGAGATGAAGAGGTTGTTCCGGAAGAATGAGAAGTATGGCAAGAAGCCATTCCGAAAGTATGACAAGTACAAAGCTGAGCATAACGACAAGAAAAGCAGAAAGGAGAGCTCAAAGCCAATCATCTGCTTCGAGTGTCATCAGCCTGGCCATATCAAGTCAAATTGCCCTACACTCAAGAAAGATAAAAGAAACGACAAGAAGGCAATGGTGGCCACCTGGAGTGATAGTGACGAGTCATCATCCTCTGAAGCTGGCCCCACTGAGTCAGCAAACATCTGCTTTATGGATGATGAGTTTGCTGAGCCTTGTGTTTCTGGAAAGGGTGAACCCTCATATGCATCAGACAATGAAGAAGAAACCACTGAGGTAATATCTCTTCATGTGCTTAGGAATGAAATGATAAACGCACTGAGTGATCTTTACTCACTGGTCAAACGGTGTAACAAAAAGGTAAAGGCACTTAGTAGGCGATGTGATGAGATAGAAGAGGTCAAACTCAGTGACTTTCGACATCTCCTCCAGGACAATACCAGGCAAGATGAGAATCTAAAAATCATGCATCGATTTGTCACTGAGGTCCAATCAGATTCTAAAAAACTGAGAAAGGACATCACATCTATTCAAAACCAACTCAGGGTTCCGAATAAAAGAAATTCCCATCAGAACGCTCAGTACCAACGTACTGGTCAGCGGAGATAGAATCCCTAGCAAAATATCCAGTGTGACTTTTGTGGGAAGAATGGCCACACTACAAAAGTGTGTCGACACCGAGTGAAATATAATATATCACCTGTTGAGCCTAACAAACGAGGACCCAAAAAGATTTGGGTACCTAAAAGTAACTAGTTGTATTGCAGGTAGGCCTGAGGTGTGCTGAGAAGTCAAAGTTGTGGTACATTAACAGCGCATGCTTGAGGCATATGAAGGGTGATGAAACTCAGTTCATCATACTTGTGCATAAACGTGGAGGAAACGTAAGTTTTAGAGACAACAAAAAGGGTAAGATAGTTGGGTCAGGAACCGTTGGTGGTAACCTTACTATTGAGTCAGTCTCCCTAGTCAGAGGACTTGAATATAACCTACTAAGCATAGCTCAGCTGTGTGACAGCGGTAGGAAAGTTATATTTGATGCCTCTGGATGTCAAATACTCGAGGGTAAGACCAATGAGTTAATATTAACTGCCCCTCGTGTCGATAATGTCTTTATGCTGAATTTGGAAAAGAAGTTTTCAAAAGATATATGCTTAGTGTCAAAGGAAGAAATTTCCTGGCTATGGTACATGAGACTTGGTCATGTAAGCATGGACCTCCTGGCCAAATTAGCAAGAAAGCAATTAGTTAAGGGACTGCCCAAGCTTAAGTTTGAAAAAGATCAATTATGCAATGCTTGTCAGTATGGAAAACAAACTAGAAAATCTTTTCAAAGCAAAAACATTGTCTCAACCAATCGACTATTAGAGTTGCTACACTTGGATCTCTCCGGACCAGTCCAGCCGCTGAGCTTGGGGGGTAGAAGATTTTCCTTGGTTATTGTAGATGACGTTTCTCGGTATACTTGGGTCATCTTGCTCATTAGTAAGGATGAAACCTTTGAGATGTTTTCTACACTATGTAAAAAGCTTGAAAATGATAAAGACCTAAAAATTGCTCACATCCGAAGTGATAATGGTGGAGAATTCAAAAACCAATTGTTTGATGAATTTTGTAAAGCCAACGGCATTGACCATAACTTCTCTACTCCTAGAACTCCTCAACAGAATGGGGTAGTTGAAAGGAAGAACAGAACTCTGGTTGAAATGGCCATGACAATGCTGAGTGAGAATAGGCTTCCAAAGTACTTTTGGGGAGAAGCTGTTAACACAACATGCTATATACTCAATAGGGCTCTAGTCAGACCTATACTGAGGAAAACCCCATATGAACTTTAAAAATGATGAAAACCTAATATAAGTTATTTTCGTGCCTTTGGTTGTAAATGCTTCATTTTGAATACTAAAGACAATCTTGCAAAGTTTGATTCAAAGGCTGATGAAGCCATCTTTTTAGGCTACTCAACAAACAGCAAAGCATATAGAATTTTCAATAAACGAACTCAGGTTTTAGAAGAGTTTGTCCATATTGAGTTAGATGAAACTAACCCTGCAGAGAAGGTCAATTAAACAACTGAAGATGATCTCAGTCCAGCACCTGCTGACTTAAGCGCAACCACTGAGTCACTCCCTCAATGACTGAATAAAGGTAAAGACGAAACCAAAATCATTTTCACTGACCAATCTACACCTGCAGACATTGTTGAAACACAAACCACTGAAGCCATTACACTACCGAGAGAGATCAAAATTCCAAGAGGACATTCTGAAAGCAACAATCTCGATGCTATTGAGAATCACCTCATTACAAGAAATCAACTAAGGAGGTACCTCAACAACGTAGCCTTTGAACCGAAGAACTTTTCAGAAGCTGAGAACGATGAATTCTGGATGGGAGCTATACAGAAAGAGCTTGACCAATTCAGAAGGAATGAAGTATGGGATCTAGTGCCACATCCACAAAGTCAGAAGATAATAGGAACAAGATGGGTATTCCACAACAAACTTGATGCGCAAGGGAACATTATGAGAAACAAAGCAAGACTCGTTGCTCAAGGCTACAATCAGCAAGAAGGTATTGACTACGGTGAGACCTTTTCCCCAGTGGCAAGGCTAGAAACTATTAGAATACTATGTGCATATGCAATTTTTATGAATTTTAAACTGTTTCAAATGGATGTCAAGAGTGCATTTTTAAATGGAGTTATAAATGAGGAGGTATATGTTAATCAACCTCCAGTGTTTGAGGATCCAAAGTTCCCAAACCACGTTTATAAGTTCAAGAAGGCTCTGTATGGTCTAAAGCAAGCACCACGTGCTTGGTATGAAAGACTAACAAGCTTTCTGCTAACTAGAAATTATGTCAGGAGAAAGGCTGATACAACCTTATTTATAAAGAAAAAGGGTAAAGATACCCTACTGGCACAAATTTACGTTGATGACATCATATTTGGTGCTACTAATGAGTCTCTTTGCAAGCAATTTAGCCAGCAGATGCAAACTGAGTTTGAGATGTCTATGATGAGAGAACTCAACTTCTTCCTTGGACTTCAAATCAAGCAAGGCAAAAATGGCATTTTTATCAGCCAAACTAAATATGCAAAGGAAATATTGAAGAAGTATGATATGGAAACCTGTAAGTCAATATCCACCCCAATGGACACTGACACTGTCCTCTCTGTCGACGAAAATGGTAAGTCAATAGACAGCAAGTTGTACTGAGGTATGATTGGCTCTCTACTCTATCTTACGACAAGTAGGCCGGACATTCAGTTCTCAGTATGTTACTGCGCTAGATATCAAGCTAACCCTAAGGAATCTCATTACATAGCTGTAAAAAGAATCCTTAGATATTTGCAAGGCTCAATAAATGCAGGTCTGTGGTATCCCAATACTGCTGAGTTCACACTCCTTGGATACACTGATGCTGACTATGGACGAGACAAGCTGGAACAAAAAGTACCTCAGGAGGATGTCACTTTCCTGGAAGCAGTCTTGTATCTTGGTTCAGTAAGAAGTAGTCATCAGTAGCCCTGTCAACCACTAAGGCTGAGTACATTGCTGCTGGAAGCTGTGTTACCCAAGTTCTTTGGATCAAGCAATAATTGGATGATTATGGAGTTAAAACGAAAACAATCGAAGTCAAATGTGACAACAAAAGTGCCATTGACTTATCAAATAATCCAATCCAGCACAGCAGGATGAAGCATGTCAGTATAAGGCATCACTTCATCAGAGACCATGTACTCAAGGGTGAGATTAAGCTGACCTATGTCCCAACGGATGAGCAGCTTGCTGATATCTTCACGAAGCCACTGGCTCGTGAGCAGTTCAGCATACTGAGAGAAGCTATCAGTATGTTTAATCCTCTTCAATAAATTCTGTGTACCATACTGAGTGATAAAACTATGCTGAATGCTTTGTGATGACACTGAATAGATGTTCTAGGGTTTGCACACGTACTAGGGGTAGTGACTAGGATGACGTAGGTAATCATGATTAAGGAACCATGTGCCATAATTAACATTAAATGTCAGGATAAAATGCTCCTGAGTGGTTTGAATTCCCACTGTTATATTGACCTATCAAATCACTCCCTACCGGCTATAAATAGTGAAACATTTTTACCCCATTAGTTTTTACGCTTGAAATTTGCACTGTTAACTCAAGAACACCATGTCTTCTGAAAGAACTTCCACCTGCAGAACCGATTCATATGAGGATAGATCCTCTAACATAAATCCCTCCTCACCGGAGGATGAACAGAAACTGGATTATGGGTACTCACCTGAGAACCCATCCATTCATGGCCAGCATGATCAAGTCATGTCTGAAGCTAGTGTTCTGGAACAACATCAGCATGCTGAGCCTTCTACACTGAAGAGGAAGAAAAAAAACAAAGCTCCAAAGGAACGAACCTTTAGCCCAGCGTATGATAAGATTGAGAACTCTAAGATTAACATTTCAAGGTTCTTCTCACTAGATTTTGTCAAGACCGATGAGCCCTTCTGTCAGTGGATTGCTGACAACGGTTAGGAAACGCTCTTTGGACTGCCTGGAACAACTTATCTAACACTTGTCACTGAGTTTTATAGCAATCTTATAATTGCTGATGATGACATCGATTATATGGTGACCTCAGTAAAAGGCACCAAGATCTTCATCACCCCAACCTACCTGACTAGATTGCTGAATCTGAAAGCCAAGGGTACCAAAATAAGAAGAGTGGGAGATGAATAGGACATCAAGTATGACACTAACTACTGCAAGCCGAAGGGCTTCGTAGGTGAAGTTTCAGCAACTTCTCTCTCCCAACCTCAGAGTTACATCCTGGCTAACTTTCTTTTCCCAAAAATCAATTCCACAACATCTGCCTCAAACTTTGAGCAATGTTTTGTGTGGCATATACTGGAAAAGAAACCTTTGAACATGCATGTCTTTCTGATCAGCACGTTTCAAAGAAGCGCTAGACAACTCAAGATGGGATCACTAATAACAGCCATCCTTGCTGACTATAAAGTGAGCTTTAAAAAAGAAGTCAGTCACGTCGGGACTGAGATCACTGCTAAGATTCTCAACAGTCTCAGATACAACATACCTCAAGTGCCGAAGAACAAAAAGGGTGAGGTTGCTTAAGATGCTGAGGATGAACAACCCAGTAAGCGGAAGAAAAGAAAAGGTGATGCAACTTAGACACCTCAAGATAAATCTCCAAGGCTAGCAACCAAGAAGGTCAGAGTCTCTTCAAGCAATTCTGAGCCGACATCTGCTGAGAAAACGCAGAAAAGAGCTGCCTCTGATAATCTACCCGATGGTGATCAACCTCTGAAGAAGAAGACTACCTTCAGAGTTAAAGTGCTGAATCCAACACCACTGGACTTTTCTGTTCCTGAGGACTCATTCTTCCTCCAAACATAAAGAGTAACTGTCGAGGAAACTCCAGTTACAGCCTTCGCTGCTGAACAACAAGTCCCTACTGCCTCCTCTATTCCTTCCACTACTGAGCCAACAGCTGATCCAATCCATACTGAGCAGCGGATTGAAAGTGAAGGAGTACGAGCTCCTGAGGAGGAAACCTCAGCTGCTGGAGAGCAGCCTGAAGGTGAAGGAATAAAAGCTTCTAAGAAGGAACCAACAGCTCAGCAACCAGAAATTCCTTCCCTCCAGTCACCTGACTCCATTCCTACTGACTCTTCCAAACATCACAAGCACCATCATGAAGCAGTAGAGAAAAGAGAGAAAAGAGGTTTAAGAAGAAGTCTAGCAGAAAACCTGAAGTCTATCCTCTTGATGATGAATCACCTCCTCGTCAAGATGTTGTTGACCCCACCAATATAGACTTCGTCTTCTTCACCAGCACACCTCGTATTGAGCAACAAGCTCAGGAAAAACAAGCATTTGTTTCTGGTGCATAGGAACATGCCAACTCTGAGCCCAACATGGGCCCTCATTCTTCCGACACTGCTGCTCTAACTGACCATTCCTCTGAGCAAGTGATCGATGTTACTATTGCTCAACTCAACACTAAGCAAGTAAATAAAGGGACACCTGCTCTAAATCAAGTTGATTCTGAGCAAGTGATAGACTTGATTGCTGCTCCATACACTTCCATACCTGAGCAGTCAGTACCTGAGTCCTCTACTGCTACTGCCAACATGTTAAATATTGAACAACAAGCACACATTGACTCTCTAACTCTTGTCCAGCAACATTCAATTCCAAATCAGTCTACTGGAATGGACAAGGACCCGGCTGCTGAGACTTCAATGGGCCATGAAGATGCTGGCTCGGACCCATTGTCTTTTCATAATGAAACTAAGACTGGGCAAAAGACACTCCTCTCTGCCTTTGCCTTAGTCAAAGACATGAACAAGTCCCAAGCCTCAGCGTCTGCTGATGGGGTGTCCGGTAGAGCGGTAAAATATAACAATAAGTGTGTGTTAGGGTTATGGATGTAATCTTTCTAAGTGCTCTAACTCTACTGGATGCTACTACGTAGGGGCAAGTGTACCCCGTCGTATCAAGTAATAATCCGGTTAAGACCGGGTATCGAATCCACGGGATTTATATCTACAAGTATTAAACTACTCGGTTTTACACGTTATCTAAGCGGTGAGTACTTTAGTTGGTTGGGTGACAAGTATAAACTACTCCTAAACTATGGGTGAGACAATTTTCATGTATTTCAAGCCCTCTTAAAGTGATACGGGTGATGATGAGTTATAACCTATGACAAACAACACGAAATATATACGATTAATGATTGACTCTTGCAAAGATGACTATTTATAGACCGAACAACTCCGTGAGGTTCTAGAGTCGTGATTTCCCCGTAAGGTGACTCTAATTCTTAGGATCAGAAACTAGGGCCCGTAAGTTCCATGACTCGTCATTCTTACGGTTTCCGGTTTGTCAACTCCGGTGAGGCAACACCTATGTGATTCCTAATAGATTTCGGAGCTCGTAAACGACCTACACAATAATCAATTATAAGTATCAAAACAAGTAATAAACATTAACACGTATAGTGAAAATGGAATCGTAAATCATGTATTATAAATATGGAATACGAAAGTACGGGATACAACCAAGCCTAGTACATAGAAAGAGTACAAACTAATTAACAAGTAGAAGGGGGAGGAGAATCGGCCCTTAAGACTAGCTAACCGGACTCAAAGTCGTCTCTTAGGACTTGGAGGTGGAACTCTCGAGCTTGGTGAATGCAGATGAAGCGGAACTTCGGTGGAGTAACGGGAGGATTATCAAGCTCTCAAGGTGTGAGGAACTCTAATACATGGAAAATTGAATACTGAAATGAGTGCTAATCACTTGTACTTATACATCAAGCTCGAGGATAGAATCGTAAATACACAAGTTGCATTATTTCTGCATTTTTCCCAGGACACGCCCCGCGTGGACAGGCAGGCGCCCCGCGTGTTTGCCCATTCCGTTGACAATTTCCTGCATGAGGATCAAATTCAGGCCTAATGTCATGAACACGCCTCGTGTGGACAAACATACGCCCCGCGTGTTTGCCCATTCCATTGATAATTGACTGTGTGTGGATCAGAATCAGACTGGTTGTCATAACCACGCCCCGCGTAGGTTGGAGTACGCCCCGCGTGATTAAGTCTCTAGGGTTTAATCGCTTGAATCATGTCTTCGGCGCCTCGCGTGGCTTGGAACATGCCCCGCGTACCTGAGCTTCTGAAACTTTAGATTGAAAAATTGCTCCTGTATGCCCCGCGTATTCGTAGAGATGCCCCGCGTGTGTCGGTGGATTTTACTCCTTTGCTTGTACCTGCGAAATACAATTCTTGACAGCCGAGTTAGTTTGACGCTTATTTTTTCGAAATTGACTTAAAACAAAGGAAATTAGTAAAAAGCATAAAATTTATTTTTATTTTGTTATTTTATTAAAAACACACTATTTTTGTAATTAAACTCACTTATTTAGTCCATAATTAAACCGTAATTCACGCTAAAAGATAGGGACAAAATGCCCCTATCAACCTCCTCGGACTTTAAAGTTTTACTTGTCCTCAAGTAAAATAAATCGAAAGACAAGGGATTGAGACAATTAAGAAACAAACTTCCGGTTGTTTTTACCAAGTGCGTGGTTTCGAAGCTACAGTTTTACGCAAAGTTTTCGGCAAGTACTTACGCAAGCGAATGAGCGACCAAAACTTAGTCGAAACCTCCATAATCAAACTTAATAGGCAATATTAACGGGGATCGATTATCTTTTGAGAACCCGATTGTACCTCACCAAGGGATTTCACTCTTACGCTCAAATTTTGGTGGGTCGGTGTTTTTGCGCTCTCCTTTGTACTTACTCGAAGTCACTTTGAGTTTGCATTTTCATCCGGGTTTTTCCTCCTATATTATGGTTTAAGCAATATTAAAAATGAACCTGGAGGGGGGTTGTAATGTGGGTGGTTTTTTTAGTGGTTAATTTTTAGAAACTCGAGTCCAAACACCATTTTGATGATCTCATCATTTTTTTCATTTTGGCCTTAGCAAGCTTGTAAAATAAAACTTGAAATTGCTCGGCTAGAGCTTGAGAATGCCTTTTTGCTCTTTATTTTTATTATTATATATTTTTTTCTTTTTCTTTTGAGAGCGGCACAAAAACGATTTCGAAGACTTATTGTGCTTACTTGTTAAGGCCTTGGTTTGTTTCGGGTAATTCTGATGCGGTTGATTTTATTGGTATTTGAACAAGAGGAAAAAGGGTTAAATGTTAAAAAGGTGTTAGCAAAGAAGTCGTTTATTAGGCTCGAGGGGGCTTCCTAAAGGTTAATGAAAATGAGAAAAATAATTAAGAAAGGAATTAGCCTAAGTGGGTCCGTTTTATCATCTATTGCCCTTTTTACCAAAACAAGTGTACTTAACCCGGTATTAGATGCAAACTCTATGAGTCGAGTGAAGTCAAAGCTCTTAAAAAATTGTGAAAGAAATAGAGTTCTCGTACGGACTCTTTTAGGCTCAAAAATACCTCACAAGAATTTCGGGTTAAATTGTGTACTTTCAAGTTCTCGTAAAATTTTCAAAAATCCTGTTTTTATTGCCTTTTTAAATTTCATTATAGAGATAACTTGTGGGTTAGGACTCAATGCTTTTGTTTAGTACGAGTCTTGGCTTTGCATAACTTCAAAATCAAGACTTAAATTTCTTAATTAAACCGATCCTTTATGTTTTGATGTATTTACCTTTGACGACAAATAACGGAACTTTTAATTATTGTTCGTAGAAGGTGGTGTGTTGGGTAATTTATGAGCCAATAAATGAGTTTAATTATTTTTGTTTATTTTATTTTTATTTTTGTTTTTGTTAGTGCAAAACAAACTGTAAGTGCGGGGTTGCACGGCCCTCCGCGTGATTAAAATGACCTGTATTCCAAAGACGTCGCAAAAGAAATGAAAACAAAAACAAAATGAAAAATAAAGATGGAATTGATGAGAAACAAGGACCTTAGAGGTCTGTTCTTACGCGAGGCGTACCCAAGGGGGCGCTCCGCGTAAGAGATGTATTTTGTGTGATTTTGGGGCAGAGACTCGGATACGCGGGACGTGCCCAGAGGTACGCTCAGCGTAAACCGAGTGGAAAACCGTTATTGAAAGGAAAAGGTGGTTCACGCGAGGCGTAGACAGGGGTACGCTCCACTTAAACCATATTTATGCATGCAGAAACAGAAAAAACGAACACGTAAACAACGAGTTAGGGGAAAATAAATGAACAAAGCACAACTAGAGACGGGAGGACAGAGAAAATTATATTAAGATAAACGAAACAAAATAAAATACAATAAAAACACGAAAAAGAAAACAGGAAACGGAAGACATAAAAACGGAAATGGAAAAACGCAGGGACATAAAATCATAAAAACAGAAAAATAAAAACATAAAGAAATTATGGCGGAGGCGGAGGAGGATGGCCATGAATGTTGAAGTGAGTGAAGAAGGTTGTGGTGAAGGCGTCGAAGTTTTCCCGGTCCACTTGCCTTTGGGCCTCGAATGTGTCGAAGCGAGTGGCGCGGGTGGCTTGGTCCATGAGGCGATGGGCCTCTAGGGTGTCGAAACGGGTGGCGACGTTGGCCTCGAGGGTGTCAAACCGGGAGTTGAAATTGTTGGGGTTTAATGTCCTATAGACAATTGTTCTAGGATATAAACCAGATGTAAATGAATTGTTCTTTATGTCATTTGTTTTAATAAGATATGGTTTCATAACTATATAAAGGCAACCTCTTTTAAAGAAATAATAAGTCTAATAAAAGGAAATCCCTAAGTTTATTTAAAGTGATTATAAAGTGTTCATACAAGCATGAAGTGAGACGAAACATTATAATAAACTAATAAACTTAAAACCACCCCAAGTCAAATGATATGTTTTGAATAGGGTTTGATATAACAATATTGAGACTTGCGTGTAACAATGTTTTCTATCAAGACAGAGAGCTGATCTCACAAGCTTCAGATATGCAGATATCTGGACAGTTACATGGATCCAATGAAAGGGGTTCATTAGGATTGGGGACCCGACTTGAGATAACAGGATGGATAGATTTATCCTTGTTCATCTTATTGATATTAATAGGTATAAGTAATCATAAGACTCAAAGGAATGTTAATTAGTGATTCTAGATTATGGAATGTGATGCTTTGATCCTGCTGTAACACGATCCATAACAGGGATGACTCTGGGGGGTGTACGGCAGACGTTGGGTATCACAAGAAGTAAATGCAGGATAGTTATACATTGGATTGAGCATTTGTCACTCTTGATAAATGGGAGATGTCACGTCCGGATCTAAATTTCTAGAATTTATACCTTGATAGTAATATATATTATAATTATTAGGTGTATGATTTTTATTTGGTGCTGTGGAAAAAATTTGGAGTTAATTTGATGGTTTTAGGTGTAAATTAAAAGTTTAGAGTAATTTTTAAAAGATTATAAAAAGATGGAGAATCAAACCTGATATTTTCCATATTTGAGATATATATCTCAAATCGTGTTAGGCGGTCATCATCATCACCCAGGAATTTCTTTTATTTTTCATTTCTTTTCTTTTTCTAATCCTTTCTGATTTATCAGTTTTCTCTGAACCGTTTTTCCACCGTTTTTTTTTTTATTTACGGAGATTCGACCGTTCGAATCACTCGAAATTGGAACCATAGCATCCTTATGCATAGATCTAAGTCCTAACAGAAGAGTTTTTGCGTTTCGGTAGTGTTTGGGTCTTAGACAGAATTTAGCGGCGAATCGATCGAGTGTATTTTCTTCAATTAATAGCCAAGGTAAGGGTTTATACAAGTATTTTGTAAATTGGAGTTTTTCACGATCTTGCTTTTATTGTGAATGGTTCAAATGAAGCTATTGACTATGCTTCTATGTGAATTTCAGATTTTACTTGATTATATTGATTTAAGGCTCAATTTGGTTGATTTACATATATACATATATGTTTTTGGTTTCAATGTATATATATTGAATAAAATGAATTTGATGATTTCTTACGAATTGTTTTTGGATTGAGAAATCTGTTGCGGTTATTGTTGTTATTATTTTGGATTGAAGTCCAAATATGATTTTTATGATACAAAAGGGCTAATTGAAGCCAAATGTTTTATGGTTATGAAATAGTTTGGAATTTGATTGTGAAAGGAAATTTGAGTACGTTATGATTTTATGATTTTATATATCCATCGAGAGTTATCCGGATCGGTGGTTTTATATTTGAAGACCATGTTCAGTGAGGGACATGACCTATGTACACAGTCTGAAGACCTATTGGGTATGGCAGCGAAGTGTCGGGTAAGACCATATGGGATAGGCAATGTTAAGAGACATCTCGACTATATATGTGGTTATGGATTGATACTTAAGGGGAGAAACTCGAGGATGGATACAATGTTTTAAGTTCATTTGGATTATGTTTTCGGTTATGATTGATTTTGATATAAGGTTTTGAACTCAAGAATGGATACAAGATTATATATTTTTGGTTTTTGGTTTACTACTTTAACTATATTATGAACTTAAGTTTTGAGTATATTTTATAAGGCTTTGATTAAATCCCTAGCTATGTTAAATAAAGTTGATTTTTATAGCTGATAGTTTCTTACTGAGATTTTTGTCTCACCTTTTTAAATGTTTTAATGTTTTTAGGTGAGAAAGTACAGGATATAGAGAAGGTTATTAACTGTTTAGGCGAGGTTTTGAAGTGGCTGCTTATTGTTAGAATTATGGTTAGAACTTTGATATTCCAATTGTAATATAATATGATATTGAGATAAATTGAAGACTCCTAAGTATTGATTATGATCTTTCTATTTCACGTCCGATGCCGATTGAGGTCGTTTAGGGTCGGATGTGACAAGAGATACGTCCAAGGATCGCTTGTGGAAGACTTAACTCTAAATCCTTGCAAGGTGATAGCTTAAGACTTGAAATGAAGATTTCACTTAACCTATCTAATTGGAGTTAACTCGGCCTGTACAAGTAAAACGAACGTCTCGCTATATGTGACTTGGCATTGCCCATAGTCATAAGATTCTGTTCAAGGATGTAGTTGACAAAGGATCGAATTATACTGTAACTAATACGGAAAGGTCAACGACAGAATCAATCTGTCTTCTTATAGCTCTGGGGGAATGTTTCGGATCTGCCAATCACAGTTCGCGTACTCATTCCGTTATACAAAGATTAAATATAATTATGAGAAAATTAATTTAATAGTTGTATACAGCTAGAAGCAATAAGAACCTAATGGGTCACACATAAGACTTGGAACCCAAAAGAGAAACAGATGTTAATTAATTGACGGAAGCCCAACTGAGTCCACTAAGGCCCAGTAGTATAGGGGGGCGATTTATATATAATAAATACATAAAGGAATTAATTTAATTTAATTAGATTATGATTATGAATTAAATTAATTATGGGATAAACAAGTTTGGAGGTTTAATGAGATTAAATTGCTTCTATTATTATCCTATCAATAAGTTATTATTATCTTTATATTTAATATAATTATAGATAATAACAATAAGAATTTTATTCCGAATTAAATTCTTATTCAGTAACCTAATTATATCTGACTAGGATTTAGATGGAAGAGGCTATATATACCCCCTTAACTGTGAATTTCGGCCAACCCTAGTCTCTCCCGCAGACTGAGAATTTCGACCCCTACAGTAGAGGACGGAATTCCACCGATTGCTTCCGAATCAATTGATTTCATCTCTTTCTTTTTCTCCTTGATCTTGTGTTGATGAATTAGAGACAATCTATCTTGATTGCTATTACTTGGTTGAGTTCTAATCGTTTACTTATATGTTTTGTTATGTTCATGAATGTAGAAAAGACATACAAAAGGAGAAATTCGTTTTGCTTCTCCTACATCAAGTCAGTTCATGATTTCGCGGATTCCCGGAGATTGAACCGTCAGATCGTCGCTATGTTTGGACAGGAACTTTTAGACATATTCTTCCACGTTTACACCGTTGGGATTGTCGTTCGGAGGTCTGGAAAGTCTGTTCGGGTAGGGGCAGATTGGTAGAAAGTTTCCATCTCTTTTGAAGTTGTGGGCACTTCGTTTGCAACGGTAGATTGATCGTCATAAAGGTATTTATGTTCAATCCCTCCTTATATGAAATAACGATTAACTGATCTTGGGAAAAGGAAATAGGTAAAAATTTTATATTTCCGCTGCCAAACGTTTGCCTATTTTCCTTCAGTGGTATCAGAGCATGCGTTAAATCTGTTATTTCATATATGAAAATAAAAGGGTTTTCAATCAGATTGAATAGATTTATTGTTAGGTTAATTAATCAATTTGATTCGGTTAATTAATCTAAAGATAAATGGTTAAGATGAGATTAAGATATACGTGTTTTGTGGATTAAGGGTTTAACCGTTTGAATCGTTAAAAGAGTTAATTCGATTAATCTTTGAAAAAATTTGATTTTATTAACGATTTAAAAGAAACTGTTAGAATCGATTAATTAGATATATATTTGGAAAAGGTTATATAAATATAAACTAAGTTTTATATATATATTCGAAATTAAAATTTAAGTTTTTAATTAAAAGAGTTTTGATTTAAAACAGAGTTTTAGTTTATATAAAACAGAATCGATCAAAAGTTCTGATTTGAAAATAAATTAAAGTTTTGATTTAAAAAAAATAAAATAAATTGAAGCTGTGTTCGAATACAACATTATCTGCTGTATTCGAACACAGCAGTTGGACTATGTCCAAATAGTCCAGGAGTTGGACAATGTCCAACTCCCATTCCTGAGTCCGACTCCCTTGAGAGTTGGACTCTCAATCTCGCAGATACGATCCACGATGGGGACGAACCCAGTTTTCGTCCCCGTCACATTTGGTTGCCAATTTTAATTTTTCCTAAATACTTTGGATTTTGTGAAAATTAAAATTAATATATATAGAATTAATTGATACACATGATTTAATTGTTGTCTATTTTAAATTGTATAGATTGAATTCAGTTGTCTAATTAAGATGTTTTGATACGGTTAATTAGATAAACTATTTCATTGATACAAAATTAAAAATTTAGAAACAACGAATCAGCCCATATAAATTTATTAATCGTTATAATTAATAAAAGGATATGGTAATGGTATGTGTTTTAATTTGATTTTGCAAACCATTTTGTGCTTAATAAATATACTTGATATATTAGTTAATCACTTTAAACGATTTTGGTAAAATGATTAAACACAATGATTTATAATCTCTCGTCTTAAAAGTTTTGTGTTCTGGAATTGATTTTACAAAGTTTAATTATTTGTATGTGATACGGTTGAATTAAACACTTTAAATAATCTTGGTAAAATAATTGAACACATATAATTAATATTTTGTATAGTTGTATTTTGAAGTGTCTAATTAATTTATATTTGATATACTTTAATTAAGATAAAATATAGATGATACAAAATTAATTAAAGATTAATTAGATAGTAAAGTTAATTAAAGGACTAAATTGAAAATGTAATTAATCTAAAGGATTAATTTGATTAATTTAAATATTACATAAAGGGTTTATGTAATCAACCAATTAAATTTATTTAATTGAGTCTTTGCATGTTTGGAGTTATGAACATATTTGGACCCTCTATAATAGTTATTTAGTCTTTTGGTATTTTTGGAAAATAGGACCTGCGTGTTCTGCCTTATCTACTCTCTATTGTAATTTCTCTTCTCATCTAAGTCCCTTCAAATTAGTTGAAGTATTTTTTAGTAGTATAGAAATTGATGTTGATGTAACTTCAAGGCGCCAAGGAAAAGACGGAGGACCTGGAGGATAAATATGTAATAGTTAGTATTTACCCTAGGGTGACCTTTATTCCGTTTCTGGCTCAATGGAATAATTTAGATGATATGTCCATAACTACCAATGTAAATTGTCTTTGTCTGATGTATGCTAAAGCAAATCAAGACTATGTTAGATTATGAGACTTAAAATAAAAATCTCTCGCTAATTAAAAGTTAAGTAAATAAGCAAGTTATTAAAATCAGTTGCCCCTCCCTAATATTATAATTCAGCCGGCAATACTGGGGGCCTTTGGGTTGTTGAGTAAACTCAAGCTCGGGGTCTTATGGTAACACCTGAATTATCGAAAATCGTTTTTTCATGAATATGGGGTAATACTTAAATTAGATTATGATAATTGGATGGGTAAACTCATGTTCTCATAAACTAATGCGCAATATGGTTGGGATTAATATGAATAACATATTAGTTACTAATGTGCTTAGTAACCCAATAACCTAGGAATCACATTGTTGATGTGATTGATTGTATGAATCTACCTAACAAATGAGACTAGCTTGTTGAGTAAACTCAAGGTGAAATTTCAGGAGTTAGGATCCTAGCTCACTAAAGGATTTGTGAAATTTTTCGAATTAATATGGAGGGCTATTAATTTGGCAAAATAGTGGGAGCAATTTAAAATGAATTAAAAGACCTATAATTTTAAATTGATATAGTTTAAAGCAAATGAATAAACATACGTCACTCTATCTCACTCTCAAGTTAAAGTAAATACTCCGAATCATCATATCTAAAATGGATCTACATAATATTTTAACCGATAACAAATTGAATAGTTCAAAATTCACCGACTACTTTGGCAAACTCAAAATTGTTTTGAAGTTCGAAAAGATTGAGCATGCCGATGCCCAATGCCCTAGTAGATGATGCTCCTGTCAAAAGATTGATGTTTATTGGAAGCACCAATCAGATGACGAACGTACAGGATGTATCACACTTGCAGCTATGGCACTTTGTGTCAAGACGATTGACTACATCACCGAAGCTTTCTAGTATTAGATTTGAATTAAGTGTTGACTTAGTTCTGCAGATTTATTCATAAGCTCATAATGAATAAACTCAAAGACCTCTATAGAAGAGCTCTTGAATATGCTCAAGTCAGTTGAGCCCAAATCTTAAGAAAGTGATGTCAGCACTTGGTATTGAGGGATCTCACGAGAGAAAAGGGAAGTTTCCCAATTCTAAAGAACCCAAGTCAATAAAAGCAAGTAGGGAATGCCACCAATATGGTAAAGTAAGGAAATGGAAGAAGAAATGTAATGAAGTACCCAGACTCTCTCTAGAAGATGGGTCAGGATGGTGTTTTTACATTTGGAATTAAAAGATAGATAATTCAACCTACTTGTGGGGATTAATTTAATTTAAACAATTATAATTAGATTATTAATTAAATTAATTATGGGATAAATAAGTTAGGAGGTTTAATGAGATTAAATTGCTTCTATTATTATCCTATCAATAAGTTATTATTATCTTTATATTTAATATAATTATAGATAATAACAATAAGAATTTTATTCCGAATTAAATTCTTATTCAGTAACCTAATTCTATCTGACTAGGATTTAGATGGAAGAGGCTATATATACCCCCTTAACTGTGAATTTCGGCCAACCCTAGTCTCTCCCGCAGACTGAAAATTTCGACCCCTACAGTAGAGGACGGAATTCCACCGATTGCTTCCGAATCAATTGATTTCATCTCTTTCTTTTTCTCCTTGATCTTGTGTGGATTAATTAGAGGCAATCTATCTTGATTGCTATTACTTGGTTGAGTTCTAATCGTTTACTTATATGTTTTGTTATGTTCATGAATGTAGAAAAGACATACAAAAGGAGAAATTCATTTTGTTTCTCCTACATCAGGTTAGTTCACGATTTCACGGATTCCCAGAGATTGAACCGTCAGATCGTCGCAATTTTTGGTCAGGAGCTTCTAGACATATTCTTCCACGTTTACAACGTTGGGATTGTCGTTCGGAGGTCTGAAACGTCTATTCGGGTAGGGGCAGATTGGTAGACAGTTTCCATCTCTTTTGAAGTTGTGGGCACTTCGTTTGCAACGGTAGATTGATCGTCATAAAGGTATTTATGTTCAATCCCTCCTTATATGAAATAACGATTAACGGATCTTGGGAAAAGGAAATAGGTAAAAATTTTATATTTTCGTTGCCAAACGTTTGCCTATTTTCCTTCAAAAATGGGCCCGATCTTGCCGTTGGTTCCCCTCCAAGATGTCCAACCGAGCATAGATCGATTGGAAGTCGGGGTTGGGAGGTGGGCTAAAGTTGAGGCCAAAGTCCGAGTCCCATTCGTCATCCGCTTATTGTTGGCCGGCCCCCGAATTCTCACCCGGACCGGAGCGACGGCGTTTAAGGGTTTGGAAGGCATTTTTATCCAAGGGGCGAGGGTCGTAGTGGGGAAGGCGATCAAGGGTGGTGGTGCCAAGAGCGGAGGTGGCATAGACGGTGACTAAATGCCCCAACCCGAGTTTGGCACGCTTCCGGGAAGGCATTTTGTGGAGCATGTTGGCAACAAGGTAGGAGAGATCGAAAGTAAGGCCATTCTCGCAACAATAAAGGGCAAGAAGCTCAAGCTTGTTGACCTTGTTGGCTTCGGATTTCCCCGAGAAGTAGTAAGTGATGAAACGATGGAGGAGGTAGAGGACGGGGTCGCGGATGCTACCCAGGTGGAGGTTGGAGACGTCATAAGTGTCCGACCCGGTGATGGTCATCCAGAATTCGCGGGCAGCGTCATCGATGGGCCAATGAATGGTGTCGGGATCCGTTTGCATGGTGAAATGGGTGCGGATCTAAGCCGTGTCGATGGAGTGGGGTCGGTTTTGAAGGCAAAAGGTGAAGAGGGCGGCACTGGGGACACCGTTGGAAGCGAAGGAAGTGTAGAATTCTTGAACCAATGATGGGTACACGCAGTGGCGTGCATAATAATGGGGGTGCCATCCGAGGGCACGAAGGTGATCCTCGAAGGCACGACGAACATCAAAATGGTCGAGCACACTGGAGTCGATGTAGGGGAGAGTCATGACATTGGAAGAGGCGATAGTTTGGTAGGTGAGCGCCTCCCCTTCAGTGAGAATGTGAAAGGGGGCATTGTATTGGCGGGTGAGAGGTGGTGTTGCCTCACGTTCGGGTGGGGGTGGTGAATATGCTTGGTTGGAACGGGAGGAGCGGGGGATGGGATTCGGCGGCTCGCTTGCTTCGGGTCATGGTGAGGGGGAGTGAGTTAGATTTAGGAGAGAATTAGGAAGTTGGAGTGAGTGTGAGGGAGGAGGGGAGGAAGAAATAGGGGGTTTAAATAGGTAGGGGGCTGGGAATCCAAAGGTTTTTCGGATTTCCAGGGGGTACGCGGGGCGTGAAAGGGCTACGCCACGCGTATTCCACCTCCTGACCAATTTTTGGTCCAATAAGGCCAAGGCACGCGGGGCGTGTATGGGGGTACATCCCGCATACTTTGGTCTTTGACCGAAAAGTGGTGGAAGGATGGATGGTACGCGGGGCGTGCCTAGGGGTACGCCCCGCGTAGAAGATGGAAGTTGAATAATTTTTGCCGTTTTGTTTAAAGATATTTTTAATTTTTATGAGTTTTGATGGTTTTTAATTTTTATGGGGTTAATGAGTAATTAGGGTGGTGATTAAATGAAAAATTAATGATGGAGGGAGGTTAATTTATGTTTGAATTTGAAATTTAAAGGGGGTGATTGGTGGGAGAAGAGGTGGAGTGGAAAAATGGAGAAAGAAATGGGGAAATGGGGAAAGTGATGTGAGTGGTGGAAGAGAGAGATGGAGTGTTAGGGTGGTGAATAGGGGGTAGGGTGTCATGGGGAGTTGATTTTTGTAACTCCCCAAGGATACGCGGGGCGTAGCATGGGGCACGCCCCGCGTAACCCTTTATTTTCAAGGAAGTGAGGGAACCGAAAAGGACGCGGGGCGTGGTATGGGGTACGCCCCGCGTAACGTGCTTTTTAGCACCAAAAATTGAGCAGGAGCTTATCTACGCGAGGCGTACCGGTATGTACGCTCCGCGTAGATGTTTGGATTAAAAATGGGATTTGATTTTTTTTTTACGTTTTGGTGTGTATTTAAAAATGGACGAAACGTGAAAACCGTAAGAAAACGAAAAAAAATTGGAAAGAAGATGAAAATACACACGAAGAAAAATAAAATTAATTTGAAAAACGTATATGATACATATAGACAAAAGGTTTGGAAAATGCAAACCGGGGCTACGTTTATAGTCGGAGTAGCTCGACTTTCTCGGCGGGTGTGCTTATTGCAAGATATCCGAATCAGAGCCCGATGGATCCGAGCTGTGACTGTTAAGAAGAGTTATTGCTTGCCCGGATTCTCTATTCTTAGCCCGCAGGTTTTGCTCGGTATTGGTCGGGAGAGTTCCTAGCTGTCTCTCCTATTGTTGTCGGTTTAAATGAGTCACTTGGTGACTTAAATCCCTACAAAACACTTCATTGTCGGCAAGACGGGTTAGAATGTCCTTCAACAAGGTTGGGCATTCCGACCGCCGGGGGCATTTTGGGATTGCCCTAGCCCGTTCTCCCTATATTCTTGGTGGAACTCGGGTGGGGGCCTCAATACGTTATTGTTATTACCGTATGACAGATTAGGATGTTGGTATCGAGGTCTCCACCCGTTATCGTTATATTGTGGTGGTTAAGATAGGAGTTAGAGTTAAGAGTTGTACCTTTGGTTACCTCCTACGTAACTTACGTTCTCGGTATCACCGAAAAAAGGGGTGCCAGTGTTGCAATTTCTTCCGTCGTGATCACCACCACAATGATTGCACATCAGGACCTGTGCATCTTTGTTGAGGCTCAATTGTGCTATTAAAGCGTCTAGTTTCTTGTTCATCTCAACCATAGAACCCTTTGAAGCCTCCTTTTCCATGGCGAACGCTTGATGTCTCGGGGGTCTGGCAAGCCGATCTTCTTGCCATTGAACGCTTTTTCTCACGAGCTCATTGATGAGCTCATATGCTTCGCTTGCTGATTTTCTGAACAGGTCCCCACCTGCTGTGGAATCCACGGTAGCACGATTAGTAGGCGTTAAACCATGATAAAAAGTACTTACAAGATCGTGCTTGGGGATGTCGTGGTGTGGGCAACTTTGAAGCAATTTTCGGAACCTCGCCCAAGCCGCATGAAGGGCTTCGTACTCGAGTTGCCGAAAGGAAGTGATATCATTGCGCAACTTCACCGTTTTGGAAGGTGGAAAGTAATAGGAGAGGAACTCCTTTTCGAGCTCGACCCATGACGTGATAGTTCCGGCTTCCAATGAGTGCAACCATTCCAACGTTTGGCCTGTCAAAGAGAAAGGAAAAAGTTTTAGACGTACTACCTCAACCGGGACACCATTTTACCGAGAAGTATCGGCACACATAAGAAATTTATCAAGATGTTCGTTAGGGTTTTCATGAAGTTCTCCTCCGAATTGACCGAGTTGTTGGATCAATTGGATCATGCTCGTCTTTATCTCATATGTGTTGGCCGGGATGGCAGGGGCGACGATTCCATTGCGATTTTATGGTCGATGCAGAGCTAGGATCTCCATCATTGTTCGGGTGTCGTTTCCCCCTCCATTCGGGACGTTGTTCACCGGTGGGTTGGTTTCATTGTTGACGTTGGCCATCTTTTCTCTTCGAATCCTACAAAGAGTTCGTTCAATTTCAAGATCAATAGGAACGAGAGTATCACTCCGAGATCGGGTGTGCATAAACTCAAAAAATAAACAAAGAAAATATGAACAACAAAAAATATCGTCGGTAAAAGTGTATATAAACAATTTATACAAAGATAATGCTTAGACTAACAATAAAACGTTTTGGTGTAATATTGCAAAAACATATAAATCTCCCGCAACGGCGCCAAAAACTTGATGGGGTGTCCGGTAGAGCGGTAAAATATAACGATAAGTGTGTGTTAGGGTTATGGATGTAATCTTTCTAAGTGCTCTAACTCTACTGGACACTACTACGTAGGGGCCAGTGTACCCCGTCGTATCAAGTAATAATCCGGTTAAGACCGGGTATCGAATCCACGGGATTTATATCTATAAGTATTAAACTACTAGGTTTTACACGTTATCTAAGCGGTGAGTACTTTAGTTGGTTGGGTGACAACTATAAACTACTCCTAAACTACGGGTGAGACAATTTTCATGTATTTCAAGCCCACTTAAAGTGATACGGGTGATGATGAGTTATAACCTATGACAAACAACACGAAATATATACGATTAATGATTTACTCTTGCAAAGACGACTATTTATAGACCGAACAACTCCATGAGGTTCTAGAGTCGTGATTTCCCCGTAAGGCGACTCTAATTCTTAGGATCAGAAACTAGGGCCCGTAAGTTCCGTGGCTCGTCAATTCTTACGGTTTCCGGTTTGTCAACTCCGGTGAGGCAACACCTATGTGATTCCTAATAGATTTCGGAGCTCGTAAACGACCTACACAATAATCAATTATAAGTATCAAAACAAGTAATAAACATTAACACGTATAGTGAAAACGGAATCGTAAATCATGTATTATAAATATGGAATACGAAAGTACGGGATACAACCAAGCCTAGTACATAGAAAGAGTACAAACTAATTAACAATTAGAAGGGGGAGGAGAATCGGCCCTTAAGACTAGCTAACCGGACTCAAAGTCGTCTCTTAGGACTTGGAGGTGGAACTCTCGAGCTTGGTGAATGCGGATGAAGCGGAACTTTGGCGGAGTAACGGGAGGATTATCAAGCTCTCAAGGTGTGAGGAACTCTAATACATCGAAAATTGAATACTGAAATGAGTGCTAATCACTCTTACTTATACATCAAGCTCGAGGGTAGAATCGTAAATACATAAGTTGCATTATTTCTGCATTTTTCCCAGGACACGCCCCGCGTGGATAGGCAGGCGCCCCGCGTGTTTGCCCATTCTATTGACAATTTCCTGCATGAGGATCAGATTCAGGCCTGATGTCATGAACACGCCCCGCGTGGATAGACAAATGCCCCGCGTGTTTGCCCATTCCGTTGATAATTGACTGTGTGTGGATTAGAATCAGACTGTTTGTCATAACCACGCCCTGCGTAGGTTGGATTACGCCCCGCGTGATTGAGTCTCTGGGGTTTAATCGCTTGAATCATGTCTTCGGCACCCCGCGTGGCTTGGAACACGCCCGCGTACCTGAGCTTCTGAAACTTTAGATTGAAAAATTTCTCCTGTACGCCCCGCGTATTCGTAGAGACACCCCGCGTGTGTCGGTGGATTTTACTCCTTTGCTTGTACCTGCGAAATACAATTCTCGACAGCCGAGTTAGTTTGACGCTTATTTTTCCGAAATTGACTGAAAACAAAGGAAATTAGTAAAAAGCATAAAATTTATTTTTATTTTGTTATTTTATTAAAAACACACTATTTTTGTAATTAAACTCACTTATTTAGTCCATAATTAAACAGTAATTCACGCTAAAAGATAGGGATAAAATGCCCCTATCATCTGCCGCCCCTTTTGCTGAGCCTACTCAACTGAGTGAAGTCATGTAACTCATGAGTGAGATCAAAAGCATCAAAGACTTAATGCATGTAATGACTGCCTTAGTCTCTCAGCAGAACAACAAGGCTTTTACTGATATAATGGATGAACTGCAATTGTTGATGGTCCATCACATGGATTCCCTTCAAGGACAAATCACTGCCATCTCAGCTGCAAGTTCTACTGCTGCCACATCCACTGAAGTAACTCAACACTTTCAGCAGATGACCTCTGAGCTTTCTAAGACTCAAGATTCTATCGCGTCTTCATCTCAGTGCACTATTGAACAAATTGCTGAAGCCATCCGGCTACTTAACATCAATCGTGAAACGATGGAGACAAAAGAAAAGAAAACCTCTGCCATCTACACCTTCTCAAAAGATATTTATAGGCATGTCAAACATCAAACCCAACAACGTCATATGTACGATCTGCCATACTGAGACTACACCACCAATCCTTCGCCAAGCTTACTGACTCCATCACTTGGCTAGGAAAGGCACTCGAGTTTATGCTCAGCTGCATAAGTGTAACTGGCAAAGTCCCAGCATCAAATATGGACGACGGATTAAAGGTCTTTAAGGGCCTAAAGGATAGTACAAGTAGTCTTCAAATGTTTTCATCCAAACTCACTTGTGCTGTTACAGCTGGTCAGTTTCTTGCTCCCGCTCCTGGACCCAGTTCTGATGCTGGCAAAAAGGGGGAGAAAGAACAGAAGGACAAGGGTAAGCAAACGAAAGAATAAGGAACTCAATAGCAAACGATTCACTCCTCTTCCACTGCCCCAAAACCAACTCAGCAACAAGGAACCACACAGCACTCATAAAAACCCAAACAAGTTCACTTCAACACAAAGTAGATATACCTTTTAGTCTAGCGACTTAGATCTTCTAACTTACTGTGCTGAATCATATTTTTGTTGTGTTTACTTGTCTGCTATGTTATATATGAGAACTTATCTTTCACATATCAAATGTTGACTCATTACCCTGTCTATATTTTATTGCTTATGTCTCAAACTGCCATGTTGAACATACTGATCATTCTCATAATTTCTATCACTTTAAAAATCATTGAACAAATAAAGAACATAAAATTTATACAAGTATAAGCCACTGAGTAACTCCACTCAGCAACCCTTAAACTAATTCAGTAAAATTCAACTCTGATATCTAAACTTTTTTAAAAAGAATCCATTCAACAAGTATCAGAACTGAGTATAGTAAGTATGCTCTCTATACTGACCTACTTCTGACCCTGAACTCAGCCCTACTTGATTAAACCTTAAAATGTTTAAAGTAAAGCTAAGTCAGTAGTCCAACCCTTATGGGGGAGAATTTCAGAAGTTAAGGAAAGGTCAACAATCATGGGGGAGCTCAACACTGAGTTCCTAATTTAATATTTTTGCCAACATCAAAATGGGGGAGTTTGTTGAAACACCTTTCCACAATGATTTTGATTTGACAAAATTATTTGAATTAAATTTTAATTCCTATGATTAAATATTCCAACACATTAAATTTAAATGCGTTGATTTAATTACTACTAATGTGTTTGTTCAATGTTGAGTATTTAAATTAATAAGTTCAGAAGACATTAAAAGACTAAGGCCCAAAAGCCCACACGAGAAGGTCAAAGCCCAAGTCAACAGATCCAACTCAGCATCAAAACGTGGCCCAGCAAATGGAAGGATCTAGAAGGAGCTTCGAACAACTTCGTGCAGAAGCTGCTGAGTCGAACGGATAGAAGACAGGTCAGCAATTGACCTGAGTAACTTCGAGACAAAGCTGTTTCACTTTGGGAAAGTTTCAGAAGATGCAGGAAGCTGTCTGGAAGACTTTTCCATAAGTAAAGGGACAATCTAACGCCTACCGACCAGAAGTACCTGTGAAGAAGACAAAAAATGCAACGTTCTCATTGGCCGAAGACACTGAGTACTGACGAGCGAAAGCGACAGCAAGCCGTTTCCCTCCAACGGTTATTTTGAAATTTGAAATAACCGGTGCCTCAGATGTCACTATAAATAGGCATCTCATTTGCTTCATTCAATGCAGATCTTCTTCAAGTCGAAACGCTGACCAAATAGCAACTTGAAGTTCTGTGCCAAAGCAAAGCAAAGAAATCTTACACTCATTCTTATTTTGTGTAAAAGCCTATATTGTTAATCATCTAAAGTGTTCTTTGTACTTAGAACAAAACATTTATCATTTCTAGATAATAGAAGGAGATACTGAGTTGCTCGGTTATAGCACTCAGTGGTAGAATAGTATTGCGTATATGATATAGAGGAAGGTACTCCGTATACTCACTGACTATTGTAAGAGGATTGTGCTCTACCTGAAAGAGCTCAGTAGTGGATTCAAAAGCTCGGAAGGATTTCGGGGACTGGACGTAGGCAGGAGGCCGAACCAGGATAAATCTACTAAGTAACACTTTCTAACTCTTACTCTTTATATACTTGCTTTGTACTGTGCCTAGTAAATCATTAAAATATATATTGAGTTGTGTGGCTTGAGCACTGAGTTCAGGAATAGACTTAAGTGTTATCTCCTGACTCAACGATAGAAGCAGTTTTAGTTACTAGTTAACTAAACTTGCATCTGATCTCACTCAGCATCACTGTGCTAAAAGACTAAGTAAAAGTCTTAACTGAAAAAGAAGCCAGCCTTAACGAGAAAATTTGAAATAGTTCCTAACCCCCCTTGGAACTAATTCTCTCACGTTACACGGGACCAACAACTGTTAGGTGAATTCCATAAGTGCACGGTTTCGCTTGTAGTAATAAAAGATATCGATCCCACAGAGAATGCAATTGATACTTAATGTATATTATTTCTTTATTCGTTTTCTCGAGGTTTATAAAAAATCATTAATTGAGTGATTGATTTAATCTAACTTATCTAATCTAAACTAATCCTATGATTCGTTTCATGCATAGCTCTGATACAAGTTGATAATAATTAAATAGAATGAACAATTATTAATACTGTGAATCTTCTACGAGCGGGATCCACTTTTTGGGGAATATGAGTCGAAGCAATAATAAGAATTACTCTTAATCCAATCTCTCGATCCAGGATTAAGAAACTTAAGTTTAATTAGATTAATAATACTAACTCCTCGACCTATTGTAGTGAATTAGGATTTATAAACTAAATGAACACGTTTAGATATACAGTATGATTATCATCTCATAAACTGAATCTCTTCTAGATTTATGAACTGATAACTATTCCTATGTTTTGTTTGTATGAATTCCCATAGAATAGACATAAAGCAATAAAGAATAAAACATCGAACATAGAATAATTTGCATTCGATTGACTAATATCTAGTGAAAATGTATTAACAATGTTGAACATGAATTAAAGATAAAAAATACAGGAAAAAGACTATAACAAAGAACAGTATAGGGGTTGTCAATCCTTTTACTTATCCTTGTAAGGTTTGTCAAGCCTCGGGGTCGTCTTCTCTTTTGTATCTTTTTTTTTTTTGCATCTCGAGAAAGCTTATCTCTCGACCTCACTTCTTTCTGTGCATTGAACTGAATCTCTAAGTAAGATACTTCAAAATCTCAGACTCAATGTTGTGTTTCTGAGTCTGAAATATCTCAGGAATCTCTGGCTTGTGCATATATATCTCTATATATCACATATTGTATTTTATTGATGTAGAACTCCCTTTATATAAATGTAGAAAAGTCATATCCTTTGGAAGGCATCCCTCCATAGAGATGTGATGAACAGTCATGGCTGATGGCGAGGAGAAATGCTAATTCGGGTGAAAGGATGTGCTTCAAGGATGAAAAATTATGTCTTTTGTTGTAAAAACATCGGTCACGAACAAGACAAGAGTGTCACGTTCGTGACAAAGAAGAATGCATTGGTGGGACGAATTGACTGTCGCGATCACGACATTTACTTTTGCTTGAGGGGATGATTTTTGTCATGTCACAATCGTGACTTTCTCTTTTGCCCTAGAAGTAGTCTTCTTTGCTGTATTTTGCTCCTTTTATGTTGATATTCTTTCATATTGATATATTGCCCATCTTAAACCTATTTCTGTTCAAATCATAAACAAACAAGTGAAATCTTTCCAAAACATTAAATAAAGTAAACTAAATGCATGAATATGAACGTGAAAATGCATACAAAAATAGGTATATTTCAGACCTATCAGTGACTATATTACCACTCTCTCTTATAGTCTGCCGTTAGGGATCAGTATTTTTCTGTAAGCTCATCTAGAAATGAGGTATCTTTTGCACGAAGACCATTTGGGGATAACTCTTTCTAGATTACTTGAACCTAATGTTGTAATCTCTCCTATTTTGTTGTTTTTATGTTTTCTTTGTCTCTCAAAATAACTAAATGAATTTTGATTTTGTTCTATTTCGATTTCGATTTCAATTTTAGATTAAACCAAATAAAAGAAATAAACCGGACTTCACGCATTCAATTTTGCATTGTTAGCAAAATAGGCTTGGAGGATGCTTTCTAATCCGACTTCATTGGTGGCTAAAGTCTTTAAGGTCGGATACTTTCCTTCTACGACAATCCTTGATGCAACAATTAAAGTGAATCCTAGTTTCATATGTCATAGTATTATGTCAAGCACCCCCTTTCTTAAAACTGGAGCTCATATTTTGGTAGGCAACGGGTCGACGATTAGTATATGGCAGCAGACTTAAGCTCCGCTTCTAGTTTCTAGCCCCGTGGTTGCACCCATTAAGTGGAAGCCCTTACCATCGAACATGTTGAAGTTAAACATCGACACAACAACCTTCGACGAATTTGATTGTTCTGGTTTTGAAATGGTGATTAGGAACTCGTTTGGTGAGTTCGTATCTGCTGCAAACGTCTTGATCCCTTCATGGCAAAAGCACTTAGCTGTGGAGAAGCGTTGAGTTGGCTGATAATATCTGGCCTCACTAATGTTCAACCGGAATCGGATTCGCAACTCCTAGTTTTGACACTTAATAGTACTAGTGTGTTGGTTTCTCCTTTTAGTATTTTCGTACGTGATTGTAAAGCTCTTCTAAAAGAACTCAATATTTCTTTGGTTCTATTCTATAAACGATCTACGAATTGGGTTACCCACTTATTAGCTAGGACGTTTGGTTCCGAGTGTGAATGCGGAATTTGGATCTCTACGTTCTCCACTTTTATTTGTATGGCTTTGAAATCTAATTCTTAATGAAATATCCATTTTTCTTGTAAAAAAAAAGTAAAATAATAATAGTCATTTTAATTTCAATTCTAATTCTAAAAATTCAACCAAACCGTCTAAAATGTTATTCACAATTTACAAAAGTAGACTTCACAAGAAAGAAATTGAATGAAGAAAAAGTAAACATTTGATGAGAAATGAGAAATCCAATTTACCATATTATTAATTAGAAAGATATGGAACATAGGATTAAATTGAGCATAGATCCGATATTAACCCCAAAATTGATGCCCTAAAGTCAGATAAAACGTTTCTTTCCTCCAAACAAAACCTTAAACGTCATCTATATAATTACAAATCCAACGGTCCAAAAATACCCGCGAAGGTGGTGTCCCATCCACATAACAAAAAACCTGCTCGACATTTAACACAATTAGCTTCTTCAGAACTTTTTTTGTGTGCCGTTTGAGGTTCAAACTTTGGCCCTTAACGTTAAATGGAACCGTCGACTGCCGTTAACAAGTAGGATTTAAGACTTCTATTTAACGCACAAGATGATCCGGAACTCTTTTATAACGTTACTTAACGGAGACGGTCGGTGCTAATATATTCGTTACATATAAAATCTACTGTGTTGTGTAGGTATTATTCTTCCTTTCTCTCTCTGTGTTTCAACGGGCGAGGATTTTTCGAAACGAAAACACTTTTCAGAGACGTTTCGTTTCTTTCTGTGATTAATAGATTCAGTTTCTGTTTCTCTCTGCCTGTCGATGAGCTTTACTTCAATTCCCGCCACTTCTCTATTGGCAGAGGTCAGCTTCTGTTTTACTTTCGCGCAATTTTTGAGTTCTGTATTTTGGCATCTGCTCTTCTTTCCGTTTCTGTATTAATCTTTTTCTTACTGTTTCTGATCGCCTATTCCATTTTGTTTGAGCATCATGTAGTTCTGATTTGAGAAAGTATATATATTTTTTGTTAAAACCCTAGAATTTTGTGCGGTTTTATTGTTTTTCTTGATTCTTTTGATGTAATTTTTCATGTTTATGAGATCTGCGTTTGGTTGGTATTTGTATTTGGTGGAGTGGGATTTATGTTACCGATATAGAGTTGGGTTTTAGGTTTTATTATTATTATCCTTATTGTTAATATTGTTTTTGTAGATTAGGACAGTCATGATTCAAAGGGATGTTTTGAAGTACTGATTTATTTGTTCGGTTTCAGATATGCTTATAGAAGGAGATGGGTGAGCTAAAAACAGAGTGTTGCCTTGAAAATAAGCAATTAACAGCAGCTTCCAGCTCATCCTTGTCTGAAGGAAGTGGCAGTGCTATTCTCAAGTCACCTGGAGTATCCAGTCCGGCCACAGCTTCACCAACTCACAGGTATCATCCTTCATCTCCTTTTTACTTTTTTAGCTTGCTGTGATTATAAAATCATTATGCTTGCATTGGATGTTGATGAATCTGCATTGAATATTGACTTGTAAGAAGCTTTTTCTGAATGATGAGCTGATAATTTGAGTTTGCAGGAGAACAACTGGGCCAATAAGGCGTGCAAAAGGTGGCTGGACGCCGGAGGAGGTTTGTACTTCGACTTCTGTAAATCACTTATGTTTAATAGGGTGATAATCATATCGGTTAGTTAATTGATTTCCTGAAGTTTGAGTTTAAGTTGGATGTTTTCTGTATTTTGGAAGGCCTGATACTGTGTCCTAATAAAATTGAGGATTATTGTGCTACATCTTAAACATCCTAATCAACCTTGCTTTCATGTAGCTAAACAAGATGCATCATTTTTTCACAAAATGCTCACCTCTCTAGCTATTGCTGCATGTTTTTTCCTTTAATGTTTTGTTTCTAACATTCTTTAATATTTTACAGGATGAAACATTAAGGAATGCTGTTGCTGCTTTTAAGGGGAAAAGTTGGAAGAAAATAGGTTTCTCTCTGTCCTCAAATTCCTTATTTTTGCAATTGAGTTAGCTGCTTCAATAGAAGATATGGATATACCAGATCTATTAGATCTCACTATATGAATTTATTGGATCTTCTATGCTATTACGATTAGAAGTAAGCCTGTCTAGAAATTGCATTTAAATTATCTTATTAAAATAAACCAAAAATAATCACATAACTAGCTTCAGATATCTGATTCAAGGTTGTATTCATCTTATATGTCGGATGTACCATTAAGCATAGTTGTTAAATCGAGATACGACTCGTGACTCGAAATCTCATTTTGTGAATCGAGACTCGTGAATCGTATGATGAAGTTCAAAATATTTTAAAAAATAAAATATTAAAAGAAAATAGAGAGGCAGAAAGTAGAACATTGAAAGAATAGAGAGAAGTTTTGGAATATATAACCTTTCCATAAAAGTTGAAAGTTCATATTTCAATTTCATAAGTTAAAGAGAGTCATAATTATTTGAGAAGTTTCTAACTTAACAGATTCTACGGATATAATTTTCAATTATTAAATTAATTGACAGATCTGATTATTTAAAACCAGTGCATACAATGAAGTGGAAGTGGAAGAGTCTCTGGCATCTATTCCACTAAATATCCATTTTTCTTTCCTCATAACTGAAGAGATGCGATGCATTAAAAAAAGAAATTTCCTTTCCTTTCCACTTCATTGTTTCTCATCGCATGTATATCTAGGTTCATATTTTTTTTTCCAGTTATTGCCATGACTCGACCGAATCGGATGACTCGGCCGACTCGGCTGAGTCACCACTGACTCGGTCGAGTCATGACCGATACAGGAGGATTTCGAGTCACACCATAGAGTCGACTCGAAATCCTTCTGAATCGATACGACGAGTCGACTCGTACGAGTCTAACAACTATGCCATTAAGTACAATGATATGAACAACACTCTGTAGAAGATTTTGCTTCAGGCAACTTCAACTATTACAATTAGTGATGTTGACACTATGCGGCTGAATTTGGTGGAATTTTCTGTCACAAAATACTTCAGGAATTGTAATGTGTTTGATAAAAAGAAATGTTTGCATTTTTATAATTAGTTCTTCATTAAAGTTGAGTTATGAAAACATTTTTGGCATTATAAGATCCGTAGTTTGCACTTTGCATAACTATTGTAGCTTAATTATTTGCTTGGTGATTTGCACTTTGCGTAACTATTGTATAATTTAGTTTTGCTTACTACATTTTTCTTTGCTAAGGTCTAGAATTGGCATTAAGTTTTGATTTATATGTACAATGCAGCTGAATTTTTCCCGGATAGATCAGAAGTGCAATGTCTGCATCGATGGCAGAAAGTTCTTAATCCTGATCTTGTTAAAGGACCTTGGACCCAAGAGGTTGGCACCATACCCAAGTTTTATGATTCTATCGCTTCTGACATACTTCATTTAGAGATAATGATCCTATCTCATGTTCCAGACTATAATTCAAGCAGTACTTTTTTTTCTGTAGGAAGATGATAAAATTACTGAACTGGTTGCAAAATATGGACCCACTAAGTGGTCTGTCATAGCAAAGTCTTTGCCTGGTCGGATAGGGAAACAATGCCGAGAAAGGTAAACCTTTATAAGTGAAGATGAGCCCTGAGTCATTTTTTCTTAACTGTGAGCTGCAATGGCTTGAACATTCCATTTACATTGTCCTTCTCCCTGGTATAGGAGATATGGTGCTAGAACTCTTGAAAGTTCTGAAGCTTACTGTTAGCTTATAAACCACTTCTATATGATAAAAGTTGGCTTATCATTCATCATGCCAGCTTAACATTTTTGAATTTGGATGTTGGATCTGAGGCAAAGAATCATGAAGAGCAGTACATTTTGTATATACATTATAGTTATATTTATGAAAGCATTGTTTCAAATATTTGTAGGTGGCACAATCATTTGAATCCTGATATAAAAAAGGATGCTTGGACATTAGAAGAAGAGATGGCACTAATGAATGCCCACCGACTACATGGGAACAAATGGGCTGAAATAGCTAAGGTTTTACCCGGAAGGTATTTTTTCTTAGTTTGATTATTAATCTTGAGCTAAAGTTTATTAGGTTCCAGACTTTAGTTAATTCAAGAGATAAGTTAATGACATTTTATATTCACATTCTCTAACTTGGCAGCATACTGTAGTAGAGTTAATGTTTTATTTTTTGGTAGTGTCAGTTGTGGATACTGTCCAGTACTCACAATTTTTTAATAGATTCTAACCAGATTTAGGAATATTGACTTAGTTCTTCGATTTAGTTTTGCATGGATGATGGACTTTGAATGGAAATGAATTCTTTCAATTTTGTAGTTATTATTTCTCGCGGTTGTACCAGTCCATCATTAGAGGTTGAGCTGCTGCAATTAAACTGAAGTAATGGCATAAAAGCGTTTCACAAATTAATGGCTGCTGAATAGTCTTTTATATTTGTGTTCTCAAATTTCATTTTTCTCCTTTCCTTTTAGCATGCAAACAGTCTTTGGGCTGTCACATTTCAATCTAAATCGATGGAATTCTATTCAAGCTCATTAAATTTTATTAACAAAATATAGGGGTATTATTGTCCTTTATTCAAGTTAAATATTGGATTTGATTCTAATCTTGTTTATCCAGGACTGACAACTCTATAAAGAATCACTGGAATAGCTCCTTGAAGAAAAAATTAGATTTCTATTTAGCTACAGGGAAGCTTCCTCCAGTAGTGAGGAGTGATATTGTTTATTCTGCACGGAAACTTCCTTCAGTTGCAAAAAATGGTTTCCAAAACAAAGATGTAAACAAACCTGCTCTCACCAAAACAGCCAAAGATTCAGATTCAACTGCTCAAACTTCATCAGGAACCACTGATGTATGTAAGCTAGACGAAGATGGCAGGGATCAGTTGAATTCAGCGACTCTAATGCAAGATGTGGCAGCATTGTCAAGCTTCTTTCCAATTGAGTCTGCTGATTCTGAAGGCGTGGAATGTAAATCACAATCTTTTGTTGCCAATTGTAGCTGCTATGAATTAGAGTCGCTCCAGAAATGTGACAATTTTGGGGTCAACCAAGAAGATAAGGCGATTGGTTCTCAAATGCAATTTGAAAGAGCAACTTTTGGTTCTTTGTATTATGAGCCGCCACGATTTGAAACTCCAGCTGATTTGGAATGTTCAGTTATGCATCATATGCAATCTGATTGCAATTCAACTCCAATTTCTTCTCCCATTAGTTTCTTCACTCCACCTCGCGTGAAGAGTAGTGGTTCAGGTGCACAAAGCCCTGAATCCGTATTGAGAACATATGCGAAGACTTTCCCTAATACTCCATCCATATTTCGAAAAAGAAAGATAGGAAGTCAAGTGCACCAGATTTGTTGTAAAAATGGGAAAAGGGAGCAGGAATCTGTCTCTGATAATCAGGGAAGAACTGGCAATAATTCAGAAAAGATCAAGTCTCAAGATGGAATCTTGGATGGAAGTCCTCATCGGGATAATGGCAGCATTGCTCCTAATAGTAAGGCTTTTAATGCATCTCCTCCATACCGGTTGAAATCTAAACGAACTGTGGTTTTCAAGTCTGTAGAGAGACAACTTGAGTTCACTGTGGACAAGGACAGATATGATAATACCAAACCAGTGGGAATATCTTCTAAACCGGCTCCTCTTGTTACTGAAGATAGTTCTCATCCAACAAAGAAGGGGGTGACCTAGTCATAACATGTAAGTTCAATTTTGCCAACTTTCATTTTCTTTTCTTTTTTTTCTTCTAGGTTAACATGATAGTTCTCAAATACTGTTTTTTTTGCTCCATCATTGCTGGACCAAAATTTAATTGACCAATAAAGCATTCTTTTAGCATACAAATATTGTGCTTGGTTTTTCATGGAAAGCATTGCTGTCACATTTTTTTCCTCTTTATCAATTGATAACTGAATAAGGTAAAATCTGTATCAAATTTTTGGCGCAAAGGTGGCCCAATGACAGGCAGTGCCAAGCATTAAAATAATTAATATACTTGTTAAATAACATATTGAATAACTTTAAATTAATAGAGATGGCCCAAATACAGTTTTTTTTTTTTTTAAATTAGAGTTTATAAGCACAATTCTAAAAATATTAAGAGATTTTCTTTAACAATTTAGAGTTTATATTAATAAATACACTACATTTAACAATATCGTATAAATTAATTACTAAACTCTTAACAAAGCTATATACATTTTCATAAAATTAATAGAGTTTATAAGTATAATTATGGTTAATATTATTAGATTTTCTTAAACAGTTTAAAGTTTATATTAATAACTACATTACATTTAACAATTTTGTTAAATTTAATTACTAAATTCTTAACAAAACTATATATTTTTTGAGTTTATAAACATAATACTAAAAAATATTAAAAGATTTCCTTAAACAATTTATAATTTATATAAATATGTACATTATATTTAACATTTTTTAGGCAATATTGATTAAAATGGTTTACTAAATTTTAATTTACTTACATTCAAATCAACTATAAAATTTTAATAACAAAAAAATAGAAAACTACTAACCTCTTATCTCTTTTCTTCAATGGCAGATTGCAAATATTGCAATCTGCTTCAACTTCTTCCTTCTCTTTAAAGGGAGGGGAGAAGGAGGAATAATAAGTCTCTTCACGGGTTCACGGGTCTGACCCGTGAAGAGACTTGTCGAATAAAATGTCTTGTACCCAATCCGGCGTTTGGTACGCCGGAATGGGTACAAGTCTGCGCAAAGCCTAATTATAGGCTTTGTGCAGAAGGTACAAAGCTTTTACAAAGCTTTGCACAGGTCAGGAATCTTTTACCATTCGGGCGCCACACGCGCCGGAATGGTAACTGTTCCAAATAGTATCCACTGCGCAAGTTTGACTTGCGCAGTGGATACCCAATCCGGCGCCTAGTGTGCCGGAATGGATACACATTCCTAACCGGAGTTAAAAAACAGCCCCTCCTTTGTAAATAATTTTTAACTACTCCCACCTCCCTATTTATCTCCCAAAATTGCACCAAGCAGAGGTTTAATCCAGTAATTTCTTAACTAGAAATAGAATAAGACTTGCAAGAAATTATTGTGTATATTGACATCTAGAATAATATTTTATTGATGTTATTGTTAATTTTTCTTCTTCTTAAAAAGTATCTCTTTTATTTTTAAGAATTGTGGCTTAAAGTGAAATTTTGAGCTTTTAAATTGTACTAAAGTTGGAATTTTTGTGAAAAATAAATAAGAGTATATTTAAGGCCTACTACTTTCCTTAATTCTCCCAACTTAATTTCATAATAAATCAGTTGAATCTTGAGAGAGAGAGAGAGAGAGAGAGAGAGAGAGCAATACACCTGATTTTATCATATGACGATTTTGCTATTCTTCTACACAATTTGTATCAGATATTGATTCTGCAGGTTATGTTGTTGCTTGAAAAACTAAGTAATTTACATCTTGTTCAGAACTAAAGAGCCAGGCTCTAGCATTTATCATATACCTTATTATAATAACGTATGCATAATAACTGGGAATTATATTCACTAACAACGGTCAAACTTCACGCCATTTTTGTTTCTTTTATCATAACCCAACTCCTATTGTGTAACTTATTATTCTAATAGTTACATAGATGCTTTCTTTCTGAAAGTTTTATTTTCTTGACCTGCTTTCTTCAGAACGAAGAACAATTGAGGCCTGGAAATGTACAAACATATTGATAATGTGGAAATGATTCTCAATGCCCTTGTTCATTCAATTTCAGGGATGCAGAGTGGACATAGTTTCGACGTTTACTGACAGTAAGTAGTTTTCTGAGATGGGTTTCCGATATCATGAAGCTGTTTCAAGTATGAGAAGTTCCAAAATGCTCTTCAAAGCCAAACCAATCAATCATCTTGCAGATATGTCCGTCCCTTGATTTTGTGTACATGAGGAACTTGTTCAGGTGTATCATAATCAGCAAAAGCCACTGGCAGTGAGCTTCTGGTATATTTGGAATACGAGATGTTATCGGTGGTGCAGGTGGTAAACATGTTAACCGACAGTTTTGTACAGACCTCATTTTAGAGATAAGAAAAGTGATGGCAAATAATGGCGTTTTAATAGGCATGGTGCTCTTTCAATAATGGGTTTTTAACTGCAGCTAACCAGTTGGTGAAATTCATTATGGAAAATCAGACCAGCAAGGAAACAATGATTCAGGTTCTATTGTTCTATTTACCAGTTAGGGAAAATCAAAATCGGCTATGAATTTCAGACCACGCCACGTTTTAGCTTAGGCAATTATTGGAGAACTTTAGTTGTTGAATTACTTTCGATTTTTACATTTCCCAACACAAGCTCTTGGGGTAAAAAGATACACATATATGGTGTTAGATATAATACATTCAACAGAATTCATAGAATAATTTGAAAAATATATTCTTTTTATTGGCTTTAATAACCAATTCGTTGGCTTTTTGAGTTTCACTTGCATTCCTATTAAGTGACAAGGTTTAATCTCATAGTAGGGTGATTAGTTCATATTTTTGAGTGAGCTGATACTTGAACAGGTATTTGGTAAACAAAATCCACTTTAGATACTTAATAGCTTTTCTCATTTGCTTATTATATGTTTATTGCTTATTATGTGTTTTCTCTTTTGAGCCACTGTTATCTCCGGACTAGTGATGTCTTGAAAGTAGGAACTCATATATGCCTTCTGCCTTTGGTTCTTTTTTCTAAGTCTTCATATACTAACACCTCCGCTACTAGTTCATAGAAGTCATGAAAACTCCATATCCTAAAACTTTTTTTGAGTTTGATTTCTAGCCCTTTTTTGCAATACGCATGAATTCATTCTCTAGTAAAAAAACCTTTGCATATGCTCCTCATTAGACCTGGCAATTATCGTGTTCGAGTCGTGTTCGTGTCGTGTCATTTCGGGTTCGTGTCAGAATGAGTAAACCCAAACCCAACCCAAAAATTTTCGTGTCAAAGTCGTGTTAACCTATTCGGGTTAGTGTCGATTTCGTGTCGTGTTTTCGGGTTACATGTAATTTTGCTATGTATATACATTAATAATAACTCTTAAAAATATAAGAAGATATGGTACTGTTTTTAAACATTTTATATCATTTTAGATTAGTATGTTAACAATAATTATCGAAAAGTTCGATAATATCATGTTAGAGGGTCATGTAATGTGTTTATAACAATTTAGGAAATTCAAATCAAAATTTGCAATTAATAATTATAATTTTATACTGAGTATGGGATAATAAGATAAGATAGGGTTTTTTTTTATACTCTTTATATTTATACTTTAATAAATAAGAAAAGTCATGTCTATTTTTAACCTAGTTTATCATAATTTTTAATTTTTTTAATTTCTTTAATTAAATTTCGGGTCAGTTTCGTGTTTTCAGGTTGATACGAAAATGACACAAAAATTAACATGTCATTTCGTGTCGTGTCATAAAACCCTAAACACTAACACTAAAAAAGCATATCGTGTTCGTGTCGTGTCATCGGGTCGTGTGTCACTTTGCCGGGTCTACTCCTCATCCTTTTGAACCGAGCAATGTGCACTTTTTGTGTGACCCTAGACAGTTCTACCATATATACTTCTGGTTCGACACGATAGAATTGTAAAATTTGGAATTCCTAAAATTTGAGAAAACCCGGAGAAAGCAATACCAGTGAGGAAATTAGGGAACAATTGTAACTTGTAGCGATCAAAATTAGGCCAATTTGCCACTTCTTCACACTAGATATTGAAATGACCACATGTTAACTGGTTGATTGGCCATATTCTCTTAAGAACAAGCTGAAGTTAGGAATTTGGTATCCCCGGGGATGTTGATTCTCTCGGTTAAAGTAGGGCATGATTTATGGAATTTCGACCTTCCAAGTTGTTTTGAGCATGATCGATAAAGTTCAAGTATCATCTACATGAATGCTTCCATGTTCATCTAATTTGTATTAGGTTCCGGTGTCGGTGGCGTAGGTGGAATTGGAGTAACCATTTAAGGCACAATAAAATTATGTGTCATCAACGTTCATCCTACAACTTGGCCTCTAGGGATGCCAATGTTTCCTCCCGAGTGTTAGAACTAATACATATTCTTCTTCCATGTTGTAAGCACTAGGCTGATTATTCACTCTTATATGGCTTTGAATGTGTACAACGGGCCCTAGAGACATGTATTAGGGACGACTAGTGGTCCCACTATTTTGCGGCTTTGTAGTAGTGTCATCCCTATTAGAAGGGATTTGGTATTTCACAACACCTACCTCATTTCTAATCTCACCAATTCCTTGTTGTCTCCAAAATGTGTGACTCTAGGAAGTGTACCAGGTACAAGTAATAAAGTGTAAGTAGATTATCGTCTCCATAGGGATAGAATAAGCAAAATTTAAGGACATTTCTACAGAACAGTCATATTCTTAGAACATAGGTTGATTATCTTAAGATTGGATTTTGAGTAACTAAAATTAAACTTAATAAAAACATTAAATAAATCAGAGTTAATAATAAACATGCAAAATAAATTTAGAGTGATTCAAGATAAAAGAGAACAGGTTGGAAGCGCAGCCAAACAGTTAGTGAACAAGCAAATTCCTTCATGGTGAACGATGTTATAAGCATAGACCTAAAGTATTTTTCACTACTTTCACTAGGGTCAGGTCTCCCATTTTCTCTAGATTCTTTAAGAGCATGCAAACTAGTTCCCATTGTCCTTAAACAACTCCTAAGCATTAAGAGTAAGAAAGCATTTTAACAATAAGCTAAAAACTCTTGGCACATTGTTAATCGTGACTCCATCCTTAACCAATGTGTGCTAAATGGTGTTTCCATCTCGTAACCCGATTCTCCTCGCAATTATTCGACTAATATAAAGATTAGCTAGACCTATAATGAATTAAGGACCCAAGTAGCAATCGTCTAAAAGATGTTTTCGTTTACATTAGGGGACAAAACACTTACATTCACCAACCTAAGACTACTCACTCTTTGTCACCATGCAATACAAGAAAAATGATAAAATACTAAAGCAAAGACAAAATTATAAAAAAATCATCAACTAAGAATAGTCTGCTGAAACAGACAGAACAGTCTGTTGTATACAGACAGAACAGTCTGCCACAAGCAGACAAAATAGCTGATGTAGAGAACAATGTGCAGCATAAGAGAAAAAACATAGATTATTAGTTCATGGTCTTCTTTTGGCTTCATCTCCCACTCCTTCTATCTTCATGTTTGACTGTTCTTTCTCCAAATAGAGAGCAAGCAGACAGCAAGCAGAACATTCTAACTATTCTTTCTCCAAACAAAGAGCAAGCAGACAACAATCAGAACAACCTGACTATTCTTTCTCTAAATAAAGAGCAGGAACGGGTAAAACAAAACAACCTGCATTATTAAGACAAATTATGAGATTTGAGGCAAATAAGAGTCATAATTAAGCTCCAAGACATATCTAAACACTATAAATAAATACGTATAATTTGCACTTATCAGTTGCATTTTGAAGCCTTCATGCTAGCGAGAATTTTCTAGAGATGGGTTGTGTCCATCTTGTCGTGACGAACTAACATGCTCCATGTCTTCAACTAAAGGAGAAATGAGGTTGCCTCCTTCGAATTGGTCAACAACTACTTGCTTTAGGTTCACAAGTTCATTTCCTACGTCCTCAAGCGCAAGATTAAGGATGTCTTTATCTTTAAAACGTCTAGTTACTATCTTGGTTCTACTGAGCGTTCCAAAAATTGTTTTTGGCTTTTTTGACATAAAGAAAGCTTGTGAGCATACAAGAGATTTTTCTATAAAAATCTTGAAAATGTGTAAGCTAAATTGACTATTTAGAAAAGTAAATTGATTGCGTGAAAGGTAAATTGTGTTTCTTAACTTCTAATTAAAAGGTTGTGAATGTCGAAAGGACAAAAACAACCAAGTTCGATATTAATCTCACAAGGGATGAGAATTAATTAACAAAAGCATATAATAAAGGTAAAGATTGATAAGTTGAGAACTTTAATTGAACTTGAAAACTAAAGTACTTACAAAAATAGATAAATAAGTGTTGTAGTAAAGCTTAACTAGATGTTAAGGTTGATGTTAAGGAGTGTAAAGGCAAATTAAAATAAATAAAAGTTGAAGATTCTTGGAATCTATCCTTAGATTGAGATTTTTGAGTTTGATTTGATTGAATGATTTGATTGTTGGATTAATTGGAGCTCGCAAATGATGTTAAAGTCTTGTATTTATTAACTGCTATGCAAAGAAAAATCATGTTCGCTCCATCTACCTCAATCATGTTCGCTCCATCTACCTCTTCCGCTTCTTGTAGATTATAAGTCCTTCTCCACTCCCTTGTTCTTTTCTTTTTATTTTATGCAAATGAAATAATTTCTAACGTAAAAATTATACAAAATAGAAAATTACAATATCCCCAGACAAAAATACCCTTCCATTATCCTTGCTTCGAACTTGACTAAAATAACCTGATTTGAATACGAAAATTAAATATGGTGGAAATAGAGCGTTCAATTGAAAAAATTTGGGCTAGACTACCCTAAAAATTTAAAGGGTCTTTTACATTGAAAATCATATATAATAATGATATTTATATTTTATCAATATTGCTAATTTAATTAGCAACATATTGATTTTTATTTTACAAATATCAAAGTAGTTTCCTATGTAATGGCAGCCGAAGGTGGTTTTTTTTTTCAACTGTCATAGAATTTTGGGATTTGACATAATTCAAATAAGTAAATGACAAGATTGTAGATAAGTTTTCAAACTTGAATTTCTTTGTAAATTTCTCCAATTTAAATTTAAAGTTCTATACACAGATTTAATAGAATTTCAAGCAACAAGGCTTAAATTTTTTGACCCATGGACATGTCCTTAAGTACTAGCGTGAACCCCGTGCAATGCACGAGATGCCTTATAATATTCTGGTGTCAAAAAAAAAAAAAACCAAACGATGACTTGAAATTATAGCAATCAATAAATTTTAAATTTATAAAAAAAATTACATATTATATAATCTATCCATATCACAACAATTTAAAACTAAAATGAACTATACATTACATATTGCTTAAATTCCAATGTTCAATTGTGTTTTGCTTCTGATTATAGGATGTTTTCAGCATTTTGTCAAAAGTTAAAATAACATATAAATAACTAAAACTAAAATAATTCACAGCATTTGACACAAAAATCAATATTTCATTTCTTATACAAATAAAAGTAATTCTTGGTACGGTACAATTAAATTGGTCAAAACTGATAAATTGTAGAAATAAACTAAATTGCTAACAAACTCAAAACCACCAAAAAAAAAAGCAAGTAACACACAAACAGTTAAAACTCATATTGAAATAGTAAAAAAAGAAGAAAAATCATTACATTATCTCGTGTCTTTAGAAATAAAATTGGAGATTAGTGTACTGTATGTGCTAGCATTTAAAAACCAAACATTAATAGGGAAGAATACTGATGAATCTGTTGGTGGCACAACAAACTCCATCCACTGCCAACAAAGTTAACTGAATCATGTACGTTATGAAAGTTTCACTGACAGAAATTGTAGAGAGTTCAGAACACTTCTTCTCCTGAACACGTGCAATCCAAACTTTCAGTTGTTCCTCCTTCAAGAATACGGTCTCCTGGTCAGCCCTATGCTGAAAGATAAAATCAATATTAGAGCATTTATTTCAAATAATAGAGATAAAATATATTCTTGCTCAACTGCTTTTTAAAATAAAAAAATTGAACAATGTTCTCATTTCAAGTGTGAGGCTCGATTAGAGGAGATAAAAGTAGAAATTTGCAAACTCCAACAATTACAATTTAAAAGGAGCTCCCTTGTGACCCCCATGATGGCCAAAAAAATGTCTGGGAAGGGAAATGATCCAATTACAACAATAAATTTTCATAAATATATCAAACTTTTCGGTAAAACGGATCCAAATAAACACATAAAAATTAGTTGTACAAAAATAATCCTTTGTGCATGTAATCTGTTCCACAAACTATAGAGTGTAGATTAATCTTGAAAAAAAAAACTTCATTGGAAGCTCTTGCAAAAGAAGAGTCGGGAAAACATCAAAAACCACAAAGAATAAAAGAATCAATGGGTTACAATACAAAATAAGTTGTACCATTCAATCAATTGTACAAATTTGAAACTACATACATACAACAACTTAGTGATGATTTTTTAAGTCTTGCAACACAAGGCGTGCTTGAGTAATAATAGAAGAAAGAGTGATTGGAAGTGATTATCATTAAAAAAAATTAGGATCTAACTAAAGCCACATACAGATGAAGCAATTAAACCATCAAACAAATCTCAATCAAGACCCAGAAGAACAAAGTCTTGTTCAATGTACAAAAGGTAAAAGTAACTACCTTCATATATGATTGCAGGAACAAATATTGTCTCCAATTGCACGAATTGATGAAGACATTGAACCTCTCAAGCGCATTAATTGATGAAGCAAATTAATGTTACTGCTTCATTTAGCCTGATCCAAGAAAACAATAATTGAGGCTAAAGATTAACCCAAACCCGTCAAACGAATATCTGAAGAAGCAAATTACCTATTGTGTACAAAATTACCAACAATGAAGACATTGATTGTAAGCAGAGAAGGAAATGAATCTACACGTAAAAACTCAAAAGAAAAATAGCATGAGTAAAAATAAGAGATAGCTAGAACTAAAGAAGAACGAAAGAGTGATAGAAAGAGAAACAATTATTATGTGTAAATTTGTTTCTCTTTACTTCACTCTTTAAAATAATTCATTATAATCATAATAATTTAGGTAGTAAATGAGTATAACCCGATCTCCATTTTTTAATTCCTATACCGCATAACAACTTGGTTGAAATTCAAATGCTTGCCTTAGGTAGAATTGAATATCAGGACATACCATAAACAATCTAATCAGTGTGAAATCCTTTTGAAAAAGAGTAGAGGAAGATTCAAACCGTCTGAGACAACCTAGAATAAACCAAAAAATCCATAACCAAAGAAAAACCAAATCACTGAAATACAGAGTGAGACCGCAATCAGAAGCAAACTCACCAGCAATGCAGAGATGGCTTCAAAATAGAATAGATGAAAATGGGTATAGCAGTTAAGCACGACCAAGGAGAGTGCAGTAAATTAAATTAAAAATAAATAAAAACCTAAAAGATAAAAATTAGTAACAATCTTCCTAATAATATGAAAATTACACGTAAGCACATGAGCTCTGTAAATTGGACACATCACCAACCTTAGTATCTAGCTTTAAGTATATTAATAGATAGATGAGTCATCAATCCCTAAATCGTAATTGATAAATTTTTTATAAAAACATTTTATGAAATGGAAGTAAACTAATTATACTTTTATCACAAATGTAATCTTTATTTATTTATTTATATATATATATAGGAGAGGACTCTTGCGAGAACCTTTTTTTTAGGTGAGGACACTTCCTTATGATGAGAACACTCAAAACTACGTCGTTTTGAGTATAAAAATTAATAAAAACAGAATGTTGCTGGTGAGATTCAAACCCTAGCCACTTCACTTACACTCCATGCTACTTACCACTGAGACAATTATTTTTCTTGTCCATTATAGAGCGCGCTGCTTAATATATCATTGCCATGTAGCTTCTATTGTTTAATATTTGACACATGCACTTATTAATATCGATTAAATGTGTAATAGAAAAAAAAAATGTGCATAATAATGAATTATTAATAGAACAAAAAATCCAAAAACATGTTCCAATTTCTTATTTATTTAATTCCTCTATATTTTTTTTGTAATTTATGTTTTAAAATGTTAAGGGCGATGTTCTAAATAATGTTACATATGTTCTAAACTTTATAATTTGTGTTCTAAAAATTAAGTACAATGTTTAAAAAAATCAGTAAATATCTCGATCATTTTTGCATTTGTTCTATAATATAATTTATAACTCATGTTCGAAAAAACGTAACGTATGTTCTAAAAAACATAACGTATGTTCTAAAGTTTATAGTTTGTGTTCCAAAAATTAAGTATAATATTCTAAAAAATCAGTAGATATCTGGATCGTTTTTTTATTTGTTCTATAATATAATTTATAACTCATGTTCGAAAAAACATAACACCTGTTCTAAAAAAACATAACGTATGTTTTAAAAAATATGTCGTACGTTCTAAACTTCATAGTTCGTGTTTTAAAAGTTAAAATATATGTTCTAACGTATATTTTAAAAAATATATTTTCTTATATAACATAAATTACAAAAATTATAAAGAAATTAAATAAATAAGAAATTGGAGCATGTTCTTGTATTTTTTTTCTATTAATAATTTATTATTACGGACATTTCTTTTTTTTCTATTAATAATTCATTATTATGCATATTTAATCGATATTGATAAGTGCATGCGTCAAATATTAAACAATAGAAGCTACTAGCACAATGGTATATTAAGCAGCGCGCGTGATATAATGTATAAGAGAAGCAATTGTCTCAATGGTAATTAGGGTGGTGTGTAGATAGGAGTGCCTAGGTTTGATCCCACTAGTAGCATTCAATGTTTTTTTTATTGCTTTTTATACTCAAAATGACGTAGTTTTGAGTGGTCTCACCATAAGGAAGTGTCCTCACCTAAGAGGAGGTTCTCACTTGATATATATATATATATATATATATATATATATATATATATATATATATATATATATATATATATATATATATATAGGAGAGATCAGGTGTGACACATTGCTTATGGTGCGACAAACCTTATTGTGTGACAATGACCAATTTTGTAATTAATCAAAAGGAGGTGACAAATTTGTAAATAAAAGGAAAGAGAAAATTGTTTTATTTTTTTTCTTTAAAATGCATTTTCCCAACTTTTCCAACCTCGTTTTTCAAAAAATTTTATACCGTTGGACTCGTCTTAATTAAACGGTCATTTTAAGATCCATGCAAGTCAAGTAAAAAAAAATCCGGTGAACGGAATCCGGGTGGGCATTTTCCGGCAAGCAAAAAAACGTACAAAAAATTCTCAAAACATTCCAGAAAATGTGAAACATTATTTTAAGAAACTTTAATTCTTGGGTCGGAGTGATATTTCTTACGGTTTAGTGCCAATAAAATTTTTTCCTTAATTTTATCCATTTTACATGCTTCAACAATTTGTTGGGTAAAAACTGTAAGGAATCTCACTTTGAGCCAAGAATTAAAGTTACTTAAAATAATGTTTTACATGTTTTGGAATTTTTTGATAATTTTCTGGATACGTTTTTTGTCCTACTTACGTTGTTCCAAATCAATGTACCATTTGTTCCAACATAATACTTAGGGGGCGTTTGGTTTGGGGTCTTTAGGAATGAGAATGGGAATGAGAGGGTTTCATTCCCTTTGTTCTTGTTTGCTTACAAAAAAAACTCATTCCCTTTACCCACATTAGGTTAAGCTATTACCCCACTTTAGGTTTAGCCATTACCCCATGCCCTCTAGGGAATTGGATTCTCTTTACCCCATTCCCTTTCCTAAACCTATCCAAACACATAAGGGAATTAATGGTTATTCTTTTCCTTTCCTTTAGTTTCCCTTTCTTGATTCCTTTTCCCTTACCCCGTGTGAAACAAACGCCCCCTTATATTGTTCCAACAGAAAATTGTTTTATTTCTTTTTTTTAAAATACATTTTTTTGACATTTCTAACCTCGTTTTTCGGAAAATTTTTATACTATTAGACTCATCTAAATTAGACAGTCATTTTAAGATCCCTGAAGCTCAAGTAAAAAAAATTCCGGTGAACGGAATCCGAGTGGGCGTTTTTTGGTAAGAAAAAAAGTGCCCAAAAAATTCTAAAAAAATTCTAAAAAATGTAAAACATTATTCTAAGAAACTTTAATTCTTGGGTCGAAGCGGGATTTTTTACGGTTTTAGTCCCAATAAAACTTGTTCCTTAATTTTATCCATTTTACATGCTTCAACAATTTATTGGGTCAAAACTCTAAGGAATTTCGCTTTGAGACAAGAATTAAAGTTTATTAAAATGATGTTTTACATGTTTTCGAATTTTTTGATAATTTTCTGGGCACGTTTTTTGTCCTACTTACATTATTCCAAATCAGTGTACCATTTGTTCCAAATCAGTGTACCATTTGTTCCAATATAATACTTGTATTGTTCCAACAGAAAAATATTTTATTTCTTTTCTTTAAAATACATTTTCCCGACATCTTTAAAAAATTCCGGTGAACGGAATCCGGGTGTTAGAGATGTTAGAGATGTCGGGAAAATGTATTTTAAAGAAAAGAAATAAAACAATTTTCTCTATCATCTCTTTCCTTTTATTTACCAATTTGCCACCTTGCCCTTTTTAATTATCATCAAAACTATGTAGTTTTGTTATGTCACACAATAAGCTCCTTGTCACAACTTAAACCCTTGTCACGCTGGATCTCACCCCTATATATATATATATATAAATGTTTGTTTGAGCAGTAAAGATATAGTATCTTTTAAATTAGAGGTTTCGTTTCAGTTCTTAATTATTTGCCAAATTTTAATTAGAGGTGAAGTCTAAACTTACCCTCAATGTTTTTAAATAATATCAATTTTATCTTTACGTAGTGAAAAAATTGAACGGATTGATTTGGTCATGATGAACTTTGATACTGGATCTTCCAAATATCAATTATATCCAAAATATTTATTGTGTTACCAACACAGAATATGTCAAATTATCAACAATTAAGTCGATCACATATAAGTTAATCACATAATTTTTTTTTGTTAAAGTATCCAAAATATTTATTATGTTACTATAACACAATTATAAACAACCTATCAAAGTGCACAAAAATTGTTTTCATTTATCAACGAACTTGTTTGTAAGATCCAATATAATAGGTACTATTTCCATTTATCAACAAATTTATTTGTAAGATCCAATATAACAGCTAAACAATATCAAACTAGTCCGCTCATATTTTCTTAGATAGGAGGTGAATTTAATTTTACTTGAAAACATTAGAGATAAAATTATATTATTTCATACATTACGATAATTTTACACTTTAAAAAAAAAAACTATATTCGCAAATTTTGACCTTATCCCTTTTTGTCAAGAGAGAAGCTACCTAAAAGATGAATATCAATCTCAAACCGAGTTTCCAACATCAAACAACGAAACAATTTCATTCAATTTTGCATTAACAATCGAACCCTACCACAAGTAAATTATATATATATATATATACCTCGTAACTTGTATGGATTGTTTTAAAAATTGGAATGAACAAGTCGAAACGGACCAGCTAGTTCGATAGTGAATCGACCATATATCCAATTCAATTTTATATGCTTTGCAATATTATTGACTCATTGAAAACCGGAATCAACCGGTAAATCAGTATCAAACTGGTGAATATGATTGACCTCAGTTCCTTATTTTTTTTTAGTGAAACTGAGTTTCAAGGAGGGAAGGAATAAGGTTAATCCCAACTAGGTTGGCACCAACCAAGCAACCAAACCCCGGCCAAGAAACCAAAAACTTTATTAAAAAGAAAAAAGGAAAAGTTCAATACAATGAAGGCAAAGGCCTATTTAACAAAGCGAAAATACTCTGTCCTATTTGCATCTCTAAACACAGTATTAGAGCAAAAATAAGGAAAAGAGTTCCACCAATAGTCAGAGGAAGCTGTGACACCAAACTTGGAGAGACAATCTGCAACTGCATTCCTCTCCCTAAACACATGAGAAATTCAAACTGCACGAGTACGAATAATGTCCAGACAAATCAAACAATCTGAAAGAAGGCTCCAATGAACATTTCTCGATCTCGATTTTAGTAACTTAATCGCATAGATTGAGTCACTCTCAACGCACAAAGGAAACCAATTCCGCTCAGCTGCTTTGAGGATAGAAATGGTCATCGCTTTCAACTCAGCCATGAAATCTTGTTGTTGCTCCAAAGGATGCGCAAAACAAGCTAAAGGAAAAACACGGCAAGTCCGAAAAATTCCACCGGCGCCCGCTCCCGTCAAGCCTGCTGCCCCGTCGGTGTTAACTTTAATCCACCGCTGAGGAGGGGGCTGCCATGTCAGAGAGAAAACAGTAAGAACCGGCCGAGCAATGCCATTGACTCCGAAATTGTCCAGGATTTTCTTATCAAGAACGGTATTGTGCATATATCCCTTCATCCTAATGCTAGCCTCCTTCACACACTTCCAAATAGTCTTCAATGTGAGAATAATAGAAGGTTTAACATCATTAAAGACGCTATCATTTCTAACCTTCCAAAGAGTCTAGAAACCGCTAACAATGGCTAAATTCCATAATTGAAAAATTTGACTGCTGAAATTTGCTAGGTCTGCCGAAATAATTAAAGCTTTAATAGTCGAGGTGCAATTAACAGAGGTCCCAAAAGCATCCCCGTACTCCGCCAAACCTGTGAAGAAAACGGGCACTGAAGAAAAATATGAGCAATAGATTCCTCACTCCTTTCTGTCACGACCTGGATTCGTGACACGCAGACAAAGCGGATGCTTGCTGGTTGAACTTGAAATGTCAGGTGCAGGATTAGCATTAAGGATGAGTACGTGCTATTTGGATGGCATTCCATCCTCGGAAGGGTGTTCATCTAGGCACTAAACTGGTTTGGGAGCTGATCCCGCTCCCCTGATGAGCCCATGGGAGCGCAAAAACCAGTGAGCACGGAGACGACAAGGCTTACCTCAAGGACTTTGTCCCAATTTGAGGTTCCGCACGGGAGTTGCCTCTGCGTGAAAACTCTGACCCCATGACAAATGGTATCAGAGCCGATAGTGTGCTAGCTGTGAAGTTTGCCAAGCGCTCCATTGGCCGCACTGGCGAGTCTAGGCTGGGGACCGCAAGTGGTGTGCTCGAAACCGAATGAGCACGAGTAAGCAGGAAACCGCAGCGAAAAATTCACCAAGCACTCTAGGGAAGCCACGCTGCCGGGTCCTAAGGAGAACAGGACTGAGCGAAAGCGGAAGCCGCTCGCACCTTAAGCCTCTGAGTCATGGCCCAACTCGAGGGGGTGTCGGAAGTGGGTGTTTTCGCCAAGAGAAGCGCGAAACATGAGTAGGCAGGGAATCTGCACACTGATCCTGGCATACAAAAAGTCGTGCACGAGGACGTTGCACGAATTGAGTGGGGGAGGATGTCACGACCTGGATACGTGACACGCAGACAAAGCGGATGCTTGCTGGTTGAACTTGAAATGTCGGGTGTGGGATTAGCATTAAGGATGAGTACGTGCTATTTGGATGGCATCCCATCCACGGAAGGGTGTTCATCTAGGCACTAAACTGGTTTGGGAGCTGATCCCGCTCCCTTGATGAGCCCATGGGAGGGCGAAAACTAGTGAGCATGGAGACGACAAGGCTTACCTCAAGGACTTTGGCCCAACTTGAGGTGCCGCACGGGAGTTGCCTCTGCGTGAAAACTCTGACCCCATGACATTTCGCATAGAGGGCAACGCGAAGCTATTTTGAGACCATTTTCGCGTAATAAATCCATGGTGCTAAGCTTCCCTAAAATAGATCTTGAAGGTGGCAAAAATTCTTTCCAAAGGAAACGTGCCCAATCAACTGAACGGGAAGGACGGATGATAGACATAACAGATTTCACCGTAAAAATCCCATTTGAGCTCGATTTCCAGGCACAGACATCCTCTTCCTGACTACCAATGCGAACCTGGTTAATAGAGAGAGCAATATTGGCGCTGACCGGCAGGTTAGGTCTCCAAGCACCATCAACAATAAAATCTGAGACCTTGTCCTTCAAAACATTTTGCGCAGAGAGAGGAATTTGCAATTGAGTAGCAATATTAGGGACAATCCAATTATCAGTCCAGAATCCAATTATCAGTCCAAAAACAAAGTCTGAAGTTGACAACGATACTCTATAAAATATTATTACGTACAGCAATGAGACTGAAACGAAGAGAAACCCCAATGGAAGAGCCGCCAGTGATTTTTTTAGGAATATTGTTTCCAGTAAGAAGTCGACCCCTTAACAGTTTAGGAATCAGGTTGTCCTCATGAAGAACCTGCCAAGATAATTTATGGAGCATAGTCGTATTGACGTCGGCAATATTAGGGACATTTAAACCGTCGGTAGATTGAGGAGTGCAAACCGTACTCTAAGCAACCGAGATAAACTTTTTAGAATGAATATCCCCGGACCACAAGAAATTCCGCATAGCCTGATTAATTCTCTTAAGAAGAGAATGGGGCCAATAATAAATAGCAAAGGAATGAAGCAAGGAGCTGCTAATTACTGAATTAATAAGAACAAGTCTGCCACCCATGGAGAGAGATTTACCTTTCCAATTCCCAAAACGAGAAATAACTTTATCCACAGTAGGTTGTAACCAACACTTTTTAGGTGCACCTAGAAAAAGAGGGACCCCCAAATAATTGAACGAAAAGCTTCCTTGAGACATCCCCATCAGATTCCGAAGCTCAATAACCCAAGAGAGAGATAGAGTGTTCTCCACAAAGAAAGTGGACTTATTCACATTAATGTTCTGGCCGGAAAGAGTAGAATAAATATGAAAAATATCCGTCATTACTCTAACATTGCGTTTAGTGGCCCTCAGGAACAAAATGACATCATCTGCATATAAAAGGTGGCTAGGAAAACTTACATTCCTGGAATACATACACGGCTGAATTGCCCCAATATCCACTCTCTGCGTGATAAGCCTGCTTAGAAAGTCTTCTACGATGCAGAAAAGCAAAGGAGAAAGAGGGTCCCTCTGTCGAACACCACGAGTGCATGAGAAATAACCCTTGGCAACCCCATTAATTAGGATAGAGATTCTAGAAGAATTAAAAATGCTCCACACCCAATTTCTGAATTTATCATTGAAGCCATAAGAACCCATAACCTCCATCAAGAAATCCCAATCAATAGTGTCAAACACTTTTCTGATGTCCACCTTAACCGCCATATTGCCCCCAAACATGGATTTATTTAAAAGGTTAACCCCTTCAGAGGCTCCAGAGATGCAATCAGTAATAGAGTGGCCTCTAATAAACCCGAATTGTTGAGGAGAAACAATAGATTCAGCGATGATAGCAAGTCTAGCAGCAAGGATTTTAGTCACAATTGTAAGCAGAAATTGCTCATGGTCAATTGTAATTGCATCTGAAACCTTAGGTAAAAGCACCATGAGATTAGAATTTCAGCATGTAGACATCCAACCAATACAGAAAAAACTATGAACTGCAACAGAAACATCAGCACCGACAATATCCCAATAAGTTTTAAAGAAAATCCCAGTGAAACCATCAGGACCAGGTGCACTCTGATCATCCATCTGAAAAACAATAGCTTTAACTTCCTCAGGATTAGGAATAGCTGTAAGCATATCATTATCAGCAGTAGACACCAAATTCGGTATAATGTCCCTGACAATAGTAAAATCCTGATTCCCCATATCAGGGGCAGCAAACAGCTCCGAATAGTAGCCCAGGATATGCTGTTCGATTATACTACTATCAGAACAAAGCTCATCGTTGATTCTCAGATGCTGAATCCCCATCTTGGATTTGCACCTAGTCACTTTCTGATGAAAAAAAAATTGTGTTACGGTCTCCTTCCTTAAGCCATTTGGTTCTACTTTGCTCCTTATAGAAAATTTCCTGTTGTAAAAGGGACGCTTCATAGTTAGCATGAGCTTGCAGCTCCTGCTAATGAAGTAAATCAGAAAAACCTTCTCGGGCTATTCGCTCCTGAACCTCAGAAAGAGCCCTAGCAGCAGAATCAATTTTGATGCGCAAATGTCCAAAGTTGTTTTTGTTCCAATCCCGAATAATCGGTCTAAGTCGTCGAAGCTTATAGCTCAAACGCTGCATGAGATGCAAAGGAGGGGTGGGTTCAGCCCAACTAGAAACAAAAATATCCTATAAAGACGGGTCAGTGATCCACATTCGAAGAAATTGAAACCAAGGGATAATATTAGTGTTGACCGCACAATCCAGGAGCAAAGGTGTGTGATTGGAACAGTGTCGAGGGAGAGCAACACAATGCACAGAAGTCCAAACATTGAAAAAATTAAAGTTCCCAACCGCCCTGTCAAGCTTACATTCAACACCTTGGTCGCCTCTTCTACCATTAGACCAAGTATAAAAAGCACCTCTAGTAACAATATCAGACATATAACACTAAGCAATGCAATTAATAAAATCATCACAAGCAGACCGGTTAGGGGGCAGCCCTAATTTCTCATGGGAACCACGCACCACATTGAAGTCACCAATCATTGCCCAAGGGCCAGAAAAAACTTAAGCAACAGAAATCAAACTATCCCAAAGATCACGTCGAGCAATAGGGCAATTAGCAGCATAAACAACAGAGAGAGAAACTTCCATATCATCAACCGTAACATTAAAAGTAATATGTTGTCCATGTCTAACAATTAAAGAAACAGGAGTATCACATGTGACGAAGATCCATAAAGAATTCTGTGGATTAGTAACAGCTAAATCCATATTCAAATTCATCCATAAAGTAGGAGGAAGAGAACTAAAACTAACCATTGGCTCCGCAAGACACAGAACATCAGGTTTGTGAGCAAAACAAATGTTACGCAGCGATCGTTGAGTGGAGGCGTTAGCAATGCCCATGCAGTTCCAGAAAAGAGCAATCATCGGAGACGGAGAGGTAACTGGGTAGTTCTACCTGAAGTCCACAGAGGAACCAACTGCTGCTGCTGTTTCTTATTCTTGTTGCGCTTCTTCTTTTTCGAAGTAACCGGGGTCCAATCACTATCATCTTTATCAGATTTGGTTGACTCCTCTTCAAAATCATATTCATCTGCCTAGTTGGATTTTGCAGTCGCGGTCACCTCCTGGAGTGGAAGTTCATCAGTGCTATGAATTGATTGTAAAGGCATTGGATGCTCAATGGCTTTCGGAGGCTCGAAAATAACCATCTGCCCATCATTAGCAATAGCAGTACCCATTGCTCCTTCATACGTCGCTTCCGTCTCATCACAATCCGAGGAGTCATTATCAATTGTCTGCTGCTGAATAGGGTCAACTCTAGAAGGTTTGTTTGGGTCAACTGGAGGAGAAGAGCGTTCACCCTCCTTCGAAAGGGAAAGCGGCGGCATCGGCTGCTCCTTCAAGGCTTGCGGTTCCTTATCCAAGGCAGGATTTTTGGAACTTTCGACCCCTTCTATACGTTGCCAAATTTGGCGTCTAGGAGGCTCCTTCCTTGTTTCCTGTCGTGCTATTACTTTTCCTTTATCAATAGGTACTTTGCTATCCAGCTTCCCTTTGCCCATCACTCTTCTGCAATTGGCCGTCACATGTCCCACAGAATTACATTCCGAGCAAAAACCCGGCAAGTTTTCATAAAATACTTGTGCCCAAACTATTAGATTATCAGTGTCAACTCTAATCTCCTTCTGCAAAAGCTTGGAAAGATCTATATCAGTTAGGATCCTTGCAAACAGGAATGCTCATGACTGCTTTTTATAGTTAACTTCTTGACATCTTGTTTTTCCATGTGGGATACAAACAAAAGATTAAAAAATCCAAGAGATATTCGGTGTTTATTATGATAAATAGGATGGGACAGGTATAAAAAAAATTCCAAAGTTCATTTATTTCATGAGTTAGAGAAAAGGTAGGAAGATAAGGGAGGGATGAGAGTCTTATCCCTCAAATCTTATGACCATGTTTGATAAATAGTTGTTAGCTATTTAGCTAATTTAACTAGCTAACTTGACTAGTTGTTTGTGTAAACCTGTTTGGTAAAACTTAGTTGATTACTAATAATTGTTTATGTAAAATGATAAATAAGGATACTAGTATTTTTATGATTCTTAATCATCTTCTAAACAATGTCATAAACACATGTTATAACTTAAGTCTTTATAATATATAAAAATATATCTAAACAATAACATATTCTTAAGTTTTTACTAATAAAAATGACATTTTCATCTACGATTCTAAATATTGGATCAAAAACTTTAAACTTAGATTGCTAATAGTATATTGGATATTATATAATACACTTTCTAATATATATACCAATTAATTTATAATTTGGCATTTTACTAAAATAAAGACCTAATATTTTTATATTCTTTTCAAACTTTCCAATAATATTCATTAATTTAATTGTTAATTTTAATCCATATAATTTTAAATAGAAATATAATTTTCAAAAACATAATAATAAATTTAGATTTATTAATTGGCATTTACCACTAAAATATAGCCAGACGAATATTTTTATCATATTATTAGTTTATTTTTAATAAAAGAACAAACTAACATTTGTTTGAGTAAAATGTGACACTTAGGGATCAAAATGTATCGAAAAGAGATGAAGCAATAAACTAATCGAAAAGGCTGTTGATGTAGATTAAAATCGACTGGAGGTTTTAATCGTAAACCAACAAAGATTACAAACTTCTCAAGCTTAACTTGAAGGTTGAATAAACCCAAAAGGAATGAATCCTTGCTCCAATGGAGGCTTCAAAATATAATATTCATCAAAAATTAACCAACATTACAAAAGATGGAGAATATATACTCCTTTCAAATAAAAGATAAAGACTAAAGGCCACCCCTAGGGTTACCAACAACTAAGGAGCCCTAGGGGTAAAATAGGAAATGCATAAAGATAGATATTAGGGTAAATAAGTTCAATGGCAAAGAGGTAAATAGTAGAGTGGCAAAACAGTAATAAAGAAGGTGGCAGATCTTGTCCTCAACAAGAAGAACTTGGGGAAGAAGTATTGTGCTGGCAGGCTACGCCCCGCGTGTGTCTCGATACGCCCCGCGTGCTGACGCCTCTGAGATTGGGGCGTCTCGAAGCATCCTCACGCGTGGCGTCCCTGGAGTCACGCCCCGCGTATTAGGGTCTCTGGACTTGGTGGCTCCTGTTGATGGAATTTACGCGTGGCGTCCCTGGTGGTACGCCCCGCGTAGTCGGCCTTCTGCCCATTCTTCGATTCAGGCTCTGGTTTTACGCCCCGCGTAACAGGAGTCACGCCCCGCGTGTCTTGGGGACTGGACACTTCTTTGGACAACGAGTTCTCTACGCCCCGCGCCGTGGTGAGCACGCCCTGCGTGTCTGGTTGGTTTGCCCGACTCTTGTTGCTCTCCTCCGGGCTCGGGCTTAGGGAAAGGCTGTCCTCATCATTCTCCCTTCTTTAAAAGAGTTGGACCCCAACTCAAGGGTAGAACAAGAATGACTCTTCCCCAAGGTTGGCGTTCCGCTCACCCCGTTAGTAATATTCTTCTCTTGGTTCGGGTGTCCCGCTACTAGCAATTCGACGGCTTCCCCAACTCGGGCATCTCCTAGCGGTGTCGGTTCTCGGCTTGGACACACAATCAAGGCGGCTTTCTTTTCTCCCCTAGTGAGCCCCTTCAACAGCGTGAGAATGTACTTGGCCCCATCTTTGAATATGGTGTACGTGTTGTCCCTTCCCGTATGGGAGGTATCACGGTCGAATTGCCAAGGCCTCCCAAGGAGCAAGTGATACACGTCCATATCAATGACATCACACATAACCTCATCATGGTAGGCACCAATAGAGATAGGAACCTTGCATCGGTGAGTGACATTAAGCTTCTCCCCCTCTTTAATCCAACCCACTCGATATGGATTCGGATGTGGCTCGGGCACTAAGCCGAACTTGCTCAAGACGGCTTTGCTAAGGACGTTCTCTTGACTCCCGCCAACAACAATCAACTCACATTTCAACCCGTGGATTAGACCTCTAGTCCTAAACAGTTGGTGTCTCGGGTCGTGCTCTTGCTCAACCGACATTAGTACCCTCTTCACTACATGGACTTTCCGCTCATCCCCGGATGATCCGCTATCAATGGGTTCACAATACACCCCATCATTTCCTCCATAATCATCATCATCGTATCGCCCCACCACGTAAGCGCCCCTCCTCTTTGGGCATTCATTCGAACGATGGCCCGGTTCGTTGCATCGAAAACACTTAAACGGAGTCGGTTTGGTGTACGGGTTGTTGCCCTTAGGAGGTGCGGCTGTCCTAAAGGGTCTCACGTCCCCATTAGGTGATCTTTCCCCGTTCACGACTTTAGTGCCACTTGAGCTAGCACCACTCTTATCCTTGCCCACCTCTTTGGGCTCTTCCCCCTCTTCACAAACTTCCTCAATTCTCGGCCTCCGGTATCCGTCACGTGCTCTAACATTCAGTTGAGACTCGGCCTTCAAGGCTAGGTTCCTTGCATCTTGAATCCGGATTACCATTTGTGTCCCAATTCTGTCTTGAATATTATACCGTAGCCCCTCTAGATATCTTGAAGTCTTTTGGCTTTCGGTTTCCGACAAGTTAGCCCTTGCCGAAAGCCTTAAGAACTCCGAAGTATACTCGTGCACGCTCCTCGGTCTTTGCGAGCAATTCCGATAGGAGCTGTAAATATACTGCTCGTAGTCGGGTGGTAAAAACCGCTCCCTCATCATCGATTTCATCCTCCTCCAAGACCTAATCGGTTCCCTTCCTCCTCTTCTCCGCTCTTCCTTCATATTATCCCACCATACCGAGGCTCCCCCTTTCAACCTATATGCCACTAACCGAACTCTCCTATCTTCCGGTATCCCCGCATAGTCGAAGAACCTCTCCACCTCAAGCAACCAATCAAGGAACCCCTCAATGTCAAGTTCCCCTCCAAATGAAGGTAGATCAACCTTGAGTTTGAAAGCATCATCCCTATCATAGTGTCCTCCATAACCCACTCTCCCATTCATTCCGGCTCTATATCCGCCCCTATCAACATCATGACCCCCATACGGATCATTCATTCCATAATTTTCCCTTCCATGACCACCTACATCATCATCATTCAAAATATCCAAATTCCCGGCACGCACATGCACGGGACCAACAACATCATGCATATTCATATTATCCGCATGCCTAACATTCCCAATACCGACATCATGCTTAATACCCATGTTTCTAGCAATCCTATTCAAGTCAAAATCATCAAATAGGTCGCCGTCACTATCACTATCGGCATTTCTAATGACCATGGCGTTAGGATGCCTTACCTCATGAACCCGAGGGTCCATTCGTTTTGGTGCTTGGGTTCTCATAGGAGGTGGCGTAGGGTGTCTATCCGGTGGTGGCCGGGTTGCATCTTCATTTCGCCGGTGAGGGTCTCCGGCGGGTTGAGTGTGGGTATTTCGAAACTCAAGAGCAAGTCTCTCCATGGTAAGGAGTATGTCTCTTCTACCCGCTTCTTGCTTCTCTTCAAGCTCTATCATCTTATCATTCATTGCCTTCATATTTGCTTCCATTGCCTCAAACCTTTGGTCATTGGCTCCCATGGCTTCGGTGGTGATACGTGGTTGAACCATTTCCGAGAAGAAGTCTCCGGTCAAGGAAAACGACTCGGCTCTGATACCAAATGATGTAGATTAAAATCGACTGGAGGTTTTAATCGTAAACCAACAAAGATTACAAACTTCTCAAGCTTAACTTGAAGGTTGAATAAACCCAAAAGGAATGAATCCTTGCTCCAATGGAGGCTTCAAAATATAATATTCATCAAAAATTAACCAACATTACAAAAGATGGAGAATATATACTCCTTCCAAATAAAAGATAAAGACTAAAGGCCACCCCTAGGGTTACCAACAACTAAGGAGCCCTAGGGGTAAAATAGGAAATGCATAAAGATAGATATTAGGGTAAATAAGTTCAATGGCAAAGAGGTAAATAGTAGAGTGGCAAAACAGTAATAAAGAAGGTGGCAGATCTTGTCCTCAACAAGAAGAACTTGGGGAAGAAGTATTGTGCTGGCAGGCTACGCCCCGCGTGTGTCTCGATACGCCCCGCGTGCTGACGCCTCTGAGATTGGGGCGTCTCGAAGCATCCTCACGCGTGGCGTCCCTGGAGTCACGCCCCGCGTATTAGGGTCTCTGGACTTGGTGGCTCCTGTTGATGGAATTTACGCGTGGCGTCCCTGGTGGTACGCCCCGCGTAGTCGGCCTTCTGCCCATTCTTCGATTCAGGCTCTGGTTTTACGCCCCGCGTAACAGGAGTCACGCCCCGCGTGTCTTGGGGACTGGACACTTCTTCGGACAACGAGTTCTCTACGCCCCGCGCCGTGGTGAGCACGCCATGCGTGTCTGGTTGGTTTGCCCGACTCTTGTTGCTCTCCTCCGGGCTCGGGCTTAGGGAAAGGCTGTCCTCATCAGCTGTTAAAGCTAGCTTTTCCAAAATTAGAGGTTTGAGCCCAAAAAAAGGTAATTAGCAGAGATGATCACAAAAGTTTGGACAATGTCCCCAAAAAGATACAAACCTTTAATTTGTCTCAATAAAATTACTTAAGTTTATTTTTTGTCCCAACAAAGTTACTTTGAGCGTCTTTCAGTCATCCTTTCATTGAAATTGCTAACGTGACATCTCAACGTCACGTCGACAACATCTAGCATATTAAAAAAAATATAACTACACATTTTAATTAACAATCAATATGTCACAAGGGTCAATTTGCAGTTAAAATTTTAATTTAAAATCTTTATTTACTTGGGTTAGTTTGTGGTTAATTTTTTCATTATGTCACATAACATTGAGACATGTGATTAGATGTCATGTAATCAACTCTGGTAGAAAAATGATTGATAAACATCTAAAGTAACTTTATTGGCACAAAAACAAACTTACGTGATTTTATTGAGACAAATTAAACTTTTACGACCTTTTGGAGACATTGTCCAAATTTTGCAACCATCGGTACTAATTACCCGTCCAAAAAGCTCTTTCAAACCTCTTTTCATCAAACATCATTATTAGAAGTTTGCTAGCCAATCTCTAAAAGTGTTTTCAAAATCTCTAATTTTACCTCAAACCTCTCTCCTTACCAAATATGGCCTAAGGGAAGTGGTATAAGAGAGTGGGATAAACTTCTACAATTTTAATGAGATGGAAAAATTTATTTTATCTCTCGAATCAATATTATGTAGTTTAAATAGAAATAATATAGTAAAAGTTATTATTTTATCTCTATTTCTATCCAACAAAAATAAAAATAAAATAATAATTTTCAACTATCTTATTTTATCTTTTTTTTCTCTATTTCTTATTCTTATTTCTATCTCAACATCTATCCTCTATCCTCTATCCTTATCAATATCATGGTGAAATACAAAGGCAAACATTTGAGGTGGAACTGTTTGTAAATTTGACTAAAAGGCGTACCCTGAATTTTTTTTTTTTTTTTTTTATATAACAATATGTTAAGGGGCATTAATAAAGGGTGAAATACATGAATATCATAATTAAGTATAAAATTACAACTAAGTCATATCACCAAACTTAATTCTTAATATGTCATTATTCTCCATATATTATGATTTTAAACTATCATTTAAAATTCTAGACTCCAATTCATAAATCATAAACCCTATAAAATATATTCTAGACTTCTAATTTATAAATTATAATCTTTAAAATATATTAAAAGTACTGATTTTATTAGTTTGATATAATCCAAAATGATGACTTGACTTAGTTGTAAATAATTTTTAAAATATGAATTTTTGTGTAATTTTCCCATTAATAAACATCCAATTATAACACTGTTTCTTTTTGGGTTAATTACAAATCTAGCCCAACTAAGATGGACCATTTATATATTTAATCCACTTTGCTTCCATTTTACCAAATTGAACCATTTCATTCATTTTGAACAAAATTACCCTTAGTTCTATTGATCGATGGATCTGTTCCTGCTTCTTCTTTCGCTTCATCTTTTTCTTTCCGCTTCTTCTTCTTCTTCTTCTTCTTCTCCTCCTTCTTCTTCTTCTTCTTCTACTTCTTCGGTTCATCTTCTTTGATTTCTAATATCAATCGTTAGCGATTTTTGAGATTTTTGAAGTATTATGTTCAATTTCTTGTAGAAATGGTATGTTTTTAGCTTATACGCCTGCTTTTCTCGATGGTCTTGCCTCTTTCTTCATCTGTAATGGTATCGTTTCAATTTTCTCTATTTTCCACCATTTTTCTCCATTGTTGTCGTATTTGTGAAGATAATTTATCGCATTTCGTCACAAATGCGACAACAGTTGTCGCATTTCATCGCAAATGCGACAACAGTTGTCGCATCTGCGACGAAATGCGACAAATTTCGTCACAAAATGGAGGAAAAGGGTGGAAAATTGAGAAAATTGAAACGATACAATTACAGATGAACAAAGAGGGAAGACCAGCGAGAAAAACAGACGTATAAGCTAAAAACATACAATTTCTACGGGAAATTGAATATAATACTTCAAAAATCTCAAAAATCGCTAACAATTGATATTAGAAATCGAAGAAGATGAACCGAAGAAGAAGAAGAAGAACCAGAACAAGAAGAATAATAATAAGAAGAAGATGATGATGATGAAGATGAAGCAGAAGAAGAAGAAGAAGCAGGAGCAGATCCATCGATCAATAGAACTAAGGGTAATTTTGTCCAAAGTGGACGAAATGGTCTAATTTGGTAAGATGGAAGCAAAGTAGGTTAGAAATATAAATGATCCCTCTTAGTTGGGCTAGATTTGTAATCAACCATTTCTTTTTTTCTAAATTATCAAGTAATAATTATTTCCTTTTTATGAATGCAACAACATTCCAACTACTCCTCTTACTCTTTCTACTATTTTTTATTTATTTTTGCATTAAATTTCAACAAATATCATAAATAACCCTCTAACATCTATTTTATGCAAAATCAACCTATAATAATTATTAAAGATCTAATTATTTTTCCTTACAAAATTAACATTAACAACTATATTATTAGGTAAATAATTTATAAATTATAGTAAGGGATAATACGCAAAAATACCTCTAACATTGATGGTTAGTAGCAATTTTACCGCTAACATAAAAAATAGTGCAATTTCACCTCCAACATGGGCAGATAAGAACAATTTTACCCCTAACATTGGCAAATTAAGTAAATTTCAGATATCATTATAAAACACAGATATTTAACTCATTATTCTACACCAGTTACACATCAGTTAGTTCTAGAAAAAGATTTAATATTTTTTTTGTGATTTAGTAATCATAGAATTGGATATTAATATTTTTAAATTCGACAAAATATTTGAATTTTTTTATCCAACTCGTAAAAAATACAGTATAATGTTTTAATCTTTTTAAAAAAGAAATTCATGTCTATTCATGTATTTGTGATCTGTTACTAATGAGTTATAAAATGACGCGCATGTGAAGTGTAGATGACAAGATTCATGACTGAGAAAACAATTTGATGAATTATTTCTCAAATTTATCCAATTTGCCAATGTTGGGGTAAAATTGTACCATTTTAGACATTAGAAGTAAAATTGCTCCTGGTTATCAATGTTGGGCATTTTTGCACATTATCCCTTGTAATAATAATAGTATTAAATACGAAAATGATGAAGATAAAATACAAATAATATCGGAAATCTTGAATTTTGGATTTTTATATTTTAATTGAATAGAATTTTTTATATATTAACATTTATTAATTTATAGAATATATGTAAAATTTATGACATTATCCGGTTCAATCAATCAGAATTAGCTAGTTAAATCTATTGACTCTTAATCTAATTGTCAATCTGGTTCTACTTCTGATAGAATTTGTAAGACATTGTTTGTATGTATGTACCCTATTAACTAGGGCTGCACAAAACTAATCGGAAAACCGAAAAACCGATTTCCGAAACCGAAACCAAACCGAAAAATAGGTTAACCGTAACCGATGGACTAGTTTACGGTTTTTATTTTAAAAACCGATGGTTAACCGAAACCGAAAAATAAACCGATTATGTATTAATACACATAAAACTAGTATAAATATATGTAGAAATTTAATTATCAATCTATAAATATACATATTTGTATTTAATTTTTAAGTTAAAAATATCAAAATAACTTAAAACTTATTTTTTTTTGGCAATTTTGTTAATTAAATTTGAAATTACATATTTTTATTTAATATTTAAATAATTATATATTTATTTTAAAGTGAATAATTATAGATGTAAAGTGATATTTGCTACGAAAAGTAACTAATGGTTAACCGACCGAAATATAGGTTAACCGACCGAAGTTTATATTAACCGAAATATGGTTAACCGAATTAAATGGACTGGTTAATGGTTTTTGTTAATGGACTGGTTAACCGACCATGTGCACCCCTATTAACAATCTACCAAGAAAGGAATGAACTAAGATTAGGGTAAGGGTTTTGCTATTTACCGCCTCTAAATTACTGATCACCGCCCTCTCTTGGAGATTTTCGCCCTGTTCATTTTTCCATTTAAAAACTTAATATCCTCTCTCTCTCCCGAGCCAAAAATTGGATTTATGAAAAATGGACACGAGAACGTCGAGGAAATCAAATAACTACAGTTCCTATTTACATTAATTGAAATTCGTCTCTAAAAACTAACCGATTTAATCAATATATATAAAAAATTCATCCAAAATGTGCTAAATGGGTGATTCACCCGTTTCCGCCTAGGTAGAAATTGATGATCCACCCGTTTCCGCCTAGGTAGAAATAGATAGTTCATCTGTTTCTGCTTAGGCGAAATGGTGTGAATCACCTGTTTAGTACTTTTTGGATAAAAAATTTCTTCGAATCCGGAGATGAAACTCGTGTTTTCGATTCGATTTTCAAATAAAAATACTTATCCGGGGAATTATTAGTCTTTTTCTTTACCGTGTTTAAGTCACATGAATGTTGTTCGGGTTTTTTTATTTTCGAAGAAATTTGAGAGAATTTCAGTTTTTTAGTTTAAAAAATAAAAAGGACAAAAGTGTCCAAAATGGGGAGTGTTAAGTAATTTGGGGACGGTAAATAGCAATCCACTTAGGATAAAATATGATGTTTCCGAATGTCTCTCACTCAATTTACACCACATGGCATATTTATCCTACTTTAACCTATTTTGTGTAGCTCTATTTTATCCCCATAATTAAAAATATCGAGTAGGATAAATGTCATAAATTAAAAATAAGTATATCATATATTATAAATTAAGTGAAAAACAGGGAGAATTGAAAATACCATACCTTTTTTTTATAAAACCCTTTCTTTTAAAAGTTAGTTTGCATTTTTTAGCACTAAGGTGTCGTTTGGTTCGCGGAATGGAATGAAATAGAATGGCTATTCCGAAGGAATAGAATAGCAAAGAATGGAATAGAAATTTCGTAGGAATAACTATTCTTATGTTTGGTTGGTGGAATAAGATAGAGTGGAATATATAATTTTTTTATTCAAAAAACAACATTACCCTCAAATGTAATTTCTTATTTCTTTTAAAATTTTAATTATTAATATAAATTGTTCAAATATCGAATATATATTATTTTAAAAAATATATATATAACGGAAAAATGGGAAACATGAAAGACGGGAAAAAACACGAAAAACGAAAAAATTGTAAAAACACGAAAAAAGAGAGGTGAAAACAGTAAAAACACAAAATGTAAAAAGCGCAAAAAAAAACATTAAAAACACAATAGAAACAAAAATGGAAAAGGGTGAAAACGCGAAAAACATATAAATGGGTTAACACAAAAAAAAACAAGCAAAACATGAAAAAATACAAAATGTACAAACGGTAAGACACACAAAAAAAAAGTAAAGACGTGGAAAGTTATGAAAACGCAAAAATAAAAAAAATATTGAAAAACCCCATGAAAACAAGAAAATGAAAAAAAAAACATAAAAAACGTGAAAAGATGTGGAAAACACAAAAATGTGAAAACGTTAAAAATACGAAAACCTGAAAAATATGGAAAACATAAAAACATGAAAAAATACAAAAAAAAACGTGAAAATTTGTTAAAAACACGAAAACGTGAAAACACAAAAAGTGAAAAAATTCGAAAATCATGAAAAGTAAAAAAAATATTAAAAACACAAAACGTGAAAAAAAAACACGAAAATGTGAAAAATGCATTTATAACATATTTTCATGTTTTTTGCATTTTTTTACGTTTTTTCGTGTTTTACAAGTTTTCTTGTTTTTCGCATTTGTTCATGTTTTCGTATTTTTCGCGTTTTGTCGCGTTTTCATGTTATTCACGTTATTATATTTTTTGCATATTTTCGTGTTTTTGTTTTTCGGTTTTTCCTTTTTTCGTGTTTTTGTATTTTCGTATTTTGTTACTTTTTCGTGTTATTCATGTTTTTCATATTTTTTCATGTTTTCGTGTTTTGTTTGCGTTTTTCGTATTTTCATGTTTATCGTGCTTTCACGTTTTTGTGTTTTAGCATTTTTTGCGTTTTCATGTTTTCGTATTTTTCACGCTTTTGTATATTTCGTGTTTTGTGTTTTTTCGTTTGTTTGCTTTTTGCGTCTTCTTGTTTTTCATGTTTGTTCACGTTTTCGTGTTTTTTTCATATTATCTTGTTTCATATTTTTCGTATTTTTATATTTTTTTAACATTTTCGTCATTTTTCTATTTTTTACGTTTTTTATGATATAAATTATGGATTGGCCAAAATTTATAGGATTTGAGAAAGTGACTAGAGAAAAGATTGAAGATTTAATGGAGGGTAATTTTATAAATTACAAAAATACAATATTAAGAATATGCTTTCTAACCAAAATAGAAGAATAACTATTCCATTAAAAAAAAAAAAAATCAACCAAAGGTGAGAATAGCTATTATTTGGAAATAGCTATTCTATTCCCCCCTATTCCGCGAACCACACGAGCCCTAAGTGTTAAGGTCGTTGTTTTACTTTAGAATTGACTAAATACTTTTCCTTTAGAATTGATTTGGTATTTTTTGTTATTTTTAAAAATAACAATGTTACAATGTGATGTTAGCTATCAGAATAACTAAGTACTTTTCCTTTAGAATTGATTTGGTATTTTTGTTATTTTTAAAAACAACAATTTTACAATGTGATATTTATCAGAATAACTCTTGAAATTAACCGTCCAAATCGAAGTTTAATTATCAACTCTACTCTCAAATTAGTAATATTTAACAAATTAACACATTTTAAAAATTAAAATTAATTGTATTTTAACCAATTTGAAAGCCAAGTTACCTAAAATTCGATTTAGGTCAAATTGATCATATGCTTGTCAACTTTAGGGATCATTTTTAACACTCCGTATCAATTCAAGGCACTGCAACATTCACATAAAGTCGGGGTGAAACAGGGTCGATTCTGGTTTCACCCGGTTCATATGGGGTCACTAGTAGTGACCCCAAGGCACACTAACCTGACTGGATGCCTGGCCGGTTCCCAGTTCAACCGGCCGGTCCGGTTTTCAAGACCATGCATAAAGCATGTCCTCAAGACCTAACCTAACCATTCCAAGCCGCTTCATCAAATGAGGATCATAAGAGAAATTAAACAAAAAAAAAAAACATATATAAAACAAAAGATTTAAATAGAACGTTGCCTGAATTTAATTATTTAATTTAGAAAAAAACTGTACAAAGTAGCAGGTCACCATATTTATCAACAGATGAAGGAAAAGATAGATTACTATCTCTATCTAGGGAGCATGATTGTGGCCTTCCCTTCCCTTCCCTTTCCTTTCCTTTCCTTTCCCTTCCTTTCCTTCCAATGAACAACAAGGACGCTCTGAAAATGCCTGAAACAAACTCACACATAAACTGATGTTAGGCTTTCTGTTGTTCAAGAGATAAAGCAGATAGATGACAAGTAGATAGCTAATCCATATCATTAGTTTAATAATAACACACTATTAATCATCACCTATATTGCACGGAAACAGACATCGGGGGAAACGTTATTTCTATAAAAAAAAAATATAGCTAGAAAACGGAAACGGATAAGAAACGCGGAAACACTACTGAAGAAGAGTTTCCGTTCAACATAGATCATCACATATCACAGCAACAAAATATCTTTGGAGGGCATTGAGGTATTAGTCACACTCACTTCCATTTTTACAAATCCCTCTAAAAGCTAGCTATCTATTATGGAATTGTTCATGAATTCCAGGGCCACCTAACCAATGAATTTAAATGAAGAATCAAAATCAAGTCTTATCTTTGCCAAAGAAGAGACGAAGAAGAAAAAAAAACAAAACAAAATAATCTACAAGGAATTAAAAGAAATGACCTAATGAATACTGGAGGAATGACTAATATTAATAAATCCAGCAAAATAAAAGTGCTTATATACAAATAAAATGTATTCAACCAATTATTTAATCTCACTACTATCAGTAATAGATGTTGCAGAATAATAATGATCTAAAGCATTACAGATTGAATTTAACCTCGCAATAAAAAATAAAATGTCAAATTATCTAGGGTAATTAATTTATTAGTCCCTATATTTTAACAAAACACACTGTTTAGTCCCTGTATTTTAAAAAACACACGGTAAGGTCCCTAACCTTTTTCTTGGTGAACTGTTTAGTCATTCCGTCTGTTTGTTAGATTTTTTTCCGTTTATGAATTCGGAAATGACTAAATTACCCTTTACTATTTATCAGTCAAAAGCAATTCACACCTCTATGTCTCTCTCACAACTCGCGCTCACCAAAAAAAATGGAGAAAGGATTGAATCCCTAACCCATAATCGAATCACTCATGCTTACTCTTCCTGTTCGAATTGAAGGTGGAAATCCTCTCACTCTCGATGGTGAGTTTAATTTCCTCCATATTCTCAACTCATGTTAGGGACTAAACAGTTCACCGAGAAAAACGTTAGGAACTAAACTGTTCATCGAGAAAAAGGTTAGGGACCTTACCGTGTGTTTTTGAAAATACAGGGACTAAACAGTGTGTTTTGTTAAAATACAGGGACTAATAAATTAATTACCCAATTATCTAACCCCATTTGGAGGAAATTGTGAAGAAATTTTGGCTTGTGCTAGAACAAATTGCATTTTCTTTTAAAGCGAGTATAGTGCTTAAAGGGAATAAAGAAGTCCTGATTTTTAGAGGCAGGATACCTGCCCTTAACCTATTTAGGATTACCCAAACCCTTATAGAAGGTTTTGAGCTATATTGCATGGAAACTCACTCTTCAATAGCGTTTCCACGTTTTATATATGTTTCAGAAACGGAAACTCCTGGAAACCAGTATGTTTCTGGTTTAGGAAACAGTTTCCACCGGCAAACAAAATCAAATTCCAGTTCCGACCATAATGATTCTAGCTAATTGAAACTTCCTTTTAGGTTTAGCTAGAACTTCTTAATCGATGATAATTTTTATTCCACAACAACAACAACAACAAAGCCTTTGTCCCGAAATGATTCGGGGTCGGCTAACATGAGCCATCATATAAAATCATGAAATCAAGTCGTGTCAGCGACATAAATTCTCTCCCTCCACTCTGTCCTATCCACTACCATATTTTCCTCAATCCCCAATAAACTCATATCACTCTCGATCACCCTCTTCCAAGTTTGCTTAGGTCTTCCCCATAACCGGCGCGTCAAGCGCTTTTCGTCTTACATGGCCAAACCACCTTAGTCGGTTTATTTCTAGTTTCTGCTAACTGTTGTAATCATCTCTACTCTAGAGTATAGATAGTAGATACCAATTTTTTTTGTTACTATTCCTTTAATATTTATAACTATATCCCTATATTTATAATTTTTACATGTTTCCATGTTTCTGTTTCCCACGTTTTTTACAAATACCGTTTCCGATATCCGTTTTCGTATCGTGTCCGTCTCCGTGCAACATGGGTTTTGAGACGGGAACGAATCTTAAAAAGTAAACCTGCAACAGGTATGGGTATACAACTCAGGGTACCCGCTACCTGAACGTATGTATATATGATGAACTCGTGTATATATGAAAATAAGAAATAGTTGTGTTTGTTACTAAAATAATTTTCAAGTTTATTTATTCATTTAGTTAGACTTGTCATTTATTATTATCACTATTATAATGAATGTTAAGGTTACTTATCTGTTACTCCCTCCATTCCATTATATAAGTCATTCTAGGGTATTTCACACAAATTAAGAAATATATTGGTTAACTAAAAAAAATTCTCTCTCATGTCACTATTGGAGAATAAGTATTGGAATATTAAAAAACACATGTATCAATATAAAAAAAATTAATATTTGGACCAAAAAACTAAACTAAAATTTCTTGGAATCCTAGAATGACTTATATTTAGGGAAAAAACTAATTTGCTAGAATGACCTATATAATGGAATGGAGGGAGTAATTTGTTAAATTTATCATTTTATTTATTTCATTTGTTTAAATGGGTAATTATGTAGGTCCAGTCTTAATGGGCGCCGCCAGCAAATTTATTTGGGACAGATATGCATAGTCTAAGTGGATTTCCAAACAGGTTTTGGATGAGAGAGGGGTACCATAAATTATAAACAGGTATGAAAACGAAAAACGCAATTTTGGAGGGTACATATCCTGTTGCCATTGCCATTCCTATACTAGAGCCTTGTTTTATTAAATTCAATTAGCAACATGGTGCCATATTAAAGCTAAAGAGTAGAAAAGTGCGAGTTGCATTCTAGTTCAACAAAACATTGTATCCGCAGATGAACAGTTTGTATTAATAATACAAAGCATCATCAGAATGAAAGAGAAAAGGTATTTTGACAATGAAACACAATTTCATTCGCTTGATGTATGTAGCATATTGCAGCTAGATTCTCCATCCTCCAGACTTTTTGTAACTTGCCTATCAAACATAGTCATAAGAACTTGCCAACTCTAATTACCACACACAGACATTCGGTTGTTGGTATATCCTTCCTACTACCCACACCCTTCTAAGGATTTTATTAATATTTTGTATAAACATTTGGTGGTTCTCGTTGAATATCTTCATCTTAAATAAACATCTCTCACCCCGCAAAAATAGGTGTTTTTCATTTAACAGAAAGAAGAATAAAAAAAGAATAGAATCATAAAATATGATACCAGGAAACTTAACTGAATGAACTGCTCATCCAACTTAACATATAACACCACAGTCCAAGACCCCAACTGATTCGGCCCCGAAAGTTCCACAATTTTGGCATCTGCAACAAAACACTGTCAATTCGGATTTAATAATGCATGATACATCCACGAAAAAACAACACCCAAAATAACATTAACTAAACATACAAGTAAAAAGAAACGGGCATGCTGATCAAAATGACTTACCCCACAACAAGAAAATCGTCCAAACTAAACTAAGAAAATATGTCCAATTGTAGTTTGTCCAGGAGCTTTAGTGCTCCGATCGAGGCCATGAGAAGCAACCTGACGAGCATAATCAGTAACAAATAAAGAAAAAACAAAATGAGACATGTTGTACAACTTTATTCAAATGATTCCCCAGGCAGACTATACTCTACAACGGTCTAATATGTCATTAATGCATCCCTTTTTTTCCTTCCATTTTTCTTCCGGACTGGACAGGTAGTAGACCGAATTCCTGTTATAATCGATCCCAAACAATGGAAAGTGTTTTATTTTCTAAAATATATTTTTCTAAGGTAAATTATTTTGTGTGAAACAATCGAAGCTGAAATGGGGGTCATGGAAGAATTGGGTTCGATTCCTATGACATGCGATGTGCTTTAATTCAAGGATCCAAAATTAATTGCTTTGATTCGAAGGATGAAAACCGACTTCCCATTTTCAAAAGCAGAAGTTGTTTTCCCTTGTTTTTATGTTATTTCCCATTAACTAACAAAACAACTTATTCTCTAGAGCTCCAAAAATTAGAAAATAAGGAAAATATTTTCAGGAATAAACAAGCTAATTCTGTTCCAGCAAGTGCATTGATGATAACAGTTACCCTGGGTAGATAGGGGGAGAGGGAAGAGTAAAGATGTAAAACATTTCTCTCACCATATATGTTAGAGCAGCGTAACGCTCCTCATTCAGGTACAACGGTTTTCCTCTGCGCATTTCAAAATCCTGTCAAAAAAAAAAAAAAAATCGCTTGAGCATAGTTCTCTTTTATTGCCTCAGGCTGTCAAAAACAAGAAATGTCCAAAAACCTAACTATCTGCATGAATTTTAGTGCAGTTAAACTTAATGAATTTCAGCATCAGATGATCTAGGCTTCTAGCAACATCCGCAGTAAGAATTATTAACTTGGACTTCGCATCAAAGGGTGTACATAATAATCGATTTCCTTTTAAAAATTTAGCTCTCAAGTCTCAACTACCACCGATGAATACATAACAAAATGCAAAAGTGAATCCATGCAATTCAGAAGGCTGCAAATTTAAGGGGAAGAATGATTCTCACTCTCCCAGACCATGTATTCTGTATAGAACTTACAGCGACACTGGTATGACCCTTGGATCTGGTTATGGGTTTGAGTGGTTTCATTTTTCGGAGTTTTTCTTCTTTTAGATTTTAGAGAGAACCCTTCGGTCTCTTTGAGAACCTTTTTTATGAAAATGTGGCTTTCTTCTGTTTACTTTATTTCAGAATAAATAGGAGTAGATAACAGTTACTTCCTACAGAAACTTCTTCCAGATAAGCTAAGGCTTTACTGACAATAACTTTCATCTCTCGTGAAATAGGCAGTAAACAAACAAACATTGGCTTATGACAAGAAACTAACAAAAATAATCGAGCACAGTATCATCAATAACAAACACGTGATAGATTTGACATATAACAGACTCTCCCAACCCCTGTAGTTTGTAAAAAAAAATCTATGGTGACCCTCCCAACCCATATAGTCATTTATGATATTTAGATTCAAATGAAATCAGAATAAGATTCAAGAGCCCCCAAATTCCTCTTGTGATGAACCAATTGAACTAAAAGCTTAAGCTAATAGTTAAAGGTCCAATTCATCTGACACCTCTAAATTGAATGGAAATCAGATGCAGCCTAAAGCTAAGCAAACTGAATGAAGCAAAATCTCAGAAAGTTCAAGATGTTCATAAATCTAAACTTGGAACTACATACCCAAAGCAAAGCACACGCTACCCAACAGAAGTAAAGGATAGTTGACATCTGACAACCTGTGATGCACAGAAACATTAAATGCATAGCGTTTACAGTGTCGGAAATGCTTCCGTCACGGAAACAGATTGGCTACCAGTGGGAGACATACTGAGAATGAATCCATAAACTATAGAAATTGGAAACGCATATCAGTGGGAGACAGCTGCGTTAATTGCTGCAATTGGAACTGATTTCGAGTTTTTGACTATCAGTGTTCAACTTCTAATCCTACTATAACAATAATTATGTTGTGTAATTTCCAATATTGCCATCCTCTATTATTTTCTAATCCTAAAAGAGTTGAAAAATCTTCTGTCTATTCCCTATTAAAACAGACCCCTCAAAAATGAAATATATTGAACTCATGCTCTGTTTTTCTTATAAAAAAAAGAGCATGATTTTCACCCATCAATTGCACGATTCTAACCCACTAATCCCAAATATTATGTTTTTTCGATAGTTATGTTTGTGGAAAAACCTATTTTTTAAGATTTTAATATTTATAAATGCATCCCTATATTTTTACTATTTACACGTATCCCCACGTTTATGTGTCCTGTGTTTTTCAGAAATACCAAATCCCAGTGTCTGTATCCATATCTGTTTCTGTGCAACATAGCTGGCAATCTAATCTATCCAATGTATTTGACTTAATTAGTCAAATCCCAAAGGCGCAAGTATCAATTCGTTTGCTCAAGAGGAGAGCAAATCAGTCCATTACAGCTGTCTTAAGAACACTCCTCACATGCATCACCAAAATCACCATCAAGAAAGCACAGAACCTCAAAACTCTAGGCCTCTCTCTTCTGCCAAAGATCTTCAGTCGCTCATGCTTAACATAAGAATCTTCTCTCTATAACCAGAGAGATTGTGATGATGCATTGAGCAACTTATTTGAGAGAGGAAAAAGAGCAATAAATATTCAACAACCTATCAGAGAAAAGTAGCACTATAACAGCACGCGTACACCTCATACTGAAACGATACCTAAATACCAACAAGCTGGCAATGAGGACTGTTTAAATGATCAACAAGATTATTCAAACCTAGAAAATAACAAGAAACAGTTCCTTCATCCCAAAACATCATGCTTACATTCATTTTTTCACACAGATGTTAGCACTTGGAGGTTCTCAATGGATCTCAACTTCCTCACATCCCAGCTGTCAATAGAACAACCAAACACTTATTTCATTCTAACCCCGTAAAACCAGCCCCCAACCAGAAGCTAATCTCAATTGTTTGCAAAAATGCAACAATTATCATTGCACTTAAAAATCACAGCACAAAGGTGTTTTCATCAATGGCATAATGCAAAAAGGGAGCAGGGCATCATTTCAAAATCTGAAGCCATGCAAGCATTTCAAAGTCTGAAGTTATGCAGCTAGCTTCACCTTTTGCAGATATAAATATTATACTTGCAACATAGAAAAATCGATGCTTATAGTAGGCCTTTCATTGCCTAAAACAATCAGAAAGCATGGAACAGAAATGTTTGTAATGCAAATCAACAAAGCAGAACTAGCATACCTCCTCACCAAATGCATCTAGGTAGGGTGATGGCCAAGTCGCTTGGCGCACACATCTTTGCAGCAGAATAGTAGTTTTCTAGAAAGAAAAATTTAATATTATCTCTTCTGAGAATCATTTCCATAGGACATATTAAACCAAAAATATCATATGCAACTACGTAGACCTTCCTAGATGTAGAAGTACCTTGATCAACAGAAAGACACCTATACCAGCACCGCAGTCCACTGCATGAGCTTCACATGTATTTTCCGTTCGACGACAACTACAAATATTTTTCCCAATTAAATGTATGAGCATCAAATTTTAAAGTATATACACACATATATACAGTTGCAAAACACCTGTCTATGCATGTTTAAATATATATGAACTTAAACACATTGATACATTTGCAAGACACAGACCTGTTGCATGCTTTCCAGCTTGGGTAGTACAGTTTACCACACAATAAGCAGAGGGCAGGCTCTTCAATGACATTCTTGCAATCACAACGATGTTTTATATACCTGGATGAACCACATTCTCTCTGAATTAATTACAAGTTCAAAAGCGAAAGAGAACTTGACTTAAATGGCTGAGGAGATATCTTTGACTACATACCTTTGAAGTAGGTCCTGGTATACATGAGGGAGCTGCAACAATTTGAACGGAACTGCAGGCATGGAACGTAAAACATACTGAAATCTATGAATTTCATATTTCTTGCGAAAATGCTGCAACCATCTACTAACTAAAGACTGTACAACTTGATCCTTCAGAACAACATCTAATGGTGGGATCTTGAAAATCTTTTCTAGCTTCTGAACTTCATAGAGCTCAACCATATCAGCATCCATACAGACATTTGTGTCATCAATGGCATAAGATGGTCCATCGAGCTCATTATCTCGGTTGCAAAATGGTTCTGAGACAGAAGAGCTTAATAATTTCCAAAGCAACGCACACCTCCTCAAATAAGGGAAGCTCAATCTGCGAATTACATCCTCAAAAGCAGAATTAGAATCAACATAGTTTGAAATAAAATACTGCTTGATCCATCCATATTCTCCCAGAACTTTGGATATGCAACTTATCAGGCAGTCATGAGAACCTAATTGCTCATTGTTGTTTTGATGCAGCCCACAATAAGCAAGTATACCCTGCATTCCAGTGTATCTGATTTAGAAAAGTGGATAGTCACAGAACATCACATTACAGAACTGCAGATGAAGAGCAGGTATCATACCTGAGCGACTGAGACTACATAGAAAATATGCATCAGTGACAACAAAGATTCCTCACATGATAAAAATGGGTGTGGAAGACAAAATAGAACCCACATCAATGATGAAAAAGGATCATGAGCAAGAATGGGATCAGCTGCTAGGTTCCAAAATTGCAAATCAGGGTAGGGCACATCCTTCTCAAGATGTTTCAAGATTGATGACATATCACCTGCATAACACATTCAAATGCCACCAATAAATTAAGACCGTCTTCTATTCTTAAGAAACAAAAGAATGAGAAGTAACATTCATAACACTTTGTTTTTCCTTTATAGGTTTAATCTAGGATTGCATCTCCAAACATGTATAACGATTGTGTTTCATTCTTCAAGAGACACTCCGTTAAAAAGTCTTGCCAAAAACAAAATAAACATCCTTCACCAAAAGATAACAAGAGAATTTAGAAAAAAAAGCTTTTAGCATCAATTCTGCAATGAATGTACAAGAGCCAATACATAACTACTTACTTTCATGTTGATAGGTGCTACTAGCATGATCCAGTGGAACTCCTGAACAAATAGACTCCGCAAAAAGCTGAACACCCCTAAATCTTTGAAGCACATAAAGAGAATTCTTACTTCGCAAAGTCTGCACGACCTTTAGCAACAATGATAGTACAAATCCAGTGGAAGATTTCAGTTCCTTATACAACCCATTAAGACTATAAGTTGGAGTCATTTGAGTCCGGTCACAACGTGCAGCAATCTCCATAGATACAAGGGTATATTTCAGTGTGTCCCACAAAATCATGCAATTATTTGCCCTTGTGCATTTCGATAACTTATCCAGCCTGTTTGGAAAATACATTTTAAAGAGAACGCGATAGAAGAAATCAAGATTATGCGTCGTCTTATCACTTCTTTGCAGGGGAAAAGTCTTCCAAAAATCTCCTTTTTCAATCAAGTTTGCAGTTGATCTCAAAAGCAACAAGGCATGTTCCACCAAAAGCAAATTACTTTTCTCATTTGATGAGAGCAAATGCCCTACATTAGTTGTTGAACTAACATTTGATATCATTGGCTCCTTCCCAATCCTGTGAATATCCCCTGGCAAGGCAGGCAAGACAGAATTTGCCAGACGCCGACATACAGGGCAGAGAAATTCACCCTAGAAAAGGAAAGGCTCAAAATACATAATTTTGTGACCAAAATATTACATCTGTAGTACAGAATATTGAACTCTAAAAATTGACTGTTAAACTAGTAATACCTGATCTGGGTCAACAATATGCCCTCCTTCAAAAACACTTCTTCTGACATATCTGTGTAAAAAAAATAACATATAAACTCTCTAAAACCAAACAATGCATTTCTAGTGAGTTCTGACTTCACTCAATTGGTGACAATTTGTTAAGAAGAAAGAATAAGAAGCACAAAAGCAACCCAGGAAAACACTTGAAAATTTTCATGATCATTCCTATGTTTGTCAAGGCAGAAGACATTCAGGATCACCTACAACTTGGCAAGAAGACAAACAAATTCAAGGTAATGCTGCTGACTTCATCAAATGGTAGATCTGGTACCCAAAAACAGAAGAACACTAGTACCATATAATCAAATACCCAATGGTTTTCACTGGTGTGGAAATTATATATATATATCTATATAGCACCATTCCAAGAGTGGAATCAAACACGATTTGAAGTTTAGATAGCAGGAGACAATGCTTGTGAGCCACTTGCATAATTGCAGCTATTCATCACTACAATTTATATTAGAAGTACAAATGGCTCAACTAATATAAATTATTTAACACTTAATCTACAGCTAAATCCTTAAAAAAAGTAACATTTATATATTTCAAAATTACATAAAATCAAAGTAAAAAAGCACTTTGGCCCTTTCCACCAGAGCAGTTTCTAAATTGAAGTACAGTAATAAGCAATTGAACAAACCTTTCCTTCAAAGATGATAAATATCGATCTAGGCATTCCTGATGCACCGCATGCCCACAAGATGATAAGTAAACCCCATCACAATCAGCTGGCCCAAATCGATCACATGCAGCAATCTGTGAAGTAGATTCTGTCCTTGCAACATCAACAGCATTTTCAGAAGATGAAGGATGCTCTGTCATTTCTCTGGAAAACGCAGCTATATATTTTCCAAGCAATGCAGAATCAGCACCATTGCAGCTTTTACTGCCTTCAGCTGCTGAAAGCACTGCATTGTTGACTTCAGAAATGGAAATTTTACCATCATATATTTCTTTCCGAGATGAAATGTACATATCTTGTTCTAATACCTCAAAGCTAGAAGTAGTTCCATCATTCCCCTCCTTCAATGAGCCCAACACTTGAGGATTCCTCAATGATGGAAACTTGGCCTTTATAAATTCTACAAAATTACTTAATTCCCCAGGATAAGAACAATCAGCAAATTCATTTACTGCATTTTGACCCAACTGCTCTAACTGATTAGCTGAAATTGCTCTTGAATTGCTTGAAGAAGAGTTTATTCCAGCCTGATCAGTCATCTTGTTTGCACTAATTGAGGCCCCTTCCTTCCCAGATTGACGGACTTGATCCCATGATAGAGGGCCTCTCTCAACTAAGCTCAGAAGCCTCGATTTCTTTCCAAAAACAAGAGAGAAACATAAAAATTCATAACAAATCCAATTCGGAATATATAAGAGAAGTGATAAAAACTGTAAAAGATGCAAAACTCAGCACGAGTATAACCTGAAGGAGAATCAAGAATGACACTGGATTTTTGGATTTAGGATCATGGCAAAGAGAACAAACATCTTCAGCAGACTCTCCGATATCCTGTTCATTATTAGTGTTGCTTTCATCTACTCCAGATTTTGAATCATCATCATCAGCAGAATTAAGGCTCGACAAAAACTTCGACTGGTCAGCTTTCATTTTTTCCTGCACCAAATACCAAGTTCAGTAAATTGCGTGTTTAAAAGTATAATTATCTGTTAATCATAATTTTCTTCAATCTTGTGAAAGCTGCAACCTTTCCTAATTTGAGAAATCATCCATGTCAAATACCAATTATACACACACACTTGCAAAATAGGAAAAAGGGAGTTCCACCTCATATCTGATAGAAGGAAAGTATGTTTAGAAGGCAAGAAAAATTACAATAAAATCTCACCAATATAGCAGCCTGCCTTGCTCGAGCTTTGGCCTTGCGTTTCTCATTATCAGAAGCTGATCCTTGAGAATGCAGACCTCTGCTAGGAATTGGTTGTAATAGATGAATAACAACTTCAGGTGCAAGTTCTTGCAGTTTGGCCATGCATATTGCATTTCCCTCCGCAAACTTCTTCAATAATCTTTCAATCAAGGACGAAATATTACAGCCGTCTTCTTCCACAAAGTTGTCTAAATTATCTCTACTGTGCATCCTCATCAATGAGACAAGAAGTGACAGCAAGCTGTGTGCACCAGCACCATAATAAAACCCATCATCAATCTCTTCACAGGCAAAGGCAAGAATGGGAATGGAATCCCTAGGTTCACTTTGCTGCAAAGAAATATCTAAACCGAGGGAAAGCAAGTGCAGTGCCATTATAAGAACACCATCAGGAGCACGTGGATCAGTCAATCTGTCAGAGAAGACGGCGAAAAATAGTACAGCACGGATGATTTTTACAACCACTTCACAAATAGCAATTCTAGCCACAGTGTTGAGAGGGGGATGAATTTTTGTCCACCTAGGAAGTTGAGTGGTCAATGCTGAAACACCACAGTAGCGGATGTATCTTTCCTGTGTAACTTGCAAATCCCTTGAACTCCAACGTGGGTGGTACAGATCCAGCTCTTTCCAATACATCCAGCGCATAGAATACATTCCCTAAGGTGCAGAAGGTGTAGAATGACTATGGATTGAAATTAACATTAACTAATAAAACCCTCTGAAACATTTTGGGCAACAAAACCAACCTGATTGAAGCCAGATGGATTAGAATATACAGCAACTGTATCCAGAATTTCCTGAAGCTGGTCATACTTCGAAAGATCTCGGGGCAAAGATTTCACCAAATGGCTACGAGTAGCATCACCAACAGCCAACTTATGAATCAGCTCTCTTTTCAAATTCTCAGCAGGACTTAACCCTGAAAATCGTCTTTCTTGAACAATTTGGATAATAAGCGTGAGCATTTCCTGCATCAGAACCGGTTCATACCTGAAGAAAGTAAACCATGCCATAACTTTATAATTACATAATTCAAAAACACTAAACCAGAGTCAAAATGCTCAAAATAACACATGGTAACATAAAATTTATATACATCACAGAGATGGAGGAATAGCTGCTTGATTGGAGAAACAGGGTATAGAACAGGCAAAAAACACAGTGCATATATATTAAAAAAAAAATACCAAAAATAAACCAAAGTACAATATTCTCAATCAAAGACTTAAAATATAGAAAAAAAAAAAAGAGCAAGACAGACATGGGGAAATGGACAATGGTACGGCTTTCAATAGTCTAGAACAACAACAAAGAAGCCTTAGCCATTTAAGACATTAAAGTACATGTCATCTCCAACAATACCCCGCATACTCGCTCCTTATTCATTTTTTCTACTCAATAATAAATTATTAATAAAAAAATGAAATAAGGAGGGGTTAAGGAGGGGAGAGAGGCTCCTCAATAATAAGGAGGAAATGAAGACTCTTAGTGATTTGAGGAGGAACTAAAAGGCTCTTGGAGTTGGATTTTGTCACAAACTCCTCAAAATTTAACTTAAGAGCCTAACAAATGAGTCCCTTGGGGATGCTCTAACAACCAAAGCACAAAACCTCCCATGGATTTAATGACGGTAGCCATACACTATACCCGACCCTGTCTTCCTCCTTTTCTACGCAAAAGAATTGTCAAAATAAGTGATTAAACTGATGACACGTGAACAAAAATATATATTTGTACGTATGTATAGAGAGATAGACATGTATAGAGAGAGAGAGAGAGAGAGAGAAGTAATAGAAAGTCTACATACTCGCTAGACCTCACAGGGTTCAAAGCAAGGTAGTCTGATAGCCCAAAGCGTTCTACTATTCTATTCACATAGAGGTCAGCTGGAGCCAATGCCGCACAACATTGGAGAAGAAAAAGATCAAGTTCTAAGCCCTGTTCAGACCTGCAAAGACAGATTCACCTGAAATCCATTAAGCACTGATTTATTTGTACCAACCATCCAAAGAAGCTCAAAGTATAACTACATTGATTGAGAGATTCCTTTTCCTCATATATATATATATATACACATATATAAGATAGAAGATAAGCATAAACCCACCACCGCACTGAACGGTACCACTCCGAACATAAAGCAGCAGTTTCACCATTCTTCTTCCACATTCCAGCATGAACCTCAGCACAAAAGACCCTATTACGTAGAGGATGCTCCATGATATATGCTGCAAATCCATAAGGGTGGCAGCCACCGAGGACACATCCAAAGAAATCATCATTTGTTATATCTGAAGAAGCAACAGTGCTACTGGCAGTTGTACTAATCACGTCAGCTCCACTGTAACACCTTTTTAATGCTCTTTGCAGAAGCAAGGAAAGTAATCGATGTAAGGGAATATGAAGAGATACATCCTCTGAACTAACATTGTAGGATATGTTCGCCCAATTAGATAAGCTTAAAATCTGAAAGGCCTCCAATTCTGTGGAACTATCTCCTTCCATAACACTCTCTTCACCACAGATGGTATCACGCTCGCTAGAGACCATTGGTTTGCAGTCCTGTCCCTGCCCTATACTGTTTGCAATCTCCACATCCATACTGGTGTTATAACCAGTATACAAAGGTTGAGAAGACCGCTTGCTAAGATCTTTGTTTGAACTATTGAATCGACCAAAAATGTATTTGCCTTTCTTAATGCTAGAAAAAGTATTCTTCAATGAGAAGAAGTTACTACCGGAAGTACTGGTTGCAGATGATGGAGCTCCACTTGAATCGGCTCTTATCCAGTTATCAATGGCCCTCAAGCATTCGTAAATTAAACTTATGACTGGTAAAGGAATTGTAAGAGGAGAAGCATCTGATTTCACTTCAGCAATCTGCATTTCAGAAACAACTGCAGAGCTCCTCCCTGAAACACCACAAACTGAGCTTTCTTGAGATAATCGTCCAACTTTTGCATGTCTGGTGCTATCTTCTTCATCCATACATTGTTTACGAGTGTTAGTAAAATTATTATCATCTATCCCCTCACCAGAAGAGAATGCTCCATCCACCAAAAGAGAATGAATATTGGCAACCATATGATCCAAAACAAAAAGCAAATTCATATTTTCATTTTCTTCGTCTATGTGGATGCCAATTTCTCTCTTTAGTGGACACATTCCTTGCAAAAAATATAGAAGTCGCATCCAAGTTCTTAAGATATCTCTTTGGTCACGAGTTACATATATGGGCACAACACCATGACTCGTGACAAATCTAATATCTTCAACTACGCGCACAGCTATGTCATATAAGTCACGCCACTTGGTAACCTGCAAAGGAACCAACCAATTTTTCATAATAATAATAACTGGGAAAGCTAAAAGTAAAACCTTGAGCATCTCTGAGTGCCTGAAAGTAAAAACAATCAGTTTCTTTAAAAAAATCATCAAAAACATCAAACCAGGATGCTAATGAACCAGGCTGCTCCTAAGATAACAACTATCAGTCATTAACAATTATATGGATAATAATCTTAAAGAACATCATCAAGTCCATAAGATCTATTCCATAATTATTAAAGGCGCAAGGGATCCTGGAGCCTAGGCACAAGCACGCGCCTAAGCGACACAACGCGCACTAAAGAATGAAAATATATAAAACCATAGACAACAATAATTAACATTTAAGAAGTCATAAATTCTAAAATGCAACAATTATTAATCATATGCCCAATCTTAATCATAAATTCTAACATGCAATAATATATCACGAGTTAACTAATTGAACTCTTCCATAATCATAATTCACAATAATAAATTCTAAAATTCGGCCAAATCCTAAGTTAACTAGCTATCAGCCATGCTTCAGTAGATACACATAGGAAAATAGAAAAATAAGACGATGATATATATATATATTGAAAAGAAGAATAAAAAAGGCAACCAACTAAAAAATAAATTGGGTATACATTTGCAGAAAAGAAAAAGAGAGAATAAAGAGAAGTATTAAATTCAACTTTCACTACTATGTAGTAAATGTTTGGTCACATATAAGATTACTATTACCAAATGATACAAATATATATAAATATATATTTTAAAAACAAGAAAAGGTTATAACATTAGAAGATTTTATGAATAATGAGTTGGTGGCTTTGGTTTCTTCTCTTGAACTGCCAACTCTTTCACCTCCTGATACATTATTTCCCCTCTCTTTCCATCCGCTTCATCTGGACCATCTCTCTATAATTTCTCAACTACTTCTTTTAACCCTTATGCTCTCTTCTCTTTTCTCGAATCAAAGCAGCAGGGAGGAAGCACCACTTTGTTAGCTGAAACCCCTCTCTGCCCTTCTCTTTTACAGTTCAATTAGCTCTTCCAAAATTTCCCATCCAACGTAACTACTAACTAGCGACCAGGCAAAACTACAGGTAGAGATTAAAACATTTGTATTAAAGTTTGAAAAAAAGCTCGATGTCAAAAACCGTTCTAGGTTCACCTCTCATTACCATGAGAAGAGCACGTGTGCCTTCTTAACACCCTCTAACTTTGGGTTTCCGACGCACTAGGCCTATCGCTTAGTGGGCCTTAGGCATGCCTTTAACAACTATGATCTATTGTACAGGGTTAGCAATGGGGATATTGGTTAATGCTTCCTTTTAAACATGGTTTATTTTTTCTTTTTTGCTTGCCTTAGTATTTACATATTGATGCAATTTTTTCAATAAATTACCAGAAAAACATTGCCTACCAAGAATGGAAAGAGCAATACAGAAGACAGGTCAACCGCACCCATTACTTGAAATGGTGTGCGAGATAAGTTCAGAGCAATGAGGATCAATCAACCTCAAATTAACTTACTCCATTGAGATTGAAAGATGGGTGATAATGGTGACGATAGGTTTTAAAAAAATGAAAGTATAGCTGAATCAACAAAAGTTGAAACCCAGAAGTTTGAAAAAAAAAAAAAAAGTTCTGTAAAAATGGAAACAACAACAAAGCCTTAGTCCCGAAATGATTCGGGGTCGGCTAACATGAACCATCATATAAAACCGTGAAATCAAGTCGTGTCAGCGACACAAATTCGCTCCCTCCACTCCGTCTTATCCACTACCATATTTTCCTCAATTCCCAGTAAACTCATATCACTCTCGATCACCCTCCTCCAAGTTTGCTTAGGTCTTCCCCTACCCCTCACCACTACATCCCTTTGCCACTCTTCGGTTCTCCTAACCGGCGCATCAAGCGCTCTACGTCTCACATGGCCAAACCACCTTAGTCGGTTTTCTCTCATTTTATTCTCAATAGATGTGACCCCTACTTTTGTCCTAATTATTTCATTACTCACCCGATCCTTTCTCGTATGACCACACATCCATCTCAACATACGCATCTCCGCCACCGACATCTTATGGATGTGGCAGTGTTTCACTGCCCAACACTCTGTACCATATAACAATGGTAGTCTAATTGCCGTCCGGTAGAATTTCCCCTTCAATCTATTAGGCATGCCGGGGTCACAAAGGAAACCCGTAGCACTCTTCCACTTCGACCAACCAGCTTTAATCCTATGAGCAACATCTCCATCTACTTCTCCATCCGTTTGGATAATAGATCCTAAATACCGGAAGCAATCCGAGGCCTGAACAACTCTCCCATCTAGGGTGATTGTCCCTGCCTCCCTACTCCTATGGCCGCTAAACTTACACTCCAAATATTCTGTCTTACTTCGGCTCAACTTAAAGCCTCTAGATTCTAGAGTTTGTCTCCATAGTTCCAACTTCCTCTCCACTCCTTTCGTCTCATCAACCAACACAATATCATCTGCAAACAGCATGCACCAGTATACCATCTTGAAGTGAACTTGTTAGTTCATCCATAACGATGGCAAAAAGAAATGGGCTTAGTGCGGAACCTTGATGCACTCCAATCGTAATAGGAAACTCTTCAGTCTTCCCAACACTAGTACGTACACTCGTGCATGCTCCCTCATACATGTCCTTTATGATGTCAATATATTTCCGCGAAATGCCTTTCCTTATCAAGGCCCACCAAAGTACTTCCCTTGGTACCTTATCATATGCTTTCTCCAAGTCAATGAAAACCATATGCAAGTCTTTCTTCTTATTTCGATAGTGCTCCATTAATTGTCTCATTAGATGGATGGCGGGTGAGAAATTTAAACCTTTCCATCTCACCTTCAGATACCTATTATCAATTTCTTTTCTTTATTTTTCAAAAAACAAAAGAACATCAAAATCCTACCAATAGCTTATTTGCTTGCGATCCCTTGTCATGTGAAACTGACACAATTCTTAGCCATACATATCATATTAAGACCACTCAATCCTAATAAGGCAAATCAATATGCAGATGGAAGCAAAACAAAATAATTAATGGACAGTAACTTCACATCTGATAATGCCGAGACTTTGAGAAAGTAAGTAGGTAGCCCCATAATTAGCAGGTAGTTAACACCTAGCAACCTTAAGGCAGCAACACAGACAACGCAGAAGAACATAAATTTGATATGACACATTAACAAGCATCAGCCTTCGAAGCATACATATTCTATATAATGGACAAACTACTCAAGCAAGCTAATGACATTTGTCAAATCGCATAAAACAAACATCCCTAGCTGAGGATTTTAACCATGAAGCCATGAGGCATAAGCAAATATAATTGGATAGAACAAACCAAAAATTCGACATTACCCGTAAATGACCATCTTCTCCTGCACAGTGATCAAAAATATCTCCCAAGCATCCCAAAAGCATAGATAGCAGGTTCATCTCCTTCACAAGTCGAGGGGTTAAAGTGGGCACAGTAAAGATCTGAACTGAGAATGTAGGTAGAAGTGGATACTTCTTGAGAGCTTCTTCAGAGTCATCTTTTATGACATCATGTACAACTACAGAATAATAACTAATAAAAACTTTACTGAACTCATACTTGAAGACTGGTTCGCCCAGTAACTTGAGAAGCAGTTCATGAAGTTTCTTTATAACTGGTTCACACAAGAACCTCTCTGCCCTTACCAGAATATCCAATAAACCCAGCAATGTGATAACCTTCCTTGAAATAAAACTAAGCAAACTTTCACTGTGCTTACAGAACTCAAGCAGCAGCTCAACAACCACAAATGTTAGCTCATTCGCAACCTTCATACGAAATGCAAAACCATCATTTGCTCTAATGTTTTCTTGGTAGATGGTTTCTGCAGACACAAGCTTCTTTTTCCAACGTACAAATAAAGCATCAAGCACAGGCCCTACAGAGTTTGCATACTCCTCAGGCAGGGGCTGTATCTGTTCAGTACCTTTGTGCTTTGAGCAAAAGCCCTCACGCTTCCATGCAGTCGCATCGCCACAATCACAGCATCCTCCTCCGGTATAAATAATAGAATAATCATGATCTTTGTGATTACCATTCTGAAAACAAGGAACGCATATGGCACAAGTTGGGTCATGTTCACAAGTTCGACACCTATATGCTATATCATTATTTCCCCAAACAGACCCACAAACACCTCGACCACTGCTAATTTTTGCTAGGTTTTTCAAAGCAGCAGCTGGTTCACCCAAAAACATAAGCCACTGTATCCAAACCATGCATTCTCTGAAATAATGCTTCATTGTCGGGTTCAATGTCTTTTTTGATCCAGACCTACTCTCCAGGAGAACGTCTGCCACTTCCTCATCAAGAGGTAAGATAGTAGAGACTAATTCAGGTATAGGGATTGTATTATCCCTGAAAAAGGCAACAAAACCAAGATACCGCCTTTGAAGATACTCCTCAGGAACACCCAGCTGTGCAAGCCGCTGTCACAAAATTGGAGGAAAAAAAATTGTCTTTAAAATAACAATACATAAGGTTACAATGTCTATATTTTACACATAAAAATCCATCCTGTAGTTGAAAAAATTGAAAATTGGCATGAAATTATAAAATCAAACTATAGAAATCACAAGTAGAAGCTATCAACAGTTGAAAATGATAAATTGAATAGTGAAAGAGAAGATTAACACAAATTAGAGAGGGAGAAAAGCAGCACCCGCATAATTCGATCACGAGGCTTAAGAGGAGAAGGATTAGGTTCAGCAGGTGAATCGATGTCCATGGTATCCATAGGAAGACCCCAAAAATGCAAAAGCCAATCAGAACAGAAAAATCGGAAAGAGCAGCTAAATGTACCCAGGATTGGAAGACCTAATAAAGAGAGAAATCGGAATCCCTAGTGAAGTAAATGATGTGAGCATAATTATATAGTGAAGGAAGAGGGTTCCCTCTAATCTTCCCCTTCCCCTAATAATCTGGAAGAATCTGTGTAGATAAAGCAAGCAATTACGTCTCAACGAAACCACTCTTGCATCAGCATCAGCATAACCATTCTCAAATTTGGATTTTGCACTTTTTTTCTAATAATAAATACAGCCCCGCCGTCTCATTTGTTTCTGACTTTCCTTTTTCCAGTTCCAGCTAATTTTTCTACTTGCCCAAATACAAAAACAAATATTAAAGGTAAAAATAATTTTTTTTTTTTTTTTACAATTACCAGTATTTTTATTTCTAACATTGGTAGTATATGTATCTCTAACGTCATAAATTGAATCGATTTGATTATGATTTGATATCATTTTTGTATATATAATTCGTATTGTTAAATTTAAATGTCAAATTTAATGATTAATTTTGTTAGCTTTATATAGATTGACTTTTTTTATCCAAATGATTTATTTATGAGGTCTGGCTATTAGTAAATTATTTTATTGTTTATTCTAATAAAGATTGACTTTGTTTATTTTATGATAAGTTAAGTCGATTTGATTATGATTTGATATCATTTTTATATATATGATTCGTTTTGTTAAGTTTAAATGTCAAGTTTATTGATTAATTTTGTTAGCTTTATATAGATTGACTTTTTTTATCCAATTGATTCATTTATGAGGTCCAGTAGTGTTCACATGGACCCTAATGACCAAAGTGAATTTGGTCATTCACCGTTAGATGTATGCTGATTAAAATCCTAAGGTAGAGATTCAAAGCATCCTAAGACTTAGATTTAATCAGCCTACATCTAACAGTGAATGACCAAATTCACGTAGTCATTAGAGTCCATGTGAAAAATACTGTTATGAGGTCTGGCTATTAGTAAATTATTTTATTGTTTATTGTTTATTCTAACAAAGATTAAGGCCCCGTTTGTTTGGGAGAAAATATTCTGCAGGAAAATATTTTCCCAATTTTCCAATGTTTGTTTGGACAGGAAAATAAGTGGCAAGTCAATGGAAAAGCAATGAAGAAATAAGGGAACAAAACACGAGAATATGACAAAAAAAACCCGCAAAAAACATGAAAAGGTGAACAAATGCGAAAAATACAAAAACGCAAAAAAAGCAAACACTTGAAAAAGCACAAAACATGAACACAAAAAAGAGACAAAACACGAAAAATACAAAAATATGAAAAATACAAAAAACAAAAAAATGTGAAAATCACGAAAAACACGAAAACGCGAAAAATGCTAAAACACAAAAACGTGATAATACGTGAAAAACGCGATAAACATGAAAAGACGAAAAATTCAAACAAAACATGAAAACGTAAAAAACACAAAAACGTGAAAAATACGAAAAACATGAAAAAACGTGAATAACACGAAAAAGTAACAAAATGCAAAAAATAAAAAACGCGAAAAAAAGAAAACGTGAAAAAGGAAAAAACCAAAAACTGAAAAGCTAAACGTGAAAACACAAAAAAGAAGAAAAAATGTAAAAAAACATAATAGCGTTAATAACATGAGAAAACGTACAAAAAATGTCGAAAATGTGAAAAAATGTTTTCGTGTATTTATATTTATTTTTTTCACATTTTTGTGTTTTTCAATTTTTTTTCCATGTTTTCATGTTTTTAATATTTTTTTTACCTTTCGTAATTTTCGCATTTTTACGTTTTTTTGTGTTTTTTCACGTTTTTCCGTTTTTCATATTTTTCAGGTTTTCGTGTTTTTAACATTTTCGTGTTTTCCACATCTTTTCACGTTTTTTGTGTTTCGTGTTTTTTTTACATTTTCTTGTTTTCATGGGTTTTTTTACATTTTTTTCTATTTTTTACGTTTTCACAGTTTTCCATATCTCTACATATTTTTTTGTGTTTTATATAGACAATTGAAATAAAAAATACAGAAAATCTATATTTAGTGGTTGGAAAATATTTTTCAGTGTTGTAGCCAAACACCGAAAAATATTTTCCAGTGTTGTTGCCAAACACAAGAAAATATTTTATTTTCCTGCACAATATTTTCCCTGCATACAATTTTCCAGAACACAATATTTTCCCCCAAACAAACGGGGCCTAAATAATAGTTTTCATAAATTGCAGTAATTAAAAAGAAATTGTAAAAGAAAATATTTAGTGGATGAATTTATTTTCGTGCTAGTGTGAAATCTTTTCTTCAACATATATTGTTTTTTGTTATTATTTATATGTATGGATTTGAATGCTACAAACAATCGGATATGAAAGAAGTATGGATTTGAATGTTACAAGCAATCGGATATGAAAGAAGTAAAAGTAATTGTTCTTGACGAACAACAATAAAAGTTGTGTATTATATTAAATTATTGAAACAAATCTACCTAAAAAATTATTGAAAAAAATTTACCTAAAAAATATCTAGTGAACCTCAAATAAATTATCCAAGGGATTATCTCATAAAAATAGAGTAAATAATAAATCATTTTCCTTGTTTTGTAATAAATATTTAACCCATTATATATATATATATATATATATATATATATATATTTATTTATTTATTTATTTATGATACCTTATGAATGAAAAAATTTCATGAGAACACGGATTAACATCCAAAAAAAATTTCATGAGAACACGGATTAACATCCAAAATATCACATATTACACAATTGATTTTCTATCACATTACTTACACAACACGGGATTTTTTAGGTAGCACTATTGTAAAAAAAAAATTGAATGTTTTCTAATGCGTATTTTTTTTCTTATAGGATTTTTATAATCATGTACAAATATAAACAAGGAAAGAAATAACTCTATATGGGAAACAAAATAAAAGACTCCCGCATTTGCATCCATGATTTAGGGAGACTCTCATATTTGCATTCATGATTTAGGGACGAATATTAGGAAACAAATAAGGAGATACAACTATATACAGCTTCTATCGGCATTCCCATTTAAGTTGGAGCATAGATGTCTATCATGTCCAACTTGTCAAGTACATTTACGGAAAGCTTTCCCTGAAACTCCTTTTGTGAGTATGTCAACTAGTTGACTATCTAACTCGACGAATGAAAATCGTATAATCTTCTGGTCAAGTTTCTTTTTGATGAAATGTCGATCAACTTCAACATGTTTAGTTCGATCATGTTGAACTGAATTTTGTGCAATCTCAATGGCTGCCTTATTATCACAATGAAGGTCCATAGGTTTTGTATATTTGATCCTCAAATTATTTAATATACTTCGAATTCATAACAATTCACATTCATCATGAGCCATACCACGAAATTCAGCTTCTGCACTTGATATAGCCACAACCTTCTACCTCTTACTTCTCCAAGTAACCAAATTACCTTCCACAAAAGTAAAATAACCATATGTGGATCTTCTACCGGTTTGATCTCCTGTCCAATCTGAATTAGTATATCCTTCAATGTTAGATTCATTATTTTTTTAAATATCAAGCCTCTGTCTGGAGCATTCTTCAAGTACTTCAAGATTCGATACACCATATTCATATGATCTTCACTCGGTGCATGCATGAATTGACTTACGACACTCACTATATAAGTTATATCCGGCCTCGTATGCAACAAGTATATTAGCCTACCAACTAACCGCTGATAACGACCTTTATCTGTTAGAACTTGATCAGGAGTGATTTCAAGCTTATAATTCATCTCTATAGGTTTTTTTGCTAGTTTACAAGCAAGCGTTCCAGTCTCAGTTAAGAGATTTAGCATATATTTTCGTTGGGAAAGAAAAATCCCTTGTTTCGATCTTGCTACCTCAATTCCTAAAAAATATTTAAGTTGTCCAAGATCCTTCATTTCGAATTTGGTGGACAAATGTTCCTATAATGCTTTCATCTCGCCTAAATCATCTCATGTCAATATCATATCATCGAAATACACAATTAAAATTGTTACCTTCCATGCTTTATACTTTATAAACAATGTATGATATGAATTACTTTGTTTATAACCAACGACCTTCATTGTGGATGATAATCTCACAAACCATGCCTTATGTGACTGTTTCAATCCGTACAATGACTTATTCAGCTTGCAAAATGTGTTTCTACATGAAGGATCATTCTTAGTTCGTGGCGGTAACTCCATATATACTTCCTCCTCAAGATCTCCATTGAGGAATGCATTTCTAACATCAAATTGTTTCAAAGGCCAATCTCAAATTGGTGTTATTGATATGATAATGCGGATTGTATTGATCTTGGCCACTCGTGCAAACGTTTTTTGATAATCTACTCCATATCTTTGTGTATACCCCTTTGCTACTGGCCTTGCTTTATATCTATCAATAAAGTCATATGCTCTAAGTTTAATTGTGAACAACCATCTACATCCAACTTTCTTCTGGACTTTGGGTAGAGGAACCAGCTCTCAATCAGCGTTCTTTTGCAGGGCCTCCATTTCTTTATCCATTGCCTTTTTCCATTTAGGATCTGCCAAGGCATCATATCCACTACTAGGAATAGATATAGTGTATAATTGATTAACAATGAAATCATATGACTTCAGATAATCTATGTAAGGATACATGGTTAGACCTAGTTCGACCTAAAAACCTAATTTCCCCAATTTCCTTCCTATTTTAACCCCCCAACCCCTATTTTAGGAAGGGGACTGAAATTCACAAAAAAAGAGGGAAATCTCTATCAAAATCATTTAAGTCCAGAGGTAAAAACCACCCAAATTCTACCAAAATAATTTAAGTTATGTTTACAACTCTTAAACGTGTTAATCAGTAATCTGTTCTTCATCATTTTCTAAAAATCCTACAACCTTGATAAGGTTTATAAGGAAACAAATATTGTCTGCAATGTACATTTTTCTTAATTTTTGTAGCCTTTTGGCTTTCAATGGAGACGGTTAAGCATAAATTTATATTTATGTTTGATTTCTCTAACTAAATTAACTTTAATTTAATTGATGTTTTTACTAGTTAAATCTATCGATTAATTAGTGGAGACGATGATTTGGGTTTAAGAAACGAACCTTGGTGGAATAATCTCCATTATTCCATAATTCGGGTGTTTCCCCAATAGTCAATAGCCAATTTCTAAATTTAGTCTTTTATATTTGACTTCTATTTGATTAAGGGTGTGTTTGGTTGGGTATAAAAACACTGAGAAATCGGAATGTGAATGTGAATGTGAATGAGTTATTTCCATTTAAAGTGTTTGTTTAGTCAAATTTAATTATGGAATGAGAATGTGATTCCTATTAATAAGGTAATCATTTATTCTCTCCCTAATATATATTAATCAAAATTGATTCCAAGGGAATCAAAATTAAGAAACAGTTTGTTTTTCCTTTTCCTTTCTTACTCCCACTCATATGATTGAGAGTTTGTTTTTTTTTTTTTTAATAATTTAATTCATTTCATTTTTTTATATTACTTAACATTTTTGTATATAGTTTTTTTTTTCTAGTTAATACCATATCAAATCAAATTCATATTGATAATTATTAAGGATTATTTTATTAAGGGTAAATTCCAAAAACAACCCCTGTGGTTTAGTGTTGTTCAAAAAAAAACCCCTGTGGTTTGTTTTTACCAAAAAAAAGGACCGTGTTATACACCGTTACACGAATTAAGAAAAATGACTTAACACCGTTAAATGTGATGACGTGGCAAGGGGTAAAACTGTCCAAATTAAAATAAAAAAAGAAAAAAAGAAAATAATAAAAAGAAAATTAGAATAAATAAAAAAAAATCTTGGGGCCACCATTTTCTTCTTCTTCTCTCTTCTTCTCTCTTCCTGGTATTTTCTTCTTCTTCTCCATTCTTCTTCTCTCTTCTTCTCTCTTCCTCGGTATTTTCTTCTTCTTCATCGGAGAAGCTTATAACACTGCCAAAACTAATTGCTCTAACGTCCTCGGTGATTCTCAAATCTCCGATCAAATTGTTCATTCGTTTACCGATTATACAGTTCTGAATAATCGAACTGATGGTTGGAAATGAGTTTCTTCTGGCATCAGAAATGGAATGAAACATGTACAAATAGCGGTTACACTTGAGAAACTCTGTACAATGGAATGAAATTTTTGATTCTCCTGATATCGCAAGCCACCATGAAAGTTGCAAAGTGTTTCATTGTTTACAAGAAGATACTCATGTTTTATTTCCGTAATTGTATTTCATGATTTTCCTTAATTTTGTGTTTCCTCATTTTTAAAATTTGAGAATTCTTCTGAAACCTCAAATGGCCGGAGCAGTGCGTGACATTTTCTGTGAGAGATTCTGTTGCAAATTATGAAATTTTACTGGGTTGATTTCAAAATATCAAAACAGACTGGGTTCAATGAGTAATTCGTTGAAGATGTGCATAATACTAATTTCCAACCCTCACTCTCAGAGGACCATTCCCATCCTCGGCGACGCTGTTTCCGTCTTCCTCAGATTCATCTACGCGACGCTGTTTCCGTCTTCCTCAGATTCATCTACTCCTAAAGGCTAAATATATTGCTGTTAGATTTAGAAATATTCAAATAGGAGGAGGAGAATAAGGAGAAGGAGAAGAAGAAGATCTGTAGAAGAAGAAGAAGAAGGTTAGGAGAAGAAGAAGAAGATCTGTAAAAGAAGAAGAAGAAAAAAAAATTGGACAGTTTTACCCCTTGCCACATCATCACATTTAACGGTGTTAAGTCATTTTCCTTAATTCGTGTAACGGCGTATAACACGGTCCTTTTTTTTGGTAAAAACAAACCACATGGGTTTTTTTTGAACAACACTAAACCACAGGGGTTATTTTTGGAATTTACCCTTTTATTAATAATATTTTTTTTAATATTTTATATAATAAAAATTAAATTTTATTTTTCATGTTTGTTTTTTTTTTGGTAGGAAGGGAAAGGAAAACAAACAAAAAACAAAACCTAACCCGGGATCAGTCTAGGAAGGCTGACCCCAACCCTATCCTCAAGAAGGGTAGACAAAAGAAAAGAAGGAGGAACAGAAAGGGTAGAAACACCTAACATCCCCCCATGCCCAGCGGCAGCCAAACGGTCCGCCACACGGTTTTGCTCCCTGAAAATATGGGAGAAATTAAGAACATCAAAGGCCGGACGGAGCCTCAAAATAGCTTTGATCAGATTCCGGCTGTTCATGCAAAGGGCCTGGCCCTCAGAGATCCTTTTGATAGCCATCAAATTATCAGATTCCACCAAAAGCCTCTTAATACCCATACGAATGGCCAGTTTAATTCCTGATAGAATACCCCAGAGCTCAGCAGAAAAAGATGAGCCCATCCCCAAGTTGTGAGTAAACCCAGCCAGCCAAGCGCCACTAGCATCCCGAAGAACTCCACCAGCAGTAATTCTACCATCACTAAGGCATGAGCCATCCGTATTCAGCTTCACAATCCCTTCTGCAGGCCTATTCCAACTAATCAAATGGACCACTTTATCTGGAGAAGGTCTAACAAGTGGTTCTCCTTCAAAGCTATCTAAAATAACCGAGAGCTTTTTAGAGAAGAAGCCCAGTACGTCAGGGATAGAGGTAAACTTCTCAGCAAATAACTCTTCATTCCTCCACTTCCAAATTTGGTGACAGATAATAGCGAAGAAAATGTCACCATGATCCATATCGGCTAATAACTTCCCACTTGCTCCTTTGGAGAACCAGTCACTTTCAGCATGGGCCATAAAGGACGGGAGGATATTGATAGGAAGAACCTTACTCCAAATCACTCTGCTTTTGGGGCAGTCCCTAAGAGCATGGCACAAGGTTTCAACATGGCCACTGCACCTACTGCATGCGCCCGAATCCGCCAAGTGCCTCCTATGTCTTTCCGCATTAGTGAGCAACCTGTCCTTTACTCCCAGCCACAGGAAACTCCTAATACGGTACGGGATTTTACTGCCCCAGATATACTTCCAGATATCCAAGGGCGGCTCGTCCCTGAAAGGGAGGAAGGCTTCATAGGCCGACTTACATGAATAAGCACCGTTGTTAGTCAGGGCCCAACAATGCTTGTCCTTATCTTCCTCATGATTACTAATTTTGATACCTCTTATCTTCAGGAGAATATCCAGGTTCAAGAAGGTATCAAATTTTGACCAGATCCAATCACCTTCAAAGTTCACCACATCGGCAATTTTCCAGCAAAGGGTATAATCCGGAGGAGGGGAGTTACACACTTCAATAAGTGGTTTGTCACCAATCCATGTATCATACCAGAAACTGATGGACTGACCATTCCCCACCTCCAGGCCAACTCCCGTGCAAAACTCTGCAAACACAGCATTAAGCCCTTTCCAGAGGAATGAACAACTGACAACTCTCTCTTTAGGGCCACCAAAAACTTTATCTTTCCGATATTTACCACAGAGAAGACGAACCCAAAGAGAGGCAGGGCATTGCCACATCCTCTAGAGAAGTTTCATCAATAGGACCTTGTTATTATCCTTAGCTTGTCTGATGCCAAGGCCCCCTTTGCTCTTAGGTTTGCAGACCTCTTTCCAAGGAACCAGGTGAACCTTCCTCCCACTCCCAGATTCTCCCCAAAGGAACCGCCGGTTGATTTTGTCAAGATCTTTGAGAACCGGATCAGGGAGCTTACAGGCTTGCATGATATGGTTTGGAGCCGCACAATTGACAGACTGGATTAAGGTAAGGCGACCAGCAAGAGAAAGGGAGTTGGCCTTCCAACTAGCACACAAACCGTTAGCTTTATCCAGGGTATCCTTAAAAGAAGCTTTAGAGACTCTGTCACTATGAAGAGGAACCCCAAGATACTTACCCAAGGACTGCGTAAGGGGAACACCGGACAGATTACTCAATCTTCTGCTCAGGTTAATATTCATGTTTTTAGAGCAAAGCGTCCGAGACTTTTGGATATTAATCTTCTGGCCAGAAGCCGTGCAGAAACAATTAAGAATATCCATCACCACACTAATTTGATCCTCAGACCCTTCAACGAAAAGCATCACATCATCAGCAAAGAATAAGTGGGTGATAGGAGGGCAATGTTTATTAATGGAGACAGGGTGGAGAAGGCCCTTGCTGACCGCCTCCTGGATCAGATGAGACAACCTTTCCATGGCAATAACAAACAGGAAGGGGCTCATCGGATCACCTTGGCGAATTCCCCTGGAGGGACTAAACTCTTCAGACATATCTCCATTAATCATAACCTGGAAAGTAGGAGAAGAAATGCAGTTCTCAATTAGCTTCCTCCAGGAATCAGGGATACCAGCTTTGAGCAGACTATCCAACAAAAAAACTCCAGTTCAAGCGATCATAGGCTTTTTCTAAGTCCAGTTTGAGAGCCACAATCCCTTTCCTACCTTTCTTAATCTTCATAGAATGGACCATCTCCTGGGCAATAACGATATTATCCATCATTTGTCTACCCGGAACAAAACTCCCTTGATTCTGGCTAATAATATGCGGGAGAATACGCGTGATTCTATTAGCCACAATCTTGGTGATAGCTTTGTAAAGCACATTGCAAAGACTGATAGGCCTCAACTGAAGAAAGGAGGAAGGCTTATCAACTTTCGGGATCAGAACTATGAGGGTTTTATTAACCAGCCTAATATCTTTAGATCCACCAAAAACACCCAACACAAAGTTGTAAATACCTTCCTTAACAATGTCCCAGTGTTTATGGTAGAAACTAGCAGGAATACCATCAATCCCTGGAGCTTTAGTGGATCCGATACTGGAGAAAGCCTGGTCGATTTCTTTCAGGTTAATAGGCTGGAAAGCTTCCTTAATGACCTCCTCCCTTAATCTGGGAAAGGAAATTCCAGAGTGGGCGCACTCTAAATCCACAACCTCCTCTTTAAAGAGGTCTTTGTAGAAATCGAGGGCAGCCCGCCGGATATCTTCTTCCTCAAAAATCCAACCACCATTGGAATCTTTAATGGCATCGATCCTGTTCCTCTGTCTCCTGATAATCGTCGAAAGGTGGAAAAACTTGGTATTACGGTCTCCATCCCTAATCCAAGCCTTCCTAGATTTCTGGAACCAAAGAAGCTCTTCCTGTCTAAGAACAGCCTCCAACTCGTTTTGAAGAGATTTAAGATGACAGTTAAGATTGTGATCAAAATGGGATTCTAAACAACGTTGAGTGCCTTCCATCATTCTCAACAGAATGTTCTTTCTTCTTATAATGTGACCAAAGGTGTTTTTATTCCACCCTTCCACATTCCTCCTGAAACCCTCAGCAGCACGGAGAACATCAGAGTGGGGATGCCAATTATCTCTGACAAAGTTCTTAAAATCAGGATGAGCATCCCAGGCAATAAGATACCTGAAGGGTCTGTTTCCTTTAATCCGATTACCTTTAACTGTTTTAATTAGGATAGGACAATGGTCAGAATGACGGAAAGGGAGGTTAAGCACTTTAACCTCAGGAAATCTATAGATAGCAGCAGTATTAGCATAGACTTTATCTAAACGAACAAACACATTATTCCTTTTCCAGGTAAACTTATGACCAGCGGCTCCCAGGTCAGATAACCCGCACAAATCCATACTCTGCCTGTGATTGAGGCACCGATTCACATAATGATTACCCCCTCCTCTTTGGTCACTCATAAGGGCAATGTCATTAAAGTCCCCAGCTACCATCCAAGCATCCCTCATACTAGAACTGATATTATAAAGGATCTCCCACAGCCTCCTCCGGTTAGAAAACACAGGATCGGCATACACCCAGGTGACAAAGAAAGGACTGTTTCCAAGGCAACCAACTTTACAGTGGATAAACTGACTATCCATCCTGATAATGTCAATATTAACTTGACCTGGCTTCCAAAAAAGCCAAATCCCCCCAGCTCGACCAGTAGCTTCCAATCTGACACACTTCCAGTTCTTAAATTTACTAATAACTTCATCTGCTTTGGACCCACTGACCTTGGTCTCCAGAAGGGCAAAACAAGAAGGATTAAATTGCTTAATAAGATCATTAACATGGATGCGGGTAGCCTTACTAGCCGCACCTCTAACATTCCAAACGAAGAAGTCCATCAGAGAGGAGAACTACTGACTCGAGACCAAACCTCTAGATGAGGTATTTATTCGGGGCTCCAAAGAGCCTAGAAGAGGAACCTGAAGGTCCCCTTTTAACCCAAGAACCCCCAAGATTAAGGTTCTTTTTAGGTTTGGCTTTGGGTTTCTTAATATTAAAATTCTTAATTCTCATAGCCTTTCCAATAGGAACATCAAAAAGAGGATTCGAACTACTAACCTCTTTCGTCAACCCTTTTCCTGACGAGGGGACAGCCTGGAGACTCCCTTTGTTAACCATTGTAGAAACAAAAAGGGGGTTAATAGAGTCACCTAGCAAGGAGGCAGGCTCAGCTGTTTCCAGGTCCGACAAACCAGACTCCCCAGGTCCTATAGCAGGACCTATCTCATGTCCTTCCTCCATCGCCAAGACCCCAAACCTCGAACCTGAATCAACAGTTGAGACATTACTAGTCTCATTACCCTTTATCCTCTCAGGAACCTTGTCCTTAGTCTCAGAACTAATATGGAGAGAGGAAATCTCTTTGTTGATGTCAGGAGAGGGACTCCTAACAACATTAGCATTTGGTCTCCTCTTATTCGATCTTTTGGCAAGCATCCATGGGCCAAAATTCCTTCCATCACCCTGATTATCAACAACACTACTAGTGGAAGGAGCTTCCTTTTCCTCCACCACCTTTCTCAACTGTGGACAGCCATCATAAGTATGGCCAAACATGCCACATTCATAGCAAATATTATGAAGGCCTTCATATTCAATGTGGAAAATTTTATTTTTAACGCAGAACTTAGACAGAAGCGGTTTAGCAAGATCAATATCAATACAAACCCTGGCAAACTTGCCTCTTACTGCCCCAATGGTAGTCTTATCAACATGATGAACCATCCCAACCAGGCCACCAATCTTATTCAAGAATCTTTCATTGTAGTACTCCATAGGCAGGCCTGGAAATCTGACCCAGGTAAGGATCCTTTTTACAGAGCAATCATGTGGATTAAAATTTGGGACCCATGGCCTCAATGCCAACACATGGTTGGAAATAATATACGGTCCGCCATTCACCACCATGTTGAAATCCTCAGCACTTGTGAACTTGATTACATAGTAATCATTTTCAAGATCTATAATGGTAATTTTCCCTTTCTTACCCCATTGTGCTCGAATCCTCTGAGCAAAGTAATTGAATCCAATCCTCTTACCAAGGACCGTGACTATCAAAGCTAATTTCCACTTTGATCTGAGAAAACGCTTATCCTCAGAAGACAGACGGATCACCGGGCAAAGCGGGTCATCAAGCTCTCCATCTTCAGCATCAGAATCGGAGAAAAACTCATCTGAGACATCCTTAAAAGAGAGCTCATCCTGCATAGGCTCCTCCTCAATAACCCCTAACACCTTATCTCTCCAAGATGCTTTCCCTATCTCATTATCCGCATTAGAATTCTTCCCCAAATTATTCAGATTAGGATTATTCACCAAATTATTCAGATTAGGATTATTTATTGAATTCGTTTGAATATTAGAATCCAGGTTAGAATTATGTCTAAAAAAGTTTGGGTCCATAGCCCCTTGAGTTAACAAAGAAGTCTTCGGGGTCCCAATCATCTCCCCAACCCCTTCCACCGAGGACACCCCCAACTCCTTTGCCCTAACCCCTCTCCGATCCCCATCGCCTACCCTATCCGACCCTAGGTCTTGCCCCTTACTACCCAGACAATTCGGATCTAACAAATCCGCAGCAATCGCCGCTAGCGCCGACAACCCACCCCCGTAACATCCTAGATCCACACCTGAACCGCCTGGATCCCTCACCTGCGTCGACTCCTTCCCTCCGGTGGCAGCCAAAGGGGCCGATACCACCTCCTCCGTGATTGCCGGCCGCCCTCTATCCCTGCTCCTCTCCCTCTGCCTTTCCTCACTCCGACGCCTCCCGCCTGATAACGAAACCGAACTCACATCCCCCTCCGACACCTCTCCCTCCGATCGCGGATCCAAACCCCTCGCCCTCCCAGAAGACCGATCACCAGATCCCTGCCCCATACGGCCGTCATCACCCCCCAGCACACCCGTCGCCCTCTTCGCCCTAATTTTTCATGTTTGTTAATTATTAATAGTTTTTATTTTTTTATTTACATGTTAAATATATTATTATCTAATTAATTTTAATTTTGTCGCATTCGATTCTGATTCCAAAATTTGAACCAAACACTTGTAAAAGTAATTGAATTCTGATTCCAAATTAAACCAAACAAAAGAAATGAATAGGCATTCTGATTCTGATTTCGTAACATTCTGATTCCGATTCCAATTCTGATTTTTGAAGTTTGAACCAAACACCTCATAAGTTCGTTAATAATATTACAAGTTAGTATTATTAATCTTAGAATGATGAATTGTGTATGTTACAATGAATTGGGTATGGTACTTATTCCTGCAAATCTGCTTTTGAAGCTTTCAGTCTTAACTTTGATACCCCTCCTTCAATCTCTTGGAAGAATATTTGGACCTTAAAAGTGTTGGTCTCGTATGATTAGTTCCAAGGGGGGGGGGGGGTTAGGAACTAATATAAGTTTTTCGCTTAATTATGCTGACTTAAGATAATCCTTCTTTAACTTAGTTCAGGTCAGCACGACCGAGAAGTGTAAGACAGCTTTAGTCAGATATTGACTAGAACTATTTTAATCGTGAGTTGGGAATTAACACTTGAGGTCAGCTTCCAACTCAGCACCAAGATTACTCAGTGTCAGCTTGTACAATTTATATCCTGAGCAATTTAATCGAGCAACACATATATAGATATATTGAGAGAGAGTTAGAAATTACTCAGCACGACTTATCCTGGTTCGGCCTCTCCGCCTACGTCCAGTCCCCAGAATCCCTCTGGGCTTTTTCAATCCAATACCAAGCTCTTTAAAGGTAAAGCACAAACCGTTTACAAGGCAGTTGAATATGCAAGAGTACCTTCCTCTATTCGTCTACTAAACTCCTACTAAGTGCTATAACCGAACACCTAGATTTCTCTACCTTTGAGTACTTAAAACCGAGTACTCAGCACCACTCTCTCAATTTTACAATTGATACAAACTTGTTCTTTCTAAATGAAGAACACTTTAGATGATTACAAAATCAATCTAGCTTTTACATAGAAATGGAAGTTTGGTGTAAGATCTTTTTCTTATTTGAATGTGCTTTGTATTTTTCTCTTTTTGTATATTAGCAATCGACAAAGGATCCAAGAATGAACTTGTCCTTTTATAGTTGAGGTCTGAAGCTGTAATGATTTGAATCTGGAATTATCCGTTGGATTCAAACGGCTTTTTCTTGCGACACGTTCTGATCAACTTCAGATTTGCAGGCCAATCCTGTCGACTGAATTCCACAGGCGTCAGGCTTGTCTTCTTCCCGCAGATGTGTCTTCTAGTGCCAGTTCGTCTTTTAGCTAACGGACAGTTGACCCATGCATCTCAAAATTGACTCTGTGCGTAATTCCAAGGTTTCTATTATTGGTGCAGACAGTTGTCGGATCTTATCTTTTAGCAAACGGATCATTCGCGCTGTCCTGACGAACACTCAGCTTGACTTTATTGACGTTGCTTTTGTTCTGTGTTCCTGAGTTACTCTTACTCAGCTTCCGTGGTCAGCTTCGTCTGCAAGCATTAGCTTAGAGGAAGACTTCTTCTTCTTTGATACTGAGTTGCGTTCCATTCAGCTTCTTTGGTCAGCTTCATCTTTAAGTATTTGTTCTGAAGATAACTTTTCTTCCATTACGCTGAGTTCACTTCACTCAGCTTGTGCTATGTTCTCATGCTGACTTCGTCCTATCTTACTTTTTGATTCTGTTTTCATTTATACTTATACTCAACATTGAACAAACATATTAGTACAATTAAATTAAAGCACTTAAATTTAATTGCCTCTTAATCATGGATTAACTTAAATAATTTTGTCAAATCAAAATCATGTGGAAAGGTGTTTCAACAAAAAGTTCCTTATCGCATTAGGAGCTTCCTATGGCTTAGCGCAAAGAATAGGTTGCTTACTAATGTGGAAAGGAAGAGACGCCATTTAGTTGAGGCAGATATTTTTTGTAGGTGCAAAGTTCAGGTAGAAACCATTTGTCATGTTCTTAGGGATTGTGAGAAGAGTAAGAATGTGTGGAAGAAAGTGATTCCGAGCCAGTTGCTACCTAACTTCTTCGCCCACTCTAAAAACGATTGGTTGTTAAATGGTGTTAATGGTTTGTTATTGCCTTAGATGGAGCATGGTGCTATCATCTTTACCGTTGTCTGTCACCAGCTTTGGCAGTGGAGGAATACTGAGGTGTTTGGAGAAAAATCTATAGTGATTCCTAATCTACCTGATTATTTCTCCAAGAAAATTAACACTATTATCAATAGCTTCAAAGGGGATTATTTAGCCAGTACTAGCCAGAGATCTGTTGAGCATCTTTTGGGTTGGAGTAGACCGGGGGAAGGGATTGCGAAATTAAATACCGATGGCTTGTGTCTTGTGGATGGCAGAATTGCGGCTGGAGGGGTTCTGAAAGATGCTGGGGGCAATTGGGTGTCTGACTTTACTCAAAATCTGGGGATGGGCTCTTCCTTTTCTGTTGAGCTCTGGGGTATCTTCTCTGGACTTAGATTGGCCATTGACCTGGCGCTGAAAAGGCTCCTCGTGGATTCTGACAACCTTGAAGCAGTTAATATGATTGCTAACAACAAGACTATGTGTTTGAGTAGCCAAAACCTTGTTAAAGAGATCAGAAGATTGTGTTCTTCTTTTGATACCACCTCCTTTTGTCACGTGTACAGGGAGCAGAATAGGGTGGCTAATCGCCTTGCTGCGGAGGACCATGAAAGGATGTCGGGAATTTCAACCTTCTCTTCTCCTCCGAACTTCCTTTGTTCGATTCTGTCTGATGATCGGGTGGGGGTTAGCTTCCCTAGGCTAATCCCGAGTTAGGTGTTGGTTTTTGTTGTTTTTTCTTTCTCTTTCCTACAAAAAAATAAGAATGATGAATTGGGTATAAGTGTGTCTTAGTGAGATTTAATCTCGTCTTGACCGTCTAGATTCCATGAGTTCATAACTTTCTATTCTATTTACATTAATCCATGATTTTGGACTTTCTATTTTATTCACTTTAGTCTCTAATTTGGAAGTTTCTATTTTATTCATTTTAGTCCATTATTTAGAACTTTCTGTTTTATTTACTTTGGTCCATGTAAATGTATTTTCTATAATTAGCACATTTAAAACCAATTAATCTTATATTAGTTATTTTTAGCATTCATTCCACAGGTTTGTATTTTATTTAATTATTAGAAGTTACTAACAATTGTTTTGTGGAGTTTTCAGGACACACGAAGTTGAAAACGAATGAGAATTGAGGGAAATAATGTTGTAGGTGCTTCTAACAGAGATTCTGTCAGTGAATTCCGTAGAAAATCAGAAACATATCATCCCAAACGCTCTCTTACAAATCTGTGACATATATCTCTGTCAGTAATGCTGAAAATTATATTTTCTTAATATTTTCTTAATTCTTTACTTCCAATCTGAATTTTACAGGTATTATGATGATAATTAAATATGGTTGAAGACTAGGGCATACCCTGATGTATTTGTAATTTAATTTATTAATTTTTACTCATTTTGTGCAATTGATTGACTTGATTGGGAATTTTCATTATTTATGCCAATGTTGTTCATACAAACAAAGCAAACGCTCTTATTAGAAATTTAAACTTAAGGGACTTTGACAATTAATCAAGTTTGTGTTTGAAGTGTGTTGAGCAGGAAGTCGATGGGTTCATTGGGAATTTTAGGGTGCTTGATGGGATATTGACCTTCCCTAAGACGTACCAAATTTCATGAACCCAATTGCTTCCCGTAAGGAATCTCGGTAACATTTCATGTACTAAGTGTAGGTGGCAACTCTTTTACTCCGATAACTGGCCCGTCTGAGCATGTCGTGTTCCTAATGGGCCCTGAGCACACACAGCTCAGTCCATCAACAGACCGCTCATTTGACAGACATGTCAATGAAATACAGGTCTTACAACAGCGATATCCCTTTTGAAAATCAGAGTAACCAATAAAGACACATCATTTTACGCATAGATCAAGTTTACCTCATAAAATTTTTAGAATGTGAACATAAACAGTACATACAAAGGCACGTTCTTCAAGGTATGGAGAATTAAGGAATGTAATTTTTAGTGGGGGTTTGAAAGTCTATCACACGTAAAGGTGTATGATTGATAAGATAAGCATCGGATTTCAAATTCTCTCCCCAATAAAACCGAGGCATGTTCATACCAAAGAGAGATGTACCACTGTCTATAATAATTGTCTATTTTTCCATTTTTCCAATCCATTTTGTTGTAAGGTATAAGTACAATATGTATGATGAAAAAGCCCATCATCATTCAGAAATTTGCCAAACAATGTGGTCTCTGTAAACTCAGTACCATTATTAAATTGTAAAACACGAATCTGCTTTTGGTATTGAGTGCTTACTATTTTATGAAAATCCTGAAAAGTTGTACAAACATCATTATTTTTTTAAGTAGGGTCACCCATATCATTATATTACATTCATCAATAAAAGTGATGAAGTAACGAGCTTTAGAAAGTGAATGTATCCTTACTGTACCCCAAACATTAGAGTGAATGATCGTAAAATGTTCTAAATTTATATTCATACTTGGTAAATAATAAATATGATGGCTCTTAGCTAGTTCACAAGTTTCACAATGAAATTCAAATCATTCAACTCTGGGAACAACGATATGGTTTGAGTTTTCTAAGATAACCAAAAGAAAGATGTCTTGTGCCATAACCACATCGTTGCTTGAGTTTTGTCTTTGCTATAGGTGTGATTGGCCTGACTGAACTTCTACCCCCAATTTGATGTTAGCTCCAAGTAGTAGAGTTTGTCTCATTTAACACCATAACCAATAATCTTTCGAGTTAGAATGTCTTGAAATACATAGTACAATGGCCAAAAGGTTATAGTGCAATTGAGAGTATAAGTGATTTGGCTTACATATAAATGCTTATAGTCGAAGGATGGAATAATAAAAACAATATTCAAAGTGATATATTTGGACAAACTAATAGATCCCTCTCCAGTAATAGAAGAGGTGCTACTGTTGTCTGTTGAGATAACAAATTGGGATGAAGTGAGAATAGATTGTAAGTGATTGGGGTCCCAAGTCATATGATCAAATGCACCTGTATTAATAATCTAGGTATTATTCTTAGTAGTTGTAGAAAATACAAATGCTTTACGCTTAGTCATATGGGCAACATTTGTTGTAGGTGATGGATCTCCCTCTGTAACTGTCATCATTCCTTTTCATGTAATTTGCTTTCTAGATTTCTCTGTGAAGTCCCACCATTCAAGATAGCCAATTACTTCATAACAACGTTGGTTTGAGTGACTTGTTTCACCATAATGAGTACATACTAGTGTATTGGGCGCCTCGAGATTCGGAAGAGCCAAACTTGTTGAAACACCTTTCCACATAATTTTGATTTGACAAAATTGTTTAAGTATAATTAAAAACATATTCTAAACACACTAAGTTTAAATGCTTTGATTTATTCTACTAATGTGTTTGTTCAATGTTGAGTTAAATTGTTTATAAGACACAAAGATTAAAAGGCCCAAAGCCCAATACGGAAGTCAAATCCCAAGTCAAACAGGTTAAGGCAACTCGGCCCGCGTATGTCAAAACGCTGTCGTTATGTACAAAACGCAACTCAGCGGAAGAAGGATCTAGAAGACCTTCGTGGAACAACTTCGGGACGAAGCTGCTGAGTTGATTCGACAAAGAGTACAAGACAGCAGCTGGCTAAGAACAACTTCCAGACAAAGTGTTTCCACTTTGGGTAAAGTTCAGACGACACAGGATGCTGTCTAGTTGACCTTACCATAAATGGAGAGACATTCTGCCGAGCTGGCCAAAAGCTGACTGAGGACAGAAGATACTCAAATCTGATTGGCCAAGAGCTCTGAGCAAGTCAGGATGACAACGACAGGAAGCCGTTTCCCTCCAACGGTTATTTTGAAATTCGAAATGACCGATGCCTCAGACGTCTCTATAAATAGAGCCCTTCAGTTGCTTCATTCAACACAGAACTTGATCAAGCCATTACGCTGACCAAATCTCTACGCAAAGTTCTGCAAGAAAAAGCAAAGCAATCTTACACTAAATTTCATATCTTTTGTGTAAAAGTCTAGAGTGATTATTCAATCATCTAAGGTGTCTTAGCAATCATTGTTTAGGACAAACACTTATCATTTCTAGAGATTAGAAAGGAGAGGCTGAGTACTCGGTTATAATACTCAGCGAGAGATTAGGATTGAGTAGAGGTATAGAGGAAGGTACTCTTGTTATACTCAGTTGCTAAGATTGTAAAAGGTTTGATGCTCTACCGTTAAAGAGCTCAGTAGAGAATTCGAAATCTCGGAACGTGTTCCGGGGACAGGACGTAGGCTTGGAGGCCGAACCTGGATAAATCTGCTGAGTAACACATTTCTAACCTTAAACTCCTTTATATATTTATTGCTTGCTTAAACAAAAACTGACCAAGTAAAGAGGTCAAGCTGAGTTGTGCGCATTGAATATATGAGCTCAGGAATAGACTCTAAGTGCTATCTCCTGACTCAAGTAAAGAAACTGACCTAGTCACCAGTTGACTAAGCCAGTATCTTGCTATTCACTCAGCGCCACTGTTAAAACCTTTTTCTCACGAAAAAGAAGTCTGCCCTAACTTAAAATTCTTAAATAGTTCCTAACCCACCCTTGGAACTATACTTGTAACGTTATAAGGGACCAACAAGTGGTATCAAAGCTTAAAAGCTCACTGTAAAAGGTTTAACCACCTTGAGCTGATCCCCACTATGGGCGAAAACAGCACTCGGTTTCTCCCAGGAAACCAAACAACTCAGATCTTACCTGAGGGGCTGTCCATTACTCGGCCTCCCCTATTCTTCGGGTCTAACTATACCTTCTGGAAGAATAGGATGAAAAATTTCATTCAGGCTACAAATATGAGTGCCTGGCTATCCATAGTCCAAGGCCCATTTGTACCTGTCGAAGTTGTGGCTGGCCAAACAGTTGTTAAAGCTGGGGCCAAATGGACAAAGGATGATCTCAAGAAGCTACAAAATCATGCTTCGGCTATAAACATGCTTCACTGTGCGCTCGATGCTGCAGAATATAATAAAATCTCAGGTTGTGAGTCGGCACAAGAGATCTGGAAGAAGCTGGAGGTCACCTACGAAGGAACCAATAAAGTAAAGGAGTCCAAGGTGAACCAGCAGATGAGACTGTACGAGCTGTTCGAAATGAACAATGACGAGGGAATATCTGACATGAATGCAAGGTTTACCAACATCATCAATGAGCTCAAGAGACTTGGGAAAATCTTCACTGAGGAAGAACAACTCAAAAAGATACTCAGGAGTCTTCCTAAAGATTGGCAAGCAAAGAAGACCGCTGTTGAGGAAGCTCAGGACTTAACCACCTACAAATATGACGAACTCATCGGCTCGCTGCTGACCCATGAGATATCAATGAAAAACTTCGAGGTGAGGAAAAGTCTGAAGACAAGAAGCAAAAGTCTCTTGTCATGAAAGCTGACTCCACTGATGGGAGCTCAACAGATGATGAAGAGATGGCTATGTTCACAAGGAAGATGAAAAGGCTGTTCAGAAAGAATGACAAATATTCTAAGAAGCCCTACAGAAAGTTTGATAAGTATAAAGCTGAGTCCAACGACAGCAAATACAAGAAAGACAACTCAAAGCCCATTACATGCTTTGAATGTCATCAAACTGGCCATATCAAGTCAAGCTGCCCCACGCTGAGGAAAGATAAGAAGAACGGCAAAAAGGCAATGGTGGCAACATGGAGCGACAGTGATGAGTCTTCATCAACAGAAGCTGAGGCCACCGAGTCAGCGAAGATATGCTTCATGGCTGACGAACTTGCTGAGCCGTGCGTCTCTGAGCATGCTGACCCCTCCATTGCATATGATGATGAGGAGCAATCAAATGAGGTAATATCACTTTCCCAGCTCAGAAACGAAATGGGTAATGCCCTGAGTGACCTCTATACACTTGTCAAAAAGTGTAATAAGAAAATTAGAGCACTCAGCAGGCGCTGTGACGAAGTTGAAGAGGTCAAGCTAAGTGACCTCAGATTCCTTCTTTAGGACAACTCAACTTTGCATGACAACATGGAGATCATACATAAGTCTGTCTCTGAAGTCCAACCAGATTCAAAGAAACTGAGAAAGGATGTCACAAATATCTAGAACCAACTAAAGGTTCAAAACAAAAGAAATATTCCTCTGAACGCTCAGTACCGAAGTACTGGTCAGCAGAGATGGAATCCCCAGCGGAATGTCCAGTGTGACTTCTGTGGGAAGAAAGGACACACCACAAAGGTGTGTTGGCACGCTCAGCACTGGGGTGCTGACCAGTCAGTGAAAAATCCTAAACGGAAAGTCAGCTATGACTTCTGTGGAAAGAATGGCCATACCATCCAAGTATGCCGCCATAAAATAAAATATGATGCTTTACCTATTGAACCTAACAAGCAAGGACCCAAAAAGAATTGGGTACCTAAAAGTAACTAGTTACAATGCAGGTAAGCCTGAGGTGTGCTGAGAAGTCAAAGATGTGGTATATTGACAGCGCATGCTCAAGGCACATTGTTAAGCCCAAAATATACCTAAAATATCATCGTTAATTACATCAATATTACTACGAATTTATGCTATTTATAACTGTTAGGAAGCTTTTACTCTCGAATATGTTTCTTTCTTGTAAGGTACATAAATATTTGGTAAGATCCAAATAGGAACGAAAAGAGCTCGAAAACAGAAGAAAACCCTACAAAAGGAGTCGAAGACGACATAAATTAATAACGCCAAATTAAGGACACGAACGGAAGCCGAAGAGGTGAAAAACGCTCTGTACCGCGACCGCGGCCCCCCACATTCTCGGTCGCGACACGCGTCCCTCAACCCTCTTTCCCTTCGTCCGAAGACCAAATTGTTACTCCCCCATTCTCGGTAGAGAATTTAAGATTCTCGGTACGAGCAGGAGATTTTAGAAGCCTAGTTACACACTTTCGTTTTCGATGAAACGCGATCGTTCGGGTGGATAAAGACGTCCTTTCGCAACAGATACGACTCTTCACAACGAACACGACACTTCAATCAAGACTCTTCAACATCTATAAATAAAGTATTGATTTGAGAGTTAAAAACATATAGTGTGATATGTGTAGAAGAAAGAGATTAGTATAGAATTTATGCAGAAATTCCGAGTCAAGTGATTCAGAAGTTAGATTTCGATTCTGTAAAAAGCAATATGATGTACACACATTGTTTACTAAATAATAACAAATTCAGTAGCGTTTAGACATTGTTCCAGTTTAGTTTTCATTTTGGTAGTAGACCGACCCAGTCTCTATTACGAAGATTCAACGAGAAGATTGAGTAGAGGATCCGCCCCTGAGCCTGACAAACTCTAACGAAACCCAAGGAAAGGATTGACAACCCGTTCACTTGCAAGTCGTCGAATGTTTCCATGCTCCATGCTCTCTGTAAACTTGTATCAATTTATATTTCATCTAATAAAGTCCGTTCTATTCGATAGATTTTTATGCAGCACTTATGGTAACCAATCCACTAAAGTGACTGCTGGTGTTTTCATTAAAACGTAGTTTAATTCAAAATCTTTACAAGGAAACTTTGTTGAACACTTAGGCAAATTATTATCTCGGTAGAGTTTTAATTTGATTAAGGTCAATTATCCCGGATAAGGGTTTTGTCGCGTTCAAAGCCAATTAATTAGAGGTTCCGTAATTTATTTCATCTTTATAATTCGTACAAAGTTTAAAGTTGTTTTCTTTGCTTAATGCAAACAAATATACTTGTTTACTTTTCTAAAGTACTAAAACGTTCCTGTTTTGCAAATTCATTCTTAAATCAGATATTTTCTAACATCTTCATACTCTAATCTAACTCTTATTCTAGCAATTTCAAAACCAAAACCGATTAAGCGATTTTCCATATTATAAACCTTAAAAGTAAATTTAACCGATTGTAAATAAGTTTTGTTAAAAAAACGTTCCCTGTGGGATCGATATCTTTTATTACTATAAGCGTATACCGTGCACTTGCGGAAATCGCTCAACAAGTTTTTGGCGCCGTTGCCGGGGAACGCCAAAATTTTTGACAAAATTTTAAATTTTTTATGTTTTATTACGAATCTAGGTTTATTCATACTTATTCAAACTTTTACATTTTATTTATTTTCAATTACTAACATATTTATTTTTTCAAATTCTGTTTTGTAGGTAGTTTCGGTTCGTGCGAAATTTCAAGTTCATGCGCAGTTCTCGAAGTTCTGGCACGTCACCAGATCCTATTGACCCAGAAATTGAAAGAACTCTTAAAAAGAACAAGAAAGAAAAGAAAAAGAAAAACCAAACCCCAATATAAACTAAAATTACCGAGCCAGAAGTTATGGCCACACTTATGGATTACGCTAGGCCAGGAGTGGCCGGTGTAACAAACAGTATAGTTAGACCCCAAATTAATGCACATCATTTTGAAATTAAGCATGCGTTGCTTAATATGTTGCAAAATAATGTAACGTTTTACGGGTTACCTAACGAAAATCCTAATACCCATTTGACAAATTTCTTAGAAATTTGTGACACTTTTAAAATTACTGATGTAACTGCAGAAGCAATCAAACTTCGCCTTTTTCCTTTTACTTTGAAGGATCGAGCCAAAGAATGGTTAACTTCTATGCCAGCCGCATCAATTGAGACTTGGGAGCAATTAGCCCAAGCATTTTTATCAAAATTTTTTCCTTTAGCAAAAACCGCAAGAGTCATTAAAGAGTTAACATCTTTTTCTTAAAATGATAATGAAACTCTTTATGAATCTTGGGAACGCTTTAAAGAACTTCAACGTTTATGCCCACACCACCAATTGCCCGCCGAACTTTTAATGCAAACATTTTATAATGGACTAAATCCTACAACTAGAGGTTCATTGGACGCTATGTCTGGAGGGTTATTCATGAAGAAAACATCTGCCCAAGCAAGAGAACTTTTGGAGGAAATGGCAATCAACAACAGTATGTGGCCCGCGGAACGTGGACACGTACCATTAGCGAAACCATCATCCTCAACAACATCATCAGTTAAAGGTATAGTGAATCTTGATCCAGTAGCGATGTTGCAAGCCCAATTTTCTGCCTTGTCGCACAAAATTGATAGGTTTATGGCACCGTGTGATCCTAATGGTCAACCCATCCAAACGGATGTGGATTACGAAGGCATGAGTGAAATTGAACAGGTAAATTTTGTCCAAGGACAAAACCAAACTAATAACCCTTATTCCAATACATATAATCCTGTATGGAGAAATCATCCTAACTTTAACTGGACAGATAATAATAATGCTAATGCTAATCAAAATCGTACTACTAATTATCAAAATCAATCCAGAGATACAATTAGCACTTTATCTTCTAAAATCGACAAATTTATTGATGCTATGAGCGGAAAAATAAGTAATCACGATGATGGTTTTAAACGGATCGAGAATAAATTCGATCAGCTTATTAAAAACCAATCATCTAGCATCCATAATTTGGAGATTCAAATTGGACAACTCGCTAAATCAATTCCATCCCGTAAAGAGGGAAGTCTTCCAAGCCATACGGAAGAAAATCCGAAAGAGCATGTTAAGGCTATCACTCTTCGTTCAGGGAAAAACTACTTAGGCCCGGAAATGCCCGGAAATTTGACCTTACCTAGAACTGATTTACCGACGCCCAAAGAAGATACATTAAAACAAAAAGATGCACCAATTGACTCTAGTACAAAAACTTTTGTAACCAAACCACCTTTTCCACACAAAGTCTGCAATAAGGACTATGACAAACAACTTTTAACATTTTTAGACAAACTTAAGAATTTGCATATTAATTTAATGTTTATGGATGCGATTACACAAATTCCCAATTATGGTAAATTCCTCAAAGATTTAATTTCAAAGAAAATCAGTTGGGAAGGAATTTCATCCATTTCACTAACTGAAGATTGTAGTTCAATTGTGTCAAGTAATTTGCCCATAAAACTCAAGGATCCCGGATGTTTTACCATTCCGTGTAAATTAGGAGATATTGAATTTCCCAGTTGTCTCTGTGATTTAGGAGCAAGCATTAACTTGATGCCATTATCTATTTTTAATAAGTTAGGCTTAGAAGAAGATATCAAACGTACCAATATGGTTTTGCAATTAGCGGATCAAACCACTAAAAGACCATACGGTATAATTGAGGACGTTTTAGTTAAAGTTGACAAATTTATTTTTCCTACCGATTTCGTTATTTTAGATTTTACTTATGACGTAAACTGTCCGCTAATTTTTGGTAGACCGTTCATGAACACGGGACGTGTTCTAGTTGATGTGTCGGAAGGGAAAGTAGTTTTAAGAATAGGCGATGATAAGATTGAGTTTGATATGAATCAAGCAATGAAATATCCTATGGAGGATTTCGCTTGTATGAAACTTGATTTAATTGAAGAATGTGTAAATGACATTGTTCAGAAAGAAGAAATAATAGAACCTATAATAAGTGAGGAACTAGAAGATAAGGACCCAGAACCTTTGATTCGAGAAGATGGACCAGTTCTGCCTTCAATTATAGTTCCACCTAAATTAGAACTTAAAGAATTACCAAGTCATTTGAGGTACGCTTTCTTAGGCGAAGGCGATTCTCTACCTATTATTATCTCTAACAAATTAACACAAGTCCAAGAAGAGAAATTGAAAGAAGTTGTTAGAAATAGGATAGGAAGTATGGGTTGGCAAATTTCAGACTTAAAAGGTATTAATCCGAGCATTGTAATGCACAGAATTCACTTAGAAGAAGATAAGCCACCTAAAGCGGATAGGCAAAGACGCCTAAATCCGAATATGAAAGAAGTAGTAAAAAATGAGATTACTAAACTTCTGGACAATGGAATCATCTACCCTATCTCGGATAGTGAATGGGTTAGTCCAATCCATTGTGTACCTAAAAAGGGAGGCATAACAGTTGTAAGGAATGAAGAAGGTGAATTAATACCCACACGAACCACCACTGGTTGGAGAGTTTGTATAGATTATAGAAATCTAAATAAAGCAACTAGGAAAGATCATTTTCCTCTTCCTTTCATTGATCAAATGATTGAAAGGATAGCTGGTCATGCTTTCTATTGTTTTCTAGATGGTTACTCCGGATTCTTTCAAATATACATTTACCCGGATGACCAAGATAAAACAACCTTCACATGTCCTTACGGAACATTTGCATATAGAAGAATGCCCTTTGGTTTGTGTAACGCACCTGCAACATTTCAACGTTGTATGACTGCGATTTTTAATGATTTCATTGAAGATATCATGGAAGTTTTTATGGACGATTTTTCAGTTTATGGAGATTCTTTTGATTCGTGCCTAGAAAACTTGGATAAAGTTTTGTCTAGGTGTGAAGAAACAAATTTGGTATTAAACTGGGAAAAATGTCATTTCATGGTTGACGAAGGAATTGTTTTAGGTCACAAAATATCTGAAAAAGGATTAGAAGTAGATAGAGCAAAAACCTCAGTAATAGAGAAATTACCCCCTCCAACTACTGTTAAGGGAGTAAGATCTTTTTTAGGACATGCTGGTTTTTACAGAAGATTCATTAAGAATTTTTCTGTAATTTCCAAACCACTTACTAATTTACTCATGAAAGATTCAACCTTTGATTTTAATGAAGAATGCGTTAAAGCTTTCAAAACATTGAAAACGGCTTTAGTCAGTGCACCTATTATTGCTAAACCCGATTGGGATTTACCCTTTGAAATTATGTGTGATGCAAGTGATTTAGCTGTCGGATGTGTTCTAGGTCAAAGGAAGGATAAGAAACTTCATGTCATTTATTATGCAAGTCACACACTGTCTGGTGCACAATTAAACTACACCACAACAAAAAAATAAATGTTAGCTGTAGTTTTTGCATGTGACAAGTTTAGGTCATATTTATTAGGTTCAAAAGTTATTATTTATACTGATCATGCAGCATTAAGATATTTATTTGCTAAGAAGGATGAAAAACCACGTCTAATTAGATGGGTTTTATTGTTACAAGAATTTGATATAGAAATAAAAGACAAAAAGGGAGTAGAAAACCTTGTCGCCGATCATCTATCGAGACTTGAAGATGAAAACGGTCCTATAGGTGAAACTATCGGTATACGAGATGATTTCCCTGATGAACACCTCTATCAAATAAAAAGTGCCATGTCACCATGGTATGCAGATATTGCTAATTATCTTGCAGCCAATATTGTTCCGGAAGGACTAGATTTCCAACAAAAGAAGAAATTTTTCTTCGATATTAAACAATATTTTTGGGAAGATCCTTTTTTGTTCAAGACTTGTGGTGACGGGATAATTAGGAGATGCGTTGGTGAAAATGAGTATGAATCCATAATGTCGGAATGCCATTCTAGCTCTTATGGAGGACATAATGGAGCTAACAAGACAGCAGCTAGAATATTTGAAAGTGGTTTCTTTTGGCCTACGATGTTTAAGGACGTCCGTTCATTTATTACTCGTTGTGATAAATGCCAAAGAACAGGAAATCTAGGAAGGAAAGATGAGATGCCCCTCACAACCATATTAGAAGTTGAAGTCTTCGATATGTGGGGAATAGATTTCATGGGACCTTTTCCCCCTTCTTTTGGTAAAAATTACATATTAGTTGCCGTTGATTATGTTTCAAAGTGGGTTGAAGCAATTGCAACCCCGACGAACGATTCTAAAGTTGTCATTAGTTTTCTTGACGATATATTTTGTAGATTTGGTTGTCCAAGAGTCATCGTTAGTGATGGTGGTACTCATTTTATAAACAAGAGTTTTGAAACGCTTATGAAAAAATATGGAGTACGCCACCGCGTATCAACGCCGTACCATCCTCAGACAAATGGTCAGGCGGAGATATCAAATAGAGAACTCAAATGGATTCTAGAGAAAACAGTTTCATCTTCTAGAAAAGATTGGTCTCGTAAACTCAATAATGCGTTATGGGCATACCGTACTGCATTTAAAACACCAATAGGAATGACCCCATACCGCTTAGTGTATGGAAAGGCATGTCATTTGCCTGTCGAATTAGAACATAAAGCCTATTGGGCTATTAGGGAACTTAACTTTGATTTACAACAAGCAGATAAGAAACGTTTGCTCAATTTGAATGAGTTAGATGAGTTACGTCATCTATCTTACGAAAATGCAAAGATTTATAAAGAAAAAGTGAAAAAATGGCACGATGCCAAAATTAAAGTTAAACACTTTAATGTTGGGGATAAATTGTTGTTATTTAATTCACGACTTCGTTTATTTCCAGGAAAACTTAAGTCCAGATGGATAGGACCATATTTAGTCGTCAAAACATTCGATTATGGTTCTTTAGAATTGGAAGGTCCTACCGGAGTTCGATTCAAAGTTAATGGTAATCGATGTAAAATCTATTACGAAAATATTTCCCAACTAGGAATTGAGTTCGTAACAAGATTGTCTGACGTATAAATTACTCAGTTTTTCTTACACAGTTTATTTTGTTTTATTGCTTTTTATATTTTTGTTTATTTTATTTTATTTTTTATTTTTTTTCAAAATGCAAATTTTATGATTAGATGACTTTATGTTATGCTTTTAAAAAAAACATAAAATATTTTTATTTCATGATTTTAGATTTAATTTTTAGAAATTAAGATGAATTTGAAGTTTCAGGAAATTCTCTGCCGAGAATTTAGAATTCCCTGCCGAGAATCCCCTTTTTAAGAATAGTTCAAACAGGTTCGGATTTCTCTGTTCATACCAAGAATTTTAAATTCTCTACCGTGAATCGGGAGGTAGCTTCGATGCCTGATTTCCGCAGGAAATCAGCGTGTCGCGACCGCGGCTTAGCCATTCTCGGTCGCGACATGCGTGTTTCCTGCGCTATCAGGTCTGAAACATTCTAACCCCTTCAACATACCTCTTGACAATCGAAACCTTAAGTTTCTTCATTCCCGAAAGGTGTAATTTATACCTTTTCATAATTAAAACAATACCTCTTTTCATCTTAAACTCTTATAAATTAATCCTAGAGGATTCAAGTTCTGTTACGATTCATTTCATCTTTGTCAAAACTCTGCTTTTTCTTCGCCAACATCGTTCTTTGCTAAAGTAACACAAACTTTGCACCATGCCGACCAAATACAAAACTTCAAGGCACAAGGCTGCCACAAGCAACAAACGCCCAGACTTATCCAAGCGATATGGGGCGCCTTTTCCTATCTTCAACCACGATGAAGGTAGGCGTTATTGGAATCTCCGTTACAAATTCTTCACCGGAATGTTGTATATGGATGAATTCCTTAACAACCAACTTGGAATTAGTGATGACATGAGCCGCTATATGGAACGTTTAGGGTGGACAAAATTCGCCAAAATACGATTTCCAATAATAGGCGACTGGATACTCGAATTCTTTTGTATCGTGCGTTTCACTAATAAACGACGAGTACGTCTCAGTTTTCGTCGAGAAGGCGAAATCTTCACTTTCGGCTATCCCGAGTTGCATGCTTGGTTTGGTTTTCCCCCGAAGGATACAATCAAACGTCATCCTGGAAGAGACATGACATCCACGGATGTTTGGAGAATGCTCACTGGATTCTGGCGATTCAATTCAAAACTCGCCTATAATCACTCTTTTCGCTCCAACTCCATGCTGTATCTGCACAAATTCCTGTGTCACAGTTTATTCGGTCGCACATTCAGTAGTGTGGTCCGTGACACAGATCTTTATGTCCTTGGAGATATATTCCAGGGAAATGCAGTAGATTCTTCAAAAATTCTGATGGAGGGTCTTGTCGCCGCTTCTCGATCCAAGGATAAGAAGATTGGGTTCGGCAATATAATCTGTGGAATAATTCTCGGTACAAAGGGTACCATTGATGTTCCCTGGAGTGATGATGAATTCTTCCCGACAATTGACTATGAGTTTCTCGAGCACGAAGGACTTGTAAAACGTGTCTTTCGAGCAGGGCCTCACTTTCTGTCTGCACCGGAACGTGAAACTTTCGTGCAGTTTCAAATTGATCGTATTAAGGCCAGAAATATCCCACTTGATAGGGATGAGTATATAGAATAGTTTAGGTTTATAGGTTTTCTTTTTATAAATATTTTGTGTGTTTTTGTATTATTTCATTTCATTCTTTGTTTTTATATTTTGTTTTATTCAATAAAGTTCTATTTTCATTTTAGTTCATTTATTTACAAGGTTAGATATATGTTTTATTACATTTCTTATATAATCATGGTTAAATCTATATAAAATCTATAATATTGACTAAATCATGGTTTTCTTAATTAAAACTTATATTCGCACTTAATCCAATTTTCACAGACTTCATTCATTAAGTTTAAAACATTAATTCATTCAAGTGACTAAGTTCCTATCATTAATATATATTTATATGCACTTATTATGTATTTAATATGGTTCTTTTAACTTATATGAATAAATGACAATTTAAGTTTCATTAATTATTCATAAACCAATTTATTCTACTTTAATTCAATTTATTAAGGTTAAACCTTTGGTTTTCCTTGCAATTAATGTCATTTATTTTAGTTTTTAATTGCAGGGACACTTTATATTAAGTTCAGGAACCAAATCATCAACAAAATTGCACAAACCATGTCAAAAGGCACCAAAATAGGTCATTTTTACCAATTCTCTACCGAGAATTAATAATTCTCGGTATGAGCAGCAAACAATGGACGAATTTCAGGGGCAAAATTCCCTGAAAATCGCGTGTCGCGGCCGCGGCTTTGCTATTCGCGGTCGCGACACGCGTGATTTATCCCCCATTGATTCCGATTTTGCCAATATTTTTGCCTTTTCCTATTCATATTCTACCTATACACCTACCTATACAACCCTATATAAACCTACCTCTTACACAAACCTCACATCACCTCTATTTTTACCCAACCCCTTACTCCAAACTCTTCCCCAAAAATCTACTTTTACTCTTCCCAATTTATTCACTCCAATTTCTATCCTCTTTTCTATTTCAATCACTTCCATATTCCAAACCCCAAACTCATCTTCAAGCTTTACTCTTTCTCTCAATTCCTTTTTCTTCTTCTTCTTCTTCTCAAACCCTAAAAGCACTAAACACCATCACCATGGTTAGGACTAAGCGTGTTGGTAACAAGCCCGCTGTTACGGAAGCTAATCGCCTTTGGGTTCAATGTGGAGCTTATTTTGACATCGCTTCGGAGGAAGAAGCCGCTCGTTTCAAACATTTTTCACAAGCCGACCGCCAATTTGTAGATATGCACTTCTTAGACTTCCATTCGGTAAGAGCATTAAATTTCTCTACTCGAATTGATGCCTTTATTGAAGCTTTGGGTTGGCAAGAATTCGTTAGTATGCGTTTCCCGCGTATTAATGAATATGTAGTGGAATTTTTGGTCACTTTGACCATGAACAAGAAGAAAACTTCCATCTCTTTTAGGAATAATGGTATCACATACACCATTGATTATGAAGCAATGGGAAATATGTTTGGTTTCCCAACCTCTGATTTTTATGATAAGCCTAGGGATTTTGATAATGATGCTGTTTGGCAAACTCTCTCGGATCAAGATTATTTTAATTCGAAAAACACTTCAAGCAAGTTGATTAAGGACAATTGTGTGTTCTTCTTTCACAAATTTTTGAGTTTCTCCTTGTTTGGTCGTGTTGAGAGTTCCAAGATTCAGGTTCGGGATTTGTATGTTTTGGATAGTTTGCTTAAAGGCTTGCGGATTGATAGCATTGGTATTTTGTTTGATAATTTGTTCCGTGCTTCGAGGGCTAGTACCATTCAAATCCCTCTTTGTAATTTTATCACTGCTATTGTGTTGGGAGCTCGGGGTGAGTTGGCCGATTATGACATGTCCACCTACCATGGGTATGTTCCACTATTGGACATCTCGGCTCTTGAGCGAGTTCATTTATTGCTTCCACAAGGACCTCCCGTCTTTATTTCCTATGCTACCCGTATTGCCCACCTTCGTGGCACTATGGGTGGTGGCGCTTCAAGTTCTCAATTTGTAGGTACCGAAGGCGGTGGTGAGGCGGAAGGCGAGGAGGATGAACCACCGGCTCAAGCACAACCCCAAGCACCTCACGCAGAGGATGATCCGGTGGATTTGCGGCGAATTTTGAACCAAATCAATTCCAACAATCGTCAAATGAACTTAAGAATTGATGATTTGGTCGAAAACAATATGGTGATGAATGACAACCTCAACCTTTTGAGGCGTGAGCATAGATCGACTCGGCATCGGATGCTTTCCTTTTTCCGACGCCGCAATGTGGAGACTTCCCCATCACCTCCCGATTCCCCACCTCAAGCATATGTTGTTTTCTTTCATTTTATTTTTATCTTGTTATAATTTAGTACAATTTTATTTTTCATATGTTTGGTACATTTTCTCTTTTTAATTTTATGTTGAATGTTTAATTTCCTACTATTTCAATTTTTGTTTCGTATGCCTTATTTCGTATTTATTTTTTATGTTTTCTCCATTATTTTTGCACCAATGAGGACATGGTCCAATTTAAGTGTGGGAGGAGACATACATATACCAATTTCTATACGAATACGAATAAATGCAACGAAGATATTATTTTGCAAAACGAAAAAAAAACATGTGCAACGAATAAATTTTTTTATGCAAATGCAACACTAATATATTGCAACACATTTTTCATATGTTCATAGACTAACCATAAGTTAATATGATTATTTGTATAGGTTATCATTGTCGTTAGAAATAATATTTCTATACGGGTAATATTTTTTAAATTTTTCACAAATCTCCGATACGATTTTAAGTAAAATTGTCTCGAGTGAATGTATTTAAGTAACAAAAATTCTTTATATTCTATCTCTATTTTATATCATGAAATTCATGATACAATAAATCTTATTTTACATTTTCAATTAGATTTATAGGCATTAAATTGAACTAACAATTTTAGCTCGGTTTGATTTCGTCTTACATTAACACCAATTGAAGTTTTTAAGGAAACTTTAGCCATAATACATGTTGAATTTTAAGTCAATATAGGATGAATGTGCTATCTTTCTTTTTCCCAAATTACAATTTTATAATTCATGTTAATTAATCAATTAGTTGAATTCTTAACTTTTGGCCACGATTGAGACCAACCTTATCACAATCGAGGTATGAAAGGGAAAAAAATTAAGTACCGTTTACTTTTGGCCACGGTTGCGACCACCCTTATCACAATCGAGGTATGGAAGGAACGTTTAAAAAATAATAATAAGCGTGTATAAGTTTAAAGTAACGATTGCGTCCACCCATGGCATGGTCGGTACCTCTTAAGCAAACACAAAGCAATAAAATACGTATAAAGTTACGATCAAGACCACCCTTATCTCGGGCGTAACTAAGCAAATAAATTACAATCAAGTACTTGTTCATTTTAATATTAGTTTAGGTTTGGGAAAGGAAATTTTGTGCTTTGAAATGCCTTGAGACGAAAGACTCAATAACATGCGTGCTTATATCGTCCCGAATGCTTCAATACAAAAATTTGGAAATACAAGACGAATGATATATCGTATTTATACTAAGTTAGTTTGATATTTTGCGTATAAATTTGCCATGCGAAGTTAGTCTTTTCGGCTTAACTAATTCAAAAAAGTAATACAGAGATATATGTTTTATTTTCATAAAGAGATTAGTTAAAGAATAAAATCAGAGAAATTTTGCTCGGGACTAGCAAAAGATTAAGTGTGGAGATTTGTTAAGCCCAAAATATACCTAAAATATCATCGTTAATTACATCAATATTGCTACGAATTTATGCTATTTATAACTGTTAGGAAGCTTTTACTCTCGAATATGTTTCTTTCTTGTAAGGTACATAAATATTTGGTAAGATCCAAATAGGAACGAAAAGAGCTCGAAAACAGAAGAAAACCCTACAAAAGGAGTCGAAGACGACAGAAATTAATAACGCCAAATCGAGGACACGAACGGAAGCCGAAGAGGTGAAAAACGCTCCGTGCCGCGACCGCGGCCCCCCACATTCTCGGTCACGACATGCGTCCCTCAACCCTCTTTCCTTTCGTCCGAAGACCAAATTGTTACTCCCCCATTCTCGGTAGAGAATTTAAGATTCTCGGTACGAGCAGGAGATTTTAGAAGCCTAGTTACACACTTTCGTTTTCGACGAAACGCGATCGTTCGGGTGGATAAAGACGTCCTTTCGCAATAGATACGACTCTTCACAACGGACACGACACTTCAATCAAGACTCTTCAACATCTATAAATAAAGTATTGATTTGAGAGTTAAAAACATATAGTGTGATATGTGTAGAAGAAAGAGATTAGTATAGAATTTATGCAGAAATTCTGAGTCAAATGATTCAGAAGTTAGATTTCGATTCTGTAAAAAGCAATATGATGTACACACATTGTTTACTAAATAATAACAAATTCAGTAGCGTTTAGACATTGTTCCAGTTTAGTTTTCATTTTGGTAGTAGACCGACCCAGTCTCCATTACGAAGATTCAACGAGAAGATTGAGTAGAGGATCCGCCCCTGAGCCTGACAAACTCTAACGAAACCCAAGGAAAGGATTGACAACCCGTTCACTTGCAAGTCGTCGAATGTTTCCATGCTCCATGTTCTCTGTAAACTTGTATCAATTTATATTTCATCTAATAAAGTCCGTTTTATTCGATAGATTTTTATGCAACACTTATGGTAACCAATCCACTAAAGTGACTGCTGGTGTTTTCATTAAAACGTAGTTTAATTCAAAATCTTTACAAGGAAACTTTGTTGAACACTTAGGCAAATTATTATCTCGGTAGAGTTTTAATTTGATTAAGGGCAATTATCCCGGATAAGGGTTTTGTCGCGTTCAAAGCCAATTAATTAGAGGTTCCGTCATTTATTTCATCTTTATAATTCGTACAAAGTTTAAAGTTGTTTTCTTTGCTTAATGCAAACAAATATACTTGTTTACTTTTCTAAAGTACTAAAACGTTCCTGTTTTGCAAATTCATTCTTAAATCAGATATTTTCTAACATCTTCATACTCTAATCTAACTCTTATTCTAGCAATTTCAAAACCAAAACCGAATAAACGATTTTCCATATTATAAACCTTAAAAGTAAATTTAACCGATTGTAAATAAGTTTTGTTAAAAAAAACGTTCCCTGTGGGATCGATATCTTTTATTACTACAAACGTATACCGTGCACTTGCGGAAATCGCTCAACACACATGACTGGTGATGAAACTCAGTTCATCACGTTTGAGCGTAAACAAGGAGGAAGCGTAAGTTTTGGAGACAACAAAAAGGGTAAGATAGTTGAGTCAGGAACCATCGGAGGTAATCCTACTATTGAGTCAGTCTCCCTAGTCAGCGGACTCAAATATAACTTACTCAGCGTAGCTCAGCTATGTGACAATGGGAGAAAAGTTATATTTGATCCTACTGGATGTAAAATATACGAGGGAAAAATAAATGAGTTAATTTTAACTGCCCCTCGGATTGATAATGTCTTTATGCTAGACTTAGAGAAAAAGTTTTCAAAAACTGTATGCTTAGTTTCAAAGGAAGAAAATTCCTGGCTATGGCACAGGAGACTTGGTCATGTAAGCATGGACCTCCGGGCCAAATTAGCAAGAAAGCAATTGGTTGAGGGACTGCCTAAACTTAGATTTGAAAAAGATCAATTATGCCACGCTTGCCAAGCTGGAAAACAAACCAAACAATCTTTTCATAGCAAAAACATTGTCTCAACTAAGCGACCGTTAGAATTACTACACTTGGATCTCTTCGGTCCAGTCCAGCCGCTGAGTCTGGGTGGAAGAAGATTTTCCTTGGTCATTGTAGATGACTTCTCTCAGTACACTTGGGTCATCTTGCTGAGTAGCAAGGATGAGACCTTTGAGACATTTTCAAATTTGGTTAGAAAACTTGAAAATGATAAAGACCTAAAATTGACTCACATCCGAAGTGATAATGGTGGAGAATTAAAAAACCAACAGTTTGTTGAATTCTGTGAAGCCAGCGACATTGACCATAACTTTTCTGCTCCTAGGACGCCTCAACAAAATGGGGTTGTTGAAAGGAAGAACAGAACATTGGTTGAAATAGCCAGGACAATGCTGAGTGAGCATAGGCTTCCAAAGTACTTTTGGGGAGAAGCTGTTAACACAGCGTGCTATATTCTTAATAGGGCTCTTGTTAGACCTATACTAAAGAAAACCCCCTACGAGCTTTGGAAAGGATGAAAGCCCAACATTGGATACTTTCGTGCCTTTGGCTGTAAATGTTTTATTTTAAACACCAAAGATAGCCTAGCTAAGTTTGACTCAAAAGCTGATGAAGCTATCTTTTTAGGCTACTCAACAAACAGCAAAGCATACAGAGTTTTCAATAAACGAACTCAAGTTTTAGAAGAGTCAGTACATGTTGAGTTCGACGAAACTAACCCTGCAGGAAGATATCTTCCGCTGACCGAGGATGATCCACACTCAGCACTCGCTGATCAAGATACAGCCGCTGAGTCATTCCCTCAAGGGCTGACCAAAGGTAAAAGTGATCCAAATATTGTTTTCACTGACCAGTCTTCACCTGCAGAGATTGTTGAAACACAGACAGCACAAGACATCAATCTACCCAAAGAGATAAGGATTCCAAGAGGGCACTCAGAGAGTGCAATCCTTGATGCCGCTGAGAATACCCTGATGACATGAAACCAACTCAGGAGGTACCTCAGCAATGTAGCCTTTGTCTCAGTTCAGGAACCTAAGAACTTCGCTGATGCTGAGGAAGATGAATTCTGGATGAGCGCAATGCAAGAGGAACTTGACCAATTCAGAAGAAACGATGTATGGGAGCTAGTGCCACATCCAAAGAGTCAGAAGACCATTGGAACAAGATGGGTCTTCCGCAACAAACTGGATGAGCAAGGAAACGTAGTCAGGAACAAAGCAAGACTTGTAGCTCAAGGCTACAGTCAGCAAGAAGGTATTGACTACGGTGAGACCTTTGCCCCAGTGGCAAGGCTAGAGGCTATTAGGATTTTATGCGCACATGCATCTTACATGAACTTTAAACTATTTCAAATGGATGTTAAGAGTGCATTCCTTAATGGAGTTATAAACGAGGAAGTTTATGTTAATCAACCTCCAGGGTTTGAGGATCCTAAATTCCCAAACCACGTTTATAAACTCAAAAAGGCTCTGTACGGCCTCAAGCAAGCACCACATGCTTGGTATGAGAGGCTGACCAGTTTCCTGCTCACTAGAAACTATGTCAGGGGCAAAGCTGATACAACCTTATTCATTAAGAGAAAGGGTAAAGATACCCTGCTGGCTCAAATATACGTTGATGATATTATTTTCGGTGCTACTAATGAGTCAATATGCAAGGAATTTAGCAAGCAAATGCAGACTGAGTTTGAAATGTCTATGATGGGAGAACTCAACTTCTTCCTTGGACTTCAAATCAAACAAGGAAAGAATGGCATCTTCATCAGTCAAGCTAAATATGCCAAGGAGATATTGAAGAAATATGATCTTGAAAATTGCAAGCCAATATCCACTCCTATGGGCACTGACACTGTCCTCTACGTTGACGAGAATGGTAAGTCGGTAGACAGCAAATTGTATCGAGGTATGATAGGCTCTCTACTTTACTTAACAGCAAGTAGACCGGACATTCAGTTCTCAGTATGCTACTGTGCTAGATATCAATCTAACCCTAAGAAATCTCATTACATAGCTGTAAAAAGAATCCTTAGATATTTGCAAAGCTCAGTGAACGCAGGTTTATGGTATCCCAACACTCATGGCTTTACACTCGTTGGATACACTGACGCTGACTATGGTCGAGACAAGCTAGAACGGAAAAGCACCTCTGGAAGATGTCATTTCTTAGGAAGCTGTCTTGTATCCTGGTTCAGCAAGAAGCAGGCGTCAGTAGCCTTGTCTACCACTGAAGCTGAGTACATTGCTGCTGGTCACTGTGTTGCTCAAGTCCTATGGATTAAGCAACAGCTTGAAGACTATGGTGTTCAAACAAAGACAATTGAGGTCAAATGCGACAACAAAAGTGCAATTGATCTATCAAAGAACCCAATTCAACACAGCAGAATGAAGCATGTCAGCATAAGACATCACTTCATTAGAGACCATGTACTCAAGGGTGAGATAAAGCTGACCTACGTCCCAACGGATGAGCAGCTTGCGGATATCTTCACAAAGCCACTGGCTCATGAACAGTTCAGCATACTGAGAGAAGCCATTGGTATGTTTAATCCTCTTCAGTAAATTCCTGTTCTAAAATGTAAATTTATGCTGAGTGAATTACTATGCTGAATGATTTATGCAAATGCATGCTGAGTGATTGTTATGCTGAGTACTTAACGCAAAATACATATCTATACTGAGTAAATATGCACACCGAGTAGTAATCTCAAACTGAGAAATCCTCCTTTTATATACTACTGACCACTCAGAATATAAAACGCTTAGTATTCTAAACGCTGAGTGTTAGATCCATTGCATTAAATGCAAAAGCACGCGAATAGCCACCTAGGATGACGTATGCGCCGAATGTGTCATAAAAGCCAGGATCTTTATCGGTTGACAATCCCAAGGCAAAACTGACACATGGATTCGATAAGATCCACTCTTCACTGCTATAAATAATGGGTAAATCCCCATTTTTTATTTTTTTTACACTTACCGAATTCTCTGGCAAAGCACTCTCTCTCTCTCTCTCTCAAAACTCTCAAAGCTTCCCAATCTGTTTCTGAAACTATGACTAGAGTTTCCGTTAACATCTCCGGTGCCGATCACCCTAAGACCAGCTCCGATGAACCCTCCAGGAAAACTACTGTGCCTGAAACCACCAAGGTCACTACGCCGAGCAAAGGCAAAGCTGGCCAAGCTACCTCATCTAAAGGAAAGCCGACCAAGGCCAGAACCTATACCAAGGTATTTGAAGACATTAGCGAATGGAAAGTAGACTTCTCACGATGGGTTTCTGAGGCCTTCGTGACATCCGAGCAACCCTTCTGCGAATGGATATCGAAGAATGGCTGGACAGAGCTGTTCTCCATTAGAGATCACACCTATCCTGACCTAGTAAGGGAGTTCTACCACAATCTCCGAGTTGCTGATGATAACCAGGACTATCTGGTAACTGTGGTAAAGGAAAAGACCATTTTCATAAACCCTACCTATCTTGCTAACTTGCTGAAGTTAAAGAATGAGGGAACAAAACTGAGGCGGTCTGGAGATCATGAAGGAACTGGGTACGATACCACCTTTTGTAAACCCTCTGGCCACTCTGGAGAAGTCTCAAGTACCTCAATGGGTCAACACCAAAAGATGGCTCACTATCTGCTGACCTACTTCATTTATCCCAAGATCAACTGCACCACCTCAGCAACGAATTTTGAGCAATGCTTCATATGGCATATGCTGACATACAAGCCGATCAACATGCCAGTATTCTTGATTGCTGGCTTCCTAAGGAGCACTGGAACTCTCAGGCTGGGATCGCTCATCACCAGAATCCTCTTAGATCATCAAATTGATCTATCTGAGGAAACTAAGGCTAGAGGATTTTTGAGATAACCGCGGCTTCGCTGAGGGATTTAAAGTTCAATCAGCCACTAAAGAAAGGAAAAGCTGCTGCTGAACAACAAGCTGAGGAAACAGCTCCAAAGCAAAGCAAAAGGACAAAGGCTCCAGCTGCCCGCAAGAGGAAAGCTATTGGGACTCCTTCAAAGAAAGTTGAGCCTCAGGCCAAGAAGCCTAAGTCAGCTGCTGAACCAGGTCAGGAGAGACCTAAGTCAGCTGAAAAGAGGAGCAGGTAAGATGAGCCTGAAATTGAGGAAAGAACAGATGCTGATGAGCAACCTCAAAAGAAGCAGAAGTCTTCTACACTGACTCCTATTGATGCTATCCCTACTGACGTCGTTGTTCCTGGTGATTCTCACTACACACAGTGTCTAGGAACCGAAGCTGTGCATCAAGAAGATGATGTACATCTAGACGATCAGTTCATTGCACAAGTTGAGGAAGAGTTAGATGGCGATAGTGAAGAAGATAAAGAACAAGAAGAAGCAAGCGGTCAGGATGACGCTGAGGACGCTGAGGAGACAGCTAGTGAGGTTGGAGCTGAGCCAACCAATACTGAGTTGGCTGCTGGAGATGAACAAGAACCTGACCAACCCAATGTGAATCAAGAACAAGAACAAGCTGACCAGCTTAATGCCGATCAAGAGGAAACTTCTCCCTCTCACTCAGGAGAATCTATACAAGCTGACACTCCTCCTCCAAGAAGAAGATTAATTAAGGCAAGTCAGAAGTCTGGCGTCATTCCTCCTGTTCAGAAACCAACTGTCCCTGACTTTGTTATCCAGAAGCCGACCCAAGACCCTTCTAAACTCAAGCTGAAATTTTTCAGAAAACAACCATCTTCTACTCCATCGGCTTCCCTTGAAAAGCAAGCCTCTGTTTCTTCACCAAAGGAACACGCCGACTTGAATGCTTCCGCTAACTCTACAAGCCAAGTGGAGCCAATTCCCGTCAATGCTGTTACTACAAGCATTATGCTGACTCAGGACATTCCTGCTCCAGTCAGCACAGACAGCATTCGGATTACTTCTTCTCCAATCAACACTTCTACCGATCAATCAGTTCTACCCGAGACTCAAGTGCAGATTGGAAACACACTTCCAGTCACTGACCATGTTATTCCTCTGACTCCTTTTCCAACCGGTCATACTGAGGAAACTAGGCAAGTTCATGAAGGCTCTCTCAGCTACTTGCATGCCACCGAGTCTAGTAAAAGAATCATCGACTCGGTGCAAACATTAATTAAAGACCTTCATCAAACCACTCCACCTGCTGCTGGGTCTTCTACTGTTGAGACAACTCAGCTCTCCCAAGTAACTCAGCTTCTCAATGAAGTTAAGGGATTCAAGGATTTGCTGAGTGTCATAGTATCCTTTCAAGCACAGCAACCTAAGCAGGATTCCATCACAAAGCTGGCTGAGCTCCAGCTGACAATTGTTCAACATCTCAATTCTCTTCAAGGTCAAGTTCAGACCCTGTCAGCTACGAACATGCGATATGCCACTTCTGATGAAGTTAAAATGCTCGTTGCTCAGCTTCACACCGAGCAAATCAAGACCAACGAGCAAATGGTCTCCTATTCTCAATGCTCAGTGGAGCAAATTGGTGAGGCTGTTCGACTGTTGAACTTGAACAAACAAGAGATGGACACTAACGCCATGAAGCAAAATGAAATACTGTCTGTCACCAGACAAACCTTCAACCATGTACGTCACAGCAATATTCAGCGTCAATACTACGACACATCCTTACTGAAGACATTTCATCAAGTCGTTGCTGGTCTGTCCGAAGCACTTACCTGGATAGGTAAATCTCAAGCCTTCATAGTAAGCATGATCAGCGCTGCTGAACTCAATATACCCGCCGAGGTCTCAGATGATGGAGTTGCTATTTTTGACGGTGTCAATGAAAGCGCCGATAGACTTAAGGCGCTGTCCACCGAACTGACCAGAGCCGTCTTAACCGACGCCTTTAGGATTCCTCCTCCCGATGCTGACAAAACGGGGGAGAAAGAACAAGCTAGAACACAGCATGAGCATAGTCAGTCCAAGCAAAAGAAAAAGAAATAGAAATTAGGCTAGCTCAGTTATGCTAAGTTTGTAGTCTCTATGTTTATGCTTTTCTTTTGTTGTATACGCTGACTACTTCTAGTAATATCAATACTTGCATCTTTTTATCCTAAAACTGAGTCATGAGTTATTATATACGATGTTGAGTATTAAGTTATTATGTATCTTCAATTACATCAACTATGTTTAATGCTTATAAAACTTGTTGATCGTACCCAATGCTGATAACATGTTTGACATTGACTTGTATGTTTATAAAACATTGTCTTATAAGACTCATTGAACAACAATTTACTCAGCGCCCTCTGAATGTTATAACTTCCGCTTAAACACTGAGTAAAATAGAATATGTTCCATGAGCTGACCTATATCTGAAAACTGACCTTAGACTTGCTCGATTAAACCTTCAAATGTTTAAAGTAAAACTAAGTCAGTAGCTCAACCTTGACGGGGGAGTTTGCTAAGTTATATCCGGTCAACTATCATGGGGGAGCTCAATACTGAGTTCTTCGCTGAATAGTTTTGCCAACATCAAAATGGGGGAGTTTGTTGAAACACCTTTCCACATAATTTTGATTTGACAAAATTGTTTAAGTATAATTAAAAACATATTCTAAACACACTAAGTTTAAATGCTTTGATTTATTCTACTAATGTGTTTGTTCAATGTTGAGTTAAATTGTTTATAAGACACAAAGATTAAAAGGCCCAAAGCCGAATACGGAAGTCAAAGCCCAAGTCAAACAGGTTAAGGCAACTCGGCCCGCGTATGTCAAAACGCTGTCGTTATGTACAAAACGCAACTCAGCGGAAGAAGGATCTAGAAGACCTTCGTGGAACAACTTTGGGACGAAGCTGCTGAGTTGATTCGACAAAGAGTACAAGACAGCAGCTGGCTAAGAACAACTTCCAGACAAAGTGTTTCCACTTTGGGTAAAGTTCAGACGACACAGGATGCTGTCTAGTTGACCTTACCATAAATGGAGAGACATTCTGCCGAGCTGACCAAAAGCTGACCGAGGACAGAAGATACTCAAATCTGATTGGCCGAGAGCTCTGAGCAAGTCAGGATGACAACGACAGGAAGCCGTTTCCCTCCAACGGTTATTTCGAAATTCGAAATGACCGATGCCTCAGACGTCTCTATAAATAGAGCCTTTCAGTTGCTTCATTCAACATAGAACTTGATCAAGCCATTACGCTGACCAAATCTCTACGCAAAGTTCTGCAAGAAAAAGCAAAGCAATCTTATACTAAATTTCATATCTTTTGTGTAAAAGTCTAGAGTGATTATTCAATCATCTAAGGTGTCTTAGCAATCATTGTTTAGGACAAACACTTATCATTTCTAGAGATTAGAAAGGAGAGGCCGAGTACTCGGTTATAGTACTCAGCGAGAGATTAGGATTGAGTAGATGTATAGAGGAAGGTACTCTTGTTATACTCAGTTGCTAAGATTGTAAAAGGTTTGATGCTCTACCGTTAAAGAGCTCAGTAGAGAATTCGAAATCTCGAAACGTGTTCCGAGGACAGGACGTAGGCTTGGAGGCCGAACCTGGATAAATCTGCTGAGTAACACATTTCTAACCTTAAACTCCTTTATATATTTATTGCTTGCTTAAACAAAAACTGACCAAGTAAAGATGTCAAGCTGAGTTGTGCGCATTGAATATCTGAGCTCATGAATAGACTCTAAGTGCTATCTCCTGACTCAAGTAAAGAAACTGACCTAGTCACCAGTTGACTAAGCCAATATCTTGCTATTCACTCAGCGCCGCTGTTAAAACCTTTTTCTCACGAAAAAGAAGTCTGCCCTAACTTAAAATTCTTAAATAGTTCCTAACCCCCCCTTGGAACTATAATTGTAACGTTATAAGGGACCAACAAAACTAAGATCCTTTTTTATTATGGCATAATTTTCAACAATTATACGAGGGCCTCCATCCATTATTTGTCTCTGTTGATATTCTCTCCATATATATGCGTACAACTTTTCCAAATTAAGTTTTGGATCCTTAGGATCTCTCCCTGAACCTGATCAAATTCAGAATCAAGCCCACTAAAGAATATATGAATATGTCGCGGAATACAACTGGACCACCCCTTCAGTACCTTCATCTGATCGATTTCCTGAAAATAGCAACAAGTTCATTATAGAATATGGACAGTGGTCGTCCATTTTGAGTGGTGGAAAACGATCTTTGGTTCAATTCAAATATATACGTGTCATCAGTTCCATCATAAAAGGTTTTTGACACAACATCCTATATTTCCTTCATTATAGGGAGGCAGGTAAAATGATGCATCAACGATAGACTTATTGAGTCAATAAGCCAACTCTTCACTTTGTGGTTTTCAGCAATCCATGTTCCAAGGTTGGAATCTCCTAGTGCGGGTTTCTTCCTTCTACTGGTGAGATATCTAACTTTGTTGCGAGCGCCAATTCGCATTTCCACGAGTTGAGACCATAATGAGTAATTAGTTTCATCGAGTGTGATACCAGTAGGAAACACATTATTATCTTGATGAACGATGATTTGTGGGACTGGTGTTTGGGGTGATGTGACTGAGTTATCTGTGGGTTTTGCCATTAGATTCGTGAGAGAAAAAATAGATGTGGTATTCGGAATACGAGTTCGAGTTCGATAGATTCAAATTTCTTTATGACTGAGTTGTCTCTGATACTATGTCAAACAAAAGAATTTCGAATGTTTTCTAATGTGTATTCTTCTCTTTATAGGGGGGGTTTATAACCACGTACAAATATAAACAAGGAAAGAAATAATACAAGAAAAGAAATAACTCTATATAAAAAATAAGATAAAAGACCCTCATATTTGCATCCATGATTTAGGGAGACTCCCATATTTGCATCCATGGTTTAGGGATCAATATCAGGAAATAAATAAGGAAATACAACTAAATACAGCTCCTATCAATAATTGTATTGCAAAATCTAATGTGACAACACGTGTTGTAATCTAAACGAAGAGTTTTAGGGAAGGCATGATCCTTACTAAATTTCTCATACAATAGTATGATAATGTGAAATAAGATAGAAATATCATTACATTATAATAAAAAAATAAAAGTATAATGATTTTTTTTTTTAAGTTGTGCGCAATGCACTTACATTAAACAAAAGAAAATTACATTAAAGATTATAAAAAAAACGACCCCCAACCCATCCACCTCAATGTGATTTGAACTCATGACCTCTACAGTCATTGGTGAAAATTAGTTTGAGTTAATAATTTATTAGTCTATAACTTTTTAACTATTATATTTTTTTGTCCTCGTATTTACAATAATATATTATAATCAAGATCCTTAACTTTTATTTTATTCAATATTCTCTGTCCATTTAAAATATTAATTTTCCTTAACTCATTAATGTAAAATTACATTGTATAATACATGAACTTTAACATGTTTTACGGCTTTAATTTTATACTAAAATCTACTATTTTTACATATTAAAAATATTATTTTTTATTTTATTGCCATCTCTTTCTCTCCAATTTTAGTATTTAAATATATTATTAAAATATTTCTAATGATATATTTTATTAATAATTATCAATATATATGACACCAATATTAAAATTTAAATACGAGTTAAATTTTTTTTAATATTATAATATAAATATTGATTTTGTTTGAATTCTATTACTGATGTTGTCACTAAAAATTTACACGTCAACCCTTTCAGCCCTTTCACCCTAAAACCACCTTTTTAAGATTGGATCGTTGCATATAATATGTCAAATAAAAATATTACGAAAAATAGAAAAAAAAATCCATCATTTTAAGCATATATCTAAATAAAAAAAAAATTCCAATACAAGTTTACAGTAGACAACATACTATTATTAGTAAGAGAATCTAAACAAAACCCAATATTTTTATTTTAATATTGGATTCTATTAACTCGCATTTGGATTTGTATATTGGTATCGGGTAAGACATTCAGATGAACATTGATACTTATTAATAAAATATTCTATTAAAATTAAAAATATTCTATTAAAATTAAAAATATTCTATTTTTATTTTAAAATATTTTAAACAAAATATTAAAAATATGAAAAATATATTTTATTAAAATTAGATAGGAGGAACAATGAGGAAAGGAGATAAAAATAGATCAAATAAAATATTATTATATAAAAGTGTATTTTTAATATTTAAAATAATAGTATTTTGTAAGCATAAAATTAATAGTCGGTTATTAAATTGTAAAACATGCTAAAGTTTAAGTACTATAAATGAAATTTACCATTAATGAATAAGAAAAAATTAGTATTTTAAAATTTTAAAACACTGTTGGCTCTCGACCTACCAAAATGGTGATGATCTATAATTTGGTAATATTTGACACTTGAGTTATCTAAAATATTGATCTTCTCCCCGACATATTATTTGGTAATATAATAATATTTACTTACCGACCTATTAAAATTGGTGAAATCTCGACCAATGTGGATGATAAATTAATAGTTATATATAATTAAAACTTAATCAACTGAACAGAAATCTAAATTTAATGAAACTGTTAATTAAAAAAATTGTTAATTCAACATCTGTATCAGTTGATATTTCACCAATTTTTTTAGATCATGGTGCAAATATTATCAAATAATATGTTAGGGACAAAGATCGATATTTTGGATAGGTTTAAGAGCGAAGTCACCAAATAATCAAGGTCGGGCGAACAGAACCCTCAAGAATTAGTTGGAGATTAATCAGAAATTAACCAGATTTGTACTTTATATTTTATTATTTATTAATATACAAATTATAATATCTATAGAAATAATAACATAAAAAAATTAATATAAAAAACATATATATTTGTAACATATATATTTAAAAGTGTGTCAACAATAAAAATTTAACAATAATATCATTGAAACAATTCAAATGAGTAAAAGATAATGTTTATAAGTAATATAATTCACAAAAAAAAAAAAAAACTATAAAATAATATCCTTAAAATCTTAATTCATATTATGGAAATAAGTAGAGAATACCATTAAATAAAAATATCCTAAAATAATAAACACAATTCACTAACAACGATGTGACAATTTTCATTAATAAATTATAATAAAGTAAAAAATAATAAAAAATCATTTTTGTTCAGATCGATGCCTAAACAACCTTTACAGTTCCCAAGCAACCTCTAGGCAATTCGATTTCGAGCGTCTAGATTGTTGAGATGACTTTTTTCTTAAAGGCAAAAAGTATTCTGAGGCCCCTGATCTTTCATTATTTGGTGTATTAAGCTCTCGATCTTTTATTTAGACACATTGGACCCCTCATCTTTCATTGTTTGGTGCATTAAACCCTTGATCTTTCATTTAGACACATTGAGCCCTTAATCTTTTATACATGGATGTATTAGGCCCTTCCGTAAATCAATTCATATATGGATGTATTAAGGATTTGTTTGGTTAGGTTTATATAACCGTAACGTTTAATACTTTCTCTGGACACTGCAATATTTTGGAGCTTTTCACGAAAAGCTATTTTTTTGAGTTTTTCATGAACAACTGTTTGTAGTTACTTGTTATTGACAAAATTATCCTTCTTATTCCCACAAAATGTGTTTCCTTTTTAACATTATTTTTTTTTAGAACATAATTATCGAAAAACAAGGTTTTGTTGCGTTCAATAAATTTTTTATTTTTTATTTAAATTATTTTTATTAATTTGTATAATATATTTTTTATTTTATAATTTATTTGTTGATTAATTTAAAACATGTTCATATTAGACATTTTAAATATTAACAGCAACAGTTTAGCATGATTTTACCAAACACTAATGATTAACAGGAATATTCACATGGACCTTAATGACCATGTGAATTTGGTCATTCACCGTTAGATCTAAACTTATTAAACAACTAGTAACAAACAACCAACAACAACAACAAACAACTTACTACAACCGCAAACAGTTAACATCAACAACAACATCTATGAATCAAACAGACCCCTGATACACCTATATATAAATTGATTTACGGAATGACCTAATACATCCATATATGAAAGATCAAGGGTTCAATGTGTCTAAATGAAAGATCGATGGCTTAATGCATCAAATAATGAAAGATCAGAAGTTCAATATATCTAAATGAATGATTGAGAGCTTAATGCACTAAACAATGAAAGATTAGGGACGCTTTTTGCCGTGCTGCAAACAATAAGTTAGAGAATAAATACCAACATTTTAACATTTTTCAGTCTATCAGAGTTTAATAGTGCTTTAACCCATTTCAAATGGACAAAAAAATCAAACTTTTAAATTGAATAAACTTTAAAAACCTTATATTATATTATTATAAAATAAAAAAATAAACAATATATTAAATAAATGATTGACGTATGTGAAATATATAAATTAGACTATAGTTAGTATAACATTAACACATCTCTTTTTGTTTTTCACTCTCTATTAGATCTATCTTCTCTTTTTCAGATCTGTCTTCTCTCTCTCAGATCTGTTGTCATGGTGAAGAATTTTTATGAAGATTGAGAGTTTTGAGATCTATCTCTTCTCTTTTAGATCTTTCTCTCTCTTTTAGATCTATCTTCTCTTTTTCAGATCTGGCTTCTCTCTCTCAGATCTGTTGTCATGGTGAAGAATTTTTATGAAGATGGAGAATTTTGAGATCTATCTTCTCTCTCTCAGATCTATTTCTCTCTTTTAAATCTTTTTTCTCTCTTTTAGATCTATCCTCTCTCTCAGATCTATTTCTCTCTTTTATATCTTTTTCTCTCTTTTAGATCTATCTCCTCTCTCTCTCTCTCTCTCGGCTAGGGTTCATGGTAAAGCGTGTTAGGGATAGATCTAGGGAGAGGGGGGCTGTGGCCGGCGAGGGGGGGTCGGATCTGGAGGGGATTTGCGGCAAGGAAGGGGGCGGTGGCCTAGTGGTTTGGGGCGAGAAGGGTGAGGCAAGTTTTGTTGGCGGCGAGCGTGCACCTGGTGTAGATCGGGGCGGGGCGCTTGGCGGGGTGGAGGCAGGGGAATCCAGGGGCGTCGGTAGGGATCTCGTGGGCATGGATGGTGCGTCGGCAGGGTTCTCGCGGGCGCCGCCCGTGCGGCTGGGGACGGATCTTTGCGATCCACAGGCGGCAGATTCGACAAGGTTGTCGCGGCTGGGTGCGGATCAATGGGAGATACGGGCGGCTGGGTTTTCTGATGCCGGGGGTAAGGCTCCCCCAATCTCGAGGGGAGAAGTGGGGCCGGGGGTGCCTGGCGCAGGGCTATGCGCCGATAGTGCCGGGCACTGCCCAGGCGCTGCCGGCTCCTCGGTCGGGCAGTGGGCTGGGGCTGTCGGCGCAGTGCCTTGCGCGGGATCCTCTCCTCCGGGCTGTGAGGGGCAGGCAGGGGCTACGACGAGGAGGCAGGCTGCCTCGGGTCTGGATGTTTCTAATAATTCGGGAAGGGTGGGTGTTGTAGGAGTAGCTCATGGGAAGACGGTCTCCCCCAGACCTAGGGTTCAGATGAGCGAGATTGGTAAAAACTCTTGGAAGGACACGGTCATGGGGGTGGCTGAGGAAGAGCCGGTTTTAGAGGAAGTTTTAATGGTGGGAGATTCTGATGATATGTTCTCGGATTCTGATGAGGAAGATAATGGCCAGGAGGATCCTCTCTGTCCGGTCATTAGACTTTCCGCTGCAGAGAAGCGTGAGCTTAGAGAGAAGTGGAAGGTGTCTTTGATTGTTACTGTCCTGGGTAAGCGAATTAGTTTTAACTATTTTGCCCAAAGAATACAAGCGCAGTGGGCAAGGAAAGGTAAAGTCAGTATTACTGACTTGGAAAATGACTACTATGTCATTAAATTTACTAGGGTTGAGGATTATAATTCGGTTATCAAGGGAGGCCCATATATCATTTCCAATCATGTTTTGGCCTTAAGGCCTTGGGTTCCTAATTTTAATCCTCACGACTGTTCGGTTAACAGGATATTGACTTGGGTAAGATTCCCGGGCCTTCCCATTGAGTACTACAGTGAAAACTTTCTGAGTAAAATAAGAGGTTTGGTTGGTAAGGTCCACCATGTGGACAAGACTACAATTGGGGCCATTAGGGGTAAGTTTGCTAGGGTATGTATAGATGTTGATCTGGCTAAACCTTTACTTTCTAAGTTCTGTGTTCAGGATAAAGTGTTCTTTATTGAGTATGAAGGTTTACATAACATCTGTTATGATTGTGGCATGTATGGTCATTCTCAGGAGGGTTGCCCTAAAAGGGAGAGGGTTGTTATAGAGAGGGTTGAGAGTAGTGTGCGGATTACTGGAGGGAACCAGGGGTATGAAGGGAACTTTGGTCCCTGGATGGTGGCAAAGAGGCCCGCTAGACGTAAGAATCAACCTGCAGTGGTTCACAATCGTCCTCCTGATATCAACACAAATTCTAAGTCCCTTTCTCCTAAAGCTACTGTTATTCCAAATGTCAAGGAGAAGCCTGTCCTCAAAGCTAGAAAGGAGGCTGGGGTTTCTTCAGTAGCCTTGCCTGGGTCCAGATTTGGGGCCCTGATGATTGAGGAAGTTCAAGAGTCAGACCAAGATGAGAATCATATGGATGAGAGTATTCCAGGATTAGAGTCTGTAGATCCAGTCGAGAAGGTGGTTGAATCTGTGAACCCGCTTTTTGTCTCTAAGGATGAAGCCCAGGGGGGGACCCTGACCCTTGCAGCTAGAAGGATGAAGAATTCAAATAAGGTTAGTATTCCTGTTCCTGGTATTGATCCTGGGATTGGGAAATCTATGGGAGTTAACAAAACTAATATGAAAAAGCTTAAAGGAAAACAAAAAAGTGGCCTTAACACTTTGGCGTTTCCAGATAAGAGGGGGCCCGGGGGTACCTCGGTAAGGCTCTCAGGAGCCCCTAGTAAATACCTAGCTTAGGGTAGGGGTGTGGTCAGTTGTCCTCCTTTCTATGGATTTGTTATTTTGGAATGTTAGGGGTGCGGCTAGCAAGGCTACTCGTATCCATATTAATGATCTTATTAAGCAGTTTAATCCATCTTGTTTTGCTCTTTTGGAAACTAAGATTAGTGGTGAGAAAGCAGATGAGGTGGTTAAGAAGTTTAAGAACTGGCACTGTGTTAGATCGGAGGCAACTGGCCGGGCTGGGGGATTTGGCTTTTTTGGAGGCCAGATCGGATTCATTTTGATATTCTTAGCATGGATAAGCAGTTCATTCATTGTAAAGTGAGTATTTCCGGCAATACTCCCTTTTTTTATTACCCTTGTGTATGCTGACCCTATCTTGTCTAATCGAAAACGGCTCTGGGAGGTTCTTTATTCTATGAGTGTCAGCATTTCGGAGCCCTGGTTTGTGGCGGGTGACTTCAATGATATCGCCTTTATGAGTGATCAGAGAGGGGGATCCAATCATTATGTTAATCGCTGTCTGCATCACAAGAATAGTATGGATTTATGTGGGCTTTCCGATCTGGGGGCTTCTGGTCATAAATTCACTTGGAAGCGTAATAATACTTTTGTTCGATTGGACAAAGTCTACGCTAATGTTTTAGCTCTAACTTCCTTCCCCGAGTGCTCTGTGTTGAACCTCCCGTTCCGTCATTCGGATCATTGTCCTATTTTGTTTAGACTTTTGAGAGGTAAGCATCCTAGGGGTAAGAGACCGTTCCGGTATCAGTTGGCTTGGGAGTCCCATCCTAAGTTTAAAGAGTTCGTTCATGAGAGTTGGAGACCTCATTCGTATGTACTGCAAGCTGCTGAAGGGTTCAGGAATAAGGTGCAGGGGTGGAATAGGAATGTGTTTGGGCATATTATCAGAAGGAAGAACAAGTTATTAAAGAGGATGGAGGGCATTCAATGCAGGTTGGAGGGGAGGTTTGATCATAGCCTTGAGGGCCTCCTCAGAACCCTTCAGAAGGAGCTGGAGGCTGTGCTTAGGCAGGAGGAGTTCTTTTGGTTCCAGAAGTCTCGGAAGTCCTGGATTAGAGATGGGGATCGTAATACCAAATACTTCCATCTCTCTACCCTGATCAGAAGGCAGAGAAATAGAATTGAGGCCATTAAGGATTCTAATGGTGATTGGGTTTATGAAGATGAGGTTATTCGGAACTTAGCCCTGGATTTCTACAGAGAGCTATTCAAAGAGGAACCTGTTCTTTTGGAGAGGGCTCACTCTATTGCTACATTTCCTTTAATCAGTGAGGATTGTAGTCAGGAGGCCTTTCAACCTATTTCCCGAAAAGAGATTGACCAAGCTATCTTCAGCATTGGGGCTTCTAAAGCTCCTGGGATTGATGGTCTTCCGACGGGCTTTTACCATAAGCATTGGGATGTAGTGAAGGAAGGCATCTATAATTTTGTCTTGGGGGTGTTCAGTGGTTCGAAGGATATTGAGCTGGTTAATAGAACCCTCCTGGTTCTGATTCCTAAGATTGATAAGCCTTCTTCCTTTTTGCATATGAGACCTATCAGTCTTTGTAATGTTCTTTACAAAACTGTTACAAAGATTGTGGCTAATAGAATCCGTGGCATTCTTCCTGCGATCATTTGTCAGAATCAGGGTAGCTTTGTGCCTGGTAGACAAATGATGGATAATGTGGTGATCGCCCAAGAGATGGTCCACACGATGAAGATTAGGAAGGGGAGGAAAGGCATTGTGGCTCTGAAGCTGGATTTAGAGAAGGCCTATGATCGAATTAATTGGGATTTCTTGATGGAGAGCCTTGAGAGAGCTAGAATCCCGGACAGCTGGAGAAGTTTAATTAAGGTATGTATTTCTTCTCCTGTGTTTCAAGTTATGGTCAATGGGGATATGTCAGAGGAATTTTCCCCGGGCAGAGGAATCCGTCAGGGGGATCCTATGAGCCCTTTCCTTTTTGTTATTGCTATGGAGAGGCTCTCTCACCTGATTCAGGATGCGATTGATAATGGGAGTTTCCACCCTGTGGCGATCAACAGCTTCTGTCCCCAGGTGACTCACTTATTCTTTGCAGATGATGTCCTTATCTTTCTTGAGGGTAATGAGGAGCAGTTGAGAGTCATTATGGATATTCTGGATTGTTTTTGTTCGGCCTCTGGGCAGAAGCTTAATATCCAGAAATCTAGGATGATGTGCTCTAAGAATATGAATCAGAGAGTCTGTAAGAGATTAAGTTATCTCTCAGGTATTCCTCTTACTGATTCTCTTGGGAAGTATCTGGGCGTTCCCCTCCATAGTGAGCGTGTGTCTAAAGGCTCCTTCAAAGAGACTTTGGATAAAGCTAATTCGAAGTGTGCCACTTGGAAAGCCAAGACTCTGTCTCTCGCTGGCCGCCTCACGTTAATTCAATCTGTTAATTGTGCTGCTCCCAATCACATCATGCAGGCTTGTAAGCTTCCGGATCCTGTGCTTAATGATCTTGACAAGATTAACCGTAGGTTCCTGTGGGGGGAAGCTGCGGAGGGCAGGAAGATCCATCTTGTGCCTTGGAGTGAGGTTTGCCAGCCTAAAGATTCTGGGGGTCTGGGTATTAGGAAAGCAAAGGACAATAATAAAGTTTTATTAATGAAACTCCTTTGGCGTATGTGGCAAAACCCCTCCTCTCTTTGGGTTCGCCTCCTTTGTGGTAAGTATCGGAAAGACAAAATCTTCGGGGGCCCGAAAGAGAGAGTTGCTAATTGTTCCTTCCTCTGGAAAGGACTTAGTGTTGTGTTTGATGAGTTCTGCTCGGGAGTTGGCCTGGAGGTGGGGAATGGTAAGTCCATTAGTTTCTGGTTTGATAACTGGATTGGGGATAAACCGTTAATTGAGGTGTGTTCTTCCCCCCCGCCTAGTGATATACGCAACTGGAGGATTGCCGATGTGGTTGACTCGGAAGGGGACTGGATCTGGTCAAAGTTTGATACTTTCTTTAGCCTTGAGACTCTCCTTAGAATGCGGGGAGTGAAGGTGAGTAATCAAGAGGAAGACTTGGATAGGCACTGTTGGGCGCTGACTAACAATGGAGTTTATTCTTGCAAATCGGCCTTTGAAGCTTTCTCTCTCTTTAGATCTGATCCTCCCTCGGATGTGTGGAAGTCGATTTGGACCCTTAAAGTTCCTTTCCGTATTAGGAGTTTCCTGTGGCTGGGCGTTAAGGACAGGCTTCTTACTAATTCGGATAGGCACAGAAGGCACTTGGCTGATTCTGGAGCTTGCAGTAGATGCAGAGGCCATGTTGAGACTTTGTGCCATGCTCTTAGAGATTGCTCTAATAGTAAAGAGGTTTGGAGGAAAATTCTCCCACACCATATTTTCTCTTCCTTCATGGCACATTCTGAGGTCGACTGGTTCTCTGATGGTGTTAGAGGAAAGTTGCTTCCATACATGGAGCATGGTGACATTTTCTTTGCTATTATCTGTCACCAAGTTTGGAAATGGAGAAACGAGGAGATTTTTGGAGATAAAACTGTTTTTATGACAAACTTAGCTGATTTCTTCTCGAAAAAACTTTTCTCTATTATCGATAGTTTCAAAGGAGAGTCCCTTGCCAGAGCCTCTCAGTGTTGTGATGTCCATCTCGTGGGATGGAGCAGGCCAAGAGAGGGGGTTGTGAAGCTGAATACTGATGGTTCCTGCCTCAGTAACGGTAAGATTGCGGCTGGAGGTGTGCTTAGAGATGTAGGGGGCGTCTGGCTTTCTGGGTTCTCCCAGAATTTAGGGTTGGGTTCTTCCTTTTCTGCAGAGCTCTGGGCTATTCTTACTGGAATCAATCTTGCTAAAAGGCTGGGTGTTAAGATGCTCTCTGTGGAGTCTGATAATTTGGAAGCAATCAAAATGATTTCTGAGAATCATTCTATGGGTCTTAACAGTCGCAACCTCATCAAAGCTATTATAAGGCTTTGCTCCTCCTTTGAGTTCGTAGAGTTCAGACACATTTTTAGAGAGCAGAATCGTGTTGCTGATCGCTTGGCGGCGGCGGGCCATGAAGGGACGTTAGGCGTTACTACCCTTCCTGTTTCCCCTAGTTTCATCTCTCATCTTCTCTTAGAAGATAGGATTGGGGTTAGCTTCCCTAGGCTAATTCTTGGATAGTTTGTTGTTATTCGTTTTTCTTTTCCTTTTCTACCAAAAAAAAAAAAAAATAAATAATTGACTCTACCTTAAATATCCCTTTCTATTGCTATTATAATATACTTAGTGCCTCTCTTTTTTCTTGCTATCCGACAAAGACACTCTTTTTTGTTGCACCTACCGAACCATCGCCGTATCCTTTTCATTAATTAGGAATTTAACATATTATTTTATTTATCAAGTTCTTAATATTTCAATTTGAGTGTTTGATTAAAATGGGATAAATACCCAACTCAATTAAAAACATGTAACCAAACAGATATTCATACGTATAATGTTACTATATAAAAAAGTCAACAAAGCTATTGATTGATAACTTGTAAAAATTACAATATGCTACCCAAATTATGTCACACTTTTAACCAAATTTGACATGCATTGAGGGTGCAAACGAGCCTACCTAGTTTGCAAACTGTTCGAGTTCGGTTTGGTCAAAATTTGGATCGATTGGACTCGATTTGAGTTCAAGATCGGCTCGAGCATTAATGAGCCTGAGTCTGAGCCATAGTTATTAAAGGTGCGCCTCGGCTAAGGCTCCAACCTTAGCGCGTTGGTCAGTAAGGTGCGCGCCTTGGCTACCTTAGGGTAATTTAGGGTATTTTAGGGTTGAGGGTATTTTAGAATTTTGAGGGTGTTTTAGGATTAGGGTATTTTAGGGTTTTTTAAGTTCAGAAAATAAAAGAAAAACAGAGATAGACAAAGATCGAAAGTTTTTACTACACATATTGCCGCAGACATTATGCCTTAGTAGTTAACTAAAATTTAACTCATGCATTTTATGGTTTTATTGTTGGTATTGGACTATTTGTGACTAGTATTATGAATTTATGATTTTTATTTTGGTGCGCCTCGAGTCGCACGGGCGCGCGCCTTAAGTTGCGCCTTGCGCCAAGGCTCCAGGACCCCCTTTGTGCCTTAGTGCGCCTTGCGCCTTTAATAACTATGGTCTGAGCTTCCTTGCTTAAAAGCTCGTGAGCAAGTTCGAGAGGTTTTTTTTTAATAATATTATATATATTATTGATTTTTATTTTTTTAATTTAAATACATTTTAATTTTGTAATTTTTTTATTAGTTTTTTAATTAGTAACTTTGAACCACATATAAATGTTTGGTCTCAAACTCAATTTAAAACTATATGGTTGTAGACTACATATTAAATTCGAATTTGTTAGGTTCTATATTTGTTTAATCCTATTACTTTGTTTAAATTTATTGTAGATTGGATGTTATATTGGAGCTTAAATTTAGTATCTCTTCATTAGAAGATCAATTTTAGATAATAAAATATTAATCAGGTATAATCAGTGGCGAATCCAGGATTTGAGGGAGCGGGGGGCAAAATTTTACGTAAAAATTTTTTAGACAAAAAATGTAAAATTGTTCAATTTTTTTATGACAAAAAATGCAAAATTATTCAATTTTTTGTGACGAAAAATGCAAAATCGTTCAATTGTTATGCATTATTTTCATGATTTTTTTTTTGATAAAAAACGTAAATTATAATGTTTCCGACTCGTAATCATCCATTTCCGGGATTCTCGGGTTGTTACGCATCAAATATCCCTAACGTTTTGGGTCAGGTGCAATTTTACCTCTAACATCTAAAATGGTGCAATTTTACCTCTAATGTTTGTAGCCAAAAGCAATTTTATCCCTAACGTTGATAAATTTGATCAATTTCAGACACTATTATAAAATACAGTTATTTTTTCCCTTTATTTTGCACCAATTGCATATCAATTTTGTAATTTTGCACCAATTTTACCTTTAACGTTGATAAATTGGATCAATTTCAAACACTATTATCCATGATCGAGAAGACAGTTTGATGAATTATTTCTCAAATTGACCCAGTTTATCAACGTTAGGGGTAATGCACTTTAACCTTTATTTTTGGATTTAAAAATTTTTTTTTTTTTTTAGTGGGATGAAGAGGGGGGGGGGGGGGGGGGGGAGGGCAAATGCCCCCTTGGACCCCTCCCCCCTACATCCGCCCCTGGGTATAATTAAGTATATTCAAAATTATTTCAAAAAAATTCAAAACGAACTGCTCGACGAGCTCCAAAATTCCAGGTTCGACGAGCTTCGAGCTCAAGTCGAGTCCGATCTCTGAACTACTTGAGCCGAGCCTAGCCTGCGCCTGTTCGGTCTTAGTTCGGCTCGTTTGCACCCTACATCTCGCTACCCAAAGAGTATATTATAACGGTAATTTTCATTTGGTTAGTCACTATTAAATCTAAACTTATTAGAGTTCTATGGTAGAGATTAAAATCATTGTAAGACTTAAATTTAATAAGTATAAATCTAACCGTGACCAACCAAAATTCATTTAGTTAGTCACTAAACATATAAAAATCACCTTGTAATATATATATATATATATATATATATATATATATATATATATATATTAGATTTAGAGTCAAAGTAAATAACTTATACAATATATATGTTTTGATTTAATATATACACATTAATTAATTTAGTATTTGTATGTTTTATATAAAAGAATATCATTATTTAAGTTGTCTTTATACAAGTGATTCATTAATTGGTAGATACAATTAATATAAGAGTAATGAAGTCTTTTAACTATTATCTTTGTCGCTTTTTATCTATTACTTTTGTTGTTTTTACCGAGATTAATTAACATTAATTAGTCTTATATTCCTGAAAAGTCGGATCGAGGTTCACAACCGATTCATGAACATTCTTTAAAGTGACTAAGTTATATATTTAAAGTGACCAAGTTATTTCATTTCAATTTTAAGTCTGACAATTTCAAGCTCGGGGTATTATCCATACAAGTTCAACAAAGTCCATTTGGATCAGAAAAGATTTAGAATCCAGCGCGGGTCCAAGTTCGGATTGGGTTAAGCACATTAAACAATGATAGGTAAAAAATAGATAAGATTACATACGTTCAGTTGTATGTTAGATATGAGGTCTCTTAGACTCTTTTAGGCAACCAGAGATCCTTTAAAGTCAAAAGATACAATATGAAACTGAGAGAAATTTAGTGGTGTCAAATCTAAAACTACATGGAGATGCCCGAAATGGAGTGAAACCAAGCCAAAATTGAGTGAAACTCAGAAATGCTAATCTGAAACCAATTAAAACTCAGTGGAGCCAAACTAGAAACTGCTCGAAAACATATGAAATCTAAGCCCTTATTTGGGGAGAGAGTTAATAAAGGTAAATGAGAGTAATGGAAGGTTAAATGTCACATTAAACTTGTTTGAGAGTTGTTTTTGGAGAGTAAATAAAGGTTAATCGAAGTTAAATATTTACTTCCTTTAACCTCCAAACTCTAACCTCCAAATCGGGGGTTAACGGAAGTAACGTAAAGTTCATTAATTTTTTTTTATCGATGCAAAGTAAATTTAATATTCCTGCCTCTGTATATTTGAACTCTCAAACGAAGTTAAACTTTTAACTCTTATTTACATTCTATACACTCCCAACCAATGTTAATTTTTAACTTTCATTTCCATCACTTCCCTTTCTATTCCATTACCTCCTTTAACTCTCACTCCATTAACTTTTTTTTTTTTTTTTGACCCAACACGAATGTATTATTAATCACTGGAAATGGCATTCCAAATTAGAATGCCTTGAATGTTTACAGGTAAAGAATAATGAATAAAAGAATTAGCATAGGACCGAGCAAGCCTTGCAAGAGCATTAGCAGCTTCGTTCGCTAATCTTGAAACAAATACCACCGAAAACCTTGGGTGGTTGTTGAGTAACCTTCTCACTTCATGAATCACGCTACCAAATTCCGTTAAATCACGATGGTTTGACAGAACAACGTCAACCACAATTTTTGCATCGGAAGAAATCACCCAAAATACTTTAAAGCCAAGATAAATTGGACGAAATCATTTGAAACATAGAGAGAGTGACCCTTAGATCTAGTAACAAAGAATAAATAAGAGAGAGAAGAGTCCTATTGCCATTGTTAAGGTTAGCCAAGCCAAGGTAGAAGACTATGAATATGAGAGAGAAAGGGTTAAGTTCAAAGTTAGAGTTAGAGTGTTTATAAGTGTCTGTTTGGATGAAAGTTTAACAATGTTCATTAAAAAGAGGGAAAGAGAAAGTGAGATTATTTAGTTAACCTGCAAATCCCATCAATTTGGTGGAACTGAAATTGAGGTTATTTCAAGATTTTATAACCTTTATTTAACTATTACCTTTATTTAAACTCATTACCAAATAAAATTAGCTAAAGACTTTTCTCACTGACAAACTAACCTCCACAATTTTCTAACTACTGCAAACTAACCCTGTTCCAATTCGTACAAATAAAGCCTCCTCCACAATTTTTAATTAGACCCAATTATTTAAATTAGATTCGATTCACTCCCTTCTAATTCACAAATTGACCCCTCATGTTTTCCCAAATTTTAATTTAACCCTATTTATTTTAAGGGAAAATTACAAAACTAGGTCAAATGGGAGGTCCATTTACATATTTAACTCATTTACTCAACCTATTACATATCTAGACTCATTTTGTGTGACTTTCCAAAAATACCACCAATATTTACGCGCGGATCGCCCCATCCTGTCTGACTTCGCATATTCCATACTATGCGAAGTCTGCGAAGTAAATGTTTGGGTTTGCTTGATGAATTTAGTTCGCATATGCGAAGCCTGGATGTGTTTTGAAGCTAATTCGCGAAGTGGTATATAACAAAAAATGGCAAACAACAACGGATTCTAACATTAAAATCATAACATTATCAAAATTTACAACAAGATTGCCACAATAACGACATTCAAATCATAACATTATCAAAATTTACAACAAGATTGCCACAATGAACTCTACTAACATTATCAAAATTTACAACAAGATTGCCACAATAACGACATTCAAATCATAACATTATCAAAATCTACTAACAAGATTGGCACCATGGGATGGACGTGTCCCATGGTGCACCCCAAGATTGACACAACCTCTCCTAACGAATCATTTCAGGAGTGAATGTGCCAATCTTGGGGAAGTTCATCCCTATACAGGAAGGAAAATCATCTTCCCTGCAGCTCAGTACGCCGCCTTCCAGAAAGGGATGTTACGTATGCAACCATCTACAGAAAAAATTAACCGTGTTAGTTATGAAAAAGGACGATTTTGGATTCGCGAAATGAAAATTAGCGAAGCATGCGAATGTAAATGTGCAGGGGAAGAGGTGATTTTACTTCGCATAACGATTTTTTCGCGAAGTCTGCGAGGTCTGAAATGTGACTATCTACGTCGCATAACGATTTTTTCGCGAAGTCTGCGAGGTCTGAAACGTAAGGATCTATTCGCAGACTTCGCGAACTAATAGATTCCCGAGGTAGATCCATACGTTTCAGACTCTTTCTCTTCGCAGAACGTCGCGAAATCATCAATACACGAAGTAGATCATCACTTTCCAGGCTCGTTCTCTTCGCAAAGCTTAGCGAAACCATCGATTGCGAAGTGAATTCATGATAAAACGCAGAAAAAAAACAGATACTTACATTTTTCGCCCCTTTCACCCCCAAAAGCGACAATAACAATATGATAACATGGGAAGAGCGAAGGAAATAACTTAGAAAAACCATTTTTTTGATGGTAACAAGAAGAAAGAAACCAAGCAAAGAACATGAAGATGAAAAACCATGGCTTCGTTTTCTAGGGTTCGGAAGTTGCAGAATCAAGAGATGAAAAGAGGAAAATGAGAAATTCATTGTGATTTTGACGAAATGGTGCAGATTTCGTTTCAATTTAAAGGAAGAAAGGAAGATCAAAAGTCTTGAAATCATTAATGCAGGAGCAACTTTTCGCATAACCAAGGAGATAGGGGGGAGCGGTGATTCGCGGAGATAGGGGGGAAGTGGGAAGGTCAGGGGTATTTTTGGAAAGTCACACAAAATGAGTCTAGATATGTAATAGGTTGAGTAAATGGGTTAAATATGTAAATAACCTTCCCATTTGACCTAGTTTTGTAATTTTTCCTTATTTTAATTCGCTTAATTATGCGCCTCCACATTTTTAAATTATTCATCATCATCATCATCATTCTACTTTGTATATAAAATTGAACAAAAATTGAGCAATTAATTATTTGATAATTAATTACTCAAACAATCTACTTGTTACTTTAATCGATCAAATTGACCGATTAAAATAATTAGGTATATAATTATGATTAAATTTTGAAAACCCGTTAGAAATCCAATTGATTAACTGACCAACTAATAATTTAATCAAGTATATCAATGTCTTAGTATAATTTACATACATTCAATTGAATATTTATTTATTCATTTCTATCTCATAAAATTTATTGCACATTTCTTCTGTTTACCAATTTAGTACTTTTTTTTTTTAATCTTTTTATCAAATTATTTTATTTTTTCGTCAAATTCTTGAGTCTTCCATAGCACTCTAACCATGTATATAATGAATCTCAATCTTCATTAAAAATTATATATATGAATAAAAAATGATTAATCCGAAATGTTATTTCGGATTTAATCAAGATCCGAATAAAGATAAAAATATTTATTTAAACCATGCCCTAACACAGTTGGAATCGTAATTTTACTAAAACTCTTTTATTCTCTTGTATATGTCACATACGTAAATAAAAAATGAAATTTGAGTAAATAAATAATATCGTGCATAGGTTTTATGTACGATTTTGAATAAAGGAAACAAAAATTAATCTAAAATGTTATTTCGAATTTAATTAGAATTTGAACTACCATTATCAGAACTATTCGATAATACATATAAATAATTCTATATTAAAATTATTTTTTATACTTTCTTGCGCCACGTATATGTCATATACGTAGATTGAAAAGCGAATTTTAGTGAATAAATAGCATCAGCTTGAGGAGGCGGTGAGCCTTTGGGGGATAAATGTTTAGGGCATGAGTATCCTTCGTCGGTACTATGGGTATTGAAGTCCTAGTGGCCCTAGTTGCGATGCTTGTCAAAGCCGTTGTGTATGTTGATGAGATCACGTCTAAAAAATGACTAACTTCCCGTGCCCCTTTAGGGAAGGGAATCGAGATGAAGAGGAAGGAGCTAGATGCGCCTGTTGAGAGGGGTGGTAAGGAGCTGAAGGACTCGATTGATCTCGCTGTTGAACAGTCAGAGGACATCCTTGGGGCTGAATTCTTGATCGATGAGGCGCCAACACATGAAGGAAAAATATGTTGGAGATGTAGACGCGCCTGTTGAGGGTGTTGTACTTGGAGATTCTATCCCTTCTGCTTCCGGGCTGCCGAAGAAAACAATTTCTATTACTCTAAAGGGTGAGGAAGTGAGGGAGGAGGTCGCAAAAGGACCTTGAAGTACCTACATCACAAGAAGGTCCCTTTATTAGTCGCTAGTCTTTTAATCCATCACCCTAGCCAGACGGGTTTGAGTTTGGAGGCTTACAGGAAGTGGCTTTACGATGAGGCTCAATAGTCCGACCATATTCTGAATAGTGACATGGCTATTTACATGGCGAGGCTCTTTGCTATGCCTACCGATCTGGATCTATTGAAGGGTGACAGCCTAGAGGCTGCATTGGATAAGCATGTTAAAGATATAGGTTGGGTAAGCTTTCCTCTTCCTTTTGTCTCTTTTTTGTTTTTGTATGTTTCTTTGCTTGCCTATTTTTTTACTCCTTTTTTTTCTTATGCCTTTCTTGATGCAAGCTTGTTGACTTGCAAGCATTCTACGACTAAGAAGGCACATGAGAGCATCCTGAAAGAGCTCGAGGATGCTCGCCGAGAAGTTAAGCAAATAGAGAAGTGAGTGACCAGACGTTTGATCCGTTGAAAGATGAGTTGCAATAAGTGGACGAGGAGCTTGAACAAATAGCAGAAGAGCTAAATAGGGAAATGGAGCTAATGTCGATCCTAAGAGGAAAGATTTTTTGTTGTGGCGCCATCGAGGATGATCTCCGTAGCCAACTCCTTGCGGCTCAATACCGATCTTTGAATGAGCACATGCTTAATGCCGTTCTTCATGTAGAAAGGGGCCAATTGCTAGCACAAGTAACCAAATTACAAAGGGCTTATGCCTTTCGCCAAGCCGAGCTTGAGATACTTCAATGCGTTATATATGATAAGGATGGAGAGTTTGTTGAGCTTCGTAGTGAAGTGATTGCTCAAAAAATAGAGCTTAAGTAGGGATGTTCAAACTTGGGTTGGGTGGGTTATAGTATAATTTTAATCCAACCCATGTAAAGAATTTTTTTTTAAAGATGGGTTGGGTTATAGTGGGTTATGATGGGTTGTATGAATTTTTTAAGTGGATTAGATGAGTTGGGTTATAGTGGGTTGGATGAGTTATTGTATATTTATCATGAATTGTATATAACAATTCAACTTCATGTTTTTTATTGAGCTGATTTTTTTTTTACAAGCTGTCGAGTTATTTTTTTTTCAAGCTGTTGATTTTTATAATAATAATAATAATAATAATAATAATAATAATAATAATAATAATAAGTAAACCTCAAAATCATAGTTAAAGGATAATAAATCAGTATATAAATATCAAAATACAAACTGATGAAAAATATATAAAAAAAAATTAAAAGCCAAATCAATCAACTATTGACGAATCTTGTTCCACGACCACGAGTGATCTTACCTTTTCGAACTCTTTTTAATTAGGCCAACATTGTTTTTTTATCCATTTAAAATTTTAAACATATTTTTTTTAGTAGAGTACATGAATCACCAGAATCGGTGTACTCACTCGATTCACCATCGATTTGGTAGGGTTGTTCAACGGTTGGTTCGGTCTGAAAACCAAACCGAACCGAACCGAATAATAATAACAAACCGAACCGAACAGACCGAATAATTCGGTTCGGTTCGGCTTATCGGTTCACAGTATTTTTCACTAAATTGAAATAAACTATAGATAAAAAAAAAGTAATTAATTTAATTTCAATAAAAAGCCTAATTTTTTTTTATATAAATCATGTTATATGATTGCGTTGATTTCAAAATTTATGTTAGATTTAAACTGAATATTGAAAATATGAATTAATCTGGACTATTGTTTCAAAATTAATAAATTTTATACTTTTAATTTATAAATATAAATTTGTATTTTTGAGAATTACCGTTTAGAAATTAATAATAGAGTTAGAGATACAAGAATAATAGGTTATAACTGAAGTTGTTTCTATTTATATGAAAACATAGAACTTAATTCATAAAAAAAACATAGAACTGGAAAGTTTTTTATTTTAATCACATTCAAATGGACTAATTGAAAATTAAAAACTTAGAAAACTCTTTAAAAAAACTTAGAAATCTATTAATCATCTGGTTGTAATTCTCAATCTATTTAGAGTTTATTTTGGTCGGTTCGGTTATTTTGGTAATTTTGTCACAAACCGAACCGACTGAAATTACCAAAATATGATATATATTAGAACCAAAACTGAATCAAATAGACCGAAAAACCGAATTTCATCGGTTCGGTCGGTTATTTCAGTCCGGTTCGGTTTTTGAACACCCCTACGATTTGGGCGTCATGTCCGATTCAAGTACGCATTTTTTCCTTTTTAGATTTTTTTTTGTTTTCTCAATTGTCCGGTTTTACAATTTTCATTTTTTTAATTTAAAAAATATCATATTATTAATAACCACATTTTTTAAAAATTTGAATGAGACAAATAAAAGACAAAGTTTATAAAGAATTATATGGGTTGAGTGGGTTAGACGGGTTATAAAGATGGGTTATGATAAACCATCAAATATAAGTTTTATAACCCATTCAACCCATTGTAACCCACTTAACACTATCTTCCATGGGTTGGATGAGTTGAAATTTCGTGGGTTTAAGCATGCTTCTAAAACCCTTCACGCCAATACCAAAAAACTTTTCCAAAAAAGAGAGCTTGAGCTAGTTAAGATCGTTTCTAGCATGGAAGGACGCTTAGACAATACCGATTTTTTTTGCAAAGATTTGGAGACTCAACTAAGTCAACTCACCAAACTCTTGTTTGAGCATCCTCTTGGAAGTATTCTCACCATACAACGCCTAACCCAAAGGAGCAAGTAATGTCATCTCACTTAACTTAGAAGTGGCAAAACGGTAAGTAAAGATGAAACCGAGGAAGTAACTCGACGAGCTACAACCCCGGTTCCAATTTCTGTCCCAACTAAACCGCCTCCTCTTCACAAGGAAGATAACTTCGAGCAAAGATATACCTAAAATTTGGCAAAATGGAAGTGATTTGACTGACATGATGAAGATAGGAGATTCGACCTTGAAGGGTAGTAGGGATCCTACCAAGTGAAAAGGAACACATACTTCACAAGGAAGGTAAGTTCGAGCAAACATGTACCCTAAAGAAATAACAAAATGGAGTGATCTGGCTTGTATATTTTCTTAAATATCTAATGTATCATATGTTAGTAATATTCAAAGAAAACCTCTTAACTGAGGTATCTTTACGCCACTTCAGAAATTTTCCTTTTTCTTTTTTCTCTGAATTGTATATAGAAACTATAAGCTAAAAAATGGAAGTAAAGAAAAAACACTAATTCTCTCATCAGAAGAGTTGGGATTTGTATAAAAGTACACAGAAATCCATGAAAGCATGTATGACAAAATATCTGTAAAAGATACGACATGCTAAGAGCATCGTCTATACATGCAACCCAGCCTAGGGCAACCACCATCATTGGAATGGAAACAGGTTGTGCACAACAAATGGAAAGCCCGCATGATGAAATGCGATATGCGACGAGCATGTTCGTACAAATAAAAAGTACATCATGTTGAGAAAATTTGTATATCATAGACATGGTAAAAATTTACTTTCATAATAAAACAAAGCGGCTATAGATAGCCACAGAAAGCTTTTACATTGATATTGTAAAAGTTGAATGAGGGCATCCTATCATATAGACAAACATATACCGAGACCTGATATTCAAAGTCTATTTTTAGCTAAGTGTAATAATGCAGCAAAAATCAAATGCTTAGCAGCGTACACCACGCAAATTAAAAAGGTGCTTTTAGACAATTAAAATCCTGAGCAAACAAAATTGTTCAAGATTACAGAAAAGATTCCCTCAAATGAGGGGAAGAGAAATAGAAAAAACTATTTGTTTGGAAGCAACAGAGGCAGAAGAACCGGCCAAGTCAGCAGGAGAAACAACTTTCTCAGGGACTAAAGTGCTCTCTTGAGGAACCTACCTTCCCTTCCCTTGGTCCTCTGCTGGAACTTCCAAAAAAGCCTCCAACTACAAGGAATTAAACAGAAATGGGAATCCGTAATATAACACTTCTGTTCTGTCCTCTAAGCAAATCAGAATAACCTACTGTAATGAATACTGGAGGAATGAATGACTAAAATCAATAATATATGTTGCAGAATACTAATGATCTAAAGCATTACAGATTGAGTATAGTGCTTAAAGGGAATAAAGAAGTCTTGATTTTTAGAGGCAGGATACTCTAAGAATCTGCATCTATTGTCAGGGTTGCCATTACTTTAAGGGCAACGGCCAAATAATAGCTTCACAATTAAGTAAAGGCCATATAAGCCCCCAAAATAATAAAGTATCAAGTAAAGAAACACCGTACTAGCCCTTAACCTATTAGGATTACCCAAACCCTTATACTCCCTCCATTCTCAAATAAGTGTCGTTTTAGAGTTTTTCACACAAATTAAGGAACACAATTAATATGCACTTAAATTAATAAATTTACATTGATTAACTAAATAAAAATTCTCTCTCCTATAATGATTGGAGAAAAAACTTTGAAAACTTAAAAAACACATAAATCAAGACAAAATTTAAATGCTTAGACCAAAAAACTATACTAAATTTTATTGAAAAACGAAAACGACATTTAAAAAAGAACAAAAACAATTATCTAAAACGACACTTATTTGAGAATGGAGGGAGTAATAAGTTTGAGCTATATTGCACCGAAGCTCCTCTTCATTAGCGTTCCCCTGGTTGTGGGTGGGCACACCTTGGGGGGTTGGAACCTCTTGCTCTTATGCTAAGGCAGAGGCTTTCGCAATGGCTTTCCCGCGTTTCGTACCCGTTTCGGAAATAGAAACTCCCGGAAACAGTGTGACACATTTCCGTAAATATTGAAAATAGGAAGCGTGCATCTGGTTTAGGAAACGGTTTCCGCCGGCAAACACAATCCAATTCCAATTCCAATTCCGACTATTATGATTCTAGCTAATTGAAACTTTCTCTTTAGCTAGAACTTCTGAATTGATGAAAATTCCTATTCCAGAATTTTTAATTTTTAATTATTTCTATTTCTTCTCACTGTTCCTAGAGTATAGATACCAATTTTTTTTATTACTACTCTTTTAATATTATAAACATATCTCCATAATTTTAATGTTTACATGTTTCCCTACGTTTCTGTTTCCTATGTCTTTTACAAATAACGTTTCCCGATGTCCATATTTGTTTCCGTGCAACATAAGTTTTCAGACCGGAATGAATCTTATAAAGTAAACTTGCGACGGATATGGGTATATAACTCAGGTACCCGCTACCAAAACGTATGTAATAGGACGAACTTATGTATATATGAAATAAGAAATACCCGCTACCAAAACATATGTAATAGGACGAACTTATGTATATATGAAAATAAGAAATAGTTGTATTTGTTACTAAAATAATTTTTAAGTTTATTTATTGTTACTTTGTCAACTTTGTTTTTATTTATTCATTTATTTAGAGTTATCTTTTATTATTATTATAATGATTTTTAAGGTTACTTATTTGTTAATTTGTTAAATTTCTCATTTTATTTATTCATTTTTTTAAATGGGTAATTTATGTGGGTCCAATCTTAGTGGGCACCTATTTGGGACATGAATGCATAGTCTAAGTGAATTTCCAAACAGGTTTGGGACGAGAGGGGTACCATAAATTATAAACGGGTATGAAAATGAAAAACGCAATTTTGGCGGGTACATGCCTGAGGGAAAATTCATCTAGTTCAATTAGCAACATGGTGCCATATAAAAGCTAAAGAGTAGACAAGTGCGAGTTGCACTCTAGTTCTCTAGTTCAACAAAACATCGTATATAAATTGCTTCTAGCTCATCCATAGATGAACAGTTTGCACTAACACAATAATATTTAGCCTTCGCTCATTAGGAAGGGGATGAAACAAAAAAGGTATTTTGACAATGAAACACAATTTCATCCGTATATGATCCGTCCTCCACACTTTTTGTAACTTGCCTACCAAGGCAATCATAGGCATAGTTGTTAAAGACACGCGTCACCCAAGGCTCAAGATAGTGAGCCTTGATTGCAGAAAGCGAGGCCCTGTCTAAAAGGCTCTGGCCTTGTGTGCCTCACCTGGGCCTCAGAGCCTGAATCAAGGCGCCGCCTTTGTGTTTTCACTAGGTTTTTTTTCTCTGTTTTGTATAAAACAGATGTTAGACTAATCTCAACCACTAATCTAATTTAAATAGGATTAATTTTAACCCTTGATCTAAATAAGAATATCAAGAGACATAACTAAATATAGAAAGACTAGAGGGGGATTAAGGGCAGTCATGTAAAGAAGTCTCCTCCACTCCACTCAACCAGAAATTGCAACAAACACACAGAAGAATATCAAGTGACAATGAATGATTATTAGTTTAGTAGCATTGGTTGGGTACTTAGATTAAGACGTTAAGTATATGTTAACGTCTCCATGAAGTACGAAATTAACTTGGTACTTTTGACATTTATGATTTAGTATTATGTTTTTATGTGGTTTTGTTTTGTTTGTGTGGTCATAAGTGTGGTTTTTTGGTTGATGCTTTAACTAGTAAAAGAGTATATATTTTCTTTTATTTTATGCGCCTCGTGTTCCTCAGGCGTGCGCCTTGAGCCTAGGCTCCGGGACCCCTTAGCGCCTTAGTGTGCCTTGTGCCTTTAACAACTATGGTCATAGGAACTTGCCAACTCTAATTACCACACAGACATTTGGTTGTTGGTATACCATTCCTACCACTCACACCCTTCTAAGGATTCTATTAACATTTGCTATAAACATTTGATTATTCTCTTGGAATATCTTCATCTTATATAAACATCTATCACCCCACAAAATAGGAGTTTTTCATTTAATAGAAAGAGAAATAAAAAGAGAATAAAATCATAAAATAAGATACTACCAGGAAACTTAACTGAATGAACTGCTCATCCAACTTAACATATAACACCAGTCCAAGACCCCAACTGATTCAGCCCCGAAAGTTTCACAATTTTGGCATCTGCAACATAACACTGTCAATTCAGATTTAATAATGCACGATACAACCACGAAAAAACAACACCCAAATATTAACTAAACGTACAAGTAAAGAAAAACGGGCATGCTGTTCAAAATGACTTACCACACAACATTCTCAAAGAACATCGTCCAAACTAAACTAAGAAAATATGTCCAATTGTAGTTTGTCCAAGAGCTTTAGTGCTTCGATCCAGACCATGAGAAGCAACCTGACAAGCATGATCAGTAACAAATAAATACTAGAAGAAAAAACAAAATGAGGCATGCTGTACAACTTTATTCAAATGATTCCCCAGGGAGAATATAATCTACAATAGTCCAATATGTCATTAATGCATCCCTTTTTTATTCCTCTCATTTTTGTTCTGGACTGGACAGGTAGTAGACAGCTCCATTTGTTTCACGGAAAATGATTTTAAAAAATAAAATATTTTCTATTGTTTGGGCTCGGTATGTATATAGAGTTGTGCTTTCATTCAAGGATCCAAAAATAATTTAATACTCCAAATTAATTGCATTTATTCAAAGGATGAAAAATGACTTCACGTTTTGGAAAGGGGAAGTTGTTTTCCCTTGTTTTTAGTTTATTTTCCATTAACTAACAACTTATTCTCTTACGGAGCTCCAAAAATTAGAAAATAAGGAAAATATTTTCAGAAATAAACAAGCTAATTCTGTTCCAGCAAGTTCATTGATGATAACAGTTACCCTGGGTAGATAGGAGGAGAGGGAAGAGTGAAGATGTAAAACATTTCTCTCACCATATATGTTAAAGCGGCATAACGCTCCTCATTCAGGTACAATTGTTTTCCTCTCCGCATTCCAATATCCTGTCAAAAAAAAAAAAAAAATCGCTTGAGCATAGTTCTCTTTTATTGCCTCAGGCTGTCAAGAACAATGTCTGTTACCATGCAACATAGGTGAAAACCTAATCTATCCAATGCATTTTTGACTTCGATTAGTCAAGTCCAAAAAGCGCAAGTATCAAATTCGTTTGCTCAAGTCAAGAGGAGAGCAATATTCATATTAAACACAACAAGCAGTCCACTACAACTCCCTTAAGAATACTCTTCACATGCATCACCAAAATCACCATCAAGAAAGAACAGAACTTCAAAACTCTAGGTCTCTCTCTTCTCCCAGTCTCGTGCTTACCATAAGAACCTTCTCTCTATAAGCAGAAAGATTGTGGTGATGCATTGAGCAACTTCTTTGAGATAGGAAAAACAGAAATAAATACAGAAGACCTAATCACAGAAAAGTAACATTATCACAGCACGCATACACCTCATACTGAAACGATACCTGAATACTGACAAGATGGCAATAAGGATTTTTTAAATGAAAAACAAGATGTTCAAACCTAGAAGATAACAAAAAACAGTTACTGTCATCCCAAAACGCCATGCTTACATTCATTTTTTCATAGATGATAGCACTTGGAAGTTCTCAATGGATCTCAACTTCCTCCCAACCCAGCTGTCAATAGAACAACCAAACACGTATTTCATACTAACCTATGTTACATGGGCTCGGGTACGAGTATCTATCTGATACGGGTACAGATCCGAGTATCTAGTATGGCAAGTTCAAAAATTTTGGATATGGGGACACCGTCTTTGGACTCGGGTATGGGGATACGGGAACTAAAATTTATATATATATATATATATATATCCAGAAAAATATATAATGTTGGAGCAATTAGTATTTAGGAGGGAAGAGGTAGTATTTAGGAGGGAAGAGTTAGACGAGAGAGAGTCGAGACTTGGTGCTTTTAATTTTTCTGTCTTTCTCTCTTCTCCTTGTTCCCGTGGATTCAGCGGTGAGATCATTGACTATGACTGCAAATTCAAGCAATAAACTCGTCTCAACTCGGTGTGGAGCGAATTTGGTAAGAAATCTCACCTTTTTTCTTTTTTCCCCCTCCTCTGCCTTCACTTTCTCTCTTCTCAGACTTACCGTATCCAAGTGTTCACCAACGTATCCAACACAGATTTCATACCCATATCCGTGTCGCATCGTATCGACACCGTATGGTGGCAAAAATGCCGAGTCCAAGTATCATAGATTCTAACCCCATAAAACCAGCCCACAACCAGAAGCTAATCCCAATTGTTGGCAACATGCAGCCATTACCAATGAAGCCTTACAAATCACAGCGCATAGGTGTTTTCATCCATGGGATGATGTAAAAAGAGAGCAGGGCATCATTTCAACACCTGAATCCATGCAAGCATTTCAAAGCCTGAAGTTATGCAGCTAGCTTCACCTTTTGCAGATATAAATATTACACTTGCAACAAAGAAAAATTGATGCTTATAGTAGGCATTTCATTGCTTACAACAATCAGAAGGCATGGAACAGAAATGTTTGTAATGCAATTCAACAAAGCAGAAAACTAGCATACCTCCTCACCAAATGCATCTAGGTAGGGTGATGGCCAAGTCGCTTGGCGCATACATCTTTGCAGCAGAATAGTAGTTTTCTAGAAAGAAAAACTTAATATTATCTATTCTGGGAATCATGTCCATATGACATATTAAACCAAAAATATAATATGCTTAAAGTACGCCTTCCTAGATGTAGAAGTACCTTGATCAACAGAAAGACACCTATACCAGCACCGCAGTCCACTGCATGAGCTTCGCATGTATTTTCCATTCGACGACAACTACAAATATTATTCCAATTAAATGTATGAGCATTAAATTTTAAAGTATATACACATATCTATAGTTGCAGAACACCTGTCTATGCATGTTTAAATACATATGAACTTATACACATTGATACAATCGCAAGACACAGACCTGGTGCATGGTTTCCATCTTGGGTAGTATATTTTACCACACAATAGGCAGAGGGCAGGCTCTTCAAGGACATTCTTGCAATCACAACGATGTTTTATATACCTGGATGAACCACATTCTCTCTGAATTAACTACAAGTTCAATCGAGAGAAAAAGGACTTGACGTAAATGGCTGTGGAGATATCTTTTGACTAAATACCTTTGAAGTAGGTCCTGGTATACATGAGGGAGCTGCAACAATTTGAACCGAACTGCAGGCATGGAACACAAAACATACTGAAATCTGTGAATTTCATATTTCTTGCGAAAATGCTGCAACCATCTAGTAACTAAGGACTGTACAACTTGATCCTTCAGAACAACATCTAATGGTGGAACCTTGAAAATCTTTTCTAGCTTCTGAACTTCATAGAGCTCTACCATATCAGCTTCCATACAGATATTTGTGTCATCAATGGCATAAGTTAGTCCATCAAGCTCATTATGTCTGTTGCAAAATGGTTCTGAGACAGAAGAGCTTAATAATTTCCAAAGCAACGCACACCTCCTCAAATAAGGGAAGCTCAATCTGCGAATTACATCCTCAAAAGCAGAATGAGAACCAACATAGTTTGTAATAAAATACTGCTTGATCCATCCATATTCTCCCAGAACTTTGGATATGCGACTTATCAGGCAGTCATGAGAGCCTAATTGCTCATTGTTGTTTCGATGCAGCCCACAATAAGCAAGTATGCCCTGCATTCCAGTAAATCTGATTTAGAAAAGTGGATAGTCACAGAACATCAATTACAAAACTGCAGATGAAGAGCAGGTATCATACCTGAGCGACTGAGACTATATAGAAAATATGCATTAGCGACAACAAAGATTCCTCACATGATAAAAATGGGTGCGGAAGACAAAATAGAACCCACATCAATGATGAAAAAGGATCATGAGCAAGGATGGGTTCAGCTGCTAGGTTCCAAAATTGCAAATCTGGGTACGGCACATCCTTCTCAACATGTTTCAAGATTGATGACATATCACCTGCATAACACATTCAAATGCCACCAATAAATTAAGGCCGTCTTCTATTCTTAGGAAACAAAAGAATGAGAAGTAACGCTCATAACACTTTGTTTTTTCTTTATAGGTTTAATCTAGGATTGCATCTCCAAACATGTATAACGATTGTGTTTCATTCTTCAAGAGACACTCCATTAAAAAGTCTGGGCTAAAACAAAATAAATATCCTTCACCAAAAGATAACAAGAGAATTTAGAAAAGAAAAGCTTTTAGCATCAATTCTGCAATGAATGCACAAGAGCCAAAATATAACTACTTACTTTCATGTTGATAGGTGCTACTAGCATGATCCAGTGAAACTCCTGAACAAATAGACTCTGCGAAAAGCTGAACACCCCTATATCTTTGAAGCACATAAAGAGAATTCTTACTTCGCAAAGTCTGCACAATCTTTAGCAACAATGATAGTACAAATCCAGTGGAAGATTTCAGTTCCTTATACAATCCATTAAGACTATAAGTTGGAGTCATTTGAGTTCTGTCACAACGTGCGGCAATCTCTATAGATACAAGGGTATATTTCAGTGTGTCCCACAAAATCATGCAATTATTTTCCCTTGTGCATTTTGAAAACTCATCCAGCCTGTTTGGAAAATACATTTTAAAGAGAACACGATAGATGAAAGCAAGATTATGCTTCGTTTTATCACTTCTTTGCAGGGGAAAAGTCTTCCAAAAATCTCCTTTTTCAATCAAGTTTGCAGTTGATCTCAGGAGCAACAAGGCTTGTTCCACCAAAAGCAAATTACTTTTCTCACTTGGTGAGAGCAAATGCCCTACATTAGTTGTTGAACTAACATTTGATACCATTGGCTCCTTCCCAATCCTGTGAATATCCCCTGGCAAGGCAGGCAAGACAGAATTTGCCAGACGCCGACATACAGGGCAGAGAAATTCACCCTAGAAAAGGAAAGGCTTAAAATACATAATTTTGTGACAAAAAGTATTAAATCTGCAGTACAGAATATTGAACTCTAAAAATTGAATGTTATAGTACTACCTGATCAATATGTCCTCCTTCAGAAACACTTCTGACATATCTGTGTAAAAAAATATATACATATAAACTCTCTAAAACCAAACACATGCATATGTAACGAGTTCTTGACTTCACTCAATTGATGACAATTTGTTAAGAACAATGAATAAGAAGCACAAAAGCAACCCAGGAAAACACTTAAAATATTTCATGATCATTCCTATACTTGTCAAAGCAGAAGACATTCAGGATCACCTACAACTTGCCAAAGCCCAAGAAGACAAACAAATTCAAGGTAATGCTGCTGATTTCATCAAATGGTAGATCTGGTACCCAGAACCAGAAGAACACTAGTACCATACAATCATACACCCAAATGGTTTTCACTGGTATGGAAAAAATATGCATATATAGCACCATTCCAAGAGAAGAATCGAACACGATTTGAAGATAGCAGGCTACAATGCTTTTGAGCCACCGCAAAATTGCGGCGATTCATCACTACATTAAACTCCCTCCGTTTTTTATTATATGTCGTTTTAGGTTTTTCAATTTGTTCATTTTTATGCGTTGTTTTGTATTACCAATGCATTGTTGGCAATATTTTCTCAAAATTGCCCTTATCTATGGTAAGAGAGATGTTTAGTATTAAATGCAAATAATCCTAATTAAGCTATAAAAATTAATAAGAGAGAATTTTTGCATCGAAAGCATAATTTAGGAGAAAAGTATTAAAAGTAAGTTAGTCATTTAATAATCTAATTAATATTGCATTGGCCTTGATGAAAAACCTTAAACACCTTAAACGACATATAAAAAAGAATGGAGGGAGCATATTAGAAGTAAAAATGCCTCGACCAAGATAAATCATTTTAACACTTGATCTACAGCTAAACTTTTATCTTCTCGTCATTTTTATTAAAAAATTAATATTTTATGTAGGTATTTCAAAAATACACAAAATCCAAGTAAAACAATACTTTGGCCCTTGGCCCTTTCCACCGGAGCAGTTTCTAAATTGAAGTACAGTAATAAGCAATTGAACAAACCTTTCCTTCAAAGATGATAAATATCGATCTAGGCATTCCTGATGCACCGCATGCCCACAAGATGATAAGTAAACCCCATCACAATCAGCTGGTCCAAATCTATCACATGCAGCAATCTGTGAAGTAGATTCTGTCCTTGCAACATCAACAGCATTTTCAGAAGATGAAGGATGCTCTGTCATTTCTCCGGAAAATGCAGCTATATATTTTCCAAGCAACGCAGAATCAGCACTATTGCAGCTTTTACTGCCTTCAGCTGCTGAAAGCACTGCATTGTTGACTTCAGAAATGGAAATTTTACCATCATATATTTCTTTCCGAGATGAAATGTACATATCTTGTTCTAATACCTCAAAGCTAGAAGTAGTTTTATCATTCCCCTCCTTCAATGAGCTCAGCACTTGAGGATTCCTCAATGATGGAAACTTGGCTTTTATAAATTCTATAAAATTACTTAATTCCCCAGGATAAGCATAATCAGCAAATTCATTTACTGCATCTTGAACCAACTGCCCTAACCGATTAGCTGAAATTGCTCTTGAATTGCTTGAAGAAGAGTTTATTCCAGCCTGATCAGTCACCTTGTTTGCACTAATTGAGACTCCTTCCTTCACAGATTGACGAACTTGATTCCATGATAGAGGGCCTCTCTCAATTATGCTCAGAAGCCTCGATTTCTTTCCAAAAACAAGAGAGAAACATAAAATTCCATAACAAATCCAATTCGGAATATATAAGAGAAGTGATAAAAACTGTTAAAGATGCAAAACTCATCACAAGTATAACCTGAAGGAGAATCAAGAATGACACTGGATTTTTGGATTTAGGATCATGGCAAAGAGAACAAACATCTTCTGCAGATTCTCCTACATCCTGTTCATTATTAGCGTTGCTTTCTTCTACTACAGATTTTGAATCATCATCAGCAGCAGAATTAAGGCTCGACAAAAACTTCGACTGGTCAGCTTTCATTTTTTCCTGCATCAAATACCAAGCTCAGAAAATTGCATGTTTAAGAGTACGATTATCTGTTAATCAATATTTGTTTTCAATCGATGCAACCGTTCCTATTTGAGAAATCATCCATGTCAAATACCAATTATACACACACGCACACACTTGCAAAATAGCAAAACAGGAGTTCCGCCTCATTTCTGAGTGAAGGAAAGTATGTTTAGAAGGCAATTCTCAAGAAAAATTACTATAAAAATCTCACCAATATAGCAGCCTGCCTTGCTCGAGCTTTGGCCTTCCGATTCCCTTTCTCGTTATCAGAAGCTGATCCTAGAGAATGCAGACCATTGCTAGGAATTGGTTGTAATAGATGAATAACAACTTCAGGTGCAAGTTCTTGCAGTTTGGCCATGCATATTGCATTTCCCTCCGCAAACTTCTTCAATAACCTTTCAATCAAGGAAGAAATATTACAACTGTCTGCTTCCACAAAGTTGTCTAAATTATCTCTGTTGTGCATCCTCATCAGCGAGACAAGAAGTGACAGCAAGCTGTGTCCACCAGCACTATAATAAAACCCATCATGAATCTCTTCACAGGCAAAGGCAAGAATGGGAATGGAATCCCTAGGTTCACTTTGCTGCAAAGAAATATCTAAACCGAGGGAAAGCAAGTGCAGTGCCATTATAAGAACACCATCAGGAGCACGTGCATCAGTCAATTTGTCAGAGAAGACGGCAAAAAATAGTACAGCACGGATGATTTTTACCACCACTTCACAAATAGCAATTCTAGCTACAGTGTTGAGAGGGGGATAAATTTTTGTCCACCTAGGAAGCTGAGTGGTCAATGCTGAGACACCACAGTAGCGCATGTATCTTTCCTCTGCAACTTGCAAATCCCTTGAACTCCAACGTGGGTGGTACAGATCCAGCTCTTTCCAATACATCCAGCGCATAGAATACATTCCCTAAGGTGCAGAGGTGTAGAATGACCATGGATTGAAATCAACATTAACTAATAAAACCCTCTGAAACATTTTGGGCAACAAAACCAACCTGATTGAAGCCAGATGGATTAGAATATACAGCAACTGTATCCAGAATTTCCTGAAGCCGCTCATACTTTGAAAGATCTAGGGGCAAAGTTTCACCAACTGACTACGAGTAGCATCACCTACGGCCAACTTATGAACCAGCTCTCTTTTCAAATTCTCAGCAGGACTTAACCCTGAAAATCGTCTTTCTTGAACAATTTGAATAATAAGCGTGAGCAATTCCTGCATCAGAACCGGTTCGTACCTGAAGAAAGTAAACCATGCCATAACTTTAATATTACATAATTCAAAAAACACTAAACCAGAGTCAAAATGCTCAAAATAACACATGGTAACATAAAATTTGCATACATTACAGAGATGGAGACATAGCTGCTTGATTGGAGAAATGGGAATTAGAAAAGGCAAAAACACAATGCATATATATTAAAAAGAAATACCAAAAATAAACAAAGTACAATATTCACAATCAAGGACTTAAAATATATTTATTTTTTTAAGAAAAAGAGACAGAGAAGACAAACATAAGAAAATGGACCAGTTACAGCTTTCAATAGTCTGGAACAACAACAAAGAAGCCTTACTACTAAACATCTAGAACCTAACAATCACACCACAAAACTTCCCATGGATTTAATGACGGTAGCCATACACCATACCCCACCCTCTCTTCCTCCTTTTCTCCGCAGCTGAATTGTCAAAATAAGTGATGAAACTGATGAACTGATGACACGTGAACAAATATATACATACACACACACATATATATATATATGGGGAGAGAGAGAGAGAAGTAATAGAAAGTTTACATACTCGCTAGATCTCACAGGGTTCAAAGCAAGGTAATCTGATAGCCCAAAGCGTTCTACTATTCTATTCACATAGAGATCAGCTGGAGCCAATGCAGCACAACATTGGAGAAGAAAAAGGTCGACTTCTAAACCCTGTCCAGACCTGCAAAGACAGATTCACCTGAAATCCATTAAGCACTGATTTATTTGTACCAACCTTCCAAAGAAGCTCAAAGTATAATTACATAGATTGAGAGATTTCTTTTCCTGTATATAAAAGTTAAGCATAAACCCACCACCCTACTGAACGATACCACTCTGCATATAACGCAGCAGTTTCACCATTCTTCTTCCACATTGCAGCATGAACCTCGGCACAAAAGACCCTATTACGTAGAGGATGCTCCATGATATATGCTGCAAACCCATAAGGGTGGCAGCCACCGAGGACACATCCAAAGAAATCATCACATGTAACATCTAAAGAAGCAAAAGTGCTACTGGCAGTTGTACTAATCACGTCAGGTCCAGCATAACACCTTTTTAATGCTCTTTGCAGAAGTAAGGAAAGTAATTGATGTAAGGGAATATGAAGAGATACATCCTGTGAACTAACATCATAGAATATGTTGGACCAATTAGACAAGCTTAAAATTTGAAAGGTCTCCAATTCTGTGGAACTTTCTCCTTCAATCACACTCTCTTCACCACAGACAGTATCACACTCGCTAGAGACCATCGGCTTGCAGTCCTGTCCCTGCCCTATACTGTCTGCAATCTCCACATCCATACTGGTGTTATAACCAGTATACAAAGGTTGAGAATACCGCCTGTTATGATCTTTGTTTGAACTATTGAATCGACCAAAAATGTATTTGCCTTTCTTAATGTTTGAAAAAGTATTCCTCAATGAGAAGAAGTTACTACCGGAAGTACTGCTTGCAGATGATGGAACTCCACTTGAATCAGCTCCTATCCAGTTATCAATGGCCCTCAAGCATTCGTTAATTAAGCATATGACTGGTGAAGGAATTGTAAGAAGAGAAGCATCTGAATTAACTTCAGCAATCTGCATTTCAGAAATAACTGCAGAGCTCCTCCCTGAAACACCACAAACGGAGCTTTCTTGACATAATCGTCCGACTTTTGCACGTCTCATGCTATCTTCCTCATCCATACTTTTTTTTTTGAGTGTTAGTAAAATTATTATCATCTATCCCCTCACCAGCAGAGAATGCTCCATCCACCAAAAGGGAATGAATATTGGCAACCATATGATCCAAATGAAAAGGCAAATCCATACTTCTATTTTCTATGTCTATGTGGATGCCAATTTCTCTCTTTAAAGGACACATTCCTTGCAAAAAATATAGAAGTCCCATCCAAGTTCTTAAGGTATCTCTTTGGTCACGAGTTACATATATGGGCACAACTCCATGACTCATAACATATCTAATATCTTCAACTACGCGGACAGTTGTGTCACATAAGATACTCCACTTGGTAACCTGCAAAGAAACCAACACATTTTCCATAATAATAACTGGGAAAGCTAAAAGTATAACCTTGAGCATCTGAGTGCCTAAAAGTATAAACCATCAGTTTCTTTAAAAAAAAAAAAATCATCAAAAACATCAAACCAAGATCCTGGTGAACTAGGTTGTTCCTAAATTAACTCAACAACTAACAGTCATTAACAATATGATGAGGGCATCTTGTGCTCGTACGTGGAGCGAAAGATAGAACCCGTGAAGCATGAGTCTAATGCTAAGAGGGGAGGAAGAGAACCGCGCGTAGAGGAGGCCACTACTCTAGTCCACGCGGAGCGTGTTATAAGACAAGCGGAGCGTGGAGGGATGGTTCGAGAAGGGGATGAAGATGCAGCTGACGAGGACCAATTCAAGAGGCCCACTCATGCGGAGCGTCCTTCAAGGCACGCGGAGCGTGAGATAGTTAAAGCAGTCTTCAACGTCAAGCAAAGAAGAGGGGGAAGACTAGGGTTAAACTTTATCCATTTGACCACCTTGCCCTTGCCTCTTTCTATTTCCTTAATTCATTCCTTAATTTACTCCTTAATTGCCTCCTTCTATTTCCTTAGTTTCATTCCTTAATTTACTCCTTGATTGGCTCTTTCTATTTCCTTATTTTAATTCCTTAAATTACTCTTTTTAATTCCTTAATTTACTCCTTTTAAGATTACCCCAATCTACCCTTATTTATACCATTTTAATTAATTATGTAGTTGCCCTTTTGTGTAATTTGTTTTAGGTTTGTTTTAGGGGTTTTGAGATGCTATAAATACATCTCTTTCTTTGTAATCAAGACAACTTTTATCAATCAATTTTATTATCTTCTTCATTGAAGCTTGTTAGGGTTTTCAACCTCAACAATGGGGGATCTATGATTTCCTACGGATTTTGGGCCGTAAAACCAGGATTCACTCCTTCAAGTTCAGCTTGAGAAGAAACATCTTTGTTAGTTTACGATTAAAACTAACACGTTCCGAAATAATCTGTATCATTTGGTATCAGAGTCGATCGTTTTCCTAACGGAGACTTCTTTCGACTATGGTTCAACCAACTTTTTCACAATTATTAATGGAGTATGCCTCCAAGAGCCTTGAAGAATGGCAAGCCGAAGTAAGAGAGATAGATCTAGAGCTTGCCGAGACGATGAGAAAGACAAGAGAGAACTTGGAGAAAGAGGAGATGGAAAGACTCCAAAGGGGAACCCGAAATAGCCGGAGGCGGCAACATCGAGCCCAACGAAAAAAAGATGAAGAAACCTCCATTTTTCCTTCTAATGATCCCTCACCAATCTTTTCTCTTTTTCACATTAAAGAGGTAAATCCCAAACTCCCAAGTTCTCATGTTGAAATTGTGGATAGTCCCATTGTTAGGGAGAAATTGGATGTTTATGATGTTGAAGTGGATTTAGATTCTTCTTGTGAATTTGTTGATAATAAAATTAGGGAGGAGGATTTAAATTCATTCATAGATGGGAGGAAGGGATGCTTGTATGTAAGAACATGGGGAAGATTGACTTTGTGAGTGGTAATATTGAGGAAACCCATGTTGCAAGGGATGCTCCCTATATGAGTGATAAAATTCCCTTTGAGCATAACTTCATTGGTATGCTTGAAGGAGGTGAGAGCATTCATCTTGAGAAAGAGGAGAGTGGGTTTAGGTTTGTTAGTCTAGGGGGAGAATGAGGAAACCACTTATCGTGTGGAAATTGATGGCTATGGGGATGGGCGAGATGTTGGTGGTTCTATCATGTTGGGTTGTAGCATGTCTTTTGAATCGGGCGACTTGGCACGTGAATTAGTCGGTTTGAATTATAGGGAGAAGCGGATGGAGACGATAGGTCATAGGAGAGAACGGATTGTGGACGAAGAGGGAAGTGAAATGCCATATGATCATGAAGAATATGAACTAGAAGAGGAGATTGGTGAAGATGAAAATCAGTCCGAGAATGAGCTAGAGAGAAGTGTGGATCGAGATTGTTATGAAGGCGAATTCGAGGCTGAATTTAAAGAGGGAGTGAGCACTTCCGAAGATGAAATACGTGAGGATGGTAACTCTTATCATCGTGCAAATGAGTTTGATTATGATGGGGATGCTAGAGTGTATTATGATGAGGATGAACGTAGGAGAATTGAGTGGAACCGATATGGGGCCGCTTGTGAAGAAGATGAAGATAGAGTCTATGATGGTGAGACTGAGCGTCGGTGTGTTGAGTGGGATCGGCACGGGACTCCTTACGAAGATGATGAAGATCGATTCCATCGTGATGATGAGTTGGAGGATGTTGACCGGTCCTACCACGACGATATTTATGAGTATGATGGAGGGGGAGGGTCCATCATGAAGATGAGTCGGGAAGTGTTGAGTGGAGCCAAAGTGAAGGCACATATGAAGGTGATGGTGATGGCGATGAACACAATGTGTATTTGGTGACGAGGGTGCCAATGCATAGTGAAGAGGAGCATCGCCGACGTCATCGATTATTTAGGACTCGATGATTAGTTCTTGGGAGAAAGTGTGAGATGGTAATCGACGGAGGAAGACAAGTGAATATCATTAGCCGGTCCGCCTTGAGTAAGTTTGGGTTGGTTCCCGAGCCACATCCTAGACCTTACCGCCTTGGTTGGGTCAACGAGGTGGAAATGATTCAAGTTACTCACCGGTGTACGGTTCCTTTCACCATTGGAGCTTATCAGGATGAAGCTATGTGTGATGTTGTGGAGATGGATGCTTGCCACGTGCTACTAGGTAAGCCATGGCAATTTGATTGTGATGCCTCACATGCGGGAAGAAGCAACACTTACACCATACGCAAAGGCGGAGTCTGATACATCCTTACACCTTTGAAGAGTTCCCCTAGTGCTAAAAGGAAAACCCTTTTGGAAGATTGCCCAACTTGGGAGTTGAATGTGAATAGGTGCATTGGTGGAACGGGTGAGACATTGAATCATGTTGACTTGGGTTCCATGGATGAGTTAGCTAGCCACTCCCCTAATAAAGTCAAATCCAAGGAGGAGAGTGAGGTTGAGAAGGGGGAGAGCAAAGTTGAAAGTAAGGAAATTGAGCCGATGTCCGAGGATGACAAACACATGCTTTTCAACGAGCCACCTAAAGGGCTTCCACCTTTGAGGAAGCTACCACATGACATAGCATGGGATCCGGGAGATAGTGCACCTAGCTCTACATATGATGAGTTGAGCTCTAAAGAGGAGGGTGAAGGTTACTCTATGATGCCCATTGATAGCACCGAAACACCTAGCACATGCAATATGCGAAGTAATCAAGTTGCACACTTGGTAAAATCTGAACTTATTCTTGTATGCTTTGTTGAAATGTATGTGTTGGATTCTTGGTTGCGTGTGTTGAGGGAGAACCTTTCTTATGATGAGCCCATGAGGGGTGATTTTATTGTGAAGAATGTGAGCCTCGTTGAGTATTTGTTGAATGGGAACGGTTGCCCGCGGTATATAGAGAAGATGGAAGGGAGTCAAGACTTGTGGGATAATGGCCAAGTTAGGAAAGGGGCAAGTCTTGGGATTCCGAAGTTGTTAACCCAAGACGAGAGAGGAGCTAATACAAGTGTACTTGAGTGCACTATGAGGAGGGTTGACGAGAGTCGTCAGGATATTCCATTTGATGTCGGCCATAGGCAAGGAGATATTGAGCATAGTAGCCGGGTTTGTGGAATGAGTGAAAGCGAAGTCCGGACATATTCAATTCAAAATCATGTTTGGGTTATCAGGGGTACCCAAGGGATCGTTCCAATTTGGGTTGATATATGTCGCCGGGACATACCATTTGAGGTCGGCTATGAGCGAGTGGAGGTTGAGCCTAGCATCCGGGTTGATGGCATGAGGTATATAAGAGTCCGGGAATATTCAACACAAGCTTATGATGGAGTTTTGAAGGGTGCTCAAGGGATCGCTCTAAGTTGGGTTGACATGTTTCGTTGGACGTTTCATCTGAGATAAGCCATGGGCAAGAGAATATTATGGGGAGTCGTCGAGATAGTGAAGTGAGTGAAATAGTGGTCCGGGCATATTCGACTCAAGGTCATGTTGGGGTTTTGAATAATACTTGTGGGATTAATACTAATTGGGTTGATATGTGTCGACGGGACATTCCATTTGAGGTAGGCTATAGGCGGAAGGAGATTATGGCGACTCTTCAAGTTTGTGATGGGGAGATCAAGAGGGTCCGAGGTTGGTCGGTTCAACATGTCGTGGGAGTGTGGAGGAGCCTCCAAGACATTATGGAGGATTGGTTTGACCAACTTCGTCGAAATATTCCGTTCGATGTCGGTTGGAGATTGAAGCGAGTAGTACGGAGGATGAGCACCGAGGGCCAAACACAAGTTGAGATGTGGGGAGAGTTCATGATAAAACACATGATAAAGTCCATAACCTTTTTCTCGATGAACTGTTTAATCCCTAACGTTTTTCTCGATGAACTGTTTAGTCTCTGCCGTTAGGGGTGTTCAAACTTGGTTGGGTTATTATAACCCATCCAACCCGTGTAAGATAGGTTAAGTGGGTTACAATGGGTTAGATGGGTTGAATGGGTTATAAAACTTATATTTGATGGTTTATCATAACCCATCTTAATAACCCGTCTAACCCACTCAACCCATATAATTCTTCATATTCTCACTTTATCTTTTATTTGTCTCATTTAAATTTTAAAAAAATATGGTTATTAATAATATGATATTTTTTAAATTAAAAAAATAAAAATTGTAAAACCGGACAATTGAGAAAACAAAAAAAAATCTAAAAAGGAAAAAATGCGTACTTGAATCGGACATGACGCCCAAATCGTAGGGTGTTCAAAAATCGAACTGGACCGAAATAACCGACCGAACCGATGAAATTCGGTTTTTCGGTCTATTTGATTTGGTTTCGGTTCTAATATATATAATATTTCGGTAATTTCGGTCGGTTCGGTATTTATGATAAAACCACCGAAATAACCGAACCGACCAAAATAAATTCTAAATAGATTGAGAATTATAACAAGATGATTAATAGTTTTCTAAGTTTTTTTATAATATTTCGGTTATTTCGGTTTGGTTCGGTTTTCAGACCGAACCTACCGTTGAACACCCCTACCAAATCGATAGTGAATCGAGCGAGTACACCGATTCTGGCGATTCATGTAGTCCACTAAAAAAATATGTTTAAAATTTTAAATGGATAAAAAAAACAATGTTGGTAGGGGTGTGCATCGGTTCGGTTTAAACCACATACCGAACCGAACCGCATGAATTCGGTTTTTCGGTTCGGTTTTTTTGACATTTCGGTTCGGTATCGGTTTTAATTTTAAATATATTTCAGTATTTGGTTCGGTTCGGTTTGACAAAAAAATATAAAAAAAACCGAACCGCATCGAATTACACATATTTTACATTCATATATCATATATTGTTAGGTTATCAAATTAGATTTCAATGTCAATGTTTTTGTTACTGCATTTGAATTGGTCACTATCCTCAGTTATTTGTCATTTAAAGGTTCAACACATTAGAAAACATTCACAATCTGGTATACTATGCTGAGTTTGTTACCTTCTGCTTCTCATATTTATTTCTCTACATGATAGATGGTTTTTTTTATGTCATCATTTTATTTGTTGTTGAGATAAATTTAATGAGAAAATGTAGTAGTTTTTTTTGTTTTTTTTAACTTAATTCGGTTTGTTCGGTTTAAACCGAACCGAACCGAATATTTTGGTTCGGTTCTATTTCGGTTTTATCTATTATTCGGTTCGATGTCGGTGTCAATTATTTTGATCATTTCGGTATTCGGTTTTTTCGGTTCGGTTCGGTTTTACACCGATGCACACCCCTAAATGTTGGCCTAATTAAAAAATAACTCAGCAGCTTATAAAAAAAAAATCAACTCAATAAAAAATATAGAGTTTAATTGTTATATACAATTCATGATAAATATATAATAACCCATCCAACCCACTATAACCCAACCCATCTAACCCACTTAAAAAATTCAAACAACCCATCATAACTCACTATAACCCAACCCATCTTAAAAAAAAAATTCCTTACATGGGTTGGGTTAAAATTATACTATAACCCACCCAACCCAAGTTTGAACACCCCTACCTGCCGTTAGACTCTCATGAAGATTTTGTTAGTCAATTTGGATTTGCGTTCTTTTTTTCCTTTATTTTCCTTTCCTTTAAACTCTAATGCATCTGAAATCAACTTTGAGTGTTCTTCTTCTCGATTTTCTCTTAATCGTTCAAATTTATAAGCATTGGTTCTGTTCTTTTTCTTGTTCTCCACACAAATAGCTTCTTCTTCTAAATTGGATTTCCTTTTCTAAAGTTTGAAGGTAAATAGTAAAGGGTAATTTAGTCATTTCCGAAGTCATAAACGGTAAAAAATCTAACAAACAGACGGAAGGACTAAACAGTTCATTGAGGAAAAGGGTTAGGGACCTTACCATGTGTTTTTAAAAATACAGGGACTATACAGTGTGTTTTGTCAAAATATAGGGATTAATAAATTAATTACCCTATTTTTAATGATATTAAGGGTAAATTTTATCAATGGTGTACAACTTTTGCCCCATTTCACACTTTGGTTTAAAACCTTCAATTTGTCTATATTCTCAACAGCTTGTTTGTGCTTATTCTGCTTGGAATTCCTTCCTCAAACATTCATGGTAGATCTACCTATGCTTATGCTTATGGAATACATCAGTATATCTAGTCTTCTTTTTTAGATTTCTCATTATTATTATTATTATGAATACAAAATCAAATATTATTTAATTCAAGTTCAGTATTATTAAGAGTAAAATGATCTCAACACATAAGAACTGAAACTAAAGTGTTTCCTTTTTTTAACAGTAGAGTTGAATTAAATCTAAAGCAACAGACATGAGCTCTCTCACAAAAGAAAACCAAGGGAGAATTGAACACCTCAAGGATCTAAGACTTCAGTTACAAATTGAACTAGTCTCTAACTAGTCTGATTTGTGTCTTTCACGCCTGAATAGTTCATGGACGAGTTTTGCAGTGGGTATGGTGTTTCGCTTGCAAGAATGCCTTTTTAAAAAAAGCATCAACGCCAAATTGAACTCTTCTTAGTTAAGGCAGCTGGGGAATGCCTTTTTTAAAAAATAAAATAAAGCATCAAAGCCAATAAAGCTTAATTATAAATGAAAAGAAAAGATAGAGAGAGAAAAGAAAAGATAGAGAGAGAGGAGTTAGAGAGCGAAAGGGAAAGATAGAGATAGAAAAGATTTGCAGGAAAAAAAGGAAAGATAGAGAGAGAAAGGGAAAAATGGAGAGATACTGTATGTATGTATGTGTGTGTATATATATATATATATATATATATATATATATATATAGGAAGGAGTGTATTTTAGTAATTGGCACCATGTACGGGTCCTCTTTTATAAATGGGTAAGATAAAAAAATGAGATGCACCATGTACGGGTCCTCTTTTATAAATGGGTAAGATAAAAAAAATGAGATGGTGCATTGATTTTGCGTTGACCGGTCATTTAACCGGCCATACACCAAAGTGGGAGGTCATCTATAAGTTCATACATATTAGTGAGACAAATTGAAGGTTATACACCAAAGTGTGAAATGGTGTAAAGGCTATACACCATTGATGAAATTTACCTAGATGTTAATGTTATTTTTTTGGCACATTTTGTTATTAATGTTGTTTTGTTGGCACATTTTTATTTTTTGAGAGAATTAATGTAACAAGTATTAACATATATATGTTTTTCTATCTTAAATATGTTATATTATTATTTTTACATAGTATAATTCATATTTTAATGGGTAAAGTCAAAAAAAAAAAAAACCTGTGGTTTTCGCCATTTGCAAACAGGTCCCCGAGAATTAAAACTGTAGAAACAAGGGTATGTGGTAAAAGTTGTTACCAAATAAGGGATTTTTCGTGACGATATTGTTACAAAAAAAAAAAACACATCAAACTCCTACCATAAGCTTATTTGCTTGTGATCTCTTGTCATGTGAAACTGACAAATTCTTAGGTTAGGCATGCATATTAAGACCACTCAATTCTAATGAAAGCCAAATCAACATGCAGATGAAAGCAAAACAAAATAATTAATGGACAGTAACTTCACATTTGATTATGCCGAGACTTTGAGAAAGCAATCAGGTAGCAGGCAGTTAATACCTAGCAACCTTAAGACAGTAATATGAGTCATGACACATTAACAAGCATCAGCCTTCGAAGCATACCCAGTCTATATAATGAACAACCTACTCAAGCAAGATAATGACATTTGTCAAATCGCATAAAACAAACATCCCTCAGTGAGGATTTTAACCATGAAGCCATGAGGCATAAGCAAATATAATTGGATAGGATAAACCAAAAATTCCACATTACCCGTAAATGACCATCTTCTCCTGCACAGTGATCAAAAATATCTCCCAAGCATCCGAAAAGCATAGATAGCAGGTTCATCTCCTTCACAAGTCGAGGGGCTAAAGTGGGCACATTAAAGATCTGAACTGAGAATCTACGTAGTAGTGGATACTTCTTGAGAGCTTTTTCAGAGTCATTTTTTATGGCATCATGTACAACTAAAGAATAATAACTAATAAAAACTTTACTGAACTCATACTTGAAGACTGGTTCACCCAGTAACTTGAGAAGCAGTTCATGAAGTTTCTTTATAACTGGTTCACACAAGAACCTCTCTGCCCTTACCAGAATATCCAATAAACCCAGCAATGCGATAACCTTCCTTGAAATAAAACAAAGCAAACTTTCACTGTGCTTACAGAACTCAAGCAGTAACTCAACAACCACAAACGTTAGCTCATTAGCAACCTTCTTAGGAAATGCAAAACCATCATTTTCTGTAAAGTTTTCTTGGCAGATGGTTTCTGCAGACACAAGCTTCTTTTTCCAATGTACAAATAAAGCATCAAGTACAGGCCCTACAGAGTTTGCATACTCCTCCGGCAGGGGCTGTATCTGTTCAGTACCTTTGTGCTTTGAGCAAAAGCCCTCACGCTTCCATGCAGTCACATCCCCACAATCACAGCATCCTCCACTGGTATACCTAATATAATAATCATGATCTTTGTAATTACCATTCTGAAAACAAGGAACACATATGGCACAAGTTGGGTCATGTTCACATGTTCGACACCAATATGCTATTTCATTTTTTCCCCAAACAGACCCACAAACACCTCGATCACTGCTATTTCTTGATAAGTTATCCAAAGCAGCAGCTGGTTCACCCAAAAACATAAGCCACTGTATCCAAACCAAGCATTCTCTGAAATAATGCTCCATTGTCGGGTTCAATGTCTTTTTCAATCCCAGCCTGCTCTCCCGGAGAACCTCTGCCACTTCCTCATCAAGAGGTAAGATAGTAGAGACTAATTCAGGTATAGGGATTGGATTATCCATGAAAAAAGCAATAAAACCAAGATACCGCCTTTGTAGATACTCCTCAGGAACACCCAGCTGATCAAGCCGCTGTTACAAAATTGGAGGAAAGAAGATTGTGTTAACATAATGTTATGTACCCTACTTATTCTACAGTATAAAAATCAACCACGTAGCAGGAATGGTTGAAATTTTTGAAAATTGGCATGAAATTGATGACATCAAACTATAGAATTCGCAAGTAGAAGCTATGAACACTTGAAAGTTATAAATTGAACAGTGAAAAAAAATCAACACAATAGAAAAGAAAAAAACAACAGCACCCGCATGATTCGATCACAAGGCTTAGGAGAAGAAGGATTGGGTTCAGCAGGGGAATCGACGGTGTCCATGGTATCCATACGAAGACGCCAAATATGCAAAAGCCAATCAGAACAGAAAAATCGGAAAGAGCAGCTAAATGTACCCAGGATTGTAAGACCTAATAAAAGAGAAAGGGAAATTGAAATCCCTAGTGAACTGATTTGTAATTCATTTTTAATAATGTCGAACTGATTCAATTTGTTAACATAGGCCTTCAATGGTATTACTTTACTTCAGGATGTTCTTCACGGTCACGAACAACTACAATAGTAACTTTAGTGGGAGTAACAAGGTTTTAGTGTAACATGACTTGTTAGCAATACATATTTTGAATTTGAGCTTGGACATATTAAATAAATTATTTTTTAATTAATATGGATGGTTAAGTTAGGGGTTTGCGTTCCAAACTTAAAATCTAAACAACACGATTGATGAGGGACACAATGATTGAAAAAATCTTTTTTGGGTCTCTAACGTTATTATAAACTTTGCTAGATAATTAATATTTTTTAAACTACTACGGATAAATAAGGACGATGACATATAACAGAATCTCTCATATCTACAGGGAAGGTAATCAAGCTATGGATCGTCTTGCCTGTTTTGGCAAATCTACGTCAGCGCTCCACTAGTGGCACTCTGCGCTTTATTTTTGTCAATCTCATGTTTTCGATGACCTTTGTAATGTTGCTCATATTCGTTTCCTTTAATTTTCTCCATCTTTTGTAATTTTCTATTTTTTATTAATAATATTCAGGGTTGGTTAAGTGCGTTAGGGGTGCCAACCTAGTTGGAATGTCTAACCTCTTAATCGCGTCTCAATCTTTCTTTAAAAAAAAGGACGATTAAATATAACAAAATAAAGGTACGAAATTGACACAATATTTAATGAAAATTGGATATTTATTGATGTAAATGAAGGTCTAAATATTTAGATCTAAATGATTACAATTGAAATAATTTCATATAAATCAATTGAATTAAATATAAACAATCAACAACATGAATATGAATTGAATTGCAATAATTACAAAAATGAAATAAAAAATTCAACGATAAACTCGGAGACACAGTTAGCTATCTCAGCGAGGCGTTGAATCGACGTCGGTTTGGATTTACAAACCCCACGATCAGTCGGTTAGGAATGGACCTGACTTTGTTTGCGGATTTTTGATTTGCACAGTAATTGAGTGGAGCAAAATAGAATAAATAATCAAAGTCATGGGGCAGATTTGGACCAAACTGTGGATGACTCGTATGAAAGCTTCTGAACACAAAATTGAGTAAAACAAATGGCTAAATTCAAGTTCAGAAAGTTGAGAATGAGTTTATATAAAAATCCGGGACAAAAACGCACTTTAAACGTTCGGGAACGTAAAACGAAATAGGTATGCAGATTGTAGAAAAGTTGGGCAGATATGTAAAAGAATTTGAGGAGTAAAGATTAGTTCACAAAACAGGTTTTTGGACACGAAATCATGTAAAACAAAAGGTTAAATTGAACTTTAGAAAGTCATGAATGAATGTTTATAAGAAGTTGAGAGCAAAAACGGACAGTAAAAGGTCAGAATCGGGAACGGAAAATTACTAGATAGAAACTAATAAAAGTTGAAAAAAAGTGATTTTAATGGAATTCTAGCTAATGAATGTTTCGGGGGAAGCTTCAGCCTGTGAGCTTGGATACTTCAAATGTTTCACACTATGTGTGGATTATTTTCAATAAACCTTATTTTAAACTTTACTATATGTTTTTTCTTTACTAAAAAATAAATTTTTATTTTGAGGCCAACAATTGACTCTCCACTTTTGTGTATAAATAAATTAAAATTATACATAAAAAAATAACCTAGGAAACAACATGGTTTTAATTCTCAAATTTTGTTTTTTTTTTCTAATTCGAACCCACATGCTCGTGTGGATTTCGAATCCTGCTAAAACTGCAGGATTCTAAATCCCTTAAAATTTTGAATTTCATGTTAACTGCAATTCTTCTTCTTTCTTTTACGTTTCTTTTCTGTTTTCACCATTTTTCTTTTCTCAAGACTCAAGCAAATATTCAAGATCAAGCTTTTGATTCTATCTTAGGTTCAATCATGGGTGTTGAAACACCTTTCCACATGATTTTGATTTGACAAAATTATTTAAGTTAATCCCATGATTAAGATAATTAAATTTAAGTGCTTTGATTTAATTGTACTAATGTGTTTGTTCAATGTTGAGTAAGTTTACTAACGAGAACAGGAACTAAGTGGTCAATAAAAAGAAAGACAGAACGAAGTCAGCATGATCAAAGACACACAGCAGAAGCTGAGTAAAATGTAACTCAGCCTTGTTAAAAGAAAAGTCTTCTTCAAAATAACGCTTGAAGGCGAAGCCGACCGAAGAAGCTAAGTAGAACGTAACTCAGCCCCGTCAAAAGAAATCTTAAAGGCAAAGCCGAACAATCGAGCTGAGTATTCGTCAGGACAGCGCCAATGATCCGTTGACTAAAAGACAACGCCCGACACAGGTCTGCACCAATTCAGAAGTCTCGAAAATTCGCCTAGAGACCTTTTCGAGACGCATGGATCAACTGGCATCTGGCAAGAAGACAAAACTGGCGCTAGAAGACAAACCTGGCGAAAGAAGACGAAACTGGCAAGCCTGACGCCTGCTAAAATCAGACGACAGGATTGGCCTGCAATTCTGGAAGCTGGCCAATGAATGACGATAGAAGACCGTTACTCCCAACGGATATGTCGGAATTCAAATGATTTGAAGCTTCAGAATTCACTATAAAAGGACAAGTTCATCACTTGGATCCTTACAACACATACAAGCAACAAAAAAAGACAGAAAAGCAAATCTTCACAAGAGTGAAAATCTAAAATAGAAGCTGTCTGAAAAGAAAGCAAGTTCTTACACTCAATTCCAATCTTTGTGTAAAAGTCTAGAGTGAATTTGTATTCATCTAAAGTGTTCTTCATTTAGAGAGAACAATCTTGTATCAATTGTAAAGGTTAGAAGTGTGAAGCTGAGTACTCGGTTTTAGTACTCAATGGTAGAGAAAATCTGAGCGTTCGGTTATAGCGCTCAGTAGGATTGAGTAGACGAATAGAGGACGGAACTCTTGCTTACTCAATTGCTTTGTAAACGGTTTGTGCTCTACCTTTAAAGAGCTCGGTAGTGGATTGAAAAAGCCCAGAGGGATTCTGGGGACTGGACGTAGGCGGTGAGGCTGAACCAAGATAAGACTACTGAGTAATCTCTAACCCTTTCTCTTGATATATATATATGTGTGTGTTTCTTGCTTAAATTAATCAGTATATAACTTGTATAAGCCGACGCTGAGTAATCAGAGTGTTGTGTTGGAAGCTGACCTAAAGTGTTAACTCTCAACTCACAAGTGAAACAACTCTAGTCAGTGTCTGATTAAAGCTGTCTCACACTTCACTCAGCCTTGCTGACCTAAAGCTGAGTTAAATTATCAAACATTTAATTAAGTCAGCATTATTAGATAAAGAAAAAGTTATATTAGTTCCTAACCCCTCCTTGGAACTAATCATATTAAGTTACACGGGACCAACAAGTGGTATCAGAGCTCAGTAGCTCACTATTCAAGATAAAACTATCTTGAGCTGATCCCTGTAAATGGCTGAGAACAACACTCGTTCCTTCCAGGAAATCAAACAACAAAGATACTCCTTGAGGGATTATCTATTAGTTGGCCTCCTTTGTTCTTCGGGTCAAATTATACATTTTGGAAGAACATAATGAAAAACTTCATTTAGGCAACAAACATGAGTGTATGGCTGGGAATAGTCCAAAGCCCGTTTGTTCCCTATGAAATTATTGACGGAGTAAAATCTGTCAAGAGTGAGTCTAAGTGGTCAGAGGATGACCTTAAAAAATTACAGAATAATGCTTCGGCTATCAATATGTTTCACTGTGCGTTAGATGCTGCAGAGTACAACAAAATTTCAGGTTGTGAGTTAGCACAGGAAATCTGGAAGAAGCTAGAGGTGACCTATGAAGGAACGAGCAAGGTTAAGGAGTGCAAGGTGAATCAACACATGAGACTATACGAGCTGTTTGAGATGAACGAAAATGAAGACATCTCTGAAATGAACTCAAGGTTCACCAATATCATAAATGAGCTTAAGAGACTCGGTAAGAACTTCACAGAAGAAGAATAGGTAAACAAAATCTCAAGAAGTCTTCCCAAGAGCTGGCAAGCTAAGAAGACAGCTGTGGAAAAAGCTCAGGACCTGACCACGTACAAATATGATGAGCTGATTGGATCTCTGCTGACCCACGAGATCTCCATGAAGAATTTTGAGGCTAAAGAAAAGTCTGAGGACAAGAAGCAAAAATCTCTTGTCATGAAAACTGACTCAACAGAAGCTGACTCATCAGATGATGAGGAGATGGCCATCTTTACCATAAATATGAAAAAGCTGTTTAGGAAAAGCGACAAGAACAGCAAAAGGCCATTCAAAAGAAGTGATAAATACAGAGCTGAGTCTAGCGATAGCAGACATAAGAAGGACAGCTCCAAGCCTGTTACTTGTTTCGAATGCCATCAAACTGGGCACATCAAGTTAAGCTATCCTACTCCGAAGAAAGAAAAGAAGGGTAGTAGAAAGGCAATGGTGGCCACATGGAGTGACAGTGATGAGTCAACCTCATCAGAAGCTGATGCCACTGAGTCAGCAAACATCTGTTTTATGGCTGACGAAGCTGTTGACAACTGCCGATCTGAGCAAGCTGACCTCTCCGATGGGTCTGACCATGAGGAACACTCTAATGAGGTAACATCTATACCCTTGCTCAGGAATGAAATGGTTAATGCCCTGAGTGATCTATATACACTGATAAAAAAAGTGTAACAAGAAAATAAGAGCACTCAGCAGGCGGTGTGATGAGATTGAAGAGGTCAAACTCAGTGACCTACGACATCTGCTCCAGAACAATACCAGGCAAGATGAGAATCTAAAAATCATGCATCGGTTTATCTCGGAAGTCCAATCAGATTCTAAGAAACTGAGAAAGGACATCACTTCAATTCAGAACCAGCTGAGTTCATCGGCTAAGAAAAGGTTCTATCCAAATGCTGAGTATTCAGGTGCTAGTCAGCAAAGACGGTACACTCAGCAGAACAGTTAGTGTGACTATTGTGGAAAGAGAGGTCACACTGTAAGTGTGTGTTGGTATGCTCAGCACTATCGTGCTGACCAAAAATGGAAACACCCTCATAGGGTTGTTTATTGTGACTTTTGTGGGAAAGATGGCCACACCATAAACATATGTCGTCACAAAATAAAATATGATGCTTCACCTGTTCAGTCTAACAAACGAGGACCCAAAAAGAATTGGGTACCTAAAGATAACTAGTTCAATTGCAGGTGAGCCTGAGATGTGTTGAGAAGTCAAAGCTATGGTACGTTGAGAGCGCATGCTCGAGGCATATGACTGGTGATGAAACTCAGTTCGTCACACTTGTGCATAAACAAGGAGGAAATGTAAGTTTCGGAGACAACAAAAAGGGTAAGATAGTGGGATCAGATACTATTGGAGGTAATCCTACTATTGAGTCAGTCTCCCTAGTCAGGGGTCTCAAATATAACCTATTGAGCATAGCTCAGCTGTGTGACAGTGGTAGAAAGGTTGTATTTGATGCCACTGAGTGTCGGATACTCGAGGGTAAAACAAATGATTTGATTTTAACTGCCCCTCGTGTTGACAATGTCTTCATGCTGAGTTTAGAAAAGAAGTTTTCGAAAAATATATGCTTAGTGTCAAAGGAAGATAATTCCTGGCTATGGCATAGGAGACTTGGTCATGTAAGCATGGACCTCCTTGCCAAATTAGCAAGAAAGCAATTAGTTGAGGGATTACCCAAACTTAGATTTGAGAAGGATCAATTATGCAATGCTTGTCAGCAAGGTAAACAAACCAAAAAGTCTTTTCAAAGTAAAAATGTAGTCTCAACCAAGCGTCCATTGGAATTACTACACTTGGATCTTTTCGGACCAGTCCAGCCGCTGAGCTTGGATAGTAAGAAATTTTCCTTTGTCATTGTAGATGATTTCTCTCGGTACACTTGGGTCATCTTGCTGAGTAGCAAGGATGAAGCTTTTGAGATGTTCTCAACACTGATTAGAAAACTTGAAAATGACAAAGACCTAAAATTAGCTCACATCCGAAGTGATAATGGCAGAGAATTCAAAAACCAACAGTTTGATGAATTCTGTGAAGTCAGCGACATTGACCATAATTTTTCTGCTCCTAGAACTCCTCAACAAAATGGGGTTGTTGAAAGGAAGAACAGAACCTTAGTTGAAATAGCTAGGACAATGATGAGTGAGAATAGGCTTCCAAAGTATTTCTGGGGTGAAGCTGTCAACACAGCTTGCTATATACTCAATAGGGCTTTAGTTAGACCTATACTTAAGAAAAACCCCTATGAACTTTGGAAAGGACGAAAACCCAACATTGGATATTTTCGTGCCTTTGGTTGTAAATGTTTATTCTTAATACGAAAGACAACCTTGCTAGGTTTGATTCCAAAGCTGATGAAGCTATCTTTCTAGGGTACTCAATAAACAGCAAAGCATATAGGGTGTTTAATAAACGAACTCAGGTCGTATAAGAGTCTGTACATATTGAGTTCGATGAAACTGACCCTGCAGGGAAGATAAGTCAGCCTACCAAAGATGACCCATGCTCAGCTTCCGCTGACCAAAATGGAGCCGCTGAGTCATTACCACAAGGGCTGACCAAAGGTAAAAACGAACCTGAAATTACCTTTGCTGACCAATCTAAAACTGCAGAAATTGTTGAAACACATGTTCCTGAAAACTCAACACTACCAAAAGAGATCAAGATTCCAAGAGGACACTTAGAGAAGTCCATTCTTGATGCTGCTGAGAACACCCTGATGACAAGAAATCAACTCAGGAGATATCTTAGCAATGTTGCCTTCGTCTCAGTTCATGAACCGAAGAACTTTTCAGAAGCTGAGCACGACGAATTCTGGATCAATGCAATGCAAGAAGAGCTTGATCAATTCAAGAGAAATGAGGTATGGGATTTAGTGCCTAAACCGAAGAATCAAAAGACCATTGGAACGAAGTGGGTATTTCGCAACAAGTTAGAGGAACAAGGTAACATAGTCAGAAACAAAGCCAGACTTGTAGCTCAAGGTTACAGTCAGCAGGAAGGTATTGACTATGGTGAGACCTTTGCACCCGTGGCTAGGTTAGAGGCAATAAGAATATTGTGTGCATATGCTAGCTTTATGAACTTTAAATTGTTCCAAATGGATGTTAAGAGTGCATTTCTTAATGGAGTTATAAATGAAGAGGTTTATGTTAGTCAGCCTCCAAGGTTTGGGGATTCAAAATTCCCAAACCATGTTTATAAACTCAAAAAGGCTCTATACGGACTAAAGCAAACACCACGTGCTTGGTACGAAAGGCTGACCATGAACTATGTCAGAGGACAAGCTGACACAACCTTATTCATTAAGAAAAAGGGTAAAGATACCCTGTTAGCGCAAATATACGTAGATGATATTATCTTTGGTGCTACTAATGAATCTATGTGCAAGGAATTTAGCAAACAGATGTAAACTGAGTTTGAGATGTCAATGATGGGAGAACTCAACTTCTTCCTTGGACTTCAAATCAAACAAGGTAAAAATGGCATCTTCATTAGTCAGACCAAGTATGCTAAGGAGATATTGAAGAAATTTGATATGGAAGAATGTAAGCCCATATCTACCCCAATGGGTACTGACACTGTGCTTTACGCTGATGAGAAAGGTAAGTCAGTAGACAACAAGTTATATCGAGGTATGATTGGCTCTCTACTTTATCTAACTGCTAGTAGGCCTGACATTCAGTACTCAGTATGTTACTGCGCTAGATATCAAGCTAACCCTAAGGAATCTCACTATATAGCTCTGAAAAGAATTTTTAGATATTTGCAGAGCTCAGTAAATGCAGGTTTATGGTATCCAAACACAAATGACTTCACACTCATTGGATACACTGATGCTGACTATGGACGAGACAAGCTGGAGCGTAAGAGTATTTCAGGAGGATGTCACTTCTTTGGAAGCTGTCTAGTGTCTTGGTTCAGTAAGAAGCAATCGTCAGTTGCCCTGTCAATAACTAAGCTGAGTACGTTGCTGCTGGAAGCTGTGTGGCACAAGTTGTTGGTCCCTTATAACGTAACAAGTTAGTTCCAAGGGGGGGATAGGAACTACTTTAAATTTTAATACGTTAAGGCTGACTTCTTTTTCTTTGAAAAAGGATTACACAGCACACTGAGTAAATTAAGACACTAGCTTAGTCAACTGGTGACTAAGTCAGGTTCTTTCTTTGAGTCAGGAGATAGCACTTAAGTCTATTCCTGAACTCAGATACTCAATTCAACACAACTCAGCGTGACCTCTTTACTTGGTCAGTTTTGTTTAAGCAAGCAATATATATATTAAGGAGTTTAAGGTTAGAAAGATGTTACTCAGCAGATTTATCCAGGTTAGGCCTCCAAGCCTACGTCCTGTCCCCAGAACATGTTCCGAGCTTTCGAATTCTCTACTGAGCTCTTTAACGGTAGAGCATCAAACCTTTTACAACTTAGAAGCTGAGTATAACAAGAGTACCTTCCTCTATACCTCTACTCACTCCTAATCTCTCACTGAGTACTATAACCGAGTACTCAGCCTCTCCTTTCTAATCTCTAGAAATGATAAAGATTTGTCCTAAACAACAATTGCTAAGACACCTTAGATGATTAGATAATCACTCTAGACTTTTACACGAAAGATATATAATTTGGTGTAAGAATTTGCTTTGCTTTTCTTCACAGAACTTGAGTAGAATTTTGGTCAGCGTAATGGCTTGATAATATTCTGTGTGTTGAAATGATGCAACTGAAGGGCGCTATTTATAGAGACGTCTGAGACATCAGTCATTTCGAATTTCGAAATAACCGTTGGAGGGAAACGGCTTCCTGTCATTGTCACTCAGTTTTGCTCAGAGCTCTCGGCCAATCAGATTTGAGTATCTTCTGTCCTCGGTCAGTGTTGAGCAGCTTTTAGTCAGCTCGGCAGAATGTCTCTCCATTTATGGTAAGGTCAACTAGACAGCGTCTTGTGTCTTCTGAACTTTACCCAAAGTGGAAACACTTTGTTTGGAAGTTGTTCTTGCTCAGCTGCTGTCTTGTACTCTTTGTCGATTCAACTCAGCAGCTTCACTCCGAAGTTGTTCAATGAAGGTCTTCTAGATCCTTCTCTTGCTGAGTTGCGTTTTGATCATAACGACAGCGTTTTGCACACGCGGGCCGAGTTGTCTTGATCTGTTTGACTTGGGCTTTGACTTTCGTATTGGGCTTTAAGTCTTTTAGTCTTTATGTCTTATAAACAATTTAACTCAACATTGAACAAACACATTAGTTAAATAAATCAAAGCATTTAAACTTAGTGTGTTTAGAATATATTTAATTTTACTTAGATAATTTTGTCAAATCAAAATCATGTGGAAAGGTATTTCAACACAAGTCCTATGGATTAAGCAACAGCTGGAGGATTATGGAGTACAAACAAAAACAATCGAAGTCAAATGTGACAACAAAAGTGCCATTGACTTATCAAAAAATCCAATCCAACACAGTAGGATGAAGCATGTCAGCATAAGGCATCACTTCATCAGAGATCATGTACTCAAGGGTGAGATCAAGCTGACCTATGTTCCAACAGATGAACAGCTTGCGGATATCTTCACGAAGCCCATGGCTCATGAGCAGTTTAGCATACTAAGGGAAGCTATCGGTATGTCTAATCCTCTTCAATAAGTTTTCTGCGCTAAATGAATGTTGAGTGATTATAATATGCCGAGTGATTATTGCTTAATAAGTAACTATCATATGCTGAGCTAACAGGAATGACATAAAATCACCTTATGCTGAGTAGACATATATATTGTGTGATTACTATGTGCTGAGTTACTAAGCATGCTAAAAAACTTCCTCCTACGCAAAACTGAGCATTCAGAACTTCAAACGTTTAGTATTCTAGATACTGAGTAAAGCCACTTGCACAATTAATGCTAGCACGCGCATTCAAGTAGCCACCTAGGATGACGTAAGCGTAATAATTAGAAAACCATGCGCCGAATGTGTCATTAATGCCAGAGATAACTGTCGATTGATTAACTCGAGGACAAGCCGCCATTCTGACCTATCGGATCAACTCGAAACGGCTATAAATAGTGGACGATTTCCCACTAACCTCTCTTTACACTTGAAATCTTTGGCATTCTATTTCTCTCTCTTAAATTCCCTAATCTTCTAACTCTCTCAAGAATCCTCAAGAAAACATGTCTAGCGATTCCCAGAATAACTCCGGCCACCAATACGACGACGATCGCTCCGATCTGAACCCTCCATCTCCTGCTGAGCAGGAATATCAGGAGACTTTCACAGAGTCTCAAGAACAAACCCACAGTCAGCATGACCAATCTGTTCCCAAAGTCAGCATGGCTCATAAAAACCCTCAAGCTGACCAAGCAACTCCATCAAAGAAGAAGAAGGAGAAAAAGAACCCGAAACCTAAGGAAAGGACTTTCTCCCCGGTATTAAAAAATGTCAAAAACCTCAAGGTTTTCCGTTCCCATTGGATCTCCAAAGGTTTCGTCGAAGCTGAGAAACCCTTTTGTGAGTGGATTTTAAAAAATGGTTGGACCGAACTCTTCTCTCTCCCTGGAACCACTTACCCGCAGTTAGTGAGGGAATTCTACACGAATCTAAGAGTTGCCAATGATAATGATGACTACATGATCACCAAAGTCAAAAACAAGGATATCATCATCACTCCGTCTTATCTCGCTAAACTGCTAAAGCTGAAGGAAAAAGGATATGAACTCAGGTGCACGAACGACTACCTGCGCATTGATTACCCTGTTGAGTTCTGTAAACCAAAAAACCACAAAGGAGAAATCGCCAGTACTAGCATGGGTCAGCCTAAAAAACAAGCTCACTATATCCTGACCAACTTCCTGTTCCCCAAGGTCAACTCCTCCTTCTCAGCTTCCAACTTTGAGCAGTGCTTCATCTCGCACATGCTGAACTACAAACCGCTCAACATGCCCATCTTTCTCATCGGGGCTTTTCAACGCAGCACCGGGATCCTCGGGATGGGTTCTCTCATCACCAAAATACTTCAGGATCACCAGGTCAGCTTAGTAGAAGAAATTGAGATTGAGGGTACTGAAATCACTGCAGCAGTGCTGTTTGGCTTAGCTCACAGCCAACCCATTAAACCTAAGAAAGGAAAGGGGGCTCTAGTTGAAGATGCACCCGCTGAGGAAGATATTGAAGGGGATAATATGGTTGAAGAAGCACATGCTGAGCTAACCAATAAAGGGAAGAAAGTTATGGTTAAAGAAGCACCCGCTGAGCGCACTAGGCAGGACAAAAAGAGGAAAGTTGACCAATCCTCAACCAAAGACATTAACATAACTCCGAAGAAGCTTAGGATAGTATCTAGTATGAAGAAAGCTGCGCTTGCTGAGCAAGCTCAAGAGGAACCTAAGTCAGCTGAGAAATAGAAAAGGCAAGTTGAGCCTGAGGAAGAAAGTGAGGAAACACCTGATCAGCCTTTGAAAAGGAAGAAAACCTCTGGGTTGAAGCCGATAGATGCTAACCCACTTGACTTTGTGATTACCAAGGAATCACACTTCATGCGAAGTCAAGAAATTGATCTAGAGAAGACTCCTTGTGATTAGGAGGAAGAACAAGGCGGTACTGAGGGTCAGCCTCAAGCTGACAAGATGGGTCCTGCTGAGCCAAGTAACACAGGTGCTACTGAGCAACCTGCTGAGAACCAAGCTGAGTCACCAGTGAAGGACAAGGTTGTGGAAGGCCTTGATGCTGACCTTAGACTCAACTCTTCCTCTGAGTCCCTTGACTCTATTACTGCTGAGCCTTCACCTCAAACCAACACTCAAAAGGACAGCACAGAAAAGCGGTTCAAACGCAAAGCTCTGAAACCCAAAGTCATTAACTTATTGGATGAATCTCCGCTAAGGGACCCAATCACAGATCTTACTGGGCTTCAATTTCAGTTCTCCACAGACATCATTGAACCCACTCCAGACCAAGTGAAGGAAAAACAAGCCTCTGTTTCTCGAGCTGAGGAACAAGCCGACCCAAAAGCCACTAAGGGTCCAATCTCTGTCGACACTTCTGCTCATCCTTCCACTGAGCAAGTGATCGAAGTCCATGCTGCTCAACCCAACGAGTTAGCAAAGGAAACTCCTCCTGCTCAAGCCAGCTCTGAGTTGCCTCATCCTCAAAACTCTACTCAACCTCAGACTGACACTGAGCAGGTTAATAACTCTGCTGATCAAACTCTTCCTACTCCTATCAAGCAGACAGAAAACTAGTCAGCTCCTGCTGCTAGGCTAGACAAAAGTGCAGCTGCTGACCAAACCGGCACCTCCACTTCCGGGCAGCACCAAACACCTCCTCCATCTGGTGCTGACTACAACACGGCCCCTGGGCATAACACTGATGAATCCTACGCTTATCTGAATGCTTCTGAGTCTGGAAGGAAAATCATTGAGTCAGCTCAAGCTCTTCTTCAAGATATTCATCAGTCTCACGCCGATGCTGCTGGGTCTATTCCTGCTGAGCCAACCCAATTCTCCTCTGTCACTCAACTCCTGACCGAACTTAAGGGTCTCAAAGAACTGATGAGTGTCATGACATCTTTAGTCTCTCAGCAGCCCAAGCAAGAATCCATAGTGAAGCTGGCTGAACTCCAGCTGATGATGGTGAATCATATGAACTCCATCCAAGGTCAACTTAATGCCTTATCAACTGCGAACTCAACATCTGCAACCTTTACTGAGGTCAATCACCTTTTCTCCCAGCTGTCCTCTGAGCTGACCGGAGCTCGTGACCTTATATCCTCCTCTTCTCAATGCTCTATAGAACAGATTGGTGAAGCCATTCGCCTACTCAACCTGAGCAAAGAGGAAATGGATACTGACCAAGTTAAGACCAACGAGATTCTGCAGTGCACTCAATCCACACTTGTGCATGTCCGGCATATAAATGTTCAACGTCAGTCCTACGATACTGCATTCCTTAGGATGTATCATCAATCCTATGCACGGATGACAGATTCGATAACTTAGATCGAGAATCTCTAGAGTATTTACTCAGTATGCTCAATGCCAACATAAAAATCCCCGCCTCAAGTATGGTCGATGGCGTGCAGGTCTTTAAAGGTCTAAGGGAGAGTACGAGTCAAATGCAACAGTATTCTTCGATACTGACTCGTGCTGTTCATCAAGAGACTTTCTATGCTCCTCCTCCTCCATCTCATGATGCTGGCAAAACGGGGGAGAAAGATCAAACGAAGCAAGCTGCTGGAACTCAGCAGAAAACGGGGGAGAAAGGTAAAGCCAAAATGCCAGCTGCCGGAACTTAGCAGAAGTCTGGTTCAACTTCTGCTGTCCCGAGCACCCACACTCAGCAACACCAAACTGCCAAACCAAACCCAAGTCAAATTAAGTTCAAGCCAATATTAAGAAATAGACCTAGCAATAGTCTATAGTCCTTGCTTGTAACTTATATTTTATGGCATGTTCATGTTAAGCTGAGTAATATTATATATAAGCATCTTTTATCCAAACTGTCTTTATATATACGATGCTTACTTGCTGTGTTTTTATGTTGATCTGTCTCATTCAACTATCCATTGAACAATAATCAAACAAAGCTTGTGAACTCAAAAATTAAACAAGTTAATTAACTCAGCACACTTCCAACTTTGATACCTATATTTGAAACTGAGTAATGACTAAATATTCCAAGCACTGACCTACTTTTGAAAACTGACCTTAGGCTCATCTGAATTAGATCTTGGAAGGTCTAGAATTGAACTAAGTCAGTAAAGGCATGCCTTAGTTTCACTCGATTATATCTTAGAAGGTTTAGAGTTGAATTAAGTCAATAGATGCAACCCTTACGGGGGAGTAATTTCAGAAGAATAAGAAAGGTCAACTATCATGGGGAACCTCAACGCTGAGTTCCATAATTAAATACTTTTGCCAACATCAAAATAAGGGAGTTTGTTGAAACACCTTTCCACATGATTTTGATTTGACAAAATTATTTAAGTTAATCCCATGATTAAGACAATTAAATTTAAGTGCTTTGATTTAATTGTACTAATGTGTTTGTTCAACGTTGAGTAAGTTTACTAACGAGAATAGGAACTAAGTGGTCAATAAAAAGAAAGACAGAACGAAGTCAACATGATCAAAGACACACAGCAGAAGCTGAGTAAAATGTAACTCAGCCTTGTTAAAAGAAAAGTCTTCTTCAAAATAACGCTTGAAGGCGAAGCCGACCGAAGAAGCTGAGTAGAATGTAACTCAGCCTCGTCAAAAGAAATCTTAAAGGCAAAGCCGAACAATCGAGCTGAGTATTCGTCAGGACAATGCCAATGATCCGTTGACTAAAAGACAACGCCCGACACAGGTCTGCACCAATTCAGAAGTCTCGAAAATCCGCATAGAGACCTTTTCGAGACGCATGGATCAACTAGCATCTGGCAAGAAGACAAAACTGGCGCTAGAAGACGAACCTGATGTAAGAAGATGAAACTGGCAAGCCTGACGCCTGCTAAAATCAGATGACAGGATTGGCCTGCAATTCTGGAAGCTGACCAATGAATGACGATTCATGCTGACTCCAATTGGGAGTAACCTTCGATTTACAGGAGGTAATTTGACTTGATTGGATGCACTATCTTAGTTACGTGTTGAAGTGAAATTATAGGTCTTGACCGTTTGTCTCAACTTAATTTTAGGATAGTGTCCTTACTCTTGGTCGTGTTGTGATCCTTAATAATTCTCCACTACCTCCCAATCCCTTAAGTGGTGACACTGAATTGGCCATTCACCGTGAAATTTACCAATTCCCTAAAAGGATAAGGTACGAAAATAGGCATGTGATTTTTGGAAAAATATCAATTTAAGCTCAACGTACAAAATAACACTAATATATGCTTAGGGGGCGTTTGGTTTACATAGGGGTGACAGAATGGAATCAAGAAAGGAAAACAATGAGAAATGAATGGAATGACCCTGAATTCTCTTTTCTGTTTGTTTCAGTTCCACAAAGGGAATAATATGTTGGTCCCTTATTTAGTTGCAAGTATAGTTCCAAGGGGGGGGGGGTTAGGAACTATTTAAACTTTTTCGCAATTTAGGCAGACTTCTTTTACTAAAGAAAAGGTTTGAACAACGGCGCTGAGTAAATAGCAAGATACTGGCTTAGTCAACAGGTGACTAGGTCAGTTTCTTAGCTTGAGTCAGGAGATAGCACTTAGAGTCTATTCCTGAGCTCTTACGTTTTAATGCGCACAACTCAACTTGACCTCTTGACTTGGTCAGTTTTGATTGTTTAAGCAAGCAATATAAATAAGGAGTCAAAGGTTTAGAAATACTTCACTCAGCAGATTTATCCAGGTTCGGCTTCTTCTAAGCCTACGTCCTGTCCCCGGAACACGTCCGAGATTTCAAATCCTCTACTGAGCTCTTTAAAGGTAGAGCCTCAAACCTTTTACAATATCAGCTATTGAGTATGACAAGAGTACCTTCCTCTATACTTCTACTCAATCCTAATCTCTCCGCTGAGTACTTAAAACCGAGTACTCAGCCTCTCCTTTCTATCTCTAGAAATGATAAGTGTTTTTGTCCTAATACAAAGATGTGCTAAGACACTTTAGACGATTTACAATCACTCTAGACTTTTACACAGATATGAAAAGGTAGTGTAAGAATTTTGCTTTGCTTTTTGCTTGCAGAACTTGTAGAGATTTGGTCAGCGTAATGGCTTGATCAAGTTCTGTGTCTTGTGAAGCTTGTGATGGCACTATTTATAGAGACGTCTGGTCATTCGGTCATTTCGAATTTCGAAATAACCGTTGGAGGGAAATGGCTATGTGTCATTGTCATCCTGACTTGCATAGAGCTCTCGGCCAATCACAATCGTGTATCTTCTGTCCTCGGTCAGCTCAGCAGATGGTCTCTCCTTTTATGGTAAAGTCAACTGGACAGCATACTGTGTCGTCTGAACTTTGCCAAAAGAGGAAACACTTTGTCTGGAAGTTTTCCTTTGCCAGCTGCTGTCTTGTACGCTTTGTCGAGACTACTCAGTAGCTTCATTGTGAAGTTGTTCCTGAAGGTCTTCTAGATCCTTCCGACTGCTGAGTTGTGTTTTTGTTCAAAACGGCAACGTCTTGACATACGCGGGCCGAGTGTACTGAGTTGTTTGACTTGGGCCTTGGCTTCCGTATTGGGCTTGGGCCTTCCAATCCTTATGACTTATAACATTTATACTCAACATTGAACAAACACATTAGTAGAATAAATCAAAGCATTTAAACTTAGTGTGTTTAGAATATGTATTTTAATTTATACTTAAACAATTTTGTCAAATCAAAATTATGTATAAAGGTGTTTCAACAAACTCCCCCATTTTGATGTTGGCAAAACTGTTCAGCAAGGAACTCAGTATGAGCTCCCCCATAATAGTTGACCTAGTATAATTAAGCAAACTCCCCCGTAAGGGTTGAGCTACTGACTTAGTTTTTCTTAAGACATTTAAGGATTTAAATGAGTAAGTCTAAGGTCAGTTTTTAGATATAGGTCAGCTATATCACATATTCTATTTACTCAGTGTTAGGCGGAAGTTTTTAGACATATAGAGCGCGCTGAGTAATTTGTTGTTCAATGAGTTCTTATCAGAATATTTCATAAGTGTATAGGTTCATGTCAAACACGTTATCAGCATATCATTTAGTCAAATATTATAAGTGTTAAACAAAGCTGATATAAATGAAGATGCATAAAAACTCAGTACTCATTAGCATATATCATAACTCAGTATTTGAATAAGAAAAGTAAGTATGATATATAAGTTGAAAGAAGTCAGCAGTTACACAGCAAAAAAAAATAAACATAGCACATAGATTACAAATGTTAAGACCTAGCCTATCTATTTCTTTTTCTTGCCCTGTGACTGACTTCGCTCGTACTGACGTCGCTCATGCTGAGCTCTGGCAGCTTGCGCTTTCTCCCCCGTTTTGTCAACTTCAGGGAGCTTGAACGCATCGGTTAAGACAACACGAGAAAGTTCTTGTGAAAGCTCTTTTAGTTTGTCAGCACTTTCGTTCACGCCATAAAAAATGGCAACTCCATTAGCTGATACTTCTACTGGTATATGAAGATCAGCAGCACTGAGCATATTTACACTGAAAGCTTGAGCTTTGGCTTGCCAGATGAGAGCTTCAGAGAGGCCAGCAAAGACTTGGTGGAAAGTTTTTAAGAGAGCTGAGTCATAATGATGACGCTGGATATTATTATGACGGATGTGATTGAAGGATTGCTGTGCGAGAGATAGCAACTCATTCTGTTTCAACGCGTCAGTATCCATCTCTTGTTTGTTGAGGTTAAGTAGCCTGATGGCCTCACCGATTTGCTCGACTGAGCACTGACTATAGGACACCATTTGCTCATTTGTCTTAAGTTGCTCAGTATGAAGCTGAGCAAAAAGCATCTTGAGTTCTGAGGAAGTGGCGTAATCAGTGTTCACAGCAGATAACTTCTGAACTTGCTGATGGAGAGAGTTCAGATGTTGAATTGTTGACAGCTGTATCTCTGCCAACTTGGCAAGTGAATCCTGCTTAGCTTGCTGGGCTTGGAATGACAAGATGACATTCAGCAGATCCTTGAGTCCCTTGACTTTGTTGAGAAGTAGAGTGACCTGGGAGAGCTGAGTTGTCTCAGGAATTGAAGATCCAGCAGCAGGCGAAGCGGAATGTTGAAGATCGTGGATGAGTGCTTGCACTGAGTCAATGAGCTTTTTCTCGGACTCAGTGGCATCCCGATGTACATCAGTATGACCAGAAGAAAGTGGAGTGAAAGGAGTACCCTGGTCAGTGACTGGATGACTTGGCTCAATCTGCACTTGAGTTGGAGGTAAGGTTGATTGATCAGCAGAGAGGTTGGTAATGGAAGTCATAACCCGAACACTGTTTGTGCTGACGGCAGAAGGATGAGGAGTCAGCACCATGCTTGAGGAAACAGCATGGACAGTGCTTGGTTCAACCTGACTTGTTGAAGTGGTGGAAGTGGTATGCTCGGCATGTTCCTGTTGAGAAGAAACAGAGGCTTGTTTTTCCACCGGCGTTGTAGTAGAGGAAGTTGAGGGCCGTTTGAAAAATTTTAATTGGACGGTAGAAGGATCCTTTGTTGTCTTGGAGAGGACAAGTTCAGGAATAGATGGTGACTGCAAAGGGGGTTCACTGACCATTTTCTCACTGGCCTTAACCAGCTTTCGCCTTCTACGTGGTGGAGAGGTATGATGAGCAGGTTCTTCTGAGTGAGTAGGTTCTTTTTCCTCAGTATGGGTCTGGTCAGCTTGATCCACTTGCTCAACTCCAGCAGCTAACTCAGTGTCAGTCTGCACAGCTTCACCAGCTAACCCAGTGTTAGTGTCCTCAGCTTCAATTTCGCTATCATACTCTTCAGACTCCTCAGCGTCATCCTGACCGCTGGTTTCATCGTCTTCTTCTTCTTCCTCAGTATTATCTCCATCAAGTTCTTCCTCAACTTGGGAGATGAAGTGGTCATCTAACTGGACCTCAGGTTCGTCAGCATCAGCACCTTGGCATTGAGTGAAATGAGAATCACCCGGTACAATAAAATCTGTCGGCATGACGTCGAGAGGTGCCAGTGTTGAAGACTTCTGCTTCTTCTGAGGTAGCTCAGCAACTTCCTCAGTGTCAGGCTCATCTTGCCTGCTTCTCTTGTCAGCTGACTTTCCAGCTGACCTCTGCCTCTTTGCTGGAGACACAACATTAGGTGCCTCAGCAGATTTTCTCTTGCGAGAAACTGGGGCCTTAGTTCTTCGCCCTTTCTTAGGCTCAGCAATAATTTCCTCAGTCTGATCAGCTTGGCCAGCAGCAGCAGCAGCTTTTCCTTTCTTCAAGGGCTGTCCAAACTTAAGTGCCCTCAGCGAGGCAGCTGTGATTTCGGTTCCTCTGAAAGATTACTCACCTTCGAGGTCAATCTTGTGGTCGATGAGGATCCTGGTGATGATTGATCCCAACCTCATTGTACCCGTGCTGCGTAGGAACCCAGCAACTAAGAAAACCGGCATGTTGATGGGGGTGTACGTCAGCATGTGCCATATGAAGCACTGTTCAAAGTTGGTTGCTGATGTAGTGCAGTTGATCTTTGGGTAAATGAAGTAGCTCAGCAGGTAGTGAGCCATCTTCTGATGCTGTCCCATCGAAGATGCTGAGATCTCTCCTGAGTGACCCTCAGGTTTGTAGAAGGTATGGACGTAGTCGGTTTTGTCCTGATCTCCTGACTTCCTCAGCCTTACTCCCTCAGTTTTGAGCTGGAGGAGATTTCCTATGTACAGAGGGTTGATGAAGATGGTTTTCCCTTTTACTTCAGTGCTCAGGTAGTCGGTGGAGTCACTGGCAACCTTGAGGTTGTGGTAAAATTCCCTCACTAGGTCAGGATATGTCTCATCCCTGACCGAGAACAGCCCAGTCCATTCGTTCTTGGAAATCCACTCAGCAAATGGCTGTTCGTTCTGTACAAAGTTCTCCGAAACCCATCTGGAGGGTTCTACCTTCCATTCTCGTACATTGTCGAAGACCTTTGAGTAGGTCCTGATTTTAACAGCTTTCCCTTGGCCAGAGGTTTGGCCAATTTTACCCTTGCTCGATGTAGAAGGGTTTCGTGAGGGTTCATCGGAGCTGGACTTTTGGTGGCCAGCACCGGAGACGTTGAAAGACAACTTAGTCATTCTTCGAAGATGGAGGAATTAGAGGAATTGGAGAGAAAAGAAGTTCTAAGTGATTTCTTTGCCTTAAGAATTGATTAAGCGTAAAGAGTAAAAGATGGGGAAATACCCATAATTTATAGACGAATTGAACGGTGTGGATCTTAATCGAATCCATGTGTCAGTTTTGCCTTGGGATCATGTACCGACAACGATCCTGGCATTTATGACACATTACGGCGAATACGTCATCCTGGGCTATACGCGTGCTTTGCATTTATGCTAACGGATTAATCACTCAGTATTTAGAATGTCAAGCGTTTGATATTCTGAGTGGTCAGTGCAGTATTTAAGGATGATTTTAAGTTCAAGTTCTAAACTAATTTACTCAGTATGCAAGTTTTACTCAGTTATTGTATATTCAGACAGTTCCGATGAGTAACTCAGCAAACAATAAATTATTCAGTATGTAATTCACTCAGCATTCATATTCATTTAGCACAGGAATTCACTGAAGAGGATTAAACATACCAATTGCTTCTCTCAGTATGCTGAACTGCTCACGAGCCAGTGGCTTTGTGAAGATATCCGCAAGCTGTTCGTCCGTTGGGACAAAGGTCAGCTTGATCTCACCCTTGAGTACATGGTCTCTAATGAAATGATGTCTGATGCTGACATGCTTCATTCTGCTGTGTTGAATTGGGTTCTTGGACAGATCAATTGCACTTTTGTTGTCACATTTGACCTCAATTGTCTTCGTTTGAACACCATAATCTTCAAGTTGTTGCTTGATCCATAGGACTTGAGCAACACAATGACCAGCAGCAATGTACTCAGCTTCAGTGGTGGACAAGGCTACTGACGCCTGCTTTTTGCTGAACCAGGATACAAGACAGCTTCCTAAGAAGTGGCATCCTCCAGAGGTGCTTTTACGTTCCAGCTTATCTCGTCCATAGTCAGCGTCAGTGTATCCGATAAGTGTAAAATCATGAGTATTTGGATACCACAAACCTGCGTTCACTGAGCTTTGCAAATATCTAAGGATTCTTTTTACAGCAATGTAATGAGATTCCTTGGGGTTAGATTGATATCTAGCACAGTAGCATACTGAAAACTGAATGTCCGGTCTACTGGCTGTTAAGTAAAGTAGAGAGCCTATCATACCTCGATATAACTTGCTGTCTACTGACTTACCATTCTCATCAGCGCAGAGGACAGTGTCAGTGCCCATAGGAGTGGATATTGGCTTGCAATTTTCCAAGTCATATTTCTTTAAGATCTCCTTGGCATATTTGGCTTGACTGATGAAGATGCCATTCTTTCCTTGTTTAATTTGAAGACCGAGGAAGAAGTTGAGTTCTCCCATCACAGACATTTCAAACTCAGTCTGCATTTGTTTGCTAAACTCCTTGTACATTGATTCGTTAGTTGCACCAAATATTATTGATGCGGTTTCTGGGAAACCTCACTAAGGGATAAGTGTACCCCGTCGTTATCAAGTAATAAATTTCTGGTTTAAGTCCAGGTTATCGTCCACAGGATTTATTTCTGCAAGTACCGAGCTACTCAATCTCGGATGTTATCTAGGCTTAGTGGGTTTTGAGTTTGTTTGTTTTAATTAATCTACTCCTAGGTTGAATTATGCTAATTCTAGCTAAGTTATCTAATTCTAACTAAGTTATTCTACGCCTAACTAAGTTAGTCTACGCCTAACTAAGTTACTCTACCCCTAATTGATCTTTCATTAATGAAACTATTCGAAGGAACATGGTATGAACGATAATAATAAAGATAGATTATCAAGTCTATTGAATAAAAACCTAATCTGAGTCACTTGTATTCAAGGCGATTAACCCTACTTACCCTCCTGAGGTTCCTAGCGCGTGATTCCCTAAGGCCGAAACTAGGTCTAAGGCTCAGTAAATTGGCGCTTAATCAACTAAGAGGTCGTCAATCTCCTAGGCTCTGACTAGGTCAGATTCAGCTCGCAATATGTGCCTACTAGATTTTGGGGCTTTTGAATGAGTTAAACCAATTGAATAAAGCATAAGACAGAGATTAGACAAATAATCATAGAACAAAACAAGAGCTAAATTATTATTAAAGGCGAAGATAATTGTCACAAGATACAATAAGTCAAGTTCGGCAACTGTATCAAAGAGTACAAACATGGAAAGATAAAAGGAGATACAAAAATCCCTTTCAGGAAACCTGTTTACTCTGCAGCCGGCGACTTGATCTTAAGGACGGACCTTGATAATTCCTCGAGAAAAAGCTTTGAAGGAGCTTCAATGGAGGTTGAGGAAAATGGAGAAGATGGAGAGGAATTACAAGGGGAAAGCTAAAATAATTTACAAAAACGAAAGATATCTAATTACAATGGAAAAATCCTATTTATAGACGCGTCTCGGGCCTCGTTTTGACCTATTTTCGTGTCCTAGTTGGTGTAGGAAGACGTGGGGCCGAACGTGGCTTCGTGGGGACGGAATTGGTCTTTTTGACCAATTCCCGCAGGGCTGCTCGCGCCGAGCAGCCCCCTGCTCGCCGAGCAGGCGCCTGGTGGCCTGCTCGCCGAGCAGGCCTCCATGGGCCTACTCGGCGAGCAGAAATGGCCCGTGGGGCCCTGTTCGCCGAGCGTTTTCTCCCGAAGCGTGCTTGATTCATGCCGAGTGACTTCTATGCCCTTTTTCGTCCGAACTTACACCTGCACACGCATAAAAACTCCAGAAACATTAGTGCAAAAGCCAAATTAATCCGTCAATCGCCTATTTTGAGCAAACGCTTCGGTTGGTGCGACTTTGACAGACCAATTAGCTTCAAAAGATAACGGAATTCTACTATGCATGCTATTTCGGCCGTATTTGCCTAAATTGATCACAAAACGAGCCTAAACGACGAAAAGTAAATAGAACGTTTCCAATTCCTAACTAACTCACACAAAAGCATTTAAATGCGAGAATTGCTCGCTTATTAACCAAATAACTCTAAAACCCGTCCTAAAACCGTACCCAAAGATAGGGGTTTTTGACCCCTATCAAACCTCCTCGCACTTAAAACTTTACTTGTCCCCAAGTAAACTAAAAACTAAACCCGCCATCACAAGCAAGCTAGAAAACCTCCCGGTTTGACTAGGTGCTTGACACAATTTCGAGCATCTGTAATTACATGCATTCAGAAATACAAAGTAGAGACACGATATCCAAAAGCCGCATTTCAATTATCATGGGTCATAGTTTTAAGCAAATGGACACATGTTCAATTAAACGAGTTTAAGGGGATCGCTAAGTAAAACATCTCACCATAGGTAGTTCACTCATTTCACACAATTTTGGTGGCTAAAGTGTTTACTCTCGGCTTATGTTCTTGCTTAGGATTACGTTGATTTTGCACGTTCATCCACGTTCCTCTACTATGCTATATGATTCCGATGATATCAAAAACAGCCTCTAATCGGGGTTGTAATGTGGTTAGAGGGTTAAAGGTACAACAAGGGTTAATAGTTCTAGCGCTACAAAAACTAAGTTTAAATGGCTTTAGCAAATATGAAGTGACTGAGCTTTTTATTCATCCCTTATTATTTTCTTTTTGGAATGTTTTCTTGAGACGTTTTTTGATTTTTAAGAACTGGGGAATGAAGTTCTTCCCTTTTGTTCGTCTCTTTTCTTTTCTTTTTCTTTCTTTTTCTCTTCTTTTTTTTCTTCTTTTTGGGATAGTGATGCTCATTCACTTCTTAGCCTTTTGGCTTGCTACTGTAATGCCATAAACAAAGATAAAGCGCTAGAAGAAAACAAAGGCTCAATTCGAGCTTTGCAAAAAAAAATTTGGGTTAAGTAGCGAACCAAGTTGTGGTTTGCAAAAACAGGTTAGAACGAAAGAAAAATCTATAAACTACAAAAATATAGGCTCAAAGGGGCTTCCTAGAGTGGATGAAAAAGAAAAAATAAGGTAAAGAAAATGGTTAATTCTAATGAGGCTGATTCATCGTTTATCATCTCAAACCATCGCATGTAGGTTCAACACAGTATTAGGTGCAAAATCTGTAATCTTCCACAAGTCAAAGCTTTCACACAAAAATGTCAAGAAAAAGAGCTTTTTGATGTTCGCTCTTAGGCTCAAATTCAACTCACAATTCTTTGGGTTTCAATTTTGTGTTTACTAGTTTTCCCCAAACTCAAGTTTAATGTCACATGCAGTCAATTCTTAAGTTATCTACCTAGGTAATGATTTTAGCATTTCTTCAAAAGTAGGGTCTAAATGCAAACTGTAGCTCATGCTTTTACAGATACAAGAGTTGTGTCCTACGCCTAAACTAGTTGTCATGCAATTTTAGATTCGGTTCTCAGCCCTCAAAGACAAATAACGAAGTTTAGATTTGAAGGAGGTTCACGGTTTTAGGTCATAAACATGCAAAACATAAATAAAACCCGAAAAACGCAAAACTAAACTAGACACGACGCAACAAAAATTTAAAAATTATACAAATTTTTGTAAGTTTGTCTACCCCTCCTCCTCACACTAAAAATATGCAATAAGTTCCAACATTGCATCCCAAACCATAAAGAACAAGTGTAAAAAGTTAGGGTGGAGAAGACAACTTACTGATTAAAGTTAAAAACAGAAATCTAAAATTAAATTAAAAAGAAAAACAAACCTAGAAAAAATTGTAATCCAAACTTGGGTTGCCTCCCAAGAAGCGCTACTTTTACAGTCGGTTAGCTCGACATAGAGTTTCTTCCTAAGTATAAGCTTCTATCCGCGTTAGGAACTCGAACTCCTTAACAAATAACCCGTACCTACAAAACGGATTAAGAGCCTCAAATAAGTTTAATGAAAGTAGGAGGCCGAATTTAAACATATTATGAAAAAGTTTGGTTTGCTCCCTTTTGGATTCTCTTGGTAGGTCGAAGAGAATGAAAACTTCTGAACAAGGAGTAAATCCAAACTTTTCTAATTTTTGAGGAAAAGGTAGTTGAGATACACAAGTTTTGATTTGATCATTTATCTCTATCACATGATTTAGAATTTCAGATTTTGAACCGGGGTTGCTTACCGCTTCCGGTTCCTCACTTACCTCGAGCGATGCATGTGACAGTGGGCTTGGTTCTACCTTTTTGTCGTTCCTCAAGGAGATGGCTTGAGCTGATTCCCTTTGTGGGATTTCTATGTTATCCTTAATGCCTGGGAGAGCATATCGGGATTGCTCTTGCATCTCATGGTTTATTTGAGCCAATTGGTTGCTCAAGTCCTTGCAAACCTCCTCGTTGATTGTAAGTCGGGCTGATATTCCTTTCAAAAGGGACATCACCTCATCTCGTGAGCTAGAGGGTTGTGGAGGAACTTGGTTTGCTTGTTCGTAAGGGAACATTCCCAATTCGTTTCCCCTGTGCTCATTAACAAACCTATTTGGAGGCCTCAACATGTTAGGGTTCCCGTAGGACAGATTTGAGTGTTGAGGTCTCCTCCAATCACTATCATAAAAGATGTAAGAATTGGGATTAGAATTATACCTTTGGTGATTACCCACAAAACTTACACTTTCATTGGTGTTGAGGCTCAGTTTCGCCATTAAGATATCCATTTTCTCATTTAAGTCGGCCATGGAGGGATTGGGAGCCTCATTCTCCAGGGTATGAATGTATTGTCTTGATGGGATAGTAAACTTTTGAGCTTGCCACTCGACTTTTTCTTGCCAATTCATTGATCAGAGAATGCTGAGAAAAAGTGAGGTTCTAGCACAAAAGTTGATAAGTAACAGTATACAGATATGAACAAGTATAGAAAAGTATAAAGAAATCATATATCAACAAGTATAAACGATATAAACAAAGATATTCACAATGAATGCCTAAACTAACAAATCAACCTTTGGTTCGATATTGCAGAAGAAATAAATCCCCGGCAACGGCGCCAAAAACTTGATGCGGATTCCGCGAAGAACCCGATCTGAGGGATAAGTGTACCCCGTCGTTATCAAGTAATAAATTTCTGGTTTAAGTCCAGGTTATCGTCCACAGGATTTATTTCTGCAAGTACCGAGCTACTCAATCTCGGATGTTATCTAGGCTTAGGGGGTTTTGAGTTTGTTTGTTTTAATTAATCTACTCCTAGGTTGAATTATGCTAATTCTAGCTAAGTTATCTAATTCTAACTAAGTTATTCTACGCCTAACTAAGTTATTCTACGCCTAACTAAGTTACTCTACCCCTAATTGATCTTTCATTAATGAAACTATTCGAAGGAACATGGTATGAACGATAATAATAAAGATAGATTATCAAGTCTATTGAATAAAAACCTAATCTGAGTCACTTGTATTCAAGGCGATTAACCCTACTTACCCTCCTGAGGTTCCTAGCGCGTGATTCCCTAAGGCCGAAACTAGGTCTAAGGCTCAGTAAATTGGCGCTTAATCAACTAAGAGGTCGTCAATCTCCTAGGCTCTGACTAGGTCAGATTCAGCTCGCAATATGTGCCTACTAGATTTTGGGGCTTTTGAATGAGTTAAACCAATTGAATAAAGCGTAAGATAGAGATTAGACAAATAATCATAGAACAAAACAAGAGCTAAATTATTATTAAAGGCGAAGATAATTGTCACAAGATACAATAAGTCAAGTTCGGCAACTGTATCAAAGAGTACAAACATGGAAAGATAAAAGGAGATACAAAAATCCCTTTCAGGGAACCTGTTTACTCTGCAGCCGGCGACTTGATCTTAAGGACGGACCTTGATAATTCCTCGAGAAAAAGCTTTGAAGGAGCTTCAATGGAGGTTGAGGAAGATGGAGAAGATGGAGAGGAATTACAAGGGGAAAGCTAAAATAATTTACAAAAACGAAAGATATCTAATTACAATGGAAAAATCCTATTTATAGACGTGTCTCGGGCCTCGTTTTGACCTATTTTCGTGTCCTAGTTGGTGTAGGAAGATGTGGGGCCGAACGTGGCTTTATGGGGGCGGAATTGGTCTTTTTGACCAATTCCCGCAGGGCTGCTCGCCGAGCAGCCCCCTGCTCGCCGAGCAGGCGCCTGGCGCCCTGCTCGGCGAGCAGGCCTCCATGGGCCTGCTCGGTAAGCAGAAATGGCCCGTGGGGCCCTGCTCGCCGAGCGTTTTCGCCCGAAGCGTGCTTGATTCATGTCGAGTGACTTCTATGCCCTTTTTCGTCCGAACTTACACCTGCACACGCATAAAAACTCCAGAAAACATTAGTGCAAAAGCCAAATTGATCCGTCAATCGCCTATTTTGAGCAAACGCTTCGTTTGGTGCGACTTTGACAGACCAATTAGCTTCAAAAGATAACGGAATTCCACTATGCATGCTATTTCGGCCGTATTTGCCTAAATTGATCACAAAACGAGCCTAAACGACGAAAAGTAAATAGAACGTTTCCAATTCCTAACTAACTCACACAAAAGCATTTAAATGCGAGAATTGCTCGCTTATTAACCAAATAACTCTAAAACCCGTCCTAAAACCGTACCCAAAGATAGGGGTTTTTGACCCCTATCAATTATATCATCAACATAAATTTGGGCCAGCAGGGTATCTTTACCCTTTTTCTTAATGAATAAGGTTGTATCAGCTTTGCCCCTGACATAATTTCTAGTCAGCAGGAAACTGGCCAGCCTCTCATACCAAGCACGTGGTGCTTGTTTGAGGCCGTACAGAGCCTTTTTGAGTTTGTAAACATGGTTTGGGAACTTAGGGTCCTCAAAACCTGGAGGTTGATTTACATAAACCTCCTCGTTTATAACTCCATTAAGAAATGCACTTTTGACATCCATTTGGAATAATTTAAAATTCATGTAAGATGCATATGCACATAATATTCTAATTGCCTCTAGCCTCGCCACTGGGGCAAAGGTCTCACCGTAGTCTATACCTTCTGATGTGATATTGGTTATGAAAAGAGATAATAACCAAATCAACAAGTTTTCCCGATCTATCTTAAGGAATTAATAGAATCAAATAACAAACATAAATTGGTGATAACAAACCAATCCCAAAGAATTAAAGACAATGAAAGGAGATCTGACCTTACACCTTCGAATAATTAAATTGGAACCTGAGTGTTTGGCGATTCACAAGTACCTTACCAAAATACTTGTTCACGATCAAAATAATTCCCAAAGGAAAAGAAGAACTTTTGTTCATAAAAATATTGATTTCTGATTGATGAAAATAATGAAGAATACAAGCCTTTATATAGGCTACAAAATAAACCTAAACCTAAACTAAAAAGGAAGTTGAATCCTAGTGCACCAAGGTAAAAGAAATCCTAATTAGACAAGGAAAAACATTAAATTCGTTTTTGTCCTTTAGAGCCCAATTTCAGCCCACTAATTAACATTATTTGGGCCTTTTAATTAGCTAGAAATAAGCCCAATCAAACCTATAAGGTTATAGCATTAATTTTAATGAGTCCCAATGGGTTTTGCACATGCCAAACACATGCAAGTCCAAAGCTTCTCTTAAAATATGATCAACCTTTTTACATATCACTATTATGGGCTTGGGCTTGGATACAACACAAAAACACACCATCTTTAATGACTTCGCTAGAATTCATTCCTTGTTTAAAGAAGCTCAAGATGAGTCCATTAAGCATTTGTTGGTCTTTCTTTGCACGATTCTTCGTCATAGGTCCAATTGACAGCTCCAATGGATCCCTCATGCTTCTACTAGGCTCCTTAACTCCAAGCTCCTTTGTTCCATGCTCTTGTGCTTTTGATATCACATCATTCCCTCTCTCTTGAAAAGGATTTGTCCTCAAATCTTCATCTCCTACATCAAACAAAGATAAATCAGCCACATTAAAAGTTGCATGCACACTATACTCACCTGGCAAGTCGAGCTTGTAGGCATTATCCCCAATTCGTGCGACTACTTGAAATGGACCATCGCCTCTAGGATGTAGCTTTGATTTTCTCTGAGCGGGGAACCTTTCCTTGCGCATATGCAACCACACCCAATCACCGGGTTCAAATAGAACACATTGTCGACCCTTGTTAGCTTGCTTTGCATAATGCTCATTCTTCTTCTCCAGTTGTTGTTTCACTTGTTCATGTAACTTAAGCACCATTTCTGCCTTTTTCTTTCCATCTAAACTTTTCCTTTCATCAACAGGCAAATGGATCAAGTCTAATGGTGTCAAAGGATTAAAACCATAAACAATTTCAAATGGTGAGAAGTTAGTAGATGAATGTATAGCCCTATTATAAGCGAACTCAATAAATGGTAGGCATTCTTCCCATGACTTAAGATTCTTTTGAATAACTGCCCTAAGAAGTTGTCCTAAAGTTCTATTTACTACTTCGGTTTGACCATCAGTTTGAGGGTGACAAGAAGTAGAAAACAACAGTTTAGTCCCCAATTTATTCCACAAAGTCTTCCAAAAATAGCTTAAAAACTTAGGATCTCTATCACTAACTATACTCTTTGGCATCCCATGCAGACGAACAACCTCTCTAAAGAACAAGTTAGCAATATTAATAGCATCATCAGTTTTATGGCATGGTATGAAATGTGCCATCTTAGAAAAGCGATCTACAACCACAAATATGGAATCATTACCTCTCTTAGACCTAGGTAAAGCCATCACAAAATCCATGGATATAGCAGTCCAAGGTTCATTCGGCACAGGTAATGGAGTGTATAAACCATGAGGCATAACTCTAGACTTAGCTTTCTTACAATTAATACAACTAGCACATATTCTTTCCACATCACGTTTCATATGAGGCCAAAAGAAATGTTCAGAAATCATGTCCAAAGTCTTAGCAACCCCAAAATGCCCCATCAAGCCTCCACCGTGGGCTTCCCTCACAAGAAATTCTCTATGTGAACATTTAGGCATGCATAATCGATTATCTCTAAATAAGTAGCCCTCATGTCTATAAAATTTTCCAAAAGCAGTAAGTTCACAAGCTTTATAAATAGATGCAAAGTCTAGATCATCAACATATAATTCTTTGATATACTCAAATCCTAAACACTTAGCATGCATCACATTCAATAAGCTAACTCTCCTACTTAATGCATCAACAACTACGTTTTCCTTCCCTTGCTTATACTTAATCACATAAGGAAACGTCTCTATAAATTCCACCCACTTGGCATGTCTTCGGTTCAATTTTTGTTGACCCTTAAGATGTTTCAAGGATTCATGATCGGTGTGGATCACAAACTCTTTAGGCCATAAATAATGTTGCCACATTTGCAAAGCCCTAACTAATGCATAGAGTTCTTTATCATAAGTGGGATAGTTTAAGGTTGCACCACTAAGTTTTTCACTAAAGAAGGCTATAGGTCGACCCTCTTGCATTAAAACAGCACCAATCCCTACTCCCGACGCATCACACTCAATTTCAAACGATTTATCAAAGTTTGGAAGTGCTAAAACGGGGGCAGAAGTTAGTCTTGCCTTAAGCATCTCAAAAGCATCCTCTTGTGCTTTGCCCCACTTAAAGCCAACATTCTTTTTTATTACCTCGGTTAGTGGTGCGGCAATGGTACTGAAGTTCTTCACAAACCTCCTATAGAAACTCGCCAAGCCATGAAAGCTCCTCACCTCGGTAACTGAATTTGGCGTTGGCCACTCTTGAATGGCTTTCACCTTTTCAATATCAACAGAAACTCCTTGTGCTGAAACAATAAAACCCAAAAACACAACTTTCTCCATGCAAAATGAGCACTTAGAAAGGTTAGCGTATAATTTCTGTTCTCTCAAAACATCTAATACAACCTTAACATGTTCTATGTGTTCTGCCTCAGATTTAGAATAGATAAAAATGTCATCAAAATAAACAACAACAAATTTACCTATAAACTCTCTCAAAACATGATTCATTAATCTCATGAAAGTACTAGGTGCATTTGTTAAACCGAAAGGCATAACTAACCACTCATATAAACCATGCTTAGTCTTAAAAGCCGTTTTCCATTCATCTCCTAATGACATGCGAATCTGATGGTACCCACTCTTAAGATCTATTTTAGTGAAAATAACAGCCCCATTTAATTCATCCAACATATCATCTAACCTAGGGATAGGATGACGATACTTTACCGTGATTTTATTGACGGCTCTACAATCGATGCACATCCGCCAAGTTCCATCTTTCTTTGGTACTAGGATGACTGGTACAGCACACGGACTCATAGATTCACGAATCAACCCTTTTGCCATTAGTTCCTCGACTTGCCTTTGTAGTTCTTTTGTCTCCTCAGGGTTACTTCTATAGGCTGGTCGATTTGGAATTTGTGCTCCGGGAACAAAGTCAATTTGATGCTCAATTCCTCGAATCGGGGGTAACTTATTAGGCATCTCTTCGGGGAATAAATCCTTGAATTCCTGCAAAAGAGGGGAAATACTAGAAGGAAGGTTAGACTGACTTACAGAAGATAAACAAAAACTCTTATAATAAAATAATAATAAATTTTTGTTTTCAAAATCAGCTTGCTTTACATCCCTCAATTTAGCATATAAAGATAGATTTTGGCTTTTGTTAATGCTCCTCTCTTTTTCTCTCCTCTCACCCTCATTTCTCGACCTCACTAATGCCTTTTCACTCACCTCTTCTCTCTTCACACCCTCACTGATTTTATCACTCTTATTTTCTCTCGCCTTAACCTTTTCCCTTCTCACAGATTGTTCTTGTAACATTCTTTGCATGTAGAGCTGATCTTCAAACACTTCAGCAGGTGATAAAGGTGGCAAAATATACTTCTTCCCATCCTTAGCAATAGTAAATTTATTTGTTCGACCATGATGTAGTGCTGATCGATCGAATTGCCAAGGCCTCCCCAATAACACATGACATGCTTGCATAGGTACTACATCACATAATACCTCATCAGAAAAAGAACCAATAGAAAAGTTCAGAAGCACCTGTTTAGTAACTTTGAGTTCGTTACTATCATTCAACCATTGTAACCGATAAGGATTGGGATGTGGAATTGTTGATATCCCTAATCGGCTTGCTAACACATTGCTTACCACGTTGCAACAACTTCCTCCATCAATAATTAGTAAGCATGTTTTTCCAAGTATGTTGCAATGAGCATGAAAGATGTGCTCTCGTTGCTCAATGTTACCACTCACTCCCATCTTCAATGTTCTACGAGTGACTAAGTTAACTCCATGTCCTCCTTTACTATCCACCTCTTCTATATCACTACAATCTTCTAAGGTGGGCATATCATCTGATTCATGTTCGGACTCACTTTCGGATATTAACTCACCATGCTTCATAACCATCGCCTTTTGATTCGAACACTCTCTTGCATAGTGCCCTCTCCCTTGGCACTTAAAACACACAATTTCACGAGTTCTTGTGGGTTTTTCAGTAGTTTTGTATTTGGGAGTAGTTCCACCAATTTGCAACTTCCCAAATGCTTTTGAATCAACCTGAGGCGTTTGGTCACTTTTAGAGCTAAATTCAGATTTAGTTTTGAAATTACCTCTTGGATCTGACTTCCATGGAGTGGAAGTAGTGCCTTTGAACTTTGATCTCCCTTTCTCAACCTCTTGAAGTTGTCTCTCAATTTTTATCGCTTTATGGAGCATCTCGTCCATGTGGAAATAAGTTTGTAGCTCAAGAGGGTTGCGAATCTCCCTCTTCATTCCCATGAGAAATCTAACCATGGTAGCTTCCTCATCTTCTTGTATATCAGCTCGGATTAGTGCCATCTCCAATTGTTTGTGATAATCTTCAACAGATTGGTTACCTTGAGACATGGATTGGAGTTCTTTCAACAACTCCTTATAATAGTGAGCCGGCACAAATCTCTTTTTCATGACCTTCTTCAATTCACCCCATGTTCTTATGGGTTCATCACCATCTCTTTTTCTTGTGCGCTTTAATTGGTCCCACCAAACAGCCGCATATTCAGTTAGTTCGGATACTACAAGTTTCACCTTCTTCTCCTCGGAATACTCATGTATGTCAAAGATTGTTTCAACCTTTCGTACCCAATCAAGATACGCCTCTGGGTCACTAGCTCCTCGAAAAGTAGGCATTTTAAGTTTGATAGCATTAAGATTACTATCTTTTCGATCGTTACCCCTTTTTCGGTATCCAAACTGCTCCTCCTCTTCAGACTCGGATAGTTCATCATCAAAATTCAATCTCCCGCGTCCTCCTTTCTTTTGGCTTGATTTCTTTTGGTTTGAAACCAAATCAGCCACAATAGCCCCTAACCTCTTCATCTCACCTACAATAGCTTGTTGCCATTCTTTAGAATCAACATCGTTAACGTTGTCCTTTTTAGGTTCGTTAGACATGACAAAATATATAAAGAATGAAAGAAAAGTGAAATCTAGTCTAAAGCAAGAAAAGAAGAAAAAGAAAGTAAAAGAAGTACCTCACAACCAGTTCAATCACTCTTTTATATTATCTTGATAGATCACAAGGATTATCTCGGGTAATATAAATGTCAATGAAGCAAAAGAATGACAAAATAAAGTAGAGCAGAAACTAGAAGCAAGGAAGACTAATATTGTAACGATAACCAAAGTTTAGCACACTAAGAATAGAATAAAAGACGATTTTCGAAGAAGAGACAAATGTTTGAAAGAAATTTTAAGAATGTGTGTTTAGCATGCAAATTCTAGAAAACTTGTAACTTTAGTACAAACAATGAGCCGATTTTTTTTTTTCTTTTCTTTTTTTTTTCCTTTTTTTTCCTCTTTTTTTTTCCTTTTTTTTTTCTTTTTTTTTTCTTTTTTTTTTTTCCTTTTTTTAAACTAGATTGGAATTGATTAACAAATTAAACTTGCACTAATGATTTAGCATGCAAAAAAAATTGAAGAAATTCACACACATAAATGGGTTTGGCTAGTAAGAATAGAATCCAAAAATAATCAGTTCGCTACAACTAAGAACCTAAATAACTAGATGCAAAGATATGAGGAACTCGATCAATAATTAAAGACTCTAGATTGGGGTAATTTTTTTTTTTTTTTAATTTCGACAAACAAAACAAAAACAACAAATTCCTTAAGAGCCAAAGCTCTGATACCAATTGATGTGATATTGGTTATGAAAAAGAGATAATAACCAAATCAACAAGTTTTCCCGATCTATCTTAAGGAATTAATAGAATCAAATAACAAACATAAATTGGTGATAACAAACCAATCCCAAAGAATTAAAGACAATGAAAGGAGATCTGACCTTACACCTTCGAATAATTAAATTGGAACCTGAGTGTTTGGCGATTCACAAGTACCTTACCAAAATACTTGTTCACGATCAAGATAATATTGCAAGAATGATGACCCGGTCTCTCAAGCTCACAATAAAGAATTCAATCCCGGATTGAAAATAATTCCCAAAGGAAAAGAAGAACTTTTGTTCATAAAAATATTGATTTCTGATTGATGAAAATAATGAAGAATACAAGCCTTTATATAGGCTACAAAATAAACCTAAACCTAAACTAAAAAGGAAGTTGAATCCTAGTGCACCAAGGTAAAAGAAATCCTAATTAGACAAGGAAAAACATTAAATTCGTTTTTGTCCTTTAGAGCCCAATTTCAGCCCACTAATTAACATTATTTGGGCCTTTTAATTAGCTAGAAATAAGCCCAATCAAACCTATAAGGTTATAGCATTAATTTTAATGAGTCCCAATGGGTTTTGCACATGCCAAACACATGCAAGTCCAAAGCTTCTCTTAAAATATGATCAACCTTTTTACATATCACTATTATGGGCTTGGGCTTGGATACAACACAAAAACACACCATCTTTAATGACTTCGCTAGAATTCATTCCTTGTTTAAAGAAGCTCAAGATGAGTCCATTAAGCATTTGTTGGTCTTTCTTTGCACGATTCTTCGTCATAGGTCCAATTGACAGCTCCAATGGATCCCTCATGCTTCTACTAGGCTCCTTAACTCCAAGCTCCTTTGTTCCATGCTCTTGTGCTTTTGATATCACATCACCTTCTTGCTGACTGTAGCCCTGAGCTACAAGCCTTGCTTTGTTCCTGACTACGTTTCCTTGTTCGTCCATCTTGTTCCTGAAGACCCATCTTGTTCCGATGGTCTTTTGACTCTTTGGATGAGGCACTAACTCCCATACATCATTTCTTCGAAATTGATCGAGCTCCTCTTGTATTGCATTCATCCAGAATTCATCGTACTCAGCTTCAGCGAAATTCTTCGGTTCTTGTACTGAGACGAAAGCAACATTGCTGAGGTACTTCCTGAGTTGATTCCTCGTCATCAGGGTATTCCCAGCAGAATCAAGGATTGCACTTTCAGAGTGCCCTCTTGGAATCCTTATTTCTTTGGGTAGATTCATGTCTTGTGCTGTTCCTGTTTCAACAATCTCTGCAGAAGTAGATGGGTCAGTAAAAGTAATCTTAAGTTCACTCTTACTCTTGGTCAGCCTTTTCGTGAATGACTCAGTAGCTGGTTCTGAGTCAGCGATGGTTACTGAGTTTGGATCATCTTCGGTCAGCGGCTGGTATCTACCTGCAGGGTCAGTTTCATCGAACTCTATATGTATTGACTCTTCTAAAACTTGAGTTCGCTTATTAAAAACTCTGTATGCTTTGCTGTTTGTTGAGTAGCCCAGAAAGATAGCTTCATCAGCTTTTGAATCAAACTTTGCTAAGCTATCTTTGGTATTTAAAATAAAACATCTACAGCCAAAGGCACGAAAGTATCCAATATTGGGCTTCCGTCCTTTCCAAAGTTCATAGGGGGTTTTCTTGAGTATAGGTCTAACTAGAGCCCTATTAAGAATGTAGCATGCTGTGTTAACAGCCTCTCCCCAAAAATACTTTGGAAGCCTATGCTCATCCAGCATTGTCCTGGCTATTTCAACCAGAGTTCTGTTCTTCCTTTCTACAACCCCATTTTGCTGAGGTGTTCTAGGAGCAGAAAAATTATGGTCAATGCCGCTGGCTTCACAGAATTCAACAAACTTTTGGTTTTTGAATTCTCCACCGTTATCACTACGGATATGAGCTAATTTTAGGTCTTTTTCATTTTCAATTTTCCTAACCAATTTTGAAAATGTCTCAAAGGTCTCATCCTTGCTGGTCAGCAAGATAACCCACGTATACCGAGAGAAATCATCTACAATGACCAAGGAAAATCTTCTTCCACCCAGACTCAGCGGCTGGACTGGACCAAAGAGATCCAAGTGTAGTAATTCTAACGGACGTTTAGTTGAGACAATGTTTTTACTGTGAAAAGATTGTTTGGTTTGTTTTCCAGCTTGGCAAGCGTGGCATAATTGATCTTTTTGAAATTTAAGTTCAGGCAGTCCCTCAACCAATTGCTTTCTTGCTAGTTTGGCCAGGAGGTCCATGCTTACATGACCAAATCTCATGTGCCATAGCCAGGAATTTTCTTCCTTTGTTACTAAGCACACAGTTTTTGAAAACTTTTTCTCTAAGTCTAGCATAAAGACATTATCTATCCGAGGGGCAGTTAAAATTAACTCATTAGTTTTACCCTCGTATATTTTACATCCAGTAGCATCAAATATAACTTTTCTCCCATTGTCACATAGCTGAGCTACGCTGAGTAAGTTATATTTGAGTCCGCTGACTAGGGAGACAGATTCAATAGTAGGATTACCTCCGATGGTTCCTGAGCCTACTATCTTACCGTTCTTGTTGTCTCCAAAACTTACACTCCCTCCTCGTTTATGTTCAAATGTGATGAACTGAGTTTCATCACCCGTCATATGCCTTGAGCATGCGCTGTCAATATACCACATCTTTGACTTCTCGGCACATCTCAGGCTTACCTGCATTGTAACTAGTTACTTTTAGGTACCCAATTCTTTTTGGGTCCTGACTTGTTAGGTGCAACAGGTATAGCATCATATTTTATTTTATGGCGACATACATAGACAGTATGGCCATTCTTTCCACAGAAGTCACAACTGACCTTCTGTTTAGGATTTTTTACTGACTTGTCAGCACCCCAGTGCTGAGCGTGCCAGCACACTTTAGTAGTGTGTCCTAACTTCCCACAAAAGTCACACTGGACTTTTCGCTGGGGATTCCATCTCTGCTGAGTACCTTGGTACTGAGTTCTCAGAGGAATGTTATTTTTCTTAGGAACCTTTAGTTGGTTCTGGATGGTTGTGACGTCCTTCCTCAGTTTCTTTGAAACTGACTGGACTTCAGACACATACTCATGCATGATCTTCATGTTATCATGCAGAGTCGAGTTGTCCTGAAGAAGGTATCTGAGGTCACTCAGTTTGACCTCTTCCACTTCGTCACAGCGCCTGCTGAGTGCTCTAACCTTTTTATTACACTTCTTAACAAGTGTATAGAGATCACTCAGGGCATTAACCATATCGTTTCTGAGCTGGGGAAGAGAAATTACCTCATTTGATTGCTCTTCATCATCTAATGCGATGGATGGGTCAGCATGCTCAGAGACGCATGGCTCAGCAAGTTCGTCAGCCATAAAGCATATCTTCGCTGACTCGGTGGCCTCAGTTTCTGTTGATGAAGATTCATCACTGTCACTCCAAGTAGCCACCATTGCCTTCTTCCCACTCTTCTTGTCTTTCCTCAGCGTGGGGCAGTTTGACTTAATATGGCCAGCTTGATGGCACTCAAAGCATGTAATGGGCTTTGAGCTGTCCTTTCTGTATTTGCTGTCGCTTGAGTCAGCCTTATACTTATCAAACTTTTTGTAAGGCTTTTTAGAATATTTGTCGTTCTTCCTGAACAACATCTTCATCTTTCTTGTGAACATGGCCATCTCCTTATCATCAGTTGAACTCCCGTCAGTGGAGTCAGCCTTCATGACAAGTGACTTCTGCTTCCTGTCATCAGATTTTTCCTTCACCTCAAAGTTTTTCATGGATATCTCATGGGTCAGCAATGAACCGATGAGTTCGTCATATTTGTAGGTGGTTAAATCCTGAGCTTCCTCAACTGCTGTCTTCTTTGCTTGCCAGTCTTTTGGAAGACTCCTGAGTATCTTTTTGACTTGTTCTTCCTCAGTGAAGATTTTCCCAAGTCTCTTGAGCTCATTAATGATGTTGGTGAACCTTGCATTCATGTCTGAAATGCCCTCATTATTATTCATCTCGAACAGCTCGTACAGTCTCATCTGCTGATTCACCTTGGATTCTTTTACTTTGTTTGTTCCCTCGTAGGTGACTTCCAGCTTCTTCCAGATCTCTTGTGCCGACTCACAACCTGAGATTTTATTATATTCTGCAGAATCGAGCGCACAGTGAAGCATATTGATAGCCGAAGCATGGTTTTGAAGCTTCTTAAGATCATCCTCTGTCCATTTGGCCTCAGCTTTTATAACTGTTTGGCCAGCCACAACCTCAACAGGTACAAACGGCCCTTGGACTATAGATAGCCAGGCACTCATGTTTGTAGCCTGAATGAAGTTTTTCATCCTATTCTTCCAGAAGGTATAGTTTGACCCGAAGAATAGGGGAGGCCTAGTAATGGACAGCCCCTCAGGCAGTATTTGAGTTGTTTGGTTTCCAGGGAGAAATCGAGTGCTGTTTTCGCCCATGGTAGGGATCAGCTCAAGGTTGTTAGACCTTTTACAGTGAGCTTTAGAGCTCTGATACCACTTGTTGGTCCCTTATTTAGTTGCAAGTATAGTTCCAAGGGGGGGTTAGGAACTATTTAAACTTTTTCGCAATTTAGGCAGACTTCTTTTACTAAAGAAAAGGTTTGAACAGCGGCGCTGAGTAAACAGCAAGATACTGGCTTAGTCAACAGGTGACTAGGTCAGTTTCTTAGCTTGAGTCAGGAGATAGCACTTATAGTCTATTCCTGAGCTCTTACGTTTTAATGCGCACAACTCAACTTGACCTCTTGACTTGGTCAGTTTTGATTGTTTAAGCAAGCAATATAAATAAGGAGTCAAAGGTTTAGAAATACTTCACTCAGCAGATTTATCCAGGTTCGGCTTCTTCTAAGCCTACGTCCTATCCCCGGAACACGTCCGAGATTTCAAATCCTCTACTGAGCTCTTTAAAGGTAGAGCCTCAAACCTTTTACAATATCAGCAATTGAGTATGACAAGAGTACCTTCCTCTATACTTCTACTCAATCCTAATCTCTCCGCTGAGTACTTAAAACCGAGTACTCAGCCTCTCCTTTCTATCTCTAGAAATGATAAGTGTTTTTGTCCTAATACAAAGATGTGCTAAGACACTTTAGACGATTTACAATCACTCTAGACTTTTACACAGATATGAAAATGTAGTGTAAGAATTTTGCTTTGCTTCTTGCTTGCAGAACTTGTAGAGATTTGGTCAGCGTAATGGCTTGATCAAGTTCTGTGTCTTGTGAAGCTTGTGATGGCACTATTTATAGAGACGTCTGGTCATTCGGTCATTTCGAATTTCGAAATAACCGTTGGAGGGAAACGGCTATGTGTCGTTGTCATCCTGACTTGCACAGAGCTCTCGGCCAATCACAATCGTGTATCTTCTGTCCTCGGTCAGCTCAGCAGATGTCTCCTTTTATGGTAAAGTCAACTGGACAGCATACTGTGTCGTCTGAACTTTGCCAAAAGAGGAAACACTTTGTCTGGAAGTTTTCCTTTGCCAGCTGCTGTCTTGTACGCTTTGTCGAGACTACTCAGCAGCTTCATTGTGAAGTTATTCCTGAAGGTCTTCTAGATCCTTCCGACTGCTGAGTTGTGTTTTTGTTCAAAACGGCAACGTCTTGACATACGCGGGCCGAGTGTACTGAGTTGTTTGACTTGGGCCTTGGCTTCCGTATTGGGCTTGGGCCTTCCAATCCTTATGACTTATAACATTTATACTCAACATTGAACAAATACATTAGTAGAATAAATCAAAGCATTTAAACTTAGTGTGTTTAGAATATGTATTTTAATTTATACTTAAACAATTTTGTCAAATCAAAATTATGTAGAAAGGTGTTTCAACATAATATACCAATGATTCCCTTTGTGGTTGTTTGGTTCAAATGACATAATAAACTAGACTTGTATTTTTAACAATAACTAGTCAAAAACCCGTGCGATGCACGGGGTATGAAACTTTTATATAATTTAGATAAATAAATAAATTGACATATTTACTTTTAAATAATTTTATATCATGATATGAAAAAAATTTATATTATGTATATTTGAAATTAATATATATTTTTTAATGATAATTCAAATTAAATTAATTTTAAAAATAATTGACTACTTTTTTTTATAGAATTTTAACTCAAGATGAATGATTTATTTATTTTTACAAAATTCAATGATTTGTACTTTTTAGGAATTTTAATACATTTTCATATTCAAATATTCTGTGAAACAATAATAATAAAATAGCAGATTAATTAAGAAATATATTAGAATATAATAAAAAATCAAAAATTGAATTAAACTATAATTAAAATTAAATATTATATTTACGATACAAAAGAATTACAATATAGGTTAAACAAAAATTGAATTAAACTACAATTAAAATTAAATATTATATCTACGATACAAAAGAATTGCAATCTATGTTAAAATGGAAGCAACATCAATATATTATTCTATAAACTATTACAATCAATACTTTTCTAATGTTGCATATGAATAAACTTTATCAATTCAATATGTTACATATAAAAAAATAAAATTCGTAAGAATTAGTCACAAATTCATCTTGATTATAATTATTTTGGTTGATGGAATTTCATGATCACCAAGTATTCAAATTCAATTATTCATTCTGCTACAACAACCCAATATTTCTAATTGAGTCAGTTTAAGATGATGATTTCTCCTATTTTCATCTCATAATATCTCATCAAGACATTCGATCAATTTGTTCTTCATTCTTTCACTATATAGAATATCAGCCATACTCGCAGATATCACTTATTTGACTTCATTAATATTTTCTAATAATTATATATTCTTGAATTTTGTAAGTAAGAAAAACAAACAAAAGAATTGAAAAAAAAATGAAGGGACGAAAAAGATAATTAGGAGAGAACCATCTTCCTCTCGGAGTTTTTTTTTTTTTGAAAATAAGAGAGAATGTCGAGACATAAGCGTATAAAGAGAAGAGTGAAAATATTTTTTGCCCATTAATTAAATATTTTATTTTTTCTTAATGAAGCATTAAGTCCATAAATTAATTTTAGTTAAATATAATTAAATCGCAATTGTAACCACTCAGTACAAAAAAAAATGTTTTATAATTAATATGTGAAATTAATTATATTAATTAGAATCATCATGCTCAACATTTGAGAATTTGAAGAGATTCAAATAATAATATTTTCTTAATTAATATTTTTCAATAATTTGTCCTATGATCATATTTCATTTTCATCTGTTAAAAACTCTTGAAATACTAACAATTTTGTACGAACCATAATATAATAGTTAAAAATTATATAAGCCAATGTTGCAAAACTAATTATCTCAATATACATAATTAATGTACATTTTTAGGATTTTGAGCATCAAAATTTATTTTTATTTACCTTGATTTTGAATTTGTATCTAGCATAATCCATATTCTTCAAGAATAAACATCTTATCAAGCGTATTAGACGCTTACAATCTCTTTGTCTAGAAAATTGGGAAAAAATAATTTCTTGATGATAATAATAATAATATAACATAATTTATATTGAAATAAACTTCATTGTAAGTATAATATTCCAATATCTTTTTAATATTTTATTTAATATGTCTCAAACTTCAATGAACAACTATCGTGCGAAACTTTATATCTATTTGTACCAAAATGCATAAAAATAAAAAATACAATCCATATCAATTAGCTAAACTCAAACTAAAAAAATGAGTGGATTTCAACATGTTCCGAATAAGAAAAATTAATCTAACTTCAATTAAAACTAAAAATTGAGTTCATATAAAGTCGAAAATCTAAATTTTAGTTAAGAGTTAGCAATCGAAACAATAACACCTAAGAACATATACTAAAAAAGAATGCAAATTTACAAAATCTTTATTTTAGTCATTTTGAAAAAAAAGACAAATAAAAAAGAAAACATGGATAAGGTAGCGAGAGGTATGGAACCCAGGTAACGACATAAATGAAATTTTATCTCTGAAAAATGAAACTATAACAACTATTGTTTAATAAAAAGAAAACAACAACACAATTGAGAACAAAAATAACTACAACATATAAAAAATCGAATAATTACCTTGAGAAACATAAGAATTTCTTGTAATTTTTGACACTTTTGTGTTTTCCGGTTTTAGTTGTTCATGCATCTTCTATTTCTGTCGGATTTCTTCAATTGAAGCTATCAGTTTGGAAAAAAAGACAAATAAAAAAGAAAACATGGATAAGCTAGCGAGAGGTATAGAACCTGTGTAACAACAGAAATGAATCTGAAAGATGAAACTATAACAACTATTGTTTAATAAAAATAAAAGAACAACATAATTGAGAACAAAATAACTACAACATATGAAAAAAATCGAATACTTACCTTCAGAAATATAATACTATCTATCGTGATCAATGAATATAATGGTGGAATATTATCTATCATGCTTTATACAGAAGTTTATTTGTGACTTTTGGATTTCCTTTGCTTTGTGTTTTTTCATCTTCCCGTAACTCTTGCTTTCTTTTATTATTTTAATTAATAGGCTAGTAATTATTTAATATATTATAAATATAATTTTTTTATTTTTAATTAATTAATATTTTTAATCTGATTTTTTACTACGTTGACAACTCATCAAAAAGACCTCTAAAACACTTCTTCTCATTTCTCTCTGTTGAATTTTTGACACTTTTGTGTTTTCCGATTTTAGTTGTTCATGCATCTTCTATTTCTGTCGGATTTCTTCAATTGAAGCTATCAGTTTGGAAAAAAAAGACAAATAAAAAAGAAAACATGGATAAGATAGCGAGGGGTATAGAACCTGGGTAACAACAGAAATAAATCCGAAAGATGAAACTATAACAACTATTGTTTAATAAAAATAAAACAACTACATAATCGAGAACAAAATAACTACATCATATGAAAAAAATTGAATATGTACCTTCAGAAATATAATACTATCTATCGTGACTAATGAATATAATGGTGGAATACTATCTATCATGCTTTATATAGAAGTTTATTTGTGACTTTTAGATTTCCTTTGCTTTGTGTTTTTTCATCTTCCCGTAACTCTTGCTTTCTTTTATTATTTTAATTAATAGGCTAGTAATTATTTAATATATTATAAATATAAATTTGTTATTTTTAATTAATTAATATTTTTAATCTGCGTTTTCCTACGTTGACAACTCATCAAAAAAACCTCTAAAACACTTCTTCTCATTTCTCTCTGCTTCCGTAATTATATATAGTATAGATTTCTATACATACATGTGTCTATATTAATAAATTAATCACATGTAAATATAAGAATGAAAATCAATTTATGCAACTATTAAAATCAAAAGACGATGAAACTGAAGAAACAGAAATAAAATAAATCAAAAAAATGTATAAATATTTTATTTAAAAAAATAATTATTTTAAAATAATTAAAAATAAATACCAAAATCGAATAACATGATAAAAGAAAAATATTTGTCAAAATGATTTTTCAGGATAAAAAAATAAAAAATATAAGTATAAGGATCAAAAGTGATATTAGTCTAGGGATAAAAAAAATATAAATAAATAAATATAAGAATCAAAATAAAAATAAAAAAAGTAAAAATTAGTCAAAAATATCTTTTGAGAATAAATAAATAATATATAAGTATAAGTATCAAAAGTGAAATTAATCCAAGGACTAAAAATGTAAAAATAAATAAATATATGAACCAAAATTAAAATTAAAAACAAAATAGAGACTAAAATGAAATTTTATAAGGAGAGTAGATGTTTAATGTTTAAAAAAGTGTATCAATTTAGGTCTCGATAACGGATTGGACACGTCATTCCTATTACTCCGTTAAGTTCTGATTTCTCCCTCCACGTACAATAGACAGAACTTAACGGAGTAATATCAATGAGTGTCTCGTTCCGTTATCGAGGCCTAAATTGGTACTATTTTTTAAACATTAAGCCTATATTGATGTTATTTTGTACGTTGAGCCTAAATTGATACTTCCTCAAAAACCATAAGCTTATTTTAGTACTTTATCCCTTCTCTAAAAATAAGAGAAGCTTGGTATTCTCTCATTGTTACACTGGATGGAATTGTTGAAACACCTTTCCACATGATTTTGATTTGATAAAATTATTTAAGATAATCCCATGATTAAGACAATTAAATTTAAGTGCTTTGATTTAATTGTACTAATATGTTTGTTCAATGTTGAGTAAGTTTACTAGCGAGAACAGGAACTAAGTGTTCAATAAAAAGAAAGACAGATTGAAGTCAGCATGAGAAAAGACACACATCAGAAGCTGAGTAAAATGTAACTCAGCCTTGTTAAAAGAAAAGTCTTCTTCAGAATAACGCTTGAAGGCGAAGCCGACCGAAGAAGCTGAGTAGAACGTAACTCAGCCCCGTCAAAAGAAATCTTAAAGGCAAAGCCGAACGATCGGGCTGAGTATTCATCAGGACAGCGCCAATGATCTGTTGACTAAAAGACAAATCCCGACACAGGTCTGCACCAATTCAGAAGTCTCAGAAATCCGCTTAGAGACCTTTTCGAGATGCATGGATCAACTGGCATTTGGCAAGAAGACAAAACTGGCGCTAGAAGACGAACCTGGCGAAAGAAGATGAAACTGGCAAGCCTGACGCCTATTAAAATCAGACGACAAGATTGGCATGCAGCTCTGAAAGCTGACCAAGTGATGACAAAGATGACCGTTCTACAAACAACGGCTATTTGGAATTCAAATCATTGAAGACCATAAATCATTATAAATAGACAAGTTCATCATTTGGAACGTACAACACATACAAGCAACAAAAGACAGAAAAGCAAATCTTCACAAGAGTGAAAATCCAAAATAGAAGCTGTCTCAAAAGAAAGTAAGTTCTTACACTCAATTCCAATCTTTGTGTAAAAGTCTATAATGAATTTGTATTCATCTAATGTGTTCTTCATTTAGTGAGAACAATCATGTATCAATTGTAAAGGTTAGAAGAGTGAAGCTGAGTACTCGGTTTTAGTACTCAGCGGTAGAGAAAATCTGAGTGTTCGGTTATAGCGCTCAGTAGGATTGAGTAGACGAATAGAGGACGGTACTCTTGCATACTCAATTGCTTTGTAAACGGTTTATGCTCTACCTTTAAAGAGCTTAGTAGTGGATTGAAAAATCCCGGAGGGATTCTGGGGACTGGACGTAGGCGGTGAGGCCGAACCAGGATAAGACTGCTGAGTAATCTCTAACCCTTTCTCTTGATATATATATGTGTGTGTTGCTTGCTTGAATTACTCAGTATATAATTTCTATAAGCCGACGCTGAGTAATCAGAGTGCTGAGTTGGAAGCTGACCTAAAGTGTCACTATGCCATTTTCCCTTTCACATGACACAAGATACATGACAGACATTTGTTTTCGTGTCGTCTGAATATTTTTCGTGACAGTATTTTAACTATATGTCATCTGAAAGAGAAATAAAAAATGCGCTCGATTTTTAGATGACATTACGATTACATAATCCTGTCATCCAAAGAAAACGCGCGTTTTCGTTAAATTTCACTTACTCAACAGATGACACTTATAATAAATGAATGTCATTGTTTGCCGAAAACAAAAAAGCGGCAAATGAAATTTCACTTACGCGGTCAATCCCCAAATTTTAGGTGCTCTTGTTTGACTGAAATTTTCAGCTGATATATAAACCCTCTCTCTAATCCCAAACCCCATTTTAGGTTACGCAAGAGCTTCATCCCTCTCATCCCTCTTTATCGCCATGGCTGATTTGGACATGCAATCACTGGGTGAGCTATAAACACGGTACTGGTAAGTATCTATTGATTGGCATTGGTCCTTACTCTCTCTTTTCCTCATCCGATTTACTTTTGTGTATATCGATTTCAGCAGCTGGAATAAGGATCTATTGATTTTCAAAGCTATGATTTAAAGGGTTAGATCTCTCGCTTAGATACTGATTTTATTGTATTCATTGTTAGATTCACCGATGAAATTCTTGGGTCATTATCTTTTTTAACCTGGGGTAATACATTGCCGGTTGCTGAAGATGTTCTGATTTCTTTTTATTTGAACATAATATTTGCAGGGATAGTAAGAATGCTACATGCGAAGGCTGACTGAAGAGATTGTCAATCGGTTCATGCCTTTAGCATATGGGGAGATTTCTTTAACTTACTGAATATATATTAATGTTAAGTTGGTTTGAACTGATTGGTCATGCCTTTAGAAGTGCTTGTGTATGTTTGATGTACTGTTTTGGAACCTAGAACTCATTGATTTAGGAAACTAGCCTGATTTAGTATATATATTGTTTGATGTACTGTTTTGGAACCTAAGACTCATAGAGTTCATGTATGAATGATCATTAAGCATGTGTCTGATTAGGCATACTCTAAAGCTTTGAATGTTCTTTGATATTGGCACTACTCTTACATCTATGAGTTATACTGCTAGAAGTGATTGAGTATGTGTATGTGTATGAAACATGTTTATGTATGATGTTCTGTTGATGTTTATGTTTGAGGTTCTATATGAGTATGTGTACGATTGTTCATTTGGGCATGTAGCTTATTAATCATGCATTAAGTATTTGAGGAACATTGTAAAAGGGTCATTGAGCATGTGGCTGATTAGGCATACTCTAAAGCTTTGAATGTTCTTTGAGATTGGCACTACTCTTACACCTATGAGTTATACTGCTAGAAGTGATTAAGTATGTGTATATGTATGAAACATGTTTATGTATGATGTTCTGTTGATGTTTATGTTTGAGGTTCTGTATGAGTATGTGTACGATTGTTCATTTGGGCATGTAGCTTATTAATCATGCATCAATTATTAGAGGAACATTGTAAAAGGGTCATTGAGCATGTGGCTGATTAGACATACTCTAAAGCTTTGAATGTTCATTGTGATTGGCACTACTCTTACACCTATGAGTTATACTGCTAGAAGTGATTGAGTATGTGTATGTGTATGAAACATGTTTATGTATGATGTTCTGTTGATGTTTATGTTTGAGGTTCTGTATGAGTATGTAGCTTATTAATCATGCATCAAGTATTAGAGGAACATTGTAAAAGGGTCATTGAGCATGTATGAAGCATGTATTAAAAGGTAAATTTAGGCTAATTGATATCACCATTCTCTTTTTTATTTGAACATGACCTATGATGATAAGTAAGGAATAAGTTGTATGCTTGTTATAGCATGTTCACTTGAATAAGTTGTCTACTTGTTATAGCATGTTAGGCATACTCCTAAATCTCCATTACTATGTATCATGTCACTTGGCTTGTTATGCTTATGGAAAAGTGTTTAACATGGTGATGAAGTTGTATGATTCTAACAACACAAGTTTATGGCTAAGCTTGTGGTGACAGTATCATACACTTCATCACCATGCTAACTTCATCATGAACTGTACAATCCAAGTGGCAGGTACGTAGTGGTGGCTTTATGATGCTATGAGAACAAGTTTTATATATGCACGAATAAGTTGTCTATTTGTTATAACATGTTAGACATACTCTTAAAGCTGAAAATGTTATGAAACCATTCAGGATGGTGATGAGATAAGTTTACAATATACCTTCCAATTGGCTTGTTATCTGATTGAAACCATTCAGGATGTTGATGGGTTTTCGATGCTATCAGCATAAGTTATGAACTTGATATTATGTTTAGGAAGGTAGCTGATCATGCATACTCTTAAAGCTGAAAATGATGAACTTGCCTGATTCTTTTCTATTTTAACATGAGTTATGCTGATGAGACATATGTTGGCTTGTTTTATGCTCTGTTTATGAAGTAAATGATTCAAGAATAGACATATGTTTCATATCAATTTAGCATGTTATGTGTTAGGAAGTAGAACTGATTCAATTTAATAGACATAAACGAATAAGTTGACTACTTTGTTATAGCATGTTATCATGCACTTGAATATACATATATATGTCTACTTGAATAAGTTGTCTACTTTGTATTGCCTATCAAAAAAGGATAGCGTGCAAGGGGGGCATTATGATGTGATGTGCGAATAGCGTACAAGGGGGGGGTGATGCGTGATTAGAAAGGAGATTTTGATGCTAAAGAAACACTGGAGCTGGATGGATGGAGTGGAGTACTGGAGGGGTATGGAGCCAACATTGAAGATCAGATTGATTACCAAGTACATTTGTAATCAGTAATCATTCTGTTCTTCAAGATTGGCTCTATGCCCATCCAGTAGTCCACACCATCCAGCTCCAGTGTTTCTTAAGCATCAAAATCTCCTTGCTTCAAGAATGTGCAAATGGTAAACAAGGATATCGGGATGATGGGGAACCATCAGAGTTAAATGGCGTCTAATACTAGAGGGGCATGGAGCCAACATTAAAGATCAGATTGATTACCAAGTACATTTGTAATCAGTAATCATTCTGTTCTTCAAGATTGGCTCTATGCCCATCCAGTAGTCGACACCATCTAACTCAATGGTTGCCCAGCATCCAAATTTCCTTGCTATTCACACATCACGCCCCCCCCCCCCCCCCCCTTGTACGTTATTCGCACGTCACATCATAATTCCCCCCTTGCTTACTATTTGCACATCATATATCCATTGCATGCTCTTCAGTCCATCTCCTGGCAGTTGCTACATATCCTGCCCTATTGCTGATGTATCGTTCAGCAATTCGCTCTCGGCCAGGAAATGGCCCCTCAATGAAGGGCTCTACCAGCAGTCCATAAATATTCCACAGCAGCTATAAAATGCATAGATAAATTAAATTAGACCCCAAACATGAGTAGATAAACTAGACCCCAAACATTGAATAGATAAATTTACGGGTAAAAAATACATAGATTTACATCTTACCGTGGCAATACTATGGGCAGGGTGATCAAGTAGCTGGGGCATAGAAACATGCCCCAAGGGACCGATATTAGGATGGTAAATTTTGGTCCTGAATATTACCTGCGAACAATAGTAATATCATGAGTGTATTTACAAAGATATGAACTGATTTATGTGTGTTAACAAGTTTATGCATGTTCTTACAACTGGAGGTGTGGAGGGGAAATCGATAGGGAAGTCCATTTGGACTATGAATACACCTCCTTCATAAGGGGTGTTTGGAGGGCCATTCATCACGGCAGTCCATTGCTGCCGGCCAGGACCATATATATTGACAAGCCACCTAGGTGCCTCATATCGGAGTTGTTCAATCTGAAACTCAACATTACGATAGAGGTTCCTTCTATTCCTGCTCGACATAACAATCTTTAAGTATAGTGTTACGTTGCCCTGGGTGACTATTGAGAATTGGTAAACGCTTCCTATTTATAATGTGGGTGGGTAAGTGAAGGGTCTCAGAATGGAGAAAGGGTAAATTGAGATTAATTAGGTCTATCTGTATACGGTGTGTAATTAATGAGCATCATTAATTGGTTTTGCAGATACCAAGACTTTGGGGATTCTAGGAGATGATGACTTAGATATGGTTCAGTTCAAGTTGGATTTGGCTTTCCAATCAACACCACCACGCCTCTGACTATATATACAGATTTGGAGATGTACATTAATTGCTTATATTTTTTTGTCATCAGACATTCATTCAGTTATTTTGTGTAGTTCAAATGTAACCAGATTATGAGCATTAGTCTCCAGTAAAATTAAAATCATTGATATACAGAAATTCTTGTTCATTTGATAATTATTGTTCATTTCCAGAATCATTCGAAGAAGAAGGCAAGGAGTGACATTTACGTTTAAAAAAATATCATCTAAACGACAATAAAAAGACATTAAATTAAAAGAATCTGTCATTTAAAACAAATCTCTTGACATGATTGATTAAGACCTATGCCATCTGATATAAGTTACTACGACATAAATTATTATAAAAATTGTCACCGCGAATACCAATATGCCAATTTCCCATATAACGACTTGACATTTTTAATTATTAGTATGTCATATGATGACATTAAAAGTGACGTTAATAAATAAAAAGATGCATCGTAACAATGTTCATATGACAGTACGAGACTAGGCTGATGTCATATATAGTATCTTCAAATAACAGAACCTAACCGTCGTCTGAAGGTGCAATAAACGGCAGCGAGCCCTGTGACAAATTTATATCTCACGGGACGACAGTTTTTAACCGTCGTCTGAAGGGGGTTTTGGCGTAGTGTGTTATCTCCCAACTCACAAGTGAAACAGCTCTAGTCAGTGTCTGATTAAAGCTGTCTCACACTTCACTCAGCCTTGCTGACCTAAAGCTGAATCAAACATTTAATTAAGTCAGCATTGTTGATCAAAAAAGTTATATTAGTTCCTAACCCCCCCTTGGAACTAATTATGTTAAGTTACACGGGACCAACAAGTGGTATCAGAGCTCAGTAGCTCACTATTCAAGATAAAACTAACTTGAGCTGATCCCTGTAAATGGCTGAGAACAGCACTCGTTTCCTTCCAGGAAATCAAGCAATACAGATACTCCCTGAGGGATTATTGATAGGGGTATTTTACCCCTATCTTTTAGCGTGATTTACGGGATGATTTTGGATAAAATAAATAAGTTTAATTGCAAAAATAAAGTGTTTTTGATAAATAAAGAAATAAAAATAAATCTCGTACTTTTAGTTTATTTCCCTCATTTTTGATTAGTTTAGGAAATAAAAACGTCAAGCTAACTCGGCTCTCAAGTTTTGTATTTCAGGTACGGGAAAGGAGCAAAAACCCACTCCATACGCGGGGCGTATAAGCCTCTACGCGGGGCGTGAAACATGGTGTCGGTAATGATTGCCTTATCCGCAGACGCCATGTGGAACTGACTCAGCATACGCGGGGCGTATGACACATGTCGGCAATAATTGGCCTAATCCTGAAAGTCAGACTACATTGTCTCCCGGAGTCAACTCTCCATACGCGGGGCGTATCACTATATACGCGGGGCGTAAAAGGCAGTTCTTTAACGTAAAAAGATCAGAGACTCATTTACGCGGGGCGTACTTTAGCTACGCACGGCGTAAATGCTCCAATTCTAGCAATAAAACTTCAGAGACTCAAACACGCGGGGCGTACTTCGGCTACGCAGAGCGTGTATGAGACAATTAGACACGGAATTGGTCGACATGCAGGAGATTTCTGATGGAATGGGCACTTACGCGGGGCATAAACCACCTTACGCGGGGCGTATCATGGGATTTCTGCACAAAATAATGTTGCTCCATGCTTGTGCTTTGTGAAATTACAAACTTGCCCTTGCTTGATGTCTATAAATAGATAGTTCTTAAACTTCATTTGACACCAATTGCATACTAGAGAGCTATACTATACTCTTTTCTTGTAATTTAGATTCAGATTTTGTAGTAAACTCTCCCCCTCGAGAGCTTGTTCGGTTGTTCCGGCGTTTCATCGAAGTTCCGCTCCATCATTCGTCACCAAGCTCCAGAGTTCCACCTCCACGACCTAGGAGACAGCTTTGAGTCCGGTTAGCTAGTTCCAAGGGCGGATTCTCCCTTTTTACTTGCTAATTAGCTTGTACTCTTCCTATGTACTAGGCTTGGTTGTATTTCATCTAATCACTTTCCATATTTATAATTTATGATTTATAATCTCTATCTCCCTTTATGTGTTAATGTTTATTGCTTGTTTTGATATTGATAATTGATTCTTGTGTAGGAGAATGCGATTACCGCCGCCATTCGGGCTATCTTTAGGGAGTTATATAGGTGTTGCCTTACCGGAAGTGACAAACCGGAAACCGTAGGAATTGACAAGCCACGGAACTTACGGGCCCTAGTTTCTGTTGGAAATAGGGCTAAGGTATAGCAGCGGAAATATAAAAATTTTAGCCTACTTCCTTTTAACCATAGGATCCGTTAATCGTTATTTCATATAAAGAGGGATAAGAAGATATACCTTTCGATGATCAATCTACCGTTGCAAACGAAGTGCCCACAACTTCAAAGGAGATGTAAACTGTTTACCAATCTGCCCCTATTCGAAACAGACCTTCCAGACCTCCGAACAACAATCCCTTCGGTGGAAACGTAGAAGAATATGTCTAGAAGCTACTGTCCAAAAATCGCGACGATCCGACGGTTCAATCTCCGGGAATCCTCGAAATAGTGAACTGACCTGATGTAGGCGAAGAAAAACGAATTTCTCCCTTTTGATTGTTTTTCTTCTTTCGTGAACACGGTGAGGTTAAATTAGAATCAACCCTTATGAGATGTAACCAAAATAGATTACCTCTAATTAACCAACACAAGATCAAGGAGAAAGAGGGATGAATTAGATTAATCAATCGATGGAATGCCGAATGAATTCTTGTCCACGAACTTGGGGATGGGAATTCTTTCTTTCTCTCTCCAGAAGCAATTTCGAAAATCACTTGTAGGGGGGGGGAGGAATTAGTGTGTCGAAATTCATTAGGGTAGGGGCATATATATTAGGTTGTATCTAAACCTAGTTAGATAGGAATAGGTCACTTAATAGGAATCCAATTCAGAATAGGATTTCTAATTATTATCTTACTATATGTCTAATATAATTAGGATAATAATAAGTAACCTAGTTAGATAATAATAGGAGCATATTAATCTAATTAAAACTCCTACTTTAATTATCTCTTAATTAATTTAATTCATAATCCTAATCAAATTAGGATTAGTGGAATAAATTAATTCCTTCCCTAATCATATATATAAATTTCGACCCCCCTATCCATGTGGGCCTTACTGGGCTCAATTGGGCTTCCATCTCTCTTTTGTTTCCAAGTCTTATGTGTGATCCATTAGGTCCTTACTACTTCTGGCCGTATGCAACTATTAAATTAATTTCTTCAAGAATTATATTTAATCCTTGCATAACGGAATGATGAACAGAGCATGTTATCGGCATATCCGTAATCATTCCCCCAGAGTCCGTTAAGAAGGCAGGTTGATTCTACCGTTAACCCTTCCGTATTAGTTACGGTATAATACGATCCTTTATCAACTACATCCTTGAACTGAATCTTATGACTATGGGTAATGTCAAGTCACATATAGCGAGACGTTCATTTTACTTGTTATTGGCCGAGTCAACTCAAAAGATAGGTTAAGTGAAATCCGAATTTCTACTCTTAAGCTATCACCTTGCAAGGGTTTAGAGTCGAGTCTTCCACAAGCGATCCTTGGATGTATCTCCCATTCATCGGGAGTGATAAATGCTCAATCCAATGTATAACTACCCTGACATTACCTCCTGTGACACCCAACCTTTGCAGTTCACACCCCAGAGTCATCTCTGTTAAGGATCGTGGGACCACGCGATCAAAGTCTCACATTCAGTAATTCAGGATGACCAATTAACATTCCTTTGAGTCTGAGGATTAGTTATACCTATTAATACCAATGAGATGAACAGGTGACAAGGATGAATCTACCCATCCTGTTATCTCAAGTCGGATCCCCAATCCTAATGAACAACGTTTCACCGGATCTATGTAACTGTCCAGATATCTATATATGTGAAGCTTGTGAGATCAGCTTTCTGTCGGACAGAAGACATTGTTACATACAAGTCTCAACTGTGATATATCAATCCTAAATATATCACTTGACTTGGGGTGGTTTTAAGTTTATTAGTTTATTATAAAGTTTTGTCTCACTTCATGCTTGTATGAACACTTTATAATCACTTTAAACAAACTTACGGATTTCCTTTTATTAGACTTTATTTAGTGCTTAAAAGGGATTGCCTTTATATAGTTATAAAACATATATCTCATTAAAACAAATGATATAAAGAACAATTCATTTACAATAAGTTTGTATCCTGCAACAATTGACTATAGGACACAAAACCCCAACATACTCCCACTTGGACTAAAGCCAATTGTTTCTAAAACTTATCCCAGTAGAAGTTAAATGACGATCATGTACTTTCTGGGTTAAAGGCTTTGTTAACGGATCTGCAACGTTGTCCTCTGTAGGTACTCTTTCTATTCTCACATCTCCTCTAGCCACAATCTCTCTAATGATGTGGTATCGCTTTAGGTAGTGTTTGGATGCATTATGAGACCGTGGTTCCTTTGCTTGCGCAATGGCTCCATTGTTATCACAGTACAGAGTAATGGGATTGACAATGTCAGGCACCACTCCTAGTTCTGTAATGAACTTTCTAATCCAAACCGCTTCCTTTGTCGCTTCCGCAGCAGCGATGTACTCTGACTCGGTCGTAGAGAAAGCCACGCTTCCCTGCTTGGAACTCTTCCAACTGACCGCGCCCCCATTCAAGATAAACAGGTATCCTGATTGGGATTTAAAATCATTCTCATCTGTGAGATGACTAGCGTTTGAAAATCCTTCAATTTTCAGATCTCCTTCTCCGTACACTAGGAACATATCTTTAGTCCTTCTCAAGTACTTAAGAATGTTCTTGACGGCAATCCAATGCTCGTCTCCCGGATTCCCTTGGTAACGACTCGTTACTGATAACGCGAACGCTACGTCAGGTCTAGTGCATAGCATAGCATACATAATCGAACCGATCGCGCTGGCATACGGGACTACAGCCATGTGTCGTTTGTCATCATCAGTTTTAGGACATTGATGATTGTTTAACTTCACTCCATGCACCATGGGTAAGTTACCTCGTTTCGATTCAAGCATGCTAAACCGATTTAGCACCTTTTCAATGTATGTAGCCTGTGAAAGACCAAGCAGTCTACGCGATCTATCTCTATAGATCTTTATACCAAGTATATAGGCTGCTTCACCAAGGTCTTTCATTGAGAAGTTACCAGATAACCAAACTTTTACCGATTGTAATAGAGCAATGTCATTTCCCATTAATAGTATATCATCCACATATAGTATGAGAAATGCTATAGAGCTCCCACTTGCTTTCTTGTAAATGCAAGCTTCCTCGCAATTTTGTTCGAAACCAAATTGTTTTATGGTTTCGTCAAAACGCTTATTCCAGCTTCTAGATGCTTGCTTGAGTCCATAAATGGATCTCTGAAGTTTGCAAACTTTATTTGCATCCTTTGATATGAAACCTTCAGGTTGCATCATGTATACATCCTCAAGCAGGTTTCCGTTTAGGAAAGCTGTTTTCACATCCATTTGTCAAATCTCATAATCAAAATGAGCGGCAATTGCAAGCATGATTCTGATTGATTTGGACATAGCAACGGGAGAGAAGGTTTCGTCATAATCAACGCCTTGTTTTTGACGATATCCTTTCGCTACCAACCTAGCTTTGTAGGTGCTAACCTTTCCATCCATGTCAGTCTTCCTTTTGAAGATCCACCTGCACCCAATGGGTTTTATCCCCTCGGGTGGATCAACCAAAGTCCACACTTGGTTAGTATACATGGAATCCATTTCAGAATCCATGGCCTCAAGCCATGCTTTAGAATCTGGACTAGTAAGAGCCTCTTCGTAGTTTTCGGGTTCGTCGTCTAACACGGGAACCTCGTCATCATCTCCCACTAGAAAACCATATCTAACTGGGAGTTCACGAACTCTTCGTGATCTACGAATAGGTGCCACTGGAGTCTCATCTAATGGGACTTCTTCGGGTACTTCTATCGCTTCTGTTGTTTCAGCCGGCGTCTCTTCCTCTTGAACTTCGTCGAGTTCAATCACGCTTCCCTTTTGTGTTTCTTCGAGAAACTCTTTCTCTAAGAAGGTTGCGTATCTGGATACTATTACTTTCTGATCATCTGGATGATAGAAGTAATACCCTACGGTCTCTTTGGGATATCCAATGAAGAAACATTTATCAGATTTAGAATTTAATTTGTCGGACGCAATGCGTTTGACATATGCCGAACAACCCCATACTCTCATAAATGAGAACACAGGTTTCCTACCAACGAACAATTCATACGGTGTGGAACTAGCGGATTTAGTTGGTACTCGATTTAGGGTGAAGAGGGCAGTTTCTAAGGCATAGCCCCAGAACATCTTTGGAAGTAAGGCCATGCTCATCATGGACCGTACCATATCTAATAGGGTACGGTTTCTCCTCTCGGATACACCATTGTGTTGTGGTGTATAGGGAGGTGTCCATTGCGAGCATATCCCACATTAAGTTAGATAATTCAGAAAATTATCAGAAAGATATTCGCCACCTCGATCGGATCGAAGCGTCTTTATTTTCTTTCCTAATTGATTTTCTACTTCATTCTTGAAGCATTTGAACTTGTCAAAAGCTTCTGACTTGTGCTTCATCAAGTAGACATAACCATATCGAGTATGGTCATCTATGAAGCTAATGAAGTATCTGAATCCTCCTCTTGCTTGGACTGACATAGGGCCACATACATCTGAATGAATGAGTCCTAGAGTGTCTGATACACGCTCACCTTTATTGCTAAAGGGTGTCTTTGTCATTTTACCTTTTAAACATGATTCGCATGTTTCCAATGATTCAGAATCGATTGGATCTATAAGCCCATCTGAATGTAGCTTTTAGTATGCGTCTCTTGTTTATATGACAATCCCACAAGCAAGTTGAATTATCTAGCTTATGTATTTTGGTATCAATTGCGAAAACAGAAATCTAACACATAAATCCCATTTTGTGATATTCCTGAAAAATAGAAAATCCCATCTCTATAAAAATCGCAATGTTTGTTCTTTATCGAAATATAGAACATACCAGATGTTTGGAGTACCGGTTTTTCCCTTCTGGAGGGTAGCTCGGTACAAAGAACAATTTCTCTTCCAATGCCCCATGTCACCACAATAGTGGTACTTTCTTTTAGGCTTCTTCACTTCCTTTCCCTTGGACACATCTTTCTTACCTTTCTTGGGATGTTTAGGATTGGGAAAATTCCCTTTCCTTTTCTATGATCCCTCTATGACAATAGCCGGTATTGCCTTGTCTTTCTGAATATTGGGCTCAACTTACTTGAGCATATTTGCAAGCTCTTCAAGAGAGGTTTGCAAGTCATTCATCTGATAGTTCATGATGAACTATGAATAACTCTTTGGGAGGGATTGAAGAATTAAGTCTACACTTAGTTCGTTATCCATCGCGAATCCAATACTAGAAAGTTTGGTAATATAGCCAATCATCTTGACACAAGGTGTCATGACAGATGTGCCCTCTTGCATCCTGCAACGATATAACAATTTTGATATCTCGTAGCGTTCGCACCTGGTTTGTTTCCCAAACAATTCCTTTAGGTGCATGATGATGGAATAGGCATAGTTGCCTTTGTAATTCCGATGTCATCGATGCAAGTATGATGCATCCGGCATGATCGTCATCAGCCTTGTGCTTCTGGTAAGCATCGATTTCCTCGATGGGAGCATCATCCTCAGGGATAGGGGGTATCGATGTATCAAATACATACCATATTTTATCGAACTTCAAAACAATTTTGAGGTAACGAAACCAGTCGGTGAAGTTTGAACTATTCAACTTGTTATCGGTAAATGTATTTTGCAGATTGGTGTTAGTCATGATTTTAAGAGTGTTTCATTAAACTGAGAGTGAGAAAGAGTAAACGTATGTTATTCATTTGCTTTAAAGTATAACAATCTAAAATTATAGGCCTTTTAATTTATTTCAGATTGCTCCCACTATTTTGCCAAATTAATAACCCTCCATATTAATTCGAAGAATTTCACAAATCCTTTAGTGAGCTAGGATCCTAACTCCTGAGATTTCGCCTTAACTTTAGCCAACAAACTAGTCTCATTCATTAGGTAGATTCATTCAATCAATCACATCTCGAATGTGACTCCTAGGTTATTGGGTTACTAACCACATTAGTAACTAATATGTCATTCATATTAATCCCAACCATTTTGCCCATTATTGTATGAACAACATGACTTTTGCCAACCAATTGTCATACTCTAATTTAAGTATTACCCCATATTCATGAAAGAACTATTTTCGATAATCCAGGTGTTACCATAAGACCCCGAGCTTGACTTTTGCCAACAACCCAAAGGCCCCCAGTACTGCCGGCTGCATTATAATATTAGGGAGGGGCAACCGATTTTAATAACTTATTTATTTACTTAACTTTTTAATGAGGGATTTTTATTTAAGTCTCATAATCTAACTTAGTCTTGATTTGCTTTAGCATACATCAGACATACATTCACACATACATTGGTGTTATGGACATATCATCTAAATTATTCCGTCGAGCCAGAGACGGAATAAAAGGGCAAACCTAAAGAAATACTAACTATTACATATTTCTCTTTAGGTCCTCCGTCTTCTCCATGTCGCCTTGAAATTACATATTAATTTCTATACTACTAAAAGAAAACTTCAATTGAATTGAAGGGAATCAAATGAGAGGAGAAATTACAATAGATAGTAGAAAGGCAGGACGCGCAGGCCCTATTTCAAAAATACCAAAAGACTAAAAGAGGGTCCAAATATGTCCATAACTCCAAACATGCAAAGACTCAATTAAATAAATTTAATTGGTTGATTACATAACTGTCTTATGTAATATTTAGGTTAATCACATTAACTTATCAAATTAACTTTCATCCAATTTTACTTCTAATCGTTTTATATCTTTATATTAATTCTTAGATTAATATAACCATATAAAACGTTGATTATGCATGTCCCAATTATTTTGATTTCAATTCATTTAACGCTTTGATTTACAACTTGGTAAAAACAAACTTTTAAACGAATTTTCATTCGATAATCAAAACAGAAAACTATTAATTTCCGAAACATGTATATATATTTTATATTCAAAACTAATTTTAAACACATATATATCAGATTTTCAAAACGGTTGAAAAGCGATTTTCAGAAATAGGAAAAACTACAATAGATTTCCGTTTTATCTTTAGAATCAATAAAACTAATTTTATTAATCTAACCATAAAACTAATAGATTTTGTTATAATGATTATCAACCGAAATAATTAGGAACATAAGCATAATCAGTTTTAATTAATAATTAATCAAAACTTTATTTATCTTTAGAATTAATCAATCAATACTATTTGTCAATTAATCCTAACCATAAATATTTATCCAATCCTATTGAAAACTTCTATATTTTCATATATGAAATAACGGATTTAACCTGGCTCTGATACCACTGTTGGAAATAGGGCTAAGGTATAGCAGCGGAAATATAAAAATTTTAGCCTACTTCCTTTTAACCATAGGATCCGTTAATCGTTATTTCATATAAAGAGGGATAAGAAGATATACCTTTCGATGATCAATCTACCGTTGCAAACGAAGTGCCCACAACTTCAAAGGAGATGTAAACTGTTTACCAATCTGCCCCTATTCGAAACAGACCTTCCAGACGTCCGAACAACAATCCCTTCGGTGGAAACGTAGAAGAATATGTCTAGAAGCTACTGTCCAAAAATCGCGACGATCCGACGGTTCAATCTCCGGGAATCCTCGAAATAGTGAACTGACCTGATGTAGGCGAAGAAAAACGAATTTCTCCCTTTTGATTGTTTTTCTTCTTTCGTGAACACGGTGAGGTTAAATTAGAATCAACCCTTATGAGATGTAACCAAAATAGATTACCTCTAATTAACCAACACAAGATCAAGGAGAAAGAGGGATGAATTAGATTAATCAATCGATGGAATGCCGAATGAATTCTTGTCCACGAACTTGGGGATGGGAATTCTTTCTTTCTCTCTCCAGAAGCAATTTCGAAAATCACTTGTAGGGAGGGGGAGGAATTAGTGTGTCGAAATTCATTAGGGTAGGGGTATATATATTAGGTTGTATCTAAACCTAGTTAGATAGGAATAGATCACTTAATAGGAATCCAATTCAGAATAGGATTTCTAATTATTATCTTACTATATGTCTAATATAATTAGGATAATAATAAGTAACCTAGTTAGATAATAATAGGAGCATATTAATCTAATTAAAACTCCTACTTTAATTATCTCTTAATTAATTTAATTCATAATCATAATCAAATTAGGATTAGTGGAATAAATTAATTCCTTCCCTAATCATATATATAAATTTCGACCCCCCTATCCATGTGGGCCTTACTGGGCTCAATTGGGCTTCCATCTCTCTTTTGTTTCCAAGTCTTATGTGTGATCCATTAGGTCCTTACTACTTCTGGCCGTATGCAACTATTAAATTAATTTCTTCAAGAATTATATTTAATCCTTGCATAACGGAAAGAAAGGAGAAAGTGAAAATCCATTCTTCTTCTATTTCGTCCAGCCACACGAAATTGCCCATAGCCGGAGATTGAACCGTTGGATCATCGTGAAATTTGGACAGGAGCTTCCTAACACCTGTTCGCTTGTTTTCACCGGAGCGATCGTCGTTCGGTGGCTTGGAAGACCAGTTCATACCAGGGGCAGATCGTAGACAGATTTGTGACTTCTTTAAGGTTCTTCTATTCTTTTGTGTTGTGATTGATTCCATACTTCTTGAGGGAAAATTCCAAGATTGTATGTTGATTGTGTATGCCTCTAGTGTTATCTAGGGATGAATTTGTGTATTGCTCATTATTATTTGATATAGTGGAAGGTTTAAGCGGACTACGGTCCCCGTGGTTTTTACTCCTTGCATTGAGGGAGTTTTCCACGTAAAAATCGTGCTTGTTCTTTGTGTTTATGTGTCTGCCATTTAACTACTGTTGTTGCTTCGTTGTGTTTGATTGTTGCTCTACTAATTAGTTTCCTCGTAGATTCATTCAAGTCAGGAAAAGATTAGTAACGAAGGTTAATTCCGCATTATTGTTGTTACCGTTGTTAGTCCGTTTTTCTCATCACTTTCACACTTTAGAACATTCTTCTGTTTCTTTTTTGGGAAAAAGATGGCTAATGTCTCCCGCCTTGTGCCATTTCCTACTTGTCTGTTGTTTTTCTAAAAATCTCAGCCGTTACTCAATCACTTTAACAATATAAAATCTCTCTCTCCATTTTGAACAACAAATACCCTAATTTATTTGTTGTTCTTGTTTTCTAGTTTTGAATTTTTCTCTTACTTCTTTGTCTTTTTATTATTAAAATAATGGATGCAAGATCCATGAGCTCGGGATTCCCACTTCAACAAAGCTGAATATTCAGGTAAATAATTCTGACAATAAAAATATAAGATGTTCAATGGATCTTTTGGCCACTTTATGATCTTTTAACAAATTGTACAGTTACTAAGAATTTATTTAAAATTTTATATTTATTAAAGGATGATTTCATATTCGATAACTATATTTTCCTAAATTCAGTTACCACTACTAATATTTCTCCTTAGCAGTTTTTTTTTTTCATTTTCGTCCATATTTGCTCATACTACCTTTTTCTCTTCTTTTTTTGTTTTTCTCTAGATCTAGCAATGTAAATGGGGCGGGGATTACCCATCCCCGACGGAGCCCCGCCCCGTTTTATTATGAGACGGGAACGGAGACTAATATGTGCCCCATTAGCGAGGACGGGTGGGGATGGGAAAAGGTATCCCTGCCCCGCGGGGATCCCCGAACCCGCCTCGTATTGTGCCCCATGGAGATTCCCGACGGATTATCCGTTTAATCTCCGATAACATATTATTAATCATAGAAAATAAAAAATACGTATAGAAAAACTTGAACCTATGATTAATCCGATCCAAATGTTTTATTTTTATTTCACTCTATATCTATTTGTTCATCATATTCTCTTATTTTCTTTCTTTTTTTTCTCTATTCTTTTCATTTATTTCTTTGTTTATATATTCTTTTAAACTTTAAATGGGTAAACGGGGATACCCACGGGGTCGGGGACAAGGATGAATTTTGTCCCTGTTTGTTTCGCGTGGAGGGTATGAGGATTCCCCGTTTAGTCAGGGAACGGGGATGGGAACTCCAATCCCCGCCCCGCCCCGTTTACATCCCTATCTATATCCCTCTTTTTTTTTTTTTTTTGCAATGTATTCCATATTACACCTACAAATTGTTTTCTTTTTTACTTTTTTTTTTTCCTTTCCAATTATTTTTGTTTTCTACATTTAGTTTTTGAGTCTTCTACTCATATTAATTCAACATATCTTTTTTAATTATTTGGAAAAGAAAAGCTAAATCACTCATTATTAAGGGAGATGGCGTTTCCTTTGAAAATAGTTTTACACATTTAAAAACGAAAAACGTAAGAGTTGGGACCCACAAAATAAAGACGTGTTTTGTGTTTTCACATGTGCCAGACACAGTAGCGTCTGACGCATGCATGATGTCCATCTTTTGATGTTTTGTCTCAAATCACATGGAGATAATTGTTTGTTATTAAAAAGAGTAACAAACTAAGTTTAATAACATCTAATATAGTGGTTGTTTGTTACCATTCTTAGTTTACTAACAAGGAAATCTCACACATTAAACACGCTCTAAGGTTATTTATGTACTTTGTTCCTAATTAATCTATTATCTCATTTAAATGGTTTAAACTAAAAATCTTGAATTTCATTATAATTTGAGAGAATTTACTTAAAAAGAATCTGACGAACCTGGAACTGATCAATTGAATAAATTAAATTATTATCTCATAAAAATAGATTGAATAATGAATCATTTTTCTTGTTTTATAGCCTCTTCGTGTCAAAATAGATGACGTTTTAAGAGAATCTACAAGAATTAAGAAATATAATTGATGGAAAACCAAATTTGCGGATGGAAGCTTCCGTCATGTGCCGAGAGCAGTCTCCTGAATACACTCCAACGGTCAAATTAGAGAAGGAAAGTGTAATGAAAATTAAGAGGTAGAGAAAGAGAGAAAAGTCAAATCTCTTGAATAAATGTCACATGTTTCCTTTTATAAACTTCTATTGGTGACAATAGGTCCATATTACCCTCAACCCTTAGTTGGAGGTAAGGGTCGGGATGATCAACCCTACCCGGTATCAAAGCCTTAAGATGAGTCTTATGTGGGTGGAGCCCTAATATGGGTCTTGTGTAGAATTTGCTCTTGGGACGGCCTTATGTGGGCATTGAGTGGACCTTATCCCTATATTTAACTGAAACGGTTTTACCATTGTATTAATTGTGTTCACTAATTATTAACTATCTTTATAAAGAAAATTTAAAAAAGAATTTAAAAAGTGTATATTTAGTTAAAATGAATTAATATGTTGGATAAAATCAAAACATAATGTATTAAGAAATAAAAAAATAATAATAAAAAAAAACCTATAAAAGTCATCAATTTTGAAACAAAGGAAAGGAAGTAACAAATATTCAACCCTTTAAACGACAAATTTCCTCCCAAAACACCACATATTACATAATTGATTTCAAAATGTCCGTAACATTGCCTAATGACGCGAAATAAGGAAAAATTTACTATAGTCCAAAAGTAATACATCCTACTAATCAATTAATGTCATCTGTTATTTATAGTCTTAGCACCTATCATCTCGCAATGAAGTGGTATACACGCCTCCTTAAATTGATTGATTGTGTTAATGATAGATATTAGTTTTTCGCATATGTTAGTACATCAGAAGTCCTATGAACTTATCCCAACAAATTGATTGATCTCTACTTGCTTAAAGTGACATGATTTATCTCCTAAGCCCACATTGCAAATCCAAAAAGAGTTTAAATAGAAATGTATTTAAAGAAGTCAATAGATAATTGTAAACAAATTTTAAAACTAATTAGTCAAATTAGATTTAGGTGCCAAATAGATTATTATTTTATACAAATTTAAAAAGAATAACAAAATATTTCGAGTCACTTAACTTTAACAATCACTACCCCAATTGCTACTATAATCTAGTCACTATCATTTGTGATCTCTACTGCCTCTTCTTTCTTGCTATCCAACCAACACTCTCGTTTGTTGCACCCATCGAACGATCACCATATCCTTTTTATTAATTAGGATTGGAAAACACCATGAATCCCTCGACTTCTCTTTCTTTTTATCGATCAAGTTCTTACTATTTCGATTTAACATATTAAGCACGAGAAATAGTTATAATTATACATATTGGGCCATTCATTAAAATGAAACAAATATTCAACTCAATTAGAAAAGCGTAAAAACAAGAGAGGACCATTGACCTATAACCAGGATTTTGTTGGTGCTACGTTGAAGAATAAAATGGACAGGGAAAGACGAAAAGAAAGGTTTCAGGACACTGTAGGCTTTCTATGCTATCCACTCCATAACCACTATGAAAGATTGGTAAATGCCACCGACATATCATATGCAGATTATTCTTTTTCCTTTAACAAAATATATATTGCATACACAATCCCACACCAAAAAACCAAAGTAGAAAAACAATAGGTTCTCTTCAAAAAAAAAAAAAACAAAACAAAACAAAAGGTTTAGTTCACTGCAAATTGAAGTAACGAAAACAAAGAAAACAAGATAATTTTCCATAATTTTCTCTGTTTCACCGAACCAAAAACCAAACAATCATCTTGGAGTGGCTTTAATCTAGGTACATAGTTAAATTGCTTCAACCATGTTAATTTGAAAATAATACCCATAACAAGTAATAAAAGTGAAGAGAAAGCAAAACTGCAAACCATATTAAAACTCATTCTGACATAGGTAAACACTATCAATACTGGATGATAAAAGAATTTTAAAAATAATATGATACAGAACACTTTTATAACTTAATAATGCTTCACTCAGCTGCTACACTATCATATTGCCACGGGTTGAATTCTATTGATTCGAAGGTGATCTCCCCACTGCTGTCGGAGCTATCTGCAGCTGCACGATGTTCACCGTACTTGCCGTTAAACCGGTACACTTCCAAGTCACCCCAAGGTGTTGGGTGAATCTCATCAGTTTGATCAAACCATCTCGGAACAAACTGTTGACCTTTTGCCTCTCTATTTCTCTTCTCAGCTCTCTGTCTCTCTTCCAGACTACAACAGAAAGAAAAATACGAAGGAACGTTAAGTTTATTTTAAAATTGTCAAAGTAAAATGCTATTATTCTCTTCACAACCAGCAACCTAATCAACTGCATAATTAGGTAAATATCTTTAGGGCCGCATTTTATGCTGTATTGCTGTTTGCACAATCAAAATGCACACTTCAATCACATACACATAGTCAGCTAGTAAGAGAGAGAGAGAGAAAGACACCTGCTCTTCTCATATCCAGCTTTGCTTAGATCTCCCTTCTCAAGGGCGTATCTATCTGGACGTAAACGGGAATCTGATGCTAATAACTTCTTTGGAGCAGTGGAAAAGCTGTTCATCTTGTGTGCAAAATACGTATACCCGAATTTGTCATTTTTTGGAGCCTCTGCAACTCTCCAAACCTACACGATTCAGAAGAATGGTGGTCTACAGGTCATTCGCCAAGTTATTTTGGTATAAGGACAAATGATTCAAAAATTAACAACAGAGAAAACCATCTTCAATATTTTCAACATGGTGTCTTTTAATATAAGATGAAATATTTAAATAGTTCAGGAGAAAAGAAAAAGGAGAACCTTTAAGACAATTGATAAACATGATTTCTCAGAAACAAATGTACTTATGATTCATGATAACCTTGTGGATAATATGCACACTGAACCACAATATGCTTATCTATAGCAAAATAAGAACAAGACACTGATATATATTATTTTTTGTTACGATAATTTTTATTTGATGTGTTATCATTTAGGGTTTTTTTATCACTTGAGAGTCTTCAATGTTTAGGAGGTTTATTATTTAGGGAGTTCCATTATTTAGGAATGCAATTAGTATTTAAATTAATAGCTGGTAGTATTGTATTGTTAGTAATTGTGTGGTAGTCCTATTTAAGAAAGTTATCTTATGCTGTTAGGAATCTTACTCTCTAAGAGAGAGAACATTATTGAATAAAAGGGGACAGAATTTTAAATGAAAAATCTAAGGGAAGAGTTGGTGACCTCTTAAATCAAAAACTCCACCATCGTTCATTGAGAAAATAGGTCCTTCAAGGCAGGGCAGAAACAAGAACAAGGAAATAGCTTGATTTCACAGTGGGAAGACCCGTAAGGAGATCCTATTCGCGGGCCCATAACATTTTGGTATCAGAGCCTATCGTCATGGATGATTTTGAGCAATGGACAGCCAAGGTTCAGGATCTGGATGGCCGGCTAACTGAATCCGATAAGAAATTTAGCCACGAATTGCGAGAGTTAAGAGAAGGCATGAAGGGAATCCAACGTTTGTTGGAGTTGCACGTTTTGGGAAAAGGAAAGGAACCAGAAGGTGGAGCTGCAAACGAGGCAAGAGGCAATTACGGAGGCCAACACCGAAATTCAAACGCCGTTGTTCCAAAGAATTCCCGACTTCAATTTCCTTCTTACAAGGAGGATCCTTTAGGCTGGTTGAGCAATTTTTCAGCAATCAAAATACAGACTGAAGAGAGAAGGTAGGGTTAGCTGCATTTCACATGACATGAGAAGCACAATTATGGTACTACCGACTCGAACAAGAGGAGTCCGGACTCACTTTGGATCAGTTCAAGTCCTATTGTTTGCTGCGTTTTGGACCGCCATTGAGCAGTAACCCATTGCGTGAATTAACTAATCTCCAACAAACGGGAACAGTGGAAGAGTACCAACAACAATTTCAGACCCTTCTAGCGAGGGCTATGTTTGTGAGGGCTGAGCAACAACTTTTTTACTGCTGGATTGTCTGAAACTTTGAGGATGGATTTGGAGATGCAAAATCCTCCAAATATGGTTACCGCCATGAATTTTGCAAGGGCTTTTAAAAGGAAGTTGCTAACCAACAAAGGAACAAGCATGGGACAAGCCACTTCTTCGTGGCAGTTCCAAAGGAGCTCAAGTCACCACCCTCAATTCAAACCACCGTCAGTGATCAAAAGACTTGTGCGAGTAATACCTCAGCACCTTCAAGCAGGGGTAGTAGCACTCAGCCTCCAATCAAAAGGATGTCACAAACTGAAATGGCAGAACGCAGGACTCGAGGGCTTTGCTTTAATTGTGATGAACTTTACTCACCAAGACATAAGTGGAAGAAACTCTTCTGCCTTTTGATGGACGAACTTGAGGATAAAGGAGGTTGACAAACCTTCCTAAATTCGAGCTTGCGGACAAGCTCTAGCCGAAGAGGAAAGAAATGTTACGATAATGTTATTTGATGTGCTATTATTTAGGGTTTTTTTTATTGTTTAAAAGCCTTTAATATTTAGGACTTTTATTATTTAGGGACTTCCATTATTTAGGAATGTGGTTAGTATTTAAATTAATAGCTGGTAGTATTGTATTGTCAGTAATTGTGTGATAGAGTCCTATTCAAGGATTATGCTGTTAGGAATCTTATTCTTTAAAAGGAAGAACGATATTGAATAAAAGGGGGCAGAATTTCAAATCAAAAATCTAAGGAAGAGTTGGTGACCTCTTAAATCAAAAACTCCACCATCGAGAAAATAGGTCCTTCAAGGAAGGGCAGAAACAAGAACAAGGAAATCACGCTTGATTTCAGAGTGGGAAGACCCGTGGAGAGATCCTATTCGCAGGCCCATGAAATTTCATAATTTTGATACCAACAGATTGTTAACAGCATCAAGAAAGCAACAGATTGTTAATAGCATCAAGAAAGCAACAGATTGTTAATAGCATCAAGAAAGCAACTTGGTACCAGCTGGGGTTCTTCACCGACAATTAATCCATGTCAAAATTATTGGTGTTTTTTTATCTCATGCAATCAGTGTTGTTTACATATATATATAGCCCCATCACATTTAATTGGATTGTATGTTTCATTCAAAAAAATTAAGATGTGGTGTTGCTTAAATAGAAGAACTGATTTTCTTCCTACCAAAAAAAAAAAGAACTGATTTTCTTGACAATTGTGAGTTCAAAATGACCAAATGAGCTCAAATACGAGCAAAGAATGTGTATGGAAGAAAAGATAATGAAAAAATTTCAATAATAATATAACACTCATGAGTAATGCTCAAGGTAATCACAAATAACAAACTCAGCAAGAAGCATATGTACGCTAGAACACATGTACTTCTAATAGAGTGAAGCACATACATAAAATCTAAACCAGCACCATACATATGCTCTGCTAACACAGGCAGTTGGCCACTCCTGAACATACTTGTACATATAGTACCTCAGTAGACCTGCTCATGGGCTGGGTCGGGCTGGGCTTGGGCCTAATCGGGTTTGTCACATAATTACTTTGTCCAAGCCCAACTTAGCCCGCACTATATTTACATCGGGTTCGGGCCGGGCTGGGCCAAGCTAAAAGAACTAATTCCCAAGCCCAACCCGGCCCGGCCCAACTGATCTTTGTATTTTTTTTAAATTAAAATTAAACTAAAAAATTATACTATAAATATAAATAATAAAATACAATAAACTAAACTAAACTCTAGAGGATTATTCCAATAAAAATCAATTAACGCAATCCTAAATAAAAAAAATACTCATTTGATAGTAATAAATAAAACAGTAACAAAAATATGTACATGTTCATCAATTCTAAAAAATATATGGTTTGGAAATTTGTATGTTGAAGAAATTTAAAATTTTTATTTTTGGAATATAAAGTTTATTAAGCTATAGTATTTATTAAATTAAAGTTATTATTAAAATTTCGGGCCAGGCTGGCTGGGTTGGGCCTGGGTTTTGAGACAAATCCCAAGCCCAACCTACTCTGTATTCGAGCCTAAGTGGGCTTAGGCCGGGCCGGGCCTATTACGAAACATATACGTCTAAGCCCAGTCTTTGAAGAGCGGGCTTGGACGGGCTGGGCGGACCAGTGGGCTTTTGAACAGGTCTATACCTCAGTATGATTATTATAGCGCTAAAGAAAACTAAATAAACGCCCATAGCAGCAAGTCCATAGATAAAGCAGCCAAAGATAGTCAATTAACTGTAAAAAAAAAAAAAAGCACAAAACAACACCACTAACCTCCTTTAGTTCAGTGCCTGCACATGGTTCCCCTTCCAAGTCACAAGGCTGATAGCTCATGGACTTATTCCATTTTCCAGTCATCAATATCTTGGGTTCCTCGGCTGCACTATATACATATCCATCCACTTCATAACGACCAGCACTGCAAAGGTTTTAGAGCAAAAGAAATTAAGGAAAAATAGTCAAATATGATGAGCTACAGCAAACATTTAATTGGAAGTGCCATGCTTTGTGAAACTTCATAACAGCCCCTCGCTCTCAGATTCAAAAACCTAATTAGTCCAGTTTTTTCTGTACATGTTGCATAGTATTATAAGCATATAATAGATACTGCCAACAGTAACAAGCAAATAACATGGTCAACCCAAATATCTGAGAAATCTTTGTGGACTCTATAAGATCCATATAAGTGCCCCCTCTAACAGGCAGATAGAATTTCTTTGATCAGCATCCATTTGGAAAAATTACTAATGAGATGAGAGTATAATCAGTCTCAGCCAAACATGTTATACATATTTTTGACTATTGCATAGAAGCAAATTAGGGCCCACGAGGTGCAAGGCTAAGGCACAGCTTTTGAAAGTGAGCTTCACAGTTATTGAAAACATGTAGAACTCTTAAGGCAGTATACGGGGCAAGCAGATGCGCTCTTTAGGACAAAGCCCGTCCACATACTGACCAATGCACACGACCTAGGACATTTCTCAGCCTACAGCCAAGGCTTACCCTTGACACAACATACATGAGAGAATTAACTACCAATATATAAAAGAGAAACCAATCATACCCAAACCAACCACATGGTTGAAAGTATAGTACAACTTTGTCCCCAGTTGTCATGTTCGTCAAGACCATCTCCCCAGGTGAGTCAATCCAAGTTCTACCAAATATAAGGTTGCTAACTTTTGTAAGAGGAGGAACCAAATCGAGAACAACACCATCTCTTTTGAGAGTCACTCGAGACCTGCACATATATCGTGAAACTTAAGCTGTCATACTTTCATGGTTATTCCGGAGGAGGAAGTAAATGACCAGTTAAGCTAGTTTTAAATGCCATACTTGTTCACAAGATTTTAATCTGTAGATGTTCGATAAAAGAGAGAGAATTAATAAATAAAAAAAAAAATAACAGTAAACGGTACTCGAGCAACGTACTATACACGAACCAAAACAGAAGTTGGAACAATCTATAACTACCAACAACTGCAATCTTCCAATCTTCAACGGTTCAAAATGTGATTTTTTCTCCTTCCTCCAACTAAATTGGCTAATACACTAAAAATCATAGCAAGTGATGGAAGCATGTTTGCATTTGATTGTTACTCAAAATTTCGCTTTCACCCAAGAACAAGGCCTAAATAATAAGTATCAATACAATAGCCATAAAGCCTAAATATCATCAAATATTATTTGATTTTTTTTTTCTCCCAATGAGAGTCAATGCTGAAGTCAAATCACAAAACGTTAAAGTAACAAACTGCTCTATATTTCCTTGCCAATTCCCTGAAATATACTTCTCACTCAGCCCCAGAAAGCTTCTATTTTCATTTTTCTATTGTTATCTATGAATCTAGCAGTTCTTTGATAGATTGTCAAACAGGTTAAAAGGGGTAAAATTGATTAGGTTACAGCTGATTCACCTTGAAGGGTGTTATGGAGCATCATTTTCTAGTTTCTACATGATATCTTTCTAGTTATGCATGGGTACTCGAGCATTAAGAAATGTGTAAAAAACAAGCTCGTTATAGGTTTTCTCTGTACCACAACCCCCACCCTACTTCCAGGAGGTTCTTGCCCATTTACCAAAAGTATGTAAATGTAAACAAGAATTTAACAGCATCAAGTTCACAAGTTCAAAAAACGAAGGCAATATAGCAAAGGAGACTAACAAACAATAGTTGTTTTTACCTTCCAAGAGGATAGATCTCAATCGAGTTCCCTAAAAATTTGGTTTTCACTTTTGAAGATATGTCATATATGAAATGCTCATTTTCACCATGTCCAGCACTAACTGGAGGGTGATGACTAACCTGTGAAAAGATGAATGTCGAGAGAAGTAAGATTTAAGAACACAAATCACCTTATATGCTGACACAGGTGTCTAGCATCTAAATAATTTGTTCCTATTCCTCTATCCAAAAAAAAAAGAAGCCAATGACAAAACTTGCAAAAAATCTATCCTTAAATAACCCACCTGCTCTGATATGAAATTAAGGCCACCATGATTAGCCAATTCATAAGTCTCCCCAAGAATTGGATTAAATGGCTTCCATGGGCGTTGGTAAGCAGTGTAGACAGATATAAAAAATGATGCTGCAATCAGCAACGCAGTCAGCATTAAACATTCATTTCATATGAACAGCTTCTGAGACAAAGACATCAGGTAAACAAACAGCTCTTACCAGCATACACCAAACGCATATAGGGATCCTCACATTCGTCAGCAAGATCTAGAAGGTAGGAGTATTCCATCAACTGTAACAAATATAGTGCTCCATGTAAGGATTTTACCACCAGAAGAACTTAAGAAATATATGTGTGTATGTGGAGTTAATTATAAACCTCTGCCATCTTCTGTATCATTGACATTGGCTCAAATATGAGCACAGGAAGAGTCACCATAGATGTAACATCCGAGCCTATATATTTCTGCATCATCTTCCAATAACTGTCCCTGTCCTGGAGAAAACCAGAAACTCAATAAAAATGATGTATATGCTTCTTTCAACAATAATTTAATATATCTATTCTACATCATTTGAACTAATATTCAAACAATTAACTCCACCAAGTATGGAAGTACACCTCAATTAAGTAGATCAGAGCATTTAGACTCAAATTTGTCCATCTCCTACCTCAGACACATATAGTCATAATACATTTTGAGGTTCATAAGCTAACTACCCAAATAAAAGGATACCCCCAACAGTAAGGGGAACATATAGCAAGAGATTCAGTCCATGCTATTTTTTGGCATTTACCACTTCTTTCTTACATATTATTTTCCGTTTCTTGCAAATGGCAGCCTGATAGGATGTCCTCAATCATATTGAGTTCCAAAAACTGCCAAATAACTGGTGTGTGCTCTAACATGCAAGTGCATCAGTCATACACAGATATGAATCTTTAACATTATGTTTCAGAAACAGCACTCCATCGCATATGATGGAACTATGCCCCAAGAATAACTGTTTTTCTTCTTCAATCATATCCAAGAAAATAAAAGGAAGAAAGATAATGTACCTCCTGTTTCCATCTTCCCATCCTTGCTTCTTCTTCAGCATCTTCAGTGCCTCCTTCAGGATTGATAACTTCTAGTCCTTCGTATCCCACTAAGCTGAACATTAAGAAGTAGATTTAATTTATTTAATTAAAAAAAAAAAAAAACTGTAGATGTCTATCTCTAATTTCTTCAGCAAATAAAATTACTTATTCCAAGCAATGGGGCAAAATGTCAAAATTGCATGGCAAATTAGCTTTATGGCACGCTAAGTTTCACATACAAAGAAGTGTTTAGCTAGTTAACAATCAAAATCAAGCAAAAAAGAAAAGGAAAAGAATACACAGCATACTAATGATGTAACTTGCTTAACATACTAGAATGTAGATTATGAGTCTTGAAGTTCCAAAAGGAGGCCACAAGCTCCAATTAAGCAACAAACATAAAGCAGTGAAAAGCACATTTAAAAATTGTAATTCACCTAGAAACTGTTATATAGTTCCTGATCAGTAACATGAAAGCATGATGCAACAGAATTACAATTGAATTTTATAGACATCTTCAAGACGTAATACTAGTAAGAAACAATCCGCCGAAAGAACTGTGTTAAGATATAAACAGAGCAAAAGCATAATCGAATTAGATCCACCAACACATCTAGGCATCTAAAAAAATCACTGGCACAGAAACTACTAGAACTAAATCGGTAATTTCAAACACGAAGATATGCAAACTCCAAGCCCTAAAAGTATAAATTCCTAAATTGGAAAGTGGAACAGCTCGTACTATAATTTTTGGAAAAAAAGTAAATAGAGGACGGATCTGAAAAATACCCGTTGACTGATCTGGACATAGCGGTACCAAAATTTGACAAGCTAGAAGCGATTGAGGAGAAGAACCCACCGCTTTGCTTGGGATCGTTAGCCATGTTTGGAAAATCCTACAAGCTACGAAACGAGAGCTTCAAGAGAGAGAGAAAGGAAAATTGATCGATGAAATGGAGAGATTTATGCTGATTATAATAGAGAATATAAAATAAGGTTTGTAATCATTTATTATTTATACAAGATAATAAATAAATATAATGATAAGAGAACAGCGAGGACAGAACGAGGAAAGATGCTTGCGCTCGTTGGCGCTAATCTGGTTTGAAGTCAAAAAATGAGAGATTTTTACGTGGAAGCAATGACGTAATGGGTTCACGCGTCTTGAAAAGAGCGTGGGTTATACGTTTCTCATTAGTTTAATCCATTTAGGCGGCTTTAAAGATGGCCCACGCGGACAAAATGCAAGTTGCCCACTGCCTGCTTAGCCGGCATCACCACTTTATGCCACGATTTGAAATTATTGGTCTTAATGATACTTTCCTTTTACCTAAACAACCAATTTTACACTTACAACAAGTTTTTAACAAGCAGTAACAACGAAGATTATTCCTTCAGTTTACTTTTTGATATTTTCAAGGGAAAATTACAAAACTAGGTCAAATGGGAGGCTCATTTACATATTTAACCCATTTACTCAACCTATTACATATCTAGACTCATTTTGTATGACTTTCCCGTAATACCCCTACCCTTCCCACTTCCCCTCACTCTATCGGTTTCTCTCCCCTGTTCTCCTTGGTGCGCGAAAACGGTTTGGCTCCTCCATTAATGATTTGAAGACTTTTGATCTTCCTATTTGCCTTTAAATTGCATGAAATCTGCACCATGTTTCCAAATCACAATGAAGTTCTCTTTTCATCTCTTGATTCTGCAACTTCCTCACCCTAGAAAACGAAGCCATGGTTCTTCATCTTCCTGTTCGTTAATTGGTTTCTTTCTTCTTGTTACCATTCCAGAAATGGTTATTCTACGTTATTTTCGTCGTTCTTCCCAGTTTATCATATTGTTAGGAGCGAAAAATGTAAGTATCTGCTGTTTTTCCTGCGTTTTCCATGAATTCACTTCGCGTAGTCGATGAATTCGCGGAGATCTGCGAAGAGAACGAGCCTGAAACTTGATGATCTACTTCGCGAATCGATGAATTCGCGACGTTCTGCGAATAGAAAGAGTCTGAAACGTATGGATCTACCTCGCGAATCTATTAGTTCGCGAAGTCTGCGAATAGATCCTTACGTTTCAGACCTCGCAGACTTCGCGAAAGCATCGATATGCGACGTAGATAGTCACATTTCAGACCTCGCAGACTTCGCGAAAGAATCGTTATGCGAAGTAAAATCACCTCTTCCCATGCACATTTACATTCGCATGCTTCGCTAATTTTCATTTCGCGAATCCAAAATCGTCCTTTTTCATAACTAACACGGTTAATTTTTTCTGTAGATGGTTGAATACGTAACATCCCTTTCTGGAAGGCGGCGTACTGGGCTGCAGGGAAGATGATTTTCCTTCCTGTATAGGGATGAACTTCCCCAAGATTGACACATTCACTCCTGAAATGATTCGTTAGGAGAGATTGTGTCAATCTCGGGGTGCACCATGGGACACGTCCATCCTATGGTGCCAATCTTCAAAGTGGACCTAACTTAATCCGGTGCCAATTTTAAAGCGGATGAGTAATCTTCGTTTCAAAATTGGTACCGGATTAGTTATTGTGGCAATCTTGTTGTAAATTTTGATAATGTTATGATTTGAATGTTGTTATTGTGGCAATCTTTTTGTAAATTTTGATAATGTTATGATTTGAATGTTAGAATCCGTTGTTGTTTGCCCTTTTTTGTTATATACTACTTCGCGAATTAGCTTCAAAACACATCCAGGCTTCGCATATGCGAACTAAATTCATCAAGCAAACCCAAACATTTACTTCGCAGACTTCGCATAGTATGGAATATGCGAAGTCAGACGGGATGGGGCGAGCCGCGCGTAAATATTGGGGGTATTTTTGGAAAGTCACACAAAATGAGTCTAGATATGTAATAGGTTGAGTAAATGGGTTAAATATGTAAATGGGCCTCCCATTTGACCTAGTTTTGTAATTTTCCCTATTTTCAATGGTTTTCTGATGTAGATATCTCAAACTTTCTTGTCCGTCCGAGAGATTAGGATGTAATGTGGGGAGAGTGAGTAGATAATTGGGGGAACTGGTGAGGGAGAGTGGTGGAGCGAGCTCGGGGTTCGGGATTCCGACCCTCCGGTCACTGGTTAGACCCTTGAGTAAATTTTGTTCGGTACTTGATAGCTCCTTTAATTTTAGTATATTTGAGGTGTGTTTGTTTGTAGTATTATTTTAATATTTTAAGATGATTGGATTAGTTAAAATGCATGTTTTGTTGTAACATTTACTATCTTTAGGTTTCGAGTTAGTGTAAGATATACTATTACTGACTAATCATTAGAATTGACCTAGGTTCTTCTCATCTTTAGTAGTGACCTCCCTAGTGTTGAGGGTCTATTATTGGTGTCTGATAACTTGTGGAAAAATCCTTGATCGGAGCACTTCCCTGTGAGGCGCCGTTGGGATCGGCCGGGGACACTCCGATGCCAAAGTCAGTAATATTTCTGAGAATAAACTATAAGTACAAAAGTAGAGAATCAGTAAGTGTATCTCAATAGCTTGGGATGCAAGCTATTTATACTAATGTAGTTGTAACTCCAGATAACTAGAATGTCTCCATTAATGCCTCATTAATGGCGGTTACTGATCTTATTCAAGTATGACCGTTAGCTCATTAATTGGTTATTAGTTGCCTTTATTGGGAATCGGCTTTGCCGTTCCTTGGGCGTATTGAGGTTTGACGTCGGGTCTCCCAAGGCGTTTGACCCTTTGAGGCGTGTTGAGGAATCCATAGATCCGCCACCTATGAGTCTTGCTTCATACGCCATTTGGAGATTCGTTGGTGGATCCTTATCCATAAGAGTATTGATGGTGGATCCTTCATTCTTTGTCTAATTATCCTTTTTCCCCATGTATGATATTTGGATGTTATGGAGATGTAGATGAACAGTCATGTCATTACTCATCTTTAATTGCTATCAATTCTCCATTAATCCCAACATTTATCCTTGAAACCCTCAGAGTTGGAGTATTCGAACAGTCAAGTCTTTATTCCCCTTTAATGGCTATTAATTGTCATTTAATTGTATTTATTCCCATTCATGATTGGTAATAAAGGCGTCTTTTGGTATTCTTAGATCCGTCAAGGCGTATGTACGCTCTCCTTGAGAACAATGGCGGGTCTCCATTACTCACTCTCATCGGGCGTATCTTGTTATGGCGTGTCTCGTCATGGTCCACATGGCATGGCATAATGCTAGAGACTCCTTCCTTTTCCTCATTATTTGCATATTCACCCCTGCATTAATCTTGCATTAATTATCATTAATCTCACATTAATCATGCATAAATATATCTTTTAGAAGGAATAATGGTTTGCCATTATTTCTATTAATTTTCCCTTATTCCTTATTCAAGAATAATTTGGGTTGTTATCAGAAGCCCCCCTAAAGGTATAAAAAGCTCTTTAGGGCTGTCTAAATGGTGTTTCATTTTTCTATCTTGGAGGAAAGTGGACCCGCCCTAGATGGGGTCACATATGGATATGATGCACTTTTAGGGGTTTTTTCTTCTTCGTGGATAGGTGGCCAGCTGTATCCATTGTTAGCCTCTAGGGGCTTCTTGAGAGTTATTTTTTTTTAGAAAGGGAATAACCCGCCCTTTATGGGACCATTTGTTCCTACCGCATAGGATTATGATTCGCCTTATGGACTTCTTTTCTTCAGTTCTGCCATATTGAGGAGAATGACCCGCCCTTAGGGATCAGTAAGAATGACCAGCCATTTAGGGACTTTTGCGCATTTTGTGGGGGGTTTTGACACTCTAGGCATTTGCCTTTTTAGCCTTTACTCATTTTCCAAAGCGTTTTTACTTTGTTTTTGTGAAGGTGAGACTTCGTTATTTCTATGATGAAGACGAGGATTCATTATTTTGATGAAGACGAGGCTTCATTGTCTTTGATGAAGATGAGGCTTCATTATTTTGGATGAAGACGAGGCTTTATTGCTTTGGATGAAGACGAGGCTTCATTGTTTGGATGAAGACGAGGCTTCATTATTTGGATGAAGACGAGGCTTCATTGCTTGGATGAAGACGAGGCTTCATTGCTTGGATGAAGACGATGGTTCATTATTTGGATGAAGATGAGGCTTCATTACTTGGATGAAGATGATCCTTCATTGTTTGGATGAAGACGAGGCTTCATTATTTTGGATGAAGACGAGGCTTCATTGTTTGGATGAAGACAAGGCTTCATTCTTTGGATGAAGACGAGGCTTCATTATTTTGGATGAAGACGAGGCTTCATTGCTTGGATGAAGACGAGGCTTCATTGCTTGGATGAAGACGAGGCTTCATTATTTGGATGAAGATGAGGCTTCATTGTTTGGATGAAGAAGAGGCTTCATTATTTTGGATGAAGACGAAGCTTCATTGTTTGGATAAAGACGAGGCTTCATTCTTTGGATGAAGACGAGGCTTCATTATTTTGGATGAAGACGAGGCTTCATTGTTTGGATGAACCCTTTTCTTTCCAGAACTATTTTTACTAATGCATTATATCTTTTAGCAAGTAACTTTTTAGAACATGGTTTACTTTGGATTTCTCCGATTGTTTAGGGCAGGTGGCCAGCCGTACCCCAATGTGTGAACCTTTTTGAAGGTTAGAAGCTTTTATTCCGTTTGAGGAAATTAAGCTGCCCTTGGCGGTGATCGAATTTTTCCTATCTTTGAGGTAAGTCGATCCGCTAGCGGGTCTTTTGATTCTCTTGTGAGGAGAAAGTTGAGGGTGTAATGATCTCATGTTTGAGATAATTTTAACCCGCTTTTGATGGTGGTCAATCCTTTTCCTATCTTTGAGGTAGATTGATCCGCCATTGGAGCTTTTTGTTCTCCTATCTTTGAGGAGAGAGTTTAGGGTGTAATTTTCTCATGTTTGAGATAATTTTAACCCGCCCTTGGTGGTGACCAATCCTTTTCCTATCTTTGAGGTAAATTGATCCGCCGGTAGGACTTTTCATTCGCCAGCCACTAGGTGTATGTCACCTCTTTGATTGTATCTGCCTTCTTCAGCTTTGCTATTTCTTCTTTGATTTTTAGGCCCATGGTTTCGTCTTTTCTGAGCAACTAGAACCGCATCCTCAATGATGTTTAACTTATAAGTAATCACATCTGGGCTTACTCCTGTGGGGATCTCATTCTCCTATGCAAACACGCTTTCAGACTCAATGAGAACTTTCGTAACATCCTCCTTGATCTCAGGTTTTAATCCTTTGGCGATCCGCACCCGCTTTCCATCAGCAATAAGGAACATTTCTGTGTCGCCCAAAGCTGTAGTGACAAGTTCATCTTCCTCACCTTCGTCATCTTTGGATTATGGGCGGATCGATAATGACGTCGAGTAGGTCTCTTGAGCCACCTTTTGGTTCCCGCTAATCATTACTCCTCCTTTGCTGGTGGGAATGTACATTGCCAAACGGCGGATGGAAATTAGGGCTGCAACCTCTGAGATGAACGGCCGCCTAAGAATGATGTTATAAGCTAATTGTCCATCCATAATAGAGAACTCCAGATCACCAATCCATGATTGATCATCATTCGCCAGCTTGCATTCCAAAGTTACCTGGCCCTTGGTCTCGATAGTGTGACCTCTTGTGATGACATTGCAAGAACTGCCTGTGTCTACCATTACTCGCTTCATTTCATCTCCCATCCTTCAATCGTCATTGTTACTACCAATGCATCTGTATGTGGAGAGATTACTGGACCTGTTTCTGCAAAAAGGGCAATTGAGGGATGTTTTATCCAGAGCGGATATTTTTGCTTTTTTCACGGGTGGCTGATACACTGGTCCATCTGCTATGACATTAATGACACTTTTGAATTTCTTTTTGGGATCTGTCTTCTACTTGTCGTCTTGTTATTTATTATTCTGGACAAATCTATCTAGTTTTCCAACTCCCAGCAAGCTTCAAAATGTGGTGGCCATTTCTTCTATGGAACCTATAATACGTCTTGGCGTTCCTTTCAACGGTTATATGCTCCCCTCCTTTGGGTTTGGGATATGTAATGTCCCGTTTATATTGCACTCTTCTCCTTTATATTGTGGTAAGTTGGAAGCTTTAAACCTTCTGTCCGCCTCGTACCACATGATCCGTGCTGTGAATGGCGAATTCCTGTTAACTGGATGGGCATACCTTTCTGCATTGTTCTCTCATCTATCTAGAGCGGCATGCACTCGCCTTTCAATCTCATCATCCATGTGTTTGATGTTGAATCGTGGTGGCGAAGTCGGCTTTTGATTTTGATCTCGATCATGTTGAGGTTATGCTTGGAACTATGGTTTGACACGGATGGATGTTGTCACAACCGCCGGAGCCATTTTATCTAGCTTCGAATATCTTGTCTCCGCATCCTTCAACATTTTGCTAACATAATAGATGGGGAACTGTTGACCTTCTTCTTCTTGAATAACCACAGTGCACATAGCTTTATCCATGGCAGATAGATACAAATGCAGGTCTCCCCTTCAAATTGGTCTGCTCATCAAGGGTGGTTCTGCTAAGAATTATTTTATACCTTGAAATGCTTGTTGACAATCTTCCTAGTACGATGATCCGCTTGTTCAACCTCTGGATCTTTCTCACCCTTTGTGGGGCTTTCATTTAGGCGCTCTTTTCACCTTTCTCCTCGTAGAGCTTTTATTTATCTGGATTTGCTCTAACTCCTTTTTGGCTAATGACGTAGTCAAGGAATTTTTCTGAAGTGACTCTGAATGTACACCTCTATGGATTGAGCTTTACTTTTCATGCCAGTGTTAGGCGCTGGTTGCAGTGTTAGTGATTCCCTTGTACTTATGGGTTAGTACATAAAGAACTCCAGAAGTGGGGCATATCCTGTCCATTTAAAAGACTGTGGTAAGGCATAAAAGCTATATTCACTTACCTTGGGGATCAATGGCTTGATCCATGGAACTGACTTCATAGTGAAAAACTATTTGCATTGACCTTTGTTGGTAAATATCATGTACGATGCAATGTCTCTTTATGGAATTCTTAGTTCATCTTGGAATCAATTTAGTAATTCCTTCACGTTGGTCCCTGACTCTAGAATGAACTTAGTCAAAGGATAAAACCGAGTAAATATTATATGTCAAACAAATTCATAATAGAATTTTATTCATGCTTGTGTTAATAATACCATATATAACGGTTATAACCATAAAGATTACTACTGCACATAAATATCATAATGAATTCTTAATAAATAACCATATTGAAAATGGTTTAAGAACAATGTCCTTTTGTATTTCAATGCACATTAATATCCAAGATAGCATATTTATTTTAAACATCATAAAAGTTATGACATTTTATATTGGGTAAGATATCTTATATAATTGTTATTTACTTGCAATCAATATTGTGCATCCATGCATTAACGACATTCAGATGTCATTAAGGCCTCGTTTGGATGAAATATAATTAAAGTAAGGTAAGTGATGATTTAATAATGTAGTTATATATAAAATTACTCTTATATCATTTCATTTGTACAAATAAAATAAAATACAAAGGGTAATTTTGGAAGAAAAAGACATGTACCATGATTCTCCTCCAATTTGAGGTGTAACGAAAATTATCCAAAATTTACCCTTACATACCTTCAGATATCATCATCCAAACAATCTTTAAAAAACTCTCATGTATATTCCAAGAACTTTGCATAAATTAATGTTCTGATCCGAAACTGACACTTGCACTATTTTGTAGTTAGTTAAGGACATGAAAGTTTTGTTTATCTAATTTGGTAATTCATCAGCCTATAATGTCCTTAATAGTTAGGGACAATTACAGGATAATCACAAATAGACTCAATATTTACAAGTCTCTTTATGTTGGTAAAAGAAATTCTAACAATGTCAGATAAACAGTTTTTATATGAATAAACACATCCTTGTAAAAAAGGGACTGAAATAACTGTTTAACAAAACAATATTAAAAAAAATATGAATTTCTGATATTAAAAGTACTATATATGAGAAAAGCCATACATAGATGATGAATTGTACAAGAAAAACCAAATATGATTTTTTTTGTAATTTCTTCTAATAGTTATATGTATGTTCATCCAAAAGACTGATCAGACCTAAAACATCTGTAATTACACGAGCCTTTTATGATATCTTAATATTAAGTGACAAAATCACCTTGAATGGATGAGATATCTTTCTATAAAATCCTAAGATTACAGGTCTTATAAGTGCATTTTGTACTAATTCAATGATAATGGCATATTACACTTGTCATGCATAAAAATATGAGGGCATAGTAAGCATGCAAGATTTATTGAAAGATTTGTGTCTATGACTTTATCTTTCACAATTTATTAGATTTATCATAATAACATATATGATATTCATAGCACTTTATAAGGGTGGAGAATCTCAAATTTCTTTAATTAAAAATGGAACAAGAAAGGAGAAGAAACTTATCTTGTTTATCATAAAATTCCAGATTTCATGTAGAAAACTCTTCCCACCAATCTGTAGAGAACCCTATCTTTGGATAGATTTGTTTGTACTAATTGAGCCAAGGTTTGAGATTGAGATTTTTGTTCCGTTGACTCCATTATTTTGTTCTTTGTGAAACTCTATACAATCAAGGTTTTGTGATCTTTTATTTGTTAGAGATCCACCTTCACCGCACCAATTGATAACTTGTGGAAAAATCCTTGATCGGAGCACTTCCCTGTGAGGCGCCGTTGGGATCGGCTGGGGACACTCCGATGCCAAAGTCAGTAATATTTCTGAGAATAAACTGTAAGTACAAAAGTAGAGAATCAGTAAGTGTACCTCAATAGCTTGGGATGCAAGCTATTTATACTAATGTAGTTGTAACTCCAAATAACTAGAAAGTCTCCATTAATGCCTCATTAATGGCGGTTACTGATCTTATTCAAGTATGACCGTTAGCTCATTAATTGGTTATTAATTGCCTTTATTGGGAATCGGCTTTGCCGTTCCTTGAGCGTATTGAGGTTTGACGGTGGGTCTCCCAAGGCGTTTGACCATTTGAGGCGTGTTGAGGAATCCATAGATCCGCCACCTATGAGTCTTGCTTCATACGCCATTTGGAGATTCGTTGGTGGATCCTTATCCATAAGAGTATTGATGGTGGATCCTTCATTCTTTGTCTAATTATCCTTTTTCCCCCATGTATGATATTTGGATGTTATGGAGATGTAGATGAACAGTCATGTCATTACTCATCTTTAATTGCTATCAATTCTCCATTAATCCCAGCATTTATCCTTGAAACCCTCAGAGTTGGAGTATTCGAACAGTCAAGTCTTTATTCCCCTTTTCCCCTTTAATGGCTATTAATTGTCATTTAATTGTATTTATTCCCATTCATGATTGGTAATAAAGGTGACGTTTGGTATTCTTAGATCCGTCAAGGCGTATGTACGCTCTCCTTGAGAACAATGACGAGTCTCCATTACTCACTCTCATCGGGCGTATCTTGTTATGGCGTGTCTCGTCATGGTCCACATGGCGTGGCATAATGCTAGAGACTCCTTCCTTTTCCTCATTATTTGCATATTCACCCCTGCATTAATCTTGCATTAATTATCATTAATCCCACATTAATCATGCATAAATATATCTTTTAGAAGGAATAATGGTTTGCCATTATTTCTATTAATTTTCCATTATTCCTTATTCAAGAATAATTTGGGTTGTTATGAGTGTCAATATATATTAATAAGATCATTCGTGCATTATTCATATCTTGTGTCTCTTTTGTGTTGCTTATTGTTTGTTGCTATGTGTGATTGTTTTCTTTTATGCTATTAATGCGAGACTCCAATAATACACCATCAATGTCTCATCAGTAGTAGTAGTAGTAGAGAGACCACTACTAAAGTTGGGAAGAATCTACGTCAATCACAGTAACAAATCACAGGTGGCTAGTTACTCCCCATTTAGTTTTTCTTACACCAACTCGAGATGCATGGGGAATAGACATTATAATGTCTTTCCAACTCGGGTGACTGAGATTTTCGTTTGCGACTATGAGATGATTAAGTTTTTTCGCTTTACTAAAAATAAGAACATTGAAATTAAAATGAGGGTTGACAACCTCTAAATTGAAAAATTCAAAGATTTGATGATATTATAAACAACTTTAATTCTTCAACTTTTTAATTTTAAGGTAATTTAGTTGTTGTTTGGTGAAAATAGAGAAAATGAATGTTTTAGAGAGAGAAAGCTTCCGAAAATGATGTTTTTGGAAAATAAAAAATTTGCTTGCATATTAAATGTGGTACTAAACAATTTTAATTATTGGAATTTCCATTTTGATGTCGTTAATGGTCATTTATATACTGTCAAACTAAATAATGCTCGTTTTTAGTAAACGAAAACCTCAGTCTTTTTTTGGATAATTTTTTTCTAGATACCCTGATTCAAAAGTGTTATGAAAATAAATAATCCATTAAAAGTAATTAATAATAAAAAAATTTTAAATAAATGAAAACTTTATAAAATAAAATGAGATTAATGAAATTTAAACTCAAGATCTCTTGGTTGAAAGAATGCATCTTAAACCAACTCAGCCAATCTATCTAAGATATTAAAATAAGACTACATAAAGTTAGACATGTTCATAGATTGGATCGGGTCGGATTTAAGCAGGTTTTATATGTAATTACTTTGTCGAATCCAAACCCATCTATATTTATATCGAACTTGGGCTAGACCAGACTATTAAATAATTTCCAAACCTAACCCAACCCGCCATCTAATATATTGATGTTAAAAAAATTAAATTAATATTTTTTCTAATTTAATTATTATAATTTTTAATTAATATCAAATTTCTTTAAGTTTTTTCATTCGATAATCTCTTCCACTAAATTTTACATTCTTTGTTTAAACTGAAATGGCTTAAAACACGATGGTCACATCCTGACTTTTTTAATAGAGTCGACCACCTTATTATATTAATTAATTAATTGCATATATTATTATTAACAATTTATTCTTTTTGAGAAAATTAACACTTTATTCTTAATTTGTAATTCTTAATTTCTTTTTTTTATCTATTTCAATCCATTACTCTAATATACTGCATATAATTAATAACATTATATATATAGTTAAAAATATTATATAACTAATATGGGGCTCACTTGGGATTTTGAGACCGATCCCAAACCCAACCTATTTAATATATGAGCGTGGGTTTGGGATTGAATCAAACATCAAATATGAATATCCAAACTCAACCAATGAAAGGTGGGTTTGGACGGGCTGAGTAGGCCAACAAGCCATGAACATGTCTACATACCATAAATATAAATTAATATTGGAGAGACTCCTAGAATAATTAATTATTGATTTACACCTTCATTAGTGTAGTTTAGATTTTGACAACAATGGTAATCGATTATGATGTGGTTCTAAAAGGCACAAATCTCAGTAGTAGACAGCGAGACTAAAATTCTTTAAACATTTTTAGATTTGCGTTAAAAGGAAAACATAAAGAAAAACTTAAATTTGATATGTCGATTTATTAAGGGGAGAAATAAATATATTTTTTTTTCTAAAATGCCTCTAGACATATTACATTTGATTGAGTGAAGCCAATTGTCACGATTTTATTAACAGAGCAAACATTTTTTTGCTTAAAAAAACCACAAGAACTGATCTATTATACGTAAAATTACATGAATTTTTTTTTTAAAATTAACCCAAAATTAATAATAAGGAGAGAGATGAGATTACATGGGTATCATGATGATCATGGACACAAACTCAGTGATTGTATGTGGTTAGAGAATTTTGTGATTCATCTTTAAGTTAGAAATCTTTTCATACAGTGGAGACCATGTAAAAGCACATGGTAAGCACGTGGACAATTTTAGATGAGGTGTTTAGGTTGGGCGTGGTTTGATGAAGATTGAAGATGCATAAGAGCATCTTCCATAGAGGGTGCCCAAAAGAGTGCCAGTTGATGTGGCATCAGGTTTGACAACTTTTAAAGAGTACTCACTATGGGAGTGATTGTGGGTATCAAAGAAAGTTGTCAATTTTTGACAACCTCTTGACAACCTTGTTTAATTATTTTTTAATATAAAATATGTGTTCCCTCTCCTAGAACTAATAAAGTCTGGAGCCTTTTATTTTTAATATTTATAATAAAATAATAATTTGTAGGATTATAATGGCAACTTTTCAAGCAACTTTGGAGCATTTTTTTAAGTAAAAGTTGCCAAAAGTGATGTGGATGAAAGAGACAATAAAATATTATATTTTGGGATTATGTGTTAAATTTTGGCACTCTTTTAGGCACCCTCTATTGGAGATGCTCTAAAGACCATATGAAAAAAAAACATTTTGGAGTAAAACTCTTTTATTTATTTAATATATATTTAAATTTGTATCTTTAATTATTTATATTTAATATACTGATAAATATTTTAAAATTTTCACTTTTAATTATAACTAGTCGAAAACCCGTGCGATGTACGGGATACAAAACTTTTATATAATTTAGATAAATAAATAAATTGACATATTTACTTTTAAGTAATTTTATATCATGCTATGAGAAATTTTTATATTATATATATTTGAAATTAATATATATTTTTTTATTGATAATTCAAATCAAATTAAATTAATTTTGAAAATAATTGATTAATTTTTTTATAGAATTTTAATTAAAGGTGAATGATTTATTTATTTTTACAAAATTTAATGATTTATACTTTTTAGTAATTTTAATAAATTTTCATATTTTCATATAACTGGAATTCTATGAAACAATAATAATAAAATAGGAGATTAATTAAGAAATATATTAGAATATAATAAAAAAACCAAAATTTGAATTAGACTATAATTAAAATTAAATATTATATCTATGATACAAAAAAAATTACAATCTACGTTAAACAAAAATTGAATTAAACTACAATTAAAATTAAATATTATATCTACGATACAAAAGAATTACAATCTATGTTCAAATGGAAGCAACATCAATATATTATGTTATAAACTATTATCATCAATCGCCGGACCGCCGCCCGATCTCGATCTATCTCGCTGCCTCTCTCGGCCGCTCTCTCTCATACGCTCTCTCTCGGTCGTTTTATTTTTTATTATACAAAAAGTTTATCTTAATAACTCTTCAGACATTTTCTATGTTTTTACATATGAAACTTAATATGGACCAAAAGTCTAGAATGTTGTGCTCTAATAATATGGACCAAAGGGTCTGTAAAAGGATGAGTGAGATTTCTGGTATTCCTCTAACCAAGGCTTTTGGTAACTATCTGGGGGGTCCTCTCCATAGTGATAGAGTTTCTAAAGCTTCTTTTAAAGAGATCTTCGATAGATCTAATAGTAAGTGTGCTAGTTGGAAAGCTAAATCCCTTTCTCTTGCAGGTCGTCTTACCTTGATCCAATCGGTGAACTGTGCGGCTCCTAATCACATAATGCAAGCTTGTAGGCTGTCAGAGTCTGTTCTGAATGGTCTTGATAAAATCAATCATCGTTTCTTGTGGGGGGACTCGTAAGAGGGGAAAAATTCATCTTGTTCCTTGGAAAGAGGTTTGCCAACCTAACAATATGGGAGGATTGGGGATTAGACAAGCCAGTGACAATAATAAAGTGTTGTTAATGAAGCTTCTTTGGAGGATGTGGCAATCCCCGTCTGTTCTTTGGGTTCGGTTATTGTGCGGGAACTATAGAAAGGATAGGATTTTTGGGGGCCCAAAAGAGAGAGTTCTTAATTGTTCTTTCTTATGGAAAGGGGTTAATGCCGTCTTTTCTGAGTTTTGCTCTAGGATTAGTTGGTCGGCGGGCAATGGTAGATCAATTAGTTTTTGGAATGACATCTGGCTTGGGAAGAAGCCTTTATTAGATGGTTGTACTTCTTGTTGGTCCCGTGTGATTAGTTCCAAGGGGGGGTTAGGAACTAATATAACTTTTTCGTTTTAGTTAAGCTGACTTAATATATTTTCTTGAGTTAGTTAAACTCAGCTTTGGTCAGCACGGCCGATTATGGTGTAAGATAGCTTTAGTCAGATGTTGACTAGAACTATTTTACGTATGAGTTGGGAATTGACACTATTGCGGTCAGCTTCCAACTCAGCACTCTTATTTACTCAGTGTCAGTTTAAACAATTTATATGCTGAGTAAATATGACAAGCAACACTATAGATATATATATATATTGAGAGAGAGTTAGAGATTACTCAGTACGACTTATCCTGGTTCGGCCTCTCCGCCTACGTCCAGTCCCCAGAATCCCTCCGGGCTTTTTAAATCCAATACTGAGCTCTTTAAAGGTAGAGCACAAACCGTTTACAAGGCAGTTGAATATGCAAGAGTACCTTCCTCTATTCGTCTACTCAACTCCTACTAAGTGCTATAACCGAACACCTAGATTTCTCTACCACTAAGCACTCAACACCGAGTACTCAGCACAACACTCTCAATTTTACAATTGATACAAATTGTTCTTTTTGAATGAAAAACACTTTAGATGATTACAGAAAATCAATCTATCTTTTACACAAGAATAGAAGTTTGGTGTAAGATCTCTTTTGGTTTTTGTGTACTTTGTATGTATGCTTTTTTGTTCTTGTTGTGATCGGCTTATGATCCAAGAATGATCATGACCTTATATAGATGAGGTCTGAAGCAGAAATGATTTAAATCTTTGGATTTGTCCGTTGATCCAAACGGCTCCTTTTTGAGACAAGTTCTGGTCAGCTTCAGTTTTGCAGGCCAATCCTGTCGTCTGAATTCCGCAGGCGTCAGGTTTATCTTCTTCTTGCAGGTTTCGTCTTCTTGTGTCAGTTCGTCTTTTAGCTAATAAACATTTGACCCATGCATCTCGAAATTAGCTTTTGTGTAATTCCAAGGTTTCTATTATTGGTGCAGACAGTTGTCAGAGTTTGTCTTTTAGCAAATGGATCATTCATGCTGTCCTGGAGATCACTCAGCTTGTCTTTGATAGCCGTTGTTTGCGATTGTTTGCTAATGCATATACCGAGTTCTCTTTTACTCAGCTTCCATGGTTAGCTTCATTCTGCAAGACATGGTTCTCGGAAGACTTTTCTACTTTTGATACTGAGTTTTCGTTCCACTCAGCTTCTTGATCTTTAAGCTTCTGTTCTGAAGATGACTTATCTTCTCTTACGTTGAGTTCCACTCTACTCAGCTTGTGCTGTGATCTTATGCTATTGTATTTATATTTATACTCATCATTGAACAAACATATTAGTACAATTAAATCAAAGCACTTAAATTTAATTGTCCCTTAATCATGGATTAACTTAAATAATTTTATCAAATCAAAATCATGTGGAAAGGTGTTTCAACAAACTCCCCCATTTTGATGTTGGCAAAATATTTAATTGATGGAACTCAGCATTGAGATTCCCCATGATTGAAATTCTTTTTATGCTTCTGAAATTACTCCCCCGTAAGGGTTGCATCTATTTACCTGACTTAACTCTAAACCTTCTAAGATTTAATTGAGTAAAGTTAAGGCATGCTTATACTGACTTAGTTCAGTTCTAGACCTTCCAATATCTAATTCAGATGAGCCTAGGTCAGTTTTCAGAAGAGATCAATATGTGGGATATGTTTTGACTCAGTTTTGATACATGGTTAGTTTGATATCAGAGTTATGGGAAACCTAGAGCAAATGTATCAAGTCTAATGTGTACTAAGTATATTCCCTTTTTCTTTTGCTTGTTCAATTAAGACAGATTAGCATAAAGCACAATACGTAAGTAAGCATCACATGACATCAATCAATTTGGAATAAAAGATGCATGATTTTATAGATAGTCAGTAAAACAAAATACGCTAGATAAGGGAAACACAAAAAAGTACAAGTCAAGAGTAAAAACTAGCAAACTAAACTAGCCAAACTATTTCTTCCTATTGACTTGGGCAGTATTGACTTTGCCTTTTCCCTTTTGTTACTGCTAACTGCTAGATGCTTCTCTTGTGTGCTGAGTTCTATCAGCTTGTTCTTTCTCCCCCGTTTTTCCACCATCGGGCGGAGGAGGAACGAAGGTGTCGTTGAGAGCAGCACGAGTTAACCTTACGGAATAAGCTTTAAGCCTTTTCGTGCTTTCCCTTAAACCATCAAAAACTGGGATACCATCGTCCAATGTATCACGGGGAATTCGGATAGAGGCACTGAGCATACTCAATATATATTCTTGAGATTTTCCTACCCATGTAATAGTGTCAGTTAGCATTGTTGGTCCCTTATAACGTTACAAGTATAGTTCCAAGGGGGGGTTAGGAACTATTTAAAAAATTTAAGCTAGGACAGACTTCTTTTTCGTGAGAAAAAGGTTTGGACAGCGGCGCTGAGTGAATAGCAAGATACTGGCTTAGTCAACTAGTGACTAGGTCAGTTTCTTTACTTGAGTCAGGAGATAGAACTTAGAGTCTATTCCTGAGCTCAGATATTCAATGCGCACAACTCAGCTTGACCTCTTTACTTGGTCAGTTTTTGTTTAAGCAAGCAATAAATATATAAAGGAGTTAAAGGTTAGAAATATGTTACTCAACAGATTTATCCAGGTTCGGCCTCCAAGCCTACGTCTTGTCCCCGGAACACGTTCCGAGATTTCGAATTCTCTAATGAGCTCTTTAACGGTAGAGCATCAAACCTTTTACAATCTTAGCAACTGAGTATAACAAGAGTACCTTCCTCTATACCTCTACTCAATCCTAATCTCTCGCTGAGTACTATAACCGAGTACTCAGCCTCTCCTTTCTAATCTCTAGAAATGATAAGTGTTTGTCCTAAACAATGATTGCTAAGACACCTTAGATGATTGAATAATCACTCTAGACTTTTACACAAAAGATATGAAATTTAGTGTAAGATTGCTTTGCTTTTTCTTGCAGAACTTTGCGTAGAAATTTGGTCAGCGTAATGGCTTGATCAAGTTCTGTGTAGAATGAAGCAACTGAATGGCTCTATTTATAGAGACGTCTGAGGTGTCGGTCATTTCGAATTTCGAAATAACCGTTGGAGGGAAACGGCTTCCTGTCGTTGTCATCCTGACTTGCTCAGAGCTCTCGGCCAATCAGATTTGAGTATCTTCTGTCCTCAGTCAGCTTTTGGTCAACTCGGCAGAATGTCTCTCCATTTATGGTAATGTCAACTAGACAGCATACTGTGTCTTCTGAACTTTACCCAAAGTGGAAACACTTTGTCTGGAAGTTGTTCTTAGCCAGCTGCTGTCTTGTACTGTTTGTCGAATCAACTCCGCAGCTTCGTCCCGAAGTTGTTCCTCGAAGGTCTTCTAGATCCTTCTTCCGCTGAGCTGCGTTTTGTACATAACGATAGCGTTTTGACATACGCGGGCCGAGTTGCTTTAAACTGTTTGACTTGGGCTTTGACTTCCGTATTGGGCTTTGGGCCTTTTAATCTTTGTGTCTTATAAACAATTTTAACTCAACATTGAACAAACACATTAGTAGAATAAATCAAAGCATTTAAACTTAGTGTGTTTAGAATATATTTTAATTACACTTAAACAATTTTGTCAAATCAAAATTATGTGGAAAGGTGTTTCAACAAACTCCCCCATTTTGATGTTGGCAAAACTATTCAGCGAAGAACTCAGTATTGAGCTCCCCCATGATAGTTGACCTAATATAACTTAGCAAACTCCCCCGTAAGGGTTGAGCTACTGACTTAGTTTTACTCTAAACATTTGAAGGTTTAATCGAGTAAGTCTAAGGTCAGTTTATAGATATAGGTCAGCTCATGGAACATATTCTATTTTACTCGGTGTTTAAGCGGAAGTTATAGCATTCAGAGGGCGCTGAGTAATTTGTTGTTCAATGAGTTTTATAAGACAATGTTATATAAACATACAAGTCAATGTCAAACATGTTATCAGCATTGGATGTGATTGAAGATACATAAAAATTTAATACTCAGCATCATATATAATAACTCATAACTCAGGATTTGGATAACAAGATGCAAGTATTTATATTACTAGAAGTAGTCAGCGTATACAACAAAAGAAAAGCATAAACATAGAGACTACAAACTTAGCATAACTGAGCTAGCCTAATTTCTATTTCTTTTTCTTTTGCTTGGACTGACTATGCTCATGCTGTGTTCTAGCTTGTTCTTTCTCCCCCGTTTTGTCAGCATTGGGAGGAGGAATCCTAAAGGCGTCGGTTAAGACGGCTCTGGTCAGTTCCGTGGACAGCGCCTTAAGTCTATCGGCGCTTTCATTGACACCATCAAAAATAGCAACTCCATCATCTAATACCTCGGCGGGTATATTGAGTTCAGCAGAGCTGATCATGCTTACTATGAAAGCTTGAGATTTACCTATCCAGGTAAGTGCATCGGTCAGACCAGCAACGACTTAATGAAAAGTCTTCAGTAAGGATGTGTCGTAGTATTGACACTGAATGTTGCTGTGTCGTATATGGTTGAAAGTTTGTCTGGTGATAGAAAGCATTTCATTTTGCTTCATAGCGTCTGTGTCCATCTCTTGCTTGTTCAAGTTCAGCAATCGAACAGCCTCACCAATTTGCTCTACTGAGCACTGAGAATAGGAGACCATTTGCTCGTTGGTTTTGATTTGCTCAGTGTGAAGCTGAGCAAAAAGCATTTTGACTTCATCAGAAGTTGCATAGTGCGTGTTCGCAGCTGACAAAGTCTGAACTTGTTCTTGAAGAGCGTTGAGATGTTGAACTATTGCCAGCTGGATCTCAGCCAGCTTTGCGATGGAATCCTGCTTAGCTTGCTGTGCTTGAAAGGTAACGATGACACTCAGCAGGTCCTTGAATCCCTTAACTTCATTGAGAAGCTGAGTCACATGGGAGAGCTGAGTTGTCTCAGCAGTGGAAGACCCAGCAGCAGGTTGAGTGGTTTGATGAAGGTCTTTGATTAGTGTTTGCACCGAGTCGATGATTCTTTTTCCAGACTCGGTGGCATGCAAGTAGCTAAGAGGGCCTTTATTAACTTGCCTTGTTGCCTCAGTATGACCGGTTGGAAGAGGAGTCAGAGGAATAACGTGGTCAGTGACTGGAAGTGTGCTTTCAATCTGCACTTGAGGTTCTGGTAGAGCTGATTGATCGGCAGATGTGGTGATTGGAGAAGAAGTAATCCGAATGCTGTCTATGCTGACTAGAGCAGGGATGTTCTGAGTCAGCACAATGCTTGTAGTGACAGCATTGACGGGAATTGGCTCTACTTGGCTTGTAGAGTTAGCAGAAGCATTCAAGTTGGCGTGTTCCTTTGGTGAAGAAACAGAGGCTTGCTTTTCAAGGGAAGCCGATGGAGTAGTAGTTGGTTGTTTTCTGAAAAATTTCAGCTTGAGCTTAGAAGGGTCTTGGGTTAGCTGCTGGATAACAAAGTCAGGGACAGTTGGAGGAGGAGTGTCAATGACAGACTTCTGACTTGCCTTAACTAATCTTCTTCTTCAAGGAGGAGTGTCAGCTTGAATAGACTCTCCTGAGTGAGATGGGGAAGTTTCTTCTTGATCAGCATTAAGCTGGTCAGCTTGTTCTTGTTCATCTCCAGCAGCTAACTCAGTGTTGGCATGCTCAGCATCAACCTCGCTAGCTGTCTCCTCGGTGTCCTCAGCGTCATCCTGACCGCCTTCTTCTTGTTCTTCATCTTCTTCACTATCGCCATCTAACTCTTCCTCAACTTGTGCAATGAACTGATCGTCCAGATGCACATCATCTTCTTGATGCTCAGCTACAGTTCCTAGACACTGTGTGTAGTGAGAATCACCAGGAACAATGACGTCAGTAGGAATAGCATCAATAGGAGTCAGTGTAGAGGACTTCTGCTTCTTTTGAGGTTGCTCATCAGCATTTGTTCTTTCCTCAATTTCAGGCTCATCTTGCCTGCTCCTTTTCTCAGCTGACTTAGGTCTCTCCTGACCTGTTTCAGCAGCTGACTTCGGCTTCTTGGCCTAAGGCTCAGCCTTCTTTGAAGGAGTCACAACAGCTTTCCTCTTGCGGGCAGCTGGAGCCTTTGTCCTTTGGCTTTGCTTTGGAGCTGTTTCCTCAGCTTGTTGTTCAGCAGCAGCTTTTCCTTTCTTTAGTGGCTGATTGAACTTCAAATCCCTAGCGAAGCCGCGGTTATCTCAGAACCTCTAGCCTTAGTTTCCTCAGATAGAACAATTTGATGATCTAAGAGGATTCTGGTGATGAGTGTTCCCAGCCTGAGAGTTCCAGTGCTCCTTATGAACCCAGCAATCAAGAATACGGGTATGTTGATCGGCTTGTATGTCAGCATATGCCATATGAAGCATTGCTCAAAATTCGTTGCTGAGGTGGTGCAATTGATCTTGGGATAAATGAAGTAGGTCAGCAGATAGTGAGCCATCTTTTGGTGCTGACCCATTGAGGTGCTTGAGACTTCTCCAGAGTGGCCAGCGGGCTTACAGAAGGTGGCATCGTACCCAGTACCTTCATGATCTCTAGATCGCCTCAGCTTTGTTCCCTCATTCTTCAACTTCAGCAAGTTAGCGAGGTAAGTAGGGTTTATGAAAATGGTCTTTTCCTTTACCACAGTTACCAAATAGTCCTGGTTATCATCAGCAACTCGGAGATTGTGGTAGAACTCCCTTACTAGGTCAGGATAGGTGTAATCCCTAATGGAGAACAGCTCGGTCCATCCATTTTGCGATATCCATTCGCAGAAGGGTTGCTCGGATGTCACAAAGGTCTCAGAAACCCATCGTGAGAAGTCTACTTTCCATTCGTTTTGGCCTTGGTCGGCTTACCCTTAGTTGAGGTAGCTTGGCCAGCTTTGCCTTTGCTCGACGTAGTGACCTTGGTGGTTTCAGGCACAGTAGTTTGCCTGGAGGGTTCATCGGAGCTGGTCTTAGGGTGACCGGCACCAGAGATGTTGACGGAATCTCTAGTCATTATTTCAGAAAAGGATTGGGAAGCTTTGAGAGTCTTAGAGAGAGAGAGAATGCTTTGCCAGAGAATTTGGTAAGTGTAAAGAAAATAAAGAATGGGGATTTACCCATTATTTATAGCGATGAAGTGTGGATCTTATCGAATCCATGTGTCAGTTTTGCCTTGGGATTGTCAACCGACAAAGATCCTGGCTTTTATGACACATTCGGCGCATACGTCATCCTAGGTGGCTATTCGCGTGCTTTTGCATTTAATGCAACAGATCTAACACTCAGCGTTTAGAATATTAAGCGTTTTATATTCTGAGTGGTCAGTAGTATATGAAAGGATGATTTCTCAGTTTGAGATTACTACTCGGTGTGCATATTTACTCAGTATTGATATGTATTTTGCGTTAAGTACTCAGCATAACAATCACTCAGCATGCATTTGCATAAATCATTTAGCATAGTAATTCACTCAGCATAAATTTACTTTTTAAAACAGGAATTTACTGAAGAGGATTAAACATACCAATGGCTTCTCTCAGTATGCTGAACTGTTCACGAGCCAGTGGCTTTGTGAAGATATCCGCAATGTAACCCCCTCATTTGGATCACATGATATCTCACACAATATCAGTCATAGACATGTTTTCAATTCTCAATCATATAAACTTCAATCTCATATAAATTTTACATATTATACATAAGAGAAAGCATTTATAATTTACAATACACGTTTAAGTCATTATCCTACACAGAGGATTTACAAAACAAAAGTACATTCACAAGACTCCAAAATGCCTAGATGAGAATGGACTGACACTGCTGGTGTGACCTTAAGCAAGAAGAACTCCACCTAACCTGTAAAATCTGTTGGCAAGGGGTGAGCTGCCTACTCAATAAACATATTACACATATATGTATATACAAGTAATGTAAAGAGCACAAACCAAAATAGGTCATCAGTACCAAGTTAGAATTTATTCATTTAGAATAGTAATACTGATTTTAGAAAGGTCTTGCTATACTTAGACAATATATATAAAATGGTCCTTGGGCCCAATCTGTATTCCGGCTCACTAAATTCGGAATACAATCATCTGTGCTACGGAGGAGTTACACTCACTCACGTACTCATATATCTCAATACATGTGCTTCCGGCTCACAATATTCGGATAGCACTCTCAACTTGGACCATTTCACATATCCATCTAAGCAAGCTCATATTCATTTATAATCCAACCATTATTCAGTTCCAGTATGTGCACAAGGCTTAACATGCCGTATTTACGCATAACACTGCAACATACTCAATCATAACACTTTCTTATCAATCATGACGTATCATAAATACTCAAACATTATCCACATCATTCACATCAGATTCAACCACATCTCACACTCAACAAGTCACAAGGCACAATACATTCATACACATATATAAGCAATATGCTTACCGTCGCACTTGGTTCGATCTATTCAACACGATCGGGTGTGCGTTCAATTGCACCCTGCCCTCCTAATGTCACATAACATTGATACAATTAGACTTAACATAAACTTAATGAAAATAGAAACTAAGGAATGCTATATGATTTACAAGACACCAATGCCACAAAGTTCATGCAATCTAATCCTTTTGTCTTAGATCATCACATGACCTACTTGCACACATTCTGCCATAAATTTCTCTATATTAATCCAAATGCCCTGATTCTTGAACCTACTGAAACTAGACATATATGGGTATAACATATCCAAAATTCACTTTAATATCACTTCTACACAATATATGGTATGCAAAATGATTCGGTCCTGTTTCCAGCCAAGAAACAGACTATTCAGATTTGCATCTACCATAATTCACTCAACCTAGCTCACAATAAACACAATGGATTGCCAAATCCTTTTACAGACATATACTTCAAGTATTTAGGAACACTTTTTTATAAAGAAACTTTCTCCAATTCGGAATTTAAGATCCTCAAAATGCTACATCAACATGGCTGCCTCACATGACATTCAATTTCGAGGCAGTCATGATCCATCTAGGTTTTCTTCCTCTATATATGGAATTAAAGTCCCATATTTTACAGAGGGTTTCATAACACATATAGGAACATATGTTATTCTTTATGTATCTTCAAATTCGAACAATATCAATATGAAAAATAGGCTCCAAAATGACTGAAAGCAGTACCCTAGATTTCTGTTTAGGGCACTTGATACATATCTTTCATTTGGACAGCCTAAAACCAATGAAAACAACACCAAAACTCAACAAGCTCAATCACAACTCATCCACAACAAATCCTATGATCATACCTAGGTTTTTTCAGAATCTCCAACTCATAGAAAACAAGCTAAAACAGCATACCAGAGGCATACTTTGTCTTACTTGAGTGACACCTCGTGCTTGCTCACAAACCTCCAATCCAGCCCTCCACAAATGTAAGTTAATCAAGTTAGGACATATGAATTCATTAATTCATTCATTTAAGTCCTAACTCAATTAACCAATCGTTACATCTTAACGACACACTAATCGCCTACTAATCGCACGATAATCGCATTATGCATACAAAACTTCTACTGACAATGAGATGAATCTAAAATGTATGTATTCAATCATGAAAATATATATGAATGTGGGAAGACTCATATGTTAGGGTTTTGGGGATGTTACAGTTCTTCCCCCCTTAAAGAATTTCGTCCCCGAAATTCACTTACCAGAAGCTTCAAATAGGTAAGGATATTGTGTCCTCATATTTTCTTCTACCTCCCAAGTTGCCTCATCAAGTGTTTGATTATGACTCCATCTCACCTTAACCATTGGAATTTCACGGTTTCTGAGTCGTTTCATTTCTCGTCCCAAAATCTCTAAAGGTTGCTCACGAATAGTTAAGTCTGTATTCACTATTGCAATCTCAGGTTCAGGAATCATATGACTTGGGTCTGATCTATATCTTCTCAATACTGACACATGAAATACATCATGTATTAAAGACAATTCTGGTGGTAGAGCTAACCTATAAGCCAATGGTCCAACTCTCTCAATGATCTCATAAGGCCCGATGTATCTTGGATTCAACTTCCCTCTTTTGCCAAAACGAACTATTCCTTTCCATGGAGATATTTTTAAAAACACTTTATCTCCAACTTTATATTCCATCTCCCTTCGGTGCTGATCCACATAGGCTTTCTGACGTTCCTGTGCAGCTTTTAAATACTTCTTTATGACATTGATCTTCTCAACAGTTTCCTGGACTAACTCAGGTCCTTCTAATTGTCTCATTCCTTCAACATCCCAACATATAGGGCTTCTACACGGTCTTCCATATAGTGCCTCATAAGGTGCCATGCCTATACTTGAATGATAACCATTATTATAAGCAAACTCTATAAGAGGTAAATGTATATCCCACTCACCTTGGAAATTAAGAACACAAGCTCTCATCATATCCTCTAAGGTCTGAATAGTTCTTTCCGATTGTCCATCTGTCTGTGGATGAAAGGCTGTACTGAAATGCAATTTTGTTCCCAATGAGTGCTGTAAACTGCCCCAAAATCTAGATGTAAATCTAGGATCACGATCTGAAACAATAGATATAGGTACTCCATGCAACCTCACTATTTGTTCCACATAAAGTCTAGCCAATTTATCCATCGAGTCTGTCTGTTGAACCGGTAGAAAGTGAGCAGATTTCGTAAGTCTATCCACTATCACCCATATACTATCGTGTCTACGCCTTGTTCTTGGTAATCCCATTACAAAATCCATAGTGATCCTCTCCCATTTCCACTCTGGTATGGTTAAAGGTTTTAGTTTTCCCACGGGAGCTTGATGCTCAGCTTTAACCTGTTGACATGTCAAACATTTGGAAACAAAATCAGATACATCTTTCTTCATTGTAGGCCACCAGTAAAAAGGTCTCAAATTTCTGTACATCTTTGTCATTCCTGGGTGCATAGTATAAGGAGAATTATGTGCTTCCTGTAGAATTTCTGATCTTAAATTTGCTACATCTGGAACACATAATCGACTACCTATCATCATAGTTCCATCATCTTCCACAGAAATATCAGGTCTTTTACCTTGTTGTACATGATCTCGCATTTTCTGTAAATAAGGATCATGCCATTGTGCTTCTTGGATCCTTTCTTTCAAATCTGGTTTTACTCGTAGTGTAGCCATCAAACCTGTTACTTCATTTACTTCTAACTGCACATCCATGGCTCGCATCTCCACTAGTGAATTCAAACTATAATTCTTCATACTAGCCACAATATCAACACTCTTTCTACTCAAAGCATCTGCAACCACATTAGCTTTTCCTGGATGGTAATCTATTGTACAATCATAATCTTTTAATAGCTCAATCCATCTCCTTTGTCTTAGGTTCAACTCCTTCTGTGTAAAGATGTACTTCAAACTCTTGTGATCAGTGAGAATCTGAAATGTCTCCCCATATAGGTAATGTCTCCATACCTTCAATGCATGGATGACTGCTGCCAACTCTAAGTCGTGTGTGGGGTAATTCATCTCATGAGGTCTCAGTTGCCTAGAAGCATATGCAATGACTTTCCCATTTTGCATTAGAACACATCCCAAACCTTGTCCCGAGGCATCTGTATAAACAACAAAGCCACCACCTTCAGAAGGTAACACTAACACTGGTGCAGAAGTCAATCTCTTCTTTAGTTCCTCAAAGCTTTGGTGACATTTATCATTCCACTGGAATACAACTCCCTTTCTCAGCAATTTAGTTAATGGACCTGAAATCAGAGAAAAACCCTCTACAAATCTCCTGTAATAACCAGCTAACCCAAGAAAACTCCTAAGCTCTGTAACGTTCTTTGGCGGTTCCCATTCATCAATAGCTTTAATTTTGGAAGGGTCGGGTTGAACCCCTTCACCTGACACCACATGACCAAGGAATACAACTTCATCCATCCAAAATTCACATTTGCTCAGCTTTGCATACATCTGATTATCTCGTAAAATTTTCAAAACAATTCTCAAATGTTGTTCATGCTCACCCACAGTTCTTGAATACACTAGGATATCATCAATGAATACCACAACAAACTTATCTAGATATGGCTGAAAAGTCTTGTTCATTAATGCCATGAAAGCTGCAGGAGCGTTAGTCAAGCCAAAAGGCATCACAAGAAACTCAAAATGACCATACCTTGTACGAAAAGCAGTTTTAGGTATGTCAGCTTCTGCAACTCTCAACTGCCAATAGCCCGATCTTAGATCAATCTTTGAAAAATGACGAGCTCCTCTAAGCTGATCTAGCAAATCATCAATCCGAGGCAATGGATACTTGTTTTTCACTGTCATTCTATTCAGTTGTCTGTAATCAATACACAATTGCATACTTCCATCTTTCTTCTTCACAAATAATACAGGTGCTCCCCACGGTGAAGTACTAGGTCGTATAAACCCCTTTTCAAGTAGTTCTTCTATTTGTTTCTTCAATTCTTGTAATTCCATTGGAGCCATTCTATATGGAGCAATTGATATAGGAGATACTCCTGGCATGGTCTCAATAGGAAAATCAATCTCCCTATGAGGTGGTAATCCTGGTAGTTCATCTACGAATACATCTGCAAAATCTCTCACCACTGGAATATTCTCCAATTTGCCTCCATCCTCCCTAGTGTCCACAACATGAGCTAAATATGCCTCACACCCATTTCTAATCCATCTAATTGCTTGAATTGCAGATATTAAACAAGATGGCACAACCTTTCTCTCCCCAACAAATAACACAGTTGATTCTGAATTAAAATGTAACACAACTTCCTTTGAACAACAATCAACTTTAGCTTCATATTTACATAGCCAATCCATCCCCAAAATAATATCGAATTCTCTAAACCCCATAACTACTAAATCTATAGGGAACTCACTTCCCCTCACTTTTATAGGACAATCTCTCAGAACCTGATTTACAATAACATTATTCCCAACTGGTAGGATAACTCCCACATCATATCCTAATGGTTCTACCGTCCCATTTATTTTCAATATAAACTCAGGTGTTATGTATGAATGAGTGGATCCAGGGTCAATCAAAACAAAAGCTAAGGTATCAAGGATAGAAATTGTACCGGATATAACCTCTGGTGCTATTTGAGCTTCACCTCTCGTCATATTGAAGGCTCTATTTCGTGGTAAAGTTTGTGTCTGTCCGCCCATAGGAGCATCATGTCTACCCCATCTACCTCCTCCTCGACCTCTGCCTTTGCCTCTATCCACTCCAGCTGCACCACCTCCTATATTAGACTGAGGTTGAACTCTCTCTCCTCTATCAACTAGTAAGGGACAATCATTACGATAATGGCCTGTTTCTCCACACTCAAAACATGTACCCTTCTTAAATGAACCATAACACTCTCCTGTGTGAGATCGGCCACATCTGCCACAAACCAGGGAAGGTCCCCAACACTCACCTCTGTGTACCCGTCCACATGTCTGACAAGCTGGAAAAGATGTTGTTCTCGCTCCTCCTCTATACCCACTATTAAACCGACCACCTGAAAATCTGTTACTACCCACAGATGGAGCACTACTCAAAACATCTCCAAATCCGCCCCGTGATCTAGTCCCACCACGATGGATACTACTACTACCTCTAAATTGTTGAGAATAGCCTCTAGAAGAAACTGAGAATCCACCTCTCTTTGATGGCCTGCTAGACTGGCCTTCTGTATCAAATCTAGCCCTTTTAGTTACAAAAAGTTGTTCTTTATCTTTCACAATTTCCTCCGCTCTGAGTGCAGATTCTACTAACAATCTAAAGCTCGTTTCATGTGCATGAATCCCCATTCTAACATCTGGGTGTAGACCATGTTCAAACCTGCGACATTTTGCTTCTTCTGTAGCCACATTTGCAGGTGCATATTTGGCTAAAGTGTTAAACTTAAGCTCGTATTCAGCCACAGACATATCCTCCTGCATAAGGGTCAAAAACTCTGTTTGTTTCCTATCTTTGTATATCTTTGACATGTACTTATTAGTGAACAACTTCTTGAAAATATCCCATGTTATTTCAGTTCTAATTCTTGTCCTTTTTATAGATCTCCACCATTCTAAAGCTTCACCAGTGAAAAGATTAGAAACATATTTGACCATTGAGTCCAGACGACACTCTGTGTTCTCAAGTACATCTTCAATCTTGGCCCACCATTTATCAGCTATATCAGGATCTGCGCTACCCTCAAACTCTGTTGCACCCATCTTTTTAAGCCTTTCAAATTTTTTATCAAAGATTGGCGCATCTCGACGAGCTTGAACACGTGGCTGAGGCTGACCTTGAGCCAAATAGATTCCCATCATCTGTTCAAACTGGTTGTAACCCTGAGGATACCCTGCATGTTCTGAAGCTCCTATATGTTCTGAGCCCCCAGACTCATGAACACGACCAACTGAACCATGACTAGACATATGACCGGATTGTCCATTCTCACCATCAGACTCCATAACCCTACATGAAACATGACCATGTCAACATGCTTTAGCATAAGAAAATATGATTATGTGGTCTTACCCTAGGAATCCAAAACAAGTCATACACAACCAAATCCCTAGGAAAGTAGACCCGCTCTGATACCACTAAATGTAACCCCCTCATTTGGATCACATGATATCTCACACAATATCAGTCATAGACATGTTTTCAATTCTCAATCATATAAACTTCAATCTCTTATAAATTTTACATATTATACATAAGAGAAAGCATTTATAATTTACAATACACGTTTAAGTCATTATCCTACACAGAGGATTTACAAAACAAAAGTACATTCACAAGACTCCAAAATGCCTAGATGAGAATGGACTGACACTGCTGGTGTGACCTTAAGCAAGAAAAACTCCACCTAACCTGTAAAATCTGTTGGCAAGGGGTGAGCTGCCTACTCAATAAACATATTACACATATATGTATATACAAGTAATGTAAAGAGCACAAACCAAAATAGGTCATCAGTACCAAGTTAGAATTTATTCATTTAGAATAGTAATACTGATTTTAGAAAGGCCTTGCTATACTTAGACAATATATATAAAATGGTCCTTGGGCCCAATCTGTATTCCGGCTCACTAAATTCGGAATACAATCATCTGTGCTACGGAGGAGTTACACTCACTCACGTACTCATATATCTCAATACATGTGCTTCCGGCTCACAATATTCGGATAGCACTCTCAACTTGGACCATTTCACATATCCATCTAAGCAAGCTCATGTTCATTTATAATCCAACCATTATTCAGTTCCAGTATGTGCACAAGGCTTAACATGCCGTATTTACGCATAACACTGCAACATACTCAATCATAACACTTTCTTATCAATCATGACGTATCATAAATACTCAAACATTATCCACATCATTCACATCAGATTCAACCACATCTCACACTCAACAAGTCACAAGGCACAATACATTCATACACATATATAAGCAATATGCTTACCGTCGCACTTGGTTCGATCTATTCAACACGATCGGGTGTGCGTTCAATTGCACCTTGCCCTCCTAATGTCACATAACATTGATACAATTAGAATTAACATAAACTTAATGAAAATAGAAACTAAGGAATGCTATATGATTTACAAGACACCAATGCCACAAAGTTCATGCAATCTAATCCTTTTGTCTTAGATCATCACATGACCTACTTGCACACATTCTGCCATAACTTTCTCTATATTAATCCAAATGCCCTGATTCTTGAACATACTGAAACTAGACATATATGGGTATAACATATCCAAAATTCACTTTAATATCACTTCTACACAATATATGGTATGCAAAATGATTCGGTCCTGTTTCCAGCCAAGAAACAGACTATTCAGATTTGCATCTACCATAATTCACTCAACCTAGCTCACAATAAACACAATGGATTGCCAAATACTTTTACAGACATATACTTCAAGTATTTAGGAACACTTTTGTATGAAGAAACTTTCTCCAATTCGGAATTTAAGATCCTCAAAATGCTACATCAACATGGCTGCCTCACATGACATTCAATTTCGAGGCAGTCATGATCCATCTAGGTTTTCTTCCTCTATATATGGAATTAAAGTCCCATATTTTACAGATGGTTTCATAACACATATAGGAACATATGTTATTCTTTATGTATCTTCAAATTCGAACAATATCAATATGAAAAATAGGCTCCAAAATGACTGAAAGCAGTACCCTAGATTTCTGTTTAGGGCACTTGATACATATCTTTCATTTGGACAGCCTAAAACCAATGAAAACAACACCAAAACTCAACAAGCTCAATCACAACTCATCCACAACAAATCCTATGATCATACCTAGGTTTTTTCAGAATCTCCAACTCATAGAAAACAAGCTAAAACAGCATACCAGAGGCATACTTTGTCTTACTTGAGTGACACCTCGTGCTTGCTCACAAACCTCCAATCCAGCCCTCCACAAATGTAAGTTAATCAATTTAGGACATATGAATTCATTAATTCATTCATTTAAGTCCTAACTCAATTAACCAATCGTTACATCTTAACGACACACTAATCGCCTACTAATCGCACGATAATCGCATTATGCATACAAAACTTCTACTGACAATGAGATGAATCTAAAATGTATGTATTCAATCATGAAAATATATATGAATGTGGGAAGACTCATATGTTAGGGTTTTGGGGATGTTACACGCAAGCTGCTCATCCGTTGGGACATAGGTCAGCTTTATCTCACCCTTGAGTACATGGTCTCTAATGAAGTGATGCCTTATGCTGACATGCTTCATTCTGCTGTGTTGAATTGGGTTCTTTGATAGATCAATTGCACTTTTGTTGTCGCATTTGACCTCAATTGTCTTTGTTTGAACACCATAGTCTTCAAGCTGTTGCTTAATCCATAGGACTTGAGCAACACAGTGACCAGCAGCAATGTACTCAGTTTCAGTGGTAGACAAGGCTACTGACGTCTGCTTCTTGCTGAACCAGGATACAAGACAGCTTCCTAAGAAATGACATCCTCCAGAGGTGCTTTTCCGTTCTAGCTTGTCTCGACCATAGTCAGCGTCAGTGTATCCACCGAGTGTAAAGCCATGAGTGTTGGGATACCATAAACCTGCGTTCACTGAGCTTTGCAAATATCTAAGGATTCTTTTTACAACTATGTAATGAGATTCCTTAGGGTTAGATTGATATCTAGCACAGTAGCATACTGAGAACTGAATGTCCGGTCTACTTGCTGTTAAGTAAAGTAGAGAGCCTATCATACCTCGATACAATTTGCTGTCTACCGACTTACCATTCTCGTCAGCGCAGAGGACAGTGTCATTGCCCATAGGAGTGGATATTGGCTTGCAATTTTCAAGATCATATTTTTTCAATATCTCCTTGGCATATTTAGCTTGACTGATGAAGATGCCATTCTTTCCTTGTTTGATTTGAAGTCCAAGGAAGAAGTTGAGTTCTCCCATCATAGACATTTCAAACTCAGTCTGCATTTGCTTGCTAAATTCCTTGCACATTGACTCATTAGTAGCACCGAAAATAATATCATCAACATATATTTGAGCCAGCAGGGTATCTTTACCCTTTCTCTTAATGAATAAGGTTGTATCAGCTTTACCCCTGACATAGTTTCTAGTCAGCAGGAAACTGGTCAGCCTCTCATACCAAGCACGTGGTGCTTGCTTGAGGCCGTACAGAGCCTTTTTGAGTTTATAAACGTGGTTTGGGAATTTAGGATCCTCAAACCCTGGAGGTTGATTAACATAAACTTCCTCGTTTATAACTCCATTAAGGAATGCACTCTTAACATCCATTTGAAACAGTTTAAAGTTCATGTAAGATGCATATGCACATAGAATCCTAATAGCCTCTAGCCTTGCCACTGGGGCAAAGGTCTCACCGTAGTCAATACCTTCTTGGTGACTGTAGCCCTGAGCTACAAGCCTTGCTTTGTTCCTGACTACGTTTCCTTGCTCATCCAGCTTGTTGCGGAAGACCCATCTTGTTCCAATGGTCTTCTGACTCCTTGGATGTGCCACTAGCTCCCATACATCGTTTCTTCTGAATTGGTCAAGTTCCTCTTGCATTGCGCTCATCCAGAATTCATCTTCCTCAGCATCAGCAAAGTTCTTAGGTTCCTGAACTGAGATGAAGGCTACATTGCTGAGGTACCTCCTGAGTTGGTTTCTTGTCATCAGGGTATTCTCAGCGGCATCAAGGATTGCACTCTCTGAGTGCCCTCTTGGAATCCTTATCTCTTTGGGTAGATTGATGTCTTGTGTTGTCTGTGTTTCAACAATCTCTACAGGTGAAGACTGGTCAGTGAAAACAATATTTGGTTCACTTTTACCTTTGGTCAGCCCTTGAGGGAATGACTCAGCGGCTGTATCTTGATCAGCGGGTGCTGAGTGTGGATCATCCTCGGTCAGCGGCAGATATCTTCCTGCAGGGTTAGTTTCGTCGAACTCAACATGTACTGACTCTTCTAAAACTTGAGTTCGTTTATTGAAAACTCTGTATGCTTTGCTGTTTGTTGAGTAGCCTAAAAAGATAGCTTCATCAGCTTTTGAGTCAAATTTAGCTAGGCTATCTTTAGTGTTTAAAATAAAACATTTACAGCCAAAGGCACGAAAGTATCCAATGTTAGGCTTTCGTCCTTTCCAAAGCTCGTAGGGGGTTTTCTTTAGTATAGGTCTAACAAGAGCCCTATTAAGAATATAACACGTTGTGTTAACAGCTTCTCCCCAAAAATACTTTGGAAGCCTATGCTCACTCAGCATTGTCCTGGCTATTTCAACCAGTGTTCTGTTCTTCCTTTCAACAACCCCATTTTGTTGAGGCGTTCTAGGAGCAGAAAAGTTATGGTCAATGCCGTTGGCTTCACAGAATTCAACAAACTGTTGGTTTTTGAATTCTCCACCATTATCACTTCGGATGTGAGCCAGTTTTAGGTCTTTATCATTTTCAAGTTTTCTAACCAAATTTGAAAATGTCTCAAAGGTCTCATCCTTGCTACTCAGCAAGATGACCCAAGTGTACCGAGAGAAGTCATCTACAATGACCAAGGAAAATCTTCTTCCACCCAGACTCAGCGGCTGGACTGGACCGAAGAGATCCAAGTGTAGTAATTCTAACGGACGCTTAGTTGAGATAATGTTTTTGCTATGAAAAGATTGTTTAGTTTGTTTTCCAGCTTGGCAAGCGTGGCATAATTGATCTTTTTCAAATCTAAGTTCAGGCAGTCCCTCAACCAATTGCTTTCTTGCTAATTTGGCCAGGAGGTCCATGCTTACATGACCAAGTCTCCTGTGCCATAGCCAGGAATTTTCTTCCTTTGAAACTAAGCATACAGTTTTTGAAAACTTTTTCTCTAAGTCTAGCATAAAGACATTATCAATCCGAGGGGCAGTTAAAATTAACTCATTTGTTTTTCCCTCGTATATTTTACATCCAGTAGCATCAAATATAACTTTTCTACCATTGTCACATAGCTGAGCTACGCTGAGTAAGTTATATTTGAGTCCGCTGACTAGGGAGACTGACTCAATTGTAGGATTACCTCCGATGGTTCCTGACCCTACTATCTTACCCTTTTTGTTGTCTCCAAAACTTACGCTTCCTCCTCGTTTACGCTCAAACGTGATGAACTGAGTTTCATCACCAGTCATGTGCCTCGAGCATGCGCTGTCAATATACCACATCTTTGACTTCTCAGCACACCTCAGGCTTACCTGCATTGTAACTAGTTACTTTTAGGTACCCAATTCTTTTTGGGTCCTTGCTTGTTAGGTTCAACAGGTAAAGCATCATATTTTATTTTATGGCGGCATACTTGGACAGTATGGCCATTCTTTCCACAGAAGTCACAGCTGACCTTCCGTTTAGGATTTTTCACTGACTTGTCAGCACCCCAGTGCTGAGCGTGCCAGCACACCTTTGTGGTGTGTCCTTTCTTCCCACAGAAGTCACATTGGACATTCCGCTGGGGATTCCATCTCTGCTGACCAGTACTTCGGTACTGAGCATTCAGAGGAATATTTCTTTTGTTTTGAACCTTTAGTTGGTTCTGGATATTTGTGACGTCCTTTCTCAGTTTCTTTGAATCTGATTGGACTTCAGAGACAGACTTATGTATGATCTCCATATTATCATGCAAAGTTGAGTTGTCCTGAAGAAGGAATCTGAGGTCACTTAGCTTGACCTCTTCAACCTCGTCACAGCGCCTGCTGAGTGCTCTAATTTTCTTATTACACTTTTTGACAAGTGTATATAGGTCACTCAGGGCATTACCCATTTCGTTTCTGAGCTGGGAAAGTGATATTACCTCATTTGATTGATCCTCATCATCAGATGCAATGGAGGGGTCAGCATGCTCAGAGACGCACGGCTCAGCAAGTTCGTCAGCCATGAAGCATATCTTCGCTGACTCGGTGGCCTGAGCTTCTGTTGATGAAGACTCATCACTGTCGCTCGATGTAGCCACCATTGCCTTTTTGCCGTTCTTCTTATCTTTCCTCAGCGTGGGGCAGCTTGACTTGATATGGCCAGTTTGATGACATTCAAAGCATATAATGGGCTTTGAGTTGTCTTTCTTGTATTTGCTGTCGCTGGACTCAGCTTTATACTTATCAAACTTTCTATAAGGCTTCTTAGAATATTTTTCATTCTTCCTGAACAGCCTTTTCATCTTCCTTGTGAACATAGCCATCTCTTCATCATCTGTTGAGCTCCCATCAGTGGAGTCAGCTTTCATGACAAGAGACTTCTGCTTCTTGTCTTCAGACTTTTCCTTCACCTCGAAGTTTTTCATCGATATCTCATGGGTCAGCAGCGATCCGATGAGTTCGTCATATTTGTAGGTGGTTAAGTCCTGAGCTTCCTCAACAGCGGTCTTCTTTGCTTGCCAGTCTTTAGGAAGACTCCTGAGTATCTTTTTGACTTGTTCTTCCTTAGTGAAGATCTTCCCAAGTCTCTTGAGCTCATTGATGATGTTGGTAAACCTTGCATTCATGTCAGATATACCCTCATCATTGTTCATTTCGAACAGCTCGTACAGTCTCATCTGCTGGTTCACCTTGGACTCCTTTACTTTATTGGTTCCTTCGTAGGTGACCTCCAGCTTCTTCCAGATCTCTTACGCCGACTCACAACCTGAGATTTTATTATATTCTGCAGCATCGAGCGCACAGTGAAGCATATTTATAGTCGAAGCATGATTTTGTAGCTTCTTGAGATCATCCTCTGTCCATTTGGCCTCAGCTTTAACAACTGTTTGGCCAGCCACAACTTCGACAGGTACAAATGGACCTTGGACTATGGATAGCCAGGCACTCATATTTGTAGCCTGAATGAAATTTTTCATCCTATTCTTCCAGAAGGTGTAGTTAGACCTGAAGAATAGGGGAGGCCGAGTAATGGACAGCCCCTCAGGTAAGATCTGAGTTGTTTGGTTTCCTGGGAGAAACCGAGTGCTGTTTTCGCCCATAGTGGGGATCAGCTCAAGGTGGTTAAACCTTTTACAGTGAGCTTTTAAGCTCTGATACCACTTGTTGGTCCCTTATAATGTTACAAGTATAGTTCCAAGGGGGGGTTAGGAACTATTTAAAAATTTTAAGCTAGGGCAGACTTCTTTTTCGTGAGAAAAAGGTTTGGACAGCGGCGCTGAGTGAATAGCAAGATACTGGCTTAGTCAACTAGTGACTAGGTCAGTTTCTTTACTTGAGTCAGGAGATAGCACTTAGAGTCTATTCCTGAGCTCAGATATTCAATGCGCACAACTCAGCTTGACCTCTTTACTTGGTCAGTTTTTGTTTAAGCAAGCAATAAATATATAAAGGAGTTAAAGGTTAGAAGTATGTTACTCAACAGATTTATCCAGGTTCGGCCTCCAAGCCTACGTCCTGTCCCAGGAACACGTTTCGAGATTTCGAATTCTCTACTGAGCTCTTTAACGGTAGAGCATCAAACCTTTTACAATCTTAGCAACTGAGTATAACAAGAGTACCTTCCTCTATACCTCTACTCAATCCTAATCTCTCGCTGAGTACTATAACCGAGTACTCAGCCTCTCCTTTCTAATCTCTAGAAATGATAAGTGTTTGTCCTAAACAATGATTGCTAAGACACCTTAGATGATTGAATAATCACTCTAGACTTTTACACAAAAGATATAAAATTTAGTGTAAGATTGCTTTGCTTTTTCTTGCAGAACTTTGCGTAGAAATTTGGTCAGCGTAATGGCTTGATCAAGTTCTGTGTAGAATGAAGCAACTGAAGGGCTCTATTTATAGAGACGTCTGAGGTGTCGGTCATTTCGAATTTCGAAATAACCGTTGGAGGGAAACGGCTTCCTGTCGTTGTCATCCTGACTTGCTCAGAGCTCTCGGCCAATCAGATTTGAGTATCTTCTGTCCTCGGTCAGCTTTTGGTCAGCTCGGCAGAATGTCTCTCCATTTATGGTAATGTCAACTAGACAGCATACTCTGTCTTCTGAACTTTACCCAAAGTGGAAACACTTTGTCTGGAAGTTGTTCTTAGCCAGCTGCTGTCTTGTACTGTTTGTCGAATCAACTCAGCAGCTTCGTCCCGAAGTTGTTCCTCGAAGGTCTTCTAGATCCTTCTTCCGCTGAGCTGCGTTTTGTACATAACGACAGCGTTTTGACATACGCGGGCCGAGTTGCTTTAAACTGTTTGACTTGGGCTTTGACTTCCGTATTGGGCTTTGGGCTTTTTAATCTTTGTGTCTTATAAACAATTTTAACTCAACATTGAACAAACACATTAGTAGAATAAATCAAAGCATTTAAACTTAGTGTGTTTAGAATATATTTTAATTACACTTAAACAATTTTGTCAAATCAAAATTATGTGGAAAGGTTTTTCAACAAGCATGGCATAAGCTTGATGGTACATCTTAAGCAAAGCCGAATCATAGAACTGACGTTGAGCGTTTGTGTGGCGCACATGTTTGTAGGTGGCTCGGGAGTATTGCAACAGTTCATTTGTCTTGAGTTGATCAGTTTCCATTTCTTCCTTACTCAAGTTGAGTAGACGGACAGCTTCAATAATTTGTTCGACCGAACATTGAGAAGTTGAGGAGATTAACTCACGAGTGCCGGTCAGCTCAGAATTCAACTTGGTAAAATGTTGATTCAACTCAGCAGAGGTAGCATAGCCCGTGTTGACTGCAAAAAGAGCATTAATTTGGCCTTGAAGGGAATCCATGTGATTCACCATCATTAACTGCAGTTCGGCCAGCTTGACGATGGATTCTTGCTTGGGTTGCTGTGTTTGGACCGTTGTCATGACACTTATTAGATATTTGAGACCCTTGATCTTATTTAGGATCTAAGTGACAGACGAGATTTGTGGTGACTCAATATTTGCAGACCCAGCAGCATCGGCATGAGAAGTGTTCAAGTCTTGAAGAATAGTTTGAGCGGAGTCAATAATGCGATGCCCGGACTCAGTAGCATGAAGATAGGCATATGTTGCTTCAGGAATGTGCTTAGTTGCCGGAATTCGAGTGGAACCAGAGGGGCCAGCTTGGCTAACAGCTGGGCTTTTATTTAGGTCAGCTGCAAGAACTGACGTCTCAACATTCTGCGATATTGGAGTGGAAGGAGGTGGATCAGCAGAGATATTGACTTGCCCAATGTTGGTTTGAGTTGGTGCAGGAGGAGTCAACTCAGTTTGAGCAGGATTTTCCTTTGCATGCTTTTTACTTTGAGCAGCTTGGACTTCGAGCTCTTGCTCGGCAGGGATTGGATTTTTCGGAGACTTGGCTTGTTCCTCAGGATGAGTAACAGAGGCTTGCTTTTTCTGAAGTTCCGTTGGAGAAGGCTCAGTGGGATTGGAGAAGAATTGGAACTGCATATCCGAGAGATCGGTGATGGGATCCCGGAGAGGAGAATCACCCAGAAGGTCAATAACTGGGGATTTGTGAGCCTTTTTCTTGAGGCGCCTTAATTTTTTAGCTTTTGGAGGAGAAGGGTCAGCTTGAATAGAATCAAGAGATTCAGAAGGTGAATTTACCCCAAGGTCAGCATGTTCCTTTGCTGTTGGCTCAGCTTGTTCTTCAACCTTCTTAGTGCTGACTGCATGTTCATGCTCAGCAGCCATTGTTGGCTCAACATCCACTGTCTCATGTCGCTCAACATTTGATGTCTCCTCAGCATCAAACTGACCTCCGAGATTTCCCAACTCTTCTTCATCTTGGTCAGCAGGGATTTTCTCAAGATCAATTTCTTGACTTTTGGCGAAATGCGAATCATCGGAGATCACGAAACCCAGAGGGGCAGCATCAATAGGACTTAACTCCGAATATTTCTTTTTCTTTTTCTGCAGTGGTTGCTCTGGACTTTCCTCACTCTCTTCTTCAGGCTCATCTTGCCTTTTTCACTTATCTGCTGACTTAGGTGTGTCCTGAGTTTGCTCAGCATCAACTTTCTTCCCCTTTGATACAAACCTGATTTTCTTGGGAACAACTTCAACATCTTTGGAACAGGTTTGAATTGCTTTCCTTTTCTTTTCTTTCTTGGTTTGCACCTCCTGTGCAACATCAGCTTCTTCCTCAAGGGCCTCTTTTCCTTTCTTAGACTTGAGGGGTTGGTTGTATACTAACCCAAACAACAGAGCCGCTGTGATCTTAGTTCCCAAAGTCTCAGTTTCATTAATCATGTCTATTTGATGATCTTCAAGGATTCTGGTAATGAGGGACCCCATCCTGAGTTTCCCCGTACTTCATTGAAGTGCACCGACAAGAAACACTGGCATGTTGAGTGGTTGATAGGTCAGCATGTGCCAGATGAAGCACTGCTCAAAGTTTGACGTTGATGATGCTGAGTTGATTTTAGGGAAGATAAAATTAGTCAGCAGGTAGTGAGCCATCTTTTGATTCTGACCCATGCATATACTAGCTATTTCCCCTTTGTGATCCTCCGGCTTACAGAACGTCACGATGTGGTCAAGTTTCTCCTTTGTAGTCCTGAATTCTTTCCCATTGGCTGGCAGTTTTAGCAAGGTTGCTAGATAGGATGGGGTAATCGTTATTTTCTGGCTTTTGACATGGGTTACCAGATGGTCAGCATCTTTTTTATCAACACAGAGGTTGGAGTAGAATTCCCTTACTAACCTATGGTAGGTTTTACCGGGAAGGGAGAAGAGTCCAGCCCATCCATTCTTCGAGATCCACTCACAGAACGGTTGCTCAGCCGTTACGAAGCTCGGAGAGAACCACCGACAGCGAAGTACCTCATGGTTCTTAACGCTTTTATAGACTTTGAGGAAAATCTTTTCATTGGGCTGCTTGTCCTTCTTTTTCTTCTTCTTTTTCGAAGAGGTTGCGAGGTCAGCTTGAGGGCTCTTGCTTGGAGTTTGGTCATGCTGACCTTGTCCTTTGGTGGGAGTCTCACTATATTCTTTCTGAGGAGGAGACTTAGGGTTTTCATCGGAATGATTCTTGTCGTAATCACCACCGGAGATATTCTGAGAGTCCGACATGATTTTCTCAGAGATTTTCGAGAGGTTTTGGGATTTGGAGAGTGAGAGAGATGAAAATCTATTTGCCAAGGATTTTGAGTGTAAAGAGTGATAAGTGGGAATTCTTCCACTATTTATAGAAGTTCGAATTGATCCTAAACGTTTGAACTAGCCGTTTTACCTCGAGATGATCAATCGACAAAGATCATGGCATTTATGACATGTTCGGCGCGTTCATTTTCTTCATTATTGCGATTACGTCACCCTAGGTGGCTATTTATGGCACGTGTGCTATCATTAATTGGGCAAGTGAATTTTACTCAGTTTGTTAGAATACTGAACGTTTTGTGGTACTGAGTGCACAGTTTTACTTAGAGGGTTTTCATACTGCTTTAGTAACTCAGCTTAAGATAATCACTCAGCATGTATGTCTTACTCAGTATAGGGTGGTTTTCTATAACACATTTTAAGCTCAGCATGTAGAAGTTACTAAATTAGCACAAGTCACTCAGCATGGTAATCACTCATCATTCAATTAGGCACATAGTATTATTGAAGAGGATTAGACATACTGATAGCTTCCCTTAGTATGTTGAATTGTTCACGAGCCAAAGGCTTGGTGAAGATATCCACAAGCTGTTCATCTGTTGGAACGTAGGCCAGCTTGATCTCACCCTTGAGTACATGATCCCTAATAAAGTGATGCCTTATGCTGACATGCTTCATCCTGCTGTGTTGGATTGGATTTTTAGATAGGTCAATGGCGCTTTTATTGTCGCATTTGACTTCAATTGTTTCTAGTTTAACTCCGTAATCCTCAAGCTGTTGCTTAATCCATAGGACTTGTGCAACACAGCTTCCAGCAGCTACGTACTCAGCTTCAGTTGTAGACAGGGCAACTGATGACTGCTTCTCGCTGAACCAAGATACTACACAGCTTCCAAGGAAGTGACATCCTCCCGAAGTACTTTTACGCTCTAGCTTATCTCGTCCATAGTCAGCATCAGTGTATCCAATGAGTGTGAAGTCATTTGAGGTTGGATACCGTAAACCTGCATTAACTGAGCTCTGCAAATATCTAAAGATTCTTTTTATAGTTATAAGGTGAGATTCCCTTGGGCCAGCTTGATATCTTGCACAATAACATACTGAGTACTGAATATTAGGTCTACTAGCGGTAAGGTAAATTAGAGAGCCAATCATACCTCGATATAGCTTGCTATCTACAGATTTACCTTTCTCATCTTTGCATAAGACAGTGTCAGTACCCATTGGGATTGATATGGGTTTACAATCTTCCATATCAAATTTCTTTAGCATTTTTTTGGCGTACTTAGACTGACTAATGAAGATGTCGTTCTTACCTTGCTTGATTTGAAGTCCAAGGAAGAAGTTGAGTTCGCCCATCATAGACATCTCGAACTCAGTTTGCATCTGTTTACTAAACTCTTTGCACAAGGATTCATCAGCAGCACCAAAGATTATATCGTCTACGTAAATTTGTGCCAGCAGGGTATGTTTACCCTTTTTCTTAATGAACAAGGTTGTGTCAGCTTTGCCTCTGACATAATTCATGGTCAGCAGGAAGTTGGTCAACCTCTCATACCAAGCTCTTGGAGCTTGCTTCAGGCCATACAAGGCCTTCTTGAGTTTATAAACATGGTTTGGAAGTTTTGGATCTTCAAACCCTAGAGGCTAACGAACATATACCTCTTCGTTTATAAAGCCATTAAGAAATGCACTTTTAACATCCATTTGATACAATTTAAAGTTCATATAACTGGCATATGCACACAATATTCGTACAGCCTCTAACCTAGCAACGAGTGCAAAGGTTTCACCGTAGTCAATGCCCTCTTGCTGACTATAGCCTTGGGCTACAAGTCAGGCTTTATTTCTACCTACGTTGCCTTGCTCATCTTGTTTATTTCTAAAGACCCACTTAGTTCCTATGGTCTTTTGATTCCTAGGTTTTGGTACTAAATCTCATACCTCATTTCTTGTGAATTGATCAAGCTCTTCTTGCATAGCATTGATCCAGTATTCATCGTGCTCAGCATCGGCGAAGTTCTTTGGCTCATTTACAGAGACGAATGCAACATTCCCGAGATAATTTCTAAGCTGATCTCTTATCATCAGCTTGTTGTCAACGACATCAAGAATGGACTTCTCCGAATGTCCTCTTGGAATTTTTATTTCTTTAGGTAATGTTGAGTTATCTGGAATAGGTGTTTCTACAATATCTGCAGGAGTAGATTGGTCAGCAAAGGTAATTTCAGGTTCGTGTTTACCTTTGGTCAACCCTTGTACTGATGACTCAACAGCTCTTGTTTGGTTAGCAGAAGCTGAGCTCGGTTCATATTCGGCGGACTGAGTTGTCTTTCCTGTAGGGTCAGTTTCATCGAACTCTATATGGACAGACTCTTCAACAACTTGAGTTCATTTATTATATACTTTATATGCTTTACTATTAGTTGAGTACCCTAAAAAGATTGTTTCGTCAGCTTTAGCATCAAATTTTGCAAGGTTATCTTTTGTATTGAGTATAAAACATTTACACCCAAAGGCACGAAAGTAGCCAATGTTGGGCTTCCGTCCTTTCAAAGTTCATAAGGGGTTTTCTTGAGTATATGACTAACTAAAGCCCTATTGAGTATATAGCATACTGTGTGGACAGCTTCACCCCAGAAATACTTTGGAAGCCTATTTTCACTCAGCATTGTCCTAGCAATTTCGACAATTGTTCTGTTCTTCCTTTCAACAACCCCATTTTGTTGAGGAGTTATAGGAGCAGAGAAATTGTGGTCAATACCACTGGTTTCACAGAATTCGTCAAACTGTTGGTTTTTGAATTCTCCACCATTGTCGCTTCTAATATGAGCTACTTTTAGGTCTTTGTCATTTTCAAGCTTTTTAATCAGTGTTGTGAACATCTCAAAAGTTTCATCCTTGCTACTCAGCAAGATGATCCAAGTATACCGAGAGAAATCGTCTACAATGACTAAGGAGAATTTCTTACCGCCCAAGCTGAGTGGCTGGACAGGTCCGAAAAGGTCCAAATGTAGTAATTCCAATGGTCTCTTGGTTGAGACAATGTTTTTACTTTGAAAAGACTTTTTCGTTTGTTTAACTTGTTGACAAGCATTACATAATTGATCTTTTTCAAATTTCAATTTGGGCAATCCCTCAACTAGTTGCTTTCTAGCCAATTTGTCAAGGAGGTCCATGCTTACATGACCAAGTCTCATATGCCATAGCCAGGAGTTATCCTCTTTAGATACTAAGCATATATTTTTCGAAAACAATTTTTCTAAACTCAACATATATACATTGTCAACACAAGGGGCAGTTAAAATTAAATTATTTGTTTTTCCCTCGAGTATCCGACACTGAGTAGCATCAAATATAACATGTCTACCGCTATCACAAAGCTGAACTACGCTCAATAGGTTATATTTGAGACCCTTAACTAAGGAGACTGACTCAATGGTGGGGTTACCTCCGATAGTACCTGATCCTACTATCTTACCCTTCTTATTGTCTCCAAAGCTTACGTTGCCACCTTGTTTAAGCTCAAGTGTGATGAACTGAGTTTCATCACCAGTCATGTGCCTCGAGCATGTGCTATCAATATACCATAGTTTCGATTTTTCCACGCATCTCAGGCTCACCTCATTTGAGTGTTCCTCCTGTTCAGATTCTTCAGAGAGGTCAGCTTGCTCAGATCGAGTGTGGTCAGCAACATCATCGGCCATGAAGCATATGTTTACTGACTCAGTGGCATCAGCTTCAGATGATGTTGAGTCGTCGCTGTCACTCCATGTGGCCACCATAGCCTTTTTGCTTCCCTTCTTGTCTTTCTTTAGATTAGGGCAGCTTGACTTGATGTGCCCAGTTTGATGACACTTAAAGCACGTGACAGGCTTGGAGCTGTCCTTTTTTGTATTTTTCACTGGACTCAGCTTTGTACCTATCACCTCTTCTGAATGGCCTCTTGCTGTTCTTTTCATTCTTTCTAAACAGCTTCTTCATCTTCCTCGTAAACATGGCCATTTCCTCATCATTTGATGAGTCAGCTTCAGTTGAGGCAGCTTTCATGACAAGTGATTTTTTTTTTCTTGTCTTCTGACTTTTCTTTTGCTTCAAATTTTTTCATAGAGATCTCATGAGTCAGCAGAGATCCGATCAGCTCGTCGTATTTATATGTGGTCAATATTGGTCCCTTATAACGTTACAAGTATAGTTCCAAGGGGGGGTTAGGAACTATTTAAAAAATTTAAGCTAGGGCAGACTTCTTTTTCATGAGAAAAAGGTTTGGACAGCGGCGCTGAGTGAATAGCAAGATACTGGCTTAGTCAACTAGTGACTAGGTCAGTTTCTTTACTTGAGTCAGGAGATAGCACTTAGAGTCTATTCCTGAGCTCAGATATTCAATGCGCACAACTCAGCTTGACCTATTTACTTGGTCAGTTTTTGTTTAAGCAAGCAATAAATATATAAAGGAGTTAAAGGTTAGAAATATGTTACTCAGCAGATTTATCCAGGTTCGGCCTCCAAGCCTACGTCTTGTCCCCGGAACACGTTCCGAGATTTCGAATTCTCTACTGAGCTCTTTAACGGTAGAGCATCAAACCTTTTACAATCTTAGCAACTGAGTATAACAAGAGTACCTTCCTCTATACCTCTACTCAATCCTAATCTCTCGCTGAGTACTATAACCGAGTACTCAGCCTCTCCTTTCTAATCTCTAGAAATGATAAGTGTTTGTCCTAAACAATGATTGCTAAGACACCTTAGATGATTGAATAATCACTCTAGACTTTTACATAAAAGATATGAAATTTAGTGTAAGATTGCTTTGCTTTTTCTTGCAGAACTTTGCGTAGAAATTTGGTCAGCGTAATGGCTTGATCAAGTTCTGTGTAGAATGAAGCAACTGAAGGGCTCTATTTATAGAGACGTCTGAGGTGTCGGTCATTTCGAATTTTGAAATAACCGTTGGAGGGAAACGGCTTCCTGTCGTTGTCATCCTGACTTGCTCAGAGCTCTCGGCCAATCAGATTTGAGTATCTTCTATCCTCGGTCAGCTTTTGGTCAGCTCGGCACAATGTCTCTCCATTTATGGTAATGTCAACTAGACAGCATACTGTGTCTTCTGAACTTTACCCAAAGTGGAAACACTTTGTCTGGAAGTTGTTCTTAGCCAGCTGCTGTCTTGTACTGTTTGTCGAATCAACTCAGCAGCTTCGTCCCGAAGTTGTTCCTCGAAGGTTTTCTAGATCCTTCTTCCGCTGAGCTGCGTTTTGTACATAACGACAGCGTTTTGACATACGCGGGCCGAGTTGCTTTAAACTGTTTGACTTGGGCTTTGAATTCCGTATTGGGCTTTGGGCCTTTTAATCTTTGTGTCTTATAAATAATTTTAACTCAACATTGAACAAACACATTAGTAGAATAGATCAAAGCATTTAAACTTAGTGTGTTTAGAATATATTTTAATTACACTTAAACAATTTTGTCAAATCAAAATTATGTGGAAAGGTGTTTCAACAAACTCCCCCATTTTGATGTTGGCAAAATTATTCAGCCAAGAACTCAGTATTGAGCTCCCCCATGATAGTTGACCTAATATAACTTAGCAAACTCCCCCGTAAGGGTTGAGCTACTGACTTAGTTTTACTCTAAACATTTGAAGGTTTAATCGAGTAAGTCTAAGGTCAGTTTACAGATATAGGTCAGCTCATGGAACATATTCTATTTTACTCAGTGTTTAAGCGGAAGTTATAGCATTCAGAGGGCGCTGAGTAATTTGTTGTGCAATGAGTTTTATAAGACAATGTTATATAAACATACAAGTCAATGTCAAACATGTTATCAGCATTGGATGTGATTGAAGATACATAAAAATTTAATACTCAGCATCATATATAATAACTCATAACTCAGGATTTGGATAACAAGATGCAAGTATTTATATTACTAGAAGTAGTCAGCGTATACAACAAAAGAAAAGCATAAACATAGAGACTACAAACTTAGCATAACTGAGCTAGCCTAATTTCTATTTCTTTTTCTTTTTCTTGGACTGACTATGCTCATGCTGTGTTCTAGCTTGTTCTTTCTCCCCCGTTTTGTCAGCATCGGGAGGAGGAATCCTAAAGGTGTCGGTTAAGATGGCTCTGGTCAGTTCCGTGGACAGCGCCTTAAGTCTATCGGCGCTTTCATTGACACCATCAAAAATAGCAACTCCATCATCTGATACCTCGGCGGGTATATTGAGTTCAGCAGCGCTGATCATGCTTACTATGAAAGCTTGAGATTTACCTATCCAGGTAAGTGCATCGGTCAGACCAGCAATGACTTGATGAAAAGTCTTCAGTAAGGATGTGTCGTAGTATTGACGCTGAATGTTGCTGTGTCGTACATGGTTGAAAGTTTGTCTGGTGATAGAAAGCATTTCATTTTGCTTCATAGCGTCTGTGTCCATCTCTTGCTTGTTCAAGTTCAGCAATCGAACGGCCTCACCAATTTGCTCTACTGAGCACTGAGAATAGGAGACCATTTGCTCGTTGGTTTTGATTTGCTCAGTGTGAAGCTGAGCAAAAAGCATTTTGACTTCATCAGAAGTTGCATAGCGCGTGTTCGCAGCTGACAAAGTCTGAACTTGTTCTTGAAGAGCGTTGAGATGTTGAACTATTGTCAGCTGGATCTCAGCCAGCTTTGCGATGGAATCCTGCTTAGCTTGCTGTGCTTGAAAGGTAACGATGACACTCAGCAGGTCCTTGAATCCCTTAACTTCGTTGAGAAGCTGAGTCACATGGGAGAGCTGAGTTGTCTCAGCAGTGGAAGACCCAGCAGCAGGTTGAGTGGTTTGATGAAGGTCTTTGATTAGTGTTTGCACCGAGTCGATGATTCTTTTTCCAGACTCGGTGGCATGCAAGTAGCTAAGAGGGCCTTCATTAACTTGCCTTGTTGCCTCAGTATGACCGGTTGGAAGAGGAGTCAGGGGAATAACATGGTCAGTGACTGGAAGTGTGCTTTCAATCTGCACTTGAGGTTCTGGTAGAGCTGATTGATCGGCAGATGTGGTGATTGGAGAAGAAGTAATCCGAATGCTGTCTGTGCTGACTGGAGCAGGGATGTTCTGAGTCAGCACAATGCTTATAGTGACAGCATTAACGGGAATTGGCTCTACTTGGCTTGTAGAGTTAGCAGAAGCATTCAAGTCGGCGTGTTCCTTTGGTGAAGAAACAGAGGCTTGATTTTCAAGGGAAGCCGATGGAGTAGTAGTTGGTTGTTTTCTGAAAAATTTCAGCTTGAGCTTAGAAGGATCTTGGGTCGGCTGCTGGATAACAAAGTCAGGGACAGTTGGAGGAGGAGTGTCAATGACAGACTTCTGACTTGCCTTAACTAATCTTCTTCTTCGAGGAGGAGTGTCAGCTTGAATATGAGTCAGTGTAGAAGACTTCTACTTCTTTTGAGGTTGCTCATCAGCATTTGTTCTTTCCTCAATTTCAGGCTCATATTGCCTGCTCCTTTTCTCAGCTGACTTAGGTCTCTCCTGACCTGTTTCAGCAGCTGACTTCGGCTTCTTGGCCTGAGGCTCAGCCTTCTTTGAAGGAGTCACAACAGCTTTCCTCTTGCGGGCAGCTGGAGCCTTTGTCCTTTGGCTTTGCTTTGGAGCTGTTTCCTCAGCTTGTTGTTCAGCAGCAGCTTTTCCTTTCTTTAGTGGCTGATTGAACTTCAAAGCCCTCAGCGAAGCCGCGGTTATCTCAGAACCTCTAGCCTTAGTTTCCTCAGATAGATCAATTTGATGATCTAAGAGGATTCTGGTGATGAGTGATCCCAGCCTGAGAGTTCCAGTGCTCCTTATGAACCCAGCAATCAAGAATACTGGTATGTTGATCGGCTTGTATATCAGCATATGCCATATGAAGCATTGCTCAAAATTCGTTGCTGAGGTGGTGCAGTTGATCTTGGGATAAATGAAGTAGGTCAGCAGATAGTGAGCCATCTTTTGGTGCTGACCCATTGAGGTGCTTGAGACTTCTCTAGAGTGGCCAGCGGGCTTACAGAAGGTGGTATCGTACCCAGTACCTTCATGATCTCCAGATCGCCTCAGCTTTGTTCCCTCATTCTTCAACTTCAGCAAGTTAGCGAGGTAAGTAGGGTTTATGAAAATGGTCTTTTCCTTTACCACAGTTACCAGATAGTCCTGGTTATCATCAGCAACTCGGAGATTGTGGTAGAACTCCCTTACTAGGTCAGGATAGGTGTGATCCCTAATGGAGAACAGCTCGGTCCATCCATTTTGCGATATCCATTCGCAGAAGGGTTTCTCGGATGTCACGAAGGTCTCAGAAACCCATCGTGAGAAGTCTACTTTCCATTCGCCAATGTCTTCAAATACCTTGGTATAGGTTCTGGCCTTGGTCGACTTACCCTTAGTTGAGGTAGCTTGGCCAGCTTTGCCTTTGCTCAGCGTAGTGACCTTGGTGGTTTCAGGCACAGTAGTTTGCCTGGAGGGTTCATCGGAGCTGGTCTTAGGGTGACCGGCACCGGAGATGTTGACGGAAACTCTAGTCATTATTTCAGAAAAGGATTGGGAAGCTTTGAGAGTCTTAGAGAGAGAGAGAGAGAATGCTTTGCCAGAGAATTCGGTAAGTGTAAAGAAAATAAAGAATGGGGATTTACCCATTATTTATAGCGATGAAGTGTGGATCTTATCGAATCCATGTGTCAGTTTTGCCTTGGGATTGTCAACCGACAAAGATCCTGGCTTTTATGACACATTCGGCGCATACGTCATCCTAGGTGGCTATTCGCGTGCTTTTGCATTTAATGCAACGGATCTAACACTCATCGTTTAGAATACTAAGCGTTTTATATTCTGAGTGGTCAGTAGTATATGAAAGGATGATTTCTCAGTTTGAGATTACTACTCGGTGTGCATATTTACTCAGTATTGATATGTATTTTGCGTTAAGTACCCAGCATAGCAATCACTCAGCATGCATTTGCATAAATCATTCAGCATAGTAATTCACTCAGCATAAATTTACTTTTTAAAACAGGAATTTACTGAAGAGGATTAAACATACCAATGGCTTCTCTCAGTATGCTGAACTGTTCACGAGCCAGTGGCTTTGTGAAGATATCCGCAAGCTGCTCATCCGTTGGGACATAGGCCAGCTTTATCTCACCCTTGAGTACATGGTCTCTAATGAAGTGATGCCTTATGCTGACATGCTTCATTCTGCTGTGTTGAATTGGGTTCTTTGATAGATCAATTGCACTTTTGTTGTCGCATTTGACCTCAATTGTCTTTGTTTGAACACCATAGTCTTCAAGCTGTTGCTTAATCCATAGGACTTGAGCAACACAGTGACCAGCATCAATGTACTCAGCTTCAGTGGTAGACAAGGCTACTGACGCCTGCTTCTTGCTGAACTAGGATACAAGACAGCTTCCTAAGAAATGACATCCTCCAGAGGTGCTTTTCCGTTCTAGCTTGTCTCGACCATAGTCAGCGTCAGTGTATCCAACGAGTGTAAAGCCATGAGTGTTGGGATACCATAAACCTGCGTTCACTGAGCTTTGCAAATATCTAAGGATTCTTTTTATAGCTATGTAATGAGATTCCTTAGGGTTAGATTGATATCTAGCACAATAGCATACTGAGAACTGAATATCCGGTCTACTTGCTGTTAAGTAAAGTAGAGAGCCTATCATACCTCGATACAATTTGCTATCTACCGACTTACCATTCTCGTCAGCGCAGAGGACAGTGTTAGTGCCCATAGGAGTGGATATTGGCTTGCAATTTTCAAGATCATATTTTTTCAATATCTCCTTGGCATATTTAGCTTGACTGATGAAGATGCCATTCTTTCCTTGTTTGATTTGAAGTCCAAGGAAGAAGTTGAGTTCTCCCATCATAGACATTTCAAACTCAGTCTGCATTTGCTTGCTAAATTCCTTGCACATTGACTCATTAGTAGCACCGAAAATAATATCATCAACATATATTTGAGCCAGCAGGGTATCTTTACCCTTTCTCTTAATGAATAAGGTTTTATCAGCTTTGCCCCTGACATAGTTTCTAGTCAGCAGAAAACTGGTCAGCCTCTCATACTAAGCACGTGGTGCTTGCTTGAGGCCGTACAGAGCCTTTTTGAGTTTATAAACGTGGTTTGGGAATTTAGGATCCTCAAACCCTGGAGGTTGATTAATATAAACTTCCTCGTTTATAACTCCATTAAGGAATGCACTCTTAACATCCATTTGAAACAGTTTAAAGTTCATGTAAGATGCATATGCACATAGAATCCTAATAGCCTCTAGCCTTGCCACTGGGGCAAAGGTCTCACCGTAGTCAATACCTTCTTGCTGACTGCAGCCTTGAGCTACAAGCCTTGCTTTGTTCCTGACTACGTTTCCTTGCTCATCCAGCTTGTTGCGGAAGACCCATCTTGTTCCAATGGTCTTCTGACTCCTTGGATGTGCCACTAGCTCCCATACATCATTTCTTCTGAATTGGTCAAGTTCCTCTTGCATTGCGCTCATCCAGAATTCATCTTCCTCAGCATCAGCGAAGTTCTTAGGTTCCTGAACTGAGACGAAGGCTACATTACTGAGGTACCTCCTGAGTTGGTTTCTTGTCATCAGGGTATTCTCAGCGGCATCAAGGATTGTACTCTCTGAGTGCCCTCTTAGAATCCTTATCTCTTTGGGTAGATTGATGTCTTGTGTTGTCTGTGTTTCAACAATCTCTGCAGGTGAAGACTGGTCAGTGAAAACAATATTTGGTTCACTTTTACCTTTGGTCAGCCCTTGAGGGAATGACTCAGCGGCTGTATCTTGATCAACGGGTGCTGAGTGTGGATCATCCTCGGTCAGCTGCAGATATCTTCCTGCAGGGTTAGTTTCGTCGAACTCAATATGTACTGACTCTTCTAAAACTTGAGTTCGTTTATTGAAAACTCTGTATGCTTTGCTGTTTGTTGAGTAGCCTAAAAAGATAGCTTTATCAGCTTTTGAGTCAAATTTAGCTAGGCTATCTTTAGTGTTTAAAATAAAACATTTACAGCCAAAGGCACGAAAGTATCCAATGTTGGGCTTTCGTCCTTTCCAAAGCTCGTAGGGGGTTTTCTTTAGTATAGGTCTAACAAGAGCCCTATTAAGAATATAGCATGCTGTGTTAACAGCTTCTCCCCAAAAATACTTTGGAAGCCTATGCTCACTCAGCATTGTCCTGGCTATTTCAACCAGTGTTCTGTTCTTCCTTTCAACAACCCCATTTTGTTGAGGTGTTCTAGTAGCAGAAAAGTTATGGTCAATGCCGCTGGCTTCACAGAATTCAACAAACTGTTGGTTTTTGAATTCTCCACCATTATCACTTCGGATGTGAGCCAGTTTTAGGTTTTTATCATTTTCAAGTTTTCTAACCAAATTTGAAAATGTCTCAAAGGTCTCATCCTTGCTACTCAGCAAGATGACCCAAGTGTATCGAGAGAAGTCATCTACAATGACCAAGGAAAATCTTCTTCCACCCAGACTCAGCGGCTGGACTGGACCGAAGAGATCCAAGTGTAGTAATTCTAACGGACGCTTAGTTGAGACAATGTTTTTGCTATGAAAAGTTGTTTGGTTTGTTTTCCAGCTTGGCAAGCGTGGCATAATTGATCTTTTTCAAATCTAAGTTCAGGCAGTCCCTCAACCAATTGCTTTCTTGCTAATTTGGCCAGGAGGTCCATGCTTACATGACCAAGTCTCCTGTGCCATAGCCAGAAATTTTCTTCCTTTGAAACTAAGCATACAGTTTTTGAAAACTTTTTCTCTAAGTCTAGCATAAAGACATTATCAATCCGAGGGGCAGTTAAAATTAACTCATTTGTTTTTCCCTCGTATATTTTACATCCAATAGCATCAAATATAACTTTTCTACCATTGTCACATAGCTGAGTGGTAGACGCGACGCCTAGTGGTAGAGTTTCTATGATGAAATGTATATATTATGAGTGCGTTATGACTATGTCTATGGATGTGATCTTTATAAATTGCTCTTAACTCTACTAGACGCTACGACTACTTAGAGGCAAGTGTACCCCGTCGTATCAAGTAATAATCCGGTTAAGACCGGGTATCGAATCCACGGGATTTATAACTGCAAGTATTAGACGACTCGGTTTTATACGTTATCTAAGCGGTGTATACTTTGGGATTGGTGTGCGACACAACTACAAACTACTTCTAAACTATTGGCGACACAGGTTTATGTAACGGAAAACTCCACGGAATGATATGGGCGACGATAAGTTATAAATATAAAAGGCAATGACTCCGAATATATTCGATTGACAATTTACTCTTGCAAAGATGACTACGTGTAGTTCGACCGACTCGTGAAGTACTTAGACTACGTGGTTCCTAGTCAAGGCGTGTCTAATGCTGGGGGTCAGAAACTAGGGCCCGTAAGTTCCGTGGCTTGTCAGTTCCTACGGTTTCCGGTTTGTCACTTCCGGTAAGGCAACACCTATATGAGTCCCTAAAGATAGCACGAATGGCATCGGAAATCGCGTTTTCCTACACAATAGTCAATTATGAGTATCAAAACAAGCAATAAACATCAACACGTATATAGAAACGGAAATTGCAAATCATATATTATAAATATGGAAAGCATAAATGAGGAATACAACCAAGCCTAGTACATAGGAAGAGTGCAAGCTAGTTAGCAAGTGAAGAAGGAAGAATCGGCCCTCGGGACTAGCCAACCGGACTCAAGGCCGTCTCTTAGGACTTGGAGGTGGAACTCTCGAGCTTGGTGATGAATGATGGAGCGGAACGTTGATGGAACGCCGGAATAACCGAACAAGCTCTCGAGGTGGGAGAGTTTTATTACATAAACCCAATCTAAAACCAAAACTATACAACAACTATCTAGGTAAGGTAGAGGTAGAAGATAGAAAGTAGAAGGTCCCTAAATGAGTGCTAGTCACTCTTATTTATACATCAAGCTAGGGGTAGAATTGTAACTTCACAAGGTACAAGTATGGAGTAACATTATTTGGTGCAGAAATCCCATGATACGCCCCGCGTAAGGTGATATACGCCCCGCGTAAGTGCCAATTCCGTCAGAAATCTCCTGCATGTAGACCAATTCTATGTCTAATTGTCTCAAATACGCCCTGCGTAGCTGAAGTACGCCCCGCGTAAATGAGTCTCTGATCTTTTTACGTTGAAGAACTACCTTTTACGCCCCGCGTAAATGGTGATACGCCCCGCGTATGGAGAGTTGACTCCGGGAGACAATGCAGTCTGACTTTCAGGATTAGGCCAATCATTTCCGACATGTGTCATACGCCCCGCGTAAGGTGTCATACGCCCCGCGTATGCTGAGTCATTTCCACATGGTGCCTGCGGATAAGGCAATTATTTCTGACACCATGTTTTGCGCCCCGCGTAAATGACGATACGCACCGCGTAAATAATGATACGCCCCGCGTATTTGAGTAGATTTTCACTCCTTCCTCGTACCTGAAATACAAATCTTGAGAGCCGAGTTAGCTTGACGTTTTATTTTCTAATATTAATCAAAAATAAGGAAAATTAACCGAAAGTAAGGAATTTATTTTTATTTTGTTATTTTATTAAAACACTCTATTTTTGTAATTAAACTTATTTATTTCTTCTAAAATTAAACCGTAAATCACGCTAAAAGATAGGGACGAAACGCCCCTATCAAACCTCCTCGGACTTTAAAGTTTTACTTGTCCTCAAGTAAAAGAGATCGAAAGACAAGGGATTGAGAAAATTAAGAAACAAACCGAAGGTTGGTTTTGCCAAGTGCGTGATTTCAAAGTTATAGTTTTGTGCAAAGGTTTCGGTAAGTACCTACGCAAACAATTGAGTACAAAAACTTGTTTGAAACCTCCATGATCAAGATTTAATAGGCAATATTAACGGGGGTTGATTATCTTTTGAGAACCCGATAGTACCTCACCAAGGGATTTCGCTCTTACGCTCAATTTTAGGTGGGTCAGTGTTTTATCGCTCTTCTTTGCACTTACTTGAGATCATGTTGAATTTGCATTTTTATCCGAGTTTTTCCTCCTAAAATATGGTTAGGCAATATTAAAAATGAACCCGGAGGGGGGTTGTAATGTGGATGGCTACTTTAGTGGTCAGTTTAAAGAAACTCGAGTTCAAAAATACCGTTTTGTGATTGCACCGTATCATTGCTTATTTTGGCCTTGGCGAATTTTACAAGTCGTACTTCAAAATTGCTCGGGTGGAGCTTTGAGAATGCCTTATTATTTATTGTATCCTTTGTTTTGATAGAGGCACAAAAACAATATTTTGAGAGCTAATGGTGCTCATTTGCTAAGGCCGTGACTTATTTCGGGTAATTCGGGTGCAACTTGATTATGTCGGTAATTGAACAAGAGGAAAAAGGGTTAAATGTTAAGAGGATATTAACAAAAAAGTTGGTTAATAGGCTCGAGGGGGTTTCCTAATGTTTAATGAAAACGAGAAAAATAAATTAAGAGAAATTAGCCTAAGTGGGTTCGGTTTATCATCTATTGCCTTTTTACCACAATAAGTGTACTTAACCCGGTATTAGATGCAAATTCTATGCGTCGAGTGAAGTCAAAGCTCTCGAAAAATTGTGAAAGAAATAGAGTTCTCGTACGAACTCTTTTAGGCTCAAATATACCTCACCAAGATTCGGGTTTAAATTGTGTACTTTCAAGTTCTCGTCAAATTCTCAACTATCCCGTTTTTATTGCCTTTTTAAAGTTCATTATGGAGATAACATTTGGGTTAAGACTCAATGCCTTAGTTTAGTACTAACCTAAGCTTTGCACAAATTCCCTAATTTCAAAACCAAGACTAAAATTCCTTAATTAGATCATCCCCTTGTGTCGACGTCTTTTATTTTTGACGACAAATAACAGAACTTTAATTAATTTCCGAAGGAGGGATAGCGTGTCGGGAAAAGTTAAAAGAGTCAATAAATTAGTTTAATTATTTTGTTGTTTATTTTATTTTTATTTTTGTTTTTGTTAGTGCAAACCAAACTAAGAGTGCGGGGTTGCACGTCCCTCCGCGTTATTTAAAATGACGCCTATTCCAAGGGCGTCGCAAAAAGAAACTAAAACAAAAACAAAAATAAAGTAAGAAAAGGAAAAGAAGAAGACCCTTAGTGGTCAGGGGCCCTACGCGAGGCGTGTCCAGGGGGGCGCCCCGCGTAGGGTAGCATTATTAGTGCGTTTTGAGTCAGAGACTCAAATACGCGGGGCGTAATAGGGAGGGCGCCCCGCGTAAGGCGTTGTTTATATATATATATATTTTTTTTAGAGTCAGAGACTCAAATACGCGGGGCGCAGGAACTGGGCGCTCCGCGTGTTTGAGTTTATGAACTTTTATAAAAATGAGGGGTACGCGGGGCGTGCCATGGGGTACGCCCTGCGTGGTGTTATGCTTTAAACAATAAAATGAAAAGAACGAAAGCACAAAACACAAACGGGACTTAACAATTTCAATGAAAAAAAGAACAACCTACATTACAAACATAAAAACAACACAGGAAATAATAAAAACAACATTAAAAAGAAAATAAAGAAAACATGAAAAGAAAAGAAACAGAAATTAGGATTGCGGTGGAGGTGGATTGCCATGGAGGTTGAAGTAGGAAGCGAAGGAAGCGGTGAGAGCATCGAAACGAGTGTCGATATGGGCCCGGTCCTCCCGTTGTTGTGCTTCGATAGAGTCGAAGCGGGTGTTGAGGGTGGCGAATTGGGAGTCATAATGAACCCGGTCCCGGCGTTGGTTATCCTCCAAGATATCCAACCGAGCATAGATGGCATTGAAGTCATGGTTAGGTGGAGGGCTAAAGTTGAGACCCAAATCGGAATCCGAATCCGAACCCCCTTCCTCGTTTGCATGAGCCGCCCCCGAAGTCTCTCCCGGGCCCGAAGTGGAACGGTTAAGGGACTTAAAAGCATTTTTCTCCACGGGCCTAGGCAAAAGGCTTGGGAGGCGAGCAAGGGTAGCCTCGCCAAGACCGAAAGTGGCGAAAAGAGTGACTAGATGGCCCAACCCGATCTTGCCCCGCTTTCGGGTGGAAATGTGGTGGAGTTGGACGGCCATAAGATAGGAGAGGTCATAGGCACGGTTGTTGACACAACAATAGAGTGCCAAAAGTTCGTCCTTGTTGACCTTGGTGGATTCCGACTTCCCCGAAAAGTAGACGGAGATGAAGCGGTGGAGAAGTTGGAGGATTGGATCACGAATGAGAGAGGGGCGGAGGTTGGAGACGTCATAATCCTCAGACCCGGTGATGGAGGTCCAAAAATCACGAGCGGAAACATCCTCGGGCCAATGGGAGATACCATTTTCCGCTTGTTTGGTGAAGTGATTGCGGAGCCATTGGGTATCAATGGTGAAGGGGTGGTTGTGAAGGCGGAAATTGAAGAGGGCGGCACCGGGGACATTGTTAGAGGTGAGGGTGGTGTAGAACTCCAAAACTAAGGAGGGGTAAACGTGGTGCCGTGCAAGAAAATGATCGTACCAAGAGAGAGCACGGAGGCGCTCCACGAAGGCCGCAACGGTCAAGAGTGTTCCGCTCAATGTACGGAAGTTCCATAAAGTAGGCAGCGGAAAGTGTTTGGTAGTGCTCGGCCTCCCCCTCGGTTAGGAGATGAAAAGGGGCCCGGTGTAGGCGGGTAAGTGGTGGAGTTCCCTCCCGTTCGGGAGGTGGAGGTGATTGTTGGTTTTGTGCGGAACGGGAGGATCGGGCCCGAGTGGACCGTGGGGGGCGTATGTTCGTGCCATGGTAATAGTTAGGAATGGAGAAGGATTGAGAGAAGGTGGAAGAAGGTTGGGAGAGAGTTGAGATAGTTGTGAGGAAGGGAAGGGAGAAAAGGGGAGATATAAATAGGGGAGAAGTGGGGAATCCAAGCAGAACTCGGATTCCCAGAGGGGTACGCGGGGCGTAAAGGGGCCACGCCACGCGTATCCCTCCCCCTGATGTTATTTTTTGCGCGTGTAAGATCTCTTTTGGTTTTTGTGTGCTTTGTATGTATGCTTTTTTGTTCTTGTTGTGATAGGCTTATGATCCAAGAATGATCATGTCCTTATATAGTTGAGGTCTGAAGCAGAAATGATTTGAATCTTTGGATTTGTCCATTGATCCAAATGGCTCCTTTTTGAGACAAGTTCTGGTCAGCTTCAGTTTTGCAGGCCAATCATGTCGTCTGAATTCCGCAGGCGTTAGGTTTGTCTTCTTCTTGCAGGTTTCGTCTTCTTGTGCCAGTTCGTCTTTTAGCTAACGAACATTTGACCTATGCATCTCGAAATTAGCTTTTGCGTAATTCCAAGGTTTCTATTATTGGTGCAGACAGTTGTCGGAGCTTGTCTTTTAGCAAACGGATCATTCATGCTGTCCTGAAGATCACTCAGCTTGTCTTTGATAGCCGTTGTTTACGATTGTTTGCTAATGCATATACTGAGTTCTCTTTTACTCAACTTCTATGGTCAGCTTCGTTCTGCAAGACATAGTTCTCGGAAGACTTTTCTACTTTTGATACGGAGTTTTCGTTCCACTCAGCTTCTTGATCTTTAAGCTTCTGTTCTGAAGATGACTTATCTTCTCTTACGTTGAGTTCCACTCTACTCGGCTTGTGCTGTGATCTTATGCTGACTTCGTCTTGTCTTACTTTTTATTTCTATTTGTATTTATATTTATACTCATCATTGAACAAACATATTAGTACAATTAAATCAAAGCACTTAAATTTAATTGTCCCTTAATTATGGATTAACTTAAATAATTTTGTCAAATCAAAATCATGTGGAAAGGTGTTTCAACACTTCTCTACCGCCTCTAGAGATTCTTAATTGGAGTATTGCTGATATTGTGGATTCAGAGGGAGATTGGGTTTGGTCGAGATTTGATGCTTACCTTAGTCTGGAAACGCTCCTGAAGATTCGGGGAGTTAAAGTTAGTAGTAAGCAGGAAGATGGGGATAATCACTGTTGGTCCCTTACGAACAACGGTGCTTATTCCTGCAAATCTGCTTTTGAGGCCTTCAATCTTAATTTGGATGCTCCTCCTTCAGTCGCTTGGAAGAATATTTGGGCCTTGCAAGTTCCTTATCGCATTAGGAGTTTCATGTGGCTTGGTGCAAAGAATAGGTTGCTTACGAATGTTGAAAGGAAAAGATGCCATTTAGTGGAGTCTGATACTTGTTGTAGATGCAGAGCTCACGCGGAAACCATCTGCCATGTTCTTAGAGATTGTGCTAAGAGTAAAAATGTGTGGAGGAAAGTTCTTCCGGTCCATTTGCTCTCTGATTTCTTTACCCATTCTGATCGTGATTGGTTTATAGATGGTGTTAGTGGTTTGTTATTGCCTGAGCTGGAGCATGGTGCTATCCTCTTTGCCGTTGTCTGTCACCAGCTTTGGCAGTGGAGGAATGCTGATATCTTTGGAGAAGGAGTTATTATTATTCCTAATTTACTTGATTTCTTCTCTAAGAAAATTAATACTATTATTAATAGCTTTAAGGAGGATAATTTATCTAGTACTATCCAGAGAACCGTTGTTCATCTCTTTGGATGGAGTAGACCTGGTGAAGGGATAGTTAAGTTAAATACTGATGGCTCGTGTCTTGTAGACGACATAATTGCAGTTGGAGGTGTTTTGAGAGATGCTGGTGGTGCTTAGGTGTCTGGCTTTGCTCAGAATTTGGGGATGGGCTCTTCATTTACTGCCGAGCTCTAGGAGATCTTCTCTGGGATTAGGCTCGCCAGAAATCTGGGTTTGAAAAAACTGCTCGTGGAATCTGACAACCTCGAAACGGTCAAAATTTAGTTAAAGAGATCAAAAGATTGTGTTCTTCCTTCGACACCATCAACTTTGGCCATGTCTTCAGGGAGCAGAATCGGGTGGCAGACCGCCTTGCTGCTGAGGGCCATGTGAGGATATTGGGAGTCTCAACTTTCTCTTCTCCTCAGGACTTCCTTTTTTCGTTGCTTTCGGATGATCTGGTGGGGGTTAGCTTTCCTAGGTTAATCCCGGGTTAGTTTGTGGGGCTTTTGTTTGTTTTTTCTTTCCTTTTCCTACCAAAAAAAAATTATCATCAATACTTTTCTAATGTTACACATGAAGAAACTTTATCAATTCTATATGTTACATATAAAAAAATAAAATTCATAAGAATTAGTCATAAATTCATCTTGATGATAATCATTTTGCTTGATAGAATTTCATGATCACCAAGTATTCGAATTCAATTATTCATTATGCTACAATAACCTAATATATCCAATTGAATCAGCTTAAGGTGATGATTTTTTTATATTTTTTATCTCGTAATATCTCATCAAGACATTCAGTCAATTTGTTCTTCATTCTTTCACTATATCGAATATCAGTCACGCTAGCAGATATCATTTATTTGACTTTATTAATATTTTCTAATAATTATATATTTTTGAATTTCGTAAGCAAGAAAAACAAACAAAAGAATAGAAAACAAAAATGAATGGACAAAAAAGATAATTAGGAGAGAACTATCTTCCTCTCGTTTTTTTTTCGAAAATAAGAGAGAATGTAAGATATAAGCATATAAAGAGGAGAGTGGAAATATTTTTTGCCCATTAATTAAAGTTTTTATTTTTTTTAATGAAGTATTAAGTGCATAAACCACTCACTACAAAAAAGAAAACGTTTTATAATTAATATGTGAAATTGATTCTATTAATTAGAATCATTATGCTTAACATTTGAGAATTTGAAGAGATTCAAATAATAATATTTTTTAATTAATATTTTCCAACAACTTGTCTTATGCTCGTGTTTCATTTTCATCTATTATAAACTCTTAAAATACTAACAATTTTGTACAAACCATAATATAATAGTTAAAAACTATATAACCAATGTTGCAAAAGCAATTATCTCAACGTCCCATAATTAATGTACATTTTTAGGATTTTGAGCATCAAAATTTATTTTTATTTACCTTCATTTTGAATTCGTATCTGGCATAATCCAAATTCTTCGAGAATAAACATCTTATCAAGTGTATTAGACGCTTACAATCTCTTTGTCGAGAGAACTAGAAAAAAAATAAGTCTTTGATAATAATAATAATATAACATAATTTATAATTAAAATAAACTTTATTGTAAGTATATTATTTTAATACCTCTTTAATATTTTCTTCAATATGTCTCAAACTTCAATGAACAACTATTGTGTGAAACTTCATATCTTTTTGTATCAAAATGCATGAAAATAAAAATACAATCCATATCGGTTAGATAAACTTAAACTAAAAAAATGAGTGGATTTCAACAGGTTCCGAATTAGAAAAAATAATTTAACTTCAATTAAAGCTAACAATTGAGTTCATATAAAGCCAAAAATCTAAATTTCAGTTAGAGTTAACAATCGAAACGATAACACCTAGCAACATATACTAAAAAGAATGCAAATATACAAAATCTTTAGTTTATTCATTTTGAAAAAAAAGACAAATAAAAAAGAAAACATGGATACGGTACCGAGAGGGATGGAACCTGGGTAACGACAAAAATGAAATTTCATCTCTGAAATATGAAACTATAACAACAATTGTTTAATAAAAGTAAAAAAACAACACAATTACTATAACATGTGAAAAAATCGAATAATTGCCTCGAGAAACATAAGAATTTCTTGTAATTTTTGACATCTTTATGTTTCCCGATTTTAGTTGTCCATGAATCTTCTATTTTTATCGGATTTCTTCAATTGGAGATATCAGTTTGGAAAAAAAAAGACAAATAAAAAAGAAAACATGGATAAGGTAGCGAGAGGTATATAACCTGGGTAACAGCAGAAATGAATCTGAAAGATGAAACTATAACAACTATTGTTTAATAAAAATAAGACAACAACACAATTGAGAACAATATAACTACAACATATGAAAAAAATCGAATAATTACCTTCAGAAACATAATAATATCTATCATGACCAATGAATATAATGGTGAAATATTATCTATCGTGCTTTATATAGAAGTTTATTTGTGACTTTTGGATTTCATTTGGTTTGTGTTTTTTCATCTTCTTGTAACTTTTACTTTCTTTTATTATTTTAATTAATGAGCTGGTAATTGTTTAATATATATTATAAATATAAATATGTTATTTTTAATTAATTAAATCTTTTTAATTTTGATTTTTTATTACGTTGACAACTCATCAAAAAAGCCTCTAACACACTTCTCCTCATTTCTCTCTGCTTCCGCTATTATATATAGTATAGATAATATAATTTTAAATATAGAAGATAATAAAATATTTTAAAATTAAATATAATGTTTATAATTAATTTATAGAAATTTAATATATTATAGTAATTAATTGATGGTTAAATGTTTAAAAAAGTACCATTACTTGGTGTGTTTTCACCATTGGATGATGGATTAAAAAATTAATCCAACAGTGAAAACACACAAAGTAAGACTTACTTTGTTAAAAATAAAGTAAGCATAGCTTTTACCAGGTAAAAGGTCCTTATCATTATAATTTTGGTGTATTATTGATGATAACATATTAAATTATTGGTTTTAAATCATATTAAGTTCTCGTGACAAAAAAAAAATCAAGTTTTAATATAAAATTTAGTTAACAATGTATTACTTATTTTATCTGTATTTAAAATTTATAATTTTAACCAAATATTTATTATATAAGTTAGAGCAACAATAATGGTTGTAACATCATTTAGATATATGAACTGCCTCATAGATAAAGTAAAAATAATAAAAGTTTAAAAAACAAAATAATAAGATTTCTGTATATATATAAATAATAATGAATTTTTTTTTATTATATTTTATAATGAATGACAGACTTTGTCGGCCACTTTGTTCCCCAAAAAACTCTCCATATAGAAAGTTTGAAACACACACTTTGTTACATCACAATTTCCAACAGATACAATAAATTTAAATTTCCCAACCTTTGTTACTTCATGTTACTAACAGTAGTAACAATCCTTTACTTACAACATAGAAAACACAACCTCTCTATTGGTTGGGTGTTACAAGCAACAAGCTTGTAACACCCACTAGAGGTGATCTTATATGGTTATTGAATAAACTGTAAAAAGTACTATAAGTGTCAGATTTGATCCAATATTTTTTAAAAAATATAAATTTATCCATAACATATGAATTTATTATAAATTTATCTATAACATTTTCAATCCAACTCAATTTTACCTCTATGTTATTGACAATTGAAAAAATTGATCTAAATTTTATAGGCCCTGTTCTTTATTACTTAATTTCAGTAACAATCAGTTCAGTTCAGTTCAGTTCAGTAGTAATCAGTTCAGTTCAGTTCAGTTTAGTTCAGTATTCAGTTTCAGTATTCAGTTTCAGTATTCAATAATTTATCATAATTTATTATAATTATTATATATTATTATTATTTATATATAATTTATTATTATTATCATTATTTATTTATAATTTCAGCAATTTATTATAATTATTATAATTTATTATATATTAATTTATCTATTTTCATTATAATTATATTTATATATAATTTATGCTTTGTCATTATATATATTATCATTATTTATTATAATTATAATTATTTGGTGCAACTTATTTGCAAATTTTGCGAAAAGTAAATAAATATTATATTAATACGTTTACATTACAATGCTCTAAAAAATTAACTGGCTCAACTACCTTAATATCTCAAATAGTGCAATTTTATCCCTAATATTAGAAGCCAATAGCAATTTTACCCTTAACATTGATAAATTGAGTCAAGATTTTGTATTCATATGAAAATTCATATTTAGACGTTAGGAGTAAAATAACCCCGGACCCAAAACGTTAAAGGTATTTTTATACCTTAATACTTAATTGTAATAAAAAGTTAAGAGTGTGTATTCATATAAAAATTTGTATTTAATTTCATAGGCTTTAAATTATATATAAATTTGTGTTTGTATGTAATTTATATTTTTAATTTAAATTAGACTCATTTTTATTTAATGTCATAGGATTTTATCGAGCCTAGATTTTATTTGATATTTAATTTAGTTTAATCTTTAATAATATGTTTATTTATTATTGATATTATTTTTTTGGTAGAAATATTATTATTATTATTATTATAAGCTTATTAATGTCCAATATTATCATTAAATTATTTTAAAGTCTAATATCATCATTATTATTACGTTCGATTAAATTCGGTTAAGTTCGGTATCATTCAGTTAAGTTCAGTAGCATTCAGTTAAATTCAGTTCAGTTCAGTATTCAGTATCATTCAGTTCAGTTCAGTTCAGTTCAGTTCAGTTCAGTTCAGTAGCATTCAGTTCAGTTCAGTTCAGTTCAGTTTTTTTCAGTAATAAAGAACAGAGCCTTATATGGTTATTGAATAAACTGTAAAAAGTACTATAAGTGTCAGATTTGATCCAATATTTTTTAAAAAATATAAATTTATCCATAACATATGAATTTATTATAAATTTATCTATAACATTTTCAATCCAACTCAATTTTACCTCTATGTTATTGACAATTGAAAAAATTGATCTAAATTTTATTAATTTTTAAGTAGATATTTGGAATATCAATCATATCTAAGGCCCTGTTTGGTATGTTATAATGTAATCAATGTTGTAATATAATCAAACTTGTAATGTAATGGAAAATAATAGTAATTCCATTACAATGTTTGGTTGACAAATTTAAAAAAAAAATATGAAATGTAATTATGTCTGTTTCGTCAAATGTAGTTAGAAACTTCAATTATTCTCAAATTTTCATATGCATGGGAACATCATCCATATATGATGGTTAAGAACTTATTAGTTTTTGTTCATTTTTCGCGTTTCTTATGTTTTTTGCAGTTTTCGTGTTTCCCCATCTTTAACGTTTTTCTTATTTATTTGTTTTTTGTTTTTCGTGTTTCATGTTTTTTTCTCATTTTTCATATTTTTCCATTTTTTCTGTTTTTCAGTTTTCACATTTTTCTCATTTTATATTTTACCGTTTAATAAGAATTGTGGTAATACATATAAATAATAAAAAAAAATATATTAAAGCTAGTCGTAATGCATACTTATTTTTTTATGTATCAATTACACAAATTTGTAAAGAAAAATTGAGTTATGTAATTGTGATTCCATTACGACAAAACAATATGATTAATCCAAATATGGTAATGACTATCCATTGTAATGTACATTCCATTACAACGTTCATTACAATGTATCAAACGGGACCTATGTTACTAACACAATTATAAAAATTGTTAAAATATTAATATTTAAATCAACCATATATAATTTAATCATAACAAAATTTGTTGAAGTTTTTTTTGGAGAAAAATTTATTGAAGCTTTCAAGATGTTTAGATAGAGGCTATGTTTATTATATTATTATTAAAATAATTATAAAAAACCAAAAAAAAAAAATATATAACTGTTTTAATTTATTGATAAATATTATTTCGAAGGTTCAATATGGCAGTAAATAATAATCGAATGTTCAATTTTTTTTTAATTAGGTAAGAATAAAATTAATATTGATTAAAAGCTTTAAAAAATAAATTTGTATCCTAAAAACATTAGTATTAGCACAAAAAAAATTAAGAAGCTTGTCATGACAGGAAGAAGCCCGTTGATAAAAAAAAAGGGTTAAAAGATGTAAAAATACTATTAATGTCTTGGGTCATGAGCAATTTTACCCCTAACGTCTAAAATGATGCAATTTTACCCTTAACGTTGATAAATTGGGTCAATTTGAGAAATAATTTATCAAACTGTTTTTTCGATCATGAATATTGTCATCTACATTTCATACGTGCGTCATTTTACTAGTAACAAATCACAATATGTTGGGATGTGAAAAAAAAACTATCTTTTGTACAAATTAGATAAAAAAAAATTCAAGAAATTTACCGAATTTATTAATATTAATCTCCAATTTCTATTATTAAATTATAAAAAACATGAATTCATTTTTTTTTAGAACGAATTGTTATGCAATTGGGGTAGAATAATGAATAAAAAAATATATATTTTATAATAGTGTTAAAATCGACCCAATTTATTAATGTTAGGATAAAATTGCTTTTGGCTACCAACGTTAGGAGTAAAATTATACCATTTTAGACGTTAAGAATAAAATTGTTTCTCACCCGAAACCTTAGGGATATTTTTGTTACTATTTTTGCACCTTAACAAGAAAAAGAAAAAAAGATGCGCAGTTGTAGAAGAATAAAGACAATTCTAAATTTTGAACCATCATTTCAATTTTCACGCAGGCCTCGAAATGGTCAATTGGGTAGTACTACCCGCTTAAATAGCGCGTGTATTTCATCACTTCCTGCAATTTTAGGAAATATCTTTTGCTCCAAAATTACAACTAGAGATTATCAAAATGGTTCTAAAGTTTTCGATGAAAATTAATTTACTTAAAAAAAATATAATTTTATATTAATTCAGTTTTTAAATTAATAAATTTTAAAAAATTAAATTAGTTTTTCATAATTTTAATAAAGTTAATCCAGTTATTTGATTTATCAGTGTTGGAAATATTTGTTATGTATCAAATATAATCCGACTCAGTAGAAATGGGTTAGATATAAGTTAAATGAGTAACTAGAGTTAAAGTCTAATTGGTAACTATAAATAGATAGCCATATCCTATATAACCTAATCCTAACAGAGAAAATAAGAAAGAGTTTAGCAACCTTTTTTCTCTTTCTCCATCGTATCTCTCTTTGCTAACCTCTAGATAGCAATAAGCATCAGCCCCGTTCTACACCTCCTAAGAAGATTGATGAAGTTGCCAGCATACCTATCGTGAAGATGTGGCTTTGATGGCCATAGTGCATATAAGTAGAATTTTCTATTTGGTTTTAAATTGTGCTACATTTTCTCTTTTTATATCCATTATGGGATGCACATGGTCGGTTAACCAGTCCATTAGTAAAAACTATTAATCAGTCCATTTAATTCGGTTAACCATATTTCCTACCAAAAAAAAAAAAAAATCCGGTTAACCATATTTCGGTTAGCTTATTATTTCAGTCGGTTAACCTATATTTCGGTCGGTTAACCTATATTTCGGTCGGTTAACCATTAGTAACTTTTCATAGCAAATATCACTTTAAATCTATAATTATTCACTTTAAAATAAATAAATAATTATTTAAATATTAAATAAAAATATTAAACTTCAATTTAAGTAACAAAATCGCTAAAACAAATAAATTTTAAGTTAATTTAATATTTTTAACTTAAAAATTCAATATAAATATGTATATTTATATATTGATAATTAAATTTCTACATATATTTATATTAGTTTTATGTGTATCAATACATAATCGGTTTATTTTTCGGTTTTAGTTAACCATCGGTTTTTTAAATGAAAAACCGTAAACTAGTCCACCGGTTACAGTTAACCTATTTTTCGGTTCGGTTTCGAAAATCGGTTTTTCGGTTTTCCGGTTAGTTATGTGCAGCCCTAATATCCATCACTTTGTATTTCAATTTTTTTTGGGTGATAGTTTGAGTAACTCCTCTATTTTTTAATAAATGAGATTAAAATGGTGTTTGTTTCAGCTTTTCAGACAAGTGTTTAGTATTTCACTCCAAACCGCATGAAATATAACATTTGGTTAGATTTATATAATTGCAGTGTTTTGGAGTTTTTCACAAAAAGCTCATATTTGAAGCTTTTCACAAACAGTTGTTTGTAGTTATTTGTTATTGATAAAATTATCCTTTTTATTTCCACAAAATATGTTTTTTCTTTAATATTATTTATATTTCTACAACATAATCAACGAGAGTAGGGGTGAGCATGGTCCGGTTCGGTTCAAAAACCGAACCGAACCAAATAAAACCGAACCATATAAAGACAATTTTGACAAACCGAACCGAACCGAATTAAAATTCGGTTCGGTTCAAACCGAACCGAACTATTTCGGTTTGGTTCGGTTTGGTTTCATTCCAAACCAAATTAGATATAATAATGTTGCTGTAACTCTTTTTTATATAATTTTAGAATGTTTACATTATATATATATTCATTTTGCTTTTGTTATAAACCATACTATTTTTAAAAACAATGTTCCTGTAACTTTTGTTGCTGGAACTTATTTTTTTTATAATTTTAAATTAATTTATTTAAAATAATTAAAATCTCACCATATCATTCAGAATTCCAAATCCATAATAATCTATTAAAAATTAATTCCAAATAAACTAAAATAATAATCCAATATAAATTAGTCTCAAATAAAATTGAATGATATACTAATAATAAGAACTAAATAATAGTCTTGAAGTTTAAAGTCTAAATTAAACTTTATCAACTAAGTTTGAATCTAAACCTACAAAAAAAACGTGAAAAATAAAAAGTTAGTTCACCCAAAACAAATTAGAATATAGAATACAAATACAAATATCAACATAAAACAATAGAACATATAAGTTTACAACACAAATAGAAACACAATGTATGACATAATTAGAATTGTAATGATTAGTAAATAATAGTATTACTACTCATAGCAGACTCACATGGATTGTTGAATCCCATTGCTTCAAACTCTGCAAATAACAATTACAAAAAATTGGACACAATTTTAATAATAAATCAAATGATACTTATAAAAGAAAATTCAATTTAAATATATAAAATATAAATTTGATAAACAAATAAATAAATTACCTTCTTGAATTCTCTCCACATCATATATATCTTCTTCCTTGAATAAAGGATTAGGTGTTTTCCGAATCCAATCTTGTGTACAAATTAAAGCTTCAACAACATCAGGAGATAGAGAACTCCTATAATCATCAAGAACTCGTCCACCAGTGCTAAAAGTAGACTCAGAAGCCACAGTAGAAACAAGCACAACCAATATATCTCTAGCCATGATACTGAGAATAGTAAATCTTCCAGAATTAAGCTTCCACCATTTCAATACATCGAATCCCTTAACATCATCTACTAAAAGCTCATCCAAATATGCGTCTAATTCTGTTCTCTTACCCCCTCTACTACCCCCAGTGTTTACTCTTTGTTTCTTGTAAATTCTATGGAAGACATATTTTGGAGGTTCGTACTTGCTAGCAATCGATTTCTCTATTTCAACAATTTGTAGCTCAATTACAATATCAGATGATTTCTCTCCCACATCATGCATCTTTTTATATTCTTGAAACAATTCAAAAAAATAATTATGCACATTATCAAAAATTTGAGTCCCTCGTGGACCCCCATAAATCTGAACAATAGAAATTTTAACAACTTCAAATTTTTCTCTTGGATCAAACACAGCTGCAAACCAAATGACATTGTTCATTTTTGTTGGATCCCCCCAGTATTTATCAAACTTCTGCTTCATTCTAACACTCATTGCTGTCAATTGCTCATCATCACTATTGTTCCAAAAATTCAATGCCATGTACAAATTACTAATTTCACTCCAAAAAGTATTAGATGTGACATATTTTGAACCTGAAATTTGTACTGTGACAGTATAAAATGTTTTCAACATGATAGCAATTTTTCTAACAGTTTCCCAATCTGTTGCCGTAGGCACCCCATCACGAAGTCTTAACTCATGGGAGAAAATAGGATCTACTATGGCAAACCTATCAAAGGCTGTCTCAAATTTTTCAGCAGTAGACAACATTAAATAGGTAGAATTCCACCTAGTAGGGAGATCCATGCATAATAAGCTTTTACTCTCTATTTTTTTTGTATTTCACACACTCCTTAAATCTTGAAAGTCTAAGTGGAGAAAATCTAACAAATCTTATGGCGTCTCTAACCCTTACCACTGATAAATCAATTTCTTTCAAGCCATCTTGTACAACTAAATTGATTATATGTGCCATGCATCTCATGTGCGTGTACTGACATGATGAAACAGGAGCTCCCCATTGCATAAGAATAGTTTTCACATAACTAACAGCAACATCATTTGAACTAGCATTGTCAACAGTAATAGTAAACAATCGCTTAATATCCCAATCAATCAAACAATTCTCAATTGACATCCCAATATCATTTCCTTTGTGTGAATCTATCTTAACAAAACTCATCACCTTCTTTTGTAAAGCCCAATTTCCATCAATAAAATGACCAGTTATAACCATGTAATTATCTTTTGCTACTGAGGTCCATGTATCAGTTGTTATAGAAACTCTTTGACCATGTTCTTTCAGATAATTTTTTAACTTTAATTTTTCATCATAAAATAGTTGGGAACAATCTCTACTAACAGTCCACCTAGAAGGAAATTTTAATTGAGGACAACAAATTGCAAACATCTCTCTAAATCCTTCAGTTTCTACAACTCTAAAGGGTTGTTCCTCCTTAATAATCCATCTAATTATGCTAGCCCTCATCGCAGCTTGATCAAATTTCCAAGTAGTTAAAGTACCAGGAATCATATTCTCATTTTCCCCAACCCCAGAAATTACCGAAGGTTGCAAAGATAATTGACTTTGCTTTGCTTTTATATTTTCAGGGTTTTTCAAGCATCTTTTCATGTGTTTGTTCAAATTAGTTGTCCCATTTATAATTGCATCACATAGATAGGTTTGTCCGCAGTGATTACATTTACCTCTAGTTCTTCCTGTTTCATCCAGATATGTGCTAAAATGTTTCCAAACCTGTGACCTTTTAACCATCTTCTTCTTACCCTTGCTTGCTTTACCAATTGATTGGACCTCATTCTCAGTAGCTTGAGAATTAGCTACATTTCCAATTTCAGGAAACGGATCAGAATCAGTTGCCTCATCTTCATTTTCTTCTTCTTCAATGTCAAGTGATGGGGAAGGCATTGATTTTGACATCTTAAAGAATAAAAAATAATTAATTAGAAAATAACTAAGTGAGAATAAAATTCATTCAAATAAGATAATTTAACAACAATGCATATTGACACAGTATAGTCATATTAATTAAATAATATTAAAGAAAATATGATGCTATTGTAACAACATTTAATTTCACATACAAAATATTAAAAGTTCCAATTACAAGTAGATTTGACAAAAAAGTATCATAACTTGACAGCAAAAAGCTATGAATAGAAATTTGCATATATGAGCTCCAATTTATAAACTAAAAGAAATAATTGATATGCATGTATCTTTTATATAATGTTATGGTTGGGAATTTAACAACACATGAATAGAACCAATTGTTTTCCATATATATCTTATTATGTATATAAACAATTATTTTAATATATGTACTGAACCAATTGTTTCTTATTCATAACTGTACTCTATATATTATATTTACTAAAACATGAACAGAACCAATTGTGCTATATAATATTATGAACAGAACCAATTGTTTTTTATATATATTATATTTACGAAAACATGAACAAATTATTTATTATTCATAACTGTACTCTCACGTTTTTGTCTTTTTCCTAACTTCAATCTTGCTCGTTGAGTCTAATGTTATACCCAAACAAAAATTAGAAAATATGTCGATTCTTACCTTTTTCAGACTCTTAATTAACCAGTCTCGTAATAGTCAGTAGCAGCGGCAAGACTATTTTCCCTCGAAGGAGTACGACAATTTTGCACCGGATTAGATGAATAGAGTATGGTGAGACTCGGTCGACTTGCTTAGAAAGCGACAGAAAGAAAGAAATAACAGAGAGAGAGCGGCTGCTGGGTTGGAGTTGTGTTCCTCTCTTTGTCGACTTTCTCTATTTATTTATAATGTTAGGTTTGAAAAAGATTATAATAGTTTGGTTTGTATTGTAGTGGGAATGGGTCTGTATCTGTAGTTTGATTTGTAGTGGGAATGGGTAATTTAATAACCAAATAATAATTTAATTCGGTTTTTAGGTTCTTTTCGGTTTATACCCAAACCGAACCGAACCAAACCGAAAACCGAAGTTGTATAATAATAAGAACCAAACCGAACCAAATTATAATTTGGTTCAGTTTGGTTCGGTTTTTCCGGTTTGGTTTTTTTCGGTTTTCGGTTTTGGGTTCGGTTTTGCTCACCCCTAAACGGGAGAACAATGTTTTGTTGCGTTCAATATTTTTTTTTTAATTTTTTTATAGATTATTTTTATTAATTTGTGTTACACATTTTTTATTTTATAATAGGATATGGTGTAAAAATACCCCTAATATTTATAGTTAAGAGCAATTTTACCTTTAACGTCTAAAATGATGCAACATACCCCTAACGTTGGCAGTCAATAGCAATTTTATCCCTAACATTGACAAGTTGGGTCAATTTGAGAAATAATTTATCAAACTGTGTGAATATTGTCATCTACACTTCACATTTGCATCATTTTATCACCATTAGTAACAGGTCACAAACATATGATTAGACGTGGAATTTAAAAAAAAATATTATCTTTTGTACGAGTTGGACAAAAAAAAATTTCAAAAATTTCGCTGAATTTATAATTATTAATTTTCAATTTTATTATTGAATCACAAAAATTTTGTCTCTTTTCAAAGCTAAATATTATCTAAGAGGGGATTCTATGGGGGCCTCATTGGGGCATTCACCAAGTTTTATATGGCGAAGTATCTGGAGTTCTCAACTAATCATTAGAAAAGGAATCAGATGGAAAATTGGAAACGATCAATCAATAAATGTGTGGAGTGAGAGATGGTTGCGTAATGAGGATGATGGCTATATACGAACCCCTATGGTGGAAGGGTTGGAGTATTTGAAAGTTAATGATTTGTTTATCCATAATTCCAGGGATTGGGATGAAGAGCTGTTGGAGGAAATTTTCGAGCATAGAGATAGTACAGAAATTCATAAACTGGTCGTTGGTACTTTGAGTAGTGAGGATCGGTTAATATGGAAATTCCATTCTTCGGGACGTTACACAGTGAAAAGTGCTTACCGATTGGCTATAACATTGGAAGCAGGTGAAAGATTTCATGTTCACGGAGCTTGGAAAAAATTATGGTATGTTGAAATTCCACAAAAGGTCCGACATTTTGGTTGGCAATTAGCACGCAATTGTCTCCCAACGCGTGTGAATCTTCAATCTCGTTGGTTACAGATATGTAGTACTTGTGTCATATGTAACGAACCTTGGAAGGATGGATGACATTTTTTTATTGAATGTGCAGGAGCTATAAGAGTGTGGCAGAAGGCAGGACTTTTGGAACGAATTAATGTAGAGGCGGCGGTAGCTGAGAACCTGACAGCATGGTTTCGTAATATGATTAGAGCAGCACCGGAACAAATTGTAAAAACATTTTTGATGCACCTCTGGAGTTTATGACAGGCTAGAAATACCCGTCTTTGGTAGTATGAGATTCGCACAACGTATCAAATAGTGGCTCAAGCTTGCACAGTACTTAATGATTGGTCAGAAGCAAATGCCTTGAGGAATCGGACTGGTACGGGAGACCAACGGATCGGGAATACAGTAGCAGGAAATATATCATCTGCTGGTTGCACGACTTGGCACCCGCCATCGGAAGGATTTCTCTCGTGTTGTGTTGATACCGCATGCTTTAACGCTGATGGTCGTGCAGGGATGGGAGCAGCAATACGAGATGCAAATGGGCAGTTTGTAATGGGGAGATGTGCGGGTTTGTTATATTGTCCGACAACATGAGAATGTGAGGCCGAAGCTCTATTACATGCTATGCAATGGCTAAAAGCTGATGGAATAGAGAATGTGGTTTTCGAATCTGGTGCTAAACAAGTGATTGACGCAATAAATTCTAGTTCTGTTGATGATTCTGAATTTGGGGATAGAATTATTCAAATACGATCGATTCTAACATCAAATGATTCTTACTCAGTCAAATGGATACGACGGAAAGCGAATGGGATGACACATGTGTTAGCACAGTCTTCTTGTTTATCCACTTGCCCTTCTTTTTTTAATTTATTACCGAGTTATGTTTCTGATTCATTGTTACATTTTTGCCATGGTTTGGCTCATTAATTCATTTTTTTGATTAAAAAAAAAAGAAATAAAATATCACCGTTTTGGTAGAGGTTATGCTTACTTTGTTTTTGACAAAGTAAGCATTACTTTGTTTTTTCCATCATTGGATATGATGGAAAAATTTGACAAAGTAAACTCATCCAATGGTGGAAAAAACATAGTAATGCTTACTTTGTCAAAAACAAAATAAACATAGAAAGCACTCATTGTTTTATAATAATTTCTGAAATTGACCAAACTTACCAATGTTAGAGGTAAAATTGCTCTTAGCTGCCAACGTTATGGGTAAAATTGCACAATTTTAGATGTTAAGAGTAAAATTGCTCCTAGTTGTAAATGTTATGGGCATTTTTTTAACTTACCTATTTTATAATTTTTTTTGTTGATTAATTTAAAACATGTTCATATTAGACATTTTAAATTCGAACAACAATAGTTCAATATGATTACAAAACACTAATAATTAAACAGCTAATAACAAATATCTAACAACTGCAACAGCTATTAGCTAACGGCTGAACCAAATAGATCCTAAAAACCAAATGATACCTTCTCCTTCATGTTTATATTGATCTGATGCAGTAAAAAAACTTTACTATGCTAAAAAAAATTACTAGGTTTTATGATTTAAAGCACAGTTAACAGTTAACATATTATTTGATAACATTTTCCCATTTATCTATCCTAAATATTAATCTTTGCCCATTGATTATTTGGTAACATTTATTCCCGACCTATTAAAATTGGTAAAATTTCAATTAATATATATTTTAAAATTAACTATTAATTTTGGGTATTAATTAGACCAACAAATTAGGTACATTCATCGGACCAACAAATTAGGTTTTGAGGTATTAATTGGATCAACCAATCCTAAACTATTTTGTTGAATTTATATACCAATTATTTCCTATAAATTCCATATAAACTTTATTTGTTTTAATCAATTCAAAACAATCAACAAGTATTTGTCATTTGAGAGCAAAGAAAAATAGATAGTTTGAAACACTTGGACATATAGATTCTAAGAAAATTCTTAGGTTTGTGAGGTTTCATAAAATTCTTTTATAAGTTATTTTTTGTTACTCCAACCTCTGGTAGAGCTGTTACACCAACCCATCCTTCACCTTCCAGGAGCTCATAGTAGTTGGACAAAGCTTCGCCCGATATGATGATAGATTATGAGGAATGAAAAAAAGACAAGAAGAGAACAGAAGCAAGCCCGCAACGGATAAGCGTGATCTCATCCCCCTACTACTATCAGCACCCAAGGCAAGCGAAACCCTCAGCCTTTACTTCACCATCTTCAGCAACACCATAGCCCTAGTAATCACGTGATAAGAAGGCACAAAAACCTTACTTGTATGCTACCTCAGCAAAATTCTGCACGGAGCAGAGATCCGCTACATGCAAGTAGAAAAAGGCCTCTTCGCCATCAACCGCACCATCAACAAACTGTGCCCCTACTTTCAAACCCACACAATCATCATTCGCACAAATTTCTCCTTCAAAAAATCCATCCAACGACCCGAGGACACCAACCGCATCACGAATTGGTCCATCCAATTGTCCTAGTTCGACATCCTCTTTGAATCACACTCGAGCATCAAAGCTCATGTAGTAGTTGATTCCTTCATAAAGTTCACCAGCGGTACAGAATCCACTCCCGCAATCGACCAGCAAACCGACGTGTCAGAATGGCACTTCAGCATGGACGATTCCTATAGTAACGGTCGAGCTAGCGCCGGAATCTGCATCAAAGACCCATCCAACTTTCGCATCCCCTACACCCTTCGACTCAAGTTCCCGACCACCAATAACCAAGCCGAGTACAAAGCGATGATCACAGGCCTACACTTTGCCAACCTCGTGGCCACGGGTAAAGCCACGTTCTGCACCGACTCTAAACTAGTCGTCAGCCACCTCGACGGTTCATACCAGACAAAAGAGGATGTCACCACCCGATACCTGGCATGTGATTGGTCCCTCATTAACCAACTGCAAGCAAAAGAGGTATGCTTCGACATCCTCCTAATACCATGGGAGGAAAATAGTAAAGACGATGCAATTGCAGCAGTCGCAGTCAGTGAATTCCCCCCATCACCAACGATCTTTTCATGGAGACAACCCACGATCATGCAATAGCCGACATCCAGGTCCTCATCCTCACTAATGCAGACGCACAACTAAGTGGCTAGCCAGCACCGATCATCCGTACTTTAGAGGACGTTGCCAGTGAAAAAAATGGAAACCCTTCTCACTATCTGAAGGTCATGGTGATACACAGTTCATCAAAGAGCACCCTATCGAAATTCGGTCACCCACCCCTGGATGAAATGCATCTCTCTAGAGGAAGGTGACCACTGCCTTGATAAGCCCAAAATATACCTAAATTAGCATACATAAATATGTTAGATTTCATGTAAAATATATATTAATTATATTATTTCGGAAAGATTTCATGTTGGTATTTGTTGTTTGTGTGCAAGATGTTAATTATTTGGAAAAAGCTAAATATGAGCAAAAATAGATTGGAAATGAGTGAGAAATCAAGCTTTCAGTGAAAATCACGTACGAGAATCGGAAGTCACGTCTGAGAATTGAAACAAATCACCAAAGGAGGAAAAGAATAGTATGTGTCACTGTCGAGATTCAAAAATCTCGACAGGGACGCACTAGGAGCTGCTATGCGCGCCTCCCTCCTTCCTTCTCCCCCTGTCACTGCCGAGATTCTTGAATATCTACAGGAACAACGAAGTTGTTAAGCACATTTTCCATGTTTATTTCTCCAAATGACACATCCTTTCATCCGGATAGAGACAACTCTTCACCAACGGATACGTCTCTCCAGCGTACCTCTTGAGAGAAAGAATTCAGAGTTCAAAGGTTACAAAAAATTGTACAAAAGAGTTATACAAGTTGTTCAATTGCAAATAGTTAGAGATACAATATATAGATTTTATTATTTACATTAAGGTTTACCCAAGTCAACTTTATGCTTCGTAGATAATCGAGAGATTGCTATTTTGAAGGATCAGCGAGAAGATCCTAGATTGAGGGCGAACCACAGTGTGACGAACCTATGAAGTTGAGTAAATGATTGACAACCCAGAATTCATGCTTCGTTCAATGCTTTTCAAACTTCTTCTTCTATGTTAACCTGAGATGTTTATAACTCAAACTAATAAATATCTTTTAATTCAATTCCATTTTCACTATTGCTTTATTTAAAGTTGGATCTAGCGATATTCTTTAAGTAATTCTAACTGGTGTTTTCATGCAAAAGTATTTAGAAAGAGATTTTGGTATTTTCTCATGCAAACTTTGTTGAACATTTAAGCAAATTCGGATTTATACTTGGTCATTGTGATAGGTCGAATAATCGGGTTTAGATTCCGAATTTGATTAAGGTTTCCAGTCTTAGGTCGAGAGGAAAGATTGATAACAGCTCAATTCTTTTAAATTGAATCGATTAGTAATTTATTATATCTTTTCTAAACAAATCAAAGTTATAAGTTGTGTTTTTTGTTAGTATAAATTAACCTTGGAATACGCTTTAATCTAAATTTAATTTCTGTAAATTGTAATTATAACTGTAACCATAATTAGATTAGAAACTATTTAAACCATTAACGATTTTATATAAACCTCGAGAAAACGAATTTAATCAGAACAATAATTTTTATCAAAACGTTTTCGGTGGGATCGATATCTTTTATTACTACAAGCGAAACCGTGCACTTGCGGAATTCGCCCAACATGCCTCAACGAAATCCATGAAAGTGTATATGGCTCGCATCAAGGCGGCAGAACCATCGCACATAAAGCTCACCTCTGGGGACTATATTGGTTATCCATGGACAAAGACGCCCAAGCCATCACGCGTAAATGCCACAACTGCCAGATACACGCACACACACACATGGTACCCGCAACTACTTTCAAAGGAATCATCTCACCTTGGCCCTTTGCGCTCTAGGGGGTTGACATCCTAGGGCCATTCCCCAAGGTAGCCGAATAAAGGCAGTACATAGTGGTTGCCACTTTACAAAATGGGTCGAAGCGCAACCCCTCGCTACCATAACAATGTCCAATATTATCTCATTTCTCCGCGGTTACATCCTCGATAGGTTCGAGATCCCTCACTCGTTCCTCACCAAAAATGGTAGACAATTCGACTACACCCCCTTGCGCGAGTTCTACGCCAGTTGGGGGAATACAATAATGATTCACCTCCGTGGCTCACCCTCGGAGCAACGGGTTCACGGAAGTCACAAACCGCACCATCCTCAAGGGCATCAAAACACGACTCTAATCACAGGGGGAAAGCTAGGTAGATCACCTCCTCGCCATGCTATGGTCATATCGAACAAAGTCTAAACAGTGTTTTCTAAATTATCCCAGACAGTAAAAGAAGGATTCAAAAGCAAATCTTCATTAGATGTCATATACCCGAAACGAGAAACATAATTTTTGGGGCGGAGGACTAGTGCTAGTAATATGATAAAAAATAATGATGAGATTTTCATGTAGATTTAATGGCATTCTCCATGTTTTATAATTGTGAGGAGTTAATTTCATGTTAATTGTAACATTGACCGGAGGAACCCGGGGTAAAGCTAAAGAAGATGGAACATGACTCGACTATACATGATTAATAGTATGAGATTGATGAAACATATAAGGTTATGGTGGAATAGTATTAGATTGAAATTGTATAGGAGGAATATGATAAGGATTACTAACCGTATTTGAAAAGAAAGAGGTAGAGGTATGCAAATTTTGGATAGACTGAATTTGAGAACTGTAGTAAGACGGGGACATATCAAAATCTAGTCGTATCTGATTCGGGAGGACTCGGTCTGTTGGATTTGGAAACAAGAATGAAGCTGATTGACCCGAGAAGTTGTATGCGGCAGCACCTGGCCGAACATCAGCTCCTACGACTGTCCGACTGGCAAAGACGACTGACGCAGGGAGCTCCTATTGGTGGTCAGCGTTACCAGGAGGTGGTCGGACGATGGAGCCTACAACAATATCGTGAATGGAAAAGGAAGCCGCGACAGCAGCTGGCCGACCAGGGGAAGATTCGATGACAGCAGGGACAAATTGGAACATTGACTCAAAGCGCCACCCCGGAGACAATTGGAGGGAGGAGGCTGATTCGATTACGTAGGTGGAGGAGGGAGGAGCGATAGACGTAGCACCGAAAGAGGTCGAATTGTATAATGTTGGCACATGTAGGTTAGCCGATGAGGAAGAAGCGGAAGCAACTGATACCATATTGAACGTAATGTGAAGATAGAAAAGATATCATGTTAAAGAATATCCCTTAATAAAGGTTGAACATAAAGCTTTGTATATATAGTAGAATACATGACTTAGTGTTTAACTAGGATTATCAATACATAATATAAACACTAGTTATTATCATAATGGGAATGATGAACAACTCTAAGTAAACATAATAGTTTTTTTTTCTGATGAAAATGCTTATATCTTCATTAGATTAGAAAAAAACAAGTAAAACAAGAACAACAATAGTTACCTGTTAGTATTTGAGGATAGATAAAGATAGTATTCAAGGATAGATAAAGAGATAATTAACAATAATTATCTGCAAGAGGGGTTACTATCCCCAATTGTGGAAATCCGCACCTCAACCGGATAAATTCCCAGTATTTTTTATATATATATACATATTATTGTCAACCATTTGTTTGAAAGTACACTTTGGAAATTAAGTGAACTTGACTGGTCACTGGTTTAAAACTAGTAAAATCCTTGTTAGTGGTACATGAAGCCCCTATCCCCATTAGGAAGGCATGTTGTTATGAAGACACCATTTTCATCACAAGCTTCACTCTTTAATATACAAATGGTCTCGTGAGGAGTGTACTGGTGCACAAATCTCCTTGCCAATTCAACAATTTCCATGTCATCAGACCACACCATATAAGCCAATTTCATTTAAATTATTTTATACCAACACAATATCAAGAACCAAATCTTGCTCATCGTTCCATTACCTTCTACTAATAAGGTTTAATTCATGATTAGTAAGGTTGGGAAGCAGAGAGGTCAATAACTTTGTACTGAATGTAAATAATCAATCAACTGCCTGATGAGTTTTGACAGTCAAGAAATTAAGCATGAACAGTGAGCACTGACTCTGCAGTGAACCAGCAAAATAAATGTATGCTTGCTATCCAAATGTTCAATCATAGAAGAAAATATATTACCCATGCGCAGATACTTTTCAATTGCATAAAGACTTAAACCAGTAAATACATCAAAAGGAGGTTATACAAGTAGCAACTTTCATGGAAAATGTATAGATGAAAAGAAAATACCAATCCCTCAAGCGGTTCATCGCCCCAACAAAGCAACACGGTCTTTCTGGATTGTTTGTGTTAGATTCATGTCAAAGAGCTCACATCGTATAGGCATCTCCATTTCATAAAAGGGATTCTTCAAGACATAATCTGTGTACAATTCATATATGACTCTCAAGAGACTCTCCATATTTGGAGTTCCTGGTTCGCAGACCACAAAGAACTTTGTTCCTGAAGGAGAAAAAGGAACAAAAAGATCACGCTATGTAAATGAATGTGTAGAATAACAGTAAGCAGCATAGAGAATAATTGTATTTTGTTTTTCTGTTGAGAATTAATTTCTCAAAAGTTACCTGTCTACCAACTCAAATCTCACATCAATCCCCTAGCCTAACAGACTCCAGCTAACAGCCGAAACCATGAGTCCCTTTAAGTCTAACCTACCCTTATTCTCTCTATCTGTTCTCTATCAAAAGCTCCCAAAATCGGAAATGATGAACTATTTAATTGTTGAGACAAGCACCCAATAATAAATACTTAACCCTTTCCACTGATCATATGATATTAGAAAGCTGCAATTCACATGCCCAAATAACTTGGCAACAATAATCCTCAAGTGAGATTTAAGGCAATAAAAAGAAAGAAGCTCTTGACAAATATTTTTACTTCGTTGATTGATTTTTAACTGTTGGTGCTTCTCACCATATTATTCTAATGCTCTAGACTTGGTTAAGAAAATAAACTAACAAGCAAAAGCTCAACATATTTAAACGTATTGTGATAATACTTAAAAGGGTAATTAATTTATTAGTCCCTATATTTTGACAAAACACACTGTTTAGTCCCTATATTTTCGAAAACACATGGTAAGATCCCTAACATTTTTCTCAGTGAACTGTTTAGTCCTTCCGTCTGTTTGTTAGATTTTTTACCGTTTATGACTTCGGAAATGATGAAATTACCCTTTACTATTTACCTTCAAACTTCAGAAGAGGAAATCCAATTTAGAAGAAGAAGCTATTTATATGGAGAACAAGAAAAAGAACATTTACCCAATGCTTACGAATTTGAACGATTAAGAAGAAAATCAAGAAGAAGAACACTCAAAGTTGATTTCAGATGCATTAGAGTTTAAAGGAAAGGAAAATAAAGGAAAAGAAGAACGCAAATCCAAATTGACTAACAGAATCTTCATGAGAGTCTAACGGTAGAGACTAAACAGTTCACCGAGAAAAACGTTAGGGACTAAACAGTTCACTGAGAAAAACGTTAGGAACTTTACCGTGTGTTTTTAAAAATATAGGGACTAAATAGTGTGTTTCGTCAAAATATAGGGACTAATAAATTAATTACCCTACTTAAAAGTATAAAACTTGTGAGTTAACAATGTCAGTAATTGGACACAAAAGCAACAAGAGAAATGAGTATCCTTATCATTTATTATCCTAGAATCTCATGCAATTCATTTGATAATGAGAATGTTAATAAGATTTAAAGTTTTGGGTACCAGTAAGGGACTGAAAGCAATGCAGGTCAAACGTATCAGCTTCTAGGAGTTCAATGCCTGAACAACCAAGAGTTGGAGATAGCTGCTGAGAGATGGCATGCATGGAATGCCATAAACTAGCCACTCTTAAACTGTCATTTGTGTCCATCCGTCCATGAGTACCATAATCCTAATATTCTCCAATACAAGATAAGCAAAAGATCATCAAACAAGCCTGACATTCAGTTCTTATAAAATACTAATAATAATAAAGTTAAATTCAGTGAAAACCTCAATTATATGAAGAAACATCGCACTCTGCACTAATGAGCTTTTTCACACATTTGGACTATTCTATCACAGTAAAATACAAGGGTGCAATGATCCTAAGTATCCCTAAATGTATTATTATTAGTACAGTTTCCCTGCCATATTAAGAGCCCAGAGTACTTCTAGCTGTTTGTACCATTTTACATACAGGTGCCAAATTTTGATCATTCCCTCCAACTCTTCCTAATTTCATTGACCAAACACAGAAAAGCAAATCTTGCAGATTCTGTTTGAATCTTATGTATTTCGACTGCCTAACATAATGTAAATATCAGAGCCTCTACTTCTATATTATACATTGACTAATCTCCCTTCACTGATTGAAGACAGGCAGAACAAGGATTTGGAAGCAGTACATAAACACACCAGCTTCTAAATTTAATAACAATTTCAAGTGCTTCTCATCCTGATTCAATAGAGATAAATTTATCAGCCTTTTGTATATAATTTCCTGTACACCATTACAAACAAATTCCACATAAATCAAACAGAGCATAAGGAATATCATTTACATTACTCGGGATTATATAATTGCTAAACTGACGAATAAATGCCAGATCAAATCTAAGCTTCCAATTTGTGATTTACTAATTCTCTCTTGAACTAAATCGTAGATTTACTTAGAAAATTCTTATAATTCCGCTTCAACCAATCTCTAAAAAATGAAAGGCAACCATTGATCTTAATAAGCAAATTCTTCAATACAGTAAAACACGACTGTAAGTAATTCCAGAGAAACAAAGCCACGAAAGTCGAAGGAGTGGTGATACCTTGTAAAAGATCAGACCGCCTGACTTGTTGATGATGTAAAGGCTATAAATCGAGGCCATATCAGAGAAACTTTCTCGAAATCAAAACAAAGCGGAAGAAAAAAAACCTAATGAGAAAAATGTAAACAGTAATCGAAATCAGTTCAGTTCTCCCCCACTAGGAGCAAATTACTCTTTCCTAAGCTCTGTTCAAACAAATCAGATCTGAACCGTCCATATCCTGGGAGGTGGGTAGGGCCCACATTTTAAAGCTTCAATTGTGCCACGTGTTTCCATATTTTCCTACGTTTTGTATTAAAAGGGCAGAGTCTGAAAGGGGAGGGAGAACATTTATACATTCAACAACTTTTAACTGATTTCATTGAATTGAAGGAAGTGAGGGAAAAATGGCAGTCGTGGAGGTTCATGAACCAGCAATAGAGATAAATGGTCTCAGATTCACATATCCAGGTATCGACGGACACCCGCCGCCTGGTTCTAAACCTTTGATTGATGATTTCTCTCTCGCTCTTAATTCCGGTCACCGATGTCTTCTTGTTGGATCCAATGGCGCTGGTTCGTATCATCTTTACATACTTTTTGTATTTGATATATTATAAGATTTTGAGGTTTAAAAGTCCTTCTCAGTTTCAGAAGAAAATGGTCGTATATTGTTTGCTAGGATTTTCTTATGTTGAAGGAAGTTACTTAGTGAGATAGTGGTTCTTCGTGGAATCACTATAAACATATGTGATTCTATGCATTCCAAAAATTGAAATCATAATTTTAACTTAGCTGCATTTCTAATGTACTTGAAATTCTGAACTGTAATTCCATTTTATGAATAGGGAAAACCACCATACTGAAGATATTGGGAGGAAAGCACATGGTGGAACCTCATATGGTTCGTGTTTTAGGCAGGTCTGCTTTTCATGACACCGGCTTGACCACATCTGGTGATCTTTCTTATCTTGGAGGAGAGGTTAGTTTTTTTCCCCAATTATGTTTTGCTTTTAGTTCATATTTACCTATATTGTTGGATCTTCGAATAGGATTAGGTTCAAGGGTGTTAACATTTTATTAACAAGCAATGGATACAAACTTCTCTCGTTCGATTAGTGTACTAGAGAATTGCTTGATAACAATTGAATTTTGTGATAGAGAACTGCCCATGGTGATTTCATTTTCTAATAGATAATTGCCATAATGATTACAAGCAATGAAGCAGATGAAAATAACTCTATGGAGTTATGTTTATTCTAATTGCTAGATGGGGAATGGTATAGGCAGTAGCATTTCTGCGTTTTGTTTCCATATCAGTTTCGTTTCTGCTTCCATTTCCGTTTCCTAGCTATGTTTCTTTAGAAATAACGTTTCTCGTTCGTTTCCGTGCAATATAGGTATAGGCTAATATTACTTATGGTTTTTCTTTTGGTCATGTGATAAACATTTTGCAAAATATCAAGCTATGAACAATTACTCTTTTTGTTTCTTCACCAATATTATGCATTTTGAGAATTGACTATCTCAAAAATTCATTTTGTATTGTCCTCTCAATCAAGGTTTTCTTCTGTAGTGGAGACGAGAAGTTGCTTTTGCTGGGTTTGATGTTCCCATACAAATGGATGTTTCTGCAGAGAAAATGATAAGTGGTGTAGCCGGAATTGATCCTCAAAGAAGAGCTGAGCTAATCAAGGTAGAATTTCAATGAGCCCTACTAGTAGTTTTTTGGATTAAATCATGGAAAGTTCTTGTTAACAAGCATCTGTTTTCTCAAATAGATTCACTAAATATATGCATTTATAGAACTCTTTATTCTATATGAGGAATTATGTGTACCAATTTAGAAGATAATGATCAAATGAATTTGGTCATTAACCGTTAGATCTAGGCTTATTAAATTTGAGCCTTAGGATATTTTGAATATCCACCATAGGATTTTAATAAGTATGGATCTAACGGTGAATGACCAAATTCTACATAGTCGTTAAGGTCCATGTGATCAAAACCGTGAGTAAGTAACCACATAATTTAATCAATTTACTCCTTCAGACAATAAAAGAAGTGCGGAAGTAATTAATATGTTCTATTCATGCAACTTTTGAGAATCTTTACTTAATTAGAAGTTCATCTAACAGTGTTATGTTCATACAATTTTTTAGAATCTTAACTTATTAATTATTTGGCTGCCAACATCAGTATAAGAATGCAATTTGCTTTCTTGATGTGATAGGTATTAGATATTGATCTGTCATGGAGATTGCACAAGGTTTCTGATGGTCAGAGAAGGCGAGTGCAAATATGCATGGGACTGTTAAGGCCATATAAAGTATGTTCATCCTCTGCCCTTTTTTTCAATCAAAGTTTCAGATCTTTTAAGTTGTGCTCTCTGTTTATTTAGCCATCTCATTTTCTTTCAGCAAGCTTTCAAGGTTTTGTATGAAGATGCTCCCTTTTTTTGTATGTCTCATCTCATCCACCTGCGCCTTTATGTAGGTTCTTCTTCTTGATGAGATAACAGTCGACCTTGATGTACTAGCAAGGGCTGACCTTCTGAAGTTCTTAAGAAAGGAATGTGAAGAAAGAGGTGCGACAATTATTTATGCGACACATATATTTGACGGACTAGAAGATTGGCCAACACATATTGTATGTATTTTTTTTCTTTTCAATAACTATTCAATGCATCTACATAGTACTTGTCCCACTCAATGTTATAAGTAATCTCTTTTTCTACCAGGTGTATGTGGCTCATGGAAAGTTGCAACTGGCACTGCCAATGGCAAAAGTAAAGGAGACGAGCAATTTGTCGCTTATGGTAAGTTATAAAGCTCAACTCGTAATTTTACAGCCATTTCAGTTTAGTGATTGTCAAGATATCGTAGATTCGGTTGTTTTATAGGACCTGATAACATATGAACATGCAGAGAACAGTAGAGAGCTGGCTCAGGAAAGAAAGAGATGAAGAGAGAAGGAGAAGAAAGGAAAGAAAGGAAAGTGGTCTTCCAGAATATGAAAAACAAATCGATGGAAGTCGTGTTACTGGTGATCCAGCTAAAGCTTCTGTTCGCGTCATGAACAATGGTTGGGCTGCAGGAAGACTACATTCAACCATTGCAGGTGAAGATAACTTTTCCTTAAGCTCGAATAGAGTTTTGAGGCAGTGAATGTTGAGATAACAAAAAAGAAACGTAAAAGTAGTACCATTTCTACACATATGAGTTGTTTACATTAAATTTGTGGAGTAAACATGGAAAGGAACATTGAAATTCAACAAAATATCTGTACAAGTTCATTATCTAGTGAAAATCTATAAATATCATATTTATGATTCCCTTATGTACCCATTTCAATTTATTTTGAAGATCAGTAAAATTACTGAACTCTTTTTTCTAGTTGCTGGTCTCAGTGCTTAATATCAGCTTTGGGCCTGGAAAGAAAAGTCTAATAAAGCCAGAAGCTGCAATATAAGCACGCGTTTGGTTTAAACTTCAGAATCGGAATGATAGGGAATTGAAATTGGAATAAGCATTTAATAATTTTATTTGGTTTAATCCGGAATGGGAATATATATATATATATATATATTTATTTATTTATTTCATATCCCTATCTCTCCAACCACTTTTTTTTTTTTTTTTTTGATAAAAGTGTCATATTTCATTTCATAGAATCATAAAGTACAAATACAACACAATAAAACTTCCCACCCATACAGGCTATAGCCAGTATAAGATCCACATAGGGAAAAAAATAGACTACAAAGAGCAAGATAAAGACTACAAAGAGCAAGAAAAATACTACAAAAAGCAATAAAAAACCACAAAGGGTACAAATACAACAAAATAGAAATCATATACTTCTCGGAAGTCGAATCCCATTGAAAAACAGCTGTAATCCATTCTTCATCATCTAGCCTCTTTCGGACATTCGGATCTGAGTCCTTTCTTTTTTTGCAACCACGCAAGATCTGCGGACAAGATGAACCTTTTCCGCTCTTGCTAAGACCGAAAAAAGAATAAATGATAAAAGTATAGCTAACAGGTGTAGATCTGACGAAAAAGAGATTCGAGAAAGTATATAGACTTCAAACTAGAAAGAAAAGATAAAACTGAAGCTAAAGAAACAAAAACTAAAACATAAATGAGAGGAAGAAGGAAGACAAGTTTCCTTCTTCCTCCTTGTTGAGCGATTTCCGCAAGTGCACGGTATACGCTAACAAAAACTTATTTTGAACCGGTTAAACTTACTTATAAGATTTATAGTAAGGAAAATCGTTAAATCGGATTTGGTTTTGAAATTGTTAGAATGAGAATTAGATTAGAGTATGAAGACGTTAGAAAATATTCTGATTTAAGAATGAATTTGCAAGACATGAACGTTTAGTACTTTTTAGAAAAGTAAACAAATATATTCGTTTGCATTAAGCAAAGAAAACAACTTTAAACTTTGTATAAATTATAACGATGAAATAAATGACGGAACCTCTAATTTTTAGGCTTTGAACTGTAGTCAATCCTCCTACGGTCGGGTTAGATCGCTACCTTAACCAAATTAAAACTCTTTCGAGATAGAAATTTATCTAAGTTGTTCAACAAAGTTTCCTTGTAAAGATTTTGAATTAAACTACGTTTTAATGAAAACACCAGCATCAATCCACTTCGGATCCTTTACCAAAGTGCTGCATAAAAATCTATCGAATAGAACGGACTTTATTAGATGAAATATAAATTGATACAAGTTTACAGAGAACAAGGAGCATGAAAACATCCTACGACTTGCAAGTGAACGGGTTGTCAATCCTTTCCTTGGGTTTCGTTAGAGTTTGGCAGGTTCAGGGGCGGATTCTCTACTCAATCTTCTCGCTGAATCTTCGGAATAGAGACTGGTCTATCTACTACCAAAATGTAAACTAAATTTGAACAATGTCTAAACGCTACTGTGTTTGTTATTATTGAATAAACAATGTGTGTACATCATATTGCTTTGAACAGAATCGAACTTCTAATCTCTGACTCATTTCTGAGTCAGAGTTTCTGCATAACTCTTACACTAATCTTAAAATCTAACTCTCTCATCATCTTTTCAACTCTCCATCAACTCTTTATTTATAGATGTTGAAGAGTCGTGATTGAAGTGTCGTGTCCGTTGTGGAGGGTCGTGTCCGCTGTGGAGGGTCGTTTCTATCCACCCGAACGAACGCGTTTCTTGGATTTTAAACATGTGTTTGTTGTGCTGCAAAGGCTGCTGATCTTACCGAGAATAATTAATTCTTGGCCGAGAATGGGGAAGTGAAATTTCAGCCTTCGGACGAAAAGGAGAGGCGCTGGATTTTAGCGTGTCGCGACCGAGAATTTGGATTCTCGGTCGCGGCCCCAAAATTCTCTACCGAGAATTTGTTTCCTCAACCGAGAATTTGACATTTCTTCTGTTTCTGACCTCGTCTTTGTCCTCGTTTTGGTGTAATTTGATCTTCGTCGTTTTTAACTCCTTTTGTAGGGTTTTTATTCTGTTTTTAACCTATTTTCGTTCCTATTTGGATTTTACCAAATATTTAGGTACCTTACAAGAAAGAAACATATTCGAGCGTAAAAATATTCTAAACAGGTATAAACAGCACGAATTCGAAGCAAAACTGATGTAATTATTGATGATATTTTAGGTATATTTTGGGCTTAACACTCCTCTAAGAGAACCTGAACAAAAGGAGGCGAGACGGTGGCGGAAGCTTGAAAAGAAAAGGAGCAAAGGGGAAGAAAAAGGGTAGAGAGATGGAGGAGCCTCTCTCTCTACAAATCTATTCTTCTATTTGAGATACAATTAGTCTTGAGGAATGCATGCATGATTTGACCGAGGAGCTGGGAGAGTAGGCATGCAAGAAGTAGTTGTAGGACCAAGTAAAGCAACCAAGATTAGATGAGGCACCGTAGATGACTAAAAAACGAATAGAGGAAGCCTCTAAGGGTCTGAAGAAGTAAAATCTCAAACACTTATGAAGTATCGATAAAATGGGATAAGCTCAAGCAGAGGAAGAAACGGATGAAGGTCTCCCACGGGAAATTCTTATATTATTTAAATAAAAGATGTAGTTAAGTATAATATATGATGTAAGAAGTCGTTTGAGTTGCTCCAAGATTGAATGGTACAATTTCAAAAAATTTGGTAGAATCGTAATTTCAATTGATTCTTTTTTGGTAAATTTACGGTTTTAACATAGATGTTTCATCATTTAAAAGGATGTTGTCCTAAAAGCTAATAAAAACATATAAAATTTCAAGAAATGGAGCATTTTGATGTTTGCTATTAGATTCAAATTGCCCACAATTCAATAGATTGGGTTTTTCTCTGTTCTAAACTTTTTCTAGAAGTTGAAATTGGGTTTCACAAGGCTTCAATAATAAACCTATGAGCTACATAATCGAAAATAAGCTAATTAATCTGGTTAATGTTGTAGAATTGGTTTAAAAGAAGAGAAGTCAAAGAACAATGAATGTGAAAAGTTTCAGTTTTTGGTTGTTAAGTAGTTCATTTAGGTGATGATGTGTAGTTGAGAATATGGAAGTATAGTAGAGATCTCAATAATTAATTATCATCCTTTTCATCATTTTACCGTTGTCCGTTTCTCCATTATCAATCATATAAGTTTTATTTCTTGATATTAGTATTTCTAATCTGTATTCAATTAGTGCATTCGATTACTCAGTTTCAAACTCACAAACATTTTTTTACGTGGATTCTATTCTAATTAAAATTTTCTCAGTCTCTAATTTAAACAACTTAAATTTCTATTATTATTAAAACCACCCTTAATTGGTGCTCATTTGTGCACAGATCAATTTATTTATAATCTGAAACGGTTTATGCTCAATTAAAATTTGTATATAAACATGTTGGTATCATAAATTGAGACCAATACCACTTAGGCATTAGAACTGGATTCTTTTTCTCAGTATTAATTTCATTAGTCGTTGAAAATCCAATTAATCCTTCCTTAAATTCTGCAAAACACAGCTGATCATGTTCAGGGTATGAAAACACCATATAAAATAATATTTAAAATTAATTAATTACTGTTTACAACAAGCCGTCTTAGCTCAGTGGTAGAGCGCGTGGCTTTTAACCACGTGGTCGTGGGTTCGATCCCCACAGACGGCGTTCTCATAATTTGTCAACGCCCTTATTTTTCCTTTTTTTGATGACAGTAACAAAACATATAGAAATTACATCCATGGTCCATCAACTTTCTACTCACTCACGATCTTTATGGAAATTTCAAAAATTAAAGTTTTTTTAATTATATTTTCCATAAAATCATTATTTTTATTTTCTAAATAATAATTTTTGAATATTTCTTTACTGACTCAGGAACGTATAAAAAATTCAAAAATTAAAAGGTACCTTTAATGTTTACTTTGTTTTTTCTACCATTGGATGAGCTTACTTTGTCAAAGTTTATCACCATCCAATGGTGGAAAAAACAAAGTAAGACTTACTTTATCAAAAATAAAGTAAGTATAGTCTAACCCAAATTAAAGTTTTCTAAACTATATTTTTTATAAAATAATTATTTTTCATTTTCCAAATCATAATTTATAAATATTTCTCAGTAAACAATAACTTTTCATTTATACTTAAACAAATTTAAAATTAAAAAATAATGATTACTCATAATATCATCTTTACTAGTTTTATAATGGACTTTTTAACCATTATATTACTAATATAAAGTTCATGGATTCAGTTTTGAAATTTAAAAATTATGATAAAAATAAGTGTAAAGTTTAGAGACTATAAGTGTAATTTATGAAAAATATAGATAAGATGGGACCGTAATGACGTAATGGTGGAAATAATGGAGATAGGGAAATTGTGGGATTCTTAAAAAACAAAGCTGTATCCAACTTAGAGATTATGTGGTGTGGTAAGGTTTAGGGGAAGCAAAAGGGGTAAGAAAAAGGGGCCCACAGCAACCGATTTTTCACTTACCGAAAGTTTATTTGATTGTTATTGTCTACGACATGATAACATGCTTCAGATAAGGTATAAATGCCTTGTTTTGTTTTGTTTTTCTTATACTTAACCTAAGCTAAGCATGCATCATTCGTATAACTATTATTCTTATCTATCAAAGTTAAAAGCGGTAGCAGCAACAGAATAGATATTTATCGTGATTTATAGATATTAAATTGATATATTTTTAAATATTTTTATATAAAGAAATTAGAAATATTCGATGTTTTCTAGTAATTAGTGGGTGATCAAATGTCCTTCCCTTAAACCCTTTTGGATCCGTCCCAAAGTAGGAAATATTTATAGCTTGTGGTTCAATTGGTAATTGATATCATACTAAATAAAAAGGGCTTAAAGCATTATTTGGTCCTTGACCTATCCAAAATTGTGTCATTTGGCTCCTGATCTATTATTTGGTCACATTTGGCCCTTCACCTATCCTATTTGGTGAAATTTCACCCAATTTGTATGAATGCTTAATGGAATCGTTATCTCATTGATAAGTAACGATATTTTGACACTTAAACTTAAAACGTGATATTTCTTAAAGTTTTTTTTCCACGTTATGTGGAAATAATTAATTAGATTAAAAAAAAAGAAAAAAAGAAAAAAAACAAATCCTAAACTAAAATCTATTAAGTTCAAGTGTCAAAACATCGTTACTTATCAATGAAATAATGTTTCGGTTAAATTTGAATCCAAATTGGGTGAAAGTTCACCAATTTGGGATAGATCATGGACCAAATGTGACCAAATAATAGGTCAGGGGCCAAAAGACAAAATTTTAGATAGATCAGGGGCCAAATAGTGTTTTAATCCAATAAAAAGCTATGAGAAGTTAGACACGTGAACCAATGAGATACCTTAAAGCATCTCCAATAGGATATAACGAACTACTCATTATACCATTTTATTAAACTCTCTTATTCATTAGAGTGAGTTTAATAGATATTGGGTAGTTGATTAAGCCTTTTGACTATTTTATGTATATATTTTTAATTTTTATTATAATATAGAGTTTAATTAATTGGTGGATCTCTTGTGATTAGTGGATCCCTTATAATTGAGTGATTGTAGAGTTTAACCATTGGAGGTGATAGTTTAATATAATAAAGTTTATTAGATGGATATTACAATAGTGATGTACCATGTATATTGAGTAGTTGTAGAGATTAACCATTGGAGATTCTCTTATATGAAAAGAATAACCATCACATAACCGGATTCCAAATATACGCTCATAATCCGTAAGAAGCGTCATGATTTACGGTAAAGGAAGACATGCATAAAAATATATGGATATGTGAGCCAATCGGACGTTGATATGTGGAGAACTACATATCAATAGGTACCTTTCATTTACATCTATAAATAGTAATTCCCAAAGAGGCACAAGGGACGCAAACATTCTGACTTTACTTTGCTTTCTAAGTTATTCTTACTTCACTCTTAATAACATCATTGACTTAAGCATTGGAGAAGGGACGTCGTACGCTGGGCCCTCCGTAATAGTTTGTTAAATCCTCATCAAGCAACTCCAACACAGCCTACCAAGTTTACCTTGTAGATTGAAGGACATCAAGTGGTGCAGTTAGCGTGGATCTTACTTCGTGAGATGACTTAGATGGATAGTTTTGTGCTTCAATCTGTCATTCATCCGGTTTCCGATATTCCAAGCACTTCGGCTGCTCAAATCATAAATCGTGGCCTCGTCGATGCTAGTGACAACTTGCTAGAGCTATTGCATATTACTCCATCATTGGATCAGAAAATTGAAGCCTGTTTACGATCTTTAGATCATGAGGAGCATAGGTTTATTGATGAGATTACAAAAAAACTCATATACAATATGAGCTCCGTTCAGGAATCTATGAACATCTTAATAGTACAGCATGCAATGCAAATGGAGAATATGCGAGCAAAACTAAATGAAGCAAATGACGCAAGTAAGCAGGCTGAAAGGCATGATTCCAAGGCATGATTCCATGGCATGTTCCACCAGACATCACATCGTCTGAACTTGTTCGTGAAAAAGAAATGCGTTGGAGGAATCTCAATATGAAGTAGATAGAGGAAGATCAAAAGAAAGGACTATCAGTCTTGTGTACCGAAGGCATTGTCAGTCACCAACACCTTCTAAGCAACCTCATTGAGCAGAAAATTCAAGATCTCTAAAGAGATGTAGAGGCTTTTGTAATGATTCCACTGAATCATTTATGCAGATATATGAGGCTACTTGTCGCAAGCCTGTGAGATCAAGATCTGCAGAAAAAATCCTCGATCTGATCCAATGCCAAAGGTTATCGAAGCAACTTCCCTCAAAGATGACATATACAACCTCATCAGGAAAGAGCTTTGTCATGCGATGATGAACAGAGGAATGGAGTCGCGAATCCTTGAGATCACGTATACTCCTTTTTGTGGTGAGACCATAAAACAACCCATGCCAATGGGATTTAAATATCCTTTATCGAAGGATTACAATAGTATGACTGGTTCTACTCTTCATATGAAAATTTTGCCTAGGGCATTACAAACAACGAAGGCAACAAACGCTCTTATGTGCAGACTCTTCTCTACAATCTTGAAAGGCTCTGCAACTTATTGGTATGACCAACTCCTCCCAGGTTTCATCCGGTCATTTAACTAGAAGTCGAACGAGTTTGTCGAGCACTTCTATCCTAGAGAGCAAAACAATGCAGGATCTAAATTACTTGGCGTAAGAATTGAATGAATCTCCTAAGGAATGAGTGGAGCGATTCCAAAGGACAACCATCCGGATCAAACATCTAAACGTCGACGGGGCAGGAGAGGTAATGACCAGTAATTGTTGAAGTAAAGACTTGACTACTCAAGGGCCGAAGACATTTCCAGATTTGATGTGAAGAGCTCGTGACTTTGTTAAATGGGATGGGCATCGCCTAAATCCCTTGCTCAATGATAGGATGGGACCAGTCAATCACCCTAGAGAGTTCAGAAACGACATGGAAGAAAAGCGTAAAAGATCTAGATAGAAAACAGATGAGAACTACACTCCTCTGAATGCTCCTATAAAAGAAATTTTGTATTGGGTGGAAACAAATAGGCAACAGATACCATACCCTCCAAAGTTGAAATCTTCTGACAGGAGACACAATGGCATGCATTGTGAGTTCTATAAGAGCAAAGGTTATCATACTGGATATTGCAGAGAAGTAGTTGTAGAGCTTAACAAGATGGCCGAAGCAGGGAAGTTAGATAAGTTTTTAAAAAAACTCGACCAAAGCAAGAGAGCCGCGTGATAAAAACCAAGTAGAGCGAGCATTGAGAGGTTTGATCAATGTCATCGCCGGAGGACGGAAGGATGATTGTTCGGCCAAGTGAAAAAGGCTCTATGAAGATAAGGAGCGGATTAATGAATCCAGATCCGAGTTCACCTTTGGAAGTCTTCTTCGGCATGTATATGATGACGTTCTAGTTGTTGAAATTTTGGTGGAGGATTATAAAGTTCGTCGGGTTTTTATTGACAGATGCAACTCAGTGAATATCATTATAAGAAAAGCATTTGAAGCGTTATGCCTAAACACTCGGAGTGATTAATACCTACTTTATTTCCTTTGGTAGGTATTAGCGGTCATATGGTTCTCTTCTAGGCAGTGTTCAAATCAGGGTAGCAATTGGTGATGACCCGACTAAATGGTATACAAAGGTTTTGTTTCTCGTAATTGACTCTGTTCTTCCCTACAATGTAATCATAGGTCGGGCATTACTCTCAGAGTCTGCTGAAGCCCTTTCCTTTCACCATGTAGCATGACAGATCCCAATGTAATGTGGAAGTCCTTATTCTGAATATAAAAACTCCAAAAATTCACATGAAAATAAGAAATGAGAGCTTTAAAGTAGTAATATTTTGAATAATAAAGTATTTAAATGGTTACAAAACCCTAAACAAGGTACTAAAAAAACTATCGAAAATTATTACAAAATACAAAAATAAGTTTTAAATGAAAACCAAAAATTGTGATAATTGTAGAAAAGTAGAAGGGTAGTCAATATATAGAATCTGGCAACATAAATAAGGGGGACAAAAAGTGGACACAGTGTATTAAAGGGTCATTTAATTTCATGACTCGCCCTTTCTTCTTTGGATTACCATTTCTTTCTTTTTTTCCTCAATTTTTTTTTTTTGTTTGTTTGTTATCGTTGGACAGTTTTTAAAATGATACTGTGTTTCACAATATTTTATCTTTTAAATTTAAGATAAGAGAATTAAGAAACTTAATTAATTGTAGGAAAAATTACAAAATTGGATCAAATTGGAGATCCATGTACATATTTAACCATTTATTTAACCTACTACATATCTAGACTGTTTTTATGTGACTTTTTCATAATACCCTTAATATTTACTCTTCCCCCTTACGCGAACGGTCACGCCCCCCTTCTCGTTGGTTACGCGAAACGGTTGGCAATTCTTCCATTAATGATTTCTAGACTTTTGATCTTTCTATCTTCCTTTAAATTACACGAAATCTACACCATTTCTCCAAATCACAATGTATTTCTCTTCTTCCTCTCTTCATCTCTTGATTCTTCATCTTTCTAAGCCTAGAAAACGAAGTCATGGTTCTTCATCTTCATGTTCCTGCTCGTTACTTGGTTTCTTTCTTCTTGTTACCATCAAAGAAATGATTATTCTACGTTATTTCTACCGTTTTTCATATTCTTATTATCGCTTTTAAGGGTGAAAGGCGCGAAAAATGTAAATATCTACTGTTTTCTCTGCATTTTTCCATAAAATCACTTCGCGTAGTCGATGATTTCGCGAAGTCTGTGAGTAGAAAAGTTCATGATTTCACTCGCAGACTTCGCGAAAGCATCAATATGCGACATAGATCATCACGTTTCAGACGTCGCAAACTTTGCAAAAACATCGATTCGCTAGGTAAAATCATCATCTTCCTAGCACATTTACATTCGCATGCTTCGCTAATCCTCATTTCGCGAAGCCAAATCGTCCTTTTTCCTGCTTCACACGATTAATTTTTTCTGAAGTTGGTTGAATACATAACATCCCTTTTTGGAAGGCGGCGTATTGGGGTGTAGAGGAGATGAATTTCCTTCCTGTATAGGGATTAACTTCCCTCAAGATTGACACATTCACTTTAAAGTGATTCGTTAGGAGAGATTGTGCCAATCTTGGTGTGCACTATGGGAAACGTCCATCCTAAAATATACTTCCATTTATCATCCCAAAAAGTCTGGACTTCCAGTCCAGGGAGAAATTTTCGTCCAAATTAGGCAGGTTCACTTTAAAGTGATTTGTTAGAAGTTTATTATGGCAATCTTGTTGTAAATTTTGATAATGTTATGATTTTAATATTAGAATCCGTTGTTGTTTGACTTTTTTTGTTATATACCACTTAGCGAATTTTGTTAAAAACACAACCAGGCTTCACATATGCTAATTAAAATCATCAACTAAACCAAACATTAGCTTCGCAGGCTTCACATATGCTCTGCGAAATCAGACGGAAGGGAGACAACCGCGCCGTAAAATTACAAACATATTGAGGGTATTATGAAAAAGTCACACAAAAACAGTCTAGATATGTAGATGGTTGAGTAAATGGGTTAAATATATAAATGTGCCTCCCATTTGACCCAGTTTTGTAATTTTTCCTTAATTTTAACTAAAAAGATTTTATTATTTTTATATTAATTGCATCTATTAATTAATTTTATTTATTTCCAAAATAAAAAAGACAATTTAAATAGAGATATATTTGGTAAAAGTCAATTTTAAATTGGATCAAGTTCAAGCATCGTTATAAAATATTGATATTTTGTTCTTTATTCTCAAACAATAGCATATCATTTGGATCTTAAAAAATCAAAATTTTTTATGATTCAATAATATAATTAGAGATTGATATTTTTCAATTCGATGAAATATTTGGATTTTTTTTATCCAATTCCTACAAAATATAGTATATTTTTTAAATTTTTTTTACATCTACTCGTATGTTTGTGATCTGTTACTGATGATGGGGTAAACATGACCCAACTTGAAAATATTATGAGTAAATTTGCTCTTTGCTACCAACGATAAGGGTAAAATTGTCCTTTATTGTCAACGTTCAAGTATTTTTTTCACCTTATTCCTTTTAAAAATAACACCAATTATTTTGTGTGTTTATTTCATCTTTCCGAGGCTATTTTTAGTTTTTCACTTCAAATGTTAGAAAATTTACTACTCCCTATTCCTTTATCTGAGTCATTTTTACAAATTAGTTTTTTTTTTTCAAATATAAGTCATTCTACTTTTTTAAGAATTTTTAGTTTAGCTTTTTTGTCCAACCATTTTTTTTTTTGTTTTGGTCTATGTGTTTTTGTGAAATTATTATAAGTATCGAATCAATTATTTTATCGGTTAAAAAAATATTAATTATACATTAATTAAGTGAATGTATAATGTTTTATAACAAGTAGACCGTACTAAATTTTAAAGTAACAAAGAATTATAGTAGAGTATTTTTTGTGAGTGTTTCTTATATTTAGGCGGCACCTAATTATAACAAACTTTTGTTACAGCCATTATACATGTGCTTAAAGACTCATGTTGACATTGTGATTGGTATAAATATATAGTTCAATAAATGTTTAAAGCTCGAACTTGTAGCTAGTTGGATTCATAGTCCAGTCCACCAGTTAAGTAAGGTGTTCCTTGATAAAACTGAAAATTAAATACTAAAAAGTGAAGTCCTGAATTTTAAGTGTTGAAAATATTAAATGGTGCAACTGTTTGATAAATACTAATAATAAGTTCCGAATATAAAAATATTACTTGATAATGTTCCAACTTAAAACTTTAAGTTAAATATTTTAACTTAATAAAAAAAAAGTGATTTTTAACTTAATTGAACAATTTAAGTCGTTGAAGAATTGAAGTTATCAAATACACTTAGGGCCAGTTTGGTTACCTGTTGTTTCCTGTTGGAAAAATATGTTTTTCCAAAAAACTATTTTTTAGCTATAAAAGTTAAATATGAGTTATTTAACCAAACACCTAAAACTATACACAGTTAAACCTCGATAAATAAATATTCGATAAAGTAATAACATCGATTATATAATAAATTCTTCCGGTCCTGACTTGGACCAATGGAGTAAAATAATAACCTCGCTAAATGTATTAAGTAATAAAAAATATTTAAATCCTTAAGGGTCCAATGAAAATATAAAGTAATAATTATTAAATTACATATAATATATATATATATATATATATATGAGATGGCTCTTGTGAGAACCCTTTTTTAGGTGAGGACACTTCCTTAGGTGAGAACCACTCAAAACTACGTCGTTTTGAGTAGAAAAATTAAAAAAAAACGGAATGCTGCTTGTGGGGTTTAAACCCTGGCCACTTCACACATACTTCATGCTACTTACCACTGAGCTAATTGTTTCCCTTGTTTATTATGGAGCGCGCTGATTAATATACCATTATCAATGTAGCTTCTATTGTTTAATATTTAACACATGCACTTATTAATATCGATTAAATGTGCATAATAATAAATTATGAATAGAAAAAAAAATGTGCATAATAATGAATTATTAATAGAACAAAAAATCCAAAAACATGCTCCAATTTTTTATTTATTTAATTCCTCTATATTTTTTGTAATTTATGTTTTTAAATGTTAAGGACGATGTTCTAAATATTGTTACATACGTTCTAACCTTTATAATTTGTGTTCTAAAAATTAAGTATAATGTTTTAAAAAAATCAGTAAATATATGGACCATTTTTACATTTGTTCTATAATATAATTTATAACTCATATTCTAAATAACATAACGTATGTTCTAAAGTTTATAGTTTGTGTTTTAAAAATTAAGTATAATGTTCTAAAAAAATCAGTAGATATCTGGATCATTTTTGCATTTGTTCTATAATATAATTTATAACCAATGTTCGAAAAAACATGACGCATGTTCTAAAAAATATAACGTATGTTCTAAAAAATATGTCGTATGTTCTAAACTTCATAGTTCGTGTTTTAAAAGTTAAAATATATGTTCTAACATATGTTTAAAAAAATATATTTTCTTATATAAATAAAATATTAACATGAAATTTTATTAAAATATATAATATATTTTTACTTAAAAAATATTATATGGACCATTTTTGCATTTGTTCTATAATATAATTTATAACTCATATTCTAAATAACATAGCGTATGTTCTAAAGTTTATAGTTTGTGTTCTAAAAATTAAGTATAATGTTCTAAAAAAAATTAGTAGATATCTGGATCATTTTTGCATTTGTTCTATAATATAATTTATAACCCATGTTCTAAAAAACATAACGTATGTTCTAAAAAAATATGTCGTATGTTCTAAACTTCATAGTTCGTGTTTTAAAAGTTAAAATATATGTTCTATCGTATGTTTTAAAAAATATATTTTCTTATATAAATAAAATATTAATATTAAATTTTATTAAAATATATAATATATTTTTATTTAAAAAATATAGTATTGGATTTTTTTTTAGCATCAGATGCACTTAATAATAATAAATAAGAATTGTATAACGAACAAACTAAAGCAAACGTATTTTTATTTAAAAATTATAGTATTAGATTTTTTTTAGCATCAAAAGCACTTAATAATATATAAATAAAAGAATTGTATAATGAACAAACTAAATAAGTGGCCCAGCTCCACCCTCATTTTCTTATTTAATCTTTAATTAAAAGCACCAAAACTACGTCGTTTCATCTAGTTTTCACCTATCAAAGTGTCCTCATCTAAGGGAGGGTTCTCACTTGATCCCTGGAGTCTGATAATTTGGAAGCAATCAAAATGATTTCTGAGGGCCATGAAGGGACGTTAGGCGTTACTACCCTTCCTGTTTCCCCTAGTTTCATCTCTCCTCTTCTCTTAGAAGATAGAATTGGGGTTAGCTTAGTTTGTTGTTGTTCGTTTTTCTTTTCCTTTTCTACCAAAAAAAAAAAATCAACTAGAAGTCATTTCTTCTGAAAAAATGCATCTATAGTTGATTGTTTTTTCTTTCCACCTAAACCAAAATGAACACCATTCTTAACTTTTTGTAGTGCAAACGTAACTTCTGGTATATTTTGCTCATGTTGTAACAAGTAGTTGTTTAAGGTGACCATTGCTTGAAAGGCCTCTTTTGACTATACATTTGCGACAACACAACTATCATCTGACTCTGGATCATTTCCATCATCATTGTTCATTATTGACTGGATAATTACTTCGTCTGTAAGCGATTCCATAACTGCATCATTCTCGCTATGATAGTTCAAAAAATGTTCGACATCCATCACATTTCTACAGCATAAATTAGAAATGACTAACTTCTGGTTCATGAACATTAGCATCTTCTGAACGAATCTTGCAATTATTTGGTTGATTTGTAATTATGCTAATGTGATAATTACAAATCAATCAAATAATATATTTCCTAAACAAAATAATTACATATCTAATGAATATTTATCGATAAATGAATAATTTATTAATTTATCGATAATGAATAATTTATTCATTTATTGATAAATAAATAATCTCGCTTAATGAATATTTTTTTCCGGTCCCAAGGATATGCATTTATAGAGGTTTTACTGCATTTTAAAGTGAAAAGGCAAACAGGAGATGAGGAACTAAATACCTCCTTAATGTAAATAATGAAAAGCTCTATTTGACCGATGTGGTATCCAAAATTTTGTCATTTTCCCCATGTGTTATCATTTAGTAACATTTGCCAACTGAGGTATTCCTATAAGTGACATTTGACCTAATTTTGAATGAAAAAGTTATCCGATTTATAAAAAAATTCACATGACACAATTTTTACAATGTGATATACATATGCATGCTATTTTTTTTTTGAACCAGAAAAGAAAGATCAAATAAATGATGGATTTGCATCCATAGCAATAGTGTTCACAAGCCATTCCGGCACCACAGTTGAAACGAAATCGCTAGCATTGGAACAGACAAGCCTAGCTACCAAATGAGCTGCAATGTTCGTTAAGCAAGGAATAAAAACTAAATTAAAAGCTGGATTGGATCTTAGAACTACTCGGCAGTCCTCTAGTATCATTCCGAGTTCAGAGATGTCCTGTTTTTCAGAGTGAATAGCATCTACCACTAGTTTAGCATCAGATTCAAATTCAACAGCTGTAAATCCCAAATTAGATAGCCATATCAAACTCGTACGAATAGCAAGAGCTTCTATAACACTTGGCTCTTTGATACCTGGGATAAAACTACTGCTGCATAATAAAAAGGCTCCTCTTTCATCTCTGATAACCGCTCCCATACCACTGCTTCTCAATTCTTTAAAGATTGCCCCGTCTATGTTGCATTTGACATAGCTTGGACTAGGCGTGCTCCATTGCTGAATCATCGCGTGCTGTCTCACGTCAAAAATATGCGCAATCTCGGGATTGTTGCGCGCAGTGCTGCGATCCTGCTGTCCCTCCGCGCTGTCAGTTATTGGCGCCCTGGTGACCGCGGCAACTGCCACTGCTGGTTGAGGATCGCTCAATTCCATCCTCCTGTTGCCTAAGGGTGACACCTTCTTTTGATAAGCTCTCCAGTCCTGAGTCGCTTTCAGACTGCTCTGCCAACTAGTATCTACCGGCCACTATCTCATGTGCCAAAGGACTCGGTTTCTGTGGTCCCAAATTGCTTTCAGTGCACAGCATAATCTGACAATCATATCTTGATTTGAGCCACATAAAGCTTGTAAGAGCCAATCAGCAAAATTCACATTGCCCACCAGCGGGGTAGGAATCCCTGCTATTCGCCAGATGTCACCTGCAAAACAGCAATCAATAAATAAGTGGTTATCTGTCTCCTCCTGCTCCACACATACTGGGCACTCGGTGGAGATAGGAACTCTCTTTTGAGCCAGTCGAGCTCTAGTGGGTAAACATCTCGAGCAAAGGCGCCAAATAAATTGTTTAAGTTTTGGGGGAATCATCAACTTTCACAACCTTCTCCAACCTTCCTGAGCTTTACTACCTTCAACCTCACCCATGCCAGTCAAGTAGCCCGAATGCACATTATAATGACCATCCCTTGACCAGTGCCAGATTCTCATATCTTCTCCTACATGATATGGCAGGATAATATTGCTAATGGCCTGCACCTCGGTTTCACTAAAACACCCATTTAGTCTCTGCATGTCTCACCCTCTCCCATTCTCAAGTAAAAGATCAGCCACGGTCAAATTCTCCATTCCAGGGACCATGAATGAATTTATGCAAAAATCCTCAAGACTGGGTACCCATGCATCCTTCCAAACTCTAATAGACCTGCCATTTCCCACTCTCCATCTAGTTCCTTTTCTCAATATGCTAAGACCCTCCCATATACTTCTCCAAACCATACTAGGATTATTGCCTAATTTAGAGAAAAGTAAGTCGTCCCTAGGAAAATATTTAGCTTTGAACATTCTACTTACTAAAGTATTTGGGAATTTTAGCAATTTCCAACCCTGCTTTCCTAACATTGCCAGGTTAAACACATGTAAATCTTTAAAACCCATCCCTCCTGAATCTTTAGGCCTACACAATTTACCCCAATCAAACCAATGTATGTTTTTTCTTCCTTCAGGTTTCATACCCCACCAAAAGGAATTCATTAATTTTTGCAACTCATCACAGATAGATAAAGGTAAAAGGAACGTACTCATACAGAAGGTTGGCAAGGCCTGGGCAACAGATTTGAGTAGCACCTCTTTCCCTGCCTGTGATAGGAATTTTAAGCCCCACGCACCAAACTTCTTGCGCAGTCTATCGACCAGGAAAGAGAAAATCCGGCGCTTCGAGCGACCGATAAGTGAAGGAAGCCCCAGGTATCGCCCAGTATCTAGAGGAGTTAACACACTCAAAATCGATTTGATCTCACTTCTCACTTCCTCTGACGTATTTAAACTGAAGAAGATCCCTGATTTATTCAAATTTACAGCCTGCCCTGATGGCACTTCATAATCAGTCAAGATCTCCATTACCTTTCTAGCCTCCTCTGCAGTTGCCCCAAAGAATAAGAAACTGTCGTCAGCGAAAAAGAGATGTGTTACGGCTGGCGCTCTGTTGCAAATCCTGCATCCCGAGATTAGCCCTTCATCTTCAGCTTTCCTTATTAGTTTAGATAAGACTTCGGCATACAGTATGAAGAGATAGGGTGATAGTGGGTCTCCTTGTCGCAGGCCTCTTCCTAGGACAACCTGATCAGAACAATCCCCATTCACTGCCACCTTGTAATTCACTGTTGTGATACACATCATCATCCATCCAATCCAAATCTCGTGAAATCCCATCCTAGTCATAACTGCTTTCAGAAAATCCCAATCAACTCTATCATAGGCCTTACTTATGTCAATTTTTAAAGCAGCCTGGCCATTCCTCCCTCTATTCAATCTTTTCATGAAGTGTATGCTCTCAAAAGCCACCTGAACATTATCAATTATAGACCTGCCTGGAATAAAAGCAGACTGGGTTTCGCCAATAATTTGAGGGAGGATCTTTTTCAAACGATTGGCTAAGGCCTTTGCAATAATTTTATAAATGACATTGCATAAAGAGATAGGGCGAAACTCCTTAAGCATTCGAGGGTTGTCAATCTTAGGTATAAGGGCGATTGTAGTGTCGTTTACCCCTTTAGGAAATTCTCCCTCCTGGAGCCACTTTGCACAGGCTGCCCCCACTTCTGCCCCCATTGTTTCCCAAAAAGCTTGGAAAAAACCCGGATTTAGCCCATCAGGACCAGGTGATTTGTTAGGACTCATTGAGAAAAGTGCTTGTTTAAATTCCTCCAGTTCAAACGGGGCAACAAGTAAATCATTTGTGGGGGATTCAATAAGTGTATCAATTACCTGGACCGTATCCACTCTTGTCAAATTTGAAGCAGAGAAGACCTCCTGAAAATACCTCTGCGCATGGTCCAATAAATCAGCCTGATTTTCGATCACCCCCCCCCCCATTCTCATCAATTAGTGAGGCAATCCGGTTCTGTTGTCTTCTTGCTTTGACATGAGCATGGAAGAAGTGTGTATTTCTGTCCCCTTCAGTCAACCAGAACACTTTAGCCCTCTGCCTCCAATGAGTCTCTTCAGCTTCCAGGATATCATTAAGTTTTCTTTTGGCAAAGAAATAGGAGGCAATGGAATCCCTATCACTGCTACCATGTAATCTTTCCATTTCGGTTCTCCATTTTCTAATCTGGCTTTTAAATCTCGTATTAAAACCCTTTCCCTATTCTGCCATTTTCTGCACACAATCCTCCAATTTCTCTTTCACAGGTTTACCCGACTGCCCTCTCCATTGCCTAATTACCAGATTCCGAAATTCCTGCTCTTTAAGCCAAGATTCCTCAAAGAAGAATCTGTTTCCTCTACCTCTACTTCTCGCCCTCTCCAGACAGAGTGAAAGTGGAAGATGATCTGAATACCCTGTCATACAAGATTTGAGGTGATAATTTTCAAAACGGTTCAGCCATTCTACTGAAGCGAAGCCCCTATCTAACTTTTCTCTAACCCACATCGGAAAGCCCCTACCTCTTTCCCATGTAAATGGGTTACCATTCAGCTCCAGCTCACACAAACCACACTCCTCGATTGCTTTGGCAAAGTCCTGCATTAAAAGGTAGGGGTAGTTGGCTCCCCCATCCTTTTCAGAAGTGTTAAGAATGCAATTGAAATCCCCTATCACAACCCACGGAAGAGAAGCATCTCTAGCCAAACTCCTTAATAGCTCCCATGACTCTCCATACCTACTACGGTCAGCAAACCCGTAGAAGCCAACAAATCTCCAATCTCCCTGGACCGGATCAGAGATAATAGCCTCAATATGATGATCAGAAAAACTTTTGACCACCACCTGTGACCCTGCTTTCCACAGCAACGCTAATCCACCACTGCGACCTCTTCTGCACACAGGGAATGCTCCCTCAAACTTCAACTGTTGTTTAATGACACATAACCTCTGATCCTCCACCAATGTTTTCATTAAAAATACAATACTGGGACTTTGGGAAGAAACAAGCTCCTTCAGAGAGCGAACTGCCCGGTGGTTTCCCAAGCCACGACAGTTCCAGCTTAAACAACTCATTCTCCTTGGCGGCCCTGCATTTTAGGGCTCGCCGATTCATTCTCTGTAAAAATCCCCTTATCCTTTCCAGGAACAGAGATTTCCTTCTCCTGTCCACTCTCCCCTTCCTTCTCCCTTCCCTCACCCTGACCCTCCCTTCTTCTCTTTCTAATATCGTTTAATTCCATCTCAGTGTCCTCACCCTTATCTCCCCCTTCCTCTCCCATTTTCCCTCCACCCTCATCTTCTAACATGATCTTAAAAAATGGCCCTGAGATTGGGCAGATCAGCACCTCCCTCTCCCCTTCCCCAACATATTTGTTTGATCCCCTCTCCCCTCTCCCCTCTCATTGTGTTAGTTATATCCCTCATGACCCCCATACCTCCTCCTCTCATACCTCCAAATCCCCTCTGACTCCCTCCTATCATACTGCCCCCATTGCTCTCTCTTAACCATTTTGCCCCACTTTGATCCCCTCCTTTTCTAATAGGGGCCTTTAGCCATTCCCCCCACTCTCTCTGAATTTCCCCCTGCAGGTTGAAAACTTTTTCACAAAAGCGTTCCGTATGACCCAGGCATCCACACACATAGCAAAAGATCCCCAATTGCATGCTATTTTTTTTAAAAAAAAATTTCTATACAGATCTAATATGTGGATAAATAAGAAAATAATTATTTCTCTTATTTTTCACATATAAAGTATATATGAAAAAAATAATTAAAATAATTATCATACGTCAAAAATTATGTCATATAAGAAGAATTAACAAAATAGATAAATTTTTATCCAAAATCGATTAAATGTCACATGAAAATATACAAGAGGCATATCACAAAATTTTGGACACTAAACCTTTATGCCTATAAATAAGTGTTTAAACTATTAAATTAAATGATTTGGATGGTTATCGAACAAGAACAATATCCAAGTCTCTGAACAAGGGGCTAATTAGAAAGGGACAGTCCAAATACATCACTGAAAATATTCCCGCTGATAACAAACGGAAACATAAGATCCAATGAATAATGATTATTGAGATCTCCTATATAAAAACATTAAAGATCCGTTTGTTTTATCTACTCTTACTGTTTCGGATTCTCTGCTTGTAAAATGCTTATTCAGTTCTGTGTAGATTATCTAACTTTCATCAGAGTTCCAATGGGGATGATCAGCTTATTTTTTTCATAGGTTTCTCAACTTGGACCGAACCTCATAGAAGGCCCACATCACTTATGAAAAACATTAACATGGATTATTTTTAAAGTAATTTTCATAAGAAATAGCAAGTTAATTTGGAGTAAATTGATGTTACCAAAACTTAAGGGTGAGCCAATAAAAATGAGGTGCAAATTGTTGAATAGGGATAGAGGTGTGTTTAGTTTAGACAATTGAGGAATACATGGTAATTATGGAAAATAAGCAAAAAGAAGAAGATAGGAAAATTAAATACCCCAAGAAAAAAGAAGAAACAAAGCACATGTATGTTCTGATCATCCACCGACAACTCATCTTCTTTCCTTTCACAACTTGACCCATTTTCTACATCAATCTCTCTCTAACACTATTTATCTGTTTCCTCATTTCCCAGGATTTCATCAACCCTCCCATCCTTGTCATCTTTACTTCTATACCAATATTAAAGGATGCAACCTCTACTTACCAAATTATATTAATCTCTTAGTCCTTAGGTCTCATTAGCTTTTAAACTTGTTTAAACTACTTAAATTTAGTTTCAATGCACATTTTGAAGCAGCTCTTATTATATTAAGCTCAAACTACATTTCAAAGTCATGGTTGATACTTTATTTTCCTACCATTAAACGGCATAGTACCATCTACTCAACTTTAAAGTAAAATAGGAGGAAAAGATTAAGTAATAATAATATAGTAATTAGAAAAAACAGAGTCTTACAATGATAATAGCTGCGGGCTACAAGCTACTGGGTATCTTTAACCACAATAGCAAAACCAGCCGCTTCAGCATCAGCTAATTCTTTCTTAAACTTCAAGATCAGCCTTTCAATTCTCACAAAACACCTTAACTATTCTACCAACAATTCTCTCTCTCTATTTAATTCAATTCAATACTCCCTTCCCCACACACACTTGCTTCTAATTTCCCCACAGAAAATTCAGGAAAATTGAAGCTCTTGATGCTACTATATTATATATATAAAAAAAAAAGCAAAAAATAAAGGATCAGATTCAGATCAGACGCGGAAATTCTTTCCGATGAAGGTCTGCCCGAACTGCCAATTTGATGGAGCGATGTTCCATGAAGTAGAAGTCCTCCTATCACTTCCGGTGACTCTGAACGATAGCTTTTGCCCCACTAGGACTGAATTCGATTGCCAGTTTTGTCCCCAGTTTCTGCTCATCGTTATCCATCCTGTGTTTGTTCCCTTTATGCTCACCTTCACTATGTCTCCTGCTCCGGCCACGTTTGTCACCAGTACTAGGTTGAAGTATCGGAATCCGTTTATCGTGAATCTAATTCCTCCACTCTTCCGGCATGGAACCCTGCAATTTTGTTTTATCTCATATGTTAGATCCACCATAAATTAAGATCTATATTTTCTAGATCTAAAATTTTATATAATTATATAATACTCCTAAGGTTATTTAGGTCTTTTGATTGGTCAAATAGGGCCAAAAAGGAGAAACGGCTATGGCCGCTTTTCGAAGAGTAGTTGTTTTCATGCTTTGTTTGTTTCCCGAGAAAGCGAAGGGAAAAACTAACGACTGATGAGTGATGATTAACAGTGACTTAAGCTTAATTTAAGCTAAGCATGATTAGTTAATTAAAAATGACAAAGTACACTTAAACTTAAACTTGAACTCACCGGCGAAATGCGACGGGGACGATCCCGGCACGGTACTCGGCGATCTTCAAAAACATAGGCATGGCTAGATCGAAATGAGGGCGGGGAGGGTTACACCACCCGCCGTTGTCGCTTGCCTGAGCAAAATTTGGTGGACAGAAGTTGGTCGCCGTTATAAGTATGGACGGACTTCCGGGATGGCACCATCTAGGATCATCGGCGCATTTTAGCTCAAAGCAAGCGCCGCAACTCAGGCCATTGTTGAACAGTGCTGTGCTTAGTGCTGCAGTGTTCACTCCATACCCTTGGCTATACAGATTCCCGTATCCACACGCGCCACCTGTGTACGCAACATTGTCGTTTAGTTAACTAAAATTTGCGTTTAATCCCAAAACAAAGGAATACAAGTAGAAGTAGAGAAAGCAAGAAATTGAAATTTCAAAAACGGAAGAGCGGCGATTTTGAAACTTGAACAGATCCAAAACCATTTATGATAGATTTGTTACCAAAATGTGGGTGGAAAGAGGCGTTTTCATGAATAAGAAAGTGAACTAGTAAAGTAGGTCGTTAACACCAAAAAATTGGGGGAAATGCTTAAAAGTAGGGTGGGAGGAAAACATACCCATAGTTCCAGAGGCGTCGCTGCCGCCGTAGAAAGTAGCATGAGCACTCTCCCAAGCACCACCGGAGTAAACACCCGGAATTCTGGCATGAACGGCCATGAAAAGAGATAACAGAGACGTAATGCAGAGGACATTGAAATGGGCCATGGTAGACTGAGAGGAGAGAGAGAGGATTTAGGGTTTAGTGTTGAAATGGGTGCGAATGAGGAAAGCGGGAAGAAGGTGAGGGGGTATTTATGGAGAAAGGAGAGGGGAATTTTCCAAAGGTAAGACTCAGGATCTGAAATTAAATTACTTTACTTTGTAATTAATGCTATTATTATTTACTGCTTTGTTTAGTTTAAAATCTTTTTTATTTTTATTTTTATTATTAATGGAATTGAGAAAATAACACGAATAGCGGAATAGGAATAGGTTTGAGATGGCCCACAGACATTGGCGCTTTCTCACTTCTCATGTTGTTATAGTTTTCTCGGGCCAATCCAATTCCCACTTGAATCTTTATGTTCATTTTCAAACTTACAAATACTAGTATTAGTCAAAATCTATAATTACACTTTTAATTTGAAATTTTCCAGGGAAAATTACAAAATTGGGTCAAATGGAAGGCCAATTTACATATTTACCCATTTACTAATTCTACTACATATCTAGACTGATTTTATGTGACTTTCCAAAAATACCTTCAATATTTACGCGGGGCTCGCCCCATCCCATCTGACTTCGCATATTCACTCATATGTGAAGCCTGCGAAGTTAATGTTTTGATTTACTTAATGAATTTAGTTCGCATATGCGAAGCTGAAGTTTGTTTTGCTTGATGAATTTAGTTCGCATATGTGAATGCTGGATATGATTTGAAGCTAATACGCGAAGTGGTATATAACAAAAAATGGCAAACAACAACGGATTCGAACATTAAAATCATAACATTATCAAAATTTACAACAAGATTGCCACAATAACAACATTCAAATTATAATATTATCAAAATTTACAACAAGATTGCCACAATGAACTCTACTAACTAATCATTTCAAAGTGAACATAACTAATCCGGTACCAATTTTGAATCGGATGAGTAATCTTGGTGTGCACCATGGCACACATCCAATGCACACCAAGATTACTCATCCGATTCAAGATTGGCACCGGATTAAGTTAGGTCCAGTTTGAAGATTGGCACCATGGGATGGACGTGTCCCATGGTGCACCCCGAGATTGACACAACCTCTCCTAACGAATCATTTCGGAGTGAATCTGTCAATCTTGGGGAAGTTCATCCCTATACAGGAAGGAAAATCATCTCCCTTGCAGCCCAGTACGCCGCCTTCCAGAAAGGGATGTTACGTATTCAACCATCTACAGAAAAAATTAATCGTGTTAGGCAGGGAAAAAGACGATTTTTGCTTCGCGAAATGAAAATTAGCGAAGCATGCGAATGTAAATGTGCAGGGGAAGAGGTGATTTTACTTCGCATATCACTTTTTTCGCGAAGTCTGCGAGGTCTGAAATGTGAATATCTACGTCGCATATCGATGCTTTCGCGAAGTCTGCGAGGTCTGAAACGTGAGGATCTATTCGCAAACTTCGCGAACTAATCGATTCGCGAGGTAGATCCGTACGTTTCAGACTCTTTCTCTTCGCAGATCTTCGCGAAATCATCAATTCACGAAGTAGATCATCACTTTCCAGGCTCGTTCTCTTCGCAAAGCTTAGCGAAACCATCGATTGCGAAGTGAATTCATGAAAAAACGCAGGAAAAAAAACAGATACTTACATTTTTCGCCCCTTTCACCCCCAAAAGCGACAATAACAATATGATAACATGGGAAGAACGAAGGAAATAACGTAGAAAAACTATTTCTTTGATGGTAACAAGAAGAAAGAAACCAAGCAACGAACAGGAAGATGAAAAACCATTTACTCGTTTTCTAGGGTTGGGAAGTTGCAGAATCAAGAGATGAAGAGATGAAAAAGAGAAATTCATTGTGATTTTGACTAAATGGTGCAGATTTCGTGCAATTTAAAGGAAGAAAGGAAGATCAAAAGTCTTTAAATCATTAATGCATGAGCAACTTTTCGCATAACCAAGGAGATGGGGGGAGCGGCGATTCGCGAGTGGTGGAAGTGGGAAGGTTATGGGTATTTTTGGAAAGTCACACAAAATTAGTATAGATATGTAGTAGAATTAGTAAATGGGTTAAATATGTAAATGAGCCTCCCATTTGATCCAGTTTTGTAATTTTCCCAATTTTTCAGCTTTCGAGATTAAGGCTCTGTATGGTAAAGAGCGTTTGGGATAAAAAGAACGGTTTTGATCAATTTTAGCGGTTTGACCATTGAAACCGTTGATTGGAGTGTTTGGTGGAGAGAGTTTTTGGACGAAAACGCTAATTTAGAAAAAAACTCTTTTTATGAGCTTTTTCAATTAGTGTTTTGCAATATTAAAATTAATGGACTTCTTTATCCCTAATAGATAGACTCCTCCTCCAGCCAAATAAACGTTTCATTCGACCCTCTCATCTTCTCCTGCGCTTTTCTTCAATTTTTTGCTTCTTGCGACCTTAGGAAGAAATCTGGGAATCTGTTTATTGCAGAAGATTTTTTTTTTTGAAGAAGCTCTTCATCAAGGAGGTTAGAGCATCTCCAACAGCCTCTTAAATTGGCTCTTAAGTTCAAATTTGAGGAGGGAGAATGAAAATTCATCTCTAACAGCCTCTTAGTGGCCCCTCAAATCACTAAGAGCCTCTCCATCCTCTCTATTAATAGAGAGTCTCTCTCCACCTCTTAGTGCCTCCTAACTTCATTTTTTATTAATAATTTATTATTGATGTGTCTCTCTCCTCACACTATTGGTAATGTAACAAGAAAAAATAATCTTAATAATAAAATAATAAATAAGGAGTGAATATAAAGAGTATTGTTGGAGATGATATATCTTAGCCACTCTTAAATCATTAAGAGTGAATTATTTATATTATTTTTAGAGAGCTCACTAAGAGTCTCTTGGAGATGCTCTTAGTTGATTAATTTTTGTTTGCTTGCATAAGATTTTCTTCTTATTGATCATATGGTGTAAAGATAGAAATTTTAAATTTCAATACATAAAACACTATAGGTCATAATTTTTATTTAGTAGAAATCTAAAATTATCCTGTAGAACACTTGTATCTACTAATCAAAGTAAAACACATATTTTTGTGCGATGTAGGGCATATTTTGTTAATAGAACAGTAAAAGAACATCGTTGTTATCCAAAAAATATTTTTATGTATTAAAAAAAGAAATGCTCTTATTCGTCTTTTTGCACAAACCGTTATTATCAATCAGCTAATTTTTATCGAATAGGTCTACACAAACAGCTAGTCAAATCAGCTAACAGCTAATGTAATCAGCTAATAACTAACAGCTAACAGCTAATTCCTAAACAGGGCATAAGGCGTGTTTGGTTGTTTCTTTTCATGTCCATGTTTACCTTTTTATTTTAGAATAGAGAGTTTTAAATGGTTGGTTAGAGAGCTTTCATTTGTTTTTTACACTTGAAAAGTAGTACCTCATCAATTCTCTTATATATGTCATTCTAACAAATTAGTTTTTTCGCAAGATATACGTCATTCTACAATTCCAAAAACTTTTAATTTAGTTTTTTTTTCAAATATTAATTTTCATTTATATTGGTACATGTGTTTTTTGATATATCAATGTTTATTTCCTAATAGTGATATGAGAGAGAATTTTTTTTAGTTAACCAATATATTTCTTAATTTATATGAAATACCTTAAAATGACTTATATAAGGGAATTGAGGGAGTAACATTTTATAAAAGCAGTGAATCTCTACTTTTTTAAAATCATTTTTTTTCTAATATCAAACAATAAACAATAAGTAAACCAAATGTATCCTAAGTTTCTAATTATTTTATTTTATTTTATAGAAGGATAATTTTAGATGCCTCATTTGTTAAGTTTTTAAGTTAAATTTTAGAGAGTTTATAGTTTAATTCAAAAAGTTTCTTAATTCGTTGTCAAATCACTCAGAGCTATTTTTATATTGATTCACATATACTAAAAAAAAAAAAAAGTTCCCAACTTTCCCAACTAAAATTAGTATTTAATAAATGCAAAAGTAATTTTCTTAAATATGGGGAAACTGTTTTTGGCAAAAACTACAATTTGTAGCTTTCAGAGAAAATTGCTTTCACAACATATCGTACTAAGAAACCAATTGCACTCCCATTAACCATTCTGTATACACAATGTTCATCCACGTTTTGCTCAAAACCATACTCGTTGACAGTTTCATCAAAACGCTTATTCCAAATCACCAATGATTGCTTCAGCCCATAAATGGACCTCTAAAATGTGCAAACTTATTTTGCATCCTTGATACAAAACCTTCAGGATGAATCATATATGCATTATCAAACATATTTCCATTCAGGAAAATTGTTTTCAGATCTATTTGCCAAATCTCATAACTACAATGAGTAGCACTGGCAAACAGAATTCTATTCCATTTTAACATGGCTAGTAGAGAAAAAATTTCGTCATAATCAATTCCTTGCTTCTAACGATGTTCTTTAGCTACTAGTCGTGCCTTATAGGTGCTAACATTTCCTTCCATGTTGATTTTCTTCTTAAAGACCCATATGCATCCTATGAGTTTTATTCCTTCGGGTGAGTCCACCAAAGTTCATACTTGGTGATATGGTATTAAATAAGTGTTATGGACTTAAACCAATAAGGGGTAAATTACATACGTGGTGTACAACTTTTACCCTGTTTTCACACTTTGGTGTACAACCTTCATTTTTGCACATAAAAGTGCACAACCTTTTGGTGACCTCACACTAAAGTGTATAGCCGGTAATTGTGACCAAAGGTTTAATCCTGACCATTAAAAATATAAAAAAATGCAAAGGAAGTAAAGAAAATAAATAATTCAAGAAAAGTAATAAGTCACTTCTTTTTTTTCAAATATTCATTATCCACAAAATATTTTCAAAATTGAGTGATTTTTTTATTTATTTTCTCAAATAAAGTGTTTATTTATCCTTAAAAAATCATACAGATAAATCAACATTTTAAAAAATATTTTCAAGAGTTGGGGAGATGAAGTAATCAATTTAAAAGGTTTATTTTTCAGCATCACGTTTTCTTTGAAAACTGATTTTTTGGAATACAAAACGTAGGAATCTTGATGGTTTATGATGGTCTCTTGGTTTTTTAAGTTCTCACGAATTCAGAAACTATTTATGAAGGCAAAACAGAGTAATATTGAAGGAGAAGCAGATATTTTATTAACAACTATATATAAGGCTGCGAAAAATATGTCTACTCGGAAATTAATTATTTCAACAGTAATAACCAACTTTAATCCACATTTTTAAGTGGAATCATGTTCCTCGAAATAACATGCCATAAGAATCTTAGGTGATGTTTGATAAAACTTAAAATTAAGTGCTGAAAAACTAAGTGCTGAATATTATAATAGCTGAAAATATTAAATTCTGGAACTGTTTGATTTATACTGAAAATTAAGTACTGAATATAATTAATCTGTTTGATAACTACAATACGAAAAATTATAAAACTATAAAAAGGACAATATTACCCTTTTACATTATTTAATTAATTTAAAGCTAAAATATAATAAATTGGATCCATATATTATAAATTTAATAAATATTATAAATTATAAAATAAAACTAAAATAATGATAATAAAAATTCAGGTATTAAATAATTGATAAGAAATTTGATCTCGTAAGTCGCTCATACACAGTTGATACGATTGTCCACATATTGCTCCTTCAATGTTTTGTGAAATATTATTTAGGGATCTTTCAAAAAAATCAAGTCTTTTTCATTAAATCTATCCTTGAACAATATGTAATAATAAATTATAGGAGAATGAATTATTATAACCACTGAACATGAGAAAGAAAGACATAGGAAGTCAATCATATGATTTTATCATCAACGGTTAAATTATTTTCAAATTTCAGAATCTGGAAAAAAAAAAAAAGATGGACAAAATCTGAAAAAAAAAGGTGAAAAGGGGAAACCATATGTTGCACAGAGAAAAGAAAAAGAAGGAAGTAGATAGATTCTGGACCAAAAAAAAATCATGGGTATAACAGTAAATAGCTTTAAACATAATCAAACAATATATCTGAGCGTGTTAAGTGCTCAATTTAAGTTAAAAAAATTAACTTACCTATTTAAGTGGATAATAGCTTAATGGAATAATTTAAGTGCCTAATAAAAAGTTATTATCAAACACACTTAAACTAAATAAGTACTTAATCTATTAATTTAAGTGCTTTTTTATTTTATCAAACAAGGTCTTAGTTAGAGTGGAGTAGTGGAAGACCGTTTCCAACGGATTTCTACCAACATCAACTATAAAAAAAAAAAGCATGATTTACATTGTATTTGTACCTTTTATGGTTTTTTTTATTGCTCTTTATAGTCTATTTTCTTGCCTTTGTGGTTCTTATATTGGTTATAGCCTGTATGGCTGGAAAGTTTTATCGTGCTATATTTTTACTTTGTGATTCTATGGAATGAAATATGGTATTTTTATAAAAAAAAAAAACTCTTTCTTGACCTTATTTCTCTGTTTTGTTTTTTCAACTTGATTTTCCAAATCACTTACGTCTTTGTTCCCCTAGCATTTCCACAATACTCCAAGCTTCACTAGCTTTTTATTTCAAAGTTTTCAACTTAGCAAATTCAATGGTCAACTCAAGATTTTCTACCACTTCCATAAGAAATCTTCAAGCTTTAAAGTTGGTGGTCATTTCTAAGCATTGTTTCATTTAGGTTTCAAGTTGATTCAATTTCAATTGCAATTTTTGTTACAAAAATTGTTGCAGGTTAATTACATTTTTCAAATTCGCTATTTTAATTTGTGTAATCAAAATTCATTTTTTAATTCATTGAGTTGATTTATTTTAATCGTCATTGCTTGAGCTAATAAAGTTTTCTGTAGTAAAATTATGAACCAAATAAAAAAATTTAATTTTTTTTATTAAAGATTGGTTAGCGAGGAAGGGCAAGCGGCGAACATCCCAGTTATGCTGGCACCCCCACCACAGAACCAAATTTATTAAAAGAATAAAAAAAATGTCACAAAACAAAAGAGTTTTAACAATAAATACCTCCGCAACCCGCAGGACCAGGAGCACCCGTGACAGACTTATCGGTATTGATCTTAATCCAATCCCTTGGAGGTTGCTGCAAAAAAAAATTGGAGTAGTGCGTGGAGCCTTAGCAAGACGCTTTTCAATCCCGAGCTCACTTAAGATTTGAAGTTCAACTAGCGAATTCCAAACGGAGCCCCGTCTAGTGTGAGCAGATACACGAACAGCTCCCCAAATCCGTCTCAGCGTGACCGAAGTATCAGCCCTCTCATCCTCAAAAATGGACCTATTACGAGCAAGCCATAGAGCCCAAACCGTATTAACAATTGCTGCCACCCACAGATCAACGATTTGAGTACTGAAACGTTGAATAACAACATGATTAACCAGATTCCTAAGAGTCGTGTCCGTGTTAATTCGTCTTCCAAACAATGAGCTAACACCATGCCAAATAAATTTGGAAAACCGACAGGAGACAAAAAGGTGGTCCAGCGTTTCAGTATCTAACGAGCACAAACTGCAACGAGAAACAACTTGACAGCCGCACAACTGAAGCTGATCATGTGTCGGCAAGTACCCAAGATAAACCCGCCATCCAATAAGCGAGTATGCAAGAGGAACACTCCGACATCTTAAAAAACGACTCCAAGGCTGTTGAGTAGGAGGAGATCTAAGCCAAGCGTACGTGAACTTAACAGTTAGAACCCCACTCGCAACTGGCTTCCAAACACATATATCAACATCGTCCCTACCCCGCCTAATATTTCGCAATCTATTCTCCACTTTCGCAGGTAACACGGACAGATTATGTCAATTATTACCATCCAAATAATCCTCCACCAAATCAAAACAACAGCGCTGTTGGCTAGCAGCTAGGCCAACCTGTGCAGCTAACAGAGGACACATCCAAGCCTCATTCCAAAAATTAAGTTCAGAGTGCTGACCAATCATCTATTTTAAAAGTCGGAACATGAAATCAATTTCGGAATTAGCTTTCCTGGCACGCTCCCAAAATACCAACAAATCAAAGTTGAAATTAGCATTTTTCGGAAATATTGCTAACAGCCGAAAAAAGCGGAATAAAAATTTAAAATGAAAGCACGTGTAACAATAAGAAAATTATATAGCAGAATGTCCCCTCTAAAATTGGTATTTTACCTAAATTCCCTTAAAGGTTTTTTTTTTTTTTTGTGTACACTAAGGTTCGAACTTAAAACCTCCCATTTAAGTAACTTAAAACTCTTAATTACTCAAACTAATTTTAATTCATAAAGATTTAAATTATTTAAAATAGATATAGATTTTGATTATTAATATATGTATAAAATTTGAATCAAAGAGAGATCATCTTGAAATATTTAGTTATAAATGTAAAAATCACAATATGTCTTTTTTATATATGTAATCAAATTATTCGGTTCAATGTTCATCAAATATATATTTTTTTTAAATAAAGTTTTGTGTGTGAATTAGAATTGGAGCTCTAAGACTTGTAGTTTTGAATGATGGAATGGTTTAAGATAGGGAAGACTGAGGTATTTTAAAAGTTGGACTTTCACATAGACCCGGCAAAGCGATACACGATCCGATGACACGACACGAATACGACATGCTTTTTTTAGTGTTAGTGTTTAGGACTTTATGACACGACACGAAAGTTGACACGACACGAAATGACACGTTAATTTTCGTGTCATTTTCGTATCAACCCGAAAACACGAAACTGACCCGAAATTTAATTAAAGAAATTAAAAAAATTAAAAATTATAATAAACTAGGTTAAAAATAGACATGACTTTTCGTATTTATTAAAGTATAAATATAAAGAGTATAAAAAAAAACCTTATCTTATCTTATTATCTTAACTTATTAGGTTTTAACTTTTCAAATTATGAATTTGAAGTAAAGTTCAAAATATTTGGAATGACAGATCAGGTCGTGTTTAGCAGGTCAGGTCGTGTTAATGTTGAGCTTAATAGGTAATGGGTCATTTTTGGGTTTACACGAAACTGACACGCTAATTTTTTAGTTGAGTTAGTGTTGATATGTGAACCCGAAAACGACACGAAATGACATGGATATTGAAAATTATTGTTATATTCTCTTGTGTTTTTTATGTCACTTTATTAATAAAGATAATAAAATTATAATTATTAATTGCAAATATTGATTTGAATTTCCTAAATTGTTACAAACACATTACATGACCCTCTAACATGATATTATCGAACTTTTCGATAATTATTGTTAACATACTAATCTAAAAATGATATAAAATGTTTAAAAACAGTACCATATCTTCTTATATTTTTAAGAGTTATTATTAATATATATGCATAACAAAATTACATGTAACCCGAAAACACGACACGAAATCGACACTAACCCGAACAGGTTAACACGACTTTGACACGAAAGTTTTTGGGTTGGGTTTGGGTTTACTCATTTTTGACACGAACCCGAAATGACACGACACGAACACGACTCGAACACGATAATTGCTAGGTCTACTTTCACATGTTTACTAAAAATTGTTAATGTACAGCCTGTATTGTATATATCTTTAAATAGACAAAAATCCAAAAATGTAAGTTTTTAAAAATGAATTATGAGTCTCACTTGAATCATATAAATAAATTTCCAATCAAAGAAAGAATAACTCGTTATCTTATCATTGTTTTTTCTTTTAAAAGAACATTTTCATTATTCAATTTTTAATGAAAAATCTTCAAACCTACGTACATCCTAACTCCAATTTAATTATATGTTATCTCTTCCAATTTTCCCCATCAATTATTGTTATTCTTTCTTCTAAAATCATAACAATTCTATATATATATAACAATAATAATTGTAAGGGAGTAGTTTCGGATTTTAATACTTTGAGAACGATGCAATTTGTTATGATAGAACGAGAATTAAGGGTGAAATTGGTGTTTAAAGTTGACAGCAAAGTTCAATTTAGTCTAATTTAAAAATTTAGGTATCAATTCGTCTTTTAAGTTAGTAAATTTTAATAAATTGATATAGATACAATCTGTTTTAATATAAAATTTTTATCAAATTTAGAACAATTTATCAAAATTTACTGACTTGAGAACCGAGTTGATATTTCAATTTCGATTTGGACTAAATTGATTCCGATTACCAAGTTTGAGGGTCATTTGACCCTTAATTCCATAAAATGGTAATTGTTATGTTTCCAATATTAGAAAAAAAATGGTACATTAAAATTAGAAGATATTTGGTATGACTGTTGAAGTTGATCAGTGGCGAATACAAGATTGGTCGGTTGGGGGGACCGATTTTACACGTGCGAGCGCAATTTTTTTTTTTTTTTGCTAAATCGAACTTTTTCAAAAAAAAAAAATTCTATATATACGTGTTACAATATGAGTGGTCAATAACCAGTTTTTAACTACCGATCTAAAACTTCTAAAAATTAAACTACATTATGTTTAAGATTCTTAACATATAAAAATATTGTGATTAATAGAAAAAATTGGAATTAGGAATAGGCAAAAAAAATTAGAAATTTGGATTTAAGAATGGCCTAACAGGTAAAAAAAATTAGAAATTTAGATTTAAGGATGACCTAATAGACAAAAAAAAACTAGAATTTTGGTTTAAAAAATAGAATTTTGGATTTAAAAATGGTCTAACAGGCCAAACAAATTAAAAATTTTTGATTTAGAAATAGCATAACAGGACCTGGGCCAATTTTAATTAGTACTCAATCAAAATTTCTTAGAAACAGGAGGCCGAAACCACCACAACTTCAAATTTTATGGAGACAGAAGGGGCCGGAACTATCCCTGATCATGGTGGTTCTAGCCGCCGGAGGACCCGAGCCCTCTGGCCCCTCCCTATCCCTGAAGTTGATGAATGATAATAATAATAAAAAAATTGTCTAATCAATCTTTTCTCATATAATTCAGTAAAAATAGCGTATGAAATGAGAAATTTCAAAATAATAGTTAAAATAAATTCATTATCTACTCTCAATTGATATAGTGAAATTAATGAATTGAATTGGTTTGAGTTATCTGAAAAAATGAGAGAATATAATATTTAGGTAGTTAAAAATGACTCATAACAGTGTTATTATTTTTTGAAAATAAAAAATCACAAATATTATTTTGTAACAAAAAAAAAATTACAATACTGAAAATGTCAAAATTCTAAACTACATTTTTATTTTAACTTTTCCTAATTACAATTATAACTTTTTTTTTAGTTTCTAAATAATTATAAGATTTGCTCATTCACTTTGTTGCTTAATATGTATATGTACTTTCTGTAACCAATTTACCTTGCCATAATTATTTATGTATATGCTGTTTTGAGTTGGAGTAGAGATTGACATTGTTGCTTTTCATGTCGTTCGCCGTTTGAATAAATGTTACTACTTTGAATATCCAATGGTTAAAGATATGTTTGTCCTTTCACAAGTTTAAAACAAAAATATGACATTAGCGAATATAAATTCATCACGTGACATTTAAAAGATTCAAATCAGCACTCGGCTTAAGAAATTATGTATCACTTCCTTAGTCAAACTGCACAATATAACTCTGTATTAGATATATCAAGACTCCGTCCATGATCCATCCATTACAACAATATATCATTAGTTGTAATCAAAACTTTAACAATGTAATTTAAAGGCTTAATACATCATTTGCCCCCTGAACTTTCAAAGTGTCCTAATAGCCCCTCAACTTGCATAAAATATTCAGTTAGCCCCCTGAACTTGCATAAAATGTAATGAATTGATCACTCGGTCGCAAAAAAGTAAGTTAAATGCGGAAGACATATTACACGCATCTTAAAATGTTATTGATAATTAAAAAATAGATTAAAAATGAAGTTATTGCTTGCTCAACTATACAACTTGTCTTCTCTAATATTAGAACTGTATACCCCGATTTTGATCGTTTTATTTTTTTTACGACTCGTGCAATACATCTTCCGCATTTAACTTGTTTTTTTGTAACTGAGTGATAATTTGGTTACATTTTTTGCAAGTTCAGGGGGCTAACTGAACATTTTATGCAAGTTGAGGGGGCTATTAGGACACTCTGAAAGTTCAGGGGGTAAATGATATATTAAGCCTAATTTAAAATACTTTATTTGTAAATAAAACATATCACATATCTCTATTTGTAAACGTTTAAATCACATGCCTCTGTTTTGTAAATTGGACAAACCCCAAACATTTTTTTGTGTACTTTTTCCTAAAATTAAGTGAAGGGAATCAATAATATCTCTTTCTTCCAAAATATAATTTCAAGGCCGAAATATGTACTAGAAAATTTTAATACTTTATCTTATGATTTCTACTACACATTTATTAACGTGATTAAAGAAAATCTTACTGTAAATAGGTTGTAATCGAGCCGACCCAAGTTTTGGCAAATCTTACAAATTTATTAACGTGATTAAAGCATATCTTGAGGCTGACTTTCACTTCTAGGTGAGAGTCTTCCCTCCCGAAGATCACGAAGATATTCCCAAAGCTCCCCTTCTAGGGGAATTCCCGAATCTTTACTAGTTTCTTCTTTTTCCTTGTAATGAAATTTTTATATGTATAAATTTTCATTTCTTCCTTCGTCTTTGTCGGTTGAATGGATGCTTATTTTATAAATTTTAGTATCTTTGCTTAAAATGTACTTTTGCTTAATGATTGTGGCTAGAATCCTTGTAACATGCATATGATTGGCTTTAATGTAATCAATAAGAAATTCCAAACAAAGATGTTAAAATTAGTAAAATTCATCACTTCTATTGCATTCGACTGCTACAGAAAGCAAGATTTACAATGTTGACAGAGTTATAGATGAAAGAATTTACAAAGTAAAAAATCGCACTATACATGATAGGTTTACTGATAAAACTTTCTTAATGACACCGCATTTTATGTTCTAGGAATGGGTCTTCCACTAAACTCTTGAAGCTTATAAGTATCGGTGCCCACACATTCCGTAATTTGGAATGGTCCTTCCTAATTTCTACCCAACTTGCCTAGATTATGAAGCTTTGGCATTCCTTAAAACCAAGTCACCTTGGAAAAATTGTCTAGGTCGATCTCGTTTGTCACGAGTTGCCTTAATTTTTTGCTTGTAAGTAGATGTTTTCATTACCGCTTGTTCTCTTCGTTCTTCGAGAAAATCTAGCTTCTGCCTTATTCATTCCTCATTTCCATCTACTGAATAGTAGATTGCCTTGAGACTAGGGATTCCAATCTCAACCGAAACAAAAGCTTCAACTCCATATGTTAGGGAGAAAGGGGTTTCTCCGGTAGCCACTCTTGGAGTTGTTCTATATGCCCATAAGACATATTGTAATTCTTCTGCCCGATAACCTTTTGCTTTGCCCAAATTTTTCTTCAAGCCCTGAACGATGGTCTGATTTGTTACTTCGATCATTCCATTACTTTGGGGATGAGCAACCGAAGTAAACCGAAGCTTAATGTGTAAAGCCTCACAATGAGACTGAAAAGCATTGTAGTCAAACTGCTTTCCATTGTCCGTGATGATGGTATGAGGAACACCGAATCTACACATGATCATTTTCTCAATGAATGTTATAAGCTGAGCTGAAGTGATAGAGGCCATTGCTTTGGCTTCAACCCATTTGGTAAAATGGTCCACAACTAAGATTAAGAACTTCTTTTGGCCTCTAGCCTTTGGGAATGCCCCCACGATATCAATAACCCACATAGCGGCGGTGAAGCTCTTAGCCTAGTGGTTGAGAGCTTACCTATGACCAGGGAGGTCATGGGTTCGAATCACATCCGGGTCTGGTTGGGATTTTTCTTTCTCTTTAATGTAAGCGCATTGTGCGTAAATTTTAAATAAAAAAATAACCCACATAGCGAAAGGCCAAGTTGTTTTAGTAACCCTCATGGCCGCGACTGGGGACTGTATGATTGGTGCAAACTGTTGGCACTATAAGCACTTTCGTACTAGTTCAGCTGCATCCATAGCCATTTTAGGCCAGTAGAACCCTTATAGTTGCGCATTTCTTGACAAAGCATCTCTTCCTTCGTGATCCCCACAAATTCATTCGTGAATTTCCCATAGGATCAACTTGCCTTCATTGAAACCAACACACTTTAACCATGGTCGATCAAATGGTCTTTTGTATAAAACATTGTCGATCACTGAATATCTCCATGCCTTTCTCTGAATTTTGACCTGCTTATTTTTATCCTCAGTTAAGACACCTGTAGTAAGAAATGTGAAGATGGGATAAAACCATTCATTAGAATCATCGATCGACATGATTTTTGCTTGATTTATACTTAGGATAGGTATTTGTTCGATTCGGCAAGTGCAATATTTAGACCCATCTGGAGTCGAAGCAAGTTTTGCCAAATAATCAGCTTCATCATTTTCCTCTCTTGTAACTCTTTGAATTTCTAAGCTCCGGCCTTCGGCCTCACACTCTTATAGCAAACTTTTGACCAGAGCTAAATATTTCCTCCTAGTGTCTGTGTGAGTCTCGAAATTCTCTATAAGTTCACAAAGTACTAGTTGAGAATCACTTTTCAAAATTGCTCTGTCTAGCTTGATGATGTTAAGAATTCGAATCCCTTGCAATAAAGCTTCATATTCAGCCACATTATTAGAAGCCCTGAAGCCTAATGCAGCAGCATACCGAAGCTTGATCTTATGAGGACCTTGCACGAAGACTCATATCCCAACATCTTCTTTGTTAGAACTTCCATCAACATAAATCTCCCAAACCCCAAAGAGTTTCGGGATAAGACTTTCATCCTCGGGAATTTTGACCAAGAAGTCTGCCAAAACGTGTGCTTTAAATGCTTTCCTAGGCTCTTACTTTATATCAAATTTAGTCAACTTCAAAGCCCACTCTATAATTCTCCTAGAGGTTTATGGTCTTTGCAAAATCTTCCGAAGAGGCATGTCAGTTCGGACTATGATTGAGTGGCTCTGAAAACAATACATGGGCTTTTGAACAATTATTACCACCCCATAAGCAAGTTTCTCAAGCTTCGCATACCGAATCTCGGCAGCCCTGAAAACTCTGCTCACATAATACATATGAAATTGCTTTGTGCCTTCTTCCTGAACCTGCACCATGCCTATGGAGTCTTCAAAAACACTAATATATAAACACAACGTTTCCTCTAGCAAAGGCCTACTCAACAACGGTGGGGAAGCAAAAAAGGCTTTCAATTGCTCAAAAAGATGACTGACATTCGGCAGTCCATGCAAAGTCCTTCACCCATTTCAAACTCTTGTAGAATGACATACATCTTTTGTCCAACCAAGAGATAAACCGACCCAAAGTATTTATCTTTCCATTCAGCTTCTGGAAGTTGTTAATTTTTTTTATGGTGGCTCCATATCAACAATGTCTTGGATTTTGTCTGGATTTGCTTTGATACCCCTATGAGATATCATGAATCCAATGAACTTGCCTGAAGAAACGCCAAAAGTAAATTTTTAAGGGTTCAACTTTAGATTGTGCTCCTGTAAGGTAGCGAAGACGGTAGCCAAATTTGTCGTATGCTCTTCCACTGATCGACTTTTCACAATCATGTCATCAATAAACACCTCCACCTTATCTCCAATAACATCACCGAAGATCTTACTTACCAGTCTCTGGTAAGTTGCTCTTACATTCTTCAAACCGAAGGGCATTACTTGGTACCCATACGTTCATTCGTCTGTCCGAAAGCAAACATTGGAAATGTCATCTAGATTCATCGGGATCTGGTGATATCCAGTTGCCGTATCAAATAATGAATAAATGGCATACCCTGCAGTAGAGTCAATCAAAATATCAATGCACGTCAAAGGATAAGAGTCCTTTGGACATGCCTTATTAAGATCAATGAAGTCCACACACATCCTCCATTTGACATAAGCCTTCTTCACCAGCACAAAATTCACAATCCACTTTGCACAAACTACCTTTGTTATATGCTCACAGTCTAATAATTTCTCTACTTCGGTTCTGATAGCTTGTTATTTATCCATTCCATGATTCTTTAGTTTCTGTTTGATAGGAGTGGCATCCTTTTGATATTCAACGAGTGCATCATAAGATCTAGAGATACTCCAGTTATGTCAGCCGGAGACTATGCAAAAGCCTAGACATTCGTCTTCAAAGTGGAAATGATGTATGCCTTTAGTTGCTCTGGAATCTCCAAAGCAATCTGAATAAATTTTCCTTCGGCCAACCATACTGTCTCCAAAGCTCCCACTAGCTTGGTCCTTTCACGCTCCTCTTCCATAGGATCTTATGTTGGCTTCATTTTTAACGAAGCCAAATAGGTTTCTTGGGCCACCATTTGGTTGCCTTGTGCCACTGCCATACCTTCCTTGGTTGGAATCTACCAAGCCAAATGATGAATAGATAAAGTACTAGCAGATTCTGATAAGAGCGGATACCATACGATGACATTGTATGGCAATACTGAATCAATTACTAAAAATCATCCTTGGAATGCCACTTTACTAACCCATCACTAATAGAGACTTGCAAATATACACTACAGAGTGACCAGAAATCCCCACCAACGGTGATAGAGTGGGAATCAATTGATTGTGATCAAGCTTTAATGCTTCATATGCCTTTCTGATAATGATGTTTGCAGAATTGTCTGTGTCAATGAATACCCTACGAACCTTATACTCCTCAACAGTAATCTCAATTACCAAAGCATCATTATGTGCTTGTTGATTGAAATTATCGAATGAAAACTCAACCTTAGAACTGGAAATTCTTTCCTTGCCCTTCTCCATCCTTCGTCTTTTAGCAAAACGATCCTCACCAGGTCCTCCTGCTATAACATTTATAACTCCTCTAAGAGCTCGCTCAACATGTTGCTTATCTTTGGGCTCCTTAGTCTTGAATGTATTTTTTAGAAATCTATCGAGTTTGCCTGCTTTGGCCATTTTGTTTAATTTGGAAGCCAACTGCCTGCATTCTTCAGTATCATGCCCATCACTCTTGTGGAATTCACAAAATAGGCCATTGTGTCTTTGGCCTTAAGTCTTGAGCTTCGGTGGATACTGAATGTGTTGCCTGTTGTTCTCTACCGAGTACACAACTTCCTTTCTTATGCATTCAAAGGTATATAGTTGTGATCCATATGTTCTTTGGACCGCTTATGTTCCTACTTACCCATGTCGCTTTTCCCTTCCTTCGGCTGATGCACTGAACTCAACCTTTCTTTCAACAAAGGATTCAGACGAAGGCCATCCCACTTGACAAAATCTCTAGCTCTTCTCATTAGATCAAGATACGTCTGAGGCCTTCGAGTAGTTAACTCTTTAGATAAATCTTGACTTTGGATTAGTGAGAAAACATCTAAGAGAGATGTCAAGCATGATTAGTGAGCTTAGTGAAGCGGGTCATCTATTGACCGAAGAGCAGAAGATTCGAGTTTGGGAGCATATGAAGATGCACCTGGCCCACACTGAAGGTCTTAAAACCTTTGATGTTATTATTCATCACCTCGAACTTGAGGAAGACCACCTATAAAGATCAATGCAGAGGCTCCTTATACGGGTTCACACTCAAGTGGGAGGCGATCCAATGTCCAAGGTAAAAAACGCAAACATTCAAATAGCAAGGGCAAAGAGCAATCTAAATAGCCTAATAAAGTAGAAGGGAATAAGAAATAGGCCAAAGAATAGAAAAAAAGACAAAAATCTCATGTGTGAAGTGTTTCAACTGCCAACTCAAATGACATTATGCAAAAGACTGAACTGCCTCTAAGGTACATTCAATGAACTCAAATGTGAGTGTGATAAATATATCGAATACTATTCTTATAACTGAATTTGATCATTTGTGGGTTATTGATTAAGGTGTGATGGACCATGTGACAAAGGAAATATAAGCCTTTATGAATAAATATATAGTGTTAATTGAGGTGCCAAGTACATAGGAAACATACCCGTAGTCAATAAGACACGACAAAATGATAAAAATACAAAAAATACAGAAAAGTGTGAAATGAAATAAAAATAAAAGGATGTGGAGGATATCTTTCCCCTTTGAAATCCAATTTTACATCGGGTTGTGACATTGTAGTGATCATCTAATAAAAACAAAAAATGGGCAGGATGACTCAATTCAATTCGATTAAACCTATGATTTGAAGATGACAAATGTGTTTAGGTGGAACTAAATAAACTAATCAAACTTCCTAATATGAAATCTAACATATAATTAAGCCTAAAAGACTTAATTAAAGTATGAAAACAGCAAACAACACTATTAATTAAAAATCAATTTTAACTAAAAAATCTAAGCTAATTGCCAACCCTCCAAATTAATTCAAGTAACCTTATTTATAATGTTAACAAGGGCAAAACCATCATATTTGGGGTGAAAAATCACCCCAAATCCATAACAACACCAACAAATCCGATTAAGTTCAGAATTAAGAGCCAAAGTTCATTTTTCAAATTTTGGCTCTTGGTCTCGTAATGGATTAGGACTATGTATACACAATCCCAATTAGTCTCCTCCGCGCTCCGAATCAGTTATATGTGGTCCTATAGTCAATGAGGACCACGTATACGATGTCCCGATTGATATGTATGGCCATTCCACTAGGCTACATATCATCATCACCACGTATACGGGATCTTGAAGGCCAAATTTTATGGCTAAGGACTTTTACGGATTATAACTTTCAAACTAAGACTCCAATTGGGGCTCGAATAGTTCCGTCATATTTTTGACAAGATACACTACGGCTATGTGATGACTCTTAAGGTGAAACTTAATTCTAAAATGATAAATGTCATGGTCAAAGCTCCGGTTCATCACAAACTTCTAAGGAGCGTAACTTGCTCGTTACAGCTCTAAACATAGCATAGTTAGTCACGCCAGAATACTAATCTTAAGTGCTATAAATCTTATAGATTCTCGGGACTTGATTAGATCCCGATCTAAAGGTTGTCTTATGGGAATGCCCCACTTTGACTAGAAGTTCCGCGGAGTATAACTTTCTCATTATTCGCCCCAATTGGGCATGGTTAGTTGTGTTTGGACGCTTTTGACCCACATTACACATTGTGTGAATATTTGAGACCTAGTTCGGATTGGATCGATAATTATAAACTCTTGATCCGATTGTGGTTGATTGATCTCTACACTTAGACTTTTCTTCCCCAAATAACATCAAGGACTTTCGTAGTGACAAATACAAGGTTTTCATGTTTGGAACTTCGACTCTAATATATACAATTGCCTTGTGAAGGCATCAAATTGTTGATTCCCACATTTGATCGAGTTTCCTTAGTTTTGTGAGACAGAAAACTAATGCTATTGCTCATTCGTTGACTCAATGAGTGTGATTTTTAGAGAGTATAAAAGTTTTTATGGAATATGTTCTAAATCGATGTTTTGATTTTTTTTTTTGTAATGGATTTCCAGCTTAGTTTATAATATTCGATCTTCTAAAAAATGTTTTTAAAACATAATTCTCTCACATTGAAATATAAATTGATGCATTGATTTTTAAACTGAGTTTGTTGGACACTTTGATTGTTTGAGATAAGACAGAAAAGTGGAGAAAGAACCAACGACCCCACTTCAATACATAAGCCAGTAAGAAAAAATATTGAGAAGTATATGAACTTAGGTGAGCTAGGAGAATGAGTGGATGAATACATTTTGAATAGATTAGGTGGTGCACTATGTCAAGCTCCGTCTATTTGACTAGATCATGTGACCAACGGTTATTCTTGTCAGTAAAATTATCTCATCAATTCACATGTACTCCTCTCTATATATATATATATATGGGATATCTAAGAAGTACATGATATATCTAAGAAGTACCTCAAAAGGGATGCGTATGTATCTCTCGTACATGTAATGAAAATGATATATATTTTTAAGAGTAATTTAAATAAGTAATTAGTCTAAAAAGTAAAAATTGTTGATAAAGATAGGAAGAATTTATATCAGAAAAGCTAAGAGGAAGTCCACTTTGCTTATGATCTCAAACAGGATGTGACGATATAGTTTTTAGTTTCAAGGCAGAAAGAAAAATAAATTGGTAAGCAAAGCAGCAAAGCAAGACCAAAAATGAAAAAAATAAAAAAGAAGCGAATCCAATCCGTATATATAAAGAAGATCAACGCAATAAATCGTAAACGCGTAAAAGCTGGGGACCCAACTTGTACATTTTGGTCAGAAACTCTGAACAACGGGGCCTCTAACCGTATGTGGGACCCTTCTCGAGCCTCACGCCCTCTTCTCATCTGCTCTTCCTCTTTTCCCTCTCTTCGCTGTCGTTTTGTGTTACTATCACCCGACCCACCGATTTCTTATTTATTTTTACACAAAATATATTCCAGATTTTTACTTATTATTTCTTTTTTATACATTACCCGACCCAGCCAGCCGGTGTCATTTCTAATATCTAACTATTACTGCATTTATACAGAAATTATTAGATCACTGAATTATATGGGTCAAGCCCATTATGCACAACCATATGGATTCATAGACCACGAGTTAGCAATTACAAACTCAAGCAACGGCCCACAGTCTAACAAAGTATAATCTATAACGGGATGTTTGTTAGAAGGGATATAGGAGGTGGGATATGGATAAAAAACACTAGATAAGTTATCCCGTGTTTGTTTGGGAGATAGAAGAGTGAGACGGATGTTATCCCTCAAATCCTATATCTAGAATAAATGATCTGAAAGCATCGACCCCCGTTAAGGAGATGCTCATTAATACTGTCGGGACCTCCAACCCTAGCCGGGAGGAGCCCTCCCAAAGTCATGTGGTGGCGCCGCTAAACCTGACCCCTCTACTCGTGAAGGTGGAGCTTGAAGAAGAGGAAGTCAGCACCGCCATTCAACTGGTCAACGTGATCCACATTTTCCAAATGACCTAGGCTGTGTAAATCGCAATGCATATGAAAATAATCGAGCAGTAGCGAAGCCTGCAGGAGGAAAATGCAAGGATCTAGGGATTCCTCAAAAATCAAACCGCTACAAGAGAACAGCTTCCTCCCATACTCTATGCGGGCGGGCAAAACCCTCATCGGCACAACTGTTGGTCCCACTTCAGACCACCATCCATCCTCCTACTTCTTAGATGACAGCCAGGGGCGGATTGGTGACTCTGACCATGGCACCCTAAGAGGTCGAAGACTTGCTGGAATCGAAAATCCAGTGATTCCTCAACAAGCGCGTATTAGGCGGAGTAATGGGAGGAAACATCACCTCTAGCAAAACACCCCTGATTCATCGAATCATCGACACCCGTTTCCTGAGAGATTGGAAAGCTCCTCGACTAGACTTTTACTCGGGAACTAAAGACACCAATGACCACGTGGCTTCCTTCATGAGCACCATAAATATCTACTTGAATGATACAGATATCATGTGCAAGGTATTCCCCACAACCCTCTCAAGAAGCGCTCAGGAATGATACTGCAGTCTCGCGCCCGAGTCAATCGATTCTTTCTACCTTCTAAAGGATCTCTTCTTGAATAGGTTTGTGGCGGCGGCTAAAGTCAGAAAGATTAGCTTGAACCTTAATGGCCTCTAGAAAAGGCCCATAGAACCATTTAAAGACTTCCTATCAAGGTTCCACCATTTGGCCTATCAGGTCAAGGGCCTCAACTTAGAAGTCACACACGATGCACTGGCAAAAGGGCACCTCCTATGAGCCCCTCAAACAGATATATTTTTGAAAGATGCCACGGTCTTTCGAGGAGCTCGCGGATAGGGGCTCAAGCCTCTATCAAAGGGGTTTTGGAACTAACTCATGCCATAGGCTAGAACTCTGATAAGGCTTCTGCTCCCGCTTTGCCTCAGCCCTCTTCTTCCTTGGATAAAACGAAAGATTTAAGGATGTATACTTATCATTATTTATTATAGATTTCCAAGTCGAAAAGGAAGTACATCTCGTATATATCAACAAATGGGGTACTCCTTCAAAGTTACATATCAGTCAGAAACTGCATTTGCTTTGAGGACACGAGTGGTCTGGTGTCCGAGTCAATTGGTCAGACGACGACTACTTCACTTATTAGATTAGTATTAGTCGCCTATCCCGGAATGAAATAGGATGGAATATAAAGAACGATAGGATGACTATGACCGACACCAGGATACGAAGAATCTGAGAAGGACAAATCCAATGGTGACTCCAAGTGTGAGGAAAAGGGTAAGAAACACGTTGAACCCGGGGACGCAGTAAGAAGTAAGATGGATGAAGCACTGATGCCTTATCAACCTTGAAGGGAGCCGAACCATGTGGATAGCAGGTCCGCAACCAAACCAGAGAAATCCTCAGGAAGAGAGGTGCACTATGTAGAGCATAATGCTCCACAACCACTGCGCAAGGATGGACAGTCCAGACTCGTCAACTGGAAAAGGGATCTGGGCCCCGGACAGATAAAGAACAATATTGCAAATACCACAAGTCCTCGGGACATTCAACAGAGAACTGCAACCAGCTACAAAAAGAGATTGATAAACTCCTGGAGCATGGAGCCCCACCCAAAACAGCCTGACAGTCAGAGCTGACTCACAAGCCACGAGACGCAACATCTAGGCCCAAAGACAATAGGAGTTCTAGGTACTAGGGTGAGATCCAGGTGATCCGGGAGGGAGCCCCGCCAATGGCGGAGCCCCTGCATCCAGCGGTAAAAGAAAGGCTTCCGACGAAGCATTGACAATACAGCCCCCACTACGTACGCTACACTCGAAGGCTTTAGGGGTTTAGTGTCCTATAGCCAATTGTTATAGGATATAAACTATTTGTAAATGAATTGTTCATTATCTTTTGTTTGATAAGATATAGCAAGCTTAACTATATAAAGGCTTTAAGTTTTTAGTAGAGCTTAGAAGACTTCTTTAATTTTTAATTCTGATTATTAGATATGAATCACCGTAAGTATGCAAATTTCCAGAACGAAATTCATGAATAGATAAGCAACTTTACGGAGTTGGCTAACTACACAAATCGATTATCTTTAGGTCTTTACGAGTGTGCTGAGTCTCCTGCATGCATCCAGAATATCATTCATGTAGACGCGGTTAGTGCGAATAGTGCTAGGATGATTTGTCATTAGTCTGTTTGTTTGTGTTCTTTTGTTTTTCCTGGACGTAGTCCTTCCATTTCACCAAAAGAAGTATGCAAATTTCATTCTTCCACATTTTAGACATAAAGAATTGTATAACAATATTAATATAAGTTAAAATAGTTTTGCACATAAAATTGAAAGTAAAAGAATAGATTCTTCTAATCCTTAATTTAAGGACCACAAATAAAAGTTGTCCTACCAGATGTAGCATAAGTTCTTTCTTTTTTCCTAAAAAAAAATTGAATTAAATATAACATATAGATGCATCTGAAATCCATAATTCAAAGTTAATTGGCAAATGCAAAAGAAAATTGTAAAAATCTATAGGTTTGGCATACATTTGAAAATCATACGGTTTAATATCCAAGCAAATGGGAGATAACGCAAGGGAAGTACGGAAAACTCAACATTTTTCATGAAAAGCATATGCTTTCTATTTATTTCTATTTTTTTAATAATTTATGTATTTAGTTAGCTAACCTAAGTAGGATTGATTTAGGATTCACTCATATATGATATAAGATGTCTTGATTGTTGTTTGATGATCTATAACTATTTGAGACAAAGTTTTAAAAAGCGCCCGGTGCTAATCGGGTGGATAACGCCTTTGATAATTAATCAGCTTTGTTTTATTTTTTATTTGTTAATTCACAAATTGTTACATAAATTCAATTAAAGTATAGTATCTATTATATTATCTAAAAGTAATAATATAAAATTATTTAATATAAAATATATGTATATTTGTAAAATATGGTAGACACTATTGTAGACACTTTATATATATCTTAAAAATGTGCAAACATGAGTAAATATGTGGAGTCAGGGGGGCCATCCTTCGGAACTGCCCCATCCAGGGAAGGTTTCAGCCCCGTGTTTCTAGCAGATTGGGGGTGCAATATAGCCCATGTTTCATGTATGATTCCATGTGAGTTATAAAAATCAGTAAACATGCTAGAATCATATATACATCGGAATGAATTAATCCTGGAGGTTCAAAATCTCTAGTCACAGATTTATGAGATGTTTTTGTGATTTTTGTTTGACTATAATAATCATATTTATTACACTTATTTAAAGACAAATTAGGTATTAAGCCTAAGTTACTCATATTCTTAATAATACGCTTATTCACATGACAAAGATGAGCATGCCAAATATTAAAGTTACACAAAGTATAGATAAAAACATTCACATTATTAATTTCAACATTAAGCTTAAACATACCATCAGTAGCATAACCTTTTCCTACAAACATTTTATTTTTTGTCATAGTAAATAAGTATGCTCCTATAGTATGAGTAAATCCTGCCTTATTAAGAATATAGCATGAAACAAGATTTTTCCTTATCTCTGGAGTATGCATTACTTGCTCCAGAGTCAATATTTTTCCAGAAGTGAAATTTAATTCCACACTACCAATTCCAACAACAATAGTGGCGTGAGAATCACCCAACAACACTTTCTGATCCTCGATAATAGTTGTATATGTCTTAAACGTATTTCTATCATAGCAGACATGGCGAGAGGCACTAGTATCTACCCACCACCCATCTAATCCACCAACAAAGTCGATCTCAGTAATCATTGCTACTACTAGTAGTTCTTTCATCAGGTTAACATTAGGAGAAGTGTTTGATTTAGTTCATACACTTACATGCCATATGACCTAGTTTCCCGATATTAAAACAGAGAAATGGAGTGCCATTCTTAGGTGGCTGATGTTGAGGTATGTTTTGGTTCCTTTGAGGGTTCCAATTCTTATTGTTGTTGCGGGTTTGGTTCTATTTGTTGTTCTGATTCTTAAAAAAATCTGATTGGTTCTTAGAACAACAATAGTTCTCTTGGTGTTGTTAGAGACAACAAACACCTTTTCTTCTTTTTTTTCATATTTTCGAGCTTCCTCCGCAATACAAAGATGAGTAATCAGACTTTCTAGAGAAAACTCTTTATTTTTGTGTTTGGGAACATTTTTAAAATCCTTCCAAGAAGGAGGCAGCTCCCAATTGTAACAACAACTTGAAATTGTTCCTTAAGAGACATACTTTTCGAGATAATCTTATGTACACTTTTTTAGAGTTCATGTGATTGAACCTCCATAGATTCATCAATCATCTAGAACTTGAGGTATCAGCTGATAACATACTTTTTGGTTTTAATCTCCTCCATATCATATTTCTTTTGTAGAGCATTCCATATGTTTTTGGCAAATTTTTGTTTAGTATCGTAAAGTGAAATAAAGGCTTAGTTTTGTTCTTAAATTTACCTTCCACAATTAATTTGGTTTAAAGTGAATTGATAATGTTGATTGGTATGATTGTTGTTGCACGAACATAAAAAAATGGAAATTTATCTAATACAGTAGTATGGAATAAGTCGCGGACGAGGTCACTCTCTTTAAAATGTTCATTGAACTACCTTCAAATAGTGCAAACAGCGGTATAATCTGGTCGCCTGTAGGATAAAACAACCCACTCAAGAAAAACATGAGTTCATATTACACATTACAAATTTGATAAAAAAATACACTCAAGATGTTTTCTCAATTTCGTTGTCAAAGAAAAAGAAAATTGAAAATTTGGAGAAGAAGTACAAGTTATGGATTTTTTTGCAGTGTATAAAGAATATGAAAACAAATCTATTTATAGTGGAAGAAATAGCAGTTTGAGATGCTTGTCAAGTGGAGCAAAAACGAGAGAAAAAATAGGATAATGGTATACAATTGAGACTAAGTATGGTGGACCACACCACACTAATCCGGCCCGGCTCAGATCGGGAGGGCGAGAGGCGACGACGCGTGTGTATTAGTCAAGCATCACGTAGGTTCTCACCCTTTCATAAATGTGGGATACCCCATTGGGTACACCCAAGCATGTGAGAACCTTCTTTATAAATTACACTTCTAAGTGACAATTTTTCAATGTGGGATGCTTAGACTATATTTTATCTTTTTGAGGGAAAATCATAAGGCTTTTGAGAAATTCAAACTTGGGCCAACAATCCCCACTTGATTTTTTTTTTTAAAAACACTTTACTGAGCAGCGATATAAGATTTAGCATAGACAAATGCATCTTTCGTAGTGAATATAATTCATATTATGCTAGAATGATTCATAGTCTTGAATTCTATCTCTGATATTGTACCACACCAAACCTTTTCAGAGTCTAGTTCAAGTAGTCCATGCATTTATGGTCATGCATGTCTATCCCGCTTTAATGAATGCTCTAGAGTTTTGCCCTAAACTTATAAAAAACGGCCCCACTTCCACAGTCATATAGGCGAGTCTATCAAAAGTACTCTTATAGCTATGTACTTCACTTCAAATGGAGTATAGATTTCATTAAGAGTTTCTATTACCTCAACCTAATGTCGGTTCAGGAAATTCATGTTTCAAAATGCATGATCTAACTCCTATTACATCATAACTTATTGTTACCCATTGTACCTATTTCTCGGGATCTCTAGTCTATATGTTGAGTTACCATTATGTGTAACTCAATACTGTAGGGGCATAAATCTCACACTATTCGAGGCACTTTGGACTTTCTCTCTAGCTAATCCATTCGTTAAAGGATCAACTAATTTATCTTCAGAGCATACATGATCCATTCTAATAACTCCTTTATAGAGAAACTCTTTACTGCATATTTTACATTTCTTACCATTATAGTAACGGTTCTGAATCTTAGCAATAGTCATGGTACTATTGCAGTGGATCAATACTGCTAGATCGGGTTTTCCCATAAGAGAACCTCAACTAACATACTTCTCGATCAACCTACTTCTTCACTAGTTGTGGCTATAGTTGATTGAGATAGCTTGGTTTGTTTCTTAGACTTCCTTGAACAGCACCACCAGTTATACTAAAAACCTAGTCGTTAGTTGCATTGGAATCATCTAACAAGGTGTTTGAGTCAACATCGATATATCCCTCAAGGACTATTGGAAATATTTGGTAATGCAATCCAAGTTACATGGTTCTTTTAAGTTATCTCATGGCCTTTTCTATAACATTCCAATGCTTAATAGTAGGTCTACTAGTAAATCTGCACAATAATCCCACGACATACACTATGTCGAGTCTAGTACAATCAATGGCATAATGGAGGCTGCCAATTATGCTAGCATACTCTGATTGTGTTACACTGTCTGTAGTTTTCTTAAAAAGCTTTACACTAGTGTAATAACGTGTGCATACAGTTAAAGTACTTATATATTTCTAGAATCTTCTCAATAAATGAGATTGATCTAAAGAGATTCCATTTATAGACCTAGTTATCTTGATGCCAAGTATGACATTTGCTTCTCCTAGATCTTTCATGTCAAAGTTTTCACATAGCATAGATTTCACTGCATTCACAACATGAATATTAGGTCCAAAAATCAGCAAGTCATCAATATATAATAGTGCAAAGACCATTTTCATTTTTATAGTAGATGCATTTATCACTTTCATTCACCTTGAAGCCATTTGAGATAATCAAATTGTTAAAATTTTTCATGTCATTGCTTAGGTGCTTGTTTTAAACCATACAATGATTTATCTAATTTACACACTTTATGGGCTTGATCGAAGATTACAAAACCCTCAAGTTGATCCATCTAGACCTCTTCTTCCAATTCACTGTCTAAAAATAGTTTTATTTTTTAAAATCTAATAAGGAGAAACTTTGCTTTTTGACTTAGGAACTCTATTCAACATATCGCAAACAACCAACAAAATTTCTTTCCACCAATGGGAAGCAACACTTGAACTAAGCATAATAACAACCACAGACTACAGTGTCTTATTCTTTCTTTCAACCTTTCCATTCATTTCAGGTGAATATGGTGTTGTGGTTTAATGTATGATTCCATGCGAGTTATAAAAATCAATAAACATGTTAGAATCATATTTTGTGCCACTATCACTACGAAGTCTCTTAACTTTCCTATTGCATTAATTTTCTATTTCAACAACAAATAGTTTAAACATGTCAATAACATCACTTTTATTTTTCATTAGATACATATTGGTGAAATCAGAACAATCATCAATAAAAGTTATACAACAACTACCATTTCTATTCAACTTTCCATCTAGTTCACATATTTCAAAATGAATTGATCCTAGAGGTTAAAAATCCCTAGTCGCAGATTTATAAGGTGTTTTTGTGGTTTTTGCTTGACTACAATAATCACATTTATTAAACTCATTTAAAGATAGGTATTAAACCTAAGTTACTCATATTCTTAATAACAAGTCTATTCACATGACAAAGACGAGCATGCCAAACATTAAAATTACACAAAGTATAAACAAAAGCATTCGCATTATTAATTTCAATATTAAGCTTAAACATACTATCAGTAGCATAACCTTTTCTTACAAACATTATATTTTTTGTCAAAAGAAATAAATATGCTCCTATAGTTTGAGTAAATCTTGCCTTATTGAGAATATAGTCTGAAACAAGATTTTTCCTTATCTCTGGAGTATGCATAACATCCTTCAGAGTCAATATTTTTCCAGAAGTGAAATTTAATTCCACACCACCAATTCCAGCAACAAATAGTGGTGTGGGAATCACCCAACAACACTTTCTGATCTTCGCTCATATTTCTATCATAGCATACATGACGAGAGGTACCAATGACTACCCAACACCCATCTGATCCACCAACAATGTTGATCTCAGTAACCATTACTACTAGTGGTAGTTCTTTATTCAGGTTAATACTAGGAGCAGTGTTTGGCTTGTTCCTGCACTTACATGTTATATGACCTTGTTCCCACAATTAAAGCAGAAAAATGAAGTGTCATTCTTAGGTGGCTAATGTTGAGGTCTGTTTTTGTTACTTTGAGGGTTCTAATTTTTATTGTTGTTGCGGTTCTGGTTCTGTTTGTTGTTCTTATTCTTAAAACTTTTCTGATTGGGTCTCAGAAAACAGCAGTAGTTCTCTTGGTGTTATTAGAGACAACAAACACCTCTTCTTTTTTATCTTATTTTCGAGCTTCGTCAATACAGAAACGACTAGTCAGACTTTCTAGAAAAAAACTCCTTATTTTTGTGCTAAAGAACATTTTAAAATCCATCCAAGAAGGAGGCAACTTGTCAATTATAACAGCAACTTGAAACTGTTCATTAAGAGGGATACCTTCTGAGATAATCCCGTGTGTAATTTTCTGGAGTTTATGTGATTGAGCCTCCATAGATTCACTAGTCATCTAGAACTTAGGGTAGCGACTAACAATATATTTTTTGGTTCCAGTCTCCTCTGTGCCATACTTCTTTTGCAGAGCATCCCACATTAATTCGAACCAATCGGTAGGATGGACGTTAGCGTGCATACATATGATGGTCAAATATCACGTAGATCCTCACATTTTTTAGAAAAGTGGGATACCTCTTGAACAAATCCAAAACTATGAAGATCTTCTTTATAAATTACACTTAACGTCTGCCAATTTTTCAATGTGGTACACTATCTTTTATCTTTTTTTTTATCCTTTGAAGGCAAATCTTAAATCTTTTCGTAAATTCAAACTTGGACGTAGCCCTAGCATTATAAATAATAGAATGTGCTCAGTGATAGGGGTGGGAAAAAATCCCGGACAAACCGGCAATCGAACTGAAAACCAGTAATCCGAACCGAAAAAGACGGTTAACCGGACCAGTGGTTTCCTTAATGGTTAAAAAAAAAGATAGATATCGGTTTTGGTTTCGGTTTCGGGTTAGAGTGTTCAATAACCACGGTTAACAGTTAACTGAACCATTTAATAAATAAATATTTTTAAAAAATTAATATATTATATAACATATATTATAAGATACTGCTTTACTTCAAAAAAAAAATATAGTTTTTAAAAAAATAAAAAATAAAACCCTATTGAAAAAATGTTGCTGCTTTTGTTTTACTAAAAATTAATCAAACCCTATTCTGTATTCTATGCTCTCACACAGCACCATCAAAAATAAATAAAACCTTGTTCGGTGCTTATCTTTAATTCTGAATTTTTATATGAATTCATTTTGTTTGGATTTTTTGAAAGTATGTGTATTTTAATATTGTTTTAAAATTTAGGTTTGGATAAAAATTATGGTTAACCGTTGATTTTTGGTTAACTAGTGAGAATTTGTTAAAAACCGTTAACCGAAAAATCTAACTGAAATTAATGGTTAACCGGTTGTATAGTTAACCGCTTGATATGAACCGGTTTCGGTTTGAATGTTTAAAAAAACGTTGATAACGGTTCGGTTAATTTTTTATATAATGGACTGGTTAACCGTGTCCACTTCCTACTCAGTAAGCAAGATTGAGAGTTAATTTTTTGTTCATTCGGCTGTTTACTTTTACAATCATCAGGAGTGTAAAAGGTGTCTACTGTAACATTCAAAATATTCTCAAAACTAGGTAGAATAGAAGTAACTCTTTGCTTTATAGTTTATATTTTAAAAAAAAAAAAAAACTCTTTGCTTTATATTTCAGGTATAATAACAGCCCTATTTTATAAAAAAAAAACAATTAAATAGAGAAATTAATAAATAAGAATAGAGGGGATTGGAGAGAGGGCACCGCTAACGTCACATCATGGGCATGAGCACATGGCCGCATTTCACACGTCCAACCATTTCAAACTGTTAAAGCAAGAGAAAGGTTAAGCATTTTGCCGGGATTCGTTTCAAGTTTTTTCCTCTTTTGTTTCCTAATAAATAAAGAGATAATGTTTAGGGATGTAAATAGGGTGGGAATTACTCGTTTCTACGGGGTTCATTTTATTATAGAGTGGGAACGAAAATTAATATGTGTCTCGTTAGCGGGAACGGGATGAAGATGGGAAAGGATATCCTCGTCCCGCGGAGATCTCCGAACCCATCCCGTATAGTGTCCCGTAGGGATTCCCGACGGATTACCCGTTTAATCCCCGATAACATATTATTAATCATAGAAAATAAAAAATACGCATAGAAAAATTTGAACCTATAATTAATCTGATACAAATGTTTTACCTTTATTTCACTCTATATCTATTTGTTCACTATATTCTCTTATTTTCTTTCTTTTTTTTCTCTATTCTTTTCATTTATTTCTTTTTTTCATATATTCTTTTAAACTTTAAATGGGTAAACAGGGATTCTCCGCGGAGCGAAAATGGGAATGAATTTTATCCCTGTTTGTTTTACGGGCGGGTATGGGACTCCCCGTTTAGGCGGGAAACGGGGATGTGAACTCCAATCCCCGCCCCGCCCCACTCAGTTTACATCCCTAATAAAGTTTATAGTTAGAAATAATTTTATTCTTAATATTTAAAATGATACGATTTTATTTTTTATAGTCAATAGTTAAAAAAATAATTTTATCTTTAATATTTATAAATTGGGTTAATTTTATATATTATTATTTGTAAAAAAAACATACTTTTTATGATTTAATAATAAAATTGAATATTAGTATTTAAAAATTCGATAAAATATTTGAATTTCTTTATCCAATTTGTACAAAAGACAGTATTTTTAATTTTTTTAATATTTATAAATTCAGTAAAATATATACAATGTTTTAAAAGATGATCAAAATATGAAAAAAAAACTGTTAATAAAACTTAAAGTTAAACAATCTCATCAACTCTAAATTTAAAAATGCACTATTTTATACGTGAAATCTATATAAATTACCTCGAAAACGTTACCTTATTTAAAAAATAAACAACATTATGGCACACAAAAAAGAGAGGTCATGTGATAAGAATTATTGGTTTGGTAGGCAAATGGTAATATGCCTTTGTTTGTTTGTTTCTTTCTCAATCTCTAAGATAAGCCCATGTGGATGTGCCCTTACTAATTGCCTCTTTCATAATATTCATTATTTGATTGAGGTTCCATCTGTTATTTTCCCATTTTCATGTTGATATTCTAATTCTCTATTATCTTCAACTTGTCTCTTAGTGTTATGGGTAATTTATCCTTTTTGGTAACATTAATTTCAATTGGCTTTTCCATTTTCATTTGGGGTTCCATTTGTGTCTCTCTATTTTCGACAACTCTTTTTTATTCAAATCCATCCATTCATCCTAATGACATGTCACCATACATTTATAATTGAATCTATTCTTCATTTTTCCTAATTTCAATGTACACCTATGCTTACACATCACCCATTACTTATTACATCATTGACACACAAATCAATTTCACCATCAGATGCATAATAATCGCTCAATTTAAAAAAAAAAAATATTTTTTGATGATGCAGATGAAACCATTCGGACACGTAAAATTTTTTTACTATTCATCCATACAGTCGTACAGTTAATAAAGAGCAGCCGTTGGATCAGTCTAAACGGTTACAAAAAGGACATGAGATAAAGAGCAGTGCGCGTCCTTTGATACACCAAAGATCATATATCCAATGAAACCTAGTCACCTAACAGAACATGTGCAATATGATAAGTACACCACTTAACGATATCACAAACCGAGTTTAATAGAACCAACTAAAAGCTGATGTGTGTCAATGATATTTTTAATATTGAAAAATATGGTCCAATGTTACTTCCTTTTTGAACCAAAATTGCAAGGAACTAGGGCCCATGACTTGAAAAGGAAATGGAAGTTTTCTAATGTGGATATCGTTGAGGCAAAGGGGTTTAGTGGAGGTGTTTGGGTTTTTTGGCATGATGATAGAGTCAGATTGGACATTATCTCTGAAACTTCTCAATACCTTCATGCTAAGGTAACGTGCCTTGGTGAGAGTGACCGTTCTAGCTGTTTCGATGTTACTTTTATTTACATTCGGCCTCAGATGCATTATAAGAGGTTGGCTTTGGGAGACCTTCTTACCCTTAAAGAAACGATAACCAATCCGTGGTTGCTCATTGGTGACTTCAACTGTATCAAGGCGCAGGAGGAGAAGCAAGGAGGGTCTTTCAGAACCTTGGACCGCTGTGTCTTTTTTGCTAACTGGATAAATGAAATGGATTTGGTTGACCTAGGCTTCCAGAGACCGGGTTTCATATGCTTCCACAGAATTACTAAAAGGACAAGGGTGGCATGCAGACTTGACAGAGCTCTGTGCAGCACTGACTGGAGACTGTAATTCCCAGATGCACTAATCAGACACCTACTGTTGAAACACATTTCCACATAATTTTGATTTGACAAAATTGTTTAAGTGTAATTAAAAAATATTCTAAACACACTAAGTTTAAATGCTTTGATTTATTCTACTAATGTGTTTGTTCAATGTTGAGTTAAATTGTTTATAAGACACAAAGATTAAAAGGCCCAAAGCCCAATACGGAAGTCAAAAGCCCAAGTCAAACAGTTTAAGGCAACTCGGCCCGCGTATGTCAAAACGCTGTCGTTATGTACAAAACGCAGCTCAGCGGAAGAAGGATCTAGAAGACCTTCGTGGAACAACTTCGGGACGAAGCTGCTGAGTTGATTCGACAAAGAGTACAAGACAGCAGCTGGCCAAGAACAACTTCCAGACAAAGTGTTTCCACTTTGGGTAAAGTTCAGAAGACACAGAATGCTGTCTAGTTGACCTTACCATAAATGGAGAGACATTCTGCCGAACTGACCAAAAGTTGACCGAGGACAGAAGATACTCAAATCTGATTGGCCGAGAGCTCTGAGCAAGACTGGGTGACAACGACAGGAAGCCGTTTCCCTCCAACGGTTATTTCGAAATTCGAAATGACCGATACCTCAGACGTCTCTATAAATAGAGCCCTTCAGTTGCTTCATTCAACACAGAACTTGATCAAGCCATTACGCTGACCAAAATTCTACTCAAAGTTCTGCAAGAAAAAGCAAAGCAATCTTACACCAAATTTCATATCTTTTGTGTAAAAGTCTAGAGTGATTATTCAATCATCTAAGGTGTCTTAGCAATCGTTGTTTAGGACAAACACTTATCATTTCTAGAGATTAGAAAGGAGAGGCTGAGTACTCGGTTATAGTACTCAGCGAGAGATTAGGATTGAGTAGAGGTATATAGGAAGGTACTCTTGTTATACTCAGTTTCTAAGATTGTAAAAGGTTTGATGCTCTACCGTTAAAGAGCTCAGTAGAGAATTCGAAATCTCGGAACGTGTTCCGGGGACAGGAAGTAGGCTTGGAGGCCGAACCTGGATAAATCTGATGAGTAACATATTTCTAACCTTAAACTCCTTTATATATTTATTGCTTGCTTAAACAAAAACTGACCAAGTAAAGAGGTCAAGCTGAGTTGTGCGCATTGAATATCTGAGCTCAGGAATAGACTCTAAGTGCTATCTCCTGACTCAAGTAAAGAAACTGACCTAGTCACCAGTTGACTAAGCCAGTATCTTGCTATTCACTCAGCGCCGCTGTTAAAACCTTTTTCTCACGAAAAAGAAGTCTGCCCTAACAAAATTTTTTGAATAGTTCCTAACCCCCCTTGGAACTATACTTGTAACGTTATAAGGGACCAACAAGTGGTATCAGAGCTTAAAAGCTCACTGTAAAAGGTTTAACCACCTTGAGCTGATCCCCACTATGGGCGAAAACAGCACTCGGTTTCTCCCAGGAAACCAAACAACTCAGATCTTACCTGAGGGGCTGTCCATTACTCGGCCTCCCCTATTCTTCGGGTCTAACTATACCTTTTGGAAGAATAGGATGAAAAATTTCATTCAGGCTACAAATATGAGTGCCTGGCTATCCATAGTCCAAGGTCCATTTGTACCTGTCGAAGTTGTGGCTGGCCAAACAGTTGTTAAAGCTGAGGCCAAATGGACAGAGGATGATCTCAAGAAGCTACAAAATCATGCTTCGGCTATAAACATGCTTCACTGTGCGCTCGATGCTGCAGAATATAATAAAATTTCAGGTTGTGAGTCAGCGCAAGAGATCTGGACGATGCTGGAGGTCACCTACGAAGGAACCAATAAAGTAAAGGAGTCCAAGGTGAACCAGCAAATGAGACTGTACGAGCTGTTCGAAATGAACAATGATGAGGGAATATCTGACATGAATGCAAGGTCTACAAACATCATCAATGAGCTCAAGAGACTTGGGAAGATCTTCACTGAGGAAGAACAAGTCAAGAAGATACCCAGGAGTCTTCCTAAAGACTGGCAAGCAAAGAAGACCGTTATTGAGGAAGCTCAGGACTTAACCACCTACAAATATGACGAACTCATCGGCTCGCTGCTGACACATGAGATATCAATGAAAAACTTCGAGGTGAAGGAAAAGTCTGAGGACAAGAAGCAGAAGTCTCTTGTCATGAAAGCTGACTCCACTGATGGGAGCTCAACAGATGATGGAGAGATGGCTATGTTCACAAGGAAGATGAAAAGGCTGTTCAGAAAGAATGACAAATATTCTAAGAAGCCTTACAGAAAGTTTGATAAGTATAAAACTGAGTCCAGCGACAACAAATACAAGAAGGACAACTCAAAGCCCATTACATGCTTTGAATGTCATCAAACTGGCCATATCAAGTCAAGCTGCCCCACGCTGAGGAAAGAAAAGAAGAACGGCAAAAAGGCAATGGTGGCAACATGGAGCGACAGTGATGAGTGTTCATCAACAGAAGCTGAGGCCACCGAGTCAGCAAAGATATGCTTCATGGCTGACGAACTTGCTGAGCCGTGCGTCTCTGAGCATGCTGACCCCTCCATTGCATCTGACGATGAGGAGCAATCAAATAAGGTAATATCACTTCCCCAGCTCAGAAACGAAATGGGTAATGCCATGAGTGACCTCTATACACTTGTCAAAAAGTGTAATAAGAAAATTAAAGCACTCAGCAGGCGCTGTGACGAGGTTGAAGAGGTCAAGCCAAGTGACCTCAGATTCCTTCTTCAGGACAACTCAACTTTGCATGATAACATGGAGATCATACATAAGTCTGTCTCTGAAGTCCAATCAGAATCAAAGAAACTGAGAAAGGACGTCACAAATATCCAGAAACAACTAAAGGTTCAAAACAAAAGAAATATTCCTCTGAATGCTCAGTACCGAAGTACTGGTCAACAAAGATGGAATCCCCAGCGGAATGTCCAGTGTGACTTCTATGGGAAGAAAGGACACACCACAAAGGTATGCTGGCACGCTCAGCACTGGGGTGCTGTCCAGTCAGTGAAAAATCCTAAACGGAAAGTCAGCTGTGACTTCTGTGGAAAGAATGGCCATATCATCCAAGTATGCTATCATAAAATAAAATATGATTCTTTACCTGTTGAACCTAACAAGCAAGGACCCAAAAAGAATTGGGTACCTAAAAGTAACTAGTTATAATGCAGGTAAGCCTGAGGTGTGCTGAGAAGTCAAAGATGTGGTATATTGACAGCGCATGCTCGAGGCACATGACTGGTGATGAAACTCAGTTCATCACGTTTGAGCGTAAACGAGGAGGAAGCGTAAGTTTTGGAGACAACAAAAAGGGTAAGATAGTAGGGTCAGGAACCATCGGAGGTAATCCTACTATTGAGTCAGTCTCCCTAGTCAGCGGACTCAAATATAACTTACTCAGTGTAGCTCAGCTATGTGACAATGGGAGAAAAGTTATATTTGATGCTACTGGATGTAAAATATATGAGGGAAAAACAAATGAGTTAATTTTAATTGCCCCTCGGATTGATAATGTCTTTATGCTAGATTTAGAGAAAAAGTTTTCAAAAACTGTATGCTTAGTTTCAAAGGAAGAAAATTCCTGGCTATGGCACAGGAGACTTGGTCATGTAAGCATGGACCTCCTGGCCAAATTAGCAAGAAAGCAATTGGTTGAGGGACTGCCTGAACTTAGATTTGAAAAAGATCAATTATGCCACGCTTGCCAAGCTGGAAAACAAACCAAACAATCTTTTCATAGCAAAAACATTGTCTCAACTAAGCGTCCGTTAGAATTACTACACTTGGATCTCTTCGGTCCAGTCCAGCCGCTGAGTCTGGGTGGAAGAAGATTTTCCTTGGTCATTGTAGATGACTTCTCTCGGTACACTTGGGTCATCTTGCTGAGTAGCAAGGATGAGACCTTTGAGACATTTTCAAATTTGGTTAGAAAACTTGAAAATGATAAAGACCTAAAATTGGCTCACATCCGAAGTGATAATGGTGGAGAATTAAAAAACCAACAGTTTGTTGAATTCTATGAAGCCAGCGGCATTGACCATAATTTTTCTGTTCCTAGGACGCCTCAACAAAATGGGGTTGTTGAAAGGAAGAACAGAACCTTGGTTGAAATAGCCAGGACAATGCTGAGTGAGCATAGGATTCCAAAGTACTTTTGGGGAGAAGCTGTTAACACAGCATGCTATATTCTTAATAGGGCTCTTATCAGACCTATACTAAAGAAAACCCCCTACAAGCTTTGGAAAGGACGAAAGCCCAACATTGGATACTTTCGTGCCTTTGGCTGTAAATGTTTTATTTTAAACACCAAAGATAGCCTAGCTAAATTTGACTCAAAAGCTGATGAAGCTATCTTTTTAGGCTACTCAACAAACAGCAAAGCATACAGAGTTTTCAATAAACGAACTCAAGTTTTAGAAGAGTCAGTACATATTGAGTTCGACGAAACTACCCCTGCAGGAAGATATCTGCCGCTGACCAAGGATGATCCACACTCAGCACCCGTTGATCAAGATACAGCCGCTGAGTCATTCCCTCAAGGGCTGACCAAAGGTAAAAGTGAACCTCAAATTGTTTTCACTGACCAGTCTACACCTGCAGAAATTGTTGAAACACAGACAGCACAAGACATCAATCTACCCAAGGAGATAAGGATTCCAAGAGGGCACTCAGAGAGTGCAATCCTTGATGCCGCTGAGAATACCCTAATGACAAGAAACCAACTCAGGAGGTACCTCAGCAATGTAGCCTTCATCTTAGTTCAGGAACCTAAGAACTTCGCTGATGCTGAGGAAGATGAATTCTGGATGAGCGCAATGCAAGAGGAACTTGACCAATTCAGAAGAAACGATGTATGGGAGCTAGTGCCACATCCAAGGAGTCAGAAGACCATTGGAATAAGATGGGTCTTCCGCAACAAGCTGGATGAGCAAGGAAACATAGTTAGGAACAAAGTAAGGCTTGTAGCTCAGGGCTACAGTCAGCAAGAAGGTATTGACTACGGTGAGACCTTTGCCCCATTGGCAAGGCTAGAGGCTATTAGGATTTTATGCGCTTATGCAAGCTATATGAACTTTAAACTGTTTCAAATGGATGTTAAGAGTGCATTCCTTAATGAAGTTATAAACGAGGAAGTTTATCTTAACCAACCTCCAGGGTTTGAGGATCCTAAATTCCCAAACCACGTTTATAAACTCAAAAAGGCTCTGAAGCCACTTTTGTTCTTTCATTCCATCGCAAATCCTCTTGAAGTATTAAGTGTACCTTATTAGTACAATACAAGATCGAAAAGTTTGGAGACCATTCCAAGTGAGATGCCAAAAGACTCCTTACGGCCTCAAGCAAGCACCACATACTTGGTATGAGAGGCTAACCAGTTTCCTGCTGACTAGAAACTATGTAAGGGGAAAAGCTGATACAACCTTATTCATTAAGAGAAAGGGTAAAGATACCCTGCTGGCTCAAATATATGTTGATGATATTATTTTCGGTGCTACTAATGAGTCAATGTGCAAGGAATTTAGCAAGCAAATGCGACTGAGTTTGAAATGTCGATGATGGGAGAACTCAACTTCTTCCTTGGACTTCAAATCAAACAAGGGAAAAATGGCATCTTCATCAGTCAAGCTAAATATGCCAAGGAGATATTGAAGAAATATGATCTTGAAAATTGCAAGCCAATATCCACTCCTATGGGCACTGACACTATCCTCTGCGCTGACGAGAATGGTAAGTCGGTAGACAGCAAATTGTATCGAGGTATGATAGGCTCTCTACTTTACTTAACAGCAAGTAGACCGAACATTCAGTTCTCAGTATGCTACTGTGCTAGATATCAATCTAACCCTAAGGAATCTCATTACATAGCTGTAAAAAGAATCCTTAGATATTTGCAAAGCTCAGTGAACGCAGGTTTATGGTATCCCAACACTCATGGCTTTACACTCGTTTGATACACTGACGCTGACTATGGTCGAGACAAGCTAGAACGAAAAAGCACCTCTAGAGGATGTCATTTCTTAGGAAGTTGTCTTGTATCCTGGTTCAGCAAGAAGCAGGCGTCAGTAGCCTTGTCTACCACTGAAGCTGAGTACATTGCTGCTGGTCACTGTGTTGCTCAAGTCCTATGGATTAAGCAACAGCTTGAAGACTATGGTGTTCAAACAAAGACAATTGAGGTCAAATGCGACAAAAAAAGTGCAATTGATCTATCAAAGAACCCAATTCAACACAGCAGAATGAAGCATGTCAGCATAAGACATCACTTCATTAGAGACCATGTACTCAAGGGTGAGATAAAGCTGACCTACGTCCCAACGGATGAGCAGCTTGCGGATATCTTCACAAAGCCACTGGCTCGTGAACAATTCAACATACTGAGAGAAGCCATTGGTATGTTTAATCCTCTTCAGTAAATTCCTGTTCTAAATGTAAATTTATGCTGAGTGAATTACTACGCTGAATGATTTATGCAAATGCATGCTGAGTGATTGTTATGTTGAGTACTTAACGCAAAATATATATCAATACTGAGTAAATGTGCACACCGAGTAGTAATCTCAAACTGAGAAATCATCCTTTTATATTCTACTGACCACTCAGAATATAAAACGCTTAGTATTCTAAACGCTGAGTGTTAGATCTGTTGCATTAAATGCAAAAGCACGCGAATAGCCACCTAGGATGACGTATGCGCCGAATGTGTCATAAAAGTCAGGATCTTTGTCGGTTGACAATCCCAAGGCAAAACTGACACATGGATTCGATAAGATCCACTCTTCACCGCTATAAATAATGGGCAAATCCCCATTGTTATCTCTTTACATTTACCGAATTCTCTGGTAAGCATTCTCTCTCTAAAAACTCTCAAAGCTTCCCAATCTTGTTCTGAAACTATGACTAGAGTTTCCATTAACATCTCCGGTGCCGGTCACCCTAAGACCAGTTCCGATGAACCCTCCAGGCAAACTACTTTGCCTGAAACCACCAAGGTCACTACGCCGAGCAAAGGCAAAGCTGGCCAAGCTACCTCCTATAAGGGAAAGCCGACCAAGGCCAGAACCTATACCAAGGTATTCAAAGACGTTAGAGAATGGAAAATAGACTTCTCACGATGGTTTTCTGAGGCATTCGTGACATCCGAGCAACCCTTCTGCGAATGGATATCGAAGAATGGCTGGACCGAGCTGTTCTCCATTAGAGATCACACTTATCCTGACCTAGTAAAGGAGTTCTACCACAATCTCTGAGTTGCTGATGATAACCAGGACTATCTGGTAACTGTGGTAAAGGAAAAGACCATTTTCATAAACCCAACCTATCTTGCTAACTTGCTGAAGTTAAAGAATGAGGGAACAAAACTGAGGAGGTCTGGGGATCACGAAGGAACTGGGTACAATACCACCTTCTGCAAGCCCGCTGGCCACTCTGGAGAAATCTCCAGCACCTCAATGGGTCAGCACCAAAAGATGGCTCACTATCTACTGGCCTACTTCATTTATCCCAAGATCAACTACACCACCTCAGCAACGAATTTTGAGCAATGCTTCATATGGCATATGCTGACATACAAGCCGATTAACATACCAGTATTCTTGATTGCTGGTTTCCAAAGGAGCACTGGAACTCTCAGGCTAGGCTCGCTCATCACCAGAATCCTCTTAGATCATCAAATTGATCTATCTGAGGAAACTAAGGCTAGAGGATCTGAGATAACCGCTGCTTCGCTGAGGGCGTTGAAGTTCAATCAGCCAGTAAAGAAAGGAAAAACTGCTGCTGAACAACAAGCTGAGGAAACAGCTCCAAAGCAAAGTAAGAGAACAAAGGCTCCAGCTGCCCGCAAAAGGAAAGCTGTTGGGATTCCTTCGAAGAAGGCTGAGCCTATGACTAAGAAGTAGAAGTCAGCTGCTCATCAAGGTCAGGAAAGACCTGAGTCAGCTGAAAAGAGGAGCAGGCAAGATGAGACTGAAACAGAAGAGCATCCCCTGAAGAAGAATAAGTCTTCAGAGCTGACCCCTATAGATGATATCCCTACTGACATCGTTGTTCCTGGTGACTCTCACTACACACAGTGTCAAGGAACTACTGCTGAGCAACATCAAGAAGATGATGTGCAACTGGATGATCAGTTCATTGCACAAGTTGAGGATGAGTTAGATGGCGATGATGAAGAAGATGATGAACAAGGAGAAGAACACAGTGATGATACTGACTCCGAGGAGACAGCTAGTGAGGTTGAAGCTGAGCCAACCAATACTGTGTTGGCTGCTGGAGATGAACAAGAACCTGACCAACCCAATGTTGATCAAGAACAAGAACAAGCTGACCAGCTTAATGCCGATCAAGAAGAAACTTCTCCCTCTCACTCAGGAGAGTCTATCCAAGCTGACACTCCTCCTCACAGGAGAAGATTAGTTAAGGCAAGTCAGAAGTCTATCATTGACCTTCCTGTTCCAAAACCAATTGTCCCTGATTTTGTTATCCAGAAGCCGACCAAGGATCCTTCTACACTCAAGCTGAAATTTTTCAGAAAACAAACATCTTCTACTCCATCGGCTTCTCTTGAAAAGCAAGCCTCTGTTTCTTCACCAAAGGAACACGCCGACTTAAATGCTTCCGCTAACTTTACAAGCCAAATGGAGTAAATTCCCGTCAATGTTGTTACTTCAAGCATTGTGCTGACTCAGGACATTCCTGCTCCAGTCAGCACAGACGACATTCAGATTACTTCTTCTCCAATCAACACTTCTGCCGATCAATCAGCTCTACCCGAGACTCAAGTGCAGATTGAAAACACACTTCCAGTCACTGACCATGTTATTCCTCTGACTCCTCTTCCAACCGGTCATACTGAGGAAACTAGGCAAGTTCATGAAGGCTCTCTCAGCTACTTGCATGCCACTGAGTCTGGTGAAAGAATCATCGACTCGGTGCAAACATTAATTAAAGACCTTCATCAAACCACTCCACCTGCTGCTGAATCTTCTACTGTTAAGACAACTCAGCTCTCCCACGTAACTCAGCTTCTCAATGAAGTTAAGGGATTCAAGGATTTGCTAAGTGTCATAGTTTCCATTCAAGCACAGCAACCTAAGCAGGATTCCATCACAAAGCTGGATGAGCTCCAGCTGACAATAGTTCAACACCTCAAAACTCTTCAAGGTCAAGTTCAGACCTTGTCAGCTGCGAACACGTGATATGCAACTTCTGATGAAGTCAAAATGCTCTTTGCTCAGCTTCACACCGAGCAAATCAAGACCAACGAGCAAATGGTCTCCTATTCTCAATGCTCAGTGGAGCAAATTGGAGAGGCTGTTCGATTGTTGAACTTGAACAAACAAGAGATGGACACTGACGCCATGAAGCAAAATGAGATATTGTCTGTCACCAAACAAACCTTCAATCATGTACGTCACAGCAACATTCAGCGTCAATACTACGACTCATCCTTGCTGAAGACATTTCATCAAGTCGTTGCTGGTCTGTCCGATGCACTTACCTGGATAGGTAAATCTCAAGCCTTCATAGTAAGCATGATCAGCGCTGCTGAACTCAATATACCCACTGAGGTCTCAGATGATGGAGTTTCGATATTTGACGGCGTCAATGAAAGCGCCGATAGACTTAAAGCGCTGTCCACGGAACTGACCAGAGCCGTCTTAGCCGACGCCTTTAGGATTCCTCCTCCCGATGCTGACAAAACGGGGGAGAAAGAACAAGCTAGAACACAGCATGAGCTTAGTCAGTCTAAGCAAAAGAAAAAGAAATAGATGTAGGCTAGCTCAGTATATGCTATGTGTGTAGTCTCTATGTTTATGCTTATCTTTTGTTGTATACGCTGACTACTTCTATTAATATCAATACTTGCATCTTTTTCTCCAAAACCTAAGTTATAAGTTATTATATACGATGCTGAGTATTAAGTTATTATGTATCTTCAAGTACATCAACTATGTTTAATGCTTATAAAACTTATTGATCGTACCCAATGCTGATAACATGTTTGACATTGACTTATATGTTTATAAAACATTGTCTTATAAAACTCATTGAACAACAAATTACTCAGCGCTCTCTGAATGTTAAAACTTCCGCTTAAACAGTGAGTAAAATAGAATATGTTCCATGAGCTGACCTATATCTGAAAACTGACCTTAGACTTACTCGATTAAACCTTCAAATGTTTAGAGTAAAACTAAGTCAGTAGCTCAACCCTGACAGGGGAGTTTGTTGAGTTATATTAGGTCAACTATCATGGGGGAGCTCAATACTGAGTCCTTCGCTGAATAGTTTTGCCAACATCAAAATGGGGGAGTTTGTTGAAACACCTTTCCACATAATTTTGATTTGACAAAATTGTTTAAGTGTAATTAAAAAATATTCTAAACACACTAAGTTTAAATGCTTTGATTTATTCTACTAATGTGTTTGTTCAATGTTGAGTTAAATTGTTTATAAGACACAAAGATTAAAAGGCCCAAAGCCCAATACGAAAGTCAAAAGCCCAAGTCAAACAGTTTAAGGCAACTCGGCCCGCGTATGTCAAAACGCTGTCGTTATGTACAAAACGCAGCTTAGCGGAAGAAGGATCTAGAAGACCTTCGTGGAACAACTTCGGGACGAAGCTGCTGAGTTGATTCGACAAAGAGTACAAGACAGCAGCTGGCCAAGAACAACTTCCAAACAAAGTGTTTCCACTTTGGGTAAAGTTCAGAAGACACAGAATGCTGTCTAGTTGACCTTACCATAAATGGAGAGACATTCTGCCGAACTGACCAAAAGCTGACCGAGGACAGAAGATACTCAAATCTGATTGGCCGAGAGCTCTGAGCAAGACTGGGTGACAACGACAGGAAGCCGTTTCCGTCCAACGGTTATTTCGAAATTCGAAATGACCGATACCTCAGACGTCTCTATAAATAGAGCCCTTCAGTTGCTTCATTCAACACAGAACTTGATCAAGCCATTACGCTGACCAAAATTCTACTCAAAGTTCTGCAAGAAAAAGCAAAGCAATCTTACACCAAATTTCATATCTTTTGTGTAAAAGTCTAGAGTGATTATTCAATCATCTAAGGTGTCTTAGCAATCGTTGTTTAGGACAAACACTTATCATTTCTAGAGATTAGAAAGGAGAGGCTGAGTACTCGGTTATAGTACTCAGCGAGAGATTAGGATTGAGTAGAGGTATAGAGGAAGGTACTCTTGTTATACTCAGTTTCTAAGATTGTAAAAGGTTTGATGCTCTACCGTTAAAGAGCTCAGTAGAGAATTCGAAATCTCGGAACGTGTTCCGGGGACAGGACGTAGGCTTGGAGGCCGAACCTGGATAAATCTGATGAGTAACATATTTCTAACCTTAAACTCCTTTATATATTTATTTCTTGCTTAAACAAAAACTGACCAAGTAAAGAGGTCAAGCTGAGTTGTGCGCATTGAATATCTGAGCTCAGGAATAGACTCTAAGTGCTATCTCCTGACTCAAGTAAAGAAACTGACCTAGTCACCAGTTGACTAAGCCAGTATCTTGCTATTCACTCAGCGCCGCTGTTAAAACCTTTTTCTCACGAAAAAGAAGTCTGCCCTAACAATTTTTTTTGAATAGTTCCTAACCCCCCCTTGGAACTATACTTGTAACGTTATAAGGGACCAACACCTACCTCGCAATTGCTCGGACCATACCCCTATCCTCCTCAATACAAATGGAACTGATCCAACTCCAAGATAGCGCCCGTTCCGGTTCAACGCAGCCTGGATGAGCCACAATGATTTCCACCGAATGCTTGCAATGAATTGGAATCTGAATGCGACTATTACTGATAACCTAAGGAAGCTGGTACTGACACTGATGGGTTGGAGTAAAGAAGTTTATAGCAACCTCAATTACCGCAAGGGCCGTGTCTATAGACGCCTCACGGGGGTTCAGCAGGAGCTGGCCTTGAGAGTGACCACTGGCCTGCTGCGTCTGGAAAGGAAGTTGTTGGGTGAGTTAAATGAAATTCTTGAGCAAGAGGAGATTTTTTGGTTTCAAAAATCTAGAATTAACTGGTTGAATTTAGGGGACCGCAACACCAATTTCTTCCACCTCTCAACTCTCATTCGAAGACGGGTAAACCTGATAACTGGGCTACGGGATACCAACGACATATGGCAGTGGGATACGGATCAAATTCGCACAATGGTTGTTGATTACTTTGAAAACTTGTACATAGAGGAGGATCTAAACCAGGGACCATTGTTCACCCTTCTAAGCTTCCCAAGGATTGAGTATGCAGCTCAACAGGCTGTCGAAAGGGTTTTCACCACGGCTGAAGTGCACCAAGCTTTGTTTGATATGAATCCTTATAAAGCTCCCAACCCTCACGGTTTCCAAGCGGTTTTCTTTCAAAGACTCTAGAGCACTACCGGAACGCAGGTTAGTGAAGCAGTGCTACTTGCTTTGCAAACTGGCCGAATCCCCTCTCACATGTCAGAAACGTTGATCACTGTCATTCCTAAGGTACGGGGACCTGAATATATCTCCCAATTTCGACCCATTAGCCTTTGTAATGTGATTTACAAAGTTGTCACAAAGTGTATTGTAAATCGGCTGAAACCGATCCTGAATGGAATCATTAGCCCGAATCAGAGTAGCTTCATCCCAGGGAGAAACATCTCAGATAACATAATTCTGGTCCAAGAGGCAATTCACTCAATGAAAAAGAGGAAAGGAAGATATGGGGATATGATTCTCAAACTCGATCTAGAGAAGGCGTATGATCGGGTTAGCTGGCAATTCCTAAGAGCAACACTACAGGAAGTAGGCCTCAATGAACACTGGGTGAGCTTAATTATGAACTGTGTTGAAGCTTCTGCAATGCATGTGCTATGGAATGGGGAAAAGATGGAAGGGTTCAAACCGACTAGAGGCCTACGACAAGGAGTCCCGTTATCACCCTATCTGTTTGTAATGTGTTTGGAAAAGCTGAGCCACATGATAAATGATGCAATTTTGTGCAAAACATAGAAACCAATTAAACTCTCCCGTAGTGGGCCTTGTCTCTCACATGTCTTTTTTGCAGATGATATTGTGTTAATGGAAAAGGCAGATATACAACATGCAGTGGTTATAAAGAACATTGTCAGCCAGTTTTGTGAGTGCTCAGGGCAACAGGTCAGCATGGCAAAGTCCCGAGTCTTCTTCTCGAAAAATGTTTCTGAAGTGGTAAGCAGGGGGATCTGTGACATTTTGGGGTTTGAGCAGACGGTGAACCTAGGAAAATACCTGGGAATGCCACTGATACATGAAAGGGTGAGTACTGACATGTTCAAGTATGTAGTGGAGCGGGTCCAATTTCGCCTTGCAGGATGGAAAGCCAAATGCTTGTCAATTGCAGGCCGGATAACACTAATAAGGTCTGTCACTTCCTCTATTCCATCCTATGTAATGCAAACTGCACTACTTCCTGTGAGTATCTGCAGAAAGCTGGACGCCTGCAATCAAAAATTCCTATAGGGGTCCTCTGCTACCCATAAGAAACCTCATCTGTTAAAATGGGATAAAGTGTGCCGCACACGAATTGAGGGGGGTTTATGCATCCGCAATACACAGGCTTTCAACACTGCAATGTTGGGAAAGCTAAGTTGGCGTCTGTTAACTGAAGCCAATGGGATTTGAGCTAAGGGCCTCTACGCTAAGTATGGAGGGAACCGCAAAGGCATGGAGGTGTTTCATGCAAAACCCAACCAATCACTCACTTGGAAAGGGATTATAGCAGGGTCGGAAGTATTGAAATTGGGAACAAGCAAACTGATTGCAAATGGAAGAATGGCACTCTTCTGGGAGGACGTCTGGTGTGGGGAGACGACATTAATCATGCGTACGGATCAGACCATTCCACATGGTCTGTGGACTGCTACTGTCAGGGACTGCTGGCAAGACGGCTCGGGTTGGAAATGGCAAAGCTTAACACATTTTTTGACCAATGAAACGGTGCTAAACATGACATCGTATGTAGTGTTCCCGGATGAGCCATGGGAGGACTCTTGGTATTGGAGGGAATCCAACACGGGAGAATACATAGTTAAGACCGGCTATGAGATGTGTCGGCAGAACCAAATGAGCTCAGGGGTGAATCCTGAAACTGCTGCAAAGTGGAGGATTATTTGGCGGTTACTGGTCTCGGAACGAGTACGTGTGTTCATCTGGCTTACTAAACTGAATGATGTCCTAGTAAATAAGAACCAAGCTAACCGTCATATGACCTTCGATGCCAGCTGCACCGCCTGCGGCTGCGAAGAAACCACCCTCCATGCGTTGCGTGACTGCTGTCGTGCTAGAAGTGTTTGGCAGCAGTTCGATTTTCCAGCAGCAGCTCGTCCATATTTCTATGGAATGACCTTAATGGAATGGATTGATTTGAACCTGAGCATAACAAAATCCGTGTACAGGATCCCTTGGTGCGTTATCTTTAGCATGAGCCTGTGGTGGATATAGAAGGGAAGGAATGACCGGGTCTTCAACACGGACGACAATCTTCGATTGACAAGCAGATTCATCTTAACGCGAGCTGATGAAGCCTACAACGCCTCCAAAAACATGGGAACCGCAACACATCCCCAAAGAGTAGAACGAATGATTAGCTGGGAGCCTCCTGAGGGCGATTGGATGAAGATAAATACTGATGGCGCCAGCAAAGGTAACCCGGGGCTCGCGACTACTGGAGGTTTAATACGAGACGGCACAGGCGAGTGGAAATATGGTTTCATGGTTAACATTGGTATTTGTACGGCTTTCCTAGCTGAGCTATGGGGTGTCTATTTTGGGCTCCGCATCGCCTAGCAAAAGGGGTATAGGAAAGTAATCATGGAAATGGATTCGGAGCCGGTTCTACGGCTTATGACCAAATCAGAGACAATCCGACCCCCGTTGGGATGGCTGGTTCGTGAATGTTGGGGATTTAGAGATAGAAACTGGGAGATCAAGTTCCAACATGTCTATAGGGAAGGAAATCAGGCAGCTGACTGGTTGGCAAATTTTGCAGGCTCCTTAGCCTTAGGTCATCACGAGTGTGTTGCGCCCCCTGCATGCCTCTAGCAAATTCTCTCAGAGGATCGACACGGCCGAACCTCTGCAAGAATGGTTACAAATTTGTACTTAGCCCTGTTTTCTTCTTTTTTTTTTGCTCTTTTATTGTTTTTCTGGACTTGTTAGCCTTCCATTCTTCCCAAAAAAAATTTAATTTACTTTTATCCATGTAACAAAAATTAGAGTTCATTTTTAGTAATTTTTAAGTTATTATCGGTAGAAAATGTGGCATGTACCAATTCGCCCATGATGAATATAAAGTGGATCATGTTTAATGGATTTGGATTGACACGAAAATTTAAATATATAAACGTACTTAATATAAAACTCTGATGTTCTATCATGAAAAGAATATTATTATGTTATTTTATATTATAAAAATAAAATTGATTTTCTTACATCTTCTTTGAATGACGGGTTCCACACTGTAAAAGGTAATCCGAGAACCTATTTATAATAATAATAATAATAATAATTTCTTCAATCTCTTGGGTAAGAGCAAAATTGAGCTAGATGTTATGTCATGGAAAGAACATTATTTTGTTATTTGTATTATAAAAAAATTGATTTTCTTGAGTAATATACGTTAGAGATAATATCTCGTATTATCTCTGCACATTATCTTCAGGATAATTATCTCTACACTAATAGAATTATACTTGTATTAACATTCTAGTAGTGTGATAGGATTATACTTACTATCAACAGAAGTATATTAGGATTATAACTCCTGTACTATATATACGATTTATGAAGGAAACCCTAATCAAGGGAAATTACTTCAATCACAATTACTCTCTCTCTCTCTCTCTCTCGATCGATCGACTCCTCTCTCTCTCTCTCACAAAACCTTACTGTTATATCAACACGGTATCAAGAGCATCGTCTGATCCAACTATGTCCGGCTCCATCCTTGTTCAATCAAACATCGGAAATCAGTCGGAGTTTGCTGCTGCTGCGTCCGTTGCGCCTCTGTCGAACAGAGTCGACGGCGTCCCTTCCGCCAGCCAGCCAGCCATCATTGCACCCAGAAATCATTCGACCGGCGCATCTCAGTCAGTCTTCGGAACTAAATTCACGGTGGCTTCCGCTTCCGCTTCGTCCTTGCAACCGTCTTCTGGTTGGAGGTTTGAATCTCCATTCACTACTCCTGAGCAGTCATCAGTATCATCCACATATCTGTTTGATAACAAGGACTCGGGTCCTATTCCACGTACCAGACAGAACAATACGGCTCCTCAACCTTTTATTCCACCAGGTAATATTTCTCATCACCTTATCAGACCTAGTTTTGGTCCCCCACCCTCGTATCATAGCTCACAGTTACCATCCTCTCTTCACACTAATACATCAGATTCTTTTATTTCCAACCTTGGTCCATCTTTTCAACCTCAGTCCAATCATGAACACCCGTCTTCGTCCATGAATCCCGTTTACTCCAACTCCACAACTAATTCGGTTCATGTCACTCGCCCAGCTCCAATTCACCAAGCCACCCACATAAAATTAACACCTCTCAACTATAAAGCATGGAGGATGGCAATTGTGTCTACTTTAAAATCCAATCATTATTTTGATCACATTATTAGTAACAATCCACCACCTCCCAAATTTTTATCTAGAAGTAGCTTTATATCTGGTCCTGATAATTTGCTGCTTAATCCTGCTTATACTATTTGGGATGATCTTGAGAATACTGTTATGTCTCTATTAATGCATTCTCTCACCGAGGAGATTTATCCTCTGATTACCTGCTTTCACTACTCTCATGACATTTGGGTTGCACTTGAACAAGCCTATGGTATTATCACTGATTCTAGGCAATTTCACTTAAGCTTAGAATTATAAGAACTTGAACAAAATGATATGCCTATTAGTGAATACATGCAAAAATTGAAAGCTATTTTGGATGAGCTTGCTGCCTCTGGAAACCCATATCCTATGCATCTTTTACCTCCTTTACTATACAAAAATGTTGGTGAAGCATTTAAATCCACCATTCAAAATCTCATTACACAAAAAGGCATGCATATTGGTTTCTATGAACTGTTGAATACCTTGAAGACGGTTGAGGGATTGGTTAACTCAACAACAAAAAAGTCTGCTTTTATTTTACCCACTCCCAGTGCCAACTCTCTTGAGGCTAATATGTCCACCACATCACCTCATGTTGCTACACGGAAAAATAATAAAAAGAGAAGGGGTGGAAAATGCTTCAATTATGGTGATCCTGATCATTGGGCAGACAAATGCAAACGTCCAAAGGGGTATTCAACACAGCATCGGCCTGCACCACAAGCCTATGCAGTATGGCAGAATCCATCAGATCCCTTCAGTGGTCCACCTCAACCTTGGTATCCAGATATGGGAGCAACAGATCATATGACTGCAAATCCACATCAGCTTCAACTCATGCAACCATATCCAGGTTATGATACTGTTCAGTTCGGCAATGGGCAAGGTTTGAAAATCTCTCACTTGGGTCAATCCAAAATTCATAATTTCAATATCAATGATATTTTGCTTGTACCTAAACTCACCAAATCACTTTTGTCTGTTCAAAAATTCTCTAGAGATAATGATTGTTTCTTTGAATTTTGGCCTAATCATTTTCTTGTAAAGGATCAAGCAACTGGGGAAATCCTGTTACGAGGTCCGAGTAAGGATGGACTTTATGTGCTTCCACCAAGCTTAAAGGAGGCGCTAGTAGGTGAAAAGGTGTCGTTTGAACGGTGGCATGCACGCTTGGGGCATTGTCAGAATCAAATAGTTAGCAAAATTTTGAGGAATAATAAGATTGTGTCATCTGCACCAATCAGTAGTTCTTTATTTTGTCCTTTAGGAAAATTAGCCAAATCTACTTTACCTTCAATTGTGCGAACTAGTACTTTTATCTTTGAGAATTTACATTTGGATGTTTGGGGTCCTGCACCCGTTCTTTCTTTCAATGGTCATCGTTATTTTTTAATTATTATTGATGAATTTACCCATTTTGGGTGGATCTTTTGTCTTAAGAATAAAAGTGAAGTTGATACTACCTTTCAGAAATTTTATGCCATGATTAGAACTCAATATAATGCTCATGTTAAAAATTTCTACTCCGATCTTGGGGGTGAATTTCAAGCACTTCAACCTTTTCTACAAGCAAATGGCATTATTCATAAAATTGCATGCCCACACACACACATGAACAAAATGGCATTGCTGAACGAAAAATACGGCATGTTGTTGATACATGTCTCACCTTGTTGGCTAATGCGTCTTTACCTCTGTGTTTTTGGAACTATGCCATGATTCACAGCATGCGCATGATCAATATTCTTCCTACCAAAACACTTTGCAACAAATCTCCTTTCCTTCTCTTTCACAAAAAACAACCCGTGTATTCGTCCTTACGTATTTTTGGAAGTGGCATTTTTCCGTTACTTCGTCCCTATAATAGACATAAGTTTGAGTTTCGTTCGAAACTATGTGTTTACTTAGGTCCATCCTCAAATCATTCGGGTGATTTATGTCTTGATTTCTCAACTAAGAGAATTTACATTTGCAAATTTGTTCGGCATCATGAAGACGTCTTCCTTGCAGCAAGTTCAGCGACATCATCTGCTCCTACTAGTGCGAATCCTTCGGCTGGAATTCACGAGTTACCATCGCTGCTAGGGCCTCATCCAGGTATTTCTCTCAATCCCTCTGTTTTTCCCTCTTCTTTGCATCTATTCCCGCCTGTCCTGCCCGAAAGAACTTCATCGTCCAGTCCAATGCCTGTTGCGACTGATGTCGAACCAGTTTCGCAACACTGTGTGTCTGCTGCGCCAACATCGAATGCAACTGAGGGATCATTGCCTGTGCGCAGCAATCCGTCTGCGTCTGCGGCTTCTGAGTCCACAGCTACGACACCCCTTAGATGCGAGAACGCAGATCCTGTGCATGCCAGCCCTTGCGCTGCTGATAGGCCAACTGACGTTGCGAATTTGCGCGTGAAAGATGCAAATTTCAACGGGACAGCCCATTCCCGTGCAGCTCCGATTCATCCAAATCCCAGCACATCGGCAATATCGAACAACACGGATAATGGATGCGAGGTACGACAACCTGCCTTGCCAACAACTGCGCAGTGTCTACCTGCATTAGTGACAAATCCAATGTCATGGTCGGGAATGATCTTTCGAAGCTCGCGGAATACGTCAAGCAGAATACGCAGACCGGTGCTTCCTCGACAACATCGGATGCAATTACGACACACGACACTTCATTCGCGAGGTCGATTTGAAGCTCTTCTCTCCTCACACACGGATGGTACAGTAGATCCCACTTGTTTCAGTAAAGCACAAAAATCTCCGAAGTGTCGGCAAGCAATGTCTGATGAAATTAAGGCTTTGATAGACAACGGAACGTGGCAATTAGTTCCTCACCCACCCGGACGACATATAATAACTTCTCGTTGGCTGCTCCGAACTAAATGGAAAACCGATGGCTCGGTTGACAGATACAAAGCACGGCTTGTGGCCTGCGGATTCACACAAAAATCCAGAATTGACTATAAAGAAACGTTTAGCCCAGTGGTCAAAGCAACCACCATCCGCACTGTGTTTACCATAGCTGCAGCAAATGGATGGTTCATCAATCAGCTTGATGTTTCCAATGCGTTTCTACATGGAAACTTAACTGAAACAATCTTCATGGAACAACCTCAAGGGTTTCGGGATCCTGATCAACCCAACTCTGTATGTCTGCTTAAGAAAAGCTTGTATGGACTCAAGCAGGCACCACGTGAATGGTTCACCCGACTAAGGAATTTTCTCGTATCACTTGGATTCCAAATGTCTCTAGCAGATAATTCCCTGTTTGTTCACAAGCAGGGTCACTGTCACACGTACATCTTATGCTACGTTGATGACATTCTAATCACAGGCAACACTCCAGATCATATAGTGAGTACAATTGTTCTATTGAAAAAGAGTTTCCCATCCGTCATCTGGGAAAGGCGGAGTATTTTCTAGGGATTGAGATTCAGTATTCAAAGTAGGGAATTCATCTCTGTCAAGCTAAATATGCAGCCGATATTCTTGATAGGATAAACATGACTGATTCTAAATCTATGTCCACTCCCATGGCCACTACACCGACATTGTCAAAAGCCTTAGGCACGAGTCTTCCATCTGGAGATGAGTACCGCAGTATTGTTGGTGCCTTACAGTATCTTCTCTTAACCCGTCCTGATATAGCCTTTTCAGTTAACAAGTTATGTCAGTTCCTCCATTGTCCGACGGATGAACACTGGAAAAGTGTTAAGCGTGTACTGCGATATCTATAAAGAACCCTGAGCTATGGAATTACAATGTCATCCAAACCGATCGACACTATTCACTGTTATTCAGACAGTGATTGGGGTGGATGCCCTGATGACAGAAGATCAACGGGTGCGTTCTGCATTTATCTCGGTAAAAGTATCATTTCCTGGCAAACTCGCAAGCAACCAACAATTGCTCGCTCCTCCACTGAAAGTGAATACAAGGCGGTAGCTAATGCCACAGCAGAACTTCTCTAGATTCGGTCACTCCTATCTGACTTAGGACATTCAATTCCTAAGCCCGTCCAATTATGGTGTGACAATGTAGGGGCTATCTATCTCACTTCCAATCCGGTATTTCATGCTCGTACAAAACACATTGAACTTGACTACCACTTTGTTCGTGAGCAAGTTAGCAATGGATTTCTCAGTGTTCGTTTCATTCCCACGGATGATCAGGTGGCTGATATACTGACCAAGCCGCTCCCTAGTCTACGTTTTGCGCGACTTTGCTCACGATTACTGGTTCAAGATCGGCATCGGCTTGAGGGGGGGTGTTAGAGATAATATCTCGTATTATCTCTGCACATTATCTTCAGGATAATTATCTCTACACTAATAGAATTATACTTGTATTAACATTCTAGTAGTGTGATAGGATTATACTTACTATCAACAGAAGTATATTAGGATTATAACTCCTGTACTATATATATGATAACCCGCGAAGCCCAAAACGGGTTATATTCATTTCGCAAGCCCAACCCATATTAAAGCCCCATGGGCTAAGATTGGACGGGACCCGAATGAAGGAAGCGGGCGCAGCGAGTAAACCGCCCCGAATTCCTAAACGGAGCGCCAAGACTCCCACTCAGAACCACGTTCGTTGCCATGAAAACCACGAAAGGGACATGGCCTAAAAAGGGGTAACCGCCCTCAGAACGTGGCCCACTAAGGAGTAACCGCCCTCGGCGGTTACCCAAAAAACACCTATAAAAGGCCCTAAGAATAAGGGAGGAGGTACGTTCACATTTTTTTCCCACAAAGCTATTGCTAAATTATAGACTCATTCTTACAAAAACTGACTTGATCGTCGGAGAGTTTTCCCGGAGATCCTGTCTCTGGTTTTGTTTTGCAGTTAACTCCGGCAAAGGATACCAAAGCGGATCCAGCAAGTTATCATTGGTGCGGTGAGCGTGGACCTTTTTTTACCAACATTTGGTTAAAGGTACACGAAGAACATGTCAGAACCATCACGAACGACCGGCGTTACCACTAGATCAACCAGTATGAACTCCAGGGGACCACGGATTGCGAATTCACAACCTGCAAGTGCACAGCCTGTGGTGCCTAGCTCATCGGGTCCTTCGGGACAATTGAGTCCCTTATTGGAAGTCCAAGTGCAAGCTGAGATGGAAATGTCCAATAGTGATTTTGTGCAGATGGCAGGACAAGTCTTGGCTTCGAACATGAGCCAGGCGGCTGGAGATCGAATGATTAATTTACTAACGGCCCTCGCCGAACACAATACCGCCGTGGCGGCTGCTCCTCAAGAACCTGTGGTTATCTCAACACAATCACCGACTATTCCTGTCATACCTGTCCTTCCGCAGCCATCTCAGGAGCCCAATCAAGTGGGCCAGAGTAGTCGCACAAACCCACACAGCCACCCGAGCAACTACTCGCACCCAGATCTCATTACGACGATACATCCGACCTGGCAGCCATCCCAACCGTTGCCAGGAGTACAAGGCACTCTTCCGCAACAGCAAGTGGAACCTTTTCCTCACAGACATTCAGAGTTGATGACTCCTGGGCGGGAGCACACATGGAACTTTGATCCTACGACGGGACAGCGGTTAGTCCCCCAACAGGCACACGTCTCAACACCGATGGGCGGGTGGATGCCACCCAGAATTCACCAGCAGCGGATGGAAGAAGTCCGGTGAATACCCGATATTGACTTAGAAGATCAATTACGAAGCATGATGGAGCGAATGGGGTACTCGCCTAGGCCGAGAGCAGAGGTCCAGAGCGATTCACCTTTTGCCCCTTCATTGCGGGAATTCATTCCAGATCACAGAATCAAAGCACCTACCATACCAAAATACTATGGGGATCCAAATTCTGACCCTGAGGCTCATGTCAGGAACTACCGAGAGTTAATGGATGTTGCAGGGGCAAGCGAAAGCATAATTTGCAGGTTATTCTCAACAACTTTGGGCGGTGCGGCATCTGATTGGTTTCGATCTTTACCGGCAGAATCTATTCACAATTGGCAACAATATAGTCGGGATTTCTGTGCAAAGTTCGTGGGCTGTAAAGCGGCAGATGTGACAGATAGGCGGCTGAAGGAGATCAAACAGAGAAACTATAATTCCCTAAGGGAATTTGTTGTCGCCTTTAACGATATCCTGGTGCGATTTAAGAACCCGGATATCGTGAGTATTCGCAACATCATGGCGGATGGAACCACAGATTGGAGCATGCGGGAAGAAATCATCCGTAAAAAACCACACAGTGTAGCCGAGCTCATGAAGATAGCAAAGGAATTCATGGAAGTGGATGATGTCAACAGGGAACATAGGGCCCAAACTCGGTGAGAAAGAGATGCCGCAAGAACCACTTCGGACAGTCGGCGTCAGACCCAGTCCAAAAGTAATTTTGTTCGAAGAGGTGATCGTCCCTTTCAAGGTGGAGGACATCACACACCACTAAACACGACTCGCCAAGAGGTGTTACTTTGGATCGAAAAGAGCCCCTTGAAGAAGGATGTGCGGTTCCCCGAGGTGAAAGGCCGAACCAGTTTGGGGCACTATCCCAGTAAGTATTGCAGGTTCCACAGGTTGAATGGCCATGACATAGATGATTGCTACGAACTGAAAAAGGAAATAAAAAAAGCCACATGCGGATGCCCTGGTGATCACGATGGCCGTTGAAGGATGGGACGTCAAGCGGGTCCTTATCGACACAGGCAGTTCTTGCAACGTCATTACCCGGACAGCATTCAACAAGTTGGGAATCAACGACGAGCGGGTGGAACACACCTTCATGGATGTAACTGGTTTTGGGGGTCAATCCTCCCAAACAAGTGGGCAGGTGGTGTTGGAGGCAGAAATGGGCGATAAGAATCTAAAATGGCGAGGTGATTTAGAATTCGCAATTGTTGATCTCCCACTGGCCTACAACATAATTCTGGGACGGCCATTCTTGTCGGAGACGGAGTCGCTCATCTCAATGAAGCATTTGGCGTTACATTTGCCAACACACCAAGGGCGAGTCATAGTTGAAGGTGATCAACTTGTATCTCAACAGGCCTATACATTATCACTTGAACCAAAACCGGAAGAGGGGGATAAAGTCGAAGAGAAGCTGCCGGCGGAAGCATTGGAAGAAACGGAACTATTCGCCATCTCGAATGACAAGAACGTGCGAATAGCGGCTGGACTCTCAGAAGAAACAAAGAAAGCCATTACCGAGGTATTGATCCAATGTGAGTCGGCATTTGCCGCCCCAAATGAAGTGCTAAAAGGAATAAGCCCAGACGTAGCAACCCATCGGTTGAATGTAGACAAAGGGGCAACCCCAGTGCGGCAAAAGAAGAGGGGACATGCTCCTGAGCGGCAAAAGGCGATTGAAAAAGCAGTGGCGGACTTTCTAAGGTCGGATGCGATTCGAGAAGTCACCTATCCGGAATGGCTAGCCAATGTGGTGCTAGTCAAAAAGCCAAATGGAACGTACAGAATGTGCGTCGACTTCAAAGATCTGAACAAGGCATGTCCGAAGGATATGTATCCGCTTCCTAACATTGATATATTGGTAGATGGAACTACAGGATATGAAGCCTTATCATTCACTGACGTGAAATCCAGTTACCATCAGATACCCATGGAGAAGGCGAATGAACTCAAAACATCGTTCATAACTCACCAGGCGACTTATTGCTTCAAGGTGATGCCCTTTGGATTGAAAAACGCGGGAGCAACATACCAGAGGATGATGAATAAGATATTTTCAGACAAATCCGGCGAGAACTTCTCGATCTATGTTGATGACATGATCATTAAAAGCAAGAAAATGCAAGACCACCCGCGGGATATCAAAGAAATCCTAGAAGTGTTGATCAAATATGGCCTCAAATTGAACCCAGAGAAATGCACATTCGGAGCAAGAGTGGGAAAGTTCCTGGGTTTCATTGTTAGCGGCAAAGGGGTTGAGGCGAATCCTGAGAAGGTTAAAGCAGTAATGGAGATGAAGACGCCAAGGAACATAAGGGAAGTACAGAGACTGAACGGGGCGGTTGGTGGCATTAGGGCGATTCATATCATGCTCAGCTAGGCGATGTCTACCTTTCTACAATGCCATCAAAAAATCCAAGTCCTTTGAATAGACGCCGGATTGTCAAGAAGCATTTGAGGGGATAAAGCGATTACTATGTTATCCGCCCTTAATGAGCAGGCCGGAAGACGGAGAAGATTTGTTTCTTTATGTATCCGTCACCAGCATGGCGATATGCACTGTGATGGTGCGAGAAGAAGAAGGGCAACAATATCCAGTGTACTACGTGAGCAAAGTCCTGAAGGATGCAGAACTCCGGTATTCGAAGTTGGACAAAATGGCCCTCGCAGTGATAACCACGGCGGCTAGATTGAAACCATACTTTCAGGCGCATACTATCATTGTGAGAACTGGCATCCCAATGCGAAAGGTACTGCAGAAACCTGACGCATCCGGCCGGTTGATGGAATGGTCAATTCGCCTGGGCGAATTCGATATCCGCTATGAAGGAAGACCAGCGCTAAAGAGCCAAGTGCTCGCCGACTTCGTGAACGAATTCAGCTGGGATGATGATGAACGTCCAAAGGCACAAAAAGAAGAGTGGAGCATGTACACAGATGGGGCCTTATCTGCAGACGGAGCTGGGCTAGGAGTCGTCATCAAGGGCCCGGAGGTTATTCGCCTGTGCCATGCAGCAAAATTAACTTTCAAAACTACCAATAATGCCGCAGAGTATGAAGCAATGATATGCAGATTGAAGTTGCTCAATGAACTCACCCCAGAAAGAGTGGTAATCTACAGCGATTCCAAACTCATGATAAACCAGATCACAAAAAATTATCTGGTGAAACAGGAGGAGCTCGTAAAATACCATCAGGTAGTCGGCCGATTGACACAAGAGTTAACACACAAGGGAGTCGTTTGGGAGATGGTGCATGTTCCGCGAGGCCAAAATGCAAAAGCTGACGAATTGGCAAAGGCAGCGGCAAGTAGAGAACCATGGAGTCAAAAAGCATGCAGCTTGGAAATAAAATCGGCACCAGCATTCGAGGTTGATCAGATTATGATCATCGAGGAACTGGAGGACGATGAAGATTGGCGGATGGCAATCCGTCAATATCTGGAGCAGGGAGATTTGCCGGTTGATAAGAGCTTGGCCAGAAAAATAATTGGGCAGTCGGCACGATACTCAATGCGGGATGGAACTTTGTATCGGAAATCGTACACTTGTCCATGGTTGAAATGCGTTAGTCGCAATGAAGGAGACTATGTGCTGCGAGAACTACACGAAGGAATTTGTGGCGCGCATGAAGCTTCGGCGGCATTGGCAAGAAAGGTCAAACTGCTGGGATACTACTGGCCCAAGGTGGTGGAAGATTCCCAGAAGATGGTTGCGGAATGTCACAACTGTCAAATCCATGCGAATGAAAAGCATGTTCCCGGAGCTGAACAAATCACTATAATGACGGCGTGGCCATTCGCAACATGGGGAATTGATATAGTGGGTCCATTCCCAGAAACAACAAAGAAAAGGAAGTATTTGATAGTCGCAGTGGACCACTTCAGCAAATGGGTAGAAGCGGAGGCAGTAACCGCACAAACACCTGAGCGAATGATCGAGTTCTTACGAGAGAATATTATCATGCGATTTGGGATCCCGCAGAAGCTTATAACCGACAATGGCACCCAGTTCAACTGTGCCAAGTTCAAAACATACTGCGAAAGCATGGGAATCAAGAATCATTTTTCTTCTGTAAACCATCCCCAATCAAATGGTATGACAGAAGTTACCAACAGGGCCATGGTTCAAGGCATCAAGAAGCGGCTAGGTGACAAAAAAACAGGTTGGGCGGATGAGATACCCCATATGTTGTGGGCATACAGAACCTCTGTAAAGGCAGCAACAGGCGAAACACCTTTCTCGCTAGTTGATGGAGTCGAAGCAGTCCTACCTGTTGAAATCAAGTCGCCCACAGATCAGACAATTTATTATTGCGACACACAAAATCCTATCAACATCAGAGATGCTTTGGATTCTGTGGAGGAACGAAGAGAGAAAGCTTACATGCGAATGGCAATGTACCGCAATAGAATCAAGAAATACCATGACAGAAGAATGCGAAAAGTAATAATCAACGAAAACGACTTGGTCTTGAAAAAAGCGGATAAAATACAATCCAGAGATGGCAAAGGCAAGCTGGGCGTCAACTGGATCGGACCATACAAAGTATCCAAGAAGCTGGGACCAGCCACTTTTGAAATAGAAGAAATGAGCGGAAAGAAGCTCCCGCGCACCTGGAATCTAGAGAATCTACGCCTATATAGAAAGGCCGAGTAGTTCGAGGAAATGACGAGTACTCTTTTTCCTTTTATGAGTTTTTCCCACTGGGTTTTCTGATAAAAGGTTTTAATGAGGCTTCGATCCCGCACAATTGGTGTACATATGTAATAAACTTTTTCTCGTCATCAATAAAAGTTATTACATTCACTCAATATGTTACAACAAAATGCGGATTCTTTACAAAAACACATAAATGTGTTGCCTCTTAAAGAAAGGCGGATGCATGATTACGCATCACTCGCAAAAAACCTTAGGGTTAAAATCAATAACACATAAATGTGTTGCCTCTTAAAGAAAGGCGGATGCATGATTACGCATCACTCGCAAAAAACCTTAGGGTTAAAATAAAAAACACATAAATGTGTTGCCTGTTAAAGAAAGGCGGATGCATGATTACGCATCACTCGCAAAACCTTATGATCAAAACTTATGACTATTTTCGAAAGAAGAATTATAAGTTAAGGCATAAAATTAAGCGAATAAACGAGTACTCAAAATTGCAAAAAGGGTCTGGCCACCCTAGCTATGAAGAAACACAAATATGGAGTCGGCAAAAAGACAAAGGGCACATATAAAGGGCAAAAAAGTGACAATCACACACATATGAAAAGCAACAACCGAAAGAAAATATATATATCAGAACGGTTTGTTACATGGTTTTTACATACAAAAGTCCAAATATAAGTTAAGCTATGCTACAGCTTCCTCTCCTTCGCCCCTAATGCCCTCCTGGACTGCGGCGACTCCCTTATCTCCTCCGATAGGAGGATCTACTTCAAGCGAATCCTCAACCCTTGAATCGGTAACCGCTTCAGTAACCTCTTCGGCGAGAGGTACCTCTTGCACAGGCTGAGAAACGGCTTGGGGTGCCTCTCCTTCCGCGGGCTGAATAGGGATCTCGCAGCCAATCGGAGGATCCTGAAGACTCTTCCAATCTAAGAAGAGTACCTCATCCATATCAGCATCCTCGGCTTCCAGCTTATCCCACTCCCCAGTTAAATCCTTTTCAGGGATGGGAACTTTGGGGCGGTTAAGTACTAGACCCTGATGCCCGTGCTCATAAGCCGCATGAATCCGCTCCCCATACCAGTAGATGCGGGCGCCATCTTCAGCCAAAATCTCCTCAACCCTCTTCTTTTGGGCCTCCTTGAAAGCAGCTAGGTCGTCGAGGGCTTTTTGCAGTTCATCAGACTTGGCCTGAAGGGATTTAAGGGCCTCCTCCTTCTCGCCCATGGCCTTCTGACAGGTGCCCTCTAGGACCTTCACCTTCCCTTGGACATCATCATAAAGCGACTTCCGAGTCGCCAATTCCGTACCAAGACTTTCCAACTCCTTGGCTCGCTCTGCATCCCTTCGGAGAATGCCCTCAGCGAAATTGATAATCTGCATATAACATGTCTCACAAATAAAAATGGGCGAATAGAAATATGCGGTTACAATGAACACAAGATATTTGAAAGCGAAAGGACAAAGCAATAATATACTTCTACAGAACGCTTCTCGATCCCTTCCACAGCAGTAGGGAGCGATACTTGCTCGCGCACACGGGAGGCAGAGGGAAGTCGCCCGAGGACATTGCATATGGAAGATACAATATCCTTGCAAGAGAAATTCATGGCCAGGCCGAAAGTCCTAGTCCACCATCCACTAATATCGGGGATTGGCTGCAAAAGCATAAAGAAAAATATCAAGAGAATGGCAGATAACTCATGAGGAAATACGAGAGGGAGTAAATCAAGATACCTCGTGAATGGGGGTACTGCTCTTTCCTTTAGATGAGGCGGATACAGGTGCGCCGCCAACAGTAAGGGACACAGAAGTGTTCTTCTTTTTAGAACGAGAAGACTCTGTATCCGCACTTATCTTCCGCTTCCTGGTTAAAGGAAGATCCTCGGAGGCAGAAGCGGGACCTTGTGAAGCGGAAGCCCTAACCGGGGAAGCCGCCCCAATAGAAGGAATCGTCCCTCCAGAAGGATCCGCCCTTACAACGGAAGCGGTTTCCGTCATCCGCTTCTTTCTTCTCGCCAGGGCTTTGGCCTCCCGATCTGCAGCGATTTGAGATAAAGGATCACCCCTGCAAAGGGTTAAAAGAAACCATCAACTTGGAAATAAAAAGTACCTTGCACAAAAACGCGATAAGGAATATAGACAACACGATCCCCCTCGCGGTATGCAATCGCTACTCGGCTCCTTAGCATATGAAAGGTCTGATCGTATGTCCATACAAAAGGTGGAGTGCTCTTCAGGAACTTGATAACGGCGGATTCTTCCTGGCTGGGATACCCGAAGTTCAAATTCTTTACGTTGGGTCGGCTCCAGCAATGAAGGAAGTTCAGGTTCTCCTCATTAAACTTGATGAAAAAGTAAGATCGATCCCACTTGCGGATCTTGTTCAGCTTCTCGTCAAAACCATAGTATCCGCTCTGGCGGATGAAAGTGAAATACCCCGCCGAGCTTTTGAAATGGTGGAGCTTGGAGAAGATTTTGGGCGAAAAGGGAACCTCCAAACAATCCGCCAAGAATTTGTCCAGAGTCAAATCGGCCCAGCCGTTAGGATGCAATTGCCCGGGCGCGATTCCGTAACCGCCTAGGACGGAAGAAATCTCATCCGCCAGCGGATAAGTGAAGCCGCAGATAATCTGGGCCACGAAAATAGTGAAGTACCCCTTTGGGTAATCGCCCGGTCCCCTATCCTCCCCAGGAATGATAATCTCGAGACCTCGGAGCTAGGGATAATGCTCCCGCAAATCATCGATTGTCTCTTGACAAACCAGACTTCCCGACCTGTCCTTCTTTGGTAACAAACGAGGGGTTGGGACAGGTGGCGGAATCAACTTTTTGGGGTCAAAACCTAAACCCTCGTCGGTTGTATTCGCCAGATGAAGGAAGTCGGCGGGATGAGAATTACACCCAGGAGAGCTGGTCGAAGCTTCCTCAACCATCTCTTCGACCTCGTTAGATACCTCGCGGACATAATCGTCGTCAAACGGCGCGAAGTCAAGGTCTGACATGATCGATAAAAGGAAAACAGAAGCAAAAAGCCGAACAAGGAACAAATGTGAAAAGAAAAACTTACATGAAAAAGACAACACAGTGAAGTGACGGGATTAAGAGGTCAACGCCGGAAAAGAAGTAACGGAATTAAAAGGTCGACGCCGGAGAAAACGAAAGAGGGGAAATGCACAAGTTCAAAACTTTGAAATAATCGGACAAAGACGAAGCGTCCCCTATAAAAAGACCCTAAAAGGGCTCTTACTAGACCAAGGGGGAGGCATGTGATAACCCGCGAAGCCCAAAACGGGTTATATTCATTTCGCAAGCCCAGTCCATATTAAAGCCCCATGGGCTAAGATTGGACGGTACCCGAATGAAGGAAGCGGGCGCAGCGAGTAAACCGCCCCGAATTCCTAAACGGAGCGCCAAGACTCCCACTCAGAACCACGTTCGTTGCCATGAAAACCACGGAAGGGACATGGCCTAAAAAGGGGTAACCGCCCTCAGAACGTGGCCCACTAAGGAGTAACCGCCCTCGGCGGTTACCCAAAAAACACCTATAAAAGGCCCTAAAAATAAGGAAGGAGGTACGTTCACATTTTTTCCCACAAAGCTATTGCTAAATTATAGACTCATTCTTACAAAAACTGACTTGATCGTCAGAGAGTTTTCCCGGAGATCCTGTCGCACATCCGCTTTGGTATCCTTTGCCGGAGTTACCTGCAAAACAAAACCGGCAAAGGAGTTACCGGCAAAGGAGTTACCTGCAAAACAAAACCGGAGACAGGATCTCCGGGAAAACTCTCCGACGATCAAGTCAGTTTTTGTAAGAATGAGTCTATAATTTAGCAATAGCTTTGTGGGAAAAAATGTGAACGTACCTCCTCCCTTATTCTTAGGGCCTTTTATAGGTGTTTTTTGGGTAACCGCCGAGGGTGGTTACTCCTTAGTGGGCCACGTTCTGAGGGCGGTTACCCCTTTTTAGGCCATGTCCCTTTCGTGGTTTTCATGGCAACGAACGTGGTTCTGAGTGGGAGTCTTGGCGCTCCGTTTAGGAATTCGGGGCGGTTTACTCGCTGCGCCGGCTTCCTTCATTCGGGTACCGTCCAATCTTAGCCCATGGGGCTTTAATATGGGCTGGGCTTGCGAAATGAATATAACCCGTTTTGGGCTTCGCGGGTTATCACATGCCTCCCCCTTGGTCTAGTAAGAGCCCTTTTAGGGTCTACGATTTATCAAGGAAACCCTAATCAAGGGAAATTACTTCAATCACAATTACTCTCTATCTCTCTCTCTCTCGATCGACTCATCTCTCTCTCTCGATCGACTCATCTCTCTCTTACAAAACCTTACTGTTATATCAACAATATAAACATGTTTATTGGATGGTTGTTTGTGTATTTTTTTTAATTTGTATAATTGTGCTTATATTAAATGATAAAGAAAAAACTTAACTCTACTCCATATAATTCAAATCCATGACTTCTTTAATTATAGAAAGAGTTTTAATTAGTAAATCAAATTCTTCGCCACTGAAAAAAAAGTTTTGGGATGTAACAGGAGAATTTTCCAAAAAGATTTTCAATCTTAATATCAAAAAGTTAGATGACATACATTGGATTTTAAAATTTCAATTTTAACTCATGTTGGATTCAAAAAATATATTATTTTTTATAATAAAAAAACATATATAAAGTTCACAAAATTAAATTTGATTTTTAATGTTGTAAATAATACTACAATTAAGATATAGACCAGTTGAATAAAAAAATATAGATATTGTTTTCCAGTGTTATTTACTCATCTAGAAAAAAAAAATTGCATTTCTTTTTGTAATTTTAAAATAAATTTGAAGGTGAAATATTCTTAGTTTTTTTTTGTAAACATAAAAGGAAAACACACACAAAAAAAAAAAAGACTAAAGCAGAATCATTCTCGGAAAGCTAACATCCAAGAGGTCATCTAACAGCAGCTTTCGAACCTCCTGTGACGGAAAAGAAAGAACAGGACTCCGAAGTCAAAATCATGAGCCATACCAGCCAAACAATCAGCAACCTGATTCTGCTTTTGGAAAACATGACGAACCCGAACACACTCAAAATTCCTGATAAGATGCTTAATACCTTTAAAGAGATTCCGACCAATACAACCAGCAACGCCATCTCCATTAAGAGCATCCACAATCTCAGAATTATCCGATTCAATCTCAATCAAACGGTAGTCCTTATTTGAAGCAAGAGAGATACCAGAGAAGAGTCACCAAAGCTCCGCATCATAGGAGGACCCTTTACCAATCTTATGACCGAATCCAGCCACCCAATCCCCATGACTATCATGAATGACTCCGCCAGTCGAAATGGATCCGTTACTCATCCTTGAGCCATCAGTATTAAGTTTAAGCCACTCCACAGGAGGTCTCACCCAATGAACATTAGTCTCAACACGAGAAGGCTCACAACTGCCTTCCCCCGAGTTATTCCAAGCCGCCTGAAAATCACTAACAGTCGAATGGATTGCCAACAAAAAGTTCGAGGGGATATCCTCTTTTCTATCAAACACAAAATAATTACGCCACCGCCGCAAGAGCCAGCATCAAGTGATAAAAGTAATTTGCCAATTATTAATCGAGTTTAGCTCCTTATCCCAAAGGCACCATGAAAACCAGTCTAGATCCGGTTTTGCAAATAAGACAGACATCAGGCGAGTCGGAACAAGGTATCGCCATACATCCCCATTCTGTTGACAGTCATGGAGCGTGTGAGTTATATTCTCACAACCAAGCACACAACGAGAGCAAAGATCCGTAGAAACCAGGTTCTGCGAAATCTCTCTTGGTTCGTTAAAAGCTTATAGTGAGCAGTCAGCCAAGCGAAACTGCGCAATCTTTGCGGAATTCTTAAGGCCCAGATTTTTTTCCAATGACCCAAAACAACACCTACCCAAGGTTCACGAACAAGGTTATAGGTTGATTTGCAAGTAAATCGTCCAGAATTGGAACCACCCCAGATATGAACATCAGAATCAGCTCCATCCAAGCTAATTTAACACTACGAATCCTCAAAAGCCAATCCATGTTAAGAAACGGTTCAATCCTATCCCAGTCCCAATCTCCATTACTATTGACATAGTCCGCCACCCTCAAACCAAGAGCAGAAGCATGGGGTTTTGGATTAGCTAGTAATTCAAATGATAATTCCATTTTTAACAGCTAGTAATTCTATAGGTAACAAATGATACCTAAATCCTTTAATTCCATTTTTAACAGCTAGTAATTCTTTTTCATTGATATGATAATTTTTCTCTGAGGGTTTCCAAGTTCCTGATCTATAGCCACATATTAAAGGAGTTTCTTTGTCTATATCTTCTTTTCTATATGCGATGAGTACTGCTCCCCACCCGATATCACTAGCATCTGTATATAATTCTAATTGATCATTATCTTTAGGTAGTCTTAATTTTGGGAGAACTTTTACTGCTTCTTTTTGAGTTTGCTGTTTTTTAGCGGTTCATATTTGTATTTTTCCTTTTCAATAATTTCTTGGGCGTGATTTTTAAGAAATGTTATTACACTATGTTCTTGTTCGGCCATTAGATTAGAATTGTCCTTTTTTGTGTAAATCGGTTAACAGATCTAAGGTTTTATTTACGGTTGTAGGGATTTTAGGTTTTATTTCACTTATATCCATCATTATTGGGTCCTTGCTTCGTCTCCAAGCATCTATGGGTACTATTTCTGGAGTTTTAGTTTGTGTTATAGTAATGTTTAGATTTTCTCCTGAGGTAATGCTACAGCTTTCTTCTATGGGTCTTTTTCTTTTGTCTATATTAGCTACTAACATGTTTAATTTTTCCAAAATTATCTTAAACGTTGGTATTTCCGATGTATTCCACAGTTTTGTTAATTCATGTGTTATCATTTCTTGGATTTGAATATGGTTTTCTTGTATTAAACTAAGAGTATTCTTTAATTGTTCTTTTGCTACAATCTCTATCCATATTTGGTCCAATTTTTGGTTAGGATCACTCATCTTTGTAGATTCTTTTTATCCATCCGTCTTCAAGTTTGATCCATTCTTTCTTAAGTGGTTCTAATAAAGAGTTTAATTGTTTGATTTCACATTCTAGTCTCTGTTGTTTAGATTCAATTTCTAAATATTTTAGTTGAGATTCTATGATTGTCTCTGCCATAATAGTTTTTATTATTTGTAATTTTTTCTCTTTTTTATCAAGTTGTTGTCGTATGTTCATATTTTATTTATATACCGTATTTTGTTTTGGTCCTCTATCGTAATTCCTTCATTATTTATCTAATAATAGTGCATATGTACTATCATATTCTGTTACTCCTACAATTATCTCATATTCTAGATCTTGAATTTTAAATCTAATTCTTATGCTTTTAGTTATGATTATTTCTCTTGTACTATTTGGACAGTTATAAGTTTGTGGTTCGATTAGTTCACATTTATTCTCATTTATTTGGCTAATATGTACTAAACTTTTGGTTCCTGTATTAATTTCAGCTATACAGTCAGTTGCTCGTAGCTCATTAAATAATATTACTTTTATTCGTAACTTATCTTCATAATATGTATGTAATAAATCTAATGTTCTCGGTTGTCTTATTATGTCTTTCTTAAAACTTAACCTTCCTCCTTCTATCCTAGGTAATAATTTCTGGATTGATTGTAGTTTTCTAGAATTAAAATCTATACATATTTCGTCTGGTATTGTTATGATGGAATTTTCCTTATGTTCTAGTGGTTCTAATATTTCCTGATATAATTTTGGTACTAATATATCCCTATCATTTTGTTTTCTGATATGATGATTACCTGTAAGGGCATATATCATTTTTGTTTCTATACTAATTACTTTACTTCCTGGGGGCATTCTTATTCCTTCTAATTTATAATAGAGTGTTAAAGCTAGATCTTTATGTTTATCTTCTAATGAGATACTAAAATCTGGTTGAATTGTGAATTTAAGTTTCTGATAAATTAAGTTTCCTCTTACTACTGCTATTAAGGCATCTTGGATATTATCTAATATTCTATCATCTAATACATATATTTGAATAGGAGTATCGATATTTTTCTGAAAATATGCTTTTATAGTGAATTCTATTCCTCCAAAGTAAATATTCCTATATTTCTTTGCTTCTTTATGTGATAATTTGGATAATTCTCTTTTTATTACGTCATTTGTTATTAAATTTATCCTTGCTCTACCATTTATAGTAGTTGTATCTATAATATTCTCATGCTTCTGAACAATATATCGTATATTTTTATTTCTCTCAAACCATTTTGTTTTAAATATCTTATTTACAGATAGCTCTTCAGTTTCATCTTGTATTTTCTGATAAATATCTGGTTTAAAACTTAAAGTTTGAGTTATACCACCTTCATAAGTATCCATTTGATAGTAGATATTAGTATTTTCTGTATGGGTTTGTTCTGTTATTTCTTTATTCTCTTCCATTGATTAAAACTTGAATATGTCTGTAACTTTCAGTAATTATTTGTTTTTGAATTTCTATTGTCTCTTCTTGCTCTCTATGTTTTTCTTCTAATCGTTTTACTTCATCTTCTAAGTCAAAAACTCTTTTTTGTAATTTTATCTTTTCAATACGCTTAGCATCTAAAGCACCTTGTGCTACTTCTAATTGTCTATCTTTTAATTCCATAATTTGTAATGCTCTTCTACAACTTATAATATGTTGATTGATATCCTGATTATAAATTAATGGTTTTTCAGCAATAATCCTAAGACTTTCAACTGGTATATCCATTATCTAGTGTGTATAATTCTGAAAAATCACGATTGTGAAATTAATTAGGCATTTAATCATTTCTACTTTTCTTATTAACATTATATGCCTATTTAGATCACTAGTTCCTATATTAAGGAGATGTTGGTAATATTCTAATAATATAATTAATTTGCCTAATAGAATAGAAATTTCTAAACTATTGCTTAAATCTAATTCAATTATGCCGCTTGTAATTTTATCAACTGCTTTCCTATGAATATTAAGCTGTGATGCAAACATACTGGTATATGAAGATGACATAGTGATTTCAAAAAGTTCTAACTATTTGTGAGATCCTTTGAAGGCTCTGATACCATTTTATGTGGACCGTTTTTTCTGATGTGTATAATGTGTGCAGGATCGCTCTTATGACCCTAAAAAGGGTAGGAAGACAAACGACTGCTGAAGTAAACATTGTTAAATGAAATTTAACATCCATAATATATTAAACCTTTAAGTGTAACTAATGATAACAAATTAATTTAATTAGAACAAGAGTTATAGAGGAACTCTAGTATACCTTTCAAAGCAATCCTCAGTGGAGACTTCTGAACTCTGCCTGACACCCTCTCATCATCATCATGGGTTATGGCTGTGTTCCAGCATCTCTACACACCTCTTGGATTCGTCTGAAGGCTAACTATTGTTGCTTTATAACTCTGGATCTTTTTAAACTAATATGCTATACGGAAGTTAAACTTAAGTAGTTAACAACTATGGATGCTAAAAGGGGAAGTTTAGAAAGCCATGGATATAGAGAGAAAGAAAGCTTTTATTGCTCAAAGCAAGTTCTATCTCATACATCATATGTCTTCTCCTTATATAGGTAGAAGATCAAAGGTGAAATTACCAAAAAGGAGATTACATCATCACAAAAGTTAAAAGTACAAACTTTTAGGTTACACGTGTCGAATGCTTCTTATTTTGCTCTTCCACCTCAAGCTTTACATCTTGCCACTAATCTCTAATGTTTCCACCTCATGCTTCTTCTTTGGACACATGTCTCTTCATATCTTCATGTCTTGCCACGTGTTGATCTTATTGCCACCTTTTCTTTAGGTATTGACACCTCGTTCTTATATTTCTTATTTTTCTTATCCATTTTTATCTCATTTTCTAAATAAATGGATCCTCCTCTTTTCTTGGATGGGCTTCTTCTTTGGGCCTTATGGAGTCAATATTCATGGGCTCAGGTCTTATGGGCTCAATTCTAATTAAACATGATTTTCTTGGGCCATATATAGATTCATAATGGGCTAATGTATCTGAACTATGTTTATATTTCTTATCCATCAATTTCGTATGCATTTCTATCAAAATTTGTTGACTCGTTTCATCACCCATTTCCATTAAATAGTTGATAGTTATCATTTCTTCAACTTCTCCATGATTCGATCTGGCTATTATAGCCACCTTTTTATTTCTAATATAGTCTTCGAGTCTACATTTGATCGTATGGATTCCATGTGCTCGTTTTTCTCCTAACCAAGATTTAAAATTTTCTAATTTGCATGGAATGTCCCATTGATGGTCGGAATTATCTACATCAATCTTAGTGTTTCTACCAGTCTTAAAAATCTGAGCAATTATTATCGGTTTCCCTTCTAAGTCCATAGCAGCATCAAAAATTTGAACACAAAATATTCCTCTTCCAAATCTTAATCCAAGTTCGTCAATGGATCTGGGTATGATAGATGGGAGTTTTGAAACACTATTAAGGCTCTCATCAGTCATGACTTTGTCCAGAAATCCATATCGAAATAGTTTCTGAACAACATCTGGACTGCAGTCTTCTGAGCATATATACCTAGGGTATTTGGTCATCTTAATGGTTCTATATACGGTTTGACTCTTCTTATATGTAAAAAATTTCATGATATTCTTATATGCTTCTGTCATTTCTGGAGGGAATTGTATAACCTGGGAGGTTGTGATTTCTGATGAGTTCTGATTAATCAGCTTAGAATGGTTCAAGGTGGTGGCTCCTGAGAGTCCACTAGATGAAGTTGGCAGCTCAATTGGCTTCTTATGAAGATCTCCTAACAACTCATAAGATGATCTAGGAGTCATGGTTCGTATATTCTGATTGTTCTGAGACTGGAGTTTCTTGAGTTCTTCCTCAAGGTTGTCCAGAAAGTTCTCATGATTTCTGATCATTGCCAGCATCTGGCGGTTCTGATTTCTGATTTCTGATATTCGCTGGATCATTATCTCCATTCCTGCTCAAAAAATCAGCTAAGATATTTCGTTTCCCAGAGATAGGTTTAACAACAAAATTATAGCAATTGAAAAAACTTTGCCAATGCCTTCTTTTGTTCAATTCTGGTAGGGGATCTATTTTATTTCTGATAAATGCTCCTACTTGTGTATTATCTGTTCTTATGATAAATTCTATAGGTAACAAATGATACCTAAATCCTTTAATTCCATTTTTAACAGCTAGTAATTCTTTTTCATTGATATGATAATTTTTCTCTGAGGGTTTCCAAGTTCCTGATCTATAGCCACATATTAAAGGAGTTTCTTTGTCTATATCTTCTTTTCTATATGCGATGAGTACTGCTCCCCACCCGATATCACTAGCATCTGTATATAATTCTAATTGATCATTATCTTTAGGTAGTCTTAATTTTGGGAGAACTTTTACTGCTTCTTTTATTTTTCTTATAGTATCAGTGTGAGTTGTCGTCCATTCAAATACTTTATGTTTCTTAATTAGCTCTTGCAAGGGTTGTCGTAATTTTGGTAAGTCTTTTATATAATCTGATGCATAATTTATTATTCCTAGAAATTGTTGGACTTCTTTCTTAGTATCTAATTTTTCTTTAAAATTTTCGATTCTAGTTACGATATGATCTTGTAGTTGTAATCCTTCACTATCTATTATATATCCTAAATATTCTATTTTATTTTTAAAGCTTTCTGATTTCTTTTCAGATAAAAGGATTCCATGTTGTCGTACTGTTTTTATAAATGCATCTAGGTGCTGTAAATGGTCTGCTATATTATTGCTATAGATTAATATATCATCGACATAAACTACACAGAAGTCATTTAATTTTCTAAATATCGTATCCATTCGTCGTTGAAATATCTGGGGTGCATTTTTCAAACCAAAAGGTAACACAATCCATTCATAATGTCCTTGTGGTGCACTAAATGCTGTTAAAGGTCTTGATTCTTTAGTAAGCTTAATTTGCCAAAAGCCACTTTTACAATCAAATTTACTAAACCACTTTTTTCCTGATAATCTATTAATTAAATTTCTCTTATAAGGTAAAAAATATCCATCAAAAATTGTTTTCTTATTTAGTTCTCGATAATCTATTACCATTCTTGCTTTGCCTCTCTTTTGTTCGCTATGTTTTCTTACTAAGAATGCCGGGCTACTATGAGGGCTTTTACTTTCTTGAATTAATTTTAAGTCTAATAATTCTTTTATTTGTATTTCAAATTCCTTTTGATCATCAGGACTATATCTTATTGGTCTAGTGCGAACAACATCATTAGGGTTTATGAGTTCTATCTTAGCATATATCTTTTCTTTTTCCCACAACGTTATAGGGTTTTCTCCAAAGTTGATCTTTAAATGGTCTAAATATTTTTGTTTTAAAAGTTCTAAATTAGTATCTCTATTTGTTTTGATATTATGTATTGTGAGTGGATATAAAGGTAGGACGCGCTTAAGGATAATCCATTTATTACAAGGAGTTAAAAGACTTATGGTTTCAGGTTTGATTAGCTGGACTTTAAAGAAATCAAGAAAATTGGCGGACCCTCAAACCAAGAGCAGAAGCATGGGGTTTTGGATTAGCTACATCAATCAGTTTAACGTTGTTCACCCAAACATCACTCCAGAACCTTACATCAGTCTCATTTTCAACATTCCATTTAACCCCACTATAAAATTCCTAGAATACAGAGTGGAAGCTCTTCCAAAGGAAGGAACAATTTTTAACACGACCGGTCCCTCCAAACACCTCATCTTTCATATATTTACCAAAAAGGACCCGTATCCATAAATGATTTTTCTTTTACATGTATTTATGATGTATTACTGATGGATAACATGACATACCAATATAATTGACATAATAAAATCCATAATAAATGATTTTATCAATCGAACATAATTGCTTCCAATAGTATAATATGAGTATTTTTAATATTATTTTGGATTAATTTTAAATAAATGTTATATGTGTTTACTTTTTTTTGAGATCGGTATTTGTGGTTTGTAAATTTTTCATTTTTTCAAATTTGACTGATAACGATTTTAAATTGAAAATTTTCAAGAATTAAAGTTGTTTAATGTCATATTTACTATGGAGACACATTTTTTATTTTTCAAAATTATCATTTTTAGAGGTTTCTCTCTCTAAACATTAACTTTCTCTCTCATACAAAAAAAACTCATAAATGTCTCAAAACAAAAAAAAATGAAGAATTAAAATTGTTTAAAATATCATTTAATTTTTAAAATTTTTTATTTTGAGGCTGTTATCGGTCAAATTTGAAAAAAAAATGAAAATTTAAACAAGTACATATACTGATCTGAAAAAAAAAAATGAAAACACAGTTTTATTTGAAATTAAGCCTATTATATTTTTGTTGTAACTTTATTTTGTAATATTAAAATATGATTAATTAAGAAATAGAATCACTTTTGTAAGAAGTAAGGATAACTATTTTATAAAGTTTATTTTCCTCCCTAAGTTTGAACTTTCTTTTTCCCAGGCAGGCCTCAGCTTTGTTGTGTTCTTCTATATTACTATAATCTTATAAGTAGATCGCGGGAAAAGATTAGATATCGATCTTATCTTTATTCAGTTGGTGGTGTTAGTTAAAACTGTTATTTAATGAAATTCCACAATTTATTTTTTAACTAAATTACTGTAACACCCTCATAATTCATATTCAAATAGAGGGTAAATTGCACCTATCACCAATGCACTTTATAATTTTAATATTGTGACCACTGAATTTTACTTTTTAACGGTATGACCACTGAACTTTACACTTTTAATACTGGTGGATACTCAATTTTAACTAACTCTTCAAAATGAGCGTTAACAACCTCAAAATAAAAATATTCAAGAATTAAATTTGTTCAGAACGACATTTACCATGAAACCCACATTTTTTATTTTCAAAAATCACATTTTTTTGAGATTTTTCTCTCTAAAAATCCACTCTCTCGCCTAACCAAACAACATATAAATGACCTCAAAACGAGAATTTTCAAAAATTAAAATTTCTTATAATATCATTAACTCTTTGAATTTTTTATTTTGAGACCGTCCGTCAATGATCGTTTTGAGACGTTGAGTGGTCACCAATATTAAAAAGTGTAAGGTTAAATGGTTATACCATTAAGAATTGAAGTTCAGTAGCCAATATTAAAATGGCTAAAGTTCAATGGCCATTAGTGTAATTTACCCTTCAAATAGATAGTTTGCTACAAGGAGCATAATGTAATTTTGAGGAATAATACTTACACTTTTGGTGTTGATGTCTAAAAAGAGAAACTAGGTTATATTATGGACCAGTGAAAATTAAATATAAATATATATTGTTGAGATGGAGAATGTTAGACTTTGAATAAATAATTACTTATCTAATTTTATCATCCACGAGTCAACTTCTTCTTCTTGTGTTTTTTTTTAATTGTTGTTCTAAAGGAATTTCATCTTTTTAACAGTTCAAAATGTAATAAAATAGGAGGAGGGTATTCTTTTAAAAACTTGTGAAGTTTAAAACAACAGTTTATGATTTTTGAAAGGACACGTATTCAAGCATATATACCTTTATTTAAATTTTTTCTTTATATAAATACTTTAAATCTTTCATTTAAGAAAAAAAAAAACATCAATTAAAATTATCTTGAATAGTTAAAACTTCAAATCGTTTGAGTTAGATCTTAAGTTTGAATCCTAACATGCAGTTATTAACTATAGAACTTTTTAATTTTGAATTAGTTTGTGAATTTTAATGCAATTTTGAATTAGTTTGTGAATTTTAATGCAATTTTAAATTAGTTTGTAATTAAAATTTATTGAACCTACTTTTTATTGTTTTTTTAGTATTTATCCTACGTATAGTAAAATGAGTTTGTGTTATACACGTTTTACACCCTATAAGCATTCACGTGTGAGACTATTAGAAATTAATATAAAATATATTCTTTGATGACCTTGTGTTGTACATGCTTCACAGTTTAAGAGCATTCACGTTACGCCTAAGAAAAGCGGGTCTAGGCGGTCGCCTAGGGCCTCCAGTTTAGAGGGACCTCCAATCCAAAATATATTTTAATAGGCGGAGGCCACTGAAACCACCATGGTCACGAGTAGTTTCAGCCCCTTAATATTAATCTATATAAACTCTATGTAGTAATATTTCATTATTTAAAGGTAGATTAAATGATTAAAAGCATTTGTTATTTTAAAAGGTCCTAGGTTCAATTCCCCTCAATCTCAATTTATTTTAGAAAGTATTTATTTATTTAAATTTTATTTTTCAATAATTATAAAACTATATTACTATTATTAATTAATTTATTTATTTTCATAACACTTTTGAACTCATTTTTATTATGTCTTTTTCATTAAATAATAATAATTTTTTATTTTTGAGACTTAAACAACTTAATTTCTAAATTAAATTTTAAAACTAAAAATAAATAAATAGAAAAATGTTATACTTTTTTAGAAACTAGCATTGAATTAATAAAAAAATTAAATATATCTCATTTTTAGACCTATTAGGTACTCCCTAAATCCAAATTTCTAATTTTTTTGGTCTGTTAAGCCTCTATAAATCCAAATTTCTAATTTTTATGACATGTTAGGCCTTTCTAAATCCAAATTTCTAATTTTTTTGGCATGTTAGGCCTTCATAAATTCAAATTTCTAATTTTTTTTTCCTCTTAGGCATTCTTAAATCCAAATTATTTATTTTTTTGGGCTGGTAGGCCATGTGAAATCAAATTTTTTAATTTTTTTATATGTTCAGCCCTCTCTAAATCCAATTTTTTTTACATGCTAGGACTATTAAACGAAATCTAGCTTAATTTTGAGAAATTGTACATTAATACTTAAAATTGGTACTAACCATTCAAATTATAACACGCATACATATAAAACAAAAATTAAGCAAATTTTTTTTCCCGAACGCACGTGTGAAATCGGCCCTCCCAATCGAATAATCCTGTATTCGCCACTTATGTTTATAAATAATTTCTTGGCCACTGTTTGAATTTAATAGTAATCATACATAGAATAAGAATGTAGTCAATTAAAATGGAATAAAAAATCGACAATAGTAGTATACATTGTTGGTTTTTTTTTCAACCACCGTCTCTCAACAATAGCACAATAGGAGCTCCTCCGAATTTATTTTACAAATTTTCTCTTAACAATAAGAGTAGATTTTGCGTGATTTGCAAACACAATCCCGCAATTTAAAAACTTACAAATAGAGATTTCTAGTTTGTGCAGTTTGTAGTTAAAAGATTTGTGAATCAATTTTTTGATAAAAAAAATACTTGTGGTTTAGTTAATTTGCAAAGTCAAACCCTATATATGGAGTAATTTGTAAAGTCAAACATTTTAATTTCTCCAAATTGCTTTTTTTTTTTGTAAATAGCTACGATAACGTTTTTTTACAGAATGGCTTTGTTTGCATACTGCACAAACCACACATTAATGTTTGCAAGTTTTTAAACCACGAGACTGCATTTGTAAAAAGATCAAACCACATAGTCTTTTTTTTTGCACTTTAACAATAATATAATTGTTAACTATTTACTTATTCAAATTATACTAAAAGTTGGTTATTTATTTGGTTTTTCTTGGTTCAGTGAAAATTATTTAAATTTTAATTTATAAAAAAGAAAACAGAATGTAAAAACTAACGGCCTAATGTCACGGTCCGTAGAAAGTCATCCGAGAGACTGTCTGTGACAAGCGCACCAATAGGGCGAGAAATGCACCCAAAGACATTTTCATCATTTTACTATTCACATCATCATTGGCCACCCAGAATACATTTTGGCAATGCGGATTGCCACCGAGCCCAAAGCAGCTCGCCAATGGCCCCGTGCCTTACGGGCATGATTTTGGCATAGAGATGCCTCCCCCCTATAGTGTGCCTCACACCAAGTCTGGACACACATCTAGTAGACATTCATGTGTTCTATTGAACACTGGCTATCCAAACCTAGAGGTTCCCAAATGTCCCCATATTTTATGGAGGAATTATATAGACTATATTGAGTCTATGAATTTGGGAAGTGCGAGGAAATAGGTCCATAATGGGAGAATTGGTGTGGAGAAAGTCCACGGGCATGCGCAGAAGCCCGACGGGCTCGCAGTCCAGACAGGTTGGGCGTCAGGCTCAACGAACCTCAAGATGGGCGAGAAAAAACCTTTGTTACATGAAGATTATGCCAGAGCCTTCCAGAAGCTCCGAGTAGCTGTGAGAGACATAAACATTTAACCTCGGTTTGGCAAGAAACAAACTCAGCGCCTACTAGAACATGCCAATCAACCCCTGAACCTTCTGGAAGCTACCCCATGTGGCTAGGCAGCCTACCTACTACACTTTTCTGAGATTTTTAACTTGTAAATGTTCTAAAACTTACTAAGAGAGTGCTTGGCCTATGAATAGAAGCTAATGTTATTCATTTGGGCAACACAGAGTGATCCATTGATGTATGAGAGCTTTTTCCAATTTTGCAACGCTTTGTAATTCTGTTGCAAATCTTATAATCTATTTGCTTGTTAATACAATCACTTGTTCTCCCAATCCTCTCGAACGTTTCTAAGTGCTTTAGAATATCCGTTCCACAACTCACAAAGCTTATTTAACGGACTTTAATAGCAAACGACTAAGTGCCATATAGGTTGATAAAAATCTCCCCGTGAGACTAAAATATGTTGAAATCACCCTAAATTTAACATTTTAATTCAATTGGTTAATTGATCATAATTTCTTACTGATTCTAAAAAACAAAAAATAATGGTTTATATAAAAAATTAAAGATTTAGATTTAATTGAAACACCGACAAGAAGATATAAAGAAATGAACACAAGTTGGGGAAGAATTGAAGAAGTGTTCACCAACTTATGAAATGTGAACTATCTCACCTCATGCTCCATGCACCTCCTAACACGTGATTCTGTCTCCTCGCCTTTAATTCCTTCTCTCTCTTTGCTCATTCTTATTATTTTTCGATCGGGTAGATTTCTAAACAAACTAATTTTATTATTTCATCCCAAAGCTCACCAAATTGACCTTTAACTTCTTTCTAATTTTACTGTTTGTTTCAAGGAGCACTGTAACCAAAACTGCTTCTTCACCAAAACCGCTGCTTCTTCTTCTCTTCGATTTTCCAGCCCCGCCTTGTTTATTCACCAAATTCGTTAATCAACACTTTCTGTTAATTGAATTTTCTTCTCTTTCGAATTGCAAATTTTAATTTAAGAAAAAAAAGTGAAGATTGTATTCTTTTTTTTTTTCATTGTACCATTCATTTTTTTTTCTTTCTCCTGTAAATTTATTTTACTTGGATTTCATATATTTTTATCAAATCTTTTAATTCTCTTGTTTATTATCTTTTCTTTTATAATGTTTTCTGATTTACCAAGAACATAAATGATATCAGGGGTGGAGCCAGCCCAGAGCTCGGGGGCTCGTAGTTTGTAGTGATATAACAGAATGTTAAGATGGTTGAGCTGGTTAAGAGGCTTGTTTTGTTCTAAAAAGTTATGGGTTCAAATCCGTTGAGTCTTATTTTTTCGCTTTTATTTATGGAGAATTACAAAACTAGCACATTTTAAGGGGTTAGTTTACATTTTTATCTCCTTTTAAAAAACTAACCAAAACTAACACATTTCAACAAGTAACTTCCAAGTTTACCCTCGTCTTCTTCCTTAAATCTTTGTCTTTCCCCCTCTCTCTCTTTCTCGTGCTCTCTCTCTCTAAAGAATAGAACAATCTACAGAACGACTACGAATACTACAACAATCAATCCAACCTACAGTTCATACAACAAAATTTCTACAATCATATAAGTTTTTCATTGGTTTTTAGTTTCATTGAAAAGATTTAAAGCTTAGTACATTCATCGTTAAGATCTAGCAGATTGTTTCTCTACAACCCAATGTATATTGTTTCTTTTCATTTTTCATGTTTTTACTGATCGTGCGAACCCCAAAAACAGTGACATTATTGTCTGAAAATACAATTTGATTGGAATATTAGTTTCAGACATTTTTCCCTGACAGTGTCGACATCTGTCGATATCCTGTCGATATTGTATTGGTCGATATCTATCGATATTGTATTTGTCGATATCTTGTCGATATCCATTGATATTGTATTGGTCGATATCTATCGATATTGTATTTGTCGATATTTGTCGATATCCCGTTGATATCCTGTCGATATCCATCCGATATCTGAAATTTAACAAATATCGTCATATCTGTCGATATTGATCAGATATCGACAAATATCGACACTATCGGGGAAAAATGTTTGAAACTGATATTCCAACCAAAATGTATTTTCAGACAACAATGCCACTGTTTTTGGGATTCGCACGATCAGTAAAAACATGAAAAATGAAGAGAAACAATATACATTGGGTTGTAGAGAAACAACCTGCTAGACCTTAACGATGAATGGACTAAGGTTTAAATCTTTCCAATGAAACTAAAAACCAATAAAAAACTTATATGATTGTAGAAATTTTGTTGTATGAACTGTGAGTTGGATTGATTGTTGTAGTATTCGTAGTCGTTCTGTAGATTATTCTGTTCTTTAGAGAGAGAGAGAGAGCACGAGAAAGAGAGAGGGGGAAAGACAAAGATTTAAGGAAGAAGACGATGGTAAACTTGGAAGTTACTTGTTGAAATGTGTTAGTTTTGGTTAGTTTTTTAAAAGGAGTTAGAAATGTAAACTACCCCCTTAAAAGATGCTAGTTTTGTAATTCTCCCTTTATTTATCCTAAGTGATTTTTTACCTACAACTCTTTTAAAGTTTTTTTTTTCTAAATGTAATTTTAAAAAAATTAATGTTGGATTTATAAAACATTAAATATTTCTACTTCTTTTAGGCTTAGAAGTTTTAATGTTTTTACACTCAACACATAAAAACTACGAAAATTTAGGTGATTTAGTTTAGGAAATCAACATTGAACATATAGAAAATTAAATATGTTTTACGCTTTTCACTTTGGGCAAAATGAAGCAGCTTTATCATGTTGGATGCTAAAAAAAAAAATTCCAGCCCGCGAAGTTTTAATTTTTTTACACTCAACACATAAAAACTACAAAAAAATCAGGTGTTTTAGTTTAGAAAATCAACATTAAACATATAGAAAATTAAATATGTTTACGTTTTTCACTTTGCGCAAAATGAAGCAGCTTTATCATGCTGGATGCTAAAAAAAATTACCACAAACTACGTAACTAAAATTAACCCCCTCAAGTCTCAAACCCTGGCTCCGCCACTGAATGATATGTTATATGTAGATCACTACGAAAGGACTCAGATCCGAAGATTCGAAAGAGATTAAATGATGAAGAGTGAATTCCAAATCTTATCTACGAATTTGAAGTTTCAAGAAATATATGTTTTATTTGTTTGTGTTATTGGTACCTTTAAACAATTAAGTTAAAATGAAATAACTTAAAAAAAAGAAATTCAACTATAAATAAAATGAAAGAAACTCATTGTAATTGCATCATACAAAAAAAAAAAAAAAGCAAGAAAAGAATATATATAATGCAAAAACATTAAAGATTAATATATATCATTTAAAAATGAATTGCAACCCATTGCAAACAAACCAAACAAAATTTAAACCAATTTAATACCATTTCATCAAATTTCACCTGATTTCATTAGTTTGCATCAAATTTTATTCACTTTCATGTTTGTTTTTTCAATTTAATCCTTTTTTTTCACTTTAATACAATTTCTTTCTATTCTATTAACTTTCATTCAATTGCTTTAAATTTCATCTCATTCAAACTCTTCAAAAACTTAGAAAAATTCAATAAAACAAAACCAAAAGAAAAAACTAACTAATTAACATGTACAAATATCTTATAAAATTGACTAGATTGAAAATAAAACAAACTTAAAAATCAACATATCTCCAATTTACAAATCGCAACACTTGCATTCCTTTCAGATTTAGCAAAAGATTTAGGGGGTGTTTGGGTGCTCCTTTTCGTGCTTCTGTTTACCTTTTCAGTTCGAAATGAAGAGTTTTAGGTGTTTGGTTAGTGAAATTCATGTTTGCCTTTTACACTTGAAAAACAGTATTAGGTGTTTGGTTAGTGACTTCATGTTTGCTTTTTACACCTGAAAAACAGCCTTTTACAAAAACAGATAATCTCTGCTTTTTGGAAAAGCAGCTTTTTCCAACAGCGAATAGCAAACCGTAACAACAAACAACAAACAACAACTAGCAACAACAAACAGCAAACATCAACAACAAACAGTAGGTAAAACAAACGAGCCCTTAATTCAATGAATTCTTTGTTGATTTCTTTGCTAGCATTTTCACTCGGTTTTTCTCATCTATCTTTCAACAAACATTATTATCCTTCTTCACAATATACTCAATTATCTTACCCACATTATTTGATACGAATATATTTAGGTCCCGTTTGGTACGCTGTAATGCAATGTAATGTAATTGAAGTTGTAATGCAATGGAATGTAATAGTGATTCCATTACAATGCTTGGTTGGTAAATTTTAAAAAAATTGTTGAAATGTAATTACTATTACAATACTTATGTTTGTTTCGTCAAATGTAGTTAGAAACTTCAATTATTCTCAAATTTTTATATGCATCTTAGAATTTCGGTTTTTCTCTCATTCCATCGGTTCAGATTTCCACAGTTTTTGATTTTTTTTTTCTGCCCCGTGGTCACTCTTACTTGTATTGGGTTTAAGTAATTTCTTTTATATATATAAATAGGCCTAGTTAAGTTCAGCTTGAATCCGTCTTACGTTTTCATGCCTCTCCTTTTTTTTTTGGGTTAAGGTGCAAAAATACCCCTAACATTTTAAGTCAGGAGCAATTGTACCCCTAACGTCTAAAATGGTGCAATTTTACCCCTAATGTTTGTAGCCAAGAGCAATTTTACCCCTAACGTTGATAAATTGGATCAATTTCAAACACTATTATAAAATACAGTGATTTTTTTTCTTTATTTTGCACCAATTACATATCAATTTGTTCTAAAAAAATGATATAATGTTTTTTGTAATTTAATAATAAAATTGGAGATTAATATTAATAAATTCGGTGAATTTTTTGATTTTTTTTTTCTAAATCGTACAAAAGACGGTATATTTTTAATATTTTTTTCTTATTTTTTCCACATCCCTACATATGTGTGTGATTTGTTACTGATAAAATAACGCATGTGTGAAGTGTAGATGACAAGATTCATGACCGAGAAGACAGTTTGATGAATTATTTTTCAAATTGACCCAATTTATCAACGTTAGGGGTAAAATTGCTCTTGGCTTCCAATATTAGGGGTAAAATTGTACCATTTTAGATGTCAGAGGTAAAATTGCTCCTGACCCAAAACGTTAGGGGTATTTTTGCACTTTAACCCATTTTTTTTGTGAGCGGCTAAATACCGCACTCAAATTACTATCACCGCCTTCATTTGGACTTTTTTGCCCTTCTCATAATTTTGATCAAAAATTAAAAATTCTCTCTCCAAAATCATAAGCCCGAAAAACAATAATTGAAATTATGAAAATAATTGATGTGTAACAACCTGAACCACGAAAATGGACGATTACGAGTCGGAAACATTAAAATTTATGTTTTTTTATCAAAGAACTCATGAAAATAATACATATTTTTCATGACGATTTTGTACTTTTTGTCACAAAAAATTGGGGAATTTTGCATTTTTCGTCATAAAAAATTGAACGATTTAGTATTTTTCGTCACTAAAATTTTATGATTTTGCACATTCAAAATTTGGCATAAACGGATGCGGCATCCGTTCGGCCCATGGTGGGGGCGGACGTGGCACTCCGCCCCACCAAGGGTGAGAACGGATGGCGCATCCGCCCGGCCCATGGTGGGGGCGGATGCGCCATCCGTTCTTGCCATGGGTCGGTCGGAGTGCCGCGTCCGCCCCCACCATGGGCCGAACGGATGCCGCATCCGTTTAGGCCAAATTTTAAATTTTTCTCTCAAATTTTTTTTCTCAAATTTTGAATCAAAAATTATGCAAAGGGTAAAATTGTCAACAGATGGCGGTAGTAAGGAATTTAGGGGCGGTAAATAGCAATACCCTTTTTTTTTTACCTCTACTTCTTTTTCCCTTTTTCTACTCCAAATATGTTTTTTTTTATATTATATTTACCCAATTTTGAATTTTTCTTTTTATACAAGATCTATTTGAGTGAACGAATTAAAGATGAGTAAATTCATAAATTCATAAATTGGCTTTTAAAATATAAAATATTACTCATATAATATGTTAAATATTGCAAATAGTTAGTTAGGTTGTGCTTATTCTCTTATTATTTTAAGGTACAATATATTTATTGGAAGAGTCAAGTTAATCCTAAAATCTCTAATTAAATATTTTCCAATGATTAAAATGTTGATACATTTATAATTAAGACAAGTTGACCTTGTTACAAAACCATAAGAAAATTAATTAATTAATCTTATACTATATAATAATCCTTTTATTTGTAATTTTTGGATCTCAAAACCCATGTGGGATTCCTATGATTAATCTTTCTATATAAGATAACAAAGTCTTCACCATGACTTTAATAGGGGATCATGCATCCCACTAATTTAAAATCTATCTTAAGTTATTTATATTCTTTTATATTATAACAATAATTAATATTATTGTCATTATTAATTTAAGGCATGAGTATAACAAACATTTAATTAGAACGTAAATTATACGTACATATTAGATTCTTAGCTAGGACAGTACCTGCCCAATCATTTCTATTTATTTACTCAAGTCAAATAATTTTTGTGTATGGTTAAAACTATTTAAATTATTATTTTATATAAAAAAAAGAACTATTTAAATCATTGCATTAACTAAATTAATAGTTTGGTTAATTCATTTTGCGTGACATATATATATTTATGTGTAAAAGTTGTAAGATCCATATTAAAATAAACAAATTCAAACATTATTTAAGGTTCTTGTGAGTATTTTATTTTAATCTCAAGAATGTTAGAATAATTAATTATATAAAAATAAGTTACCCTTAATTGATGTAATTAATGCTTAATTTTTTTTTTTTAATTTGTACCGACGTACCGTACCAGACAGAGACAAGTTCATACGTTTTGTTTTATTATTATAGTAATTAAATAAAAGTAGTAATACGTACATGGAATATAGTAACATGCAAAGAGGTTATGTTAATACCTACCTGGAATATAGTAATCCAAGTTTGAAGGTCGGCTTGTTGACTTGAACTTCTAGATGGATCCAATTTATTTGTATATAAATTTTGACTTTTAGTGTTATTAATATAAAATGCATGGAGACCATGAATAAATAGTGCCTTTCATACATGTAAGAGACATGGATCCACATTTTCTTTATAACTATGTCATATGAGTTTTCATAAAGAAACCTTTTCAAAAGCTTGCAATTTCTTGTGATATAATATATATTCATTTTTTAATATATCAATAACAATTTAGATGTTGATGTCTAGAATATAAACATAGCGGGACAATGCAGAGATTACATTTTCTATTCCGGTTTCATGACCTATCGGAATTCTCCATTCCAATCCTTAAAATCTAAACGGGAAATTTTTTGATTCCATCCTCGCTCCGTGAGGAATCCTGTCTCTTTTTTTTTCGATTTTCTTGGTATTTGTCATAGTATAAGATAAATAATAAGATGAAATTTGAGTTAAGTGGCGGAAAGAAAGAATAAAATTGACTTAACCTAAATTCTAGAAAGGGATAGAAAACTGATGGTCTTGTCTCACGATTCATTTGTGCAGAAAATCACCCCACACGGCGTGTGAATCAAGCCACACGACGTGTGGCGTACCTTCTGCTTTCGGCGAGCGAGTTCATTCTTCCCAGTTCCCCGTGGCACCTCCTTAAGCACCAGAACCAACTTCATATGGTGTGTGGGAGTTCTGACAGGCCGGTTGGGGTAATTTTGCCATTTTTCTCCACTTGCTTCGTTTCTCACCCAAATTCTATTCGCCCGAACTCGAACTCTTGAAAGAGATGCCCCGTATCAATGGGGACGGGGACCCCATCTTGCATATATCCCTATTCATATCCAAAAAAATTAGATGTTAATGAATCAAGGTGATATAATTAAGAGTAAGAGTTCAACTAGACAAAGAAAATAAGATAAAAAAAACATCCCAATGCTCATCATTCCATATTTGGTGTAATGAGTTATTTCAATATATTAAACTTTTTGATTTTTTTGTCACATTAAATATTTAGTTGCTAAATTAGTTAGTTGTGAATATTAAACTCGGTTAATAGAATGTTACTCATTTTATCTATGTATAGAATTATACGTTTTACAGTTTAAAATAAAGTTTTTATATCTTCTCTATAACCACATCGATTACTTTCGAACTGTTAAAAGTGTAAATTTTGAACTCAAGTGAAATGAATAACGCTCTATTAATTACCGAATTTTATGTTAAAGACTGACTAATCTGGTCATCGAATGCTTAATGTGATCAAAAATAAAAAATTAAGGGCTTAATGTATTAAAATGAAAGATCAAAAGCTCAATGCACCACGAGTTTCACCAAGATTGCATCACACTTTCACCAAGTATAACCAAGGTTTCACAAGAGTTTCAGTGAATTTCATAGAGTTTCACCAAGGTTTCACACAGTTTCACGAAAGTTTCACCAAGTATTATAGAGTTTCATCAAGATTTTACAGAGTTTCACCAACGTTGCACAAAGTTTCACTATGATTTCACAGAGTCACCAACGTCGCACATCGTTACACCATGATTTCACAGAATTTCACCAACGTGACACATAGTTTCACCATGATTTCACGGAGTTTCACCAAGGGTTTCACATAGTTTCACCAAGAGTTTCGCAAAGATTTTATAAAATTTCACTAAGATTTTACAGAGTTTCACCAAGATTTCATAAAAACTTCACCAAGATCTCATCATAGTTATACAATAGAAAAAGAAAGAAAGATGGGAGTACAAAAATATAGATGAGAAATTGGTATTTTAGATATAAAAGATAAAGACAAAAGTTAGTTAAAAATAAGTGCTTTTGTATGAATGGGACAAGTCTTATCAGGCTCGGCACTAGAGGCACCCAGACTACTCTAGCCTCTCCATGAATCAATGCCCCAAATATTTTGAATCATAATGATATATTAATTTATTTTTAAATTAAAGATTATATTATTAAATTAATGGATAAAGGGTAAAAGTGTCGCTAACATTTACGGTCAGAAACAATTTTATCCTTTAATTTTTAAAATGGTACAATTTTACCGTTAACAGCTAGAGCAATTTTAATTTAAGAAATAATTAATCAAAGTGTCTTGTTGGTCATAAATATTGTCATCTACATCTCATATATGTGTTATTTTATCACTAATTAGTAACAGATCACAAACATATGATTAGACATGAAAATGATTTTTTTTAAAATATATTATATTTTATACGAATATGGTAAAAAAATTTCAAATATTTCATCAAATTTAAATTCTTTTATTTTCAATAAAAATATATGAAACCTCATTTTTAGAACCAACAAATATATAATTAGTGCATAATAAGGAATATGATTTCTGTGTTTTATAATGATGTTCGAAATTCACCTTACTTGTCAACGTCAGGAATAAAATTGATGTTGGTTATCAATATTAGAAGTAAAATTACATAATTTTAGATATTAAGAATAAAATTGCTTTCGGCTATAAACGTTAGAAGTATTTCTATACATTATCTTTTAAATTAAAAAATAATAATAATGGAACCTGATTCGGATATTAGTGAAATTAAAGAGTCAGGCAATCAGTTTTCTTTGGAAAACTATTATTGTAAGTAAAAAAAAAAAAATGCATGCATATTTAATGTTAAAAAAAGCTTTCCTTAACTACATTGAGCCTTATAAATTGATTAGCTTTGAGAAAATAACTCTTATATATATATATATATATATATATATATATATATATATATATATATATATAAAATTCATATTCACTACTTCAATTTTCGTTATATACTTATTTAAAAAATATTTTATTAGAGTTTTTATTTAGGATCCCATAATGCTTTTCAAAATATAGTTTAATTAATTAATAAAAATATATTATTATATTTTTTTTTATCTAGGATATCATAATTTATGAGTAACAATGGTTATTATTATTATTATTATTAGGTAAATGATATATACAGCCCTTAGGGTTGTATATAAACATTAATTATTCACATATAACAATAAAAAAGAGAATTTTAATTCTAAAATAAGTATTTATTTATATTGGAAATATAACAATCTATTATGAATATGTGCATTTAAATATTTAAGCATTTAAGTATCAATAAATTTTATGTATTGAAAAACTAAATTAACACTAATAATAGGAATTTTGGGTTTTATTTACAGCCCTAAGGGCTGTAAATATCGGAACCCGTAACTTTTCCTTTTCTATTTAATAGAACAATACATTTCAATTATAGTTTCAACTAACTTATTTTGTCATTTAAAAATCACATGATCATATCAATTTTAACATTAATTAGTAACACACTATTAAATACTCTCTCTCAATTAATGGTGATAAGTCTTTGCAGTGTATATTCATCGATATTTGTAGTAATAATAACTTTCCATGAAATCGTATGTATCTGCTTTTTGATTGACCGGGTGTATTGTTCCTAAGGATACGTATCTGCTTTTTGATTGACCGGGTGTATTGTTCCTAAGGATACGGTAGAAGTTGTCAATCATTAATTATCATTGTTGGTTTTGCAAGAAAAATATATGTGGAATCAATTTAAAAATAAATTGGTATATGTGAATTGATATCTCATATATTCAGTTTCTGCTGTTACAATTCAATGAAATGTTTTTTTTTTTTTAAAAAAGAAAAAAAAAACAAAGGAACTTTAGGTTTGATTGAGATCGAACTACCACAACAACTAACTTAACTACCTTTTAGTTCGAAAGCTACCTAACTTAACAATGTTTTAATGTAATTGATAATCACATGAATTACGGATTATTATCAAAGACATATTCGCCCTAATCTTACCCATCACTCCAATCAATTCATTTATTAATTAATTATAGGGTAAAAAAATATTGTTATTTGATCCGTTTGTAAACACAATCATATAGTTTAAAATTTTGTAAATAAATACATATAATATATTTTGTTAACAATATACGGTATCTTAAGTTACGACTAACAACAACCAAAAACATTTTTATTTTTAAAAATATTACATCGATAAAAATAGTTCTCCCGAATCAAATTGCAGCTATGTAGAATGAATTTAAGTGTCAATTTAGCTCATAAATTGTTAAATTTGCAACAAAAAAATGAAATATTAACCGTATGATTTATAGTTTCGATTTGAGGCACCGTGATTTAGAAGAGATGTATTTTATCGATATGTAAATATACTTTCGAAAAAAAAACAAAAAGTCTTTGGTTGCTAATTGACACATCATCAGAACTTAAAAAATCATACCACAAACTCCTCTTTTATTCATGAACTTTTAAATTAAATAAAACAAAGCACGTACATTCTTTGCCTTTGATTATATTAACTTCAAAGTTATGATGAACTGATCAGGATATGTCCTGGTATTTTATAAACCCTATACAAAATAAGAGATAAAAAAAAAAACCTTAATAAAAAGAATTATACTTAAAAAGTTTTATTGATAAAAGGACACTTAATAAAAAGAATTAATTATATACTTAAAAGTTTAAAATAAAAACTTAGATTCATGTTAGACCCTAAACAGTCACATTCCTGACCTACATCCAAAACCGGTCTGTAACTGCATAAAACTTTTAAAATGGATTTTTGTATCATTACAATCAATATATTACACAGTTATATCTGATACAGATTCGTGTTTTTTTTTTTTTTTGAAAGTCAAATAACTTTAGTTATATATGGCATAATAACTAAAAAAGTTATGATCCAAATAACTTAAATTTTGTGATCAACCTGAATAGAAATGTCAAGATGAATTATAATCATGATTGTATATAATACAAATACAATAATAAATAATAAATATATTAAACAGATCATGTCAAGAGAGTCATCTCTATAAATCGTGTTACCATTGCGCAATATCGAGAGCCTAGAGCCTTGTATGAGAGCAAGGATAATTCTACTACAAATCTTATAAATCGCCATCGAGATCTGATCACTTCTCATGCGCTCTAAATTGCAGCAATAATACTACACAGTGATTCATGAACAAGATAACATTTACAACCTTCACAGTTTCCACTTCATGATCAAATATCGAATATATATACTATGGAAAATCAAAATGAGTTTGCGCAACTCGCCCAACTCAACTAAAGGAGTCCCAAAAAATACTGATACATATGCTATAAGCTGCCATTCCTTTCTGCCGGTCAAATTCCAGATTTCTTTTTTGAGATGATAATTGACAGGAACACATTGCAGCTAGCTCATCACTAATGTCGTCTATGTCTGTCGATTTTTCATTTACGTCCATGAAATTTTGCACTCTGTATGACTTCAAAGCTTGCATCCCATGAATTTTCAGAGATATATGAATTAACAGCAAGCAAAAGGAACAATGTGGGACTATTAACTATAGTAATGAGCCCTTTCATGAATTGAGAGAAATATATAATCTCTTATTCAACAACCTCTTTAACGGAAAGGACATCGTCGCGTGGATGAGCATCTTCCACTTTAACATGAATTTCATCTCCTACATGTTTTCCAATAGACACCCATGCAGAAGCTTGATAACCCACCTGCACCATTAACAGATTTCTCTTCAATTGCATTAAACCATCTATCATGACCTTTTCATCTGATTTCAAATGAGGTTAACATAACAGTTTTCGATGTAGGATTCAACTCAATTTAATATAAATTTAGTAAATATGTTTACTGGTCAGATGCATTTGCACATTTGCATAAAATTGAATGTTTATTAATTAAAAAACTCAGCATATTTCCTGTTAAGAAAAGTAAGGGTGGCTAAGAAAGAAAACTACTGAGCATTTCAATCCATGAATAGCTACAGCTATAGTTCATGCTTACCTCAACTAGTAGTAAAGCTGCAATCCGATCTTTTAAAAATCGAAGAATCAGTGCACGGTATTTTCTCTCCTTTGGCTGCTGTTTCAGGAATTGTATAATCCAATAGCGAAGGCTGCTATTAAAAAGCCTCTTTGCTAACTTAGTTTGCATATTAATTGATGCTGCAATTCCTTCCAGCTGGCCAGCTGAAAATGGAGGAGTTTCACCTCTAAGAACTGCTTTGACCTATACACATGCACACAAGTTAATTGGTTTTCTTGGCAGAAACAAAAGACATTCTCAAGCTAGACTTAGACTCGGTTTATCTCACAAAACATCACCTGATAATGAGCAAGAAGATCCATATATCTACGGATGGGAGAAGTAAACTGGACATAACCAGGGATTCCCAAAACACCATGGCGTATAGGTTTTCCGAAATCAAATTCAGCAGCACGCATTATCCTAATAAGTGCAGAACTTCTAACAGGTCCTTCAGGAAGATGTGAAAATGCAGATATATCTATATTTGATTGAGGCTGTCCTCTATACGGTAAAGGAATGTTGTTGCAAGAGCCATAGGTTGCCATAACCTCTCCACATAATATCATCATCTCAGAGACAAGACGCATTGCAGGGTCAGCTTGGTTTTCAACATACAGATTTATTGATGGCTCTGGATCATCTGGATTAGCCACCTTGATCCGAGTTTCCAGATTGCCCGTGTCAACAGCACCCTGAGAAGAAATAATTTGTCATTGTCTTTCCTTTTCTTCTTTTTATATGGGGATACTGAAAAAAATTCCTCAAATGATTCACGAGATCCGAAATCACACACTATACACCATCTGGATTCTGGCAGAATAGGTCTGCAGTAGATTTTTTCTCTCTAAATGCGCTTACTTAATAATACAGCACAATTACTGCTTTAAAGTAGATGATCAATATGCTTGGGAAGCTTCCTAAATATCTAAATCAGGTACGAGAGTTCTTTAACATGGCAGAAATATGGCCAGCTATAAATCTTCTAGATCTAGCATTCAAAAAACCATAATCATATTGGTGTTGACAGAACTATTTTCCTGAAATGCTTTGAATTTACAACGCCGTGAACACAAGATCATTTTTGAGAGCACAGGGATAATATTACATCAGGATCATAGGGATCGATCGACAAATATGCCTTGACTTGCAATTCTAGAGAAAGAAGAGTGTCAAACTTGGTAAATGCAATACTTATTGCAGATATGTGATAAAAGGTAGCATACTCAAGGAAATGCATCTCATACTCACATTCATGTGGAATCCATGCATTAAATTAACTACTCATTCCTCATGCAGCCAGTGTTTAATACCGTATACATGCATCTTATGTATTTCTTTCATCACTGTTTATTCCCCAATCTACACAGTCATCTGTCTGATATATTTAGTACCGCTGAAGCCAAAGTAGTAAGCCATAACAAGTTGCTAATCAAGTTTATGTAACCGAATGTATCATACAGATCAATAAATTTCATTCATTAAAGATCAAAAAAATAGTCAGAAAAAAAAAGAGAGGTGGGGGAAACAATTCTGAGCTCCATGTAATTTAAGAATTAAGACAAACCTGTTGGCGACGCCACTGAAATCGGCGACCTGCTGCCTCCGAAAGGATTCTCAGTTCAGACTCCTCTTCAAGGTTCAAATGAAGCAGTTCAGATGCACTCTCATATGTCAGCATATAGGTTGGCTTAATTATCGAGTTAACAACAGAGTATTCTGCAATGCTGTGATATCCACATTACAAAATTGGTCTTCATTAGTAAAATATTGTACTATACAAGCCTACAACATCAGTAGCTATGCATACTATCAATTAAAGAAAATATCTACCAAAATACTTCAAACAGTACCTAAATATCCATCGCTATATCCACTTGTCAACATATGCTCACAGACCTAGACATCAAATCTATAACTAGAGAACTCAACTAGCATTATTTTTTTACTTCTCAGAATCTGGTTATCTAAAAAGTCTCCATTGTAACCGTAGTCTTATTTACAAAAAGTAATGGCCATTTTATAGCCCACTTCTGTAGAGATTATTTACATTTGAACATCGAAATCCTGATATACAGCTCAGTACTACTCATGTATAATACTGAACATGTGCAATCATATCACTCCTACTGAAACATTGGAAAAAGAAACACATAGGAAACTGCATTTACCAGCCATCAGAATGTAGAACAACAGATACTGAAACAGCATTGCAGACCTCTCCTTGCTTCAAACTCATTCCTTTCATGGCAAGTTTCTCTGGAAACATTGGATAAGTAGCTGTAGGCAAGAAAACAGAAGTTCCTCTTCTCCTTGCCTCCCTGCAAAGAGAATATCTTGAACTTTTAGAACAACTACAGCTAACATGAAAAATGTAATATATCTGTCAGGAAATCCTCACGAGAACCTGTCTATCATGCTTCCGGGATGCACATATCGAGTTGCATCAGCAACATGTATCCAGATCTTGATCCGGCCATCTTGCAACTTTGTTGCACTTAAGGCATCGTCAAGCTGCATAAAATCAAAGGGTTTGAACAAGCTTTCTACACGACATTATGTTTTAAAAAAAAGTACAATTAAATAAAACTTACTGGAATTTACCTCATCAGCCTCATCAACATCAATGGCATAAACTTTCAAGTGAGTGAGATCTTTCCTGCCAATCTAATCAAAATGCTCACAAGATAAGCAAATAGTAACAAAAATCTCAAGGAAATAGCAAAAGTATTTTATAAAAAAGAACTCATAATATTGTCTTCTTGAATCTAATATAAGAAAAGCCATGTTTCCTTCAACCTTAACTTAAGAAATATAGAACTTCTCAAACTTGCTTTGAGTACAACATATCTACCTTGTCTGGGTCAACAGACTCTGCCAGAAGATTTTCAGCAGCTGATATGGTTTCATCTGAATGATCGGTATGAATATTAAGCTTCAAAACATCAAGATTGACATGGACAGGAAAATACCCAATATCAATGAGAAGGTTTAAAGCAGAAGATGCTGTTTTAACCATTCCCATTGCCTTGAGAATCTGATAAAGAGAATAAACATATCATATGAATGGCAACAGATTTAGTAGATAGTTAAAATGCCTCCACTGAATCACATAAAAAGAAGTAGCATTCTAGAAAAATTATCATACTTTTCAGGCTCAAATGTTCCAAAATAAATATATAGATTCCATTTGAGTCAGCTGTTGGCACTAAGGCATGTACAAAGATTCCAAATAAAAAAAGAAGTAGATAAATAAATACATAGTAAAATGAGACGAAACGAATCTAGTTAAACAAGTTACCATCCCTGCAGTCCTCTTTTGGTCATCAGTTTTGCATGCATCAATAGCATATCCTTCAAGAGACTCAATTTTGTGTTGGATTTTCTCTTCAACCATCCATGAAGATTTGCAAGGTTTAGCATCTAAAGGCATCGCCTTTGCAGATCTTACTAGTTGGATGAACTCCTGAAGTTCTTGTTCAGCAGCCTCCTTTGCAAGCTTTCTGCGCATCAGCTCTTCTACCTATTTTTTTCAAATTGAATGCAACTGTATGGTATCACCAAATAGCATGACATAGAACTGGTATAAGGAAAATAAATTGGCAAACAAAATAATGTCGACTTCTAGTAAAAATGTAATTTGATTCAGAAGCTAAGCTTCCTATTCCTATTGAAAGTTCCGACTTCATTGGAAAAGAGCCACAAGAAGCTTATGCCTTTGAATTTAATATCATTTTTAGTGAGTAATAATACTAGAGAATTTTCTATATTCTACATTTCTACCTCGAAAAAAAAAAAAAAAAAAAGGGCAGCCCGGTCGCACTACGCGTCCCCGCTGAGCGAGGGTCCGGGGAGGGGTCCCACCACAAGGGTGTACTGGGGCAAGCCTTCCCCTGCCAATTTATTTGGCAAGAGGCCGCTCCTAAGACTCGAACCCGTGACCTAAATATTTGTCTAAATTTTTGTGTGCCTACACCAGTACTCACAGGTAGAGACTTTTGTTATGTAATGTAGCCCACTCTCATGTGACAGTTGTGTGCATGCACTTTGACGTAGGCAAGATTTTTCTCTTCTAACTCATGGTTGATTCATAGAGTTTCTGAGCATGTATCCTTGAAGCAGCCTACCAAAATGGTGATTTTGCAATCCCTAGACACAGTTTTTCAAGTTTGTTATTCATAGTGGTATTACATGCTATCCATAGTTGGATTCAACCACAATTTTTTCATTCAACCAAATTTGTGGGATTCTACCATCACTTCTTTGTTTGTTCTACAAATTCACAATATTAAGTTTCAAATTTTCAAGACAACGATTTAATGCTACAAGGCAAGATCAGATTGAGAGTAATTCAATTTACAGTACAGAAGACATTGAACATTTTCAATTCTAAACATGATAAAAATGTTTGATTGGGCCCCTATAAAATAAAGATGTACCCAGACTAAAAAGGCTCTTTGAAAACGTGAAGTTTCAGACAGCCAGGCACTGATCTCAGACATGCACACAGTTCAGCTAACCAAACAGTGCTCCAAAATCTTGAATTGAACAGAAGGATTGGATTTAATATATGGTAACAGGGACTAGCCAGTTATATCAGTTTTCATGTTTAAAAAAAAATAATTTGATTACTATTTGACCAAATTTAACGTGTTAATTTAAAATTATCAGCTTCAATGAAATAATAGATTCTTTTAGTCACCTATGTAAGAATTAGTCTAACTTTAACCAATATAATTTTTTAAACGAAAATCATATTGGATATAGATCTATATAACATAGTATAATCATAGCTGTAACACTAGTGAGTAGTACTATTGACAATTAACAAAAAAAAAAATAGCTCTGGTAATTTGAAAAAATAATCCCCATTGAGGAATAAGATAACCAATCTACTACTAGAAACAGCATTAGCATACCATACCACATATTCAAATAAAAAGCAGAAAAATAGTAGATGGATTTCCAAAAAAAAAAAAAAACTTAGCAATATAGAATTTAGGAAATTTAGAGAAATGAAGTTCCTAAATATACTTGTCATTTGACATATCATAAATAACATGACTCAAATAAAAGAATAAGCAGTTAACTAAACTGATCTAGTAAGCATGGATTTCTTTTTCTGTTAGCCATGGCCATCTAATATTGGAAACCAAAAAAAATAAGCATATTCCACGGCTATAAACCAAAAGAAAACCATTATATTCAAGCAGCCAAAAAATCAGATACAGGAAAACAAGTTATTTAATGGTAGGATATCAAAAACAAGGTAAAAGTATACCTGTGTAGTAGAACGAGGTCCATAAAGAGAACGAGAACCTTTTGTTTCTAGAACTGCGAAATATATTTCATCCTTTGATAGCAAAAGATGAGCACAATAGCTCTCCAGAGGCTCTGCACTACCAAAAACCATCTGCTAAGAAAATAAAATGGTCAAAAGGAGAAGTCAGACGTACAAATGATACAGCTCTTGATATGGTACCTCTGCTAATTCCTCTGGTGTCACTGATTTGTTCTTTTCAAGAAGCTCAACCCAAGCAAACTCTAACAGAGATGGATCCTGCACCCATGAGCAAAGTGGATTTATAAGCAATCCATAATTTACATGGCTTGAAATAATCTTCATCATGCAAGAGAAACCAACCAAATTATTATGAGCTTTCTGAATAAAGCTTGAAATTTCTGTAAGGTCAAAATTTTTAACACCTGGAACAATATATGTAACTTGTTGTGGTTTGATAGAGGATGATACACCATTCTGCCAAAATGAATATATAAACAAATAATCACAACAATAATGAAAATCCAATTGCCCTAAAGAGGCTATGAAAAAACAATGCAAAGTTTAAACACCTAGCAACCTATTCAACATGTCGCATTAGTTGTTTCAACTAGAACCTGATCATGCACCATCCAATTCTTCTTTCCATCAGGTCTCTGGGCTACTGCCAGCAAAATCCTTTCAGGGTCCTTCTTGAATTCCAGCAACAAACCTTTTTCAAGAGGCTGGTTTACCAGTTTATCATCCAGTACTTCTCCGCTGCTAGTTAACCTGCATATTCACTCAACTATAACTATTATTAAGAAAAAAGTTGACATGTTGAACGAATCATAAGAGAATTCCACATGAGCTCTATGTTAGTGTTTCTAATTCAGTCCCACGGCAATTCAAGTAGAGTTAAGATTTCTACAAAAGTATGGGGACATGAGCACTCAAATTAAACTAGATTTAGTGGAAGAAGCAATCTTCGTCCATGTTTATCCATACTAAATTGCTAAACTGTGAAAAGCCCCAAATTGGGAAATTTTCAACGTATGGCAACAAGTAAAAAGGAATCCATTACCCTACACCCCAATTCACACAATGAATAGCATCACCGCTGCCTCATTTCATTTATTGTCAATTCGTTATATTCCATTCTCAATGCATTATTAGTTTGCAAGAACTTAGTAATCCCATTTGAAATCAATAAGAGAATAATGTGCTGCAAATGAAATAGTGTCGTACTTAACAGCGGCGCGAACTCTACCACGTTTGGTGAAAGGGGCAAGCTCTTCCATGATGCTGTCCAATAGACTGTTAACAGAAAAGAGCCTAATGCTGCCATAACTGTAAAATGGAGCAGGAAGCCCAAATTTGGCGCAGCTGCCAAGCTGCGAAGTCTTGAAATGGTTAAAACGGCAAGGAACTATAAAGAGACGAGACGAAAAAGAAGCGGAACGAAGGATAGAACATGGAGTAACAGCTCGAACGGCCATCATCTTGTAGAGAAGAAAGAATTAGGGTTTGAATTCATGTCAGGATAGCAAAGAATGAGGAAATGCTTAAACCGTAAACTGGGAGTGTATGAGATTATAAATTTCGATATGCTTCTTGTTGAGGATAAAACCTCTTTTGTTCATTTTGTGTCGATTTACCAAAAACTCCCCACCCAAATTCTCTCTCTTTCTTCTCTTTCTTCTTTTCCTCAAACACCAAAAACCAGGCCACTTCACGGGAAAGGTCTTTGTGTGACTTAGTTAAATACGCTATTGAGTACAATAGTCAGAAGCACAAGTTATAGATTTGAACACAAAAGCAAGCAGTATAAATAAATCAGAAGGAAAATGTTAGGGAAATAGTTACGCATCAATTTATACTGGTTCGGCCTCCTGCCTACATCCAGTCCTCAGAATACATTCTTATGGGTTTTAATCCACTAGTGAACTCTTTCCAACAGGTAGAGCACAAACCCTTACAATAGATACATATAGGATCTGTAAAGTACCGTCCTTTACACTTAATACTCAGCTATCTATCTACCTCTTTTGCTATTCACTCATAACCGAAATGAGCAGAAGAGCTTCTGATATTTCTTAAGCTATTGATAAGTTTGTTGTTACTCAGAACACAATGAAAAACTATAAGCTATTACACGAATGAAAACAGTGAATGTGTATGAGCTTTTGCTTTTGGAACTTCAAAGATGAATTCTCTCTAGATTTCAGCGTTGATGATTAAGTCCAAAATGTGCAAATGATGAGGCTTTTGTAGTGACACTTTGAGGCAGGTGATTTCGAAATTCAAAATAACCGTTGGAGGGAAAGGCTCTCTTCTGTCGCTTTCATCCTCAGCACTCAGTGCACTCAGCCAATCGTTGAGCTTCTCTTTTCCGTTGCATCCAGGAGACAGCATGCTTCTGGGTCTTGACAAAGGCAGACTAACTATCTACACAAATAAGGTAAAGATTCCAAGTTGACCAGGGGAAAAATCGTTTGTTGCTTGTACTTATTTCCTTATATAGAGGCACAATGTCAACGTTGAAACACATTTTCACAATGATTTTGATTTGACAAAATTATTTAAATTAGATTTAAATACCTATGATAAAATATTCCAACACATTAAATTTAAATGTTTTGATTTATTTACAACTAATGTGTTTGTTCAATGTTGAGTATTTAAATCGATAAGAATTAAAAGACATTAAAGACCAAGGCCCAAAAGCCCACAAGAAAAGGTCAAAGCCCAAGTCAACAGATCCAACCCAGTTGAAGAATTGGCCCAGCAGGAAGAAGGATCCAAAAGGCATTCCTAACAACTCCATGCCGAAGCTGCTGAGTCGAACGGATAGAAGACAGGTCAGCAGTTGACCTGAACAACTTCGAGACAAAGCTGTTCCACTTTGGGAAAGATTCAGACGTCGCAGAAAGCTGTCTAGGAGACTTTACCATAAGTAGAGAGACAATCTGACGCCTATGATAGGGGTCAAAAACCCCTATCTTTGGGTACGGTTTTAGGACGGGTTTTAGCGTTATTTTGTTAATAAGCGAGCAATTCTCGCATTTAAATGCTTTTGTGTGAGTTAGTTAGAAATTGGAAACGTTTTATTTACTTTTCGTTGTTTAGGCTCGTTTTATGATCAATTTAGGCAAATACGGCCAAAATGGCATGCATATTATAATTCCGTTATCTTTTGAAGCTAATTGATCCGTCAAAAGTCGCACCAAACGAAGCGTTTGCCCAAATAAGCGATTGGCGGGTCAATTTAGCCCTTGGACTAATGTTGTTTGGAGTTTATGTGCGTGTGCAGGTTAAAACATGATCAATTTCAGGCAAAAATCGTGTCTCGGGGACCCCCGGCAGTCGCTCGGCGAATTGAGCATCGGCGCGCAGCCCGGGCGCTGCTCGGCGAGCTGCCCAGGCACTGCCCAGGCACCGCCCAGGCACTGTGCCTGCTCGCCGAGCAGGCCACCAGAGGCCTGCTCGGCGAGCAGGCCACCAGGCGCCTGCTCGGCGAGCAGGGGGCTGCTCGTCGCGAGTAGCCCTGCTCGCCGAGCAGCTCGCCCTGCTCGACGAGCAGACCTGCGGGAATTGGTCAAAAAGACCAATTTCGCCCCCACGATGCCACGATGGACCCACGACTTCCTACATCAATAAGGACACGAATTAGGTCAAGAAAAGGGCCCGAGCCGCGTCTATAAATAGAGTTTTTCCAATGTAAATTAGATCATCTTTCGTTTTTGTAAATTATTTTAGCTTTCCCCTTGTAATTCCTCTCCATCTTCTCCATATCTTCTTCAACCTCCATTGAAGCTCCTTCAAAGCTTTTCCTCGAGGAATTATCAAGGTCCGTCCTTAAGATCAAGTCGCCGGCTGTAGAGTAAACAGGTTCCCTGAAAGGGATTTTTGTATCTCCTTTTATCTTTCCTTGTTTGTACTCTTTGATACAGTTGCCGAACTTGACTTATTGTATCTTGTGACAATTATCTTCGCCTTTAATAATAATTTAGCTCTTGTTTTGTTCTATGATTATTTGTTTAATCTCTGTCTTACGCTTTATTCAATTGGTTTAACTCATTCAAAAGCCCCAAAATCTAGTAGGCACATATTGCGAGCTGAATCTGACCTAGTCAGAGCCTAGGAGATTGACGACCTCTTAGTTGATTAAGCGCCAATTTACTGAGCCTTAGACCTAGTTTCGGCCTTAGGGAATCACGCGCTAGGAACCTCAGGAGGGTAAGTAGGGTTAATCGCCTTGAATACAAGTGACTCAGATTAGGTTTTTATTCAATAGACTTGATAATCTATCTTCATTATTATCGTTCATACCATGTTCCTTCGGATAATTTCATTAATGAAAGATCAATTAGGGGTAGAGTAACTTAGTTAAGCGTAGAATAACTTAGTTAGAATTAGATAACTTAGTTAGAATTAGATAACTTAGCTAGGATTAGTATAATTCAACCTAGGAGTAGATTAGTTTAAACAAACCAACTCAAAACCCCCTAAGCCTAGATAACATCCGAGATCGAGTAGCTCGGTACTTGCAGAAATAAATCCTGTGGACGATAACCTAGACTTAAACCAGAAATTTATTACTTGATAACGACGGGGTACACTTATCCCTTAGTGAGTCTTCACCGAGGACGCATCAAGTTTTTGGAGCCGTTGCCGGGGATTTATTTCTTCTGCAATATCGAACCAAAGGTCGATTTGTTAGTTTAGGCATTCATTGTGAATATCCTTTGTTTATAATCGTTTATACTTGTTTATATATAATCCTTTATACTTTTCTTTTTGTGAATATTTGTTTCTAATTTTTATTGTTATTTCTAATGATTCTTCTTTTTTGAGAAAATGGCTAGAAACAATGGAAATAAGGAGTCTATTACGCATTTGCTTAACTTTCTATCTACTCACGAAGATCAAACTGACGATTTGTATGCCTCAATTAAAAATTTATGCATACAAAAAGGGATCCTAGTTGATTCAACCGCGGACGAATCAATTAAAGAACCCAATTTGGTAGGTCAGGTTGATAAGGTAATATCTTTTCCCATTAACAATGAAGAACTGATCCCTAATTATGAGAAATCGAAAGTTTCAATATTAATTGAGGAATCAGTTGAAATTGAGCCTCTAGAGAAGAATCCAAAAATAGAAGAGTTCGGTTTTGCTCCAAGTCCAGAAATTTCCATTCTCTTTGATTTACCAAGAGAATCAAAAAGGGAGCAAACTAAATTTTTTCATAACTTATTTAAATTTTATCCGTTGTTTTTATTAAAATTCTTTGAAACTGATAATCCGTTTTGCAGGTACGGATTATTTATTCAGGAATTTGAATTCCTAACGCGAGTAGAAGCATACACCTAGGCGGGAATTCTATGTCGAGCTCACCGACTATAACGTAGCGCTTCTTGGGAGGCAACCCAAGTTTTAATAAAACTTTTCAGGTTTGTTTTATTTAGATTATACATTGATCTTTTAGTTTAGTCTTTTTAGTTTTCTTTTACGTTTTTTTTTATATAAAAAGTGTTCGTTTAAAAATAATAATAATAATAAAAAAATAAAAAAAATAAATATTTTTTTATTTGTTTAGTTTTATTTTATTTTATTTTATTTTATTTTTATTTTTATTTTTTATTTTAAAGTTTTTAGGTTTAAAATAAAATTTAAAAAAAAAAAAAAAAAAAAATTTGGCCCCAGGAGGCCCAGCTCGGCGAGCAGGGCCCTGCTCGCTGCGAGCTGGGCGCTGGCGCCTAGCCCGCCGCTGGGCGCTGGCGCCCAGCACGCCGCTGGGCACTGCGCCCAGCCCGCCGCTGGGCGCTGGCGCCCAGCACGCCGCTGGGCACTGCGCCCAGCCCGCCGCTGGGCGCTGGCGCCCAGCCCGCTGCTCGGCCGAGATAAGCAGCGGTTCAGATTTTTTTTCCCGAACGAAGCTGAAATAAATAAATAAATAATAATAATAATAATAAAAAAAAAAATTACCACCGCAAATCGTCAAGCTTTTGGCGATTGCGCTAAAATCAGTAATTTGTCTTCTCCACCCTAACTTTTTGCACTTGTACTCTATGGTTTGTGATGCAATGTTGGAACTTATTGCATATTTTTAGTGTGAGGAGGAGGGGTAGACAAACTTACAAAAATTGTATAATTTTTAAATTTTTGTTGCGTCGTGTCTAGTTTAGTTTTGCGTTTTCCGGGTTTTATTTAGGTTTTGCATGTTTAGGACCTAAAACCATGAACCTCCTTCGAATCTAAACTTCGTTATTTGTCTTTGAGGGCTGAGAACCGAATCTAAAATTGCATGACAACTAGTTTAGGTGTGGGACACAACTCTTGTATCTGTAAAAGCATGAGCTAAGGTTTGCATTTAGACCCTACTTTTGAAGAAATGCTAAAATCATTACTTAGGTAGATAACTTAAGAATCGAAGGCATGTGACATTAAACTTGAGTTTGGGGAAAACTAGTAAACACAAAATTGAAACCCAAAGAATTGTGAGTTGAATTTGAGCCTAAGAGCGAACATCAAAAAGCTCTTTTTCTTGACATTTTTGTGTGAAAGCTTTGACTTGTGGAAGATTACAGATTTTGCACCTAATACTGTGTTGAACCTACATGCGATGGTTTGAGATGATAAACGATGAATCAGCCTCATTAGAATTAACCATTTTCTTTACCTTCTTTTTTTTTCATCCACTCTAGGAAGCCCCTTTGAGCCTATATTTTTGTAGTTTATAGATTTTTCTTTCGTTCTAACCTGTTTTTGCAAACCACAACTTGGTTTGCTACTTAACCCAATTTCTTGTGCAAAGCTCAAATAGAGCCTTTGTTTTCTTCTAGCGCTTTATCTTTGTTTATGGCATTACAGTAGCAAGCCAAAAGGCTAAGAAGTGAATGAGCATCACTATCCCAAAAAGAAAAAAAAAACAGAAAAACAGAAAAAAAGAAAGAAAATGAAAAGAAAAGAGACGAACAAAAGGGAAGAACTTCATTCCCCAGTTCTTAAAAATAAAAAACGTCTCAAGAAAACATCCCAAAAAGAAAATAATAAGGGATGAATAAAAAGCTCAGTCACTTCATATTTGCTAAAGCCATTTAAACTTAGTTTTTGTAGCGCTAGAACTATTAACCCTTGTTGTACCTTTAACCCTCTAACCACATTACAACCCCGATTAGAGGCTGTTTTTGATATCATCGGAATCATATAGCATAGTAGAGGAACGCGGATGAACGTGCAAAATCAACGTAATCCTAAGCAAGAACATAAGCCGAGAGTAAACACTTTAGCCACCAAAATTGTGTGAAATGAGTGAACTACCTATGGTGAGGTGTTTTACTTAGCGATCCCCTCAAGCTCGTTTAATTGAACATGTGTCCTTTTGCTTAAAACTATGACCTATGATAATTGAAATGCGGCTTTTTGATATCGTGTCTCTACTTTGTATTTCCGAATGCATGTAATTACAGATGCTCGAAATTGTGTCAAGCACCTAGTCAAACCGGGAGGTTTTCTAGCTTGCTTGTGATTGCGGGTTTAGTTTTTTTTAGTTTACTTGGGGACAAGTAAAGTTTTAAGTGCGAGGAGGTTTGATAGGGGTCAAAAACCCCTATCTTTGGGTACGGTTTTAGGACGGGTTTTAGCGTTATTTTGTTAATAAGCGAGCAATTCTCGCATTTAAATGCTTTTGTGTGAGTTAGTTAGAAATTGGAAACGTTTTATTTACTTTTCGTTGTTTAGGCTCGTTTTATGATCAATTTAGACAAATACGGCCAAAATGGCATGCATATTATAATTTCGTTATCTTTTGAAGCTAATTGATCCGTCAAAAGTCGCACCAAACGAAGCGTTTGCCCAAATAAGCGATTGGCGGGTCAATTTAGCCCTTGGACTAATGTTGTTTGGAGTTTATGTGCGTGTGCAGGTTAAAACATGATCAATTTCAGGCAAAAATCGTGTCTTGGGGACCCTCGACAGTCGCTCGGCGAATTGAGCATCGGCGCGCAGCCCGGGCGCTACTCGGCGAGCAGCCCAGGCACTGCCCAGGCACTATGCCTGCTCGCCGAGCAGGCTGTGCCTGCTCGCCGAGCAGGCCACCAGAGGCCTGCTCGGCGAGCAGGAGCCTGCTCACCGAGCAGGCCGCCAGGCGCCTGCTCGGCGAGCAGGGGGCTGCTCGTCGCGAGTAGCCCTGCTCGCCGAGCAGCTCGCCCTGCTCGACGAGCAGACCTGCGGGAATTGGTCAAAAAGACCAATTTCGCCCCCATGATGCCACGATGGACCCACGACTTCCTACATCAATAAGGACACGAATTAGGTCAAGAAAAGGGCCCGAGCCGCGTCTATAAATAGAGTTTTTCCAATGTAAATTAGATCATCTTTCGTTTTTGTAAATTATTTTAGCTTTCCCCTTGTAATTCCTCTCCATCTTCTCCATATCTTCTTCAACCTCCATTGAAGCTCCTTCAAAGCTTTTCCTCGAGGAATTATCAAGGTCCGTCCTTAAGATCAAGTCGCCGGCTGTAGAGTAAACAGGTTCCCTGAAAGGGATTTTTGTATCTCCTTTTATCTTTCCTTGTTTGTACTCTTTGATACAGTTGCCGAACTTGACTTATTGTATCTTGTGACAATTATCTTCGCCTTTAATAATAATTTAGCTCTTGTTTTGTTCTATGATTATTTGTTTAATCTCTGTCTTACGCTTTATTCAATTGGTTTAACTCATTCAAAAGCCCCAAAATCTAGTAGGCACATATTGCGAGCTGAATCTGACCTAGTCAGAGCCTAGGAGATTGACGACCTCTTAGTTGATTAAGCGCCAATTTACTGAGCCTTAGACCTAGTTTCGGCCTTAGGGAATCACGCGCTAGGAACCTCAGGAGGGTAAGTAGGGTTAATCGCCTTGAATACAAGTGACTCAGATTAGGTTTTTATTCAATAGACTTGATAATCTATCTTCATTATTATCGTTCATACCATGTTCCTTCGGATAATTTCATTAATGAAAGATCAATTAGGGGTAGAGTAACTTAGTTAAGCGTAGAATAACTTAGTTAGAATTAGATAACTTAGTTAGAATTAGATAACTTAGCTAGGATTAGTATAATTCAACCTAGGAGTAGATTAGTTTAAACAAACCAACTCAAAACCCCCTAAGCCTAGATAACATCAGAGATCGAGTAGCTCGGTACTTGCAGAAATAAATCCTATGGACGATAACCTGGACTTAAACCAGAAATTTATTACTTGATAACGACGGGGTACACTTATCCCTTAGTGAGTCTTCACTGAGGACGCATCAGCCTACCGACCGGAAGTACCTGCCACCTGAATCAGACAGAAAAGGCAACGTTCTCATTGGCCGAAGACACTGAGTACTGACGAGTGAAAGCGATAGCAAACCATTTCCCTTCAACGGTTATTTTGAAATTCGAAATAACCAGTGCCTCAGATGTCACTTTAAATAGGCCTCTCATTTGTTTCATTTGATGCATATCTTCATCAAGTCGAAACGCTGACCAAATTGCTACTTGAAGTTCTGTGCCAAAAGCAAAGCAAAGAAATCTTACACTCACTCTTATTTTGTGTAAAAGTCTAGATTGTAAATCATCTAAAGTGTTCTTTGTAGTTAGAAGGAGATACTGAGTTGCTCGGTTATAGCACTCAGTGGTAGAAATAGTATTGGGTATAGGATATAGAGGAAGGTACTCTGTATACTCACTGACTATTGTAAGAGGTTTGTGCTCTACCTGAAAGAGCTCAGTAGTGGATTAAAGCTCGGAAGGATTTCGGGGACTAGACATAGGCAGGAGGTCGAACCAGGATAAATCTACTGAGTAACATTTTCTAAACTTTTAACTCCTTATCTGCTTACTTTGAACTGTGCCTAGTAAAACGTTAACATCTATATACTGAGTTGTGTGGCTTAAGTACTGAGTTCAAGAATAAACTTTAGTGCTATCTCCTGACTCAACAGTGGAAACAGCCTTAGTTACCAGTTAACTAAATCTGCCTCTTATCTTACTCAGCACCACTGTGCTAAACGACTAAGTGAAAAGTCTTAGTTGGATAAAAAGAAAGTCAGCTTAAACGAGAATTTTTTTAAATAGTTCCTAACCCCCCTGGAACTAATTCTCTCACATTACACGGGACCAACAGTCAATGTTCCAGAGTCAACGTTGATCTTGTCTGCTATGCATTGATCTCTATCTTCCTAAATAAGTCTTCATTGTGGCATAAGCTTTGCTTCTGGATCCTTTCAGCTATTGGACTGGATCTGATCCTTGGGCCTTTGATCCAAGTTCAAGGCCTTTGTGTATATTCCTTTCTTAATTACATTTAATCAAACAAACACTTAACAAACACATTAGTCCAAATAAATCAACATTTACTTTTAACGTTTTACTAATTTAGGATTATTCATTTCTTTTAATATTTTTGTCATAATCAAAATCAGTGTGAAAATTATGTTTCAACATTTTGATGTGATGTACTATAAGAATGTAATAGATGGGACAATGGTGCTTGATCTGAGATGCACAGTGGATATAGGAGCTAGTTTATGTCATAGGAGCGACTAGTGGCATTTCATCACCCCTGGCGGTGGGGTTGGGAACTGCAACCATTTGAATATGTCATAGAAAATGAGTCCAATTATGATTGCAACTCCCTATTGTGGCCCTCTTTTATACTTGGTTGTGCCGAAGAAGATCCACTTCTGCCCATCTTGCGGTGCCGCTGTCATTTATCAAGCCTGATCAAATTAATCAGAGATTATGTATCTCTTTCTATCAGAAATTTCATATCAATGTTTAGTAACCAAAGATTATATATCTCTTTCAGTAAGAAATTTTATATCTATGTTTACTTATTTCTTCAATTTTATGCTAAGCTCTTTTGGTATTCATCTCTAGAGCCTGGTCAGATGCTTCAATCCTTCATTCACATTCCGTCCAAGCTAAGAAGGAAGAAAAAGACTCGGCTTAGGTTCTCGTATTATGTCGGAGCCAGGGTGGGAGGGGAGGGTCGACCGACCCTCCGGCTCCACCGAAAACCCCCAAAAAGGGGTTTTCCTCCCTGGCTCCGCTAAGGCTGGTTAGAGCCCCTCTACAGCCATGGCTGATAACAGGTAGTGAAATTCTGATCTACTTACGTCCCTGTGGGGGCGTCGTTGGGTTCGACGGGGGGAAGCTCTGATGCCAAAGTCAGTAAGATGAATCAAGGAAACAAACTGAATTGACAAAGGTTATAAGAATGTGTACCTCGATAGCCTAGGGGATCGGGCTATATATAGCTGGGAAGTTGTAACCTTCAGGTAACTAAAAAGTCTCCATTAATACTTCATTAATGGCGGTTACGAGTTATCCTTAACCTGGCGGTTTAGCTAATTAATAACTCATTAATGATCTTTTATGGCCGAGTCGACGGCCAGCCGTTATAGAGGCGAATGGAGAGATTCGCCTCATAGGTCCGCCAGCGGATCTCTTGGAGCTGATCCGTGGAGATCCGCTAGCCAGCTTCCCCTTGGGGATCACTACGTGGCGTACTTTGAGGTGAATATCCCTTTTGGTCCTCAGGATAATATCTCGATGTTATCAGAAGCCCCCCCAAAATGCCCTTAAAGTCCTTTAGGGGTTTTGGACTTCCGCGCGCCGTCATAAACACTTGCATTAATGAACACACTGTTCAATGCCATTGGACGATCGACACGTGTAGTGGACACACTGTCCCAGGAAGGAGAAAACTCTCTTCTTCTTCTTCTTCTTCTTACGCTTTCTCTTTCTTCCTCATTTCTTCATTTTTCTCCTGCGCTCGAAGCTTTTTCTGGGATTTCTTCAGAGTTTCGCACCAAGCTTCCGATTTCTCATGTAAGTTCATTTTTTTTCGCTTAACTTTTTCCTGGATGTTTAGAAGTTCGTCTTCATCTTCTAGATCAACTTCAGAACTTTTTAATTCAACCTCCCCTCCTGAAATAGAAGTCGATTTTAGTTGGACTACTTCGTCATCGGAGAACTCTTCTTCTTCCGAGGGCACGATTAACTCTGATTTAGCTGGGCTTAGTAACTCGGCGCGCAATCATTATCAAACTCGTTCCACTAGGAACCCGACTCTTTTTCCTTCTATCTCCGGTGCCGTTCCGGCCGGTGCATCTAGGTGGTTTCCGGGGACAATGGCCTCTTCTTCAATTCCTCCTAAGAAAAAGAATCCCCGAGCGGAGTCTACTCCGTCTCGTATGAGCGCCGCGGATCTAGTGGATCTGGCGAATCGCTTCCCCTGGATCAAGAACTATGAAACTCAGCTTGCCGTATCTCATCAACGTCCTTCCTGTCCGCCTAGCGGTTTTCTTACAGTATACTGTAGTCACGTGGAAAGAGGATTCCGACTTCCTCTTCCAAAGATGATGGCGGACATCCTCTCCTACTTTGACATCACGGTTAGCCAACTACATCCCAACTGCTGGTTGGATATCGCTTTAGACTGCTACCTCGCCTCAAATTTAGGAGTAGTATATACGGGTCGTATCTTTAGAGCTTTTCACAAACCATCAAAACGGAAGTCCGAATCCTATCTTTCGTTCACCAAATTCGGAGTGTATTCGCCCTTTAGTGACAAAATGTCCAATGTTCATTGCTGGGATGAGAGATTCTTCTACGTGAAGATAAAAGATGGCGAACCACTGGGTTTTCCTTCATTTTGGAATCACAGGCCGTTGCATATGGCGGGCGATATGCGAATTTTAACGGATAGTGATGAGAAGGTGGCGGAGCTCATGAAGCAGATCAAGGCGGATGCATGGACATATGCGGATGCCTTAGCTTTCATGATGAGTGATATTCCATTGATTCACCGGGAAGGGGATCAATTCATTTACTCAAAGATTACGCAATTTGACCAAGGTACCTTTCATTTCTTCGTGAACTTTGATTATTTTAATGTTTTCCTTGGCAGGGGTTTATCTAAGGCCAATCACGCTCTTGCAGAGAAGCGTAAGAAGTTTCTGGAGGCTGAAGCACGCAAGAAAGATCAAGCGGCGAATCCTCAAGCGGACACTGGAAAACGTCCTGCAGAAACAGTGGTTGAGCCGCCACAAAAGAGGAGGAAGCCCAACACCACTGGAGGTCTTAAGCTTATGGCGGATGCCCTGAGGTCCGCCAAGCCTGCTGGGGAGATTGCACAGGTAGGTTACCTTTGATCTTTATTTGTTCATTAAGTTTTGGACTTGAGTTCTGACCCTAGAACGTTTGTGTAGACGGCGAAGCCCGATATCGGTGGATACTGGTCCGCCAAATTTGGAGCCCAAGGTTCTTTCGAGAATGAATCCATTCTAACGATTTGGATGAGGCCTTGGGTCAGGTGGGAAAAGTGCAGAGGAACTATAGCCAGATTCCTGGTTCAATTCATGCCCAAAAGGGGAAGACGGAGCTCCTTTCGGTGAGTTTCTTTAGAAAGGATGCAGACAATATTAGTTCCTTAATCCTTTTTGCCTTTTGATTGAATCGTTTGTTTTTGGACAGTTGTATGCTCGCCTACGTACTATGGAAACTGAGCTCCTTCAGAATGTGGCAGATAAGGAAACTATCGAGAGGCTAGAGAAAGAGATAGTGGAAGCCAATTCCACTATCGCTTCTGTTAATGCAGGTCTTGCTTCCGCGAATGCCAACCTTGCTTCCGCCACAGCCGCCCTAGTTCTCAGGGATGAGGAAATTAAGAGGTTAAAGGCAAAGATTGTGTCTGATGCCAAAAGCCATGAAGACGCCCTTGGAGAAGCTGAATACATGGCGGGTGAACAAGCCTTTTATTATGGCGAGATGCTTATGGCGTACTTCTCCTTGGCGCATCCTGAGACTAACTTCAACGATCCGCAATTCGCCATCCCCGAACCAGAAGATGTGGTGAAGTTCAATAAAATGTCAGACGCTAAGGAGTACCTCCGTGATTACGTTCGGAGATGGATGAAGGGGCCTGTGGAAGAAACCAAACCCTCTACTACGGTCTTGGCGGATGAGCTTGAAGAAGTGCCCCTCAAGGCGGATGCAGGACCAATTCCTGATCAGGCTCTTCCCCTTGGTCCCACATCTTCGGTGGATAAGGAGGTATCTCCTGATGGCGTGTCTGCGGATGTGGAGAAGGAGGATCCCCAAGCAAGCTCTGTGGGCGAAGAAAGCGCAAAGGAGGATGCTCCTATTGTTGCTTAGCTTGCTTTTATTTGTGACATTGTAAAAACATTTTTAAGTACAATTTGTTTTGATCCTTTATGGAAGCTATGTTATTTTACCTTTACGTTTGCGTAAGGAAATATATAGGCATCTAGGATTTGAAGTAGGTGGCCAGCCATACTCCATTTTATGAACCTTTGTGAAGGTTGGAAGCTGTTCTATTCCTTCTAGAGGAAGTAAAGCTGCCGAGGGGATCAATTTGCTACCTATCTTTGAGGTGAAATGATCCGCCCGTAGGACTTGTGAATCCTTCTCTGGAAAGGATAAGAGAGTGTAAAGACCTTGCGTCCAAGGATCGTTTTAACTCTATTGGAGATTGAGATCCACTCACAAGATTGATCTTCTTATGCTTTTAAGGCATCGAGGACGTATCTCTAAGATAACGATACATTGTAAATGTGGAGAGCGTTGGATGCCCCCCTCTTTTTAAGACTGGAATATTGATATTGCTGCAGTAAACAATAAAAAGAACACAGATAATAGAACAAATGATGTTTATTAATGGGAGAAATGCCTTATTACAGCAGGTAGGTCTTATAGGTGAGCCTCGTTAAAACCTTTAATAAGAAAAACCACATAGGAAAAAGCTTATTAAAGGAAAAAGAGTACTCAAGACCGTATATACACTTCATTTTCTGAAAAAATATTTGCGGAGATTTTGGAGGTTCCATGTGCGTGGCAATATATTGCCCTCCATGTCCTGTATTTTAAACGTGGCAGATCCAATCTTGTCCACTATCTGATATGGACCTGTCCAGTTGAGTCCTAACTTGCCCTTGCCTTCTCGAGATTGGACTTTATCAGCTTTATGGAGCACAAGATCTCCCACATTTAGATCCATAAGCTTGGCATTTTTATCATGGTAAGCCGCAATCCGCTGTTTGTATGCTGCCATGCGCACATAGGATTGATCCCTGCGATCTTCTATCTGATCTAGGTGCTCCCTTAGCCGTTTGCCGTTGTCCTCTTCACAATAAAAGGCCACTCGATCACTGGGGACCTGTATTTCGACTGGAATAACGGCTTCAACGCCATGAGAAAGGGCGAATGGTGTTTCCCCCGTAGCCGTCCTCGGGGTGGTACGATAAGCCCATAAAACACTTGTCAGCTGATCCGCCCACTTCTTATCATGCTCTCCCAATCTCTTCTTTATCCCCTTCACGATCGTCCGATTAGTAACTTCAGTCATTCCATTGGACTGGGGATAATAAACGGAGGCGAATCTGTTCAGGATGCCCAACCCTTCACAGAGAGCCTTGAATTCGCCACAGTTGAACTGTGTTCCATTATCGGTGATGATGGTATGTGGAACACCGTATCTTCCTACGATGTTGTCTTTGACGAATTCCACCATTCGTTCTGCAGTAATGGAGGAAACAGCATCGGCTTCTACCCATTTGGTGAAATGGTCCACTGCCACTACCACGTACCTTCTCTGCCGATGAGTCGGAGGAAATGGGCCGACAATGTCTATTCCCCAGAGGGCGAATGGACGTCCTTCTATGATTGGCCTCTGAATGTGTTTGGCAGTATGTGATTCATTCGCATGAATCTGACAATTGTGATAAGATTCTACCAATTTTTGGGCATCCAATTCAGCCGTGGGCCAGTAGAAACCTGCTAACCTGGACTTTTTCAAGATGGCGGCGGATGCTTCATGTGCCCCACATGATCCCTCATGTAGCCCCTTGAGGATTTGTTGTCCTTCTTCCGGTAGAATGCACTTCAACCAAGGATGACTAAAGGACTTTCTGTAAAGGCAGTCATTGATCACGGAGAAATAAGCCGCTCTCCTAACTATCCACCGTGCCTCTTCTTTGTCCTCAGGTAAGGTTCCATTCAGCAGATATTGGCGGATGACTGATCTCCAATCATCTTCCACTGTTGTGAGTAGAGAAACTTCCTCTGAGGCGAATGCTGGAGCTATTTTAACTTCGAAGGGACAATCCGGATCCGTCCAGTTCTCCTCACAAGAGGCCATTTTGGCCAAATGATCTGCCTCTGTGTTGGATTCCCTCGGTACGTGAATCAGTTCCCATTTAGTTTCCTTAGCTTCAAGGTGATCCAGCAACTTTTTGACTTCCGCTACGTATTTGGCCAGAACCTCGTCTTTCACCTCGTAATTCTTGATTACTTGGTTGACCATTAGTTTAGAGTCGCTATAGATCACGATCCGCTCCGGAGTGATTTCTTTGAGTAGGCGTAATCCCAATATCAGAGCTTCATATTCATCAGCATTATTAGTAGCATGGAAATTTAATTTTGCTGCGTATCGTAATTTTATGTATTGGGGACCCTTGATCACAACGCCTACGCCAGCTCCATCCGTCGAGGAGGCGCCATCGGTGTACATCGACCATTCCTCTATCGGGGGCTTGGGATGATCTATCCCTTCGTCAGTGAATTCATTCACGAAGTCCGCCAGGACCTGACTCTTTAAAGCTGACCTGCTTTCATACCTCACATCGAATTCGCCCAGGCGGATTGCCCATTCCATCAGCCTTCCCGAAGTGTCTGGTTTCTGCAACACCTTTCTCATTGGTATATTTGATCGAACCACTACAGTATGCGCCTGAAAATATGGCCTAAGGCGGATTGCCGTGGTTACAACAGCCAGTGCCATTTTATCAAGCTTTGAATACCTGGTTTCGGCGTCTTTCAGAACCTTGCTCACGTAATAAATCGGAAACTGCTGGCCGTCCTCTTCTCGTATCATGACCGTGCATACGGCTTTGTCCGTAACCGATAAATACATGTAGAGGTCTTCTCCCTTCAAAGGTCGACTCATCATGGGTGGCTCCGTGAGGAACCGCTTGATTCCTTCGAAGGCTCTTTCACAATCCTCATTCCACTCGAATGCCTTTTGCTTCTTAATGACCTCGTAAAAGGGCTAGCATCTGCGGGCTGAACAAGAGATAAACCTGCCCAAGGCTATGATACGCCCGTTAAGGCGTTGTACTTCTCTGATATTCCGCGGTGCTTGATATTTCCAGAACTGCCTTAACTTTGTCAGGATTTGGGCTAACTCCTTTTTCGCTGATCATGAACCCTAAGAATTTTCCATATGTTGCCCCGAAGGTACACTTCTCTGGGTTAAACTTAATGTTGTGGCGTCGGAGTACGTCCAGTACCTCCTTTATATCATCCGCATGCTTTTCTATGGTCGTACTTTTGATGATCATATCATCTACATAGACAGAATAGTTACCCCCTTTACTATCTGCGAATATCTTGTTCATCATCCTCTGATAAGTTGCACCTGCGTTCTTAAGCCTAAAGGGCATAACTTTGAAACAATAAGTGGCTTGGTGTGTTACGAACGAGGTCTTGATTCTATCTGAGGGCTCCATAGGGATCTGATGATAACTTGACTTCACATCAGTAAAGGAGTACATTGCGTGACCGGCAGTTCCATCTACAAGCATATCAATACATGGCAAAGGATAGTTGTCTTTGGGGCAAGCTTTATTGAGATCTGTAAAGTCAATGCACATGCGGTAAGATCCGCCAGCTTTTTTTTACCAAAACGACGTTCGCCAACCACTGAGTGTAAAGCACCTCCTCAATGGCATCCGCCTTCTGGAGCTTGGCGATCTCTTCCTCTATCACCTTCTGCCTTTCTGGGCCATGATTTCTCCGTTTCTGAGCCACAGGAACTGCATCCTTATCAATGTTGAGCTTGTGAGTGATTACGTCTGGGCTGATTACGGGGAGAATTTCATCCTTCCATGCGAAGACATCTTCTGCCTCGTGGAGCACTTTGGTGATTGCATTTTTAATTTCATCTTTGAGCCCTTTGGCCATTCGCACTTGCTTTTCATCCGTCATAAGGTACATTTCGGTCTCGCCCAAGGCCATCGTGACACGTTCCTCTTCATCTTCCTCCTTAGATTGAGGGTGAATCATTAGTGATGCCGAATACGTCTCTTGGGCCACCTTTTGGCTACCTTTGATCATTACACCTCCCTTGGCCGTGGGAATGTAAAGTGTTAAGTGGCGAATGGAGATAAGAGCTGCAACTTTGGAGATAAAAGGCCGTCCGAGGATGATATTGTAAGCTAACTAACCATCCAAGACCGAAAATTCTAAATCTCCCCTCCAAACTTGATCATCGTCTGTAAGCTCACAGTCCAAAGTAACTTGGCCTTTTGTTTGAATAGTATGTCCTGTCACTCCCAAGATATCGACCATGGTTGGCTCTACTTAAACATGATCAATCATGAGTTTGGCGAAAGCTCCTCTTTTCATCTCCCAGTATCAATCATTACTCTTTTCATCTCCCAGCCTTCCACCATCATAGTGACGACCAGTGCATCTGCGTGGGGTGGTATCTTAGGACCTGCATCGGAAAAGGGGCGATTTAACGACGTCCTGTCAAGGGCGGTAGTCCTTGCCTTTTTTAACGTTGGCTGGTACCCAGGTCCGCCTGCTATGACATTGATGGTACCCTTTCCTTTCTTCTTTGGATCCTCCTTGGATCTGTCACCATCTCCTCTCTTGCCTTCAGTTTGGATGAACCGATCCAATTTGCCCCTTTCTATGAGACGCTCAATTTCTCGAGCTAACTCCCAGCATGCATCAGTGTCATGGCCATTTTTCCTGTGATACTTACAATAGTTTTTAGGATTTTTACCATTATTGGTGTACTCCCCTCCCTTCGATTCGGGGTATGAAATGCTCCGTTTGTGTTGACTGTTCTCGATCCACATAAGGACTTCACTTTTAGAAGCATTAAGAGGTGTGAAAGAGGTGACAAATGTTGATTTGTTCTTAGAATCTCTTCGCCTGTTTCTAGAGGAAGAATCCTGACGCTTGTCTCTGTCTCTGTCTCGGGGACGAGATTCACCCTTGTCCCTCCTTGGCGATAACGGTGAACCTCGGCGAATGTCATCCACCTCAATAAAATCTTTACAACGCTCCATCAACTCTGCCATACTGGTGGGTTTCTTTCGAATGAGATCTTCCTGCAAACTCTTACAGGTGGTATTTCTTACGAAGCATTCCACAGCTACGGAGATGTCCACATCAACAATTTGTATGCATAATTGGTTGAAAGTGTCCACGTACTCCCGAAGGGATTCATTCGCCTTTTGCTTTAACTCAAAAAGTTTCCTAGATTTCACTATTGGAAGAATACAGCCATCAAACTTAGCACAAAATTTCCGGCTCAATTGATCAAAGCTGTTTATCGAACCTGGAGGTAAAGATTGAAACCACAAATAGGCTGGGCCCCCCAGCGTGGTAACAAACATTTTGCAGAGCACGGGCTCGGTGGCACGGTTGAGCCTAAGCAGTATTCGATATTTTCTAATGTGAGCTTCTGGATTGTCACTTCCTGTGTATATTGCAAGATTGGGAATTTTAAAAGCTCTGTCTGTTTCCTCCGCCTCAATCCAAGCTGCGAAAGGTGAATCCCTATTGGCGAACAGGTTATGTCTAGCATTTTCTTCATTCATACGGAGCACCAAGGCCCTAACTCTATCATCAAAATTTTCTGGATCCATCCTGGGACGACCTCTTCGTGGCGATCTGCTTGGAGAAGAAGAAGAAGAACTTGAATCAGACGAAGGAACTGATGGCGAACGCCCTCCCCCATTACCGCGTCCGCCACCTCCTCCACTACCTCCACCTCCGCCTCCTTCGCCAGGGGGAGCCGGCCCGTTTCCCCCTCACTGGCTTCCTAACGGGATGTGTCCAACAGTTCTCGAAAGTGGTGATGGTGGTGGTCCACTTGGATGAGGTGTCTCTTTTGGCCTTTTACTCCATCCACGACCAGTAGATAGGGGCGATCTACCACGATGGGAGGATCTCGGTCGTCGGGGCGAAAGTGACCTGGACCGCCTGCCTTTCTCCTTTCTGTGCCTTTTGTGTGTTCGCCCTTTGGATCCGCTAGGGGGAAGATTCGTCCGTGGACGCCTGGGGATATTGGGTCCGTCCAGATTTAATCCAGGTCTCGCGGATCCACCCGGTAAGGACGAATTATTTCTTTGACTTCCTTCAGCGCCATCAGGAAATAACTCACGATTGATTTGCCGTTCGCCAGTCGACGTTGTGGTGGTTATCATAGAATCCGTGTTGTGAGCTTGGAGGAATGAAGAACTTTGGGCGCCCGGTCCAAAGCTTAACAAAGGCCAAGATGATACGGCCGATGTGGACGCCATGCTCCAGTGTGGAGGGAGGGTCATAAATGACCGCAGGCGATTTCCTGTCTCGGTTCCAAACCGTTCTCCAATTGCTTGAGCACACATACTGATGAAAGCATCTGGAGGCATACTATTTTCGACGTGCGTTGCAGGAGTAGTAGAATCAGTGCGGCCAGCACTAGATGGTGTAACTAATGGTGTTTCAATCCCTGAGGAGGGATTTTGATCTCCGTTTGTCATAGTTTTTTAGTGTGAACGAAAAACCCTTTGTTTGGTCAAGGATTCCACCTTCACCGCACCAATTGATAACAGGTAGCGAAATTCTAATCTACTTACGTCCCTGTGGGGGCGTCGTTGGGTTCGACGGGGGGAAGCTCTGATGCCAAAGTCAGTAAGATGAATCAAGGAAACAAACTGAATTGACAAAGGTTATAAGAATGTGTACCTCGATAGCCTAGGGGATCGGGCTATATATAGCTGGGAAGTTGTAACCTTCAGGTAACTAAAAAGTCTCCATTAATGCTTCATTAATGGCGGTTACGAGTTATCCTTAACCTGGCAGTTTAGCTAATTAATAACTCATTAATGATCTTTTATGGCCGAGTCGACGGCCAGCCGTTATAGAGGCGAATGGAGAGATTCGCCTCATAGGTCCGCCAGCGGATCTCTTGGAGCTGATCCGTGGAGATCCGCCAGCCAGCTTCCCCTTGGGGATCACTACGCGGCGTACTTTGAGGTGAATATCCCTTTTGGTCCTCAGGATAATATCTCGATGTTATCAATGGCAATCAGAGAAGATGATGGGGGCTGGAGCCCCCTTTTGTTATGTTTTTTTAAAATTTTGCATGAACGAAACAACATCATTTCGTTCCTACAGAATTTAAACTGCATTAAGTCCATTTGAGTCCCCAAACTATAGACCTAAGATCAATTAGGTACTCAAGCTATTAAAATCACCAATTAAACCCTTAGTCTATTCAGAAATCAATAATTCACTCCCTCTCACTATTTTTATCCAACAACCTTAAAAATAGGCTTAACTAGTTAAGTGAAATTCTCTAGAGATGAGATGAGGCCTATTGTTTTAAGAATAATTACTACCTCCTATTTATTAATTATATTATTTTTCATCTTTTTATTTGTGGAATTCTCTATCTGTAGATTAATATAACGGAATATATCTGTTTGTTTGCAAGAAATAGAAAATGGAAGAGAAAAGAGAATTATTTCCCTTCCATGAAAAATGATGAGTTCTTTGAGCATTTGTTAATTTCCTCACTCTGCATTCCGCACCTTTTTAATTATATGTGGAGGGTTTTTACATTTTTTTACTTTGTCAGGAAGGATCAAAGACTCCACCATGAACTTCAACAGTTGTTGTAGAACAAGAGAGTCAGATTACAGATTTTTAACTCCGTTAGATCATAAAATGTGGGATGGAGTGAAATTATTATTTATGAATAAGTTAAGGGTTTGATTGAAGATTTTAATAGTTTGAGGACCTAATTGATTTTAAAGTTATAATTTAAGGGATATAATGAGCTTTATGCCAATTTAAAACAATATGGAAGGACATTTCTATGCTTGCTTAATAAAGTAAAGGCATAACACTTAATTTAGCCCCTAAAGAATTCCTCCAAAATCAATTAGTTGTTGGAGTCGTAATAGTTTGATTCAGGTCATATATGGTTAGTGTAGGAATTCTGTTAGCGTAGAAATAACAACCAATATTGAAATTTTGGAAATAACAGGCACACATGATTGGTAATTTGCTAAGCCATATTTAGTTATTACAGTCAAACCTCTATATAGGAATACACTTGGGACCGGACGATTTGTATAATAATTGGGAGGTTATTACTAAATAGAGTTTGGTATAATAAAATTTCTCAACACATAAAATTTTAAATTTTTATCATAGGCATGCATGGTTTATATATAATGTATAACAATAGACATTAATGAAACAAATTAAATATTTAGAATTTCAATTTAGAGTTTAGATTTTCAATATATAGATAATTAGAGGAGTTTTATGAGAAAAATGTAAACATCAATGAGAATACTAAATATTTATAATTTCAAGTTGTAGTTTGTGTTTCCAACTCATAGATAATTTCAATAGTTTTTTTTAATATTTTATAATTTAGTTTGAATTCTTAATATATATATATATATATAGGGGTGAGATCCAGTGTGACAAGGGTTTAAGTTGTGACAATAAGCTTATTGTGTGACATAACAAAACTACGTCGTTTTGGCAATAAAATTCAAACAAAAAAATACGCGTCAATTCTCATCTGTTCCTCACAGGAAAAATGCGCGAATTTTATGATCATTCTTCAACATTCTTCATCGATTTTCTTCTCTCACAATCATCGATCGATTTCTAATCTGTATTGAGATTAAACTCTGATTTTCTTCTCCGTTGAATTATCGATCGATTTTCTACTATCAACATTACTGATCGATTCTCTTGACATCAACATTATCGATCGATTTCTCATCTGTATTCATATAATTCAATCTGAATATGGAATACGAACACCAAAATATTAAATCTGAAGACAACAATCAGTGTAATATGACACACACCACAACATCATCTCTAGGTATTTTGCTTATATCTGAAACTTTACATTTATCTGATATATATGAATTTGTTGATAATAGATTTATCTGAAATTTATCTGATATATATGGATTTCTTGATAATAGTTGTTCTAAACTTATTCCCAGACTTGATAATAGCTTTCTTACACTAATTATTAACAAAAACTGTACTGTAAATTCTAACAAATTGTAATTCTTGTTCCATGTGAATATATCATTTGTTCCATATTAATATATTATTTGTTCCAACTAGATATACTAATTGTTCCGAACTAATGTACCATTTGTTCAAAGTACATATTTGTCCTAATCTCAATTCTCTTACCTGTTTTGTAGATTTGCTTTCGCCTAGTTACTCTTCTACTGCAATTGTACCTTACACACCAGAAGTAATTACAAGACTCAGCCCTAACGGAACAAAAATATGGATTCCTAATTGTTCAAATGAGTTAAAACCTGCTCTTGGAATGATATTTGAGAATTATAATAAAGCTCAAGAATTCTACAAATCATATGCATGTGCTGCTGGATTTAATAGTAGGATATCAACTTCAAGAAAGAAACAAGGTGTTATGAAAGAACAATTTTTTGTATGCAATAAAGAAGGTTACAAATATCACAAAAGAAAAACAACATCCAGTGGTATAAAAACCAGAAAAGGACACTCAGTCGCGTAGGATGTAGTGCTAAAATGATTATCAAACTTTCCGACAATGGAAACTATGAAGTGACACAGTTTAAAGAAGAATATAATCATCTTTTATACACTCCAGGATGTGTACAATATCAAAAAGAGGGCAGGAACATGAACCTTCTACTCAAAAAGATGGTAGTGAATAATGCAAAGGTAAAACATCTTCTTCATAATAGTTATGCATTATAAATATTAAACTGTTTACTTATAGAATTTTGCTCATTTCATCTAAAAATAAAATAAATTCTGATTTGGTTGAACAGATGAATTTTGGTCCTCTAAGAACTTATAGACAAGCAAAGGAACTTTATGGAGGATATGAAAATATTGGTGCATCGAAGATAGATTTTAAGAACTTCCAGAGAGACTTGAAAGCATATATTAAAGATTCAGATGCACAAATGTTTGTAGATAATTTTCAGAAAAAAGGAGTTATGGAGTGCATTATTTTTCGAATTTGAAGTAGATCAAGAAGGCAGACTCTGTAGAGCTTTATGGGCAGACCCTGTATGTATCAAAAACTACGCTCTTTATGGTGATATGGTCTCATTTGACACCACATATAGCATAAACAGGTACTACATAATAATCTTTGACATAAAATTATTGCTTTCTGCCATTCATATACTGATTTTGAAACACAAAAATTGTGTCATGTTCTTCAAACAGAAAACTTATTTTTATGTTACAATGAACAAGTATAATATGATATTTGGACCATTTACTAGGGTTGACAACCACAAAAAATGTATTACATTTGCATCTTGTTTCGTGGCTAACGAAGATATTGCATCATTTGAGTGGGTTTTTAAAACATTTCTGAAAGCAATGGACAACAATGAGCCGACTTGCTTGATAACAGACCAAGATCCAGGAATGATAGTTGCAATAAAAAATGTTTTTAAAAAAACAGAACACAGATTTTGCATGTGGCACATTATGAAGAAGATGTCAGACAAAATAGGTACGAAAAATAATTCTATGCTATTTATTTTCTATTATCCCATTCAATAAATACAATGTTCCAACAGAATACATGTGTTGTTCCATACGAATACATAAAATGTTCCAAAATGATATATGTGTTGTTTAATACGCATACATTAATTTTATTCTAAACTCTTTTCTTACAAATACAGGAAGACAAATAATGCAAGAAACAGATTTTATCACAAAGATAAATTCTTGCGTGTGGAGTGTAGAATTGGAACCAGAAGAGTTTGAACAAAAATGGATGGAAATTATTTTGGAATTCAATTTACAAGAACATGGATGGCTGAAACACATGTATGATATAAGATCAACATGGATTCCTGCTTATTTCAGAGACTCGTTCCTAGCGGGCTTAATGAGAACAACCTCAAGGTCATAAAGTGAAAATCACTTCTTCACTTCTTTCACAAAAAGTCATTTAACTCTCATTGAATTCCTCCTCCGGTTTGAGGGTGCAAGGGAAGCACAAAGACATGCACAAGGAAAAAATGACAATGATTCTAAACACTCAATACCTATGACTCAAACACCAATTCTTATCGAAAAGCATGGATCAGAAGTATTTACAAGAACAATCTTCTATGAATTTCAAAAACAAGTGATAGATGCTTCATTTAAATGTGGCGTTGATGATATACAGAAACACACTGACAAATGCAGAATCACTGTAAGGTAAAAAGGTAAAAAAACAACATATCAGGTTGTTTATAATACAGATAACAGTGACACAGCATGTTTGTGCAAGATGTTCAATAGAGCAGGAATTCCTTGTAGACATATGGTGCTCGTATGGAAGGATAGGATGCTAATTCCTGACCAGTATGTGCTAAACAGATGGAAAATATTACCAGCGATAACATTGCAAAATAATGTTATAGAAGAATGTGCTAGAACAATGGGAAAGAAAATAATATTGAATAACTTATGGAGTGAGATTCACATGACTGTGTGTTTGGCTGAAGGGGATGAAGAGGACCTAAATAATCTCACAAGAATCACAAGAAACATTCAATCATTGAGGACAGAGCTGGAAGCAAAGAAAAGAAAGAACATCAACAATTCTACTAAAATTCAAGACATAGAGATGTTGGTTGGAACAAGTCGGCCCTCTGAAGTTCTAATCAAAGAACCTAAAATTTCTAAAAACAAAGGAACTGGGATTCAGCTTACAAACAGTGAGAAAAGATTGAATGGAGAAAAAGAGAAAGCAATTGAACAATCACAGAAAAAACAAAGGATGTGCAAAGGATGTCACCAATTGTGCAACCATGACATTAGAAACTGCCCAGAAAAAGCAAAGAGATAAGGTAAAATCCCTATATCTAAACTTTCTTTCCTCTAACAGTATATTTTGTTATTTGACTTCACTTGGAAACCTGTGATTTTTTTTGGAACAACTTGTTATTATATGTCTTGATAATACATTTCTTACAAAGATCAAATAAGATCATTATCGCGACCTAAAACATCATTGTTATATTGCTCAGTCTTGCGTTTCAGATTCTTCTTCACTTCCTTCAGCTTCTCCTTCAAATCCACTTTCTTCTCCTCTAGTTTCACAATGAAACACATCACGGACTCACAAAATAAAGACATAAAAGCGTTTATGCCCTTCAGCTTCGCCATGATGCAATCAACATCCCCTTCCATAAACGTTTCCTCCATATCAACAATGACCTTAAAAAGTTCATCAGGAATATCACTACCTGCTTTACGTACTGAACCTGTGTGTTAATTTCAAACAACATATGTTTACACTAACAATATATGAACATCAATAATATATAGCAGTATAAAAAACATAACAAAAAAAATATATCATTAAATAAATAAAAAAACATACAAACATAAACATAAAAAACATAAAAACATAAAAATAAAAACAATTGTTCACAATTAAAAAAAACATTAAAAAAATCATTATCAGGACCCATAACATCATTGTTATATTTCTTAATCTGGTCCTTCAGATTCATCTTCACTTCCTCCAGCTCCTCCTTCAACTCCACTTTCTCCTCCACTCCTTTCTCAATGAAAGATATCATTGAGTCACAAAATAAAGACATGAAAGCCTTCATGCCCTTCAGCTTCTTTATGATGTCGTCAATATCCCCTTCCACAAAAGTTTCCTCCATATCTTCAATAACTTTAAATAGCTCATCAGGAATTTCACTCCGTTCTTTACGTACTAAAGGTTCAACAGGAGAAGAAGACCTCGTTCTCTTAGACGAACTCGAACTGCTTCCTGACATCTTTGCTCCAATTCAACTTCTACTAAAAAAAATACGATCAATAAAGAGAGCAATACTATTTATAGAATTTTATTTAGTCTCTTCAACTCCATACTATCAAACACGCTTTCTTTCATTCAAATGATTATCTATTGGGAAACTCAACAACTTTAATTTATTGAGACTCTTCAAATTCTACTTTTCCTGCAATGAAATACGACTTTTCATTCAAAATAAATGTATATTGGGAATCTCAACAGTATTAAGATTATTACATATATGAAATTTTTTATTAAATGCAAACTAAAATAAATCTGTGAATCAGTCTCTTAAACTATTGGTATTATTTCCTATATAAATCTGTGAATCAGTCTCTTAAACTATTGGTATTATTTCCTATATAAATCTGTGAATCAGTCTCTTAAACTATTGGTATCAGAATCAATAATTATTTCCTCATTTATTTATTATTGCAAAGGGGGTGAATTAAAATCAGATTAAAATAAATTTGTATTCATTTTATTAACAATTAAAACTTTAATGAAACATATACCATGTATTAATTATATTCAAACAAACAGTGATTACTTATTGATCCCTTATTACTGAAACAAATGTAACTATATCATTTCATTTTCTATTTTACAGGATGAATCCTCAAAAGCAAACTTACTGATCAATTGGATATACTCTTATATTCTTCCAACGGTATACATAATATGTTCCATTCCATGAACTGTATTGTTCCATCCGAATATATATGTTGTTCCGGAATAAATATTACATTGTTCCATCAGAAATAGTTACATTCTTTTTATTTACTTTAATGTGATCTAAACTCATTTCCCATTCCAACATAATTAGTACTATGTTCCAATACAATTTGTTTAATAAAATGATGTTTATTAAATGGATAATGTATATAAGGTGGTTGTGAGTGTGAACCATTGGATATGCTCTTATATTGATCCAAATGTATACATAAATTGTACAAATTGTTTAATATAACTATATCATTTGTTCCAACTTAATGTACCATTAAGTGGTTGTGAGTATTGAAAAAGGCTGTAGATGAATTCTACCAAATTGTACCACTTGTTCCATGTAACTATATCATTTGTTCCGAATTAATGTACCATTTGTTCCATTCCATAAACTGAATTGTTCCACCAGAATACATATGTTGTTCCGGAATAAATATTACATTGTTCAATCAAAAATAGTTACATTCTTTTTATTTACTTTAATGTGATCTAAAATTATTTCCCATTCCAATATAATTAGTACTATGTTCCAACACAATTTGTTTAATAAAATGATGTTTATTAAATGGATGATGTATATAAAGTGGTTGTGAGTATGAACCATTGGATATGCTCTTATATTGATCCAAAGGTATACATAAATTGTACAAATTGTTTAATATAACTATATCATTTGTTCCAACTTAATGTACCATTAAGTGGTTGTGAGTATTGAAAAAGGCTGTAGATGAATTCTACCAAATTGTACCACTTGTTCCATGTAATTATATAGTTTGTTCCGAATGAATATACCATTTGTTCCAATTAAATGTAACGTCTGTTCCAAATGAATTATATCTGCTAAATATTGAATATATTGACATATGTTAAGAATAAACAAATATAATTTGAAAAACCTTTTTAAATATAAAATTTTATATACAAATTCTAAAGCATATTTACAAATTCTAAAATATATTTACAAATTTAAGATACAAAATATGCTATTCTAAATTTAGTCCAGCTCCAGCAACCCATTCTTTTGACTTCTTATCAATTTCTTCAATAAGTTGATTTGTTGGATTCAAAAGAATGCTCCAGCAATAAAGAATTCTAAGCTTTCTAAAATTTTTTCCCTGCAAAAAAAATGATATAATAAAATAGAATAATAGTAATACAAACTGTTACATAAAGAATTTACCACATATATCTTATAATTCTTTGTCAATCCAATATTCAACTCCTTCACACTCTGACCCATGTATGTTTCCATATGCTTCAAAAGAAAAATACCACAATCATTGTGGTTATTGTTGCTTCTCCACTTCATCCTCAGTATTTGCACTTTGTATGCACACATTTGTTTTAATGAAGAAGCATCATTTTTTAAAACAAAATGAGCATAGGATTTTAACTACAACAAACAAATCAGAAAATATGTTATCACATATACAAAAAAAACAAAGAATGAAGTAAATCATGTTACAACATACCAATTGTTCTGAACAATCATCATACTTATCAGCACGATTGATTTTTCGAGGGAGTGCCATATTATCCAATATTTCAACAGTCTTTGAAAGATTGTTGACAACAATCAGATAAAAATGTGCTTGAGAAATAATAGGGAAAAACACCTAATAAACACCAAAAAACATTAGTATCTCAATACATTTTACAGTATTCAACAGCTGCTGTTCTACCATAAAACTTACCAATTCAACATCAACCAAGTTTTTAAAATTGAAAAAAGAAAGTTCAATCTCAAGCCTTTCCTTAAAATTATGTACTCTTGATCTACTAGCTCCAGAAAACAGAAGATTCTACAAAATAATCAAAACAACATTTAGCACAACAATTATTTACAAAATGAAAACAAAAAACAAACTTACAAAGTTAAGAAACATACAAAAGCATATGTACTGAAAAAAATCTTTTCGGTTTTCCATTATATTTCTTCAATTCTTCAGTGTTCAAAATTGAACTCCAAGCATCCACAATATTATTGACAATATGATCATGACTAGACAGTGATAAAATCTCCTGTTTATCAATAAAGGTTTGTCCATCACTGAAAAATACATCACTTCAAAACAAGGAAAAAAACTATCAGTATATGCCAAAATAACATATAAATTCATATAACAAACATAACTTCAACTTCTTACCTGCTTAAACCAGGACTTAGTGCAAATTCAACAATCCTCCTTTTACGACTATCCATGTTCTCCATCAACTTTGGATGCCGAGAAATAAATGGAGAACGGAGGTACTTAGATTCCTTAACAGTCCTCCTTACACGACCTCCTCCACCATTTTCATTATCAATACCATATCTCAAAATAATATCTCCCAAATCTTGACGTAATTCATTCATCACATCTATACCGTAAGATGACCTCCTAGCATACTTATCCCACTAAAAAACATATCACAATTAAAATCATGCATCAAAACTATAACTTCAACATGTCATATATTAAAACTAATTGTTCTAAGAATAAACACCAATTGTTCAAAGAAGAAACGCCAATTGTTCAAAGAATAAACACTTACAATATTGTCAATTTTCAACACTTTCTCAGACACTATATCATCCATATACTTCATTACATAATAGCCACAACTTTTTGTATCTTTCTGAGATGGAATATTCTGCAAAATAAAATACAAACAACTTAAAAACAATAAAAAAATACACAAATATACATACAAATTAAACACGTACCACAGGGCAAATCCATTTTACCAAAACCTTCTCATGATAAAAAGAAATAATAGATCTGCAAAACAAATTCATATATATGTCAAACTATTGCATTCAAAAAATAAAATACATTATAAAAAAGCATTTGATTATTAAACATACTCATCAACAACATATCTCCATTGATCATTTTCCAAGCTCAAACGAGATTTTAATGGATCCAAAAGAAAAACAAATTTCCGCTCAAGATCAACGACAGTCAAAGTCCAATGATACCTGAAGAAAACAAACACATTAGTAAAACTATAATACATTATTAAACAAATAAAATAAATCATCAGTATAGACAAATAATGCATACTCTTTGTTTCGCGGTATCAGATACAAACATTTGTTGCCGGACTGTTCATATCTCTCTGTCAAAAACTTGATCTTCTCCCCAATCTTATTAACTCTTTCAAAATGATTAGTTATGTTTGGATCAACAAGGGAGAAGGTGGTATCCAATCTATCATTATTCACAATCACATCATAAAGGTGCCTGTACAAAACACACACGAAACATATACAGTAAACATGTCATTCAAAAAAATAAAGCAATATAACCACTAATACAAACATGCAATTATAAATAAAAAAAATACCTCATGTAATACAAAATTGGGCCACACCCTATTGGAGCTAAATCAGCCAATTCACAAATATCATTCCTCAATATAACTGCTTTCACCGGATGACCAAAAATGTAATCTTCAAACATGGTAAAAACTGTCCTCCCATGACATAAATAATTGTTAGCCCATCTACATATATCGGCAAATTCATCTGGAACATCTCCAGGCAAACACTTCAAGTCTATATCATCATCATCATCAGAATCAGACATCTCTGACTCAATTGCATCATCGATATCACTGGTGAAAATATAAAACAACTCAAATATATATCAAAAAAAAAAAAATTATTCCACACATATACAAGAAAGGTTCCAAAAAAACTGAACCATTTGTTCAACAAATAATAACTTACACAATTTCATCAGTACGATCAACAAACTCATCCCCTTCATCTTGATTTACACAAACTAAAGGACCAGCCCTAGAAACTATATCAGCAGCCCTACAAATAAAATAAAACATCAATTAAGCCACAAATATTAATTGACATGTTCCAAAACAAAAAACAGGAATTATTCAAAATAATAAATTACATTTCAAATGAAACAGATTGATCAGCTAAAGACTGGCTTAACAACTCAAATTGAGGAGCAGAATTCATCTTTATTTTCAACCTCAGACCTTCAGATGACCCTACTTTCCCTCTAACTTTCTTCACTACTCCTCTCTTCTTCTTCTTATTCTTCTCCTTCTCTGCTCCTTCTCTCTCTTTTTCTAAACCTTCAGGTATCTTTCTCTGTACTTGCTTGTTATATTCTTCATTAACAACATTATATTCTTCCCAAAAGCCAGGCAGATTAAGAAAAATCATTATCCTCATCAGATTCATTAGATAATCTTCCCGAATGCTCACTTGCTGGCATTCGCTCAGAACGCTGGCTCATCCTCTCTTCCTTACTAACTCTGTACTTAGTAAAAATGTTTTCAACAAATGTATTCATCCGTACAGGTAAGTCATTCTCGTCAAACATATTTTCAGCTTCATCCACCAATATAAACATCTCAGTTACAGCATTAGCTAACTTTCTAGCCACTGATTTAAACCTGACAGTGAATTCCTGCATTTATAAAAACACTATTTACTAATTTATCAAAATGAAACACAATCTTCTATATAAAAGAAAAACACAGATGCATACCATGAAGTAACTGGGACAGCCAGAAACTCCTTCTTGAGTATCTTCTTCTTCTTCTACATGCTTCTTCTTCTTCTTCTCTTTTTCTCTCTTCTTCTTCTTCTTCTTACATTCAACGTTAGGGCCTTCACATTCTACCTCTACTTCAGATTTCACTAATCTCTTCAATACAATTCCCTTGCCAAAACCACTGGCTTTTTCCAACTTAATTCTTTCAGAGATTAGAATTATTCCACACAGCAGTTAGTGGAAAGGAACGTGGCCTAAAATCAACCCCACGTTGCAAATGATCACAATAACATATCTACAATAAAAAAAATGAGAAAAACAAATTATAAGCAAATACATAAATTATTCAAAATAAATTCCAACATATTAAAACAATTACCAGTATAAATGGAAGAGGGCTTGTGAAAAAATATGGATTAGAACCGTTCTTGAAAGAACGAACAGAATCTATAAGATGCTTAAAACTAAACCGACACCAATCTAACTTCGAAATTTCAGTCACATTCATGCAACTGAATAAAAACTTATTGTACAACGCCCTATTCTTATTTGAACGAATGCAAGAATAACAACAATAACAATGAAGTTCCAAATGAACTCATCACAAACATCCACTTCCAACAGATTTTTCAGCCTACAAAGCACATCTTTATCCTTAGGACTGCCACTACTTAGACCAAAAGACTTCCTCCAAGTCTTTAAAAAATTACACCAACTATCCCCACTGTTACTATCCGCTTTCTTAATTTCCTTTCCTCCACATGGCAGGCCATAAACACAATGGAAATCCTCTTCACTCAAATCAATCCGGTCATTACCAGGAAGAATAAAACAGCATCTGTCAGGATCAACAGAAGCCACAACCTTGCCACAAAACATTCCATTAAGCTTCCCAATATCCAGACACAAAAAACCACCAAACCCTATATTCCTAATGGCAGCTTTGTGTGTCTCTGGCATAGTTTTAACAAACTTAATAAATGCTGTTGGAAGCACCCTCTGATTCAATACTACACCAGATAAATCTTGCTCCATAACAGAATAGCAACTATCCTTCTTCACAATCCTTCTTCCACAATCACGGTTCACAGATCTAGAAGAACCAACTCCTTTCACAACCTCAACTTTATTCCTCTTCAATCTAGAACCACCAGATACTTTCACAACCTCAACCTTCTGCATCTTCAACCTAGAAGAACCATCTCCCTTCAAATTAACTCCAACTTTTCTTTTCTTTCCAACACAACCAGAAACAACATATTCATCATCTGCTTGTTCTTCAGATGGTGTACTCACACTGATAACAAAATCAAGATCATTCATATTATCACGATCATCAGACCAACTTTCATCAGCATCAAAACAACTTTCTACGTCCTTCAAAGCATCGGAAGAACTTTCATCAACAGGAACACCAATATTTGATGACTTTTTCTTCAAAGCATGAGATTTCTTCACAAATCTCTGTTTACTTCCTTCATCACTATTCTTTTCAGAGACCCTTGAAACATAAAAAATAACAAAATTAACAACAATACTAGATCAACAAAATACATATATAGTTACAAACGAACTTATAAATTGTTCCAAACGAATACATATATTGTTCCAAACGAATACATAAATTGTTCAAAACGAATACATATATAGTTCAATACAAAAACATACATAGTTCCAAACGAATACATATATTGTTCCAAAAGAATGCATATATTGTTCCATAAAAACATAACAAAATAGTACTTGTCGCCATCATCCCCCATATAATCAGAGTTTATAGCATGAAGCAACGCAGGATCAATAACATTATCACGCAAACAATCTTTTCTATTAGAAGTAGCTTTAGACATTCTGAAATATACTGAAAAACAACAAAAAAACACATATACAAGTCGGAAAACTAACAAATGATAGACGGAAAGAATGAAAAAACACAATGAAATGCCGTTGAAACCCTAAAAAACAACAAACAAAACAAAAACAAAATACAAAACCTAAACAGAACATATAAACAAAAAAAACGAAGAACATGCATAACACAATATCTAAAATGAACAAAGAAAACACAGAGGAACTCACCGATAACTTCAAAAATACACAAACAGAGAGCCGAACCTACCGATAAAGAAAAAAAATATAGGAAATCAGAGCCGTAAATATTCAACAAAAAAACGAAGGGAAATGAACAAACAACAAACATAAATACGATGAAAACAAACACAAAAACATATAGGAACTCACCGATATCTTCCAAAAAACACAAAATGCGAGACAAAACAAAGAAATCGAACCAAAAACTCAACAAAAACACGATCGGAAATGAAACGGCGCTATCGGAAAAAACGAGAGAAATATCAGAGAATCACCGGAGAAGGAAGAACGAGAAAAATATAGGAGATTACAAATATACCCCTAACTTAATAACTATTTATACTAAGCACGTAAAATTACAAATATACCCCTCCATTTTTTACACAATTACTAAAAAGCCACTGTTGTCACACAATAAGCCTTGTCACACCATAAGGAATGTGTCACATCTGATCTCTCCTCTCTCTCTCTCTCTCTCTCTATATATATATATATATATATATATGGGGTTGTTTTCAATGGTGAGCACTAAATTATCTCCATGGGTGGTGAGTGATTAATATCCATTGGATCAAGATCATTGTCCATAATTTAAGTTGTGATTTAATATTAAAATTGGTTTTACCTGATGACATGTCAGTTGTAACTTAGAATATTATGCTTTGAAAAACGTTTTCTCTTTCCTCAAGATATAACCAACTTCCAAGAAGTAATTTTTTTCCCGGATGTTTTTATTTTACATAAGAAGACGTCTTATTTTAAGTAATTTTGTATCCGTCTAATCAATGTTATATGCATTAAATCTTAATAAATGCTTATTCATTGGAAACACAAAAAGCTTGACATTGAGAATGTACAACACTATTTATGATAACCAAATACAACATTAATGATGTTCTAATTAATGGTGTTGTTCCTCTATTTATTACCTTAGAATTGTAAACTCAATTTATAAATTTTTAGGATTGTAAGCTCAACTTGTAAATCCTTAGGATTCCAAGATCAATTTGTAAATCCTTAAATTTTTTTTTATTTCTTTAAGCATTCATTTATTTATAAACAATCATTAAACTTACAAATCTCTATAATTCATATATTCTAATGTCACACTAATGACAATAATAAATGTCTAATGTCATCCATTTAGATGTCGTATTAAATACTACTCACTCCATGCCATTGATTTATATCCTCACACAAACGTAATGTAACGTAACATAAATATCACTGAATAATTTTTTTTTACGGAACCCAAACATCACTGAACTGAAACATTACTAAACTAAAATATTACTGAACTGAAATATTTTGAATTGAAACATCACTCAACTGAAACATCACTAAATTGAAACATTACTGAACTGAAACATTACTGAACTAAAACATTACTAAACTGAAACATCACTAAACTGAAATATTACTGAACTCAAATATTACTGAACTGAAACATCACGAAACTGAAACATCACTGAGCTGAAATATTACTGAACTCAAACATTACTGAACTGAAACATTACTAAACTAAAACATTATTGAACTAAAACATCACTCAACTGAAACATTACTGAACTGAAATATTACTCAACTGAAACATTACTAAACTGAAACATTACTAAACTAAAACATCACTTAACTGAAATATTACTGAACTGAAACACCAATAAACTGAAACACCACTGAACTGAAATATTACTAAACTGAAACATTACTGAACCGAAATGTCACTAAAATGAAATATTAATTAATTGAATATCACTGGACCGAAACTCAACTAAAACATTACTGAACTGAAACATTACTGAACTAAAACATCGCTGAACTGAAACATTACTGAACTGAAACCTCACTAAACTAAAACATTGTCGAATTGAAACATTACTAAACTGAAACATTAATGAACTGAAACATTACTGAACTAAAACATCATTGAAGTGAAATATTACTAAACTGAAACACCACTGAACTGAAACACCACTGAACTGAAATATTATTAAACTGAATATCCTTGAACCAAAACATCACTGAACCGAAATATCATTGAACAAAAACACCACTAAACTTAAACATCACTTAACTGAAATATTACTAAACTGAAATCTTACTCAACTAAAACATTACTGAACCGAAACATCATTGAACAGAAATAATATCGAATTGAAACATTACTAAACTGAAACATTACTAAACTAAAATATTATTGAACTAAAACATCACTGAACTGAAATATTACTGAATTGAAACATCACTAAACTAAAACATCATTGAACTAAAACATCACTGAACTGAAATATTACTGAACTAAAACATCAATAAATTGAAATATTACTGAACTAAGAGATTACTAAACTGAAACATTACTGAACTGAAACATCACTGAACTGAAACATTACTGAATTGAAATATTACTGAACTAAAACATCACTGAACTAAAATATTACTGAACTGAAAGATCACTGAACTAAAACATCACAAAACTAAAACATTACTGAACTTAAAGATTACTAAACTGAAACATTACTAAACTGAAATATTACTAAACTCAAATATTACTGCAGTGAAATATTACTGACTTCAAATATAAGTGAACTCAAACATCACTCAACTGAAACATTACTGAACTGAAACATTACTAACCTGAAACATTACTGAACTGGAACATCACTGAACTGAAACATCAATGAACTGAAACATTACTTAACTAAAATATTACTGAACTAAAATATCACTGAACTGAAATATTACTAAACTGAAACATTAATCAACTAAAACATCACTAAACTGAAATATTACTAAACTCAAATATTACTGAACTGAAATATTATTGACTTCAAACATAACTGAACTCAAACATCACTCAACTGAAACATTAGTAACCTGAAAAATTACTAAACTGAAATATTACTGAAGTGAAACATCACTGAACTGAAATATTACTAAACTGAAATATTTCAGTTCAGTAATATTTCAGTTTAGTGATATTTCAGTTCAGTGATGTTCCAGTTCAGTAATGTTCCAGCTTAGTAATGTTTGAGTTCAGTAATGTTTCAGTTTAATAATATTTCAGTTTAGTAATAATTCAATTCAGTGATGTTTCAGTTCAGTGATTTTTCAATTCAGTGATATTGCAGTTTAGTAATATTTAAGTTTAGTGATGTTTCAATTCAGTAATGTTTCGGATTAGTGATGTTTTAGTTTAGTGATGTTTCGATTTAGTGATATTGCAGTTTAGTAATATTTAAGTTCAATGATGTTTCAGTTCAGTAATGTTTCAGTTTAGTGATGTTTTAGTGTAGAGATGTTTCAGTTCAATAATGTTTCAATTTAATAATGTTTCAATTTAGTGATGTTTCAGTTCAGTAATGTTTCAGTTTAGTAATATTTCATTTCAATGATGTTTTAATTCAGTAATGTTTCAGTTTAGTAATATTTCAATTCAATAATGTTTCAATTCAGTAATATTTCAGTTCAGTAATGTTTCAGTTTATTAATAATTCGGTTTAGTGATTTTCAGTTCAGTATTATTTCAGTTTAGTAATGTTTCAGTTTAGTAATGTTTGAGTTCTGTAATGTTTCAGTTTAGTAATATTTCAATTCAGTGATGTTTCAATTCAGTGATGTTGCTGTTTAGTAATATTTTAAGTTCAGTGATGTTTCAATTCAGTAATGTTTCAGTTCAGTGATGTTTTAGTTCAGAGATGTTTTAGTTCAGTAATGTTTAAATTTAGTAATGTTTCAATTCAATAATGTTCCAGCTCAGTAATGTTTCAGTTTAGTAATATTCATTTCAATGATGTTTCAATTCGGTAATGTTTCAGTTTAGTAATATTTCAGTTCAGTAATGTTTCAGTTCAGTAATATTTTAGTTCAATAATGTTTCAGTTTATTAATATTTCGGTTTAGTGATTTTCAGTTCAGTAATATTTCAGTTTAGTGATATTTCAGTTTAATAATATTTTAGTTTAGTAATTTTTCAGTTCAGTAATATTTCAGTTTAGTGATATTTCAGTTCAGTGATGTTTAAGTTCAGTAATGTTTCAGTTTAGTAGTGCCTTAGTCATCTTATCTCTGATGTTGTTGTAGATAGTTTTTAGAAGCCTATCAAAGTTTCTAGAAATGGGACAAGGTTGTCCTATATTTTCTTTGTGGATGATATTATCCTTATGTCTGAAGCGTCTTTAACTTAGGTGCATGTTTTGAAGCATGTTTTGTATCATTTTTTTAATAGTTCGGGGCAAAATGTCAGTTTATCTAAATCCCATGTTTCCTTTTCTACTAATACTTATAACAAGCTTCAAAATCACTTTTGTTAGGAGTTTGGCTTTTTAGGAGAACTACCAATCTTGGTAAATATTTGGGTATGCCCTTTCAGTTTAGTAATGTTTTAGTTCAGTAATGTTTCAGTTTAGTATTATTTCGGCTCAGTGATGTTTCAGTTTAGTAATGTTTTGGTTTAATGATGTTTCAGTTCAGTGGTGTTTCAGTTTAGTAATATTTAAGTTCAGTGATGTTTCAAGTCAGTAATGTTTTAGTTCAGTGATGTTTCAATTCAATAATATTTCAGTTGAGTGATATTTCAGTTGAGTGATATTTCAGTTCAGTAATGCTTCAGTTTAGTAATGTTTTAGTTTAGTAATATTTCAGTTTAGTAGTGTTTCAGTTTATCAATGTTTCAGTTCAGTGATGTTTCAGTTTAGTAAAGTATCAGTTCAATGATGTTTTAGTAATGTTTCAATTTACTATTATTTCAGTTTAGAAATATTTCAATTCAGTGATGTTTCAGTTTAGTAATGTTTCAGGCCACTAATGTTTTAGTTTAGTAATGTTTTAGTTCAGTGATGTTTCAATTTAGTAATGTTTCAATTTAGTAATATTTGAGTCCAGTGATGTTTCAGTTTAGTAATATTTCAATTCAGTAATGTTTCAGTTCATTAATATTTCAGTGTAGTAATGTTTCAGTTCAACTATATTTCAGTTCAGTGATGTTTCTGTTTAGTAATGTTTCAGTCTGGTGATGTTTCAGTTTAGTAATGTTTCGGTTTATTGATGTGTTGGTTTAGTAATGTTTCGGTTTAGTGATGTTTCAGTTTAATGATGTTTCAGTTCGTTGATGTTTCAGTTCAGTGATATTTCAGTTCAATGATGTTTCAGTTTAGTAATATTTCAGTTCAGTGACATTTCAGTTTTACTATATTTCAATTTATTAATGTTTCGGTTTAGTGATTTTTCAGTTTAATGATGTGTCATTTCAGTAATATTTCAATTTAGTAATGTTTTACTTTAGTAATATTTCAGTTCAATGTTGTTTTAGTTCAATGATGTTTCAGTTCAGTAATGTTTCAATTTAGTAATGTTTGAGTTCAGTGATGTTTGAGTTCAGTAATGTTTGACTTCAGTGATGTTTGAGTTCAGTGATGTTTCACTTTAGTAATGTTTAAGTTCAGTAATGTTTCAGTTTATTAATGTTTCAATTTAGTAATGTTTCAGTTCAGCGATGTTTCAGTTCAGTGATATTTCAGTTTAGTAATTTTTCGGTTTAGTGATGTATCAATTTAGGTGTTTCAGTTTATTGATGTTTCAGTTCAGTGATATTTCAGTTCAGTGATATTACAGTTCAGTGATATTACAGTTTAATAATGTTTCAGTTCAGTAATGTTTCATTTAAATAATATTTCAGTTTAGTAATGTTTCACTTCAGTGATGTTTCAGTTCAATGATATTTCAGTTGAGTGATGTTTCAGTTTTGTAATGTTTTAGTTTAGTAATGTTTCAATTTTATAATATTTCAGTTTAGTGATGTTTGAGTTCAGTGATGTTTGAGTTTAGTAATGTTTCAGATTTGTAATATTTCAGTTCAGTGATGTTTCAGTTCATTGATATTTCAGTTTAGTGATGTTTCAGTTCAGTGATGTGCTAGTTTAGTAATATTTCAGTTCAGTGATGTTTCAGTTCAGTAATGTTTCAGTTTAGTAATATTTCAGTTTAGTATACCTAAGGATTTACAAATTGAGCTTAAAATCCTAAGGATTTATAAATTGAGCTTACAATCCTAATGATTTATAAACAATTTATACATCATTAGGATTGTAAGCTCAATTTATAAATCCTTAGGATTATGATCTCAATTTGTAAATCCTTAGTTTTTTTATTTCTTTAAGCTTTCATTTATTTATAAACAATAATTGAGCTTATAATCCATAACGTAACGTAATAAATATAAGCTCAATTTATAAATCCTTAGGATTGTAAGCTCAATTTGTAAATCCTTAGGATTGTAAGCTCAATTTATCTATAAATAGTCATTGAGTTGTCAATCCGTAACGTAACGTAACGTAACGTAACATAATATGATGTAACATAACGTAATGTGACGTAACGTAATGCAACATATACCATAACGTAGCGTAACGTAACGTAGATCACTAACTTTCACGAAAAATATTACTTTCATATAAATAATTTGAACTTTACGTAAATCTCATTTCTTTAGAGATAATTTACGTAAAATTGGACTTAATTAAGATAAAGTTTTATTTTTACAAAAAAAAACAGTAACATTGCAAAAAATCAAGTTTTACGTAAAATATTTGAATTTTATGTAAATCTTATATGTTTAGGTGACGTGACGTGACATAACGTGACGTAAGCTCAATTTATAAATCTTTAGGATTTTAAGCTCAATTTATAAATCCTCAGGATTGTAAGCTCAATTTTTAAATCTTTCGGTTTTTATTTTTATTTTTTCAAACTTTTATTTATAAACAATCATTGAACTTGCAATTCTTAATGCAACGTAACGTAACATAATGTAAGTAACATAACATAATAAATATAAGCTCAATTTATAAATCCTTAGGATTGGAAGCTGAATTTGTAAATCCTTAGGTTTTTTTATTTCTTTAAACTTTTATGGGATAAGGTACCAAAATAGGCCTAAGGTTTTTGGGGAAGTACCAATTTAGGCTCAACGTTCAAAATAGCACCAATATAGGTTTAACGTTTACAACATAGTATCAATTTAAGCTTAACGTTTACAATATAGCATCAATTTAAGCCTCATATACAAAATACCACCAATATAAGCTTAACGTTTACAAAATAATACGAATTTAAGCTTAACGTTTACAAAATACATCTAATTTAAGCTAAACGTCACAATTAAATTAACCATATTATATTCTTTTCCTATTAACTTTATATGTTTTCTTTTTATTTAGTTCTATTTTCTTATTTATTATAATACAATTAATTATTTTTCTTGCCCATTAAAACCTTATATTTATTTTTCATCAACCATTCCATGACTCCGAAATTCCATGGCTCATGTAATATATGCAAACTAAAAGTAATTGAATATCCCTAATATTTTGAACATTGAGCAATGAAATTTACTAGTGTTCAAAATATTGTGGATATTCAATTACTTTTAGTTTGCATATATTACATGAGCAATGAAATTTAGTAGTCATGGAATCATTTATGAAAAACAAATATAAGATTTTAATGGACAAGAATACTAATTAATTGTATTATAATAAATAAGAATATAGAACTAAATAAAAAGATAACATATAAAGTTAATAGGGAAAGAATATAATATGATTAATTTAATTATAACGTTTAGCTTAAATTGTATATATTTTGTAAAACGTTAAGCTTAAATTCGTATTATTTTGTAAACCTTAGGCCTATATTAGTGTTATTTTGTACGTGAGGCCTAAATTGATGCTATATTGTAAACGTTAAGCCTAAATTGATATTATGTTGTAAATGTTAAGTCTATATTGGTGCTATTTTGAACGTTGAGCCTAAATTGGTACTTCCCCAAAAATCTTAGGCCTATTTTGGTACCTTATCCCAACTTTTATTTATAATCAATCATTGAGCTACAATCCTTAACACGTCGTAACCCAACGCAACGTAAGTAAAGTAACGTAATAAATATAAGCTCAATTTAGAAATCCTTAGGATTGTAAGCTCAATTAATAATTGAGTGGCCACCGATGTTAAAAAGTGTAAAGTTCAGTAACCATACCGGGAAGAATTGAAGTTCAGTGGTCATAATATGAAAATTGGTAAAGTTCAATGGCCATGGGTATAATTTACCCAAATATCATTCACCAAAAGATATTGAAGGCACCGATTTTTTATTTATTTATTTTTAATGTTTTATGAATTTATTATAGAAATAGTAAGTATTTTTGGAAAATGTGGACAATCATTTATTATAGAGAAAGAAATATGCATTTAGGTAACCTGATAACTTATTGGTAACCTGTTATAGCAGGTCATTTATTTAAAAGAAGGGTAATTAATTTATTAGTCCCCATATTTTGACAAAACACATTGTTTAGTCCCTGTGTTTTCAAAAACACATGGTAAGGTCCCTAACCTTTTTCTTAGTGAACTGTTTAGTCCTTCCGTCTGTTTGTTAGATTTTTTTACCGTTTATGACTTCAGAAATGACTAAATTACCCTTTACTATTTACCTTCAAACTTTAGAAGAGGAAATCCAATTTAGAAGAAGAAGCTATTTGTATGGAGAACAAGAAAAAGAAAAGATCCAATGCTTACGAATTTGAACGATTAAGAAGAAAATCAAGAAGAAGAACACTCAAAGTTGATTTCAGATGCATTAGAGTTTAAAGGAAAGGAAAAGAAGAACGCAAATCCAAATTGACTAACAAAATCTTCGTGAGAGTCTAATGGCAGGGACTAAACAGTTCACTGAGAAAAATGTTAGGGACTAAACAGTTCATTTAGAAAAAGGTTAGGGACTTTATCATGTGTTTTTTAAAATACAGGGACTAAACAGTGTGTTTTGTCAAAATATAGGGACTAATAAATTAATTACCCAAATATAATAGTCCCCATGGATGGAGACTCACCATTGAGAACTCTTCCATATATATATATATATATATATATATATATATAGAGGCTATAGAGAGGGATTCCCTCACTTTTTATTCTAAGGGAATAGTCTTACTTCAATCGCCAAACAATATCTTTCTAATTTAATTAACCATAAATCCTCCTAATTTAATTAACCAAATTTAATTTAATTAAAATACTAACACCTCTCTTTCTCTCTCCTTTTGTGGAACAATTCACACGGCTCTCTCTCTACCATTTTCTATTCACGACTTTCTTCTTTCTTTCCTTGAACGATTCCGGCCTGCAAGCAGTCGCTAGTTGTCTGTCCATGGACTTCTCTTCATTATAGTATTATATAGGGAAAAGTACAAAAATAAACCTTGTGGTTACACCTGTTTTCGATCGACACCCTTGTGGTTTAAAAATTTACAAAATGGTACCATGTACTTCAATCCGTTAGCAAATATATGCATTTTTATCTAACAGTGTTAAAAATGATGTGGTGGCAGTCAAAGTCAAAAAGTAAAGAGGATATTTTTGTCATTTAATTTATTTTCTATTTTCTATTTTATTATATTTTTTAAATTTTAAAATTTAGCCAATCCCCAACCCACACCTCGTCTGTCCTCTTTCTCTCACCTCTCTCATATTCATCGTCTTCTATTTTATTATATATATATAATTATTACTATATAGAGACACAGTTTCTAAAGGTGAGACTTGAAAAGTGTATAACAAATAATATTTGGGAGGTTATTCCTATTTATAACTGAGCCAAGTTGGGACCGAGTTTTTTTATAACAAAATAGAGGTTATTCCTATATAGAATATTCCTATATAGAGGTTTTACTGTATTTGAATATCATTGGATTTATAATCCCATTTAAGATGAAATTAATATGGCAACTAAAGAGATAGAAAGATGTGAGGCTCAAGGCTTTTTTTTCATTAAAAGTGGTATATTTATATAGGAGGTTAAAGTTTTTTATAATTTGGACCGTTGATCGTAATTGATCAAATGGTCCAAAATTCACCCCGAATTAAAAAGGTTTTTATTAGTTCCTTTTCATTTTCGGGTTGGGCTCCAAATCCTTTTGATTCTGGACCGATTATGCAAAAATTAGCCCAATTCGAATTGATTGAGTCCATTTAACCAAAATTGTTTGTTTTATTTTCTCAAAATTCATGTTTTTATAATAAACATTATTAGCAAAATTTATATACAGAGTAATTTCTTTTATTTGTTAAATTTGAAATTTTATTTTATTATAATAACTTAAATTAATTATTATCAAATGTTTTTTCATTTAATTAGTGTACCTGTATCATTGTAATTTTCTCAAAATATATATATGTATTTTTAAAATGTAAAATGAACTATCTACAAATTTTTATTTTACCCTTTTTTTAATCAAAATATTGGACATTGGAAGTAAGAATTTCACTTGAATAACAACGTTTTCCAAAAATACAGTCAGTGTGGATAAATTAAAATTTTACTAAAAAAAACTTATATGTCATTATGAGGAAAATATTTTAGAAATAAAAACAAACACTACTAGAAAATTGTCAAACTGTGACGAAATGTTGAGATGGAAATAGGTTCGTCACAGTTTAGACGGAAATCCGTTACTCAGCATTCCATCATTAGTTTGAGACCAAATGAAATTTTCGTCAAAAGGAACTATTGTAATGCGAGACAAAATTTGAGACTGAAATTTTCCGTTTTAGTGTGTTGACGTTTTTAAAGACATTTTTATTCATTCTGTCATAATGGAAAAGTAAGTTTTAATTTTACTTTATCTTAAATATTAAATAAAACTATATATATATATATATATATATATATAGTGGCGGAGCCAGGATTTGAGGTTTGGAGGGCTAATTTTAGTGGTGTAGTTTGCGGTAATTTTTTAAAGTCCAGCCTGTTAGGCCTGGGCAAATTTTTTTTTAGCCTCTAACATGATAAAACTGCTTCATTTTGGTCAAAGTGAAAAGTCGTAAACTTATTTAATTTTCTATATGTTCAATGTTGATTTCCTAAACTAAAACACCTAAATTTTTATGGTTTTGGTGTGTTGAATGCTAAAAAATTAAAAGTGTTAGGCCTAAAAGAAGTAGAAATATTTAATGTTTTATAAATCCAACATGAATTGCTTAAAACTTATATTTTTAAAAAAAAGTTGAAAAGAGTTGTGGGGAAAAAATCAATTAGATAAATAATAACAAAAGAATGAGGTTTGAGGGGTTTGAACCCATGACATTTTACAACAAAACAAGTCCATTAACCAACTCAACCACCTCAACATATTGTTATAATATTACAAACATACATTAATATACTATAATTAGGAGGAGCTATTAACTACCGAATTTTTTTTACTCAAGGGTGGAGCCAGCGGCCATTAAGGGGGGGGGGGGGGGGGGGGGGGGGGGCGGCGGCGGAGCCCCCCTGGCTCCGCCCCTGTATTTGGGTTTTTAAAAACAAAATGAATAAAGACAAAATTTGTATAAAAGGGTTTTATAAACAAAATGGATAAAGACCAAATTAATATTTCCAAAATATCGATAGTTTAGAAATAACAACACAAATTTCAAAATTTTGATAAAAAAAACACACAGATTTAGTAATTCGCCGGCAAGATTTAAATTTAATAAAAAGCAGACACATAAATTTAGAAATAACTACACAAATTTGGAAATTTTGATAAAAAAAACAAACATACAAATTTGGTAATTCGCAGGTCAGATTTTATTTTGATAAAAAAAACAAACACACAATTTGGTAATTCACATGCCAAATTTAATTTTAATAAAAAGCAGACACATAGATTTAGAAATAACAACACAAATATCGAAATTTTAATAAAAGCAAACAGTAATTTGCAGGACAAATTTAATTTTGATAAAAAAACATACATATAGATTTGGTAATTCGTAGGGCAGATTTCGTAATTTGGCGATTTTAATATCATTTGATTTTTAATCCCATTTATGATTAAATTTAAATTGAAACTAAAGGAAGAGAGATGTGATTAATAGGGTCTTTTCCGTTAAAAGTGGTACATTTATACCGGAAAGTTTTCTATAATTTCGACCGTTGATCGAAATTGATCATGTGGTCCAAAATTCACCATGAATTAAAAAGGTTTTTATTAGTTCCTTTTTATTTTCGAGTTGGTCTCCTAAATCTTTCTGATTTTGGACCGATTTCGCAAACATTGAGAGCCCAATCTGAATTGATTGAGTTCATTTTCTTAAAATTCATATTTTTATAATAAATATTATTAGCAAAATTTATATATAGAGTAATTTCTTTTATTTGTTAAATTTGAAATTTTACATTATCATAATAATTTAAGTTAATTATTATAAAAAAAATTCATCTAAATAGTGGACATATCATTCTAATTTTATCAAAAAAAAAAAAAAGATCAGGATCTAATAATGCGTTTTGTCTATTTTAAAAACTACAAGTAATAAGTGAATTGAATATGCAACCAGAGAAAACAAAAGAACAAGAAAAAAAAGGAAGAAGCATGAACAAGGCTTTTATGTCATTCCTTGGAAGTAGCCCTTAAGACTCCCCTCCTTTCCCATGGGAGCGATGTTATGGTAGAGTTAAACTTTTTTGTCATTCCATGGTAATTTACTTAAATGCGTAATTCTCTTTTAATTTGCAGATGCTATAGAAATGATGGAGTTTGTTTCATTTTAATGCAATTTGATGTGTTATACTATAAGAATGTAATAGATTGGACAATGGTGTTTGATCTGAGGTGCACAGTGGATATAGGAGCTGGTTTATCTCATAGGAGCGACTCATGGCATTTCATCACCCTTGGCGGTAGGGTTGGGAACTGCAACTACCTGAATCTGTCACAAACAGTGAGTCCAATTGTCATAGCAGCTCCGTGTTATGGCCCTCTTTTCTACTTGGTTGTGCCGGAGAAGATCCACTTCTGCCCATCCTGCGGTCCCACTGCTATTTATCAAGACTGATCAAATTAATCAGAGATTATATATATCTCTTTCTATAAAAAAGATCATATCAATGTTTACCATGGTTACCAAAAATTATATATCTCTTTCAATAAGAAATTTTATAAGTATGTTTACATGTTTCTTGATTTTTTTTTCATTTAATTAGTGTACATATATCATCCTAATTTTATCAATAAAAAATGAAAGATCAGAGCCTAATAATGCTTTTTGCCTATTTTAAAAGCTACAAACAACAAGTGAATTGAATAGGCAACCAGAGAAAACAAAATAAAAAAGAAAGAAAGAAAGAAGGATGAACAATGCTTTTATGTCATTCCTTAGAAGTAGCCCTAAAATCTCCCGTCCTTTCCCATGGGCGCGATGTTATGATAGAGTGAAACCTTTTTTTAATTCCATAGTAATCTACTTAAATGTTTAATTCTCTTTTAATTTGCAGATGCTATCGAAATGATAGAGTTTGTTTCATTTCGCTGTAGTTTGATGTCATGTACTATTAGAACGTAATAGATGGAACAATGGTGTTTGATCCGAGGTGCATAGTGGATATAGGAGCTGGTTTATGTCATAGGAGCGACTGGTGGCATTTCATCACCCCTGGCGGTGGGGTTGCGAACAACAACCACCTGAATCTGTCACAAACAGTTAGTCCAATTGTGATAGCTGCACCCTGTTGGTGCCTTTTTTTCTACTTGGTTGTGTCGGAGAAGATCCACTTCTATCCATCCTGCGTGCCACTGTCATTTATCAAGACTGATCAAATTAATTAGAGATTATCCAATTCTATAAAAAAAATTTCATATCAATGTTTACCATAGTAACCAGAGATTATATATCTCTTTCAATAAGAAATTTTATATCTATGTTTACCTATTTCTTCAATTTTATGCTAAGCTCTTTCGGTATTCATCTACGTAGCCCCCATTTGTTATGTTTTTTTTTTAAATTTAGTATGAACGAAACAACATCATTTCATTCCTATAGAATTTAAAAGGCATTAAGTCCATTTTGAGTCCCCAAACTATAGACCTATAACAATTAGGTACTCAAGCTATTAAAATCACCAATTAAGACCTTAATCTATTCAGAAATCAACAATTCACTCCCTCTCACTATTTTTATCCAACAACCTTAAAAACAGGTGTAACCAAGTGAAATTCTCTAGAGATATAAAATATTTAATAAAAAAACAAACTTACAGATTTGGTAATTCATAGGACAATTTGATAAAAAAAAATACATATATATTTGGTAATTCGTAGGCCAGATTTGGTAATTTGGCTATTTTAATATCATTAGATTTTTAATCCCACTTATGATTAAATTTAAATTGAAACCGAAAGGAGAGAGATGTGATGATTATGGTTTTTTCTGTTAAAAGGGTACATTTATAGCGGAGGTTAAAGTTTTCTATAATCTGGACTGATGATCGTAATTGATCAAGTGGTCCAAAATTCACCGTGAATTAAAAAAGGTTTTTATTAGTTCCTTCCGATTCTGGATCGATTTCACAAACATTGAGAGCCAAATCTGAATTGATTGAGTTTATTTAACCCAAATTATTTATTTTTTATTTTCTAAAAATTCATATTTTTATAATAAACATTATTACTAAAATTTATATATAGTGTAATTTCTTTTATTTGTTAAATGAAAGATCGAGGCCTAATAATGCGTTTTGCGCATTTTAAAAACTAGAAATAACAAGTGAATTGAATATGGCAACCAGAGAAAACAAAAGAAAAAGAAAGAAAGGAAGAAGGATGAACAATGCTTTTATGTCATTCCTTGGAAGTAGCCCTCAAGACTCCCCTCATTTCCTATGGGAGCGATGTTAAGGTATAGAGTGAAACCTTTTTGTCATTCCATGGTAATCTACTTAAATGTTTAATGCTCTTTTAATTTGTAGATGTGATAGAAATAATGGAGTTTGTTTCATTTCAATGTAGTTTGATGTGCTACACTATAAGAACGTAATAGATGGGACAATATATAAGGTGCATAGTGGATATAGGATCTGGTTTATGTTATAGGAGTCCAATTGTGATAGCAGCTCCATGTTGTGGCCCTCTTTTCTACTTGGTTGTGCCAGAGAAGATCCACTTCTACCCATCCTGCGATGCCGCTGTCATTTATCAAGACTAATAAATTTAATCAGAGATTATGTATCTCTTTATATAAAAAAGATCATATAAATGTTTACCATAGTAACCAGAGATTATATATCTCTGTCAATAAGAAATTTAATATGTATGTTTACCTGTTTCTTCAATTTTATGCTAAGCTCTTTTGGTATTCATCTCCGGAGCCCCCATCTGTTATGTTTTTTTAAATTTTGTATGAACGAAACAACATCGTTTCATTCCTACAGAATTTAAAAGACATTAAGTCCACTTTGAGTCTCCAAACTATACGCCTAAAAAATTAGGTACTCAAGCTATTAAAAACACCAATTAAGACCTTAATCTATTCAGAAATCAATAATGCACTCCCTCTCACAATTGTTTTTTATCCAACAACCTTAAAAACATGCTTAACCAAATGAAATTCTCCAGAGATATCGGAATTTAAAAAAAAACACAAATTTGGTAATTCACAGGACATATTTAATTTTGATAAAAACACATACATATAGATTTGGTAATTCGTAGGCCAGATTTCGTAATTTGGCTATTTTCATATCATTGGATTTTTAATCCCATTTATGATTAAATATAAATGGAAACTAAAGGGAGAGAGATGTGATGATTATGCCCTTTTCCGTTAAAAGTGGTACATTTATACCGGATGTTAAAGTTTTATATAGTATGGACTGTTGATCGTAATTGATCATGTGGTCCAAAATTCACCATGAATTAAAAAGGTTTTTATTAGTTCCTTTTTATTTTCGGGTTGGGCTCCTAAATCCTTCCGATATTAGCCGATTTCGCAAACAATGAGAGCCCAATCTGAATTGATTAAGTTTATTTAACCCAAATTGTTTATTTTTTTATTTTCTCAAAATTCATATTTTTATAATAAACATTATTAGCAGAATTTATATATAGAGTAATTTATTTTATTTGTTAAATTTAAAATTCTATTTTATTATAATAATTTAAATTAATTATTATAAAAAAAAATTCATTTAATTAGTGTTCATATATCATTCTAATTTTATTAAAAAAAAAGAAAGATCAGGACCGAATAAAGCGTTTTGCTTATTTTAAAAACTACAAGTAACAAGTGAATTGAATAGGCAACCAGAGAAAACAAAAGAAAAAGAAAGAAAGGAAAAAGGATGAACAATGCTTTTATGTCATTCCTTGGAAGTATCCCTCAAGACTCCCTCCTTTCTCATGGGAGGGATGTTATGGTAAAGTGAAACCTTTTTTTCATTCCATGCTAATCTACTTAAATGTTTAATTCTCTTTTAATTTGCAGATGCTATAAAAATGATGGAGTTTGTTTCATTTTAATGTAGTTTGACGTGTTATACTATAAGAACGTAATCGATTGGACAATGGTGTTTGATATAAGGTGCACAGTGGAAATAGGAGATGGTTTATGTCATAGGAGCGACTGGTGGCATTTCATCACCCCTAGCGGTGGGATTGGGAATACAACCACTTGAATCTGTCACAAACAGTGAGTCCAAATGTGATAGCAGCTCCCTGTTGTGGCCCTCTTTTCTACTTGGTTGTGCCGGAGAAGATCCACTTCTGCCCATCCTGCCGTCCCGATGTCATTTATCAAGACTGATATAATTAATCAATGATTATGTATATCTTTCTATCAAAAAGATCATATAAACTGTCACCATAGTAACCAAAGATTATATATTTCTGTCAATAAGAAATTTTATATGTATGTTTACCTGTTTCTTCAATTTTTATACTAAGTTCTTTCGGTTTTCATCTCCGGATCCTTGATGTTTTTTTAAATTTTGTATGAACGAAACAATATCGTTTCATTCCTACATAATTTAAAAGGCATTAAATCCACTTTGAGTCGCCAAACTATACACTTAAAACAATCAGGTACTCCATCTATTAAAATCACCAATTAAGACCTTAATCTATTCAGATAAATAATTCACCCCCTCTCACAATTTTTATTATCCAACAACCTTAACCAAATGAAATTTTGATAAAAAACAAACACGCAGATTTGGTAATTCGCATGATAGATTTAATTTTGATAAAAAAACATAGATATAGATTTGGTAAGTCGTAGGGAAGACTTCGTAAATTGGCGATTTTACTATCATTTGATTTTTAATCCCATTTATGATTAAATTTAAATGAAAACTAAAGGGAGAGAGATGTGATGATCAGGGCTTTTTCGGTTAAAAGTGGTACATTTATATATGAGGTTAAAGTTTTCTATAATATGTACCGTTGATCGTAATTGATCATGTGGTCCAAAATTCACCATGAATTAAAAAGGTTTTTATTAATTCCTTTTTATTTTCGGGTTGGGCTCCTAAATCCTTCCGATTTTGGACTGATTTCGCAAACATTCAGAGCCCAATATGAATTGATTGAGTTTATTTAACCCAAATTGTTTTTTTTATTTTCTTAAAATTCATATTTTATAATAAACATTATTAGCAGAATTTATATATAGAGTAATTTCTTTTATTTCTTAAATTTAAAATTTTATTTTATTATAATAATTTAAATTAATTATGATCAAATTTTTTTTTATTCAATTAGTGTATATATATCATTCTAATTTTATCAAAAAAAGAAAGAAAGGTGAGGACCTAATAATACGTTTTGCCTATTTTAAAAACTGTAACAAGTGAATTGAATAGGAAATAGAGGAAACAAAAGAAAGGAAGAACGATGAACATTGCTTTTATGTCATTCCTTGGAAGTAGCCCTCAAGACTCCCCTCATTTCCTATGGAAGGGATGTTATGGTAGACTGAAACCTTTTTGTCATTCCATGGTAATCTACTTAAATGTTTAATTCTCTTTTAATTTGCAGATGCTATAGAAATGATGGAGTTTGTTTCATTTCAATGCAGTTTGATGTGTTATACTATAAGAACGTTATAGATTGGACAATGGTGTTTGATATGAGGTGCACAGTGGATATAGGAGCTGGTTTATGTCATCGGAGCGACTGGGGGCATTTCATCACCCCTGGCGGTGGGGTTGGGAACTATAACGACCTGAATCTGTCACAGACAGTGAGTCCAATTGTGATAGCAGCTCCCTGTTGTTCCTTTTTTCTACTTGGTTGTGCCAGAGAAATCCACTTCTGCCCATCCTGCTGTGCTGCTGTCATTTATCAAGACTGATAAAATTAATCATTGATTATGTGTATCTTTCTATAAAAAAGATCACATAAATGGTTACCATAGTAACCAGAGATTATATATCTCTGTCAATAACAAAATTTTATATGTACGTTTACTGTTTCTTCAATTTTATGCTAAGCTTTTTCGGTTTTCATATCCGGAGCCCCAATCTGTTATGTTTTTTTTTAAATTTTGTATGAACGAAACAACATCGTTTCATTCTTACAGAATTTAAAAGGCATTAAGTACATTTTGAGTCGCCAAACTAAACACCTAAACAATCAAGTACCCAAGCTATTAAAATCACCATTTAAGACCTAATTTAGTTCGGGATCATTCGAGATCATTGTTGAAGATCCAAAACAAATTAAATCTTTATTATATTCCCTAAATCAGCTAAATTCCTTTATATCACCTTAAATATCATAGAAATCCAACTCAAAACGAATTAGAATCCAACTATCCCTAATTTGGTATATCTCTTTTCAACAATCCTTCTCTTCTTTTTTTTTTCTTTTTCTTCTCCCTTTATAATAGATAAGATGAATCTATTTATATTTTTTTTTGGTAGAAAAGGAGAAGAAAAACGAACAACAACAAACTACCCAGGAATTAGCCTAGGGAAGCTAACCCCAATTCTATCTTCTAAGAGAAGATGAAAGATGAAACTAGGGGAAACAGGAAGGGTAGTAACGCCTAACGTCCCTTCATGGCCCGCCGCCGCCAAGCGATCAGCAACACGATTATGCTCTCTAAAAATGTGTCTGAACTCTACGAACTCAAAGGAGGAGCAAAGCCTTTTAATAGCTTTGATGAGGTTGCGACTGTTAAGACCCATAGAATGATTCTCAGAAATCATTTTGATTGCTTCCAAATTATCAGACTCCACAGAGAGCCTCTTAACATCCAGCCTTTTAGCAAGATTGATTCCAGTAAGAATAGCCCAGAGCTCCGCAGAAAAGGAAGAACCCAACCCTAAATTTTGGGAGAACCCAGAAAGCCAGGCGCCCCCTGCATCTCTAAGCACACCTCCAGCCGCAATCTTACCGTTACTGAGGCAGGAACCATCAGTATTCAGCTTCACAACCCCCTCTCTTGGCTTGCTCCATCCCACGAGATGGACATCACAACATTGAGAGGCTCTGGCAAGGGACTCTCCTTTGAAACTATCGATAATAGAGAAAAGTTTTTTCGAGAAGAAATCAGCTAAGTTTGTCATAAAAACAGTTTTATCTCCAAAAATCTCCTCGTTTCTCCATTTCCAAACTTGGTGACAGATAATAGCAAAGAAAATGTCACCATGCTCCATGTATGGAAGCAACTTTCCTCTAACACCATCAGAGAACCAGTCGACCTCAAAATGTGCCATGAAGGAAGAGAAAATATGGTGTGGGAGAATTTTCCTCCAAACCTCTTTACTATTAGAGCAATCTCTAAGAGCATGGCACAAAGTCTCAACATGGCCTCTGCATCTACTGCAAGCTCCAGAATCAGCCAAGTGCCTTCTGTGCCTATCCGAATTAGTAAGAAGTCTGTCCTTAACGCCCAGCCACAAGAAACTCCTAATATGGAAAGGAACTTTAAGGGTCCAAATCGACTTCCACACATCCGAGGGAGGATCAGATCTAAAGAGAGAGAAAGCTTCAAAGGCCGATTTGCAAGAATAAACTCCATTGTTAGTCAGCGCCCAGCAGTGCCTATCCAAGTCTTCCTCTTGATTACTCACCTTCACTCCCCGCATTCTAAGGAGAGTCTCAAGGCTAAAGAAAGTATCAAACTTTGACCAGATCCAGTCCCCTTCCGAGTCAACCACATCGGCAATCCTCCAGTTGCGTATATCACTAGGCGGGGGGGAAGAACACACCTCAATTAACGGTTTATCCCCAATCCAGTTATCAAACCAGAAACTAATGGACTTACCATTCCCCACCTCCAGGCCAACTCCCGAGCAGAACTCATCAAACACAGCACTAAGTCCTTTCCAGAGGAAGGAACAATTAACAACTCTCTCTTTCGGGCCCCCGAAGATTTTGTCTTTCCGATACTTACCACAAAGGAGGCGAACCCAAAGAGAGGAGGGGTTTTGCCACATACGCCAAAGGAGTTTCATTAATAAAACTTTATTATTGTCCTTTGCTTTCCTAATACCCAGACCCCCAGAATCTTTAGGCTGGCAAACCTCACTCCAAGGCACAAGATGGATCTTCCTGCCCTCCGCAGCTTCCCCCCACAGGAACCTACGGTTAATCTTGTCAAGATCATTAAGCACAGGATCCGGAAGCTTACAAGCCTGCATGATGTGATTGGGAGCAGCACAATTAACAGATTGAATTAACGTGAGGCGGCCAGCGAGAGACAGAGTCTTGGCTTTCCAAGTGGCACACTCCGAATTAGCTTTATCCAAAGTCTCTTTGAAGGAGCCTTTAGACACACGCTCACTGTGGAGGGGAATGCCCAGATACTTCCCAAGAGAATCAGTAAGAGGAATACCTGAGAGATCACTTAATCTCTTACAGACTCTCTGATTCATATTCTTAGAGCACATCATCCTAGATTTCTGGATATTAAGCTTCTGCCCAGAGGCCGAACAAAAACAATCCAGAATATCCATAATGACTCTCAACTGCTCCTCATTACCCTCAAGAAAGATAAGGACATCATCTGCAAAGAATAAGTGAGTCACATGGGGACAGAAGCTGTTGATCGCCACAGGGTGGAAACTCCCATTATCAATCGCATCCTGAATCAGGTGAGAGAGCCTCTCCATAGCAATAACAAAAAGGAAAGGGCTCATAGGATCCCCCTGACGGATTCCTCTGCCCGGGGAAAATTCCTCCGACATATCCCCATTGACCATAACTTGAAACACAGGAGAAGAAATACATACCTTAATTAAACTTCTCCAGCTGTCCGGGATTCTAGCTCTCTCAAGGCTCTCCATCAAGAAATCCCAATTAATTCGATCATAGGCCTTCTCTAAATCCAGCTTCAGAGCCACAATGCCTTTCCTCCCCTTCCTAATCTTCATCGTGTGGACCATCTCTTGGGCGATCACCACATTATCCATCATTTGTCTACCAGGCACAAAGCTACCCTGATTCTGACAAATGATCGCAGGAAGAATGCCACGGATTCTATTAGCCACAATCTTTGTAACAGTTTTGTAAAGAACATTACAAAGACTGATAGGTCTCATATGCAAAAAGGAAGAAGGCTTATCAATCTTAGGAATCAGAACCAGGAGGGTTCTATTAACCAGCTCAATATCCTTCGAACCACTGAACACCCCCAAGACAAAATTATAGATGCCTTCCTTCACGACATCCCAATGCTTATGGTAAAAGCCCGCCGGAAGACCAATAATCCCAGGAGCTTTAGAAGCCCCAATGCTGAAGATAGCTTGGTCAATCTCTTTTCGGGAAATAGGTTGAAAGGCCTCCTGACTACAATCCTCACTGATTAAAGGAAATGTAGCAATAGAGTGAGCCCTCTCCAAAAGAACAGGTTCCTCTTTGAACAACTCTCTGTAGAAATCCAGGGCTAAGTTCCGAATAACCTCATCTTCATAAACCCAATCACCATTAGAATCTTTAATGGCCTCAATTCTATTTCTCTGCCTTCTGATCAGGGTAGAGAGATGGAAGTATTTGGTATTACGATCCCCATCTCTAACCCAGGACTTCCGAGACTTCTGGAACCAAAGGAACTCCTCATGCCTAAGCACAGCCTCCAGCTCCTTCTGAAGGGTTCTGAGGAGGCCCTCAAGGCTATGATCAAACCTCCCCTCCAACCTGCGTTGAATGCCCTCCATCCTTTTTAATAACTTGTTCTTCCTTCTGATAATATTCCCAAACACATTCCTATTCCACCCCTGCACCTTATTCCTGAACCCTTCAGCAGCTTGCAGTACATACGAATGAGGTCTCCAACTCTCATGAACGAACTCTTTAAACTTAGGATGGGACTCCCAAGCCAACTGATACCGGAACGGTCTCTTACCCCTAGGATGCTTACCTCTCAAAAGTCTAAACAAAATAGGACAATGATCCGAATGACGGAACGGGAGGTTCAACACAGAGCACTCGGGGAAGGAAGTTAGAGCTAAAACATTAGCGTAGACTTTGTCCAATCGAACAAAAGTATTATTACGCTTCCAAGTGAATTTATGACCAGAAGCCCCCAGATCGGAAAGCCCATATAAATCCATACTATTCTTGTGATGCAGACAGCGATTAACATAATGATTGGATCCCCCTCTCTGATCACTCATAAAGGCGATATCATTAAAGTCACCCGCCACAAACCAGGGCTCCGAAATGCTGACACTCAAAGAATAGAGAACCTCCCAGAGCCGTTTTCGATTAGACAAGATAGGGTCAGCATACACAAGGGTAATCAAAAAGGGAGTATTGCCGGAAATACTCACTTTACAATGAATGAACTGCTTATCCATGCTAAGAATATCAAAATGAATCCGATCTGGCCTCCAAAAAAGCCAAATCCCCCCAGCCCGGCCAGTTGCCTCCGATCTAACACAGTGCCAGTTCTTAAACTTCTTAACCACCTCATCTGCTTTCTCACCACTTATCTTAGTTTCCAAAAGAGCAAAACAAGATGGATTAAACTGCTTAATAAGATCATTAATATGGATACAGGTAGCCTTGCTAGCCGCACCCCTAACATTCCAAAATAACAAATCCATAGAAAGGAGGACAACTGACCACACCCCTACCCTAAGCCAGGTATTTACTAGGGGCTCCTGAGAGCCTTACCGAGGTACCCCCAAGCCCCCTCTTATCTGGAAACGCCAAAGTGTTAAGGCCACTTTTTTGTTTACCTTTAAGCTTTTTCATATTAGTTTTGTTAACTCCCATAGATTTTCCAATCCCAGGATCAATACCAGGAACAGGAATACTAACCTCATTTGATTTCTTCATCCTTCTAGCTGCAAGGGTCAGGGTCCCCCCCTGGGCTTCATCCTTAGAGACAAAAAGTGGGTTCACAGATTCAACCACCTTCTCGACTGGATCTACAGACTCTAATCCTGGAATACTCTGATCCATATGATTCTCATCTTGGTCCGACTCTTGAACTTCCTCAATCATCAGGGCCCCAAATCTGGACCCAGGCAAGGCTACTGAAGAAACCCCAGCCTCCTTTCTAGCTTTGAGGATAGGCTTCTCCTTGACATTTGGAATAACAATAGCTTTAGGAGAAAGGGACTTAGAATTTGTGTTGATATCAGGAGGACGATTGTGAACCACTGCAGGTTGATTCGTACGTCTAGTGGGCCTCTTTGCCACCATCCAGGGACCAAAGTTCCCTTCATACCCATGGTTCCCTCCAGTAATCCGCACACTACTCTCAACCCTCTCTATAACAACCCTCTCCCTTTTAGGGCAACCCTCCTGAGAATGACCATACATGCCACAATCATAACAGATGTTATGTAAACCTTCATACTCAATAAAGAACACTTTATCCTGAACACAGAACTTTGAAAGTAAAGGTTTAGCCAGATCAACATCTATACATACCCTAGCAAACTTACCCCTAATGGCCCCAATTGTAGTCTTGTCCACATGGTGGACCTTACCAACCAAACCTCATATTTTACTCAGAAAGTTTTCACCGTAGTACTCAATGGGAAGGCCCGGGAATCTTACCCAAGTCAAGATCCTGTTAACCGAACAGTCGTGAGGATTAAAATTAGGAACCCAAGGCCTTAAGGCCAAAACATGATTGGAAATGATATATGGGCCTCCCTTGATAACCGAATTATAATCCTCAACCCTGGTAAATTTAATGACATAGTAGTCATTTTCCAGGTCAGTAATACTGACTTTACCTTTCCTTTCCCACTGCGCTTGTATTCTTTGGGCAAAATAGTTAAAACTAATTCGCTTACCCAGGACAGTAACAATCAAAGACACCTTCCACTTCTCTCTAAGCTCACGCTTCTCTGCAGCGGAAAGTCTAATGACCGGACAGAGAGGATCCTCCTGGCCATTATCTTCCTCATCAGAATCCGAGAACATATCATCAGAATCTCCCACCATTAAAACTTCCTCTAAAACCGGCTCTTCCTCAGCCACCCCCATGACCGTGTCATTCCAAGAGTTTTTACCAATCTCGCTCATCTGAACCCTAGGTCTGGGGGAGACCGTCTTCCCATGAGCTACTCCTACAACACCCACCCTTCCTGAATTATTAGAAACATCCAGACCCGAGGCAGCCTGCCTCCCCGTCGTAGCCCCTGCCTGCCCCTCACAGCCCGGAGGAGAGGATCCCGCGCAAGGCACTACACCGACAGCCCCAGCCCACTACCCGACCGAGGAGCCGGCAGCGCCTGGGCAGTGCCCGGCACTATCGGCGCATAGCCCTGCGCCAGGCACCCCCCGCCCCACTTCTCCCCCCGAGATTGGGGGAGCCTTACCCCCGGCATCAGAAAACCCAGCCGCTCGTATCTCCCATTGATCCGCACCCAGCCGCGACAACCTTGCCGAATCTGCCGCCTGTGGATTGCAAAGATCCGTCCCCAGCCGCACGGGCGGCGCCCGCGAGAACCCTGCCGACGCACCATCCATGCCCACGAGATCCCTACCGACGCCCCTGGATTCCCCTGCCTCCACCCCGCCAAGCGCCCCGCCCCGATCTACACCAGGCGCACGCTCGCCGCCAACAAAACCTGCCTCACTCTTCTCGCCCCAATCTATTTATATTAATTAAAGATAAATAATATTTTCTTTTCATGTCATTTGTACATGCATCTTATAAATAAATTTTGATAAGTGTTTTTTTTATTCTTTCAAAAATTCAAGAAGTGGTTTACCATTTATAATGCCACGTTTTTTCCTTTATTTTTTTAATAAACAAATATAAAATTTATTTAATTCCCACATACACTTATTATATTCTTAAGTATGTATAGGTGACTTGTAATTACAAAATATAAATTTTAATCTTTTTAATTTATAACTTTTTATAAAATTTACTCAAAACTTTTTATTTACACTTAAAACATTATATTAAACTAATATTATATTTAAAATCATAACTAATTAATACCGTATATTTCAAAAATAAAGATTAGATTTTTTTTAGACATAGTCGTGACATTGAGTCGCCAAACTATACACCTAAAACAATCAGGTACTCAAGCTATTAAAATCACCAATTAAGACCTTAATCTATTCAGAAATCAATAGTTCACTCCCTCTCACATTTTTTTTATCCAACAACCTTAACCAAATGAAATTCTCCAACGATATCGAAATTTTAATAAAAAAACAAACACACAGATTTGGTAATTCGCAGGACAGATCTAATATTGACAAAAAAACATACATATAGATTTGGTAATTCGCAGGGCAGACTTCGTAAATTGGCGATTTTAATATCATCTGATTTTTAATCCCATTTACGATTAAATTTAAATGGAAACTAAAGGGAGAGAGATGTGATGATTATGCCTTTTTCCATTAAAAGTGGTACATTTATACAGGAGGTTAAAGTTTTCTATAATCTGTACCGTTGCTCGTAATTGATCATGTGGTCCAAAATTAACCATGAATTAAAAAGGTTTTTATTAGTTCCTTTTTATTTTCGGGGTTAGGCTCCTAAATCCTTCCGATTTTGGACCGATTTCGCAAACATTGAGAGCCCAATGTGAATGGATTGAGTTTATTTAACCCAAATTGTTTATTTTTTTATTTTCTCAAAACTCATATTTTTATAATAAACATTTTTAGCAGAATTTATATATAGAGTAATTTCTTTTATTTCTTAAATTTAAAATTTTATTTTACTATAATAATTTAAATTAATTATTATCAAAAAAATTTCATTTAATTAGTGTACATATATCATTCTAATTTTATCCAAAAAAAGAAAAAAAAGACAAGGACCAAATTATGCGTGATGCCTATTTTAAAAACTACAAGTAACAAGTGAATTGAATAGGCAACCAAAGAAAACAAAAGAAGAAAGAAAGGAAAAATGATGAATAATGCTTTTATGTCATTCCTTTCCCACGGGAGGGTTGTTATGGTAGAGTGAAACCTTTTTGTCATTCCATAGTAATCTACTTAAATGTTTCATTCTCTTTTAATTTGCAGATGCTATAGAAATGATGGAGTGTGTTTCATTTGAATGCAGTTTGATGTGTTATACTATAAGAACATAATAGATTGGACAATGGTGTTTGATCTGGGTGCACAGTGGATACATGAGCTGGTTTATGTCATCGGAGCGACTGGTGGCATTTCATCACTCCTAGCGGTGGGGTTGGGAGTTGCAACCATCTAAATCTGTCACAGATAGTGAATCCAATAGTGATAGCAACTCCCTGTTGTGGCCCTCTTTTCTACTTGGTTGTGCCGGAGAAGATCCACTTCTACCGATCCTGCGGTGCCGCTATCATTTATCACGACTGATAAAATTAACTAGAGATTATGTATATGTTTCTATAAAAAAGATCATATAAATGGTTACCATAGTAACCAGAGATTATATATCTCTGTCAATAAGAAATTTTATATGTACGTTTACCTATTTCTTCAATTTTATGATAAGCTCTTTCAGTTTTCATCTCCGGAGCCCCCATTTGTTATATTTTTTTAAAATTTTGTACGAACGAAACAACATCATTTCATTCCTACAGAATTTAAAAGGCATTAACTACATTTTGAGTCGCCAAACTAAACACCTAAAACAATCAGGCACTCAAGCTATTAAAATCACCATTTAAGACTTTAATCTATTCAGAAATTAATAATTCACTCCCTCTCACAATTTTTTTATTATCCAACAATCTTAAATAAAAGAAATTTATCAAAATTTTAATAAAAAACAAACACACAGATTTGGTAATTCGCAGGACATATTTAATTTTGATAAAAAAAAACATACATATAGATTTGGTAATTCGTAGGGCAGACTTCGTAATTTGGCGATTTTAATATCATTTGATTTTTAATCTCAGTTATGATTAAATTTAAATGGAAACTAAAGGGAGAGAGATGTGATGATTATGGCTTTTTCCGTTAAAAGTGGTACATTTATACCGGAGGTTAAAGTTTTCTATAATCTGGACCGTTGATCGTAATTGATCATGTGGTCCAAAATTCACCATGAATTAAAAAGTTTTTATTAGTTACTTTTTATTTTCGGATTGGGCTCCTAAATCCTTCCGATTTTGGACCGATTTTGCAAACATTGAGAGCCCAATATGAATTGATGGAGACCCAAATTGTTTATTTTTTATTTTCTCAAAATTCATTTTTTTATAATAAACATTATTATCCTAATTTATATATAGAGTAATTTCTTTTATTTCTTAAATTTAAAATTTTATTTTATTATAATAATTTAAATTAATTATTATAAAAAAAAATTCATTTAATTAGTGTACATATATGATTCTAATTTTATCAAAAAAAAGAAAGAAAGATCAAGACCTAATAATGCGTTTTGCCTAATTTAAAAACCACAATTAACAAGTGAATTGAATAGGCAACCAGAGAAAACAAAAGAAAAAGAAAGAAAGGAAGAAGGATGAATAATGCTTTTATGTCATTCCTCGGAAGTAGCCCTCAAGACTCCTCTCCTTTCCCATGGGAGGGATGTTATGGTAGAGTGAAACCTTTTTGTCATTCCATGGTAATCTACTTAAATGTTTAATTCTCTTTTAATTTCCAGATGCTATAGAAATAATGGAGTTTGTTTCATTTCAATGCAGTTTGATGTGTTATACTATAAGAACGTAATAGATTGGACAATGGTGTTTGATCTGAGGTGCACATTGGATATAGGAGCTGGTTTATGTCATCGAAGCGGCTGTTGGCATTTCATCACCCCTGGCGGTGGGGTTGGGAACTGCAACCACCTGAATCTATCACAGACAGTAAGTCCAATTGTGAAAGCAACTCTCTATTGTGGCCCTCTTTTCTACTTGGTTGTGCCGAAGAAGATCCACTTCTGCCCATCATGCGGTGCCGCTGTCATTTATCAAGACTGATAAAATTAATCAGAGATTATGTATATCTTTCTATAAAAAAGATCATATAAATGGTTACCATAGTAACCAGAGACTATATATCTCTGTCAATAAGAAATTTTATATGTACGTTTACCTATTTCTTCAATTTTATGCTAAGCTCTTTCAGTTTTCATCTCCGGAGCCCCCATCTGTTATGTTTTTTTAAAATTTTGTATGAACGAAACAACATCATTTCATTCCTACAGAATTTAAAAGGCATTAAGTACATTTTGAGTCGCCAAACTATACACTTAAACAATCGGGTACTCAAGCTATTAAAATCACCATTTAAGACTTTAATCTATTCTGATATTAATGATTCACTCCCTCTCAAATTTTTTTTATTGAACAACCTTAACCAAATGAAATTCTTCAGCTTTATCGAAATTTTAATAAAAAACAAACACACATATCTGATAATTCGCACAAAATATTTAATATTGATAAAAAAAACATACATATAGATTTGGTAATTCGTAGGGCAGACTTCGTAATTTGGCGTTAAGTCCATTTTGAGTCGCCAAACTAAAGACCTAAAACAATCAAGTACTCAAGCTATTGAAATCACAATTTAAGGCCTTAATCTATTCAGAAATCAATAATTCACTCCCTCTTACAATTTTTTTTATCCAACAACCTTAAATAAATGAAATTTATCAAAATTTTAATAAAAAACAAACACGCAGATTTGGTAATTCGCAAGACATATTTAATTTTGATAAAAAAACATACATATAGATTTGGTAATTCGTAGGGAAGACTTCGTAATTTGTCGATTTTAATATTATTTGATTTTTAATCCCATTTATGATTAAATTTAAATGGAAACTAAAGGGAGAGAGATGTGATGATTATGGCTTTTTCCGTTAAAAGTGGTACATTTATACCGGAGGTTAAAGTTTTCAATATCTGGACCGTTGATCGTAATTGATCATGTGGTCCAAAACTCGCCATGAATTAAAAAGTTTTTATTAGTTACTTTATTTTTCGGGTTGGGCTCTTAAATCCTTTCGATTTTGGATCGATTTCACAAACATTGAGAGCCCAATATGAATTGATGGAGACCCAAATTGTCACGTCCGTGTCCTTAATTTTTTATTTATTATACCCTGAACCCTAAGTTATATTATATTCGTTTTAGGATTAGTCGATTAATTGGGTGTTACGGGTATAGTTTTAAGGGTAATTGCACATTTTTATAACAATTATAAGTTTAGGGTAAGTTTTAAAAAAAATTAGATTTTTGGAGGACCAAAGTGAATAATTATCCACTCAAATCAAGGCCTATATATAGGATAAAATCAGAATTATTGATCATTTTGATCAAAACACTACCTTCTACATTGTTCTTCCTCCATTTTCTCTCCTTTCTCATCCACCTTCAACCAGCACAAAAAACAGGGCAGCTCCACCGTTTTGGGTGTTGCCGGAGATCTAACCGTCCAAATCACCTCAAATTTTAATTGGAGACTCTAGAAAATAGCAGCAACTTCTGACCGGAGGGATTTTGATTTGGAGTAGTGTACAAAGAATACGGGCTAGGCAGATTTGGGACAGATTTAGGGTTTTGGTGGTGTTGTTCTCAAATTTAAGCTAAGGTAAGTAACTATCAACTAGTTTTTGGTTTGTATGTATAAATGTATATATATTGAGCTATAAATTTTCTTGAATTTGTCTCCTAAGGGTTTTCCTAGAAATGATTTGAGTATTAGTTGTTGATTTGAGTTTGTGTGCAAGTTTGAAGAAAATGAGTTCACAATAGTAATTTTTGGACTATTTTGATTCATACTTTGATGTTGAATTGGTTTTCTTAAGAGTTTGATTATGATTTAGTACAATTGATGTTGAAATTGGTTTCCCTAAGGGTTTAAGTGCTATTTGGGTTCAATTGATGTTGATTTGAATTTCTTTAAGAGTTTGAATGTTATTTTGGTTCAATTAGTGTTCAATTGGATTTGTTTAAGGATTTTAATGTTATTTTGGTTCAATTAGTGTTCAATTGGCTTTGTTTAAGGGTTTTAATGATATTTTGGTCAATTAGTGTTAAATTGGATTACTTCAGGGGTTCAATTGCTATTTTGGTTCAGTAAACGTTGGATTTCGATTTATTGATGATTGAAGTAAAGTTTGATCTATTTGATGAGAAAATATATACAATTGAAGTTTGGTTGGATTTTGGGTAAAGTTTGTATCCATCAGGAGTAGTCTGGACGAGTGGTTTGATATTTGAAGACCATGTTCAGTGAGGAACATGGCATGTGTACACAGTCTAAAGACCTAGTCGGGTATTGGCAGCGAAGTGTTGGGTAAGGCCAATACGGGATTAGGCATGGTTAAAGAGACGTCTCGATTATGTTTACGTGTTGTGGATCGATTTACGAGGGGATACTCGGTGATGGATACAATGTTGAATTTGATTCGAATTTTGGTTTTTAGTAAACGTTTATATAAGAATCATTACATTTTGATTAAGTTTGATTTGAGATTATTGATTAAAATTCCGTTTTAATTCGATGTTGTTTACAAGTTAATAAGTTTAAGGTTTGGTTTGGTTAAATGTTTTCACAAATATATACATATAGCTATTTTACGTAAAAACTAGTTTCTATAGTTGATAGTTGCTTACTGAGATTTTTGTCTCATATTTTTAAATGTTTTAATGTTTTTAGGCGAAGAAGTACGAGGTACTGAGGGAAGTGTTCGACACTAGGGCGAGGATTGGATACGGCCACGATTGTCCAAGTCGTCTTCTAGGGTATTGCATACCATTTTGTACATGTAGATATAGGTTTGTTTTGTGCTTGTGAATGTTTAGGCACCCGAGTAGCCAATTTTGGAAGGATAAAGAAGTTGTGGTATTCCAAATTTTGGTTTGAATGTCTAATCATGGTGTTAATTTGTGAGATTAGGCAAATTAAAAGTTAACTTGTTAGAATTGGAGTAATTTTCTATGTTTCGAACTCGTTTTGGTAAAACGCACGAGAAAAGGATTCGTAATTAGAAATTATAAATGATTTTCGACCCTTTTACAAATGTAAAAGTATATGTAGAAAATGTTTTTAAGTTCAAATATGATTTGTAATTCTTAACATTTTAAGTTCAAATATAATTGTAATAGTTTGTTTATCATATAGATGCATTCAAGACGACGACGTGGCCGACCACCTCTAAATAGGGGTAGAGGTAGAAATGCAGAAGAGAGAGAATTGCGATGGGGTCCAGAAAGCACAAAGGATAGTGTAGCCTCTGATGCTAGGGTTCCACCTGTTTCCCAACCTCAAAGACAACCACCAAAAAATCAACCTGTTAATCCTCCACCAATACCACCTGAACCTGAACATCGTGTACCACATGTGGCTCCACAAGCTGCAATGCCGCAAGTTGCATAAATTCTGCAGCTTGAACCCCGAACATTAGTTGAAGCTTTAGTAACCATGATGGAAACACGTGAGGCACGTCGAAGGCCTAGTGAGTTAATTAAGGATGCCAAAAACTGTGGGGCATTTGATTTCAGGGGCACAATTGAACCTGAGGAAGCTGATAATTGGCTAAAAGCTACAGAAAAAGCCTTTAGTACTATGCAGTTAAGTACTGAAGATAAAGTAAAGACCGTGTTTGGTTTATTACATGGGCCAGCAGATACATGGTTAACTAGAGTTAGGGGTTTGTATCCTGAAGGTTTGAACTGGGATGTTTTCAAATGTGAATTCATGAAAGAATATCTGACTGAATCATTTCAGAAAGCGAAGAGGAATGAGTTCTTTAATTTGAAACAGGGAACTATGACTGCGAGGGAGTATGTGGATAAGTTCGATGATTCATACCGTTATGCAAGTTAGTGGTTTCCTACTGAGGAAGTTAAATGTGAAAGGTTTAAAGATGGTCTGAGTGCATTTTATCAGAATGAACTGAGTTTGTAAGAAGGTACACATTACCGAGGCTGGGTGGAAAAAGCATTGCAGAAAGAAAAGTTGAAAGGCAAGTTAGAATATGAGAATAGTCAAAAGCAGTCAGGGGATATTGTGAGATCCAAGTTTGTGAAAGGGGGATCATCTCAGTTTCAATGTGGTCAAATTCAGAGTCAGAACACAAAAGGAGCACCTGTGAGCCATACTAATTTCTGAGCATCTGATACTATTAGCCAAGCTTCATATAGTCCTTCCATTGCTAGTAGTGGTAATGGTATAAAATGTGTTCAGTGTGGGAAATTTCATTCTAGAGAATGCATGAAAAGATCTCTGGATGTTATCAGTGTGGAGGAAGGGGTCACTTGAAAAAGGATTGCCCGTCATCAGGGAGGATAACAAAATCTAAAAGAAGAATTTCATGTTACAAGTGTGGTGAAGAAGGGCATATACATACTAATTGTCCTAAATTGAACATTATTGGGAGAGGTCGAGGATTACAGGGTTACAGAACAAGTGGAGGTAATTCAGTTGGAAGGGGAAATGGTTGTGGTAATGGTAGCGGTACCAATATGGCTAGAGGAGCTGGTAATACTTCTCAGGGAGCTAGAAATCAGGGTACTCAGTCGGATAGAGCTGCAACTCAACCTCGAGTTTTTGTTATGACTCCACAAGAAGCCGTTGCATCTGCAAAAGTTATCACTGGTACAATTTCTTTATTTGGAAAAGATGCTTATGTGCTTATTGATCCTGGTGCTACGCATTCCTTTGTGTCGCCTTTATTTATGTCTGATGTAGGGAGTCGAAATTGATGCCTGAATGTTTAATTGTTAGCATGCCTATGGGAGAATCTTTCGTATGTACACATGTCTATCCTGATTGTGAAGTAAAATTAGGAGAGTCCTTTATACATGATGATTTGGTACCTTTAATGGTTCAAACCTTTGATGTGATATTAGGCATGGATTCATTATCTAAGTGTCAAGCCTTGGTAGACCATTCTAGGAAGAAAGTTAATCTGTTATTAGCTAATGGGGAAAAATATGTGTTTCAAGGCGAGAGAGGTGTACATAGAAATATAGTCTCGGTTATGACAACTTTAAAAATGTTAAGGAAGGGGTGTGAATCTTTCTTGGCGTATGTGATAGACAGCAGGGAAAAACCTCCTAAATTAGAAGATGTGCCAATTGTGAATGAATATCCAGATGTGTTCCCAGATGAAATAACAAGGTTACCACCAGAAAGAGAAGTAGAGTTTGCAATTGACTTACAACCGGGTACTGCTCCTATATCCTTAGCACCATATAGAATGGCACCAGCAGAAATGAAAGAATTAAAGATACAGTTGTAAGAGTTGTTAGATAAGGGATATATACGACCTAGTGTATCACCTTGGGGAGCTCTAGTGTTGTTTGTAAAGAAAAAGGATGGAACAATGTGGTTGTGTATAGATTACCGTCAGTTGAATAAGGTTACAATCCATAACAAGTATCTTTTGCCTAGAATCGATGATTTGTTTGATCAGTTACAAAGGGCGACAATATTTTCAAAAATTGATCTGAGAATCGGATATCATCAGTTGAAGATCAGAGAAGGAGATGTTCAGAAAACAGCTTTCAGAACTTGATATGGGCATTATGAGTTTTTGGTAATGCCATTCGGGTTAACTAATGCACCTGCTGCATTTATGGATCTAATGAAACGAATATTTAAACCTTACTTAGATAGATTTGTAATTGTGTTTATCGATGATATTCTTGTGTACTCTAAGAGTAAGGAAGACCACAGTAAGCATTTGAGGACAGTTTTGCAGATTCCGAGAGAGAAGCAGTTGTATGCCAAATTCAGTAAATGTGAGTTTTGGCTTGATGAAATTATGTTCTTGGGGCATGTGGTATTAGCTAAGGGAATTCTAGTGGATCCTAAGAAAGTTGAAGTTGTAGCTAACTGGAAAGCACCATCGAATGTACATAAGCTGCACAGTTTTCTGGGGTTAGCAGGGTATTACAGAAGGTTTGTGAATGGATTCTCACTTATAGCTTCTCCAATGATTCAGTTGCTGAGAAGAGTAAAATTCAAGTGGACACCCGAGTGTCAGAACAGTTTTGATACTTTGAAGTCAAGACTTATTAGTGCTCTAATGTTGACACTACCTATAGTGGGTGAAGGGTATACAATATATAGTGATGCTTCAAGGCAAGGTCTTGGAATTGTGTTGATGTAGAATGATAAAGTAATTGCTTATGCATCACGACAGTTAAGACCGCATGAATTGAATTACCCGACACACGATCTTGAACTAGCTGCTGTTGTGTTTGCTTTGAAGATTTGGAGACACTATCTTTATGGTGAGAAATGTCGTATTTTCATTGATCACAAGAGTTTGAAGTATATAATGAGTCAGAAGGAATTAAATTTGAGGAAAAGAAGATGGATTGAGCTACTGAAAGATTATGATCTGACAATTGAATATCATCCTGGTAAAGCTAATGTTGTAGCTGATGCTTTGAGTCGCAAGAATGTTGGAAGTTTGAGTTATATTAAATCTGTAAAAATGCCTTTGTTAATTCAAATGAGGGCTTTGAATGTAGAGTTGAATTGTGAAAATGAAGGAGTGTTATATGCAATGTTGAAGGTGAGACCAATTCTTAGGGATAGAATCAGAGAAGCTCAGAATCAAGATGAGTTCTTGGAGCAGATTAAAGATGAAGTTGTGCAGGGAAAGTGTACTGATTACAAGATTTCAATAGATGGCATGCTAATGTTTGGAGATAGAATGTGTGTTCCAAATACTAGTGATATCAAGAAGGAGATGTTAGAAGAAGCTCATGGTTCCTCATATGCAATGCACCCTGGGAGTACAAAGATGTACAGAAACCTTCGTGATCATTTTTGGTGGAAAGGGATGAAAAGAGAAATAGCTGAATATGTGAGTAGATGTTTGAGTTGCCAACAAGTCAAAGCCGAACATCAACGACCTGCTGGTACTTTGCAACCACTTCCTATTCTGGAATGGAAGTGGGAGCACATTACAATGGATTTTGTTAGTGGATTGCCTCGTACGCAACATGGTAATGATGCTATATGGGTAATTGTAGATAGATTGACGAAATCAGCCCATTTTCTGCCAGTGAAGGTAACTTTCTCTTTAGAAAAGTTGGCACAATTGTATGTCAAAGAAATTGTGAGACTTCATGGTGTGCCAGTTTCTATTGTGTCTGACAGGGATCCTCGTTTTACATCAAGATTTTGGCCTAGTTTTCAAAATGCATTGGGAACTAAATTGAACTTCAGTACTGCCTTCCATCCACAGTCAGACGGTCAAAGTGAGCATACAATTCAAACTTTGGAGGATATGTTAAGAGCTAGTATTCTGAATTTCCAAAGTAGTTGGGATGTGCATTTGCCTTTAATGGAGTTTGCATATAATAACAGTTATTAGTCTAGTATTGATATGGCACCTTATGAGGCATTGCATGGAAGAAGGTGTAGGACCCCACTATGTTGGTCTGAAGTGGGTGAAAGATAGTTGTTGGGCCCTGAGATAGTGCAATTGACGGCTGAAAAGGTACAAATTATCCAACAGAAACTGAAAGAAGCTCAAGACAGACAAAAGAGTTATGCAGATTTGAAACGTAGACCGATTGAGTACAGTGTGGAGATAAAGTATTTCTGAAAGTATCACCGTGGAAAGGTTTACTCCGATTTGGCAAGAAAGGAAAGTTGAGCCCTAGATTTATTGGTCCGTATGAAATTGTGGAAAGAATTGGACCTGTTGCATATCGTTTGAAGTTGCCTTAAAATCTTTCAAACATTCATGATGTATTTCACGTTTCAATGTTGCGGAGATATAGAAGTGATCCAAATCACATTATCCATGAGCAACCAATCGAACTTTCAAAGGATTTGACTTATAAAGAAGAACTAGTAGCAATCTTGGCTAGAGAGAAAAAAGTGTTAAAGAATAAAACAATACCACTAGTGAAAGTATTATGGCACGGACATTCTCGGGAGGAAGCAACGTGGGAAAGAGAAGCGGATATGAAACACCAATACCCTCATTTGTTCACTTCTTCGGGTAAGTAAAATTTCGAGGACGAAATTCTCTAAGGTGGGGAGAATTGTCACGTCCGTGTCCTTAATTTTTTATTTATTATACCCCAAACCCTAAGTTATATCATTTTTATAACAATTATAAGTTTAGGGTAAGTTTTAAAAAAAATAGATTTTTGGAGGACCAAAGTGAATAATTATCCACTCAAATCAAGGGCTATATATAGGATAAAATCAGAATTATTGATCATTTTGATCAAAACACTACCTTCTACATTGTTCTTCCTCCATTTTCTCTCCTTTCTCCTCCACCTTCAACCAGCACCAAAAATAGGGCAGCTCCACCGTTTTGGGTGTTGCCGGAGATCTAACCGTCCAAATCACCTCAAATTTTAACTGGAGACTCTAGACAATAGCAGCAACTTCTGACCAGAGGAATTTTGATTTGGAGTAGTGTACAAAGAATACGGGCTTGGCAGATTTGGGACAGATTTAGGGTTTTGGTGGTGTTGTTCTCAAATTTAAGCTAAGGTAAGTAACTATCAACTAGTTTTTGGTTTACATGTATAAATATATGTATATTGAGCTATAAATTTTCTTGAATTTGTCTCCTAAGGGTTTTCCTAAAAATGATTTGAGTATTGGTTGTTGATTTGAGTTTGTGTGCAAGTTTGAAGAAAATGAGTTCACAATGGTAATTTTTGGACTATTTTGATTCATACCTTGATGTTGAATTGGTTTTCTTAAGAGTTTGATTATGATTTAGTACAATTGATGTTGAAATTGGTTTCCCTAAGGGTTTAAGTTCTATTTGGGTTCAATTGATGTTGATTTGAATTTTTTTAAGAGTTTGAATGTTATTTTGGTTCAATTAGTGTTCAATTGGATTTGTTTAAGGGTTTTAATGTTATTTTGGTTCAATTAGTGTTCAATTGGATTTGTTTAAGGGTTTTAATGTTATTTTGGTTCAATTAGTGTTCAATTGGATTTCTTTAAGGGTTTTAATGATATTTTGGTCAATTAGTGTTAAATTGGATTTCTTCAGGGGTTCAATTGCTATTTTGGTTTAGTAAACGTTGGATTTCGATTTATTGATGATTGAAGTAAAGTTTGATCTATTTGATGAGAAAATATATACAATTGAAGTTTGGTTGGATTTTGGGTAAAGTTTGTATCCATCAGGAGTAGTCTGGACGGGTGGTTTGATATTTGAAGACCATGTTCAGTGAGGAACATGACCTGTGTCACAGTCTAAAGACCTAGTCGGGTATTGGCAGCGAAGTGTTGGGTAAGACCAATACGGGATTAGGTATGGTTAAAGAGACGTCTCGATTATGTTTACGTGTTGTGGATCGATTTACGAGGGGATACTCGGTGATGGATACGATGTTGAATTTGATTCGGATTTTGGTTTTTAGTAAACGTTTATATAAGAATCATTACATTTTGATTAAGTTTGATTTGAGATTATTGATTAAAATTCCGTTTTAATTCGATGTTGTTTACAAGTTAATAAGTTTAAGGTTTGGTTTGGTTAAATGTTTTCACAAATGTATACATATAGCTATTTTACGTAAAAACTAGTTTCTATAGTTGATAGTTGCTTACTGAGATTTTTGTCTCATATTTTTAAATGTTTTAATGTTTTTAGGCGAATAAGTACGAGGTACTGAGGGAAGTGTTCGACACTAGGGCGAGGATTGGATACGGCCACGATTGTCCAAGTCGTATTCTAGGGTATTGCATACCATTTTGTACATGTAGATATAGGTTTGTTTTGTACTTGTGAATGTTTAGGCACCCGAGTTACCAATTTTGGAAGGATAAAGAAGTTGTGGTATGCCGGATTTTGGTTTGAATGTCTAATTATGGTGTTAATTTGTGAGATTAGGCAAATTAAAAGTTAACCTGTTAGAATTGGAGTAATTTTCTATGTTTCGAACTCGTTTTGGTAAAACGCACGAGAAAAGGATTCGTAATTAGAAATTATAAATGATTTTCGACCCTTTTACAAATGTAAAAGTATATGTAGAAAATGTTTTTAAGTTCAAACATGATTTGTAATTCTTAAAATTTGATTGTGAGATGTTACTTCCGATCTGTTCATGTCTGTGGTAATGTCTCACTGTCATATCTGATTCTATTTTGGATCGGGTTTGACACAAATTGTTTATTTTTTATTTTCTCAAAATCCATTTTTTTTATAATAAACATTATTAGCATAATTTATATGTAGAGTAATTTCTTTTATTTCTTAAATTTAAAATTTTATTTTATTATAATAATTTAAATTAATTATTAAAAAAATCATTTAATTAGTGTACCTATATGATTCTAATTTTATCAAACAAACAAACAAAAAAAAGATCAGGACTTAATAATGCGTTTTGCCTATTTTAAAAACTACAAGTAACAAGTGAATTGAATAGGCAACCGGAGTAAACAAAAGAAAAAGAAAGAAAGGAAGAAGGATGAACAATGCTTTTATTGTCACACCCGACCCTAAACGGCATCAGGTATGAACGGAAAATAAGATAACGAACGTCTAATAGCCTCAAAGCCGAACTTATTTTCTAATCGATCAAAATTTAATTCGGACTACCTAAAGTTTTATTTATTATTTGGCTTGGACTTGATAATTCTATCAAGCTTCCTACATATCCCGAACTTCTTTTAATATTTAAACCGGGAATCCAAGCCACGTAGTTCTACCTATTTTAGGTAGTTCTCTTAACTTAGGTGGTTCTCTTAACTTATTAACTCGTTTTAACTTATGGAAAAGTACAAAAATAAACCTTGTGGTTACACCTGTTTTCGATTGCAGCCTTGTGGTTTAAAAGTTTACAAAATGGTGTCTTGAGGTTCATTCCGTTAGCAAACACATACCAAATTGACTAACGATGTTAAAAGTCAAAGGTAAAAAAGTTAATTTAGTCCTTGTATTTTATTTATTTTATAAATTAACCCCATTATTATCTAATTATAACAAACAAACCCTAAAATAAAAAATAAAAATCAATTATACCATCTTTGTCCTCTCTTCTCTCTTTTATTTTTTTTCTTCTTTCTCTCTTCTCTTCTCTCTCCTCTTTGTTAGTTTCTCTCTCTAAAATGAATTAAATTACTCTTTCAAATTAAATCAACAAACCGAAGCAAGAATGATAACATTTCATTTGATGATTCCTACCTCAGTTATGAACTTGTATGAAAGTCCAATCTACTGCTGAAAATAGTAGGAAAAAAATCGATCATGTCCTGCTCTTATTCTAATCCGTACAACCACGTCTCTCGCCATAATCATCATTCATCCATTAAAAACACAATCAAAACCATGTATATCCAGCACACAATCATCAAAGGAGATACACCGGAGCAAAATCCAATCAGGAAAAGAATCAAATCGCTAACAGAACATAGGTACAACCCAAGATCCAAAAGCAAATAAATTGGTTGATGCTGTTCTAATTCAGAATAAGAAATAAAAGCAGTGACAAATAAACTCACTTTGCTTAATTAGGCAGCTACGGATCAAATAATCCAGGCGAGAGAAAACGATGATTTGAAGAAACTGGAAGACAATGTAGAATGGTAAGACTGATTTTGGGGGTCGAAATGCAATGTGTTAGGGCTAGACTTCCATCCGGTTAAATCGAGTATGGTTCTTAGGATGATTTTCCACATCATCTGCTACTTTTATTTTAGGTTAATAAATAAATAAACCAGACACAGAGGAGGAGATGGAGGGTGATGGCTGTGCCTTTCAACTTCCAAATAATGGAATTTCTGTATTTCCAGATATATACGGGTGATGGCTTTCAGCGCTTAGCAAATAAAATGTTATCATTCTTGCTTCGGTTTGTTGATTTAATTTGAAAGAGTAATTTAATTTATTTTAGGGAGAGAAATTAACAAAGAGGAGAGAGAAGAGAGAAGAGAGGAAGAATGAAAAAAATAAAAGAGAGAAGAGAGGATAGAGATGGTGTAATTGATTTTTATTTTTTATTTTAGAGTTTGTTTGTGATAATTAGATAATAAGGAGGTTAATTTATAAAATAAATAAAATATAAGTACTAAATTAACTCTTTTCCTTTTGACTTTTAACACCGTTAGTCAATTTGGTATGTGTTTGCTAACGGAATGAACCTCAAGGTACCATTTTGTAAACTTTTAAACCACAAGGCTGCAATCGAAAACAGGTATAACCACAAGGTTTATTTTTGTACTTTTCCCTTTAACTTATTCACACGTTGAATGACACGCTAATACTTTAATTAGATATTTTACTTTGTTATAATTTATATATATATGAATCATTTTATCAAAACGAATCAAATCGAACAACATTTTATCAAACACAATCAAATCGAACGCTTTATCAAACCAAATTCGTAATCAACAAACGCTTTATCAAAGCAAATTCGTAATCAAACAAACTTAATATTATATTTCGAATCATCAAATATTTTCAAAACGTAATACTAAATTTGAGTGTGTGTGTCCATCCTCGAATTCCACCCGTGTAGCTTATCATAACATCAATCGTATCAATAATCGAGATATCTCATTCATATCTCGCCTTGTCTAACGTTAGGACTACCAGCCGTGCACTCTGGCCATACCGTCCTTAGTTATGGTCTTACAACTACTATCCCTACCCCGGGCAATCCTAGATGGACAAAACCATTTTTATCTATCTTTCAAAATATCACAACATAAAAATCATATTGGATTTCAATCCAAATCACATAAATAATAAGAACAATAACCGCAACAACTTTCTCGATCCAAAAACAATTCGCATCTAATCATCAAATTTCTTTTCTCGATTTAATTTTCAAAGTACCACGATAATAAATAATTATTCTTCAATCAAAATCCAGAGTATTCAACTATTTTAAATAACAATTAAAACCAAAAGTATTCAAAATCACTTAAAAATTATATAAATAATTTAAAACTGAATTTCGAATCAATTACTTTTGTGAGACTTATTTTTATCTATCACCGAAATAGTTACATCTAATACTAGACTGGTATAATTAATTTAGACCGAATATATTATTACACTCGTAACACTATGTTACTAATGTTTATCTTCAAATTCATTGTAATTGTCTGAATCTATAGATATTCAAATTTTGACCATTTAAACTAACATCGTTAATCCTGACCGAAGGTTCAGTTAGACTCGTTACATTAGGATAAGTTATCTGAACTAATTTTGTATTCACATTTTGGTACAAATTATATATTCAATTATATATTTTACTATACCGACTCTAATTGGCAAATATCAGTATTAGTCCTTCTAGTTTATAACTTATTTTAATTCGATAAATTAATGTCACTTAATTATTATATAAACGTTTCTATTAGACTATTTGTGTTCGTCACCGAAATCGTAATCTGTAATATTAAACTGGTATCATTAATTTCGACCGATTTATCTCTAAAGTCGTGGCGCTGCTAAAAACCTTAATGCCGAATCGAACTTTCACTTCAATAAATCTAAAAGACAACTCTCTAAATTTTATATTTTTATTAGTAAAATATGGACTTGATAAATCACTACTCGTAAACATGTTAAAATTTAACGAAATGGAATCTAACTTACTCAAAATCATACTTATAACATTTTAAAAAAATAATTTAAATTTAAAATACAGTTACTGAAATATCATCGTCGGTCACCGAATATGTGGCGGTGTGATCCGCTAACAGCTAGTTCAAAAATGTCATCATCAGCTAACTCAAAACGGCATCGTCGATTACCGAAACCAAAAACGTATTTCCCCAAAACCTCCCTCGTTTTCCATCTTTAGGTATCCCATTTTTCTTCCTTCATTTCTTTTTCTTTTTATATATATATATAACCTTCCTCCTTATATATGAGGCATTGATGGGGCAAACTTAATTCATTCACTTCCTTCCCAAAATATGGTTAAGCATGTTTATATATATTGATAACATAGAGATATTATCTCAAGGACCAAAAGGGATATTCGCCTTGAGAACGCCGTGTATTAATCCCCCGGCAGGCGGATCTCCACGGTTCTGCTCAGAGAGATCCGCTGGCGGACCTATGAGGCGAATCTCTTCATTCACCTGATTCGCCACTGTAACGGCTGGCCGCCGACTCGGCCATAAAGATCATTAATGAGTTATCAATTAGCTAACCGTCAGGTTAAAGATAACTTGTAACCGCCATTAATAGAGCATTAATGGAGGCTTTCTAGTTGCCTGAAGGTTACAACTTCCTAGCTATATATAGCCTGATTCCCTAGGCTATTAAGGTACACATTCTCACAACCTTTGTCAATAAAGTTTGTTTCCTTGATTCACCTTACTGACTTTGGCATCGGAGCTTCCCCCCGTCGAATCCAACGACGCCCCCACAGGGACGGACGTTGATCAGAATTTCACTACTTGCTATCAATTGGTGCGGTGAACGTGGAATCCTTAATCAAACAAAGGGTTTTTCGTTCACATTAAGAAACTATGACAACTGGAGATCAGAATCCCTCTTCAGGGATTGAAACACCATTAGTTACACCATCTAGTGCTGGCCGCACAGATTCAACTGCTCCTGCAACGCACGTCGAAAGTAGTATGAACCCTGATGCTTTCATCAACATGTGTGCGCAATAAATCGGAGAGCGGTTTGGACCCGAGACAGGGAATCGCCTGCGGTCATTCATGACCCTCCCTCCACATTGGAGCATGGCGTCCACATCGACTGTATCATCCTAGCCCTTGTTAAACTTTTGACCAGGCGCCCAGAGTTCTTCATTTCTCCAAGCTCACAACACGGATTCCATGGTAACTACCACGGCGGCAGTTGGAGAACGATAAATCAATCGGGAGTTATTCCTTGGTGGCGCAGAAGGAAGTCAAAGGAATGATTCAACCCTTCCGGGCGGATCTATGGGTCCTGGATTAAATCTAGGCGGGTTCGATATCCCAAGGCGCCCACGGACGAATCTCTCCCTTGGCGGATCCGAGGGGCGAACACACAAAAAGCGTAGAAGGGAGAAAAGTAGGCGGTCTAAATCACCCTCGCCTCGACGACCGAGATCCTCATGTCGGGGCAGATCGCCCCCATCTACTGGTCGTAGACGGAGTAAAAGGCCAGCGGAGATGCCCCATCTGAGTGGACCACCACCCCCGCCACCCTCAGGAACTGTTGGACACATCCCGTCAGGAAGCCATGGAGGAGGTAGTGGGCAAGCTCCCCCAGGGGGGGGGAGGAGGTAGTAGCGGAGGAGGAGGCGGACGCGGAAGTGGAGGAAGGCGTTCGCCATCAGATCCATCATCTGGGTCAAGTTCTTCTTCTCCAAGCAGATCTCCACGAAGGGGTCGCCCAAGGGCGGATCCGGAGAATTTTGATGATAGAGTTAGAGCTCTGGTGCTCCGTATGAATGAGGAAAATGCCAGGCATAATCCGTTCGCCAATAGAGATTCGCCTTTCGCAGCTTGGATTGAGGTAGAGGAAACTGATAGAGCTTTTAAAATACCTAATCTCGCTATCTATACAGGTGTTGACAATCCGGAAGCTCACGTCAGAAAATACCGAATACTGCTCAAACTCAACCATGCCACTGAGCCTGTGCTCTGCAAAATGTTTGTCACCACGCTAGGAGGTCCAGCCTACGGATGGTTTCAGTCTTTACCTCCGGGCTCAATAAATAGTTTTGATCAATTGAGCAGGGAATTTTGTGCTAAATTTGCCGGTTGTATTCCTCCAGTGGTTAAATCGGGAAAGCTTTTTGAGTTAAAGCAGAAGGCGAATGAATCCCTTCAGGAGTACGTAGACACTTTTAACCAATTGTGCATACAAATCGTTGATGTGGATATCTCCATAGCAGTGGAATGTTTTGTGAGAAACACCACTTGTAAAAGCTTGCAAGAAGATCTAATTCGAAAGAAACCCACCAGCATGGCAGAATTGATAGAGCGTTGTAAAGACTTTATCGAGGTGGATGACATTCGCCGAGGATCATTGTCATCGCCCAAAAGGGACAAGGGCGAATCTCGCCATCGAGATAGAGACAAAGACAAACATCAGGATTCTTCCTCTAGAAGCAGGCAAAGGGGTTCGAAGAACAAATCAACGTTTGTCACCTCTTTCACACCTCTCAACGCTTCTAAAAGTGAAGTCCTTATGTGGATCGAGAACAGTCAACACAAACGGAGCATTTCATACCCCGAACCAAAGGGGGGGAGTACACCAATACTGCTAAAAATCCTAAAAATTATTGTAAATATCACAGAAAAAATGGCCATGACACCGATGCATGTTGGGAGTTAGCTCGGGAAATCGAGCGTCTCATCGAGAGAGGCAAATTGGATCGGTTCATCCAGAATGATGGCAAGAAAGGAGATGGTGATAGATCCAAAGAGGACCTAAAGAAGAAGGGGAAAGGTACTATTAATGTCATAGCAGGCGGACCTGGATACCAACCAATGCTGAAAAAGGCAAAGACTACCGCTCTTGACAGGGCATCGTTAAATCGGCCCTTTGCCGATGTAGGTCCTGAAATCTCTCCCCATGCGGATGCACTGGTCGTCATTATGATGGTGGAAGGCTGGGAGATGAAAAGAGTGATGGTTGATACTGGGAGTTCGTGCAATGTCATCACCAGAGGAGCTTTTGCCAAACTCATGATTGATCCAGTCCAGGTAGAGCCAACTGTGGTCGATATCCTAGGAGTGACGGGACACACTATCCAAACAAAAGGCCAAGTCACTCTGGATTGCGAGCTTACGGACGATGATCAGGTCTGGAAAGGTGATCTGGAATTTTCTATTTTGGATGGTCAGTTAGCTTACAATATCATCCTCGGACGGCCCTTTATCTCCGAAGTTGCAGCCCTTATCTCCATACGCCACTTAATGCTTTACATCCCCACGGCCAAGGGAGGTGTAATGATCAGAGGTAGCCAAAAGGTGGCCCAGGAGACATATTCGGCATCACTAATGATTCACCCCCAATCTAAGGAGGAGGATGAGGAAGAGCTCATCACAATGGCCCTGGGCGAGACGGAAATGTACCTTATGGCGAATGAAAAGCAGGTGCGAATGGCTAAAGGGCTCAAGGGCGAAATTAAAAATGCAATCACTCAGGTACTCCGTGAGGCGGAGGATGTCTTCGCATGGAAGGATGAAATTCTCCCCGGAATCAGTCCAGACGTGATCACTCACAAGCTCAACATTGATAAAGATGCAGTTCCCGTGGCTCAGAAGCGGAGAAACTATGGCCCCGAAAGGCAGAAGGTGATAGAAGAAGAGATCACCAAGCTCCAGCGGGTGAACGCCATTGAGGAGGTGCTTTATACTCAGTGGCTGGCGAACGTCGTTCTGGTAAAGAAGGCGGGCGGATCTTACCGCATGTGTATTGACTTTACTGATCTCAATAAAGCTTGTCCCAAAGACAACTATCCTCTGCCATGTATTGACATGCTTGTGGACGGAACCGCCGGTCACGCCATGTACTCCTTTACGGATGTGAAGTCAAGTTATCATCAGATCCCCATGGAGCCCTCAGATAGAATCAAGACCTCGTTCGTAACACATCAAGCCACTTATTGCTTCAAAGTTATGCCCTTTGGGCTTAAAAACGCAGGTGCAACTTATCAGAGGATGATGAACAAGATATTCGCAGATAGTAAAGGGGATAACTATTCTGTCTATGTAGATGACATGATCATCAAAAGCATGACCATAGAAAGGCATGCAGACGATATAAAGGAGGTACTGGACGTACTCCGATGCCACAACATTAAGCTGAACCCAGAGAAGTGTACTTTTGGTGCGACATATGGAAAATTCTTAGGGTTCATGATCAGCGAAAAAGGAGTTAGTCCAAATCCTGACAAGGTTAAGGCTGTCCTAGAAATGCAAGCACCACGGAACATCAGAGAGGTGCAACGCCTTAACGGGCGGATCATAGCCTTGGGCAGGTTTATCTCTTGTTCAGCTCGTAGATGTCAGCCCTTTTACGAGGTCATCAAGAAGCAAAAGGCATTCGAGTGGAATGAGGATTGTGAAAAGGCCTTCGAAGGAATCAAGCGGTTCCTCACGGAGCCGCCCATGATGAGTCGACCAATGAAGGGAGAGGACCTCTACATGTATGTATCAGTTACGGATAAGGCTGTGTGCACGGTCATGATACGAGAGGAGGATGGCCAGCAGTTTCTGATTTATTATGTGAGCAAGGTTCTGAAAGACGCCGAAACCAGATATTCTAAGCTTGATAAAATGGCGCTGGCTGTTGTCACCACAGCAATCCGCCTTAGACCATATTTCCAGGCGCATACTGTGGTGGTTCGAACGAATATACCGATGAGAAAGGTGTTGCAGAAGCCAGACACTTCTGGAAGGTTGATGGAATGGGCAATCCGCCTTGGTGAATTCGATGTGAGATATGAAAGCAGGTCAGCTTTAAAGAGTCAGGTCCTGGCAGACTTTGTGAATGAATTCACTGATGAAGGGATAGATCATCCCAAGCCTCCAGTAGAGGAGTGGACAATGTACACCGATGGCACCTCCTCAGCGGATGGAGCTGGCGTAGGCGTTGTGATCAAGGGTCCCCAATACATAAAGTTACGGTACGCAGCAAAATTAAATTTCCATGCAACTAATAATGCTGCTGAATATGAAGCTTTGGTATTGGGATTACGCCTACTCAAAGAAATCACTCCTGAGCGGATTGTGATCTATAGTGACTCTAATCTAATGGTCAACCAAGTAATCAAGAATTACGAAGTGAAAGATGATGTTTTGGCCAAATACGTAGCAGAAGTCAAAAAATTGCTGGATCACCTTGAGGCTAAGGAAACCAAATGGGAACTGATTCACGTACCAAGGGAGTCCAACACTGAGGCGGATCATTTGGCCAAAATGGCCTCTTGTGAGGAGAACTGGACAGATCCAGATTGTCCCTTCGAAGTTAAGATAGCTCCAGCCTTCGCTTCAGAGGAAGTATCCCTACTCACAACGGTAGAAGATGATTGGAGATCGGTCATTTGCCAATATCTGCTATGTGGAACTTTACCTGAGGATAAGGAAGAGGCACGGCGGATAGTTAGGAGAGTGGCTTATTTCTCCATAATCAACGACGGCCTTTACAGAAAATCTTTTAGCCACCCTTGGTTGAAGTGCATTCTGCCGGAAGAGGGACAACAAATCCTCAAGGAGCTACATGAGGGATCATGTGGGGCTCATGAAGCATCCGCCACCATCTTGAAGAAATCCAGGTTAGCGGGTTTCTACTGGCCCACGGTCGAATTGGATGCCCAAAAATTGGTAGAATCTTGTCATAATTGCCAGATTCATGCGAATGAATCACATACTGCCAAACATCTCCAGAGGCCCATCATAGAAGGACGTCCATTCGCCTTTTGGGGAATAGACATTGTCGGCCTAATTCCTCTAACTCGCCGATAGAGGAGGTACATGGTAGTGGCAGTGGATCATTTCACCAAGTGGGTAGAAGCCGAAGCTGTCTCCTCCATCACTTCAGAACGAATGGTGGAATTCGTCAAGGACAACATCGTGGGAAGATACGGTGTTCCGCATACCATCATCACCGATAATGGAACACAGTTCAACTGTAGCGAATTCAAAACTTTCTGTGAAGGTTTGGGCATCCTGAACAGATTTGCCTCCGTTTATTATCCCCAATCCAACGGGATGACCGAAGTCACGAATCGGACGATCGTAAAAGGGATAAAGAAGAGATTGGGAGAGCATGATAAGAAGTGGGCGGATCAGCTGACAAGCGTTTTATGGGCTTATCGCACCACTCCTAGGACGACCATAAGAGAAACACCATTCGCCCTCTCTCATGGTGTAGAGGCTATGATCCCAGTTGAAATACAGGTCCCAAGTGATAGAGTGGCCTTTTATTGCGAAGAGGACAACGACAAAAGGCTAAGGGAAAGTCTGGATCAAGTAGGCGATCGAAGAGACCAAGCCTATGTACGCATGGCGGCGTATAAACAGCGGATCGCCGCTTACCATGATAAAAATGCCAAGCTTGTGGATCTGAATGTGGGTGACCTTGTGCTCCGAAAGGCCGACAAAATCCAGTCTCGAGAAGGCAAGGGCAAGTTAGGGCTCAACTGGACGGGTCCATATCAGATAGTGGAAAAGATTGGATTCGCCACATTTAAAATTCAGGACATGGAGGGCAACACATTGCCGCGCACATGGAACCTCCAAAATCTCCGCAAATATTTTGTCAGAAAATGAAGTGTACACACGGTCTTGAGTACTCTTTTTCCTTTAGTAAGCTTTTTCCCATGTGGTTTTTCTTACTAAAGGTTTTAACGAGGCTCACTTATAAGACCTGCTTACTGTAATAAAGCATTTCTCCCATTAATAAACATCATTTGTTCTATTATCTGTGTTCTTTTTAAAGTTTATTGCAGCAATATCAATATTCCAGTCTTAAAAAGAAGGGGGGCATCCAACGCTCTCCACATTAACAAAGTATCATAGCTACTTTTTCTCCTTGGACATAAGAGAATCTATCTTATGGGCGGATCCATCTCTGAGAGGATCCCAATCTCCGATAGAGTTAAAACGATCCTTGGACGCAAGGTCTTTACACTCTCTTACATATCCTTCCTAAAAAAGGATTCACAAGTCCTACGGGCGAATCACTTCACCTCAAAGACAGGTAGCAAATTGATCCCCTAGGCAGCTTTACTTCCTTCAATGGAATAGAACAGCTTATAACCTTCACAAAGGTTCATGCAATGGGGTACGACTGGCCACCTACTCCAAAATAAATCCTAGATGCCTATATATTTACTTACGCAAACGTAATAGTAAAATAAATAGCTGCCATAAAGGATTAAAACAAATTGTACTTAAATTTTTTTTACAAATCACAAGTAAACAACTAAGTAATAATAGGAGCATCCTCCTTTACACTATCCTCGCTTACGGCGCTTGCCTGGAAAGCCTCCTTCTCCACAGCCTCAGATACGCCAACCAAAGCTACCTCCTTTTCCACGGAAGATGTGGGACCAAAAGGAAGGGTGTTATCGGTGATCGGTTCTTCACCCGCCTTGGGGGGGCACTTCCTCAAGCTCCACTAGAGGGACAGTAGTGGAAGGTTTGCTTTCTTCCATGGGTCCCTTCATCCATCTCCGAACATATTCGCGGATGTATTCCTTAGCGTCTGACATCTTGTCATATTTGTCTACGTCTTCTGGTTCGGGGACGGCGAACTGTGGATCTGTGAAATCAATCTCGGGATGCGCCAGGGAAAAGTACGCCATGAGCAGTTCGCCATAATAGAAGGCTTGCTCACCCGCCATGTATTCAGCTTCTCCTAGGGCGTCCTCATGGTTATTGGCGTCTGTCACAATCTTTTCCTTCAGCTTCTCAATCTCCGCATCTCTAAGGACTAAGGCGGCTGTAGCAGAGGCAAGGTTCGCATTAGCAGAAGCAATGTGCGCATTGGCATCCGCTACCTCTTTTTCCAGTTTTTCAATGGTTGCCTTATCCGCCACACCTTGAAGGAGCTTGGCCTCCATAGCACGTATGCGAGTATACATCTGTCAAAAACAAACTCGTTAAGAGAAAAGAGCAAAGAGACAACTTTTTCTACAAAAAGAAATCCTTTCTAGGGGACTCACCATAAGGAGCTCTGTTTTCCCCTTTTGCGCATGAATGGAACCAGGAATTTGGTTCTGATTCCTTTGCACTTCGCCCACTTGACCCAGGGCTTCATCCAAGTCATTTATGATGGAATCATTCTCAAAAGATCCTTGAGCGCCATACTTGGCGGACCAGTATCCGCCCATATCAGGCTTCGCCATCTGCACAAACATTCAAGGGTCAAAACTTAAAACTTGATGAACAGGTAAAAATAAAAGGAAACTTACCTGTTCTATCTCCCCAACAGGCCTGGCGGACCTCATGGCATCCGCCATAAGCTTAGGGCCTCCAGTGGCTATAGGTTTCCTCCTTTTTAGTGGCGGCTCGACCACTGTTCCCGCAGGGCGTTTTCCAGTATCCGTTTGAGGATTCGCCACTTGATCTTTCCTACGCGCTTCAGCCTCTAAAAACTTCCTACGCTTCTCTGCAATAGCGTGATTGGCCTTAGATAAACCCCTGCCAAGAAAAACATTGAAGTAATCAAAGTTCGAGAAGAAATAAAAGTTACCTTGGTCAAATTGCGCAATCTTGGAGTAAATGAATTGCTCCCCCTCTCGGCGAATCAACGGAATATCGCTCATCATGAAGGCCAAAGCGTCTGCGTATGTCCATGCATCCGCCTTGATCTTCTTCATGAGCTCCGCCACCACTTCATCACTATCGGTCAATATTCGCATATCGCCCGCCATGTGTAAGGGCTTGGGATTCCAAAATGAGGGAAAACCCAGAGATTCGCCCTCTTTTATCTTCACATAGAAGAATTTCTCATCCCAGCAATGGACATTGGACATTTTGTCACTGAATGGCGAATATGCTCCGAATTTGGCGAAGGTGAGATAGGATTCATACTTCCATTTCGAGGGTTTATGGAAAGCTCTAAAAACACGACCCGTATATACTACTCCTAAATTTGAGGCGAGGTAGCAGTCTAAAGCAATATCCAACCAACCGTTGGGATGCAGTTGGCTGGCTGTAATATCAAAGTAGGAGAGGATGTCCGCCATCATCTTTGGGAGAGGAAGCCGGAATCCCCTCTCTACATGACTGCAATATACTGTTAGAAAACCGCTAGGCGGACAGGAAGGTCGTTGATGGGCTGCGGCTAACTGAGTCTCATAATTATTGATCCAGGGGAAGCGATTCGCCAGATCTACTAGATCCTCGGCACTCATACGAGACGGAGTGGACTCCGCTCGAGGGTTCTTTTTCCTAGGTGGGATAGAAGAAGAGGCCATTGTCCCCGGAAAATACCTAGCCTTAACGGCCGGAGCGGTACCGGAGACAGAGGTAAAAAGAACTGGATATCTGGTGGCACGAGTTTGGTAGCGATTACACGCCGAGTTACTAAACCCAGCTAAATCGGAGCTAACCGTGTCCTCGGAGGAAGAGGAGTTCTCCGATGACGAAGTGGTCCAACTAAAATCAACTTCTATTTCGGGAGAAGGGGTCGAATTAAAAAGCTCCGAAGTTGATCTAGAAGATGAAGACGAACTTCTAAACATCCAGAGAAAAGTTAAACAGAAGAAGATGAACTTACATGTGAAATCGGAAGCTTGGTGCGAAACTCTGAAAATTCCCAGAAAAAGCTTCGAAAGGAGACAATGAAGAAGAAATGGAGAAGAAAGAGAAAGCGAAAGAGGAAGAAGGATGTTTTCTCCTTCCTGGGACAGTGCGTCCACTACACGTGTCATTCACCAATTGGCATCGAACAGGGTACTCATTAATGCAGATGTTTATGACGGCGCGCAGAAGCTCAAAAGCCCTAAAGGACTTTAAGGGCATTTTGGGGGGGCTTCTGATAACATAGAGATATTATCCCAAGGACCAAAAGGGATATTCGCCTTGAGAACGCCGCGTATTAATCCGTGAAGGGGAGCCGGCAGGCGGATCTCCACGGTTCTGCTCAGAGAGATCCGCTGGCGGACCTATGAGGCGAATCTCTTCATTCACCTAATTCGCCACTGTAACGGCTGGCCGCCGACTCGGCCATAAAGATCATTAATGAGTTATCAATTAGCTAACCGTCAGGTTAAAGATAACTTGTAACCGCCATTAATGGAGCATTAATGGAGGCTTTCTAGTTGCCTGAAGGTTACGACTTCCTAGCTATATATAGCCTGATTCTCTAGGCTATTAAGGTACACATTCTCACAACCTTTGTCAATTCAGTTTGTTTCCTTGATTCAACTTACTGACTTTGGCATCGGAGCTTCCCCCCGTCGAACCCAACGACGCCCCCACAGGGACGGACGTTGATCAGAATTTCACTACTTGTTATCATATATATATATATATATACCTACCATTCAAAAAAAATATATATATACTACCTAATGAAAATTATTATTGACACCGCACAACTAAAGTTCTAGATGTAAGACACATAATGAAAATTACTAAGATAAAGTAATGAATAAATGGACCAACTTATTTATTTATTTTTTATAATCTTAATTATTTCTAAAAAATATAAATATATATATGCATCATATTTGTTATATTTACGTTTTTTTTTATTACTTTACCTCTCATAATAATATTATTTTTATTAATTCAAACTAAACGAGGTAATATACAAAATTCAAGTTTTAACCACGTATTTAATTAGAAAATATGGAGTTTAGCCCTTTTAATTTATAATTTTTTTTTCAAACATACCCAAAACTTTCAATATTCACTTAAAAACATTAAATAAAAAATATACTTAAATTCATAATTAATTAACAATTGTCAATTTTAGGCACGGACGTTACAATTTATGTCATTCCTTGGAAGTAGCCTCAAGACTCTTCTCCTTTCCCATGAGAGAGATGTTATGGTCGAGTGAAACCTTTTTGTCATTCCACGGTAATCTACTTAAATGTTTAATTCTCTTTTAATTTCCAGATGATATAGAAATAATGGAGTTTGTTTCATTTCAATGCAGTTTGATGTGTTATATTATAAGAACATAAAAAATTGGACAATGGTGTTTGATCATAGGAGCTGGTTTATGTCATCGGAGCGAGTGGTGGCATTTCATCACCCCTAGCTTTGGGGTTGGGAACTGCAACCACCTGAATCTGTCATAGACAGTGAGTCCAATTGTGATAATAAGTCCCTATTGTGGCCCTCTTTTCTACTTGGTTGTGCCGGAGAAGATCCACTTCTGCCCATCATGCGGTGCTGCTGTCATTTATCAAGATTGATAAAATTAATCAGCGATTATGTATATCTTTCTATAAAAAAGATCATATAAATGGTTACCATAGTAACTAGAGATTATATATCTTTGTCAATAAGAAATTTATATGTATGTTTACCTGTTTCTTCAATTTTATGCTAAGCTCTTTCGGTTTTCATCTCCGGAGCCCCCATCTATTATGTTTTTTCAAAATTTGGATGAACGAAACAACATCGTTCCATTCCTATAGAATTTAAAAGGCATTAAGTCCATTTTGAGTCGCCAAACTAAACACCTAAAACAATCAGGCACTCAAGCTATTAAAATTACCATTTAAGACCTTAATCTATTCAGAAATCAATAATTCACTCCCTCTTACAATTTTTTTTATTCAACAACCTTAAACAAATGAAATTTTGCAGAGATATCAAAATTTTAATAAAAAACAAACACACAAATTTGGTAATTCGCAGGACAGATTTAATTTTGATAAAAAGAACATACATATAGATTTGGAAATTCGTAGGACAGACTTCGTAATTTGGCGATTTTAATATCATTTGATTTTTAATCCCATTTATGATTAAATTTAAATGGAAACTAAAGGGAGAGAGATGTGATGATTAGAGCTTTTTCTGTTAAAAGTGGTACGTTTATACCGAAGGTTAAAGTTTTCTATAATCTGGACCGTTGATCGTAATTGATCATGTGGTCCAAAACTCACCATTAATTAAAAAGTTTTTATTAGTTACTTTTTTTTTCGGGTTGGGCTCCTAAATCCTTCCGATTTTGGACCGATTTCGCAAACATTAAGAGCCCAATATGAATTGATGGAGATCCAAATTGTTTATTTTTTATTTTCTCAAAATTCATTTTTTTATAATAAACATTATTAGCATAATTTATATATAGAGTAATATCTTTTATTTCTTAAATTTAAAATTTTATTTTATTATAATAATTTAAATTAATTATTATAAAAAAAATTCATTTAATTAATGTACATATATGATTCTAATTTTATCAAGAAAAAGAAAGAAAGATCAGGACCTAATAATGCGTTTGGCCTATTTTAAAAACTATAAGTAACAAGTGAATTGAATAGGCAACCAGATAAAACAAAAGAAAAAGAAAGAAAGGAAGAAGGATGAACAATGAAGAATGCTTTTATGTCATTCTTTGGAAGTAGCCCTCCTTTCCCATGGGAGGGATGTTATGGTAGAGTGAAACCTTTTTGTCATTCCACGGTAATCTACTTAAATGTTTAATTCTCTTTTAATTACCAGATGCTATAGAAATAATGGAGTTTGTTTCATTTCAATGCAGTTTGATGTGTTATACTATAATAACATAACAAATTGGACAATGCTGTTTGATCTGAGGTGCACAGTGGATATAGGAGCTGGTTTATATCATCGGAGCGATTGGTGGCATTTCATCACCCCTATAGCTTTGGGGTAAGGAACTGCAACCACCTGAATCTGTCACAGACAGTGAGTCCAATTGTGATAACAGGTCCCTGTTGTGGCCCTGTTTTCTACTTGGTTGTGCCGAAGAAGATCCACTTCTGCCCATCAAGCGGTGCTGCTGTGATTTATCAATACTGATAAAATTAATCAGAGATTATGTATATCTTTCTATAAAAAAGATCATATAAATGGTTACCATAGTAACCAAAGATTATATATCTCCATTAATAAGAAATTTATATGTATGTTTACCTGTTTCTTCAATTTTATGCTAAGCTCTTTCGATTTTCATATCTAGAGCCCCCATCTGTTACGTTTTTTTAAAATTTTTATGAACGAAACAACATCGTTCCATTCCAACAGAATTTAAAAGGCATTAAGTCCATTTTGAGTCGCCAAACTAAACACCTAAAACAATCAGGCACTGAAGCTATTAAAATCACCATTTAAGACCTTAATCTAGTCAGAAATCAATAATTCACTCCCTCTCACAATTGTTTTAATTCAACAACCTTAAACAAATGAAATTTTGCAGAGATATCAAAATTTTAATAAAAAACAAACACACAGATTTGGTAATTCGCAGGACATATTTAATTTTGATAAAAAAACATACATATATATTTGGTAATTTGTAGGCCAGACTTCGTAATTTGGCGATTTTAATATCATTTGATTTTTAATCCCATTTATGATTAAATTTAAATGGAAACTAAAGGGAGAGAGATGTGATGATTAGGGCTTTTTCTGTTAAAAGTGGTACGTTTATACCGAAGGTTAAAGTTTTCTATAATCTGGACCGTTGATCGTAATTGATCATGTGGTCCAAAACTCACCATTAATTAAAAAGTTTTTATTAGTTACTTTTTTTTCGGGTTGGGCTCCTAAATCCTTCCGATTTTGGACCGATTTCGCAAACATTAAGAGCCCAATATGAATTGATGGAGACCCAAATTGTTTATTTTTTATTTTCTCAAAATTCATTTTTTTATAATAAACATTATTAGCATAAGTTATATATAGAGTAATATCTTTTATTTCTTAAATTTAAAATTTTATTTTATTATAATAATTTAAAGTAATTATTATATAAAAAAATTCATTTAATTAGTGTACATATATGATTCTAATTTTACCAAAAAAAGAAAGAAAGATCAGGACCTAATAATGCGTTTTGCCTATTTTAAAAACTACAAGTAACAAGTGAATTGAATAGGCAACCAGAGAAAACAAAAGAAAAAGAAAGAAAGGAAGAAGGATGAAGAATGCTTTTATGTCATTCATTGGAAGTAGCCCTCAAGACTCCCCTCCTTTCCAATGGGAGGGATGTTATGGTAGAGTGAAACCTTTTTGTCATTCCACGATAATCTACTTAAATGTTTAATTCTCTTTAATTTCCAGATGCTATAGAAATAATGGAGTTTGTTTCATTTCAATGCAGTTTGATGTGTTATACTATAATAACATAACAAATTGGACAATGTTGTTTGATCTGACGTGCACAGTGGATATAGGAGCTGGTTTATATCATCGGAGCGACTGGTGGCATTTCATCACCCCTAGCTTTGGGGTTGGGAACTGCAACCACCTGAATCTGTCACAGACAGTGAGTCCAATTGTGATAACAGGTCCCTGTTGTGGCCCTATTTTCTCCTTGGTTGTGTCGAAGAAGATCCACTTCTGTCCATCAAGCGGTGCCACTGTGATTTATCAAGACTGATAAAATTAATCAGAGATTATGTATATCTTTCTATAAAAAAGATCATATAAATGGTTACCATAGTAACCAAAGATTATATATCTCCGTTAATAAGAAATTTATATGTATGTTTACCTGTTTCTTCAATTTTATGCTAAGCTCTTTCGGTTTTCATCTCCGGAGCCCTCATCTGTAATGTTTTTTTAAATTTTGGATCAACGAAACAATATCGTTCCATTCGTACATAATTTAAAAGGCATTAAGTCCATTTTGAGTCGCCAAACTAAACACCTAAAACAATCAGGCACTCAAGCTATTAAAATCACCATTTAAGACCTTAATCTAGTCAGAAATCAATATTTCACTCCCTCTCACAATTGTTTTTATTCAACAACCTTAAACAAATGAAATTTTGCAGAGATATCAAAATTTTAATAAAAAACAGACACACAGATTTGTTAATTCGCAGGACATGTTTAATTTTGATAAAAAAACATACATATATATTTGGTAATTTGTAGGCCAGACTTCGTAATTTGGCGATTTTAATATCATTTGATTTTTAATCCCATTTATGATTAAATTTAAATGGAAACTAAAGGGAGAGAGATGTGATGATTAGGGCTTTTTCTATTAAAAGTGGTACGTTTATACCGAAGGTTAAAGTTTTCTATAATCTGGACCGTTGATCGTAATTGATCATGTGGTCCAAAATTCACCATGAATTAAAAAGTTTTTATTAGTTACTTTTTATTTTCGGGTTGGGCTCCTAAATCCTTCCGATTTCGCAAACATTGAGAGCCCAATATGAATTGATTGAGAGCCAAATTATTTATTTTTTATTTTCTCAAAATTCATTTTTTATAACAAACATTATTAGCAGAATATATATATATAGAGTAATTTCTTTTATTTCTTAAATTTAAAATTTTATTATATTATAATAATTTAAATTAATTATTATAAAAAAAACTCATTTAATTAGTGTACATATATCATTCTAATTTTATAAAAAAAAAAGAAAGAAAGATCAGGTTCTAATAATGCGTTTTGCCTATTTTAAAAACTACAAGTTAAAAGTGAATTGAATAGACAACCAGAGAAAAGAAAAGAAAAAGAAAGAAAGGAAGAAGGATGAACAATGCTTTTATGTCATTCCTTGGAAGTAGCCCTCAAGACTCCTCTCCTTTCCCATGGGAGGGATGTTATGGTAGAGTGAAACCTTTTTGTCATTCCATGGTAATCTACTTAAATGTTTAATTCTCTTTTAATTTCCAGATGCTATAGAAATAATGGAGTTTGTTTCATTTCAATCCAGTTTGATGTGTTATACTATAAGAACGTAATAGATTGGACAATGGTGTTTGATCTGAGGTGCACAGTGGATATAGGAGCTGGTTTATGTCATCGGAGCGACTGGTGGTATTTCATCACCCCTGGCCGTGGGGTTGAGAACTGCAACCACCTGAATCTATCACAGACAGTAAGTGCAATTGTGATAGCAGGTCCCTATTGTGACCCTCTTTTCTACTTGGTTGTGCCGAAAAAGATCCACTTCTGCCCATCATGCGGTGCTGCTGTCATTTATCAAGACTGAGAAAATTAATCAGAGATTATGTATATCTTTCTATCAAAAAGATCATATAAATGGTTACCATAGTAACCATAGATTATATATCTCCGTCAATAAGAAATTTATATGTATGTTTACATATTTTTTCAATTTTATGGTAAGCTCTTTCGATTTTTATCTCTGGAGCCCCCATCTGTTATGTTTTTTAAAAATTTTATGAACGAAACAACATCGTTCCATTCCAACGGAATTTAAAAGGCATTAAGTCCATTTTGAGTCGCCAAACTAAACACCTAAAACAATCAGGCACTAAAGCTATTAAAATCACCATTTAAGACCTTAATCTACTCAGAAATCAATAATTCACTCCCTCTCACAATTGTTTTTATTCAACAATCTTAAACAAATGAAATAACAACATAACTGATTGGAACTGCAACCACCTAAATCTGTCACATATAGTGAGTCCAATTATGATAACAGATCACTGTTGTGGCCTTCTTTTCTACTTGGTTATGTCGGAGAAGATCCACTTCTGCCCATCATGCGATGCCACTGTCATTTATCAAGACTGATAAAATTAATCAGAGATTATGTATATCTTTCTATCAAAAAGATCATATAAATGGTTACCATAGTAACCATAGATTATATATCTCTGTCAATAGGAAATTTATATGTATGTTTACATGTTTCTTTAATTTTATGCTAAGCTCTTTCGATTTTCCTCTTTGGAGCCCCCATCTGTTATGTTTAAAAAAAAATTATGAACGAAACAACATCGTTCCATTTCAACAGAATTTAAAAGGCATTAAGTCCATTTTGAGTCGCCAAACTAAACACCTAAAACAATCAGGCAATAAAGCTATTAAAATCACCATTTAAGACCTTAATCTACTCAGAAATCAATAATTCACTCCCTCTCACAATTGTTTTTATTCAACAACCTTAAACAAGAAATTTTGCAGATATATCAAAATTTTAATAAAAAACACACATAGATTTGGTAATTCGCAGGACAAATTTAATTTTGAGAAAAAAACATAGATATAGATTTGGTAATTTATAGGGCAGACTTCTTAATTTGGCGATTTTAATATCATTTGATTTTTGATCCTATTTATGATTAAATTTAAATGGAAACTAAAGGGAGAGAGATGTGATGATTAAGCCTTTTTCTGTTAAAAGTGGTACATTTATACCGAAGGTTAAAGTTTTCTATAATCTGGACCGTTGATCATAATTGATCATGTGGTCCCAAATTCACCATGAATTAAAAAGGTTTTTATTAGTTACTTTTTATTTTCGGGTTGGGCTCCTAAATCCTTCTGATTTTGGAACGATTTCGCAAACATTGAGAGCTCAATATGAATTGATTGAGACCCAAAATGTTTATTTTTTATTTTCTTAAATTTAAAATTTTATTTTATTATAATAATTTAAATTAATTATTATCAAAAGAATTTCATTTTATTAGTGTACATATATCATTCTAATTTTATCAAAAAAAGAAAGAATGATCAGGACCTAATAATACGTGTTGCCTATCTTAAAAACTACAAGTAAAAAGTGAATTGAATAGGCAACCAGAGAAAACAAAAGAAAGAGAAAGGAAGGAAGAATGATGAACAATGTTTTTATGTCATTCCTTCGAAGTAGCCCTCAAGACTCCCCTCCTTTCCCATAGGAGGGATGTTACGGTAGAGTGAAACCTTTTTGTCATTCCATGGTAATCTACTTAAATGTTTAATTCTCTTTTAATTTGCAGATGCTATAGAAATGATGGAGTTTGTTTCATTTCAATGCAGTTTGATGTGTTATACTATAAGAACGTAATAGATTCGACAATGGTGTTTGATCTGAGGTGCACAGTGGATATAAGAGCTGGTTTATATTATTGGAGCGACTGGTGGCATTTCATCACCCCTAGCGGTGGGGTTGGGAACTGCAACCACCTGAATCTGTCATGACAGTGAGTCTAATTATGGTAGCATCTCCCTGTTGTGGCCCTCTTTTCTCCTTGGTTGTGCCGAAGAAGATCCACTTCTGTCCATCAAGCGGTGCCGCTGTGATTTATCAAGACTGATAAAATTAATCAGAGATTATGTATATCTTTCTATAAAAAAGATCATATAAATGGTTACCATAGTAACCAGAGATTATATATCTCCGTTAATAAGAAATTTATATGTATGTTTACCTGCTTCTTCAATTTTATGCTAAGCTCTTTCGGTTTTCATCTTCGGAGCCCCCCATCTATTATGTTTTTTTAAATTTTGTATGAACGAAACAACATCGTTCCATTCCTACAAAATTTAAAAGGCATTAAGTCTATTTTGAGTCGCCAAACTACCTAAAACAATCAGGTAATCAAGCTATTAAAATCACCATTTAACACTAATCTATTCAGAAATCAATAATTCACTCCCTCTCACTATTTTTTTTACCCAACAACCTTAAACAAATGAAATTCTGCAGAGATATCAAAATTTTAATAAAAAAGCAAACACACAGATTTGGTAATTCGCAGACAGATTTAAATTTTTTTTTAAACATACATATAGATTTGGTAATTCGTAGGGCAGACTTCGTAATTTGTCGATTTTAATATCATTTGATTTTTAATCCCATTTATGATTAAATTCAAATGGAAACTAAAAGGAGAGAGATGTGATAATTATGGTATTTTCCGTTAAAAGTGGTACATTTATACCGGAGGTTAAAGTTTTCTATAATTTGGACCGTTAATCGTAATTGATCATGTGGTCCAAAATTCACCATGAATTAAAAAGGTTTTTATTAGTTCCTTTTTATTTTCGGGTTAGGCTCCTAAATCCTTCCGATTTTGGACCGATTTCATAAACATTGAGAGCCCAATATGAATTGATTGAGACCTAAATTGTTTCTTTTTTATTTTCTCAAAATTCATTTTTTTTATGATAAACATTATTAGTCGAATTTATATATAGAGTAATTCCTTTTATCTCTTAAATTTAGAATTTTATTTTATTATAATAATTTAAATTAATTATTATAAAAAAAATTCGTTTAAGTAGTGTACATATATCATTCTAATTTTATCAAAAAAAGAAAGAATGATCAGGACCTAATAATACGTATTGCCTATTTTAAAAACTACAACTAAGAAGTGAATTGAATAGGCAACCAGAGAAAACAAAAGAAAAAGAAAGAAAGCGGAGGATCTGTTGAGAGTTTCTGTTGTCTCGAAGAAAGATGAACAATGTTTTTATGTCATTCCTTGGATGTAGCCCTCAAGACTCCCCTCCTTTCCCATGGGACGGATGTTTCGGTAGAGTGAAACCTTTTTTGTCATTCCATGGTAATCTACTTAAATGTTTAATTCTCTTTTAATTTGCAGATGCTATAGAAATGATGAAGTTTGTTTCATTTCAATGCAGTTTGATGTGTTATACTATAAGAACGTAATAGATTGGACAATGGTGTTTGATCTGAGGTGCATAGTGGATATAGGAGCTGGTTTATATCATTGGAGCGACTGGTGGCATTTCATCACCCCTAGCGGTGTGGTTGGGAACTGCAACCACCCGAATCTGTCATAGACAGTGAGTCTAATTATGGTAGCATCTCCCTGTTGTGGCCCTCTTTTCTACTTGGTTGTGCCGGAAAAGATCCATTTCTGTCCATCCTGCGGTGCCGCTGAAATTTATCAAGACTAATAAAATTAATCAGAGATTATGTATCTCTTTTTTTATCAAAAAGATCATATAAATGTTTACCATAGTAACCAGAGATTATATATCTCTGTTAATAAGAAATTTTATATGTATGTTTACTTGTTTCTTCAATTTTATGCTAAGCTCTTTCGGCTTTCATCTCCGGAGCCCCCACCTGTTATGTTTTTTTTTTAAATTTTATATGAACGAAACAACATCATTTCATTCCTACAGAATTTAAAATGTCCGAACCGGCCCAAAATAGAATCGGATATGACAGTGAGTCATTACCACTGATGTGAACGAGTCGGAAGTAACATCCGACAATCAAAAGTTAAGTAATTCGAATATTGTTTGAAGTTAGAAACATTTTCATAATATACTTTTACATTTGTAAAAAGTCGAAAATCACTTATAATTTCCAATTACAAATCATTTTCTTGTGCGTTTTACCAAAACGAGTTGGAAACATAGAAAATTACTCCAATTCTAACATGTTAACTTTTAATTTGCCTAACCTCACAAATTAACACCATAATTGGACATTCAAACCAAAATCTTGCATACCAAAACTTCTTTATCCTTTTAAAATTGGCAACTCAGGTGCCTAAATATTCACAACACAAAAACAAACATAGATCTACATGTACAAAATGGTATGCAATACCCTAGAAGACTGCTTGGACAATCATGGCTGTATTCAATCCTCGCCCTAGTGCCAAACACTTCCCTCAATACCCCGTACTTCTTCGTCTAAAAAACATTAAAACATTTGAAAATATGAGACAAAAATCTCAGTAAGCAACTATCAACTATATAAACTAGTTTTTACTCAAAATAGCTATATGTATACATTTGTGAAAACATTTAACCCAAAACAAACCTTAAACTTATTAACTTGTAAACAACATCCAACTAAAACAGAGTTATAATTGTCACGTCCGGGTCTAAATGATTTTATGATTTTATATCCATCGAGAGTTATCCGGATCGGTGGCTTTATATTTGAAGACCATGTTCAGTGAGGGGCATGGCCTGTGTACACAGTCTTAAGACCTATTGGGTATGGCAGCGAAGTGTTGGGTAAGACCATATGGGATAGGCAATGTTAAGAGACGTCTCGATTATATATGTGGTTATGTATTGATACTTAAGGGGAGAAACTCGAGGATGGATTCAATGTTTTAAGATCATTTGGATTATGTTTTCGGTTATGATTGATTTTGATATAAGGTTTTACGTTTGATTAAATACAAGTTGGTTTGATCTAAGTCCTAATCGAAGAGTTTGTGAGTTTCAGCGGTGTTTGGAGGGAAACGTCTTAGACAGAATTTAACGGCTCATCGATCGGGTGTATTTTGGTCAATTAGTAGCCAAGGTAAGTAACTATCAACTATATTTTGAGTTTTATATATACAGATATATATATATAATCAAAGAAGTTTCAGAAATTGATATTTTAGGGTTATGCAGGAATTTTGTAAAATTGGGGTTTTTCCTAATTTTGTTTTTTATTATGAAATTACGGTTCAAATGAAGCTATTGATTATGCTTCTATGTGAATTTCAGATTTTACTTGATTATGTTGATTTAAGGCTTAATTTGGTTGATTTACATATATACATATATGTTTTTGGTTTCAATATATATCTATATTGAACAAAATGAATTTGATGAGTTCTTACGATTTATGTTTGGATTGAGAAATCTGTTGCGGTTATTATTATTATTATTTTGGATTGAAGTCCAAATATGATTTTTATGATACAAAAAGGCTAATTGAAGCCAAATGATTTATGGTGATGAAATAGTTTGGAATTTGATTGTGAAAGGACATTTGAGTATTTTATAAGGTTTTGAACTCAAGAATTGATACAAGATTATATATTTTTATGGTTTTGGTTTACTACTTTGACTATATTATGAACTTACGTTTTGAGTATATTTTATAAGGTTTGGATTAAATCCCTTTATAAATGTATATATGTAGCTATGTTAAATAAAGTTGGTTTTTATAGCTGGTAGTTTCTTACTGAGATTTTTGTCTCACGTTTTTAAATGTTTTAATGTTTTTAGGTGAGAAAGGACAGGATATAAAGAAGGTTACCGACCGTTTAGGCAAGGTTTGGAAGTTGGCTGCTTATTGTTAGAATTATGGTTAGAACTTTGGTATTGCGATTGTAATATAATGATATTTGGTTAAATTGGAGACTCCTAAGTATTGATTATGATCTTTCTATTTCACGCCCGATGCCGATTGAGGTCATTTAGGGTTGGGTGTGACAATAATCAATAACCTCAAATCAAACTTAACCAAAACGTAATGATTTTTATATAAATATTTACTAAAAACCAAAGTTCGAATCAAATTTAACATCGTATCCATCACCGAATATCCCCTCGTAAATCAATTCATAATACGCAAACATAATCGAAACGTCTCTTTAACCATGCCTAATCCCGTATTGGTCTTACCCAACACTTCACTACCAATACACGACTAGGTCTTTAGACTGTATACACATGCCATGTTCCTCATTGAACATGGTCTTCAAATATCAAACCACCCGTCCGGACTACTCCTGATGGATACAAACTTTACCCAAAATTCAGCCAAATTTCAATTGTATACACTTTCTCATCAAATAGATCAAACTTTACTACAATCATCAATAAATCAAAATCCAACATTTACTGAACTAAAATAGCAATTGAACCCTGAAGAAATCCAATTTAACACCAATTGAACCAAAATATCATTTAACCCTTAAAGAAATTCAATTCAACATCAATTGAACTTAACTGAACCAAAATAGTAATTAAACCTCTACAGAAATCCAATTGAACCAAAATAGCATCAAACCCCTTAAAGAAATTCAATTCAACATCAATTGAACTTAACTGAACCAAAATAGTAATTAAACCTCTACAGAAATCCAATTGAACCAAAATAGCATCAAAACCCTTAAAGAAATTCAATTCAACATCAATTGAACTTAACTGAACCAAAATAGTAATTAAACCCCTAAAGAAATCCAATTGAACCAAAGTAACATTAAAACCTTTATAGAAATTCAACTCAACATCAATTGAACTAAATAATCATTAAACCCTTAAGAAAACCAATTCAATATTAATTGAACTAAATAACAATTAAACTCTTAAGAAAACCAATTCAACATCAAAGAATGAATCAAAATAGTCCAAAATACCCTTATAAACTCATCTCCTTCAAAACCTTGAACACAACCTCATAAATCAACAACAAATACCTAAATCATTTCTAAGAAAACCCTTAGGAGACAAATTTATGGAGTTTTAAAGCTCAAAATACATATATCTATACATGCAAACCAAAAGACTAGTTGCTAGTTACTTACCTTAGTCTAAATTTGAGAATAACGCCATAAAACCCTAAATCTGCCTCACAATCTGCCTAGCCCATATTCTCTACACACATCTCCAAATAAAAATCCCTCCAGTCAGAAGTTGCTTCTATGTGTCTAGAGTTCCCATTTAAAATTGGAGGTTATTTGGACGGTTAGATCTCCGGAAACACCTAAAACGATGGAGCTGCCCTATTTTAGTGGTGGTGGAAGGTGGCGGAGAAAGGAGAGAGAATGGAGGAGGAGAAGGATGTAGAAGCTAATATTTTGATCTAAATGATCCAAATTATGAAAATAAGGCTTTATATAGCCCAATACAATGATTGTAAAATATCAATTTTGATCCCTCAAAATCCAATTTCTTTTAAAATTTACTCTAAACTTATAATTACTTCTAAAAACATGCAATTACCCTCTAAACTATACATGTAACATCCAATTAATCAACCAATCCTAAAACGAATATAATATAACTTAGGGTTCAAGGTATAATAAAATAAAAATTAAGGACATGAGCATGACAATTCTCGCCACCTTAGAGAATTTCGTCCTCGAAATTTTACTTACCCGAAGAAGTGAACAAATGAGGGTATTGGTGTTTCATATCCGCTTCTCTTTCCCAGGTTGCTTCCTCTTGAGAATGTCTGTGCCACAATACTTTCACCAGTGGTACTGTTTTATTCCGTAACACTTTTTCCTCTCTAGCCAAGATTGCTACTAGTTCTTCTTTATAAGTCAAATCCTCTGAAAGTTCGATTGGTTGCTCCTAGATAATGTGATTCAGATCACTTCTATATCTCCGCAACATTAACACATGAAATACATCATGAATGTTTGAAATATTTTGAGGAAACTTCAAACGATATGGAACAGGTCCAATTCTTTCCACAATTTCATACGGACCAATGAATCTAGGGCTCGACTTTCCTTTCTTGCCAAATCGGAGTCAACCAATGAATCTGTCCCTCTACAAAGACGGTTGTTCCATGATCCTCCAGAAGAAGCTCCAAGATAGGAAAGGTCATATGACCATGTGACTGGCCTAAGATACGCCCAATGTGAGAGGAATCGAGATCAAAAACTAGTTTCACCACTATGATTCGACAACGAATACATGGATGATGAGATCGAAAGACGTGTACAAGCTATCTTGAATAGGTGAGAGAAAAATGCTGAAAGGTACGCCCATCTTGTTAATAGGTATTCACCGTTTACCGTATATGAGGCTTACAGAAGGTTCAAAGTCCCAAACTTGCCCCAATATAGAGGAGAAGATAATCTTGAAGTGCATGCAATGCAATACAAGGAACTAATGAACATCTATGGTTCCAATGAAGGAATTGTCTACATAATATTCTCAACCACCCTAAAGGGGCCGGTGTATGATTGGTTTCAATCTCTTGCTACAGGATCAATAGATAGCTGTGAGCAACTAAACAAAGAGTTTTGTGCAAAGTTTGCAGGGAGTATCCCACCTGTCGTATCTTGTCGAAGGCTATATGATCTCGTGCAAAAAGAGGGAGAAACCCTGAAGGATTACATTGAGAAGTTCTACAAGTTGCGTATACAAATCACTCATGTTGACATCAACACAGCCATAGAAGCAGTGATAAAAAAAACACAAAATGTGAGAGATTGTAGGAAAAGCTAGTAATAACGTGTTGACCTCGAATTATGGAGTTAATGGGGATATGCAAAAGGTATATGGTGATAGATGAAATTAAAAGAGATATGAGTTCCTCGCAGAAGAAAGAGAAAGGTGAATCCAAAAAGAAAGAAAATAGCAGAGATTCGCCATCTAGGAATAAGAGGAATACAAGAGAAAGACCAACGTATACAACCCTGAACACTCTTAAACAAGAAATTCTCTTGTGGCTTGAGAAAAGTTAGTATAAACGAGACATTACATATCCCTAACCAAAAAAGGGGGAGCATATAAACGTTGGGAGAAACACCAAGGTGTACTGCAAGTTCCATAGAAAATCGCTGTGACACTGAAGCTTGTTGGGAGCTGGCAAAGGAGATATGGAAGCTGATTGAAAGAGGCAAATTGGATAGATTTGTCTAGAATAACAAAAAAACAAGACAGTGACAAGCAGAAGACAAAGCCCAGAAAGAAATCCAAAGGTGTCATTAATGTCATACCTAGCGGACCAGGGTATCAACCACCTACGAAAAAAGAAAAAAATATATGCCCTAGATAAAGCATCCTCCAACCGCCTTTTTGCAGAAACAGGTCTAGTAATCCCTCCACATGCGGATGTGTTGGTAATAACAATGGTGATTGAAGGATGGGAGATGAAACGATTCATGCAATGTGATCACCAGAGGAGCATTCACCAGGTTGAAAGTAGATCCAATACATGTAGAGACAACGATTGTAGATATCGTGGGAGTAACAGGACATACAATCCAAACCAAGGGCTAGGTGACATTGGAGTGCGAGATCACTGATGATGATCAGGTTTGGACATGAGATCTAGAATTTTCCATCATGGATGGGAAGTTGGCGTACAATGTCATCTTGGAAAGACCATTCCTCTTTGAAGTCGTTGCCTAGGTCTTCATACAGCACCTAGCGATGTATATTCCCACCAACGGAGGGGGAGTTATGATAAGAGGAAATCAGAAGATGTCCCAAGAAACTTACTCAACATCATTATCCATGCATCCCCAAACCTATGAAGATGAAGAAAGAGAGGACGAGGAACCTATTACCACTGCATTAGGTGACACTGAGGTGTTTATGATTGCTTAAGGGAAAAAGGTGAAGATCGCCAATGGGCTGAAACCTGAGATAAAAGAAGAGATCGCCAAAGCCTTGATTGAATGTGAAAATGTTTTTGTGCGGGAAAACAAAGTCCTAACAAGAGTAAGTCCGAACGTGATCGCACATAAGCTAAACATGGTGGAAGATGCAACACATGTTGCTTAGAAAAAATGGAACCATGGGCCTGAAAGGCAGAAAGCTATAGAAGAAGAAATAGCAAAGCTGAAGAAAGAAGATGCAATCGAAGAGGTGATATATACCTGGTGGCTAGCGAATGTAGTGCTTGTCGAGAAGGCAGGCGGATCCTACAAGATGTATGTAGATTTTACAGATCTGAAAAAGGCATGTCCAAAAGACAATTATCTGCTACCTTGCATCGATATTTTGGTTCATGGAACTGCAGGATACGAGGTATATTCCTTCACGGATGCAACTCCAGCTATCACCAAATCCGAAAAGAAACCTCAGATCAGATCAAAACTTCCTCTTGCTTTAAAGTGATGCCATTTGGGTTAAAAAACGGAGGGGCACGTACCAGAGAATGACGAACAAAATATTTGAAGGTAAAGATGGCAATAACTTCTCTTTATATATGTGACAAACTATTTTTTAGTCTTTTCTCGTATATTCATCCTCCAACATTTATTTCATATAATTTTAGAAGATTTGTTTTCACCATTGGATTAATTTTATACTCCATAATCCAATGGTGAAACCACACCAAGTAATGGTACTTTGTCAAAAACAAAGTAACCATAGAAGGCACCTGAAATGTTATAGTTTCATTTATATAATTAGATAGTACATTACATAAATGATTAGTGATTACAATTTAGTATATCAAAAGAGTTTCAATTTGCATTTTAAATTTTATAGAATCGTGATAGAGCAACGGTACAACAACAACAACAACAACAAAGACTTAGTCCCGAAATGATTCGGGGTCGGCTAACATGAACCATCATATAAAACCGTGAAATCAAGTCGTGTCAGCAACACAAATTCGCCCCCCTCCACTCCGTCCTATCCACTACCATATTTTTCTCAATTCCCAGTAAACTCATATCACTCTCGATCACCCTCCTCCAAGTTTGCTTAGGTCTTCCCCTACCCCTCACCACTACATCCCTTTGCCACTCTTCGGTTCTCATAACCGGCGCATCAAGCACTCTACGTCTCACATGGCCAAACCACCTTAGTCAGTTTTCTCTCATTTTATTCTTAATAGATGTGACCCCTACTTTTGTTCTAATTATTTCGTTACTCACCCGATCCTTTCTCGTATGACCACACATCCATCTCAACATACGTATCTCCGCCACCGACATCTTATGGATGTGGCAGTGTTTCACTGCCCAACACTCCGTACCATATAACAATGCTGGTCTAATTGCCGACCGGTAGAATTTCCCCTTCAATCTATTAGGCATGCCGGGGTCACAAAGGAAACCCGTAGCACTCTTCCACTTCGACCAACCAGCTTTAATCCTATGAGCAACATCTCCATCTACTTCTCCATCCGTTTAGATAATAGATCCTAAATACCGGAAGCAATCCGAGGCCTGAACAACTCTCCCATCTAGGGTGATTGTCCCTACCTCCCTACTCCTACGGCCGCTAAACTTACACTCCAAATATTCTGTCTTACTTCGACTCAACTTAAAGCCTCTAGATTCTAGAGTTTGTCTCCATAGTTCCAACTTCCTCTCCACTCCTTCTTTCGTCTCATCAACCAACACAATATCATCTGCAAACAGCATGCACCACGGTATACCATCTTGAAGTGAACTTGTTAGTTCATCCATAACGATGGCAAAAACAAATGTGCTTAGTGCGGAACCTTGATGCACTCCAATCGTAATAGGAAACTCTTCAGTCTTCCCAACACTAGTACGTACACTTGTGCATGCTCCCTCATACATGTCCTTTATGATGTCAATATATTTCCGCGAAATGTCTTTCCTTATCAAGGCCCACCAAAGTACTTCCCTTGGTACATTATCATATGCTTTCTCCAAGTCAATGAAAACCATATGCAAGTCTTTCTTCTTATTTCGATAGTGCTCCATTAATTGTCTCATTAGATGGATGGCTTCCATAGTTGATCTTCCCGGCATAAAGCCAAACTGGTTTTCCGAGATCTTCACCGTCCTCCTTAGCCTTTGTTCGATCACTCGCTCCCAAAGTTTCATAGCGTGACTCATTAATTTGATTCCCCGATAGTTGGCACAATCTTGGACATCGCCTTTGTTCTTATACAAAGGGATTAAGATACTTTTCCTCTATTCTGATGGCATCTTATTGTTTCTCCAAATTTTGTTGAAGAACGTCGTCAACCATTCGATTCCTCTTTCTCCCAAACATCTTCAAATCTCAATAGGGATGCCATCAGGTCCTACTGCTTTCTTCAACTTCATCTTACTTAATGCCATTTTGACTTCACCTTTTTTAATTCTCCGCAGGCATTCATGATTTATCATATCGTGATGGATACTTATATCTCCCACATCTTGTCTGCGATCTCCATTAAATAAGTCATAAAATATGACCTCCATCGTTCCTTGATATCCTTATATAATTAGATAGTACATTACATATAGAGCAACGGTACAACGCTTAAATTTTGATACAATAGTAAAAAACGTGTTAAAATCGACTTCATATCTTTTTCTTTAAAAATGATTTTACAATCTTTCAATTAGTCTATAAGTAGAAAGAAAAATACACTTAAAAAGAAAAAGAAAAAGAAATTATCAAAAATAGGCAGTAGCATCAAATTAAATAAGTTAAACAATTTATTAGTTGATATATTTTCACATGTTAAACTAGTCATATTTTATGGTTTTAAAAATAATTATGTAATCTAGATAAATGTTGTTTCGGTTAACTCTTTAATCCTTCTATCAAACTCCATGCTCATTTAATAAAATAACACTGAAATATCGATGTTTCTATTTTTTTACCATTAATTTTTCTATTTAATGTTTATTTAAACATGATTTTTTTTAGTAAAATTATTGATATTTTATTAAATACTCATGAAAATTAGTAAATTAATTATATTTTCAATACAAATAAATGCTTTAGAATTAAAATTTTTATTTTATTTTATTGAAAACATATGGAAAATTAATGCTTATATACAACCCTTAGGGTTGTATATATCATTTGCCTTTTTTTATCCCTAATAAACTTTATTAAAAAAAAGGAAAAAACAAAACAATTTTGAAAAAAATATCATTCATAATAATAATATTTAATATTAGTTTAAAAATATTGTAATAAGAATAAATAATACATTACTATCAAAAGAAAGAAATAAATAATAGATTTTTTATATTAATATGTATAAGTATAAAACTATTAGTATACATTCTACATAAAATTCGGGCTATAAATGAGTCGAGTCGCTTATGAGCGGCTCGATGCTTGGTTCAATAAAAGCTCGGCTCGACTCGATTTATAGACGAATCGTTTGCTAACATGATTCAGAGGCTCGATTCGTAAGCGAGTCAAGTTTGTGCAAGATAAATTTCGGTTCGAAAGCTTGCGAGCAGACTCGGTTACATACTAGTGAATAAGTTCGTGAACAAGCTGGATTATAATGTTCACGAACAGCCTCAATAGAAACTCGTGAGTAAAGTCGATAGAAACTTATGAATAAACTCATGAATAATATCGAATAAGCTCGTTACTTTTTTTTTTTTTGGTTTCCCATGTTGAGGGTTTTCTAGGGTTTCATCCTTGTGGCGATTATTTTCCTCTGCGTTTTCTCCGTTGGTGGTTTTTTCTTCTGCAGTTCTCTCAGTTGTGTTGGGCTTTAAATTTTCCAACAGTTTTGCTATAAGTAAAAAAATACCATTTACTATACAATTATCATTTTTTATGGTTTTTTTTTTAATTTTTATAACTGTATTTAGATAGTATTTAATTTCTTTTAATACATGGTCTAGCTCACAGATTTCTGTATTTGAGTAGAATCTAAGATATTATAGTATAAAAAGGCACCTAGCTAGCTAGGCTTCCTAATTAGCATATACAAGAGTGGAGAATGCTTCTTGAAGATTTTTGGTCATTTCTTGGAAGAATCCCTCAAGGCTCTCCTCCTTTTCCATGGGAGCGCTGTTTTAATCCAATGGTAACTAAAATCTAATTCAATCCTTTCTCTCTCTTTTAATCTGGACATGATTTAGAAATCATGGAGTTTTTTTATTTCAATTGAATGCAGATTGACATGCTTTACTACAAGAACACAATAGATGGATCATTGGTGGTTGATCTGAGGTCTAGAGTCAATATAGGAGATGGTTTATATCATACGAACC